>NC_138167.1:77355190-78555190 GCF_964165515.1 Mesoplodon bidens | reverse complement strand
TCAGAGCACACCTTCCACATCACTTCTCTCCCTTCCCCAACTCTGGGTAGTAACCTGTTTTCCCTAAAGTTTTACTCACTTAGTGAAAAATGCTAATTTGCGGTTCTTTTCCTTCTTATTTCTTTGACTACACTACTGAGGCTGAACAATTTCTCCTTTTAATGTCCTTTGCTCATTTTTATCCCCAGCAATCATAGTGGTCTTCATGCTAATGTGCATAAATGTTATTACCTAAAGGTAAAAAATATTAACTGCTGCCTATGTCCTTGTTGTATAGATAGTTTTTCCAGTTGACCTGTCTTTTCCTTGGTTATATTTTTTATGTGAAGAAGTTTCAAAATTGTGTGCAGTAAAATCTCTCCCACTCATGACTTCTTCAATCACTCCCAAGCTTGGAAAGTTGCACTGCCCCCAGAAGTCTGATAAATTTTAATTTAATTTAATTTTACTTTTAAAAAAATGGTCTGAGTTTTGTATTTAAAGACTTAATCCTTTTGAAACTTACTGGGGTACATGTGTAACATAAAAATCTAAATAATTATTTTTCTGCCAAATTGATAGTCACGTATCTTAGTACCATTTGTTGAATTATTCTCTCCTCTACGTTATTTGGTGATGGCTTTGTGAAAAATCATTTAACTTCTTATATGTAATAGGATCTCCATCTTCTATGTTTATTCTAGTCCAATGATCTGTTGTTGAAAGATTACCACACTATTTCAAATTTTGCTTTAGAATCTTCTACCATGTAAGACTTTTTACCACCAATGACATTACTACTGCTTTTTGAAAGTTATTCTATATTTACCTTTGTTTACTGCTTCACATGAACTTTAAACTATTTTCCTTTTTTTCCCACGAAGGTGATTCTCTTGGAATTCATCTGTGAATGAATCTGCAAAGAATTGACATGCTATTTAGTTTTCCAGTATGGTATACCTTTCCATTAATCAAGTATTTTAACTCTTTAAGCAAAATTTTGTATTATCTTTGAAGAGGTCATACACATTTCTCATAGAAATTACTCCCAAGTATGTTTTTTTCTTGCGACTGCAACTGGAATCTCTTTCTCATTATATTTCTTAATAACTTCTCAGTGGTTTGCAGAAATGCTATTAATTCTCACAAAATGCATTTAGCTCTTATCCAGCCTTTTCAAAACCATGGGTCCTATCTTTTGTAGAGGAGTATTAGGAGAAGCATTCATGGAAGAACATTTCTGTGCCATTTATAGAAAATCCAGAGTCGCCGTGTGACTCAAATGCCCTTTATATGAAAGATGAACATAGGTTTCTTTTATGGGGTGAAGAGATATCTCTATGCCCTCTGCATCCCTGGTCTTAAAAATACTGCTTTCCCTCCCAAACCATGGGAACAATCCCAGCTGTTCTTCAGGAATGCTCTTGCCTAGTCTCGTTGGTGTTCCAATCCTTGCTCTGGGCCTCTTGGCTTGGGTGGCCCATTCACAGCGCTCTTGTGGCTTTTAGAGTGTGGCCTCTCACCATGCCCTCACAATGCTACTCCTCTAGTATTGTTGTCACCAGCTGCTACCACTGAGCGACTCCTTGTCTCCATTTGTCCTGCTCACCTGGGAGTCCTTCCAGCCAGACTAGACCCTGGTGCAGAGCCAGAAGCAACAGCCCATCTTGTTTCCTTTTTGTTCCCCAAGAAATCCAAAGCTAAACTTGGATGATTTAGCTTACCCCATGCTCTTCTCTTCTTTTGATGGTTTTTCAGTCTTCTAAATATTTTTCATTGTCTTCTTTTATGTGATTTAGCATAATAAATCACATCAAGTCTTTTCTAAAAATAGGCAAGATATAAATCTTAGCAAATTTTGCTAAGATTTATGGTTTTATGGTTAAGATTTTATGATTTATTAAATAAACTACACCATGTATGCTATTAAGATTAACAGCATTAAAAAAAAAAAAGAATGAAGCAGTGGGGAAAGGGTACATGTATTACTATGTAACCAATTTTCCATTCAGAAAACAAGCTAGAATACTTCCTGGGTGTCTATGTATGTATATATGTGTGTGTTTATTTTTTATATATACCCATGTGTATGTACATATATAGGTTATTCAAAACATACCTGTGCACACACGTGATATTAAAAATAGTTTAAAACAACAGTCACCTAAATTCGCATATAAATAAAAATTTAAAAATACATTCCCTTTTGTTCTGTAATAAAACTGCTTTAAACAATGTAAGTTATAGTGAAAACGATGCATCAAATAATTTCTAAATTGTTTGTTGATTTTTAGAAATTGCTGGTGTGACATTCTATATGACCTAGCTGTCACTGGCTAAATGATACCCCCTTCTGAGCCCGGAGCTGTGTCAAACCCTTCCAGCTACTTCCCTACTGCGTGGATGGACATTAGGTTCCCATAACCAGGGACTTTGTTGCAGGCAGAGAGCAGCTAAGCCTGCTGTTCACTGTCACAGCCAGGCAGCCTCCGGGCGCCAGCGCTTCCCACATAGACTGGACCCAGACTGCCTTCACCTCGACCCCTGCCCACGAAATGGTCTCCTTGTTTCCAGAATACTCCTGGCCACTCTCCCGAATCGGGTCAAGGAAATGGGTGCTACTTCCTAGTGATTCCTGGAATCACCACTGATACAGGACCCAGAACAGTCCCCATCCTTATTTAAGCTGAAGCAGACAACTGCCACCAGGTGGCGCCAACCTCAGCGGCCTGGACGTGAACAGATATGGCTCTTGCAGCTCTGGCTGTTAAAACTGGCCTGTCATTTAACTAACCTGGCAATAATGACCCCGCATTTACACGGTGAGTTTTTCGGGCTTCACTTACTGTATTATGGGTGAGGGAGTTAGATTTTAGATTGTTATGAGGCTGTACCTAAATTTTTTTCCCCTTTCTCAACAATATTTGATTTGGAAAAATTTGAAACCTAGAGAAAAAGTATAAGAATAGAATATATTTAATGACACCCATATACCTTTCACCTAGATTCACCAATTCTTAACATTTGGCCACATGCTCACCCTCTCGCACTCTATCATCTCTCTCACCTCTATCTCTCCCTGTCTATGTGTACATTTTTTCCCCCTGAACTATTTGAAAATTAGCTGCATTATCCTGACTCTTTATCCCTAAATACTTCAGCTTGTTCTCCCAAGACCAAGGACATTCTTCTACATAACCACAATCACACTCAGAAAATGCAACATTGAAAACGATATCATTACCTAATATATAGATCTTAGTACTGAACTTCCTAAATTGTCTTAATAATGCCACTTATAATTTTTTTTTAAATCCAGGATCTAATCAAAGATCTCACACTGTATTTAATTATTTAATTGTCATGACTCTTGAGTCACTTTAACCTGGTGTGGTTCCTCAGCCTTTTAGAGTGTGTGTGTGTGTGTGTGTGTGTGTGTGTGTGTGTGTGTGTGTGTGTGGTCTTTTATGAAATTGACTTTTTTGGAGAGTCCAAGCCAGTTTTTTGCACTTGTCTGATTCTTCCTTCATGATTAAATTTGGGTTAAACATTTTTGGCAAGAACACCACAAGGTGATGCTGCATTCTCTTAAAACAGTTTTTAAAAGATTTCAGCAACTCTATTTTAACAACATACTTTTTGTTCTAGAAAGAAAACCGGTAATCACTGGCTCTTTAATTTTAAAACACATACGCAAACCTTGGGGCTTCCTCCTTTGTCATTCTGATCCCATTTCCATGAGTATACCACAGATAATGGAGAGCATGTAAAACAAAAGGAAATTACACCATGAAACCCAGCAGATCCAAGTTCATAAGGGATTACATCTAACTAAAGTCCCTAGTAGTTCTATTAACACATGGGTTGTCTGTACAGCAACCTTCCTTTCAGTGGGCCACCAAACTTCCCTCTCCATGTGGCCTTGGTTGGCTGTCAGTCATGGGACTTAACCTCTCCACCATAGTGATTGGTTTAAGGATAAGCAGGACGTGACCTGAACAGAGCCAGCCTCTTCTTGGAGAGATTACACATGGATTCTGAAAGGGAAGTCTCTCTCTTCCTCTGGAATTGTGAGAGAAATGGTAATGTTGGCTGGAACCATTTATGGTCATCTTCCTGGTTTTATGGAGGAAACTCTGCAGGAGAAGAAAGTTCACATACACAAAATGAAGCAGTGGCAAGTGGAGATAGAAAAGATCAATAAAAAGAGACAGAGTTAGTCCATGTGACATATGTTAGTCCCTGGATCTAGCCATGCCTGAAGTTGGGTCATCTATAAATTCCTCCCCTCACCACCCCCGTAAGCTAGTTTGAGTTGAGTTTCTGTCTCTTGCAACTGAGTTTTGAGTAATGCAGTCATGATTTAAGGACTTGGTCAGAATCTCAAGGATCTTTTTCTTTGCCATTGGCAAAGCCATGGCCAGTCACCAAAGAGCCCCAGTTTCCTGGGCTATAAGTAGGGATGATAATTCACACTTCAGGGTACCTGCTGTGCAGATTAAGAGGGGACCTGGGTAAGCACTTCACAGCACCTGGCTCATATTAGGGAATCGATGGTTGCTAGAACTGTGTACAAAAGTCTAGGGCATCTCTCAAGGCTTCTGCCGTTTGCTCTGTGCCCTTGAATTTCCCCTCACTCTACCCAGACTAAACCAGACTGCGCTGAGAACAGTGCTTGCTCAGGCAGTAATCATTGCTCACTGTCAACATCTTGGTTATATTCTCCCCATTTGTCCTATAAGTGCAACAACATGAACAGAGCATTGAATATGTGTTGAGGGTATTCCGTGTTTGTCAGGTTATTATTTTTCCAGGTGAGAGAGAAGCCAAGGGTGAGGCTAACAGATAGCAACTGCACTGACATTTTTGTCAGCAGGCACTCCCCGCATGAGCTGGAGTTGAAACTCGAGGGTCAGGGAAATACAAACATTGGAGTTGGTATGTTTTGGGGGGCTACCATGTGTATTTGTTTTGGCCTCATTTATCCTCTTTCTGCAACTGTTTCCAGGAGGAAGTTTGTCCTATCAGAGCCCACGGTATTTGTTGCTGTCAAAGGGGCCAGTTGCAAACAGTCTTTCAGAAAAGCAAAATTTCCAAGAAGGAATCATGAGGTTTATTTATGTAAGTACCATCACAACGCAGGCATATTGCAGGGATTCCAGAATTGCAAAGATTCTCACAATTGCTGCATTCTTCTGGATTCTTGCTCTAAAGTACCTTAGCAACTGATAAGAAGGGGGCACCTCAAGCAGGAGCTAACAGATGTCCTGGCTGATTTCAGGCCTGGAAGATCAGTGGAGGTGACACAGAATGGCTGTCCCTGGCATGAGTTTGTGGCCAGCGTGAACTTTCCACCCAGTCCATGGTGTATTTAGAGTGGGGATAAGGGTGCAGCAGTGACCTCTCATGCCTGAAAATTTCAGTGTCAAGTGGGAAGAATCTGCTGGACTTGCTTTGTGGAATTCAACCAACCCAGTACCCCAACAAGTTCTTGTATGTTTTGGAGTTGAGTGCTGGTAACCCCAGGGCTGGAAGCAGGTGTTTTGAGCACACCTCTTTTTGCTACTTGGATTCACCTGTACCGGGAAAAGGCTGGTGGGTGGACCCAGCAGGATCCTCTTTTTTTTGCGGTAGGCGGGCCTCTCACGTTGCCGAGCACAGGCTCCGGACGCGCAGGCTCAGCACAGGCTCCGGACGCGCAGGCTCAGTGGCCGTGGCACACGGGCTTAGTTGCTCTGAGGCATGTGGGAACCTCCCGGACCGGGGCACGAACCGGTGTCCCCTGCATCGCCAGGCAGACCCTCAACCACTGCGCCACCAGGGAAGCCCCAGCAGGATCCTCTTTGCTTGAAGGGCCATTAGATCCTCCTGGGGAAGAACTGGTGCTAAGGACAGAGGTGCAGGCACACAAATTCAGCCCAAGAACAATGTCCCCGCGGCCTGAGGCAGGAGTGGTTTGAGTACAGGGCAGGCCACCTCCCAGTGAGAGGAGAAGCCACCGTAGAAACCCAAGAGCTGCTCTCACACGTCTCTGAGTGTCTGGAACACAAGTTGGCCCTGCTTTGGGCCATGCCCTGGGGAGGGTCCAAAAGGCACAGAAAGAGCGCTTCCTCCTTCTAGCGAAGCAGCTGGGGCATCATGGTGAGACCTGAAGGGCCAGCGCAGAGACTGTGAAGGATGGCGGCAGCTGTGGTCGCCACAGGGAGGGGCCTGCAGACAGCTCTCCTGGACCCCAGTGCCTCAGGAGCAAAGGCAGGCAGTGGTGTGGTGGGAAACAGTGCCCTCTACTGGGCACCAGAGGGAGTACCACACTGGGCCTGCTCCCTGGGGTTCGACCTGGGCAGAGACTTCAACAATGGGGCTGAAATGGTGGCTGGTAGGAAGATGCCCAGGATCCTGTACTGGTGAGTCCATGAGGCCCCACCCCAGGCTTTCCAGAACTAATTGGGGGAAACAAGGTGGGACAGGGGAGTGGGAGAGATGTAGAGAAATATGATTTGTTACTGTAAATGTAATCCCATTATTACCCTTTAACTCCCAAGAAGTGTGGCCTGGGGTGGAAGGGAGAGAGGAGACCATGGGCTCCACCTATAATTTCAAGTCTGCTTATTCTTTTTTTAAAAAATAGATTTATTTAATTAATCAATTTGTTTGTTTTAGTTTTTGGCTCCGTTGGGTCTTCATTGCTGTGCGCGGGCTTTCTCTAGTTGTGCCGAGCAGGGGCTACTCTTCGTTGCGTTGCGCGGGCTTCTCACTGCGGTGGCCTCTCCCGTTGTGGAGCACGGGCTCTAGGCGCGCGGGCTTCAGTAGTTGTGGCTTGCAGGCTATAGAGCACAGGCTCAGTAGTTGTGGTGCATGGACTTAGTTGCTCCGCGGCATGTGGGATCTTCCCAGACCAGGGCTTGAACCCGTGTTCCCTGCATTGGCAGGCAGATTCTTAACCACTGCGCCACCAGGGAAGCCCAAGTCTGCTTATTCTGATGATAAACAGCTTGTGCCACAGAAGAGTAGAAACGAGTATGACATGGGGTTGTTTCACTTGATTGGCAGAGAAGCAGAATTAGGAGGAAGCCTGATCCGGTGCCCTGGTGCCCCAGACAGCATCAGGAACTCACAAAGGGACTTCTGATGACCAACTTATAGCTTTCCTTTAAATTCCTCTGAGGACCAAGAGTCTCACATTAGCTCTAGAAATGTCTAGGGATTTATAAGCAAACATTCTCGGGAGAAGGTTTGAGCTGAAATATTAACGAAAGAGATGATCCCATCTAAATCAACATAAGATTTCAGGGCATCATCTACTCACCAGTTGCAGCAGAGGGGAAATTCCATAATTAAAATAAAGCAAAGTAAATGAAAGGGAGTAATACTTCCATAGGTCCAATACAGACTCTTTGGAATGACTACTTGCAGAAATATTGACTACTTTGGATCATGTCAATCTATCATTCTCTAGTGAGACTAATTTGCATGCAGAAGTGTAAATCTTTAACAGGATTGCTGAAGCCATGAAGTCTAGTTTTATGATTTGGTTCTTGGGAGATTCAGTATGGACAAAGGACATTTACTTGTAATCATAACTCGGTTTGCTCTACTTTTTACTAGCTTGTGTGATCTTAAGGAGATCACACCTCTCAGATTCAGTTTCCATACAGGTAAAATATGGATAATAACTAATTTGCTGAGTTCCTGTTAATTGTATGTAAGAAGCAAACATCTCTAAGTTTCAGCATGGGTTATTAACACAATATAATATTTATTGTGATCTGATTTTAACAAAGTCTGTATAAGCAGAAATAGATCTGATAAACACACGTTGCAAATTAAGCTAACCACTGAAATGATCATGACAGGTGTTGGCATTTAGGGCCTCAGGTTAGGTCAACACTGTTTGCTCTCACTTTTCTATTGGCTGCAACTGTGGGGACGCTGAATCTAAGGCTCAGCCACTGAAACCTGAATCAGAGCAATTATAGTGTTAAATCCTTTGAACCTTGGTCTATCTAGAGCTGAAATGGTTTGATACTTTAGAAAAATAAAACACCAACACTTGGATTAAACATTAAGTTTTAAAGGGCTATGATTATGCTACACTGAGTATCCAGAAAACCCAAAACTCAAAGAGGAAATGAAGTTAAGGTCTCGTTGCCCTGTTTAATTTGAGCTTCTACCCTGGAAGTCATTCTCCTTGACTGTACCTTGTAGTTCAGGCCCCGCAAAATCTGGATCCACCCCTGAGTAGGATAAATAGAGCACCATGAGGGCACAGAGATGGGACACAATGTCAGGCTAGGAAAACTTCCAGGAGGAGGTGAAATTTAAAAATGAGACTTGAGGGTTGAGATGGGGGATAGCTCCACAGTTATGGGGCGATCAGAGCAACATTCCAGTCAAAAGGAATAGTCTGTGTGAGGAAATGTATGGAGGGATGGATGGATGGATGAGTGGATGGGTGGGTAGGTGAATGGATGCACTTTGCCTAGAAATAAAGATATCTCCTAAATATGACTAGATGCACTTTGCCTAGAAATAAAGATATCTCCTAAATATGACTAGAGCTTACATTAGTTAATGGCGAATACCGACTCTTCTCCCACTGGAGGTGTCATAGTGGCTCAGGGTATCCATTGTATGATTGGTGAGACCCCAGTTTGAATCCTGGTTGTGCTGGTTACTTATTACCTGTGTGGTTTAGAACTAGTTATTTTCTGCAACTTCTTAGGCCTCAAGCATCTCAGTTAAAAAATGAAGACATTGGGCTTCCCTGGTGGTGCAGTGATTGGGAGTCCGCCTGCCGATGCGGGGGATGTGGGTTCGTGCCCCAGTCCGGGAAGATCCCACATGCCGCGGAGTGGCTGGGCCCGTGAGCCATGGCCGCTGAGCTTGCGCGTCCGGAGCCTGTGCTCCGCAAAGGGAGAGGCCACAACAGTGAGAGGCCTGACTACTGCAAAAAAAAAAAAAAAAAAAAAATGAAGACATTAACATCCACCTCAGAGTTTTTCTAAGAATTAAATGACGTTTTGCAAAGTTGTCAGCACAGTCCTTGGCATGTAATAAGTACTGGGTTAATCATAGCTTTAACCATCATCATCATCAACAACAGGTGATTTCCATCCAAGAAAAAGCAGTGACTGACTGTAACAGCCACCTGAATAACATTTAGCAAACACCAAGGTGAGCTAGGTCATCTCAAAAGCAGAGATTTTGAAAAGAAATGCACAGGACTGTCATCTGAAGATCTTCATTAGTCCGAACACACGACTCAGCCTTAGAGACCACAGACGGGTTTGGGATGCCGGCTGTTGACCCGGGGACAGGGAATGAGATGTGATGCATGGTATAATAAATTCTTGGTTCTATCCAGGCAGTACAGAGAAGCAGAATGGCTCATCTGGAAAGAAATCCCAGGGATTGTTGTCCTTTATAAGAGCTGACAGTTATAAAGTGGACTGTAATTCTTCCCCCGCACAGAGAGTAGAGGTGTGCCCGAAAGAGACCAGTTACAATACTGTCTCCTGGACTTACAGGCTCTGTACACTTATTTAATAACTCTTGTGTTTCTTCATCTTTAAAATGGAGACACTCTTCCTAACTCCCAAGGTTGCTTTGAGCAGTAGACAAATGATGGAAAGCAACAGAGTCTATGATTACTGGAGCCGCTGGTACCCAACAGCATCCAATTCTTAGACAAGTTGCTTTTCTCAGAGAGCAGAATGCTACCTGCCTATAATAAATGTTTCAGGGATGCTGAATTATTTATTTATTATATACTTGGGTTTACAAGGAAGGAAATTGGTTCCTTTAAAACAATAACATTGATTGGCTTAAATAGCAGAAACAGCACTCTCCCTTCCTTATTTACGGACCCTGGACTGAGTTCAAGTGCACTGTGGCACATTATGGATGTTCCTGCTGACCTGCAGACAAGTAGGAGGGTTAAAAGATCAATTAAATAATCTTAACTCATGAGCGGCAGGGAAAATATTTCAGCTGCAACACTGATTGTCGTTCTGAAAGGTAATACAGCGGAGCTAAACAAGTTCATGTATTCACAGAGAGTGTGTCCCATTTCCTGGCTTGTATCCCAGCCCTGGGGGCCTGTGACTGATGGAAGGGAAACAGAACCCAAGGGTAGGAAAAGAGGAGAAACAAGTATTTATTAAGCGCCTCTTCTGGCCAGGCAGTCTACCTAGCCATTTCACACAGGTAGGTCACCCAATGGCTTTTAATATCTGGGAGGTTAAGTTCCTTGTTCCTTGTCCTCAGGTGATACAACTGGTCATTGGCAGGTGTCACTAAAACCAGGATCTGACTCACAGACCAGTGTTCTTTGTCACCACCAGCCTGACCGTTCATTTTGGCAGTCAACAAACATCCATTGAGCTGCTTCCACATACCAGGCACTTGGGATGCAAAGACATAGCAGGTAAGTTATCTGCCCCCAGGGGTCTCACAGTCTAGGGAGGGAGATAGACAAGGGAACCTCCAATTCTCCACACGGGGTGGAAGGAGTGGGATCAGAGGGCAATTTACTGCAACGCCTCAGGACTCCTCATTTGTATGTGTCCCTTCTAAGTAAATATTCACTCTTATACCTAAATCTGTATTTGAAATCTTGTGTTATTTTTCTTTTTTTTTTTTTTCACGGTACGTGGGCCTCTCACTGTTGTGGCCTCCCCTGTTGCGGAGCACAGGCTCCGGACACGCAGGCTCAGCGGCCATGGCTCACGGGCCCAGCCGCTCCGCGGCATGTGGGATCTTCCCGGACCGGGGCACGAACCTGCATCCCCTGCATCGGCAGGTGGACTCTCAACCACTGCGCCACCAGGGAAGCCCATGTATTATTTTTCTTAAAGAGTATCCTCAAATTAGTTAAGATTTGGGACCCACCACACCTGGATTCAGCCCTTAGCAGGATACAGCGAGCCCCATGGACGTGCAGATACAATATCTATATCACCCTGCAAGGCTTCCAGGAGGTAGCCCTTGAAATGAGACTTAAGCAAGAGAAGTATTTTAGCGACACGGAGAAGTGGAGGCGGGGATAGGATGGGCAAAGAGAACGGATGTATGAAAGCCAGTGGTGGGCGATTTAAAATATCTCATCTTATTCAGGAAGCAATGATGCCGTAGTGCTGGATGGTTGTTGAGAAAGATGTGTTGGCTGTGAGGGCAGCTGGTAGATAATGGGTTGCTGGTGCAGGAGGGGCAGGAGAGACCCTGAGGCCAGTGTGGGAGGGACTTTTTTGCTGAGTTCTACAGAACTTTAACTTTGATCCTTCATGCTAGAAGGAAAAACTGAAGGATTTTTAGGATCTGTTTTTTAGGATTATATTTTAGAAGCATCCCTCTGACAGAAAGATGCAGGATGACCTGGAATTAGGGTGAACAACTGTTTGCACCCAGGACTGTCCTGCTTTTAGCACTGAAAGTTCTGTGTCCTGGAAAACCCTTCAGTCCCAGGGAAACCAGGACAGTTGGTCACCTTACCTGGAAGAGGGTGAGCCCAAAGCCAAGAGAACCACTGAGAAAGTCTTCTCCATAATATGCATCCAGCTACCTACTTGACAGCTCCACTTTGATGTCTAATTGGCGTCACAAAATCAGTGTGCTTAAACCCTCAGGGCCTTTGCACTTGTTTCCTCTGCTGTTCCCCAGGATAACCACGCGGTTCACTCCTTCAGGTCTTTATTCCGATCTTATCTTCTCAGCAAGGACTTCCTGAAACCCTCTTTTATAATTGCAGTCCCTACTCCTGACATTCCCTATCCTTGTTTTGGTTTTGTTAGCATGTCACCACCATCCAGAATACCTAACATACTGAATATTTGCATTTTTTATGGTCAGTTTCCCCCACTAGAGAAAACCCTTCATGAAGGCAGAAATTTTTTTTTGTTGCATTTGCAGCGTCCAGGACAGTGTCTGGCATGTAGTACAGGTTGTTTTACTGAGTAAGTTGAGACTCCCTTGATGCCTCTCTACTCTCTCATACCCCACATCCAATTCATCTGCAAATTCTGTTGACCCTCTCTGTTCACAGTAGATCCAGAATATGAATAGCTCTTACCACCACCATGACCACCCTGGTCCAAGCCACATCATCACTCACCTGGATTATTACAACCAAGGACAGAGGATGACCCTGCCTGAAAAAGTGTCAGGGTTACACCCCCTACCAGACTCTTACGTGCCCTCCCCGCCATGTTGCGATGGTTACGAAATTCCTGAGCCCACCTGGGTGATGCCCACCTGGGCAACGGGACCTGTCCCAAATAAGGAAAGGCATCTGGCCTGTCCCACTCCCACCCTATAGAAGGAAGGTGTATGTGCCTCGACCAATCAGTAAACGAAATTTTCACCTCGGACCATTCCTTTGTTTTCTGTCTATAAAAACTGATCAGTAGCACGTGTTCGGGCTGGACTCTCCCAGACTACTAGGAAGTCGGACCGATGTTCTAACAGCGACCCCTCCCTCTAATAAGTTCCATCTTCTTTACATTCTGCCTTGTGTCTGGAAATTCTTTTCCAACCTGCTTTCAGACCAAGACACCTCCCTCCCTGGGCTTCCTGTGTCCACCCTTGCTTCTGGACAGCCTGTTCTCAAATCAGCAGCCAGGGGGATCCTGCTAAGATGTGAGTGTGATCATGTCATTCGTCTTGCTCACTGTCCTCCCCTCCCCTCCCCCACTTCCCTCCCCTCCCCTCCGCTCCCCTCCCCTCCCCTCCCCTCCACTTCCCTCCCCTCCCCTCCCCTCCCCTCCCCTCCCCTCCCCTCCCCTCCCCTCCCCTCCCCTCCCCTCCCCTCCACTTCCCTCCCTGCCCTTTCCTTCCCTCAGGCCCACCTCAGCCTCTGGGAAGGCATCTTCAGGTGTGTCCAGGTTCTATCCATTCCAGCCACAGAGGCTTCCTTTGTGTGCTTCAAACACACTAGGCACTTTCCTGCCTCAGGGCCTTTGTACTTGCCATTTAATACTCTTCTCCAGGCGTTTGCATGGCTGATTGATTTCTTTCAGGTCTCAGCTCAAAAGTCTCCTTAGCCTTCTCTCCCACACCCAAAGAAAATAACAAACCCACCTCCACACAGCTGAAGGCCCTTTGTTTTCTCTCCAGCACTTTGTACCTCCCGAGGCACAAATGGCGAATTGTCTCCTGTTTCTCTTCTCCCCCTACCCAACCCTCCCCTCACCTATGGACGTGGAGCTACAGGACTTGCTGGAAAGAAAGAAATGCCTTTATGAACTAATTTTCTTTCCTTCTTAGAAAAGGCAGAAACGTGTGTGCTTGTCATATTGAAAGAACTGATTACCCTCCTCATGGATAAAGAGAGTAAGGTAGAAGCAAAGTTTCAGAAAAAACAGATCCTTTCCCTTTTTTCCTCTTTCCAGCCTCTGTATTTACCAGCCTTCAGGGAATGGTGGGTTTTGCTGTTCAAACTTTCTTCCTGACTCTCAAGAAGCAAATCTCTTGAAAATTCTTTGCAGAAAGCCTGTTTGCTGCTGGAATGTGCTGAGAATATTGCTTCTTTCACAAAGTCTGTTTTGTATGTTTTAATTCATAAAAGTTTTTTTTTTTTTTTTCCCATTCACCACCGCCCATTTCTCCCTGCTCATTCCTCTTGGGCTTTCCATGTGCTTCCCTCTTTGTCTCCTTCATGATGTTCTACATGTACAAGCTCTCTGTGTACTCATGTGCCACGCAGTTACACACACATCATCTCATTTAATCTTCATACCCACCCTGTGAGGTGCTATTATTATTATGCTATGTTACACATGGGGAACCTGTTGCTTACAGAGCTAAGTAGTGTAGTGGGAGCGGTCAGTACTCCCTCCCGTGTCACCATTTCAGTGGACACTGGCTGGCTCTCCACTGCCAGGGTCTGCATCTGTTTCCCTGGCCGCTGGAGGAGGCCAGAAGTGCTGGGGAATATGTCCATTCCGATCCCAACAAACCCCCGCCCCCCCAGCACCCTTTAACCAATGACTGATGGAGTTGGTGTCTAAATACCCCAGCTCCCCTGCTCCTTGGGTGGGAGAGAACTGAGGGGCATTTTCTGTGCTGGCTCTCAGAGACTCCTCATAGGATTGTACCCGGTGGCCCATAGTTCCCTGTATTGATAAAGAACCTTCTATTGGCGGCCTCCCCTTCCCTCTCTCTTCCCCTACTGGTGTTTCCTGTGATCACTTCCGAGACATATATTTGCACTAGAGTCCTGTCTCAGGGTTTGCTTCTAGGGGAACCAAAGATAAATCTTTGCCTAAGATTGAATAGCTGCCACATGGCAGAGCTGAGCTGCAGACTCAAGCTGTGTGATTCCAGAGTTTGTGTGTTTCATTGTGATGTTCTAATCCCTTCCTTCTCTTTAAGAATTTATTTATTTTTATCCTATCCCTTGTAGTGGTGGTAACTTCTTCTTCCTAATGTGTCAAATCATAGCAAACAGTGGTTTTGCTTAAAGAAACAACTATCCTGATAAATCAGTTGGAAAATGCTAACATTTTCTTCAGACTGAAAATTTAGTGTTATAATGACAGATTATTTTAGCTATGAAAGGACAAATTCCCACAAGTCCACAACTTAGCATTAATGGGGACCATATGATATGAGTCATGACAAGAAGAAGAGCCAGGGTGGTTGATGATAAGTTAGGGGTGCTTTGTTAAGTTAAAAATAAATTTACTGGAAAGTCTTGGTGAGATTATGGAATTGAAAGAAGAGCTAGATAGTCAAGATCCAGAAAGGACAGACACCAGGGCAGCTTTGGGGAACCAGGGACCAGAAGCTACTGGACAGTCTTTTTGAGGAGCCCTAGTCAAGTTGATTCAGCCTCAGTTCATCTTGGTGAAGACTAATTCTAGGGACAGACAGTGTGATTGGTTGAGCTGAGGCAGCCGTGGGGAGCACTTTGATTGACAGAAGCAAGGGGAGAGATGCTCTTTCCAAAAAAAAAAAAAAAATCACCTTGCTGCTTTAGAAAAGGAGGCGTGGGATTCTGGGCAGTAAAAAGGACAAATATTCCTGAGGAAGAGAAAGGACAATGTCTGCTGAGTAAAGGTAAGAGAAGCAGGAAATGACAACACACAGAGGAGGCACATAAGGTGACTGACTACAAAGACACAAATTGCGAATATTCCCAGCTCCCGACAGGGACCTTGCATTGTCTGTTCCCTTTTGATGTAATCTCCTGTTATTGTCCCTTTTCGTCTTTCTGCCCTGGACACACTGGGTTTCTGGCCTTCCTCTATCACACCAGATACATTCCTCCTCAAGACATCTGTGCTTGCTGCTGCAGTTTCTGGAACAGTCTTCCCTCAACGATCAGCATGGCTGTTCCCTTATATCCTTCAGGTCTTTGTTCAGATTTCATCTTCAAAGGGATGCCTTCCCTGATCACCCATTTCCTGCTCCCCTGTCCCTCCATCTCTGCCTATATGTATTGGATAGTATTACCATCTCACATTATGTATTTATTTGCTTAATATGTGTCTCCCTTCATGAGAATAAAAACTCCATGAGGGCAGAGATTCTGTAACCCCAGTTTCTAGAATGTTCCTGACATGTTGTAGGTTCTTGATAGATATTTATCGAATTAACAGTGAATGGTTTCTCCTCTCTCCCTCCATTAAGGCTATCAAGTGTGAACATAAGGCTTCAAAATGACTGAGAGAGACAAACCCAAAACTGAGGTTCTGAGGCAGGCGAGAGGGGGACCAAGAACATCCCATAGAGGCCTCTGTGGGAAATATGCCCAGAGAATTCTCTGCCCCCCCCAACCACTGCACACGACGAGGAAGCCACAGGCAGATGGGGATTCTGGCTAGGGATGGAATTCCAATTTCTTTACACCATTACTCTTTCAATGTTTTTTGTTTTTGTTTTTGTTTGTTTGTTTGTTTGTTTTGCCGTACGCGGGCCTCTCACTGTTGTGGCCTCTCCTGTTGCGGAGCACAGGCTCCGGACGCGCAGGCTCAACGGCCATGGCTCACGGGCCCAGCCGCTCCGTGGCATGTGGGATCTTCCCGGACCGGGGCTCGAACCTGTGTCCCCTGCATCGGCAGGCGGACTCTCAACCACTGCGCCATCAGAGAAGCCCTCTTTCAATGTTTTAATTGATTCTTTTTGACATCTAGTTTCATAACCTTGTGGTTATTATATATATACAATAATAATAACCCCAAGAGGAGTGGTTGGCATGATCATCTGTTATTTTATAGATTCCTAGGGGCTCTGGGAAAGTGGGAAGACTAGCCAGCAAAGAAATGAGATTAATTGAGAAACTCATCAAAGGGTGAACTGACCTTGTCTAACTCAAATGAAAAATAATCCTTACCGATCTTGCAGACCCACTCTCTATGTGGTGTTGGTGGATCCCTTTTATCTTACAGTTTTCAAATACAAAAGTTGACTTATATTTCTTATTTTCTAAGTAACCAGACAGCAGTATAAGTTTTTGTTGTTGTTGCTGATTTAGGTACAAGTCTGCAAAATAATGTTTCTGAGTTAAAGGCATCTCCAACTCTAATTTCAAGTTTTCTGAGAATTAAGTAACAGTAAATTAGCTAAAGTCTGAGGAATGATGAAAGCTAAGCATATATCATCAAAAATTGACTTAATGACCTTGAAGACATAACCGCTAATGCTTATTGAGCACTTAAAATGTACCAGCACTATGCTATGTGGGTAGGGTGGAGAGAAATGATCTTATTTAGCTCAGAAGACATTTCATTTCAGATCTATAAACATTTACTGGGCCCATATGTTCCAGGCAATGGATATACAAAGAGAAATTATCATTTCAGTCTTCAGTTTTCTTTTGTGTTAGATTCATTTCTTTAATGTCAATGAAATAGCATGGAAAAATCTCCTTAAGTGTGAAGATACGCGTGCCCGAATTATCTTCGTTTGGGCACACAAAGACCTTCACGCTGGCTTCACGCTTGCCCATCTTCCCTGCCGCACTGTTTTCTCCTCAAGTCATATCCTAACCCTACTCATTTCCTCTAAATAAGCCACGTGGTCTCACATGCTTAGGTCTGTATACACAGTCTTCCCTTTGCTTTGAAATCCCTGATCTGTCAGCTGAATTCCAAAGGCCCTTCAAACCCGATTTCACGCATCAACTCTTCCCTGAGGCTTTCTTTCAAGCCACCTCCCCTACCTCATGTCTAGGTTCAAGAGCTGACCTCTAGTTGTGTGTGCCTTCTGCTTTTGCCTTCCCAGTGTCCAGCCTCCCTTCTTTTGGTATTAGCACCCCACTCTTCATTAAGGAAGTCACTCCTCCCACTCTTCATCCATAAGGCTTGGGTGGGACTGATCCCACCTCCACCTCCACCAGGGAGTGGGTGCTTGAGCTTGAAGTCCCAGTTCGGAGGCACACGAGTGGCTCAGGGATGGACACATGACTCACCCGGACCGCTGAGGACCAGCCTCAGCACTTTTGCCAGAGTTGTTGAGAAAGAGGCTCCCTATTTCAGCTGAGGTTGCTAAGCTAGCAGACAAAGCCGGGGGCTGTCTTTGGCCCATGTGAAAAGAGCCTGTCAGAGGAAAGTGGAGCTAAGGGTGGGAGAGAGAGAGAGAGAGAGAGAGAGAGAGAGTTCTAAACATGCAGACCCAGCTTTGAAATGTTTGAAAAATTTACCTCTAGATAGTTCAGCAATTTATTGTTGAATAAATGAATGAATGAGCCAATAAATGCTCCCTGTCCTTTAAACTAGTCTGAGTTGGGTTGCAGTCATTTGCAACAGGAAGGATTCTACAAAATGGACCCTTTCTCACTGTTACATGATTACTAGATAGAGAGATGAGAGAGAGAGAGAGAGAGAGAGAGAGAGAGAGAGAGAGAGACAGCGATAGATAGATGGATAGATAATGTAAACTGAGGTTCTTAAGGAAGGAGAATGTCTTGTTCCTCAGCATATCTTTAATACTAGCATAGTGTTTGTTGAATGAACAAAGGAATGAATTTTCTTTATATAAAGACATAGTAGAATGCTACAGAATTTTAAATGGACATAGGTAATCCCAGGAACTTTCTGAGTCATGCTTAGCGCATTTATGTCATATTGGTGATGACTTATACAAGAATAACCCTCAAAATCTCCTGGGAGAAAGTATTAAGATGGCCACTCCTATCATTTTGTTACCATTCTTTTGATAAAAGACAAAAATCCCGCTTTAGAAAATTATAGTACCGTGTGATATGGGCCAGAGTTAAGTATAATAATAAAAAAATGTATATGGTACTTGCTGTGTACCAGGCTCTGTTTCAAGTGTTTTGCATGTTCTAACTCATTTAATCCTCACAACAACTTTATAAGTTAGATAAAATGATTACCTCCATTTACATCTTGGAAACAGAGGTATAAAGAGGTTTACAACCCCAGTTCTCACAAATAGCACATGGCCGGCCCTCCCTGCAGTAAAGGATCCAGTAGAGGCTGGTAGGCGGTGAGTCAAGAAAGGCACCTAGAAAATGTCCTAGTGGAAAAGAAGGAGAGGAATATGAGGGAAAGCTTCATTTTATAGGAAGAACGATGCAAAGGTCCAGATTCTTAAAAATTCAGTGCCAGCTTTTTGCAAAATAAGGAATTAGAAGAAGTTTGTAATTAGCACTTCCCCTTTCAACATCGAGCCCTTATGGTGACTGCTTACTGTGAACAAAGCTGTGTCTAATGTTTATATGGTGTGGCAGAGATGATTAACTTCCTCCCAATATCTGTTATTCATTTCTTCCATATTACAAGAAATCCTGGGTTTTAGCTGTGCCTGTGGCTGGCTGGAATAAAAAAAATTCCCAGCTTTCTTTGCAGTTGGGATGGCCATATGGTTAAGTTCTGGCCAATGGGATGTATACATGTGTCATGTGTAATGTTTAGGAAGCATCCTGAAAGGAAGGAGGCATGCCCATCTCGCTGCCTGCCTTCCTCTCATTGGCTGTGCTGTGTACATGATAGGGATGCTGTGATATTGTGATTTATAATAAGAAATATATACTTGGTCTTTGTTCTTGCTTCTGGCAAAGAGCTCCTAAAGCCCTTGGTATTTCCTAAGTGATGAGAGCAATAAAAAAAGTCCTTTGTTACATTAATGAGGTGAGTTTTAGAGGCACCTATGGATGGGGGGCAAGGGTTGGAACTTCCAGTCCCACTTCCCTGACCTCAGGAGAGGGGAGAGGGGCTGGAGGTTGGAATCAATCACCAATGTCCAATGATTTAATCAGTCGTGCCTATGTAATGAAGGCTCCATAAAAAACCCAAAAGGACAGGGCTCGGAGAGCTTCCAGGTTGGTGAATATGTGGAGGTTCTGGGAGAGTAGCGTGCTTGGATAGAGCATGGAAGCTCTGATCCCCCTTCCCCATACCTTGCCCTGATATCTTATATTAGGCTGTTCCTAAGTTACATCCTTTTATTTTATTTTTTAAGATTTTTTCATGTGGACCATGTTTAAAGTCTTTATTGAATTTGTTACAATATTGCTTCTGGGTTTTTTTTTTTTTTATGTTTTGGTTTTTTGACCTTGAGGCATGTGGGATCTTAACTCCCCGACCAGGTATCGAGCCCATACCCCCTGCATTGGAAGGCAAAGTCTTAACCACTGGACCACCGGGGAAGTCCCCTATATCCTTTTATAATGAACTGGTTATCTAGTAAGTAAAATGTTTCTCTGAGTTCTGTGAACAGATTAATTGAGCCCAAGGAGGAGGTTGTGGGAACCTCTGGTTTACAGCCAGTCAGTCAGAAGCACTGGTGTGGATCTGGACTTGGCTATTGGCATTGGATGTGGAGGGCGGTCCTGTGGGATGGAGCCGTTAACCTGTGGAATCTGACGCTCTCTCTGGTAGATAGTGTCAGAACTGAGCTGGATTGTAGGCCACTCAGCTGGTGCCCAAGGACTGCTCTGTGGTGTGGGGACACCTCCCCCTGCCCCCCCATTGGAATTTGGTGCAGGACCTTTAGATGCTCAAGCAACTATCTTGGCCCATGACGTTTGGTGCCATTTGCTAGAACGGCAGTCACACATGCTGAGCTTCTTCTATTAAATTCACCATTATGTAAGTCACTCCTCCTCCCTTGGGGATCAGAGAAGAACCAGGAGTGTGACTCTAATGGAAGTTTTCCAAGTGGAAACATGAAGAATGGGAAATCAGTGTTACATGACGTAGTATTTTTTTTTTAATCTCAATTTTACTTTGGGAAACTAGAGTTAAATAATATAAGTGTGAGGCTAGGACTCTAGTTCAAATCAGCCTGATTCTAAAACCGGTGTGCTTATCTACTATATAGACTGCATAGGTTACTATTACTGATAGTAGTGTGCTGGTAAAGATTTAACCAGCTGGGGCTGAGAGGAAGGACACTGATTTTTAGTGTTTTCCAATTTCTTTGGTGTAAATATTCCCACCAGGCCAATTTCAAGCTACCAATTGTTCAACAATTGACCTGCGAAATTCCTGAAAATTTAACAGGCTGCCCTTGTGAACGCATATGAGCCAGCTCCAGTGCGCTTCTGAAATATACTTAGCTGAGCCTGAGAGAAGACACTCCAGGCAAACTGCAGGATGTCTCCAACTGTCTTTCCTAACCTCCGGGTTGTAGGACTTTGGGTCTAATTAGGATAACAGCATTCCAGAGCAAGCAGAACACCTGGGGAGCCCAGAAGATGACCTTGGGCAAGAAGTGATTGAAGAGTAACCGCTTGACCTATGGCCTCTGAGGGATGTTAGTGGAGCTTCATCAGAAGTGTTGTGGCTGCCCTGTTTCTTTCTTTTTTTTTTTTGTGGTACGCGGGCCTCTCATTGTTGTGGCCTCTCCCCTTGTGGAGCACAGGCTCCGGACGCGCAGGCTCAGCGGCCATGGCTCACGGGCCCAGCCGCTCCGCGACATGTGGCATCTTCCCGGACCGGGGCGCAAACCCGTGTCCCCTGCATCGGCAGGAGGACTCTCAACCACTGCACCACCAAGGAAGCCCTGCCCTGTTTCTTTTTGATGGGCGATCCATTTTCAGAGAGATCTTCTGGCCAAAAAGATTTTCAAATTCTCCTCCAGCTGACAGAACGCTTACAATACCATCACTGGAGTAGAGGGAGTATAGTTCTGCAGAGAGAAGCAGGACCAGAGCACATGGGTGTGAGAGAGAGAAAGCTCCATTGTCACAAATCTGCAAGCAGCATCTTGCAAGGCAAGTTAGAGGGACACTGATGTTTCCTCCTGTAATCAGTGGATACAGTGAGGGCTATAATTTGAGCAAGTGCTGGAGGGAAGACTGAGAGGCTTTAATGGGGTGTCTGTGGTGACAAGGGCAATGCAGGACGCACAGACGAGGATTTGGACAAAACCTGCCCCGAGAATGTTCTCTTCCCACATCCTTAGGAGGAAGGCTGGAAACTTATTGGAACCCACTGTACATCCTTTGTAGTGTGTGGACGGTGAATTTATGCCACAACTATTAATAGTTCTCCTGACAGAGTGGGTTCAGTTACACTCAATAAATCATTTTGTTAACTACACAAATTCCTGAGCTAAAGAAGCTCTTTGGCTTTATGGAATAAGGACGCCCGTCCTGGAGGGCCCTGTGTGAGAATGAGAGTCAAAGTTCTCCACGTGAGCAAAAGTAGGCCATCAGCCCCCTCCCAGAGTTCTCGCTGGACCGAGCCCTAACCCTGTCATTACGTAAGGGGGACATTTTGACCTAGCTCTGTTCTCCTTTGCATCTCTCTGCTCTCTGAGAGAATCTGTTCCAAGGTCCTAATGTTTGTGATCCAGCTCACTTGTTTTGAATCTGTTTTATTCCTCCCAAGGTCTCTGTGTGGATTCTCTTTTTCTGGTGGTAGCATAGTGCTTCTCCAGGGACAGAATTGTGGACATTTCACATGGAGGTATTGGAGAGTGAGGGTCCTTCCCCATCCTCGAGTATCACTGTTGTATGGTCAGGCCACCCAAGGTGGCTATTCTCTTGTTCTCTGTACATCTCCTGCCCCACCAGTGCCTGCTTCACCTATACCCTACTTACCTGACTGACCTTCCTACATACTTGCTCCTGGCCCCAGCTAGTGACTGTTCTAACTTTAGATTAGAGCATCTCCACTATGATAGCTTATCAAAGGGAAAGTGAGGGGCGTGCCCCTCGGCTGGTTTCCCTGGTAACTGATGAGTTCCCCCTATAACTGGTAATCTCCCCCTGCCACCGGGAGCAAAGACTGCCTCCATGTCCTGCCCCCCCTCTGCTGCACACAGCGGGATGTCACTCCAGGACCTTGCTTCAGACATGTAAGGTCCCCCATCCTTTAAACCACTGATGTCTCTTTTGCTGAATCCGGCTCTTTCTTTGGTCTTGAGGCTAAGTAAGTAAGGCTTTGCAGACCTGTAGAATACAGCCCAACAAATATGGACTCATTATTTCTTTTAATTCAATGCTTCTTTGTCCTTTTGACATAGCCACATCCATCTTTGAGCACTTCCTTGCTGTCTGGCACAAGATGTTTCCATATCACCTTTTACTTTCCCTGCCCCAGACTAGGAGCCAGCCGTGTTCATAAGAAGCCCTGGTTTCTTTGAGTGGGAAATGTTATTTGGAAACAAAGTACTGAGTGTGAGGTATGCTTATTACTACTGGAGTATCATTGCTTCTGGCCCTTTTTATAGACAGAGCTAGAAAAAAAAATTAAATGATGAATTCATAATGCTTCCTTAATTCGAACAAAAAACGGCCCCAAACCTTAATTCTCCCATTCCATATATGTCTTTTCCTTATCCCACAGTGAAAACCTCGGTTTCTGACATCAATATTTTTACTTGTTTATACTATTATACATTAAACACAATTTAGTTGCAGAAACATAATCAATAACACTATCAATTATGAATCTTAAGTAAAGTTCATACTTTATAATTCTTTAAAATTATAAAGATGTCTTTATAATTCTTTTGACCTTAAGATATATTCTATTAATGGTATACAATCTTAGTATTATATTTAAAAGTTATTTGAATTAATTCATTTTTCTGTGTGGCTATGTTATCTATGTAGTATACAGTAACATTCACTTCTTCCTGTATTTAATGTTAAGGTTTTATCTTATCTTTCTTTTTATTGAATTTTATGTTTGAATATGTAAAAAATGCATAGCTTAAAAGTAAAAACTAGTAAAAAAGTTCTAATCAGGGAAATTGTGCTTGCACCCTTATTCCCTATACCCCACTCATCCACCCCTACAGGCAGCTGTATTCATTAGTTTTAGATTTATTGTTCTTGACTTTCTTTTTGCAAAAATAAGGGAATATATACACATATGTTTTTATTTCCTCTTCTTTCTTATACTAAAGAGCATACCATGAGCATTCTTTTGCACTTTGCTTTTTATCACTTGACAATATAGTCTGCAAATTATTCCATATTAGTTCATAGAGATCTTCCTCATTCTTTTTTTATGTGTTTTTTCTATTTTTATAATAATGAAATAAACCTGCTTCCTCATTCTTTTGACGGCTGTATAGTATTCTGTTGTACGGATGCACCATAATTTATTTGTAATGCCCTATGGATGGGCATATGGGTTGTTCCTAATACTTTATTACAAATAATATAATGAATAACTTGTAATGAATAACTTTTTTTTGTATTTGAGAAGGTATATTTTCAGGGTAAATTTCTAGCAGTGGGATTGATGGGTCAAAGAGTTAATGCATATGTAATTTTGCTAGAAAATGCCAAATTTCCCTCCATATGGGTTGTACCATTTTGCCTTCCCACCAGCAATATATGAAAGTCCTTTTTTCCCCATAGTCTGGCCATAAAGTATATCATCAAAGTCTTGACTTTTTTGTCAGATAGTTGAGAAATTGTATCTCAGTATAATTTTAATTTGCATTTCTCTTATTATGAGTGAAATTGAGCATTATTAATATATTTAAAAGGCCACACATATATCTTTTTCCATGAACTACCCGCTCATGTCTTTTGCTTTCTAGTAGGTTTTTAATGCATATTCTAAAAATCATCAAATTATATTTATCACATTGGAGTTTACAAAAGACTTTCACAAATCATCTTTTTGATCCTAAAAGATTTTGAAAACCTCAGAAAGAATAAGGACAGCACTGCTGAACTAGAACAGTTTCAAAGGTAGTCTTATTAATCTGGAAAATACAGAGTACCTGAAATTATATGCATGGACTATCTTGTCTGATGGTGTTAGAAACTTTGAACAGAATATTTCACGTAGAAGATTATTAACACTGGCTGAGGGAGGGTTGTCACATCTTCATAATCATTTAATAAATATTCTCAGAAGTCTAAATTTGTCACAGAAAGCCTGACTTGTTTCCTGCTTACAGTTGCACCTAAAAGGAGCCTTGAGATGGAAATGGGGGGGGGCGTGGCAGAATAGCAGGTACACCTATGAAATCTCACAGTCTGATGAGTTTGTTCCCTTGTCTACTTCTGCGGTTTGTTTTTGAATTTTTGCTTTTATTCCTGTTTTTATTCAGAAAGTAACTTGAACTCTCCCCAATATGTGTAATGATTGCTAAGTCCAGCCATTTTCCTTAACAGGTTCCCTGCTAGGAATCTTTCATTTAGCAAAACCAAACCTCTAAAGGCAAGAGGGGTTGAACTATTGGAGTTACTGCTTGGCAAATGCCGAAGAGTCAACCCTGCCACACTGTGACCCAGAGAAAGATTTTTGGAAAATAAGGATCATTCTCTTCAGTTGGAATAAAACTGCTCTGCAAGGAATCAAATTGGCCTTCTGTCAGCATGATCTTCATAAGTCAAGAGAAAGATGAATGTGCTCTGTCCACAAATGAAGTTGGCCAAGCAAACTGGGGAAGGATGGGGGTTGGAAAGAACCTCACCAGCTTCCCCATTGATCTGAAAATCACCTCGAAGAGGTATGGTGAGAGAGAGCACCCATCTCTAGTCTACAAACTGCTTTCACTCACGGGCAGGAAGAAGGAAAGAATATCGTGTCTCGTTAGTACAATCCTTAGAAATCATGCCAAAAATGTACACACAGTTGAAATGGAGGGAAATGAATGACTCAGAATTTCTCATGAAGGATGCAAAACAGTTACCCTCTGGGGCATTTCCTTGACTAAAGCTGAGGTCAGAAAAGACAAACCATAGTTACCATGTGAAGGTAAAGCACTGACCACAGGGAATGAAGTGCTTGAGACCTCAGAATTTCTATAGAACAGGTTTGAAGGTTACAAGGGTAACCGACAGTGCCTATAATAAATACGAGAGAGAAGTTATAGATTACAGGGAGATTATAGGAGATTAAGAGTTGGATGCAGGAGAATTCATATATTTTTAAATCAACTTGATTAAGTATAATTTATAAACAATAAAATGCACACATTTTAAAGGTACAGTTTGAAGAATTTTGACAAAAGGTTATGTGCATGCCACCACCACTATCCAGATATAGGCACTTCCATCATCCTCAAAGTTTCTCTTTTTGCCCCTTCCTATTCCTGGGCTAAGGTAACCACTGATGTGCATTTTGTCACCAGAGATTAAATTGAACTTTACTGTGAGTTTCATGTGCATGGAATCATGCAGTATTTGTGTCATGCATTTGTGTCATGCTTCCTTCACTCAGCACAACAATTTGGGATTCATTCTTGCTGCTACTTATATCAGCAGTTAGTTCTTTTTATTTATCCTTTGTCTGGGTGTACAACAATTTGTTTATCCATTCACATATTGATGGACATTTGAGCTGTTTATAGTTTGGAGCTACTATAATAAAGTTGCTGTGAATATTTAGGTACAAGTCTTTGTGCAGGCATGTTTTCATTTCTCTTCGATGAACACCTAGGAGTGGAGTTTCAGTGTCGTACGGTAGACATATGTTTATCTTTATAAGAAGCTGCCCAAGAATTCTCTGAAATGGTTGTACTATTCTACATTCCCACCAGCGACGAATGAGAGTTCTGGTCACTCCAATCCTCCCCATCGCTTGGTATCTGTAGTCTTTTAATTTTAGATATTCTGATGGTATCTTGATTTGCATTTCCTTGATAACTAATGTTTCTCTAGCACCTTTTAATGTAATTATTGGCTATTTATATATGTCCTTTTCATATTTTTTGCCCATTAAAAATGGATTCTTTGCCTTGTTATTGTTGTAAATTGCTTTATAAATATTCTTGTTACAAATGCTTTGTCAGATACGTGTAGTGCTAATATTTTCTCCTAGTCTGTGTCTTGCACAGGGTGCTATTGGTGGACCAAAAAAAATGAACCCAAACTAGAGACATGAAGAAACACATTTTCCAAGAGAACGTGGCTCTTGAATTTAGACTTTAAAGAAGAAGTTAGTAGGTAGGTAAGTAGAATGGTGTTAAGGCCCCCATGGTGGGACTTTCTACTTCTTTAATTTTTAAAAAGTTTTTTACAATTTTTAAAGCTTACTTTCCATTTACAGTTATTACAAAATATTGGCTGTCTTCCCTGTGTTGTACAATATATCCTTGAGCCTCTCTTACACCCAATAGTTGGTACCTTCCACTACCTCACCCCTATGTTGCCCCTCCCCCTCCACCGGTAACCACTAGTTTGTTCTCTATATCTGTGAGTCTGCTTCTTTTTTTTAGGTATTCACTTGTTTGTTGTATTTTTTAGATTCCACATATAAGCGGTATCATACAGTATTTGTCTTTCTCTGACGTATTTCACTTAGCATAATGCCCTCAAAGTCTATCCATATTGCTGCAAATGGCAAAATTTCATTCTTTTTTATGGCTGAGTAGTATTCCATTATATATATATGCCACATCTTCTTTGTCAATTCATCTGTTGATGGACACTTAGGTTGCTTCCATACCTTGGCAATTTAAATAATGCTGCTGTGAATGTTGTGGTGCATGTATCTTTTCCAATTTTTTTGTTTGTTTGTTTCTTTTGGATATATAAATAAATATAGGGAGTTCCCTGGTGGTCCAGTGGTTAAGACTCTGTGCTTCCATTGCAGGGGGCACGGGTTCGATCCCTGGTCGGGGGACTAAGACCTCTGCGTGCCACATGGCGCGGCCAAAAAATAAATTAAAAAGATTGTTTAAATGTATATGTAAATTGGTTCATCCACTGTGGAAGACAGTATGGAGGTTTCTTCAAAAACTAAAAATAGAACTACCATATGACCGAGCAATTCCACTCCTGAGTGTATATCCAAAAGAAACGTGGTAGACTTTCTTTCTTCTCTCATAGATAAAGCTTCAATCCAGGCTGATTATATCCAGGTGTGGATATCATTAAATTAATTGATACTAATATTTGAATCACTAATAAATATATCCTTCCAAAGGGCTATTTGAAACTAGAAATAACAATTTGCTTACCAAATTACTTTCTATTTACTTTTTTCCATAAATCTGCAACTGGTGAAGTTATAGAGGAGGAATTTGGAGGTAGGTTACTTCTGGTTTTGCCTATAAATATTTGTCAATAAGTGTCTGTCAATTAACTTAAATTCATAGGTTAGGCCAACCCTAAGCAACACTTAAGCAATTTGTTTCAACTTCCTTCATCACCATATTAACAATGAACTAACCATGCTCTGTAAACAGTTATTGTCAAAGTGCTAAAATAATGTATCTATGAGTCAGCTGGACAGACCATGGCCTTGATGAACTGTCGCTTCGTTCCCTTTACTGTAGTAGCAGCTAGAAATATGAAGTGAAGAAACTCACTAGTTCCTGGTCACAGAAGCTGGGACATAATAGTGGCTCTTTCTTTGGAGGAGTTGTTTTTCTGTTGGTGTTGCCAGGAAGTGAGCCCTTTCCTTCCAAAATGATGGGGATTTCTGAGGTAGATAATGGATAGATGTATAGATGGGTAAATAAGTGGATAGAAGGCTAACCAGCCAGCCAGAGGGGCTTTTATCTATCTCTCTTGTAAGATCATTAGATGAAGGAGACATGGAATGAGTATGCATTGAATGGGAAGGAGTGAAAAGCGAAATCAAGAGATAATAGATAATTGTTGTTAGCAGATAAGAAAAGGAGAAATAAAAGCACACAGAAGAAGCTATTTACAGCAGAGGATCATGTGCCTCTTTCAACATATACAGCCACAGAGACTATGAAAGGGTAAAGTTGTTGAGAGCTGGTTTAGCAGCCAGCCTTGCTGTACAGTCTCTGATGAGAGGGTGATGGGCAAGGTCCTAAGGCAGGAGAGACAAATACCTTTGCTGGTTCTCTTCCTTCTGTACTCCACTGTCCTGTATTGTATCCAGTGGTCTCCTGGTCAAAAGAAAAGAGGTGAGATCTTCATTATACTCAGTACATGTTTCTTTTTTTTTTCTTTCTTTCTTTTTTTTTTTTTTTTTTTTTTGCAGTACGCTGGTCTCTCACTGTTGTGGCCTCTTCTGTTGCGGAGCACAGGCTCCAGACGCGCAGGCTCAGCGGCCATGGCTCACGGGCCTAGCCGCTCCACGGCATGTGGGATCTTCCCGGACCGGGGCATGAACCCGTGTCCCCTGCATCGGCAGGCGGACTCTCAACCACTGCGCCACCAGGGAAGCCCTAGTGTTAGTTTTTTAAGGAACCTCCA
The DNA here is from genome assembly GCF_964165515.1 of Mesoplodon bidens. Taxonomy (NCBI): domain Eukaryota; kingdom Metazoa; phylum Chordata; class Mammalia; order Artiodactyla; family Ziphiidae; genus Mesoplodon; species Mesoplodon bidens. The sequence goes on along the minus strand of NC_138167.1, from coordinate 78,526,656 downwards.
TACTGTTCTCCATAGTGGCTGTATCAATTCACATTCCCACCAACAGGGCAAGAGGGTTCCCTTTTCTCCACACCCTCTCCAGCACTTATTGTTTGTAGATTTTTTGATGATGGCCATTCTGACCGGTGTGAGGTGATACCTCATTGTAGTTTTGATTTGCACTTCTTTAATGATTAGTGATGTTGAGCATCCTTTCATGTATTTATTGGCAATCTGTATATCTTCTTTGGAGAAATGTCTATTTAGGTCTTCTGCCCATTTTTGGACTGGGTTGTTTGTTTTTTTGATATTGAGCTGCATGAGCTGCTTGTATATTTTGGAGATTAATCCTTTGTCAGTTACTTCATTTGTAAATATTTTCTCCCATTCTGAGGGTCGTCTTTTCATCTTGTTTATGGTTTCCTTTGCTGTGCAAAAGCTTTGAAGTTTCATTAGGTCCCATTTGTTTATTTTTGTTTTTATTTCCATTTCTCTAGGAGGTGGGTCCAAAAGGATCTTGCTGTGATTTATGTCAAAGAGTGTTCTTCTTATGTTTTCCCGTAGGAGTTTTATAGTGTCTGGCCTTACATTGAGGTCTTTAATCCATTTTGAGTTTATTTTTGTGTGTGGTTTTAGGACGTGTTCTAAGTTAGTTCTTTTACATGTAGCTGTCCAGATATAACATTGTATAAGTTTAAAGCATACAAAGTATTGATTTGATACATTTATATTGCAATATGATTGCCATTGTAGCATTAGCTAAGACCTCTATCACTTCACACAATTATCATTTCTTCTTGTGGTGGGAACAATTGAAGATCTAGTCTCTTAGTAAGTTTAATGTTTATAATATAGTTTTGGTGTCTATACTCACTGTATTGTGTTTTAGTTCTGCAGGACGTATTTATCTACTGGTTACAAGCATATACCCTTAAACAACATCTCTTTAGGAAGGCAATGAAGCTAAGAGAGATTAAAGCACTTGCCCAGATCCCCCATTTTGCAGGTGAATTTAACCCCAGAGTCAAAGTATTCAAGCACTCTGCTGACCTGGGAGTTGGATCCAGTAAGTTCTCATCCTGATTAAGTGACTTATGTAATTGGGCCTCATTTGCCTCGTCTGTATAATGAGGATATTGGACCATATCCATGATTTCTAACCTTTGGCTGCCTTGGAGATGTGCTGCCCCATCTCCTTTAAAACAAGCTACCGTGGGGAACTTGGTTAACTGACAGCCCCAAGCTACTGCCCCTGTGAATCTGAGGCAACGTTTATACCAGGCTGCACCGAGCCAGTGACTGAGCATGGCAAGGGTCCTGGTGCTGGCCCAGTGGGAGCTTCCTCTAATGGGCAGATTTGGCTCAGGGACTCCCCATCAGCTGGCAAGGACTGCACTGAATGCAGTCTGAGACTCTTCCTATCCAATCCTTCCCTCCCGATCTCCTTCCCAGGACCTGCATTGTGATGTGAGAGCTCTCCCTGCCTCCTCTTGCCCACATCCCATTTAACCCTCACAGAAATTTCCCTCAATAAGTCTTTTGCACATCTAATCCTGTCTTGGCATCTGCTACTCAGAGGACCAGAACTGACAACTTCCAACTTGAGTGGGAGGGTCAGGAAAATATTTCAAAGGGTCCAGAAATTCCAAGTTCAGCAAGAAATGTCTTTAGACTCTATAAATCCTAGGTCTCACATTTATATGAACTACTACCTTCCAAATGAATGTGGATGATTAATATAATGTAGAGTCATTTAAGAGACAGATACTTTTGTATCTGTATTTACAGACACTTTTGTCACTAAGTATGTTTTCAACCAGTAAATTTTGAAAACATGATTGATAAAAGGGGTCTCCATGCTTGAAAATATTGGGAGCCACTGGGCTGGGTGCCCACTCAGGGTCTGTCAGGCCTGACATCCTTTGATCCATGGCAACGGCGGTACAGCACAACGGTTAAGGAGCGGTGCTGAGAGCGTGGCCTTTGGCATCAGACGGCCCTGGGTTTGAGTCCTTACTTTTCTTCTCACTAGTTACATAATCTCAGGCAAGATGCGAAACCTCTCCAAGTCTTTGTTTCCTCTTCTAAAATGGAGATACTAAAAGTGACTTCTGGATGGTATGGTTGTGAGAGTTACATAAGAAAAATGACTGTAAAATACTTTGCATCATAAAAGTTCATTGGAATTATTATCATTACTCATCCTTAGTTTCATTCTGTGTATTCATCTTCAGCTCTAACCAAAAGATTGTTTATAGTGTTTTGGTTTTTTTTTTTTATAGTTTTTTAACTCTTACTTTATGAGAACGGGAGATAGTATTTCTTATCTTCCTTAATTACTTGGGTCATCCTTCCAAAGAAATTGCATCTCATGTTTAATACACCTCTATTCCTTTGAGCTTAGACCTTTGTAACCAACTGAGCTTTCATTTAATCATCTGGAATAATCTTGCCCTTAGAGTTTTCCTTGCTGTGTAATTTCCTTTCACAGCCAATTTGTCCTTAATGCTCAGACTAGAGCCATAACAGCAACATGAAGAATTGAGGACAATCTTCTGTCAATCACACAACCCCATCTCAAATAGAGGATGATTTCAGGCAGATGTAGGGGTGTGAGGTTTGTGAGTAGGGCAGTTTTTTGAATAATGTGAATAATTGCTTTTTTGAGTGCTGATTTTGTAGTTGACAGCAAAAAGTCTTCTGGGGTGGCTCATTAGTGGCACAGGTGCAAGAGCAGCTGTTCTAATTAATGTATTAGGAATCCCCATTCTTGATTTCTGTTAAGGATTAGAGAAAAGCTTTGTTATCCACCTGATTACACAAAAAGACTGGACAGAGGAGGGGTAACCAACAGGAATGTTTTTAGCTGAAGGTAATAAAATACATGACTTCAGTGTTAAACAAACTGGAGTTTATTTTTCTCACATAAAATGAAGTCAGGAAACAGATGGTTGCTGGTGTTGGTTTATCAGTTCAACAATGTTTAGGATTATCTCCCTGAGATAATTTTGGCCTTTCTTTCATTGTCCCAGAATGGTTACAGGAATTCCAATCATCTTGCTCACAATCAAGGCAAGAAGAAGGAGGAAGAAGCAGAGAGTAAGTTCCGGGGGATCCCCAGCAGACCATCAGTATGAGCAAACCCTGTGTGTATGTTTCATTGGCTAGCACGGTGCGTGCAGCCCTCACCTAGCCGCAGAGGAGCTGGGAAATCAGAATTTAGCTGGGCCCCTTGCCATCCTGGACACAATCAGGATTGTATTAGTCAGAGAAAGTAGAGAAAGTACATTGGGAAGGCAAGCAACACAGTCTGCTCTCGGAGGCAAGCCTAGGGATGTTATTGATGTTTATGTCTTGGTTCCAATTTTTTCCTCATGGGAAGAATGAGAGGAGTAATAAATGTTATAGTGAATATATTGGAGATCAAAATACATCACAATCAACTTCAAAGAGGTGTCCACAATGTTCTTTCTCTGTAAGCTTACACTATACTGAGAAATACTTGTGGGAAAACTTAGAAGTCATCTTCTTAGTCACAAAGAAATTTTTTTCTTTAACAATGTCGTGGTAATATGCTTTACTTGAAATTACAGAATGTAGCAAAGATTCTTAGGAAATTGCCTTGATTTCTCTGAAACAACATGTTATATGTAGGGAAAAGTACATCCTGGAATCTATTTGAGAATTCAGTAGTAATTTGCTGAAATTAGTTGTCCCCAAATTCACAATTTAATTTTAAGTTTTAAAAAAGATTCAAACTACATCAGGAACTTAAGCAGAATATAAATAGATCTTAGAGTCCTGAAGCATGCAGTATAAAATAGGCCACGCCTCAAGAGTTTCTCATGAAGATGCCCGCAACATGAACTTTTGGACCCTGATTCTGCAAAAATTATCTTCAGAACTAGGTAAAATTGTGAAAGCTGGGCAAGTATCTGAGCTTTTTCGCATTTGTATGGTATGTAACTACCTTTGTCAGAAATTACAATCTAAGTATGTAGTTTTCATTTCATTTTTATTTTAAATACTACCTGAAAGTTAATCAATTATATGTTTGTCATGGGTAAATAAATATAGCTATTTGACTTGTAGCATATTTCTGTTACTTATATAATTCTCCTCTTTCCTGATATCTTTGCTCTAATATCTTAAAATCATTTAGCCATCATATTTTCCCTTTAAAAATTTAGTGATATTTTCAAATTATGTTTTTCATGGAAAACTTGAAAACCATAGAAAAGTGAAAAAGAAAACCTCAATTATTTATGACACATTTATATGCATTTATTTGTTTCACCCCTGATGACCACATGTGTGGTGTCCAAGATGGGATGTATATATACAAAGAGATATGCAGGGCTGGTGTGTGCCTGGAACAAACTAGCACCTCCCTAAATATGGACAAATAAAATCATATTCCGACTTCAATTGATGCATTTGGTGAGAGCAGTGAGTTTTCAGGCCAGTTTGATAATGGGGAGTAAGAAGAAGCATTTGATCATTTATCACATTGTGAGTAGGCCTGGTACCTTATTAGTTTGAAAATCTATGTAAATACATATTATAACCAGAGAAACTGTGATGTAACAGGACACAGAGACAGAGAATCAGAACTAGAATTTGGGCTTTCTCATCCTTGCACTAATGAGTTCTCCCAGAATGGATGTCCAGGTCACACAAGTAAACTGCAAACTCTTGCAGCTAAAAGGCCCCCTTTTTGTATTTTCATAGTTTGTGTGTATGTACTCGAGAATAGGTTGAGGAGACAGAGCTGCTTTAAAATGATGCCCTTATTTCTTGCTTTGCTATTCTATCTTCCTCCGTCCATCCCTTCCTTCCTTGGAGGTTAGGGGCAAGGAGATTCAGTGCATGGACTTTGCAATCAGACAGACCTGGATTGGAATCTTGGGCCTGCCCCTCACTGGATATGGGACTCTAGGCAGTTGGTGTAAACTTTCTGTGCCTCATTTTCCTCATCTATAAAATCGTCTCATAGTATTATTTACTGTGTTTAGGCCCAATTAGGTTTGATTCTACTACTGTAACAAATAACTCCAAAAATTTCAGTGGCCCCCATAACGCAAGTTTATTTCTCACTCACTCAAGCAAAGTTTGCTCTGTGTCCGGGTGACTCTCCAGGGCTCAGCATTTCATGTTGCCTCAATTTTATGGCACCTGCACATTAACATGTTCTTATATGATCACCATGGCAACTAAATACTTCAGCCTAGAAGTGGCACATATAATTTCTGCTCACAGTTTTTTGTTTGTTTGTTTTTTACTAATAAACAGTTTCATGGAAATGCCTAACTTCAACAAGCTGGGAAAATGCAATGCTTCTATGTACCCAGAATGGAAGGAGAACTGGAAATGTTGGTAAGCAGCATTAATATCTACCTCACTCTACTTTCCTTATCACCAAATTTTCAATGTGCTCTTTCTCACACACAGAATCCACTCATGCTTTTCCAGGGAAACAACCCAGTAGTTCCACCTCTCTCAGAGTCCAGGATGAAGCGTACTTTGGATCCACATTTTACCTTTCTTGGTCTGGAGCACTATAATGTAAAGTTCACGAAGTGCCAGTGCTTGGCACAGAGCAAATTCATTATGATTAGTAATCAGAGTAGGTTAACAACAGCAGCACCAGTAGTATCTTGCCAGTCATGTTATAACATAGCATCTTCTTCATTAGGACATTTTTACAGCTAAGACACCCATTGTTTTGGCAGTTGAGCATCCAGTCCCCCATCTTAGGGAATTCACCCCTTCTCATCTGTTTATGTGATCCAGGAGGAAGTATTCCTGTCCTACTGCTAAGGGTGGGTATGTGAACAAGTCCTAAAGAATCAATTTATTCCATCTTACTGGCCACTAAGATAGGTTCAGAGAGGCATGTTCTGCTTTCATTGGTCAAGGAAGATCGTTGGTCAAGGAAGACTCAATCCTTTCCACTGGAAAGGGGGAGAAAACCCACTTTTTCTCTATTAGGGTTGTTGAAAGCATAAGATGAAAGTCTGTACCTATCAAAGGTCCCCTTGTGACCAAAGTGAGAACCTTCCAGGAGTGAAGTCAAAAAAGAAGGAATGCCAAGAAGTGATGAAAATGAGATTGAGTTCTGCTAATAGCGTTTGAATCCCTGGATTCAGCCATGGTTGGTTGTCTGGAGTTTTCAGTAACTTGAACCAATAATTGCCCCTTTTGCTTAGCTCGGGTTGATTTGAATTGTGTTACTTGTAGTGGTAGATTGCAAAAATGGCCACAAATTCTTCTCCTCCATGTATTCCTACCCACTTGCCGTACACCTTTGAGGACCCTCCCACACTGACTCTGGGCCTAGTCATGTGATTTGCTTTGGAAAAAAGATGCCCACAATCATGACATAGAAGAGGTTTGAAAACCATGTGTGCACTACCATGTGTAAAATAGATAGCTAGTGGGAACTGTGGTATGGCACAGGGAGCTCAGCTTCATGCTCTGTGATGACCTAGATGGGTGGGATGGGAGGGTGGTGGGAAGGAGGCCCAAGAGGGAGGGGATATACGTATACATATAACTGATTCACTTTGTTGTACAGGAGAAATTAACACATTGTAAAGCAATTATACTCCAAAAAAAAAAATACAAGAACCCATATGTGTAGCAGAGCTTGTCCTCTCTAGGCGCTCTTCAGGCTCCTCATCACTGCTTCCATGTGAATAAGTGCATGTCACCTCCTTGCTGAATAACAGAGCAGAGAAGAGTTGTCTCAGCTGAGCCATCTTAGATTAGCCAACCCCAGCCAATCCACTAACTCATCTTAGACACATGAAAAAGCCCAACAGAAATCAGCCAAACTTTTTCCAGACCTGAAAAACTTCCCAGAAGAATCATGAGCCAAATAAATGATTGCTATTTTAAATTACTAAGATTTGGGGTGGTTTGTTATGCAGCAAAAGCCAACTGATGCATTTTCCAATGAAAGAGTTCTACCTGCTACAACCATGTTATGGTAGTTCTTTTATATCTCTCTACCCATCTTTAAAATATACTAGTTTTGTGATAGCTTAATGAGCATGTAAGTAGGTACTCAACAACTATTCCCTAAATAAGTGCTTGAAATGAATAGGGGAACGAGAGAGACAATGTAGCAGTCCACTGAACTGATTGCAGTGCTGAATATTTTAGGCATCAAGGAAGAAGTACCAAGAAAATGAGTGTCTACTCGTACACTTATTGACTATTTGCAGCCTTCTTTTGGGAAATGTCTTTTCAAATATTTTGCCCCCTCCCCCGCACTTTTTTTTTGGCAGGAGGAATTGTTTGTCTCATTGAGTTGTGAGAATTCTTTGTATATTCTAGATACAAGTCTTCCCTCAGATATAAGTATTGTGAATATTTTCTTTCATTCTGGGGCTTGCCTTTCTCCTTTTCTTAATGGTGTCTTTTGAATAGCAAATTTTATAATTTTGATGAAGTCTAATTTATCAATATTTTAAATGGTTCATGATTTTTGTTTCATTTTAGAAATTTTTACTTAACTCGAGATCACAAAGATTATCTCCTATACTTTTTACTGGAAATGTTAATGTCAAATTAAAATTTGTATTTGGTGTGAAATAAAGGTCAGGGTTCTTTCTTTCTATTTTCTCTCTTCTTCCTTCCCTTCCTTCCTTTCTTCTTCTTCTTTTTTTTATATGGGTGCCCAACCATGCCAGCATAATTTGTTGACAAGACCATCCTTTCCTCATTGAATTACCTTGGCATCTTTGTTGAAGGTCAATTGACCATATAAGTGTGGACCTATTTCTGGATGCTCTATTCTGTCCCATTGATCTATATGTCTATGCTTATGCCAATACCACACTGTCTTGATTCTGTAGCTTTAGAATTAGTCTTGAATCAGGTAGTGTAAATCTTCCAAGGTGGTTTTTCTCTTTCAAAATTGTTTTGGTTCTTCTAGTAGTAGTTTTATAAAAATCTTAGAAATAGCTTTTTAATTTCTTAAAAAAAAAAATCCCTGCTGGGATTTTCACACAGACTACAATGAAACTACAGTTCAATTAGGGGAAAATTGATATCTCAACAACTGAGCCTTCCAATCCACAGAATAATATATCCTACTACGTATTTAGATCCCCTTTACTTCCTTTCAGCAATGTTTTCTAGTTTTAAGAATACAGATTTTGTATAACTTTCATTAAATATATTCTTAAGTGTTTTTATGCTATTGTAAATGGAAATAGTTGCTGGTATATAGACATAGAATTAATTTTTGTTCAGTTTTGATAATTTGTATCTCTAAAGGAATTTGTATAATTTATTTCAGTTGTCAAATTTACTGGCATGAAGTCATCATAATATTCCCTTAAAATCCTTTTAATATCTGTAAGATCTATAGTAATGTCCCTCCTTTCGTTCCTAATATTGGTAATTTGTTTCTTCTCCCATTTTTTCTTGGTCAGTTTAGCTAGATGATTTCAACTGCATTAATCTTTTCAAAGAAACAGCTTTTGGCTTTATTGACTTTCTTTACTGCTTTTATGGTTTCTATTTCTTTGGTTTCAATTGTTATCTTTATTATTTCCTCCTGTCTACTTGCTTTGAGTGTAATTTATTCTTCTTTTGTAGTATCTTAAAGTGGAAACTTAGGTTATTATTATCATTATTATTATTATTATTTTTTTGCAGTATGCGGGCCTCTCACTGTTGTGGCCTCTCCCGTTGCGGAGCACAGGCTCCGGACGCGCAGGCTCAGCAGCCATGGGCCCAGCTGCTCCATGGCATGTGGGATCTTCCCAGACCGGGGCACGAACCCATGTCCCCTGCATTGGCAGGCGGACTCTCAACCACTGAGCCACCAGGGAAGCCCGGAAACTTAGGTTATTGATTTGAGACCTTTCTTATTTTCTAATATAAGCAGGTAAAGCTATAAGTTTCCCTTTACATGCTGATTTAGCTGTACCCTACAAATTTTGATGTGATTTTTTTCATTTTTATTCAGTTCAAAATATTTTGTAATGCCTCTTGTTATTTGTCTTTGATCCAAGAGTTATTTAGAAGTGTATGTTTCATTTCCAAGTATTTTGGGATTTTTCCAGAAAAAAAAATCACATGATCTTATCAAGAGATGCAGAAAAAGCATTTGATAAAATCCATCACCTATTCAAACAAAACTCTCAGTAAACTGTGAATACAGGGGAACTTCTTAATAAACTTAATAAAGAATATATACAAAAAGCTTAGAGCTAATATCACACTAAATGGTGAGAAATTCAAAGCTTTTCCATTCAAATCAGATACAAGGAAAGGATATTCCCTCTCACCATTCCTTTTCAGCAACATACTGAAAGTTTTGGCTAATGCAGTAAGAGAAGAAAAGGAAACAAAATGTATACAGATTGTGAAGGAAGAAATAAAACTCTCTTTGTTCACAGATGACATGATCATCTATGTAGAAAATTCAAAAGAATCAACAAGAACAACAACAAAGCACTCCTGGAATTAATACGTGATTATAGCAAGGTTGCAAAGTATAAGGTTAGCATACAAAAATCAGTTGCTTTCCTATATATCATCAGTGAACAAGTAAAATTTGAAATTAGAAACATAATACCATTTACATCAGCACGCCCAAAAGTAAATTACTTAGGTATAAATTTAACAAAATATGTACAAGAACAGTATGAGGAAAAGTATAAGACTCTGAAGAACAAAACCAAAGAAGAAATAAATAAATGGAGAGATATTCCATGCTCATAGATAGCAAGACTCAATACTGTCAATATGTCAGTTTTCCCCAATTGGATCTATAGTTTCAATGCAATCCCAATCCCAGAAAGTTATTTTGTGGATATTGACAAACTAATTCTAAAGTTTATTTGGAGAGACAGAAGACCCAGAAGAGCTAATACAATATTAAAGGAGAAGAACAAAGTTGGAGAACTGATGCAACCTTATTTCAAGATTTACTGTAAAGCTATAATAGTCGAGACAGTGTGACAGTGTGATACTGGTGAAGGAATAGACTAAGATATCAATGTAACAGAACAGAGAGCCCAGAAATAGGCCCACATAAATACAGCAAACTGATTTTTTACAAAGGAGCAAAGGCAGTATAATGGAGCAAAGAAAGTCCCTTAAACAAATGGTGCTGGAACAACTGGACATCCATATGCAAAAAAGAAAAAAAATCTATACACAGACATTACACCCTTCACAAAAACTAACTCAAACTGGATCACATAGCTAAACATAAAATGCAAAACTATAAACCTTCTAGAATGTGACATAAGAGAAAACCTAGATAACATTGGGTATGCTGGTGGATTTTTAGATATAACACCAAAGGTATGATTGATGAAGGAAATAACTGGTAAGCTGGACTTCATTAAAATTAAAAACTTCTGCTCTGTGAAAGAAAATGTCAAGAGAATGGGAAGACAAACCACAAATGGGGAGAGAATACCTGCAAAAGACACATTGATAAAGGGCTGTTATCCAAAATATACAAAGAGCACTTAAGATTCAACAATAAGAAAACAAACAACCTAATTAAAAAATGGGCCAAAGACCTTAACAAACCTCACCAAAGAAGATAAACAGGTGCAAATAAGCATATGATAAGATGCTCCATATCATATGTCATCAGGGAAATGTTAATTAAAACAAAATGAGATACTACTACATAACTATTAGAATTCTAGGCCAAAATCCAGAACACTGACAACACAAAATGCTGGCAAGCATGTGGGGCATCAGGAACTCTCATTCATTGCTCCTGGGAGTGCAAAATTGTACAGCCACTTTGAAAGACAATTTGTCAGTTTCCTACAAAACTGAACACACTCTTCCCATACAATCCAGCAATTTTGCTCTTTGGTGTTTCAATTCCAAAGTAGTTGAAAACTTATGTCCACACAAAAACCTGCACATGGATGTTTATAGCAGCGTTATTCATAATTGCCACAACTTGGAAGCAATCAAGATGTCCTTCAGTAGGTGAATGGGTAAATAAACTTTAGTATATCTAGACAATGGAATATTATTCAGCACTAAAAATAAATGAGCTAACAAAAGACATGGAGAAGATTTAAATGCATATTACTAAGTGAAAGAAGCCAACCTGAAAAGGCTACATACTGTATGAGTCCAACTATATAATATTCTAGAAAAGGCAAAACTATGGAGACAATAAAAAGATCAGTGGTTGCTAGGGGTTGGATTGGGGAGGCACAAATAGACAGAGCACAGAGGATTTTTAGGGCAGCGAAAATACTCTGTATGATACTATAATGATGGATACTTGTCGTTATATATTTGTCCAAACTCAGAATGTACAATACCAAGAGTAGACCTTAATGTAAACTATGGATTTTGAGTGATTATGATGTGTCAGTGTAGGTTCATCAGTTGTAACAACTATACCACTCTGTGGGGGATGTTGATCACGTGGTGGGCGCAAGAGTCAGGGCCGGGGGTATATGGGAAATCTTTATACTTTCCCCTCAATTTTGCTGTGACCCTAAAACTGCTCTAAGGAAAGTCTTATTTAAAAAAAAGAAATTCTTTCTGATTCTTTCTTCAATTTTTTTTTTTTTTTTTTTTTTTTTTTGCGGATGCCCCAAAAGGCCAAAAGCAAAATGTGTAGAAAATATCTCATTCCAAAATAAGATGTTACACTCCTCACAGAACTTACAAATGAGGTGGTCAGACACGGGTTTCACAACCCCCAGCACACACCTACCTTAGGGGTATATTGTTGAAAATGAGAAGGGTGAACTACGAGACTCCTGGGGGCTGAGAGAATCACAAGCAGCCAGCAGAGGAGATGCACTGCCTGTGTCATGGACATTCAGATGGATGTTCTCTGAGGAACCTACAAAAGTGCCCCATGAGAGAGGAAGATCTATCCTGACATGAAAGACTAAATTCGCTGTGATCCAGTGTTCACTCTTTGGACTTTAGATTGTTTGACCAAATGGAGAAAACTCAGTTCAAGTCAGTGAATGGAGGATTGGTGATTTCTTTCATTAACATGATCTTTTCCCTTCAGGACTTTGCTGCCACTGGTTTTTAAATCTTCTCTGGGTTTTGTTTGCCTTTTATTTCTTAGTCTGCTTTTCTGCAGTGGAGGCAAATATTTTCCTCCCTAATGATCGTATTCTTCTTGCATGAAATTTATTCTCGGTAGGCAGCTAATAAAAATCCATTCAGCATTTCTCTTTGTTATTATTAATTTATTTATTTTGGATTATTTGGTTGATGTTATTTTAAAATCCCTTGGCTCTTACCACCCCATATATGTCCTATTAAACAGATATTTAAAATCTCTTATTAAGAAGTGCTCATAAATAGAGGATTTACATGTGTCTCCTAAATATCAATTATTATGTATATTCTGATTATTCCATTATGTTTGCTTTCACCTCTCTCAGTAGGGAATTGCTCTGTGGAGTGATTAGAAAGTTCAGTGGTTTGGATGTCTAGGGTGGGAAGGTGGGAAGCAGAACTGATGTTCAGCCAGGACATGGTGCCAGTCTTAAAGTCCTGAAATCCTCCATTCTTGTTATAATAAACAGCACTGCCCCAAGACCCCTATTGCCTGGCACCTTGTTTCCCCGGGACTTCCCCACAACCCAGCAGCTAAAGGGTTAAGCCTGGCACACCTGGGGTCCCTGTTTAGGGCTGTATGTGCAGTATTGGCTGTTCAGTATTATGAACATCATTAACCCTTATGAAAGGGATTACTACTTGGTTGGGATTCCTAAGAGAATCCCGGAAAACTGCGTATAATAAATAATAGGGGTTAACATCTATTGAGAACTGTTCTAAAGGCTTTGTACCTATTAACTTGTTCGACACCCTCAACAACCCTATGCTGTAGCTATTATTATTACCCCATTTTGCAGATGAGGAACTGAGGCCCAGGTCATACAATGAATACGTGGTGCAGTTTGGAATTTGAATTCAGGCTGACCCCAGAACCAGTGCTCTTTTCTAAGTCTCCTCTTGGATCTGACCTTCCATGATTCTCTGAGCAATACACATTTATTTGCCCATTGACTGTGGGCAAAATAAAGAAAAATAAGATATAATCCAGTCTTTTGCATAGTTTATCATCTAGTGAATTTGGTCAAGCTCCCCTTCTCCTGTTCTGGACAACACAAGTCCCACACAAATTCCTTTCTATGTCAGAGAAACTATTTAATGAACAAACTCCAGAGGAAATATTTTTTACATAAGACCCTTGTTTAATGGTGTTCGTTGCAGATTAGAAAGGTGATATTTTCATATGTTGCTTTCTAGGAGATGGGAAATAGGTTTTTTTTTTTTTTTTTTTTTTTTTTTTAGCTGCGTTGGGTCTTCGTTGCTGCACACGGGCTTTCTCTAGTTGTGGCGAGTGGGGGCTGCTCTTCATTGCGGTGCACGGGCTTCTCATTGCGGTGGCTTCTCTTGTTGTGGAGCACGGGCTGTAGGCACACGGGCTTCAGTAGTTGTGGTGCATGGACTTAGTTGCTCCGCAGCATGTGGGATCTTCCCGGACCAGGACTTGAACCCATGTCCCCTGCATTAGCAGGTGAATTCTTTTTTTTTTTTTTTTTTGAGGTATGCGGGCCTCTCACTGTTGTGGCCTCTCCCGTTGAGGAGCAGAGGCTCCGGACGCACAGGCTCAGCGGCCATGGCTCACGGGCCCAGCCGCTCCGCGGCATGTGGGATCTTCCCGGACTGGGGCACGAACCCGTGTCCCCTGCATCGGCAGGCGGACTCTCAACCACTGCGCCACCAGGGAAGCCCGGCAGGTGGATTCTTAACCACTGCGCCACCAGGGAAGTCCCAAATAGGGAATAGTTTTTTAATATAGAAATTTTTGCTTTTCACATTGAGATGGAAGTTATGGTAATTTTTTCATCAATATGAATTCAGAATAATTCAAATCCAAATGAATCTGAATATAAAACATTTTCACCCGTACAGTCATTGCAACACTCATAGTTTCAGGATGAGATACACATGTCTGTTTTCAGAAGGGAGTCATATGGCATTTATATAACAAAATAAAGCATATTTAAGGTAAATATTATTGGATCCTCTAATAAAATTTCCTTGTTATTAATGCATAGGATTTAATAACAAGATAACGTCCCTCCAAAGCAAATTCTATTTTATGCTAAATTCAGTTAAGTTGGCTGGAGAATGATTAGTGAAATATGTTATAAAAGGCATTCATACAAGGAAAGAATGCATGAAGCAGTCTCCAAACACATTTAACTGTGAGGGGCTAACTGCTTTATATAATTTGAATGTATTTAATTTTGGAATTTTGAAAAACAAAAGTTGTCATTTCATTTTATCTACATTTATTTCTTGCAGGTGTAGCAAATTATAGCAGAGCTCCAAGGGAGCCCTTATTGTTATAGAAACGGAACTGTTATGTAGCTATAATGCTCCATTGTTGAAATTAGTTATTTTAAAACATTCAATTTGTTAAATCTTTAATAATGGATCACATTCTAAGTCAAGCTGATGGTGGTCATATGAAAGCTAAATTAGTTTTCAGCTGCAATAGTTTTAAAGAATGAGTATTTGCAGAGTAGTTACTAAACTAAAAACTTAAAATAAGTTATTAAAAATGTTAATCACCAAAAAATGTTAATCACAGAGAGGTGGCCACTCCCAGTGTCAAATGCAATATAATCACGTTCAGAGCAGTTAATAACACCTCAAATAGGTCAGGTTCAGAGCGTGCTGAAAAGTGAAGGAAACTAGTTTTCTTCAGTCTATCATCTGAAAAAGGCATTTTCCTGGAAAGATTTCGAATACAGCTTTCATCAAGGTTGTGACAGTTCATGTTTTACTCCTGAAGACATGGTGAATGAATAAAACATAAGAAAATCTGAATGACAAGCTTGTCTTTAAGAAATTTTACCGACAACAACACAAATCCTGGACCTCATCTTTCAAACGTCGTTTCCTCAGTGAAGTCATCTGTGAACACTGCGAAGAAAGACCCCTCTCGCTCCTTGCAAGGTGTCTTTACCACCCCATGCTTCATCAGAGTATCATAATTTTTTTGGCCTGTTCTTCTCAAGAATGAGCCAGGGTGAGGCTAGCCCTCCTGCTGCAGACCAGGAGACAGGGAGGCTGCTTCAAGACCTCAGCCCCACCTGACAGCGCAGGGCCTGAGCACAAGGGAAGGCTCTCGGCAAACCTGACAATGAAAGAATGAGGTGTATTTGTCCATTGATTCCCCAACCAAGAGGCCCAGGATTCTCAACCTTAATTCTGTTGAGGAGACCGAATATCTCAAGGACTTGGAGTGGTATTATGTGGACAGAAGTTCAGGTGGCCTTCAGGTAGGTTAATTAATTAGACACTACTTTTAAGTTCCTGCTGATTAGAAAGAGCTGCCAAGAAGAATTAAAGTGCAATTTGTAACACATTTTGATCGTCCTTCCTCATGACCCTACCTGACCTAAAATGTGGAGGCAGAGGGAGAAGAAAGGCCGGGACCTGGATGGCAGAAGACAACTTGCAGATGGACTTGGGTTCCAGCGGAGGCACGAAGGGGAAGCCAGGGAGCAGCTCCAGGCTCCGGCCCCAGGGCTGGCACAGGAGTGGGCACCAGAGGTGGGACAGGCTGACAAGAGCACCCAGCCCAGAGTGTTGAGGAGTTGGATCCCTGCCACCCGGGCCCTGCCACCGTCCTGTGGGGTGGGCACAGTGCTAACTAGCAACGGTGACCGCCACTTTAGAGATGGGGAAAATGAAGGGTCACACAGGGCGTCTTGACTAAGGGTCACCTGCTGGTAGTTGGCGGACCCAGCAGGAATAAACTGTCAGATCACGTGATCTCACTACCCAGGGCGGCCGCGCCCTTCTCCCGGCCTGGCTCCACCGACCACAAAGTGCCATTTCATGCTAGAGCCTCGCCCACCGGTCCCCCTCTGCCGCCTCGCCGCCCTCCCAGAAGAGCCGGAGCGCGGGAAGGGGAGGGGAGGGGACGGGAGGGGAGGAAGGTCGCAAGCGCGAAACCACCTGGGATGGGCCGGCGAGCACCAAGGACAGTGGCGGTGGCTAGAGGGGCGCTCGGAGACCTTGCTAAAGAAACGCCCTGTTTTGCCTGAGCCAGATTTCTCTGCCCTCCCTGTGCCTCCACCAGGGTGGGCACAGCCCACACGCGGTTAAATAGCCTCGACAGCATCGCCCCACAATTCGTTGGGCGCTGGAGTTTTTTAAGACCGAGATACCCCGGTGACCAGGACAGTCAGCCCCGCGCCAGGAAGCCCCGAGGGCCCTCACTGTGTCTTCGCGACTCTGCACTTGGGACTTGCAAAGCCTCGGGTGCTCCTGAACCCGAAGGGGACGTTAGGCGGCCTCCCCTTTTCTCTTGTCCCCATCCCCATGGATACTACTGGCTTCTTGGATCTCTTTCTCGTTCCCCGTTTTCCAGACCCTGATTCAAAACAAAGAACTCTCACAATAGGATGGGTAGGCTTCCAGCGAGGGCGAGCAAGGGGCTCAGACATTCAGTCATTTCGACAAATAATGTTTGAGTTCGTGCCCTGATCGAGGCGCAGGGCAGTCAGAGTGGAATAGGACACTGGTCACAGCCTCGTGGGGAGACAGACGCACGAATAAAGGTGACAGGATGCTGCTGCTGCTGCTGGGACAGGTATGAACTGTTGGGGTCAGAACTCGGTACTTAGCGGTCATTAATAAAAGTCCTCAAGGCAGAGCTGCCACTCGCCCCTGGGCTTTGGCCTCGGAGGCAAAGCCTTCTCGAGACTGCCGCCTGGGCTGGGAACCGCACCCTAAAGTCACAGGCGGCCGGACCCAGCCCCCCATCCCCAGGCACGCTCTCCAGGGGAACTTCCCTAGCAAGGGAGCTGAAGGCTCGAGGTCCCGGAAGCCGTGGCGCGCTCGGGACTTCCCGATCCCGCGTCTGCCCGCGTCACCCCTGTCGCCCCCACCCCGAGGGCCACCAGGCTTGGCGTGGACTCAGCCGGGGTCCCGCCCGCCGCCGGCCGACTGGGGCCGCAGCAGCCTCGCGCTTCCGCCCGGCCCCTCCCACCGCCTGTTTCGCCCCTCCTCTCTCCGGGTCGCGCGTCCTCCGGCGCAGGTTCAATCCCCGCCGGGACCCGGAGCGCCGCGGCCCGTTTGCGCCCTCGCTCCCCGCGCCCTGGCAGCCGAGACCCGGCCCCGGGTGTCTGCGCGCCGCTGGCACCTCTCCGGGGCGGCCGCGGCGGGCTGACTGGGCGTGCTCGGGAGCTGGGCGGCCGGGCGCCGCGGGAGCCGAGCGCATGCCTTCGCGGGGCGGGACGCCCGCCGTCCAGGGGCGCCACGCGCAGGCGGCCGCTGTCGCCGACGCCCTGGCCAGCCTGGGCAGGACGCGGGCCAGGATGGCCTCCCTCACGGCATACGGTAACGGCGGGCGGTCGCGGGCTCTCGGGGCTCCTGGGGCGGGCAGACTCGGGAGCCGTCTGATCACCCCGGGAAACTTCGGGGTTCGGCTCCCGGGAGGGTCTGGAAGGGAGGGAGCCGGCTGCAGCGCGCGCTGGCCTGCGGCTGGGGGACCGATGCGCTGTGCAGTTGGAGGCTGCCTGGAACCTGGGAAGGGGGGCGGGGGTTGTAGAAAGAGTCGGTGGAGTAAAATCGCCTAAAATTTAGGTGTTTTCGAGCTTTGGCACTCCAGTAAAATTCCGTTCACTTCAGACCACCGAGGGGAAGGTATACGGGTGTTGAGTCCTTTTCTAGCGGTGTGAGGCTTGGAGTTAGATCTGCGTTCAGTCCTTGCTTATCTTGTCCCTGACTGACCTTGGGCAAGTTATTTAAACTTTTCTGTTCTTGCATATCTCCATCTGTAAATTAGAGATGAGAACATCTCTCTGACAGATGCTATGGGGTTAAATTATATGCACCAAAATATGTTTTTAATACAAAAATAATCAGCTTGGAAATAAAAGTTGCGAAGACATTCCTTTCCCCCCTTTTTTGTTAAAGAAATATATTTTTTAATCATTATTTTTAAGGCATTGTACAGTTCTGAAGGAAAATGAAATCACAGTGTGAAGGTTTCAGACTCAGCTAGAAATGCCAGACACTTGGGAAGCCAACAAGCCTTTTTTTATCAACATTTCTGCTTGCGTGGAAAAAGCAATTCTCTTTAGTCCTTTATCAGAGATGCTGCCGAGACTGGGTTATAGGAGGCGGAAACTCAAGTAGACCTCCCTCCCTTACCCTGGCTTGCAAGCAGTTGCTGTGATAACATCTAGTTTTGGCGTTTTAAACGCGGAGGTACTGAGCAATTGTTGGGGAATGTTCTGCGGGGACATCTCTGAGCCAGGGCTTGATGGGAGGGAAATTGCTGCCCTTTGGCATGGAGGCTTCATTCTCCAGACCAGTGATGTCCCCTGCTCATTTTCCCAAGGTTAAAGGGGTCAGTCTCTTTTTCTTAAAATTTAAACTGTGTAAAATGATCACTCAGGTGGCTCTGAGGGTTTGCAGTTGATGCTTGGGAACCTAACAAATTGTGAGCAGATTACAAATTGCATACTAGTGGGCTTTTTTTTTTTTTTTTTAACTCGGGGCATTTTCTGCTGGGATTTGGGTTGTTCTTGCCCCTGCTGTACATTTAATACATAACGTTGTCATTCTTGGGTTACCATTTGGGGATAATTCAACATTCTGACGGTTTTTTAGTCATATTCATTGGCAGAAACCTATTTTTACACCTTTTTCTATCAGAGGGATCTAACTTCTGGTTTTTACATGATGTTGGATTTCACATGCCATCCTGTGGATACTGGCAGTAAGAGGTTTACATAATAATCAGTTCCATAAATTTCTAGGCGCTTTAAAAGCTTAATTGGGCACCCAGGTGGAGAAAATGAAGTCAGAAGAAGTGAATTGTTTTTGAAAAGCAAGTATATTTCAGTAATTAAACGAAAAAAGGTGGCAGATCATTTTTTTTGGCAACTAAGAATTACGTGGGTTTCTCTTTAGAATCTTAAAGGGAACTGAGACAGATTTAAGTAAATATCTCAATTAGAATTTGTGCTATTTTCAATATATTTTTGACACACTCTTCTCCCTCCCCCACCCCTAAAGTGGTGAATACACTTGGCCGCTAAATGCACATTAGTTTCTTGGTCTGTAGCGATGTGACCCAAGACACGACAAGGTAAATTAGTCCATCAGGGTTTTCAACCTGGTGAAAACAAAACCAAGCACATTCAATATATTCCTCATCCACTGGATGCTGAGATTATTTTCTGATGAGAGTTTGGTCCAGCTCTGGAACCTTCATCTCTCTGAAAATCGAACTGCTTTAAAAAAAGTCTCCTTTCAATTCTGTTGGATTTGGGTTTAGATATCATGATGGGGATGATCTAAGTTTCTTGCCTGGGATTTAGAGGGTTCAATTTTTATATTCATTTGACTGATTTAATAAATGCCTTAGTCCTGTCTTTAGCACAGGGGCTGCCAAGAGAATGAACAGTTACAGTGTAGACCGTGTGTTTTAGGTTCCTAAGAAGAGAGAGAAATTTGGCTTATGTATGCATTTCATTAGCAGCAGCCTCCGGTTAAACCTCATTAGCTTCCCATCCAAATATGCATTTTTTGATCCTATGTTGGAACTTGTTTTTTCTGTATTTTGGCATGAACTTTTACTTTCGGGCAACCATCTAGACATGTATCCTCTGGAAATGTGGAATGAGATTAGGATAATCGATAACTGTGATATGTCGTCTAATAAATATATGTTCAATGGATGATGCACTTTTAAAAAATTCTGGATTTTAAATGTCTCAGCCTTTCGTACTCACCAGTTATCTTTCTTTCCTCGTCCTTTACATGGTTTAGGTTCTTAAACGCTTTTAGCTCATTATGTAACCACGTGCATGAGACCAAGGAGGGTGACAAGAGAGAAGGGACCGAGACGATTTATTCTTGGCCGTGCAAAAGAAGGCACAGGGGGCCATGTCCCAGGCTGCACCAGGAAGGGACTTGTGGTTGGACCTGCCAGCCTGGCATCGAGCTGTCAGCGGGGGCTCTGAGGAGCTTATGGGACACAGTAGGGGCTCTTCCAGATAAGGAAATCCTCTCTGAGGAGATATTTGAGGGAAGGGCTAAATGAAGGAAAGGAACAAGCCATGTCATTATGAGGGGAAAGCGCATTCCTGGCAAAGGGAACAGTAAGTACAAAGGCCCTGGGACAGGAATGAGCTTGTCATGTTCAAGGCTAGCTGGAAGGTCAGTGTGTCGAGAGCAGAGACAGCAAGTAGAAGATGAAGGAAATGCAGTTAGAGCCAGTTTTGTTGTTATAACTATTCTCCCCTCATTTCCCTTCTGCCTCTTAAAAGGCTTCTTCTTTGTGGACTCCTGCATCTGTTTATTGTTGGTGTTTGCCTGGGTTCTGTCCTTGGCTTTATAATCTCACTCTCAAACATTTGGATGACATTGATTAGATATCTACTAAACGAGAGACAATGGCCCTGAGGGCAGAGTCAGTCTCTTAGCAGGAGGCCTGTAAACTGGGGTGACAAAGTTGTAAGTAGAAGTGTGGGCTATGTTGGGACACAAACAATAACAACAGCACTTTATGCGAATTAGCTCATTTAAATCTCTCAACCATCTCTTTTTTTAAATTTATTTAATTTATTTTTTGTTGCATTAGGTCTTCATTGCTGTGCGTGGGCTTTCTCTAGTTGCGGCAAGCGGGGGCTACTCTTTGTTGCGGTGCGTGGGCTTCTCATTGCGATGGCTTCTCTTGTTGCAGAGCACGGGCTCTAGGCACGTGGGCTTTAGTAGTTGTGGCATGCAGGCTCAGTAGTTGTGGCTTGCGGGCTCTAGAGCACAGGCTCAGTAGTTGTGGCACATGGGCTTAGTTGCTCCGCGGCATGTAGGATCTTCCTGGGCCAGGGCTCAAACTCGTGTTCCCTGCATTGGCAGGCAGATTCTCAACCACTGCACCACCAGGGAAGCCCCTCGCAACCATCTTTAAGAAACTAGTCCAATGTAGCGCTGTATTCACTTGAAGAGCTTGAGGCCCAGACAGGTTGAAGAATTTACTTAGTCTCACCTAATGAGTGGGGGGCCTGAAGGCAGGCTGGAGAGTTTGGCTGAAGAGCCTGGGGCTAGGGGCAGTTAGGAAGAGGAGAAAATGTGCTCGTTCATGCAGACATTCACCATATATGGACAGCTATGTGGGTAATCCCAGGGTGAAGGCATGGCTTGAGCAAAGGCTAAAGGGCAGTGTGTGAACAGGAGTTCAGGACTTCTGACTGGAAGGGGGTATAGGAGACGGGTGTAATGAGAGCCAAGCCTAACCAGGCAACACAGAATGGAGCGAAGCAAAGAGATGAGAGCCTAGGACATAACTGCCTCACCTGTCATTTTGTCTTTATTCGGGTGACTCCTGAATAAATAGAAATCACCAACTCAGAACTTCTTTCTTGTATGTGCTATGCTTGTCTACCCAGCTGTCTGCTAGACTTCTTTACCTGTATACTCCTCTGGCATTGCAAACTCATTGTGTCCAAAACAGAATTCCTCTCCCATACCTGTGTCCTACAGAATCACTCCAGCTACTGAGCTCCAGCTACTGGACCATGGAGTACCAGAATAAATGAGATCTCACTCTTTCTCTCAGGATAGCACAGTCAGCTGGAGGAAATAGGCTCCTAACGAGATTTATAATGCAGTGCTGCGGGAGAGGGGATGGGGGGAGTGAGGGATAGGTCAGGAAGAGTTACCTGGAGGAGACGATGTTAAAAGGACAATTGGGAGAAGAAGGACATTCCAGGGAGGGGCAACAGCGTGAACAAAGATGAAAGGGATAGATGGCAGGGGGCATAAAGGCAGCTGCCAGCAGCATGGTGTTGGTGGAGCATGACATCCAAGACAGGAGACATTGGCAGGGGCCAGCATGCTCTATGCAGTCACCTAGACTAGAATCCTGGGAGTTGTCTTTGAGTCCTCCCTTACCAGAATATACTAACAGTGACCTTGGGCAAACCAATTCACCTCCTGTGCCTCAATTTTCTTATCTGTAAAATGGGGTCACTCTGAGGTTTAAATGCAACAGTACTTGTAAGCGCATATGAGTGACACATAGTGAGTACTCAGTAAGCACAGCTGTTACTGTCAACTGCCTCTCCCAGCCCATATACTCTCAACTACCAAGTCCCATTGGTTCTTCTTCCTTAAAGTCTTTCTACTCTGTTTTCTCCTTTCCCTGCCCCCTCCTCTTATGCTGGTCGAGGCCACCGTCACTGCCTAGTTTGACTGCAGCAGCAGCCTCCCAGCTGTCTCTCTGCCTCTTTCCCCGCCTCTCTGATCCCAGTTGCAAATCTGATCCTGTTATTCCTCTGCTTAAAACTCTCCGAGGGCTCCCCTCTGCTTACAGGTCAAAGTCTAAGCTCCCTAGGTTGGCAAACAAGGCCCTTCCGAAGCTGACCATCCTGCTTTCCTGCTGCCCTCGGCCCCAGCATCCCACCTTTTAGGGAGGGAGGTGGCTGGGCGTGGCTGATTGCACCTGGTTTTCTCAGGTGTCTGAACCTTGGCCCCTGCTCTGAAACACAGCCCCTTCCTCCTTTATGAGACTCACTCCCCCTCTCCTTTGACCTCCCCATCCTACTGGGTTCCTCTCTTGGAACCTTTCAGGGTACTCCTCTCCCCAACAGCTTTTCATTTTGTACTGTAATGAGGACTCCTCTCTGTGGGTTGTAAAATCCCAAAGGCCAAGGACTACATCTTTATCTTTATATTCCTGGTGCTTAGCCCAGCACCTGGCATATACTGGGTGAGCAATCCTTGGCTGTCTGATCGACTGAAGGACTGAATGGATTCTAGCAAGGGGTAGTACACCACACACACATTTTTAAAACTTCATTTTCCTATTGCAAATAAGCAATAGAAATTTTACTCTTCAGAAAGTAAGAATGAACAAAAGAGCAAAAGTGTCCACACTACGTGGTGAAATCAGATGTTTGCTAACGGGCTGGAAGTCACACTTTAGCTGCAAAATAAATGCAAGGAGCTGTTTGAGGACTTCTCTTGTTTTTGCCCTCTACCACCTGGCATGCTTGTCATTAAGCAATCCAGACACTCATGGTCAACATTGATTTAGGATCCTTTTTGATTAAGGAGCTGCAGCAAAGCCTACACAGATTAGTTTCTGACCTTCAGCCCTTCTCACTTTAAAAGTTTCTTTCTGGGGCAAAATTAAAATTTTATTTTGATCCTGTGAAGGAGCACTTTAATCTTTTCCTTTAAAATGTGATGTTCTTTGTAATAGGCGTGTGGATTTTTCTATTAGAACTTAGTCCTAGACAAACAGTCCGTAGCTACCAAGGAAGTTTCTAGAACAAACAATTCAACATATGTTTTGTGAGTGCTTACTATGTGTCAGGTACTGTTGTGGGTTCTGGAAGTAAAAACAAAATTAAAAACTGTTCTCATGAATCTTACATTGTAATGATGAGGCATAGATCTTTACCTTCCGGAAAAAATGAAAAAGAATGTGGGATTTTCAACACTGAATCAAATAGGTACAAGGAGGAAAGAAAGGAAAGGAAGGGCTTTTCTCTAATTAGGGTTCCTGCAGGGTCTTTTTGCCACTGTGCCTGCAAGGGTGGAATCAAAGGGAAGCTGAGATAATGAGTATCAGGCCCAGTGTTTGAAATGCAGGAATGGTGGCTATAGTATTTGAAAGCTTACTAGAATCTTTGGCAAACATTTCTTGTGCTTTTTATGCATTAGGCAGAGCTAGGCACTGTGGACAGAAGGTGAGTAAGGGACAGCCTTGCCCTCCAGGGGTTTGGGTCTAGCTCAGGCCCAGTGGGAGACGCAGAGGAGGGAACAACTAGTACTATCACAGCTGGTCCCTGCCCTGCTTGTCTCCTAATGCTGCTGCAGAGTTACATGAAAGAGCAAAGGTGAAAATGTTATGAAAACCTAGAAAGTCCTAGAGCAATGTAGTACACAGCACTCTGGTGTGTTTATTGTCATTACTGTAGGGAAAGCTCTGTGGAGTGACGCATACTCTCTACACTTTGATTAATTCATCAACACCCTAGGGGAGACCTTCCAAGGGACCAGTTCCTACCTGGTGCCAGCCTGCATCTACTGTATGTACTAGGCACTCAATGTTTTTTAAATGAATGAATTTCAGTCACAATGTAAAGGAGGAATTGGAGGCCCAGGGAGCTTAGGTGATGAGATACAGGCTACACAGCTAGGAGGAGAGGGTTGGACTTGAATATTAACTTTTCTGTAATCCTATAAAATACACAGCAGACATAGAATAAATCACACCAATATTTCTGAGGGACGTACATATGCACACACATACACACGCACACACACACACATCCCACACTGTTTTGTTTTCTTACCAGTGGATTCTCTAGAGCCTTTTATAAACAATTTTAAGTGATTTACAAAAAGACAAAAAAAAAAAAACCCAACCAGATGTGGTAAACAGTTGTAGCTCACTCTGCACAATAAATATGTATTTTGTAAATTAAATGGTATTTCCAGTACACTTGTGTAGGGTAGTAATTAAAGGAATCATATGGTGAATTTTTTGGTAAAGTCAATAGTTATGCATCATTTATCTGTTTGGTAATTCTTGAGTTTCATCTGTCCATATGTATAAGCAGACTTCTAATATGTTTTTAAGGGTTTAATGAAAACATTTTCTTTTCCTTTTTTAATTTGTCCTTCCTTTCTTGCCGGTGAGATGTTCTCCCAGGCTTTGTGGATTGTGGATTCCAGGGGAGAATTTTACCAGGACCTGGAGGTCCTAGACCAGTAGCATTGCCACCACCTGGGAGTCTATTAGAAATGCAGTTGTCAGTTATATCTCAATAAAATGGAAAAAAAATGCAGAATTCCAGGCCCACCCCAGAGGTAGTAAATCAAGCTCTTCACTTTAACAAGATACGCAAGTGATTTGCAGTCTCAAATTTTCTGTATTTTTCCAAACATTTCTTGCTCAACCAATCAGTTATTGTGTTAAAATCTCCCCCTCTGATGATGGATTTGTCAGTTTCTCCTTGTAGCTGTATTAATTTTTGCTTCATATATTTTGAGGTTATTTTATCTCAAATAACTCAGATGTAACATTTTTTAATATCTTCCTGAAGAATCAGACCTGAACCTTTTATCATTATTTATTGACTGTCTTTATCCTTAATAATTGCTTTTTGTCTTAAAGCCTTTTTCATCTAAAACTAATATAGCTACTCTAGCTTTATTTTGATTAATGCTTGCTGTATCTTTTTATATCTTTTACTTTCAACATTTCTGTGTCCTTATGTTTTAAGTGTTTCTCTTATAAATAGCATTTAGTTGATTTTCTTTTTGCTTTCCAAATCCATCTCACAATCTCTTAAATAAGAAATTTAGACCATTTATATATATTGTTATTACTAGTGTAATTGAACTTAATTCTACCATTTTACTTCAGATTTTCTCTGTCTTGTTTTTTTCCTATGCTCTAATTCTCATTTATTTCTCTTATCTAAGTAGAATTTTTTTTTGTTAAACTTCTTCTCCCGTTCTTCCCCACCATCTTTCTCCCACCCCCTCCAGCATAGTAAACTGGTTTGGAAATATAGTTTATTTCTGTTATTTTAATAATTACCCTTCTACTTGTGGTTAAATCTTACCTAACAAATTCTACACATATTCATTACATTTTGTTTCGCTAACTCTAAATTTAATATGCTAACCTCTCCCCTGAATAATACTTTGATTTTGAGCACCCAGCTCCTGGCTTTGTATACTATGATTATTTTGCATTTTAGTTATATTTCTTTTAAAAATTTTCCCAAATTAGATATTATAATTATCATTTTATATTGACAATTTTTGTTACTTTTGCCTACATATCTACCAGAATTCTGCATTCGGTGGAAAAATGAAAATAGGCATGGTACCTGCTTTTTTTGCTGTGGTTAAGATGAAGGATAGGTTGAATGTTGAGATGGGCCTGATTTTATTTGGTTATAAGATCATCCTGTTTATAAGTATACCCAAAATAATTTGAGACAAAGAAAATTGGGTTAATTTTGTCACATGTTTCTGTTAAGTGGGCCTCTGAAAACAGAATCCCCGAGATGATGTCTATCTCATTCCCTGCAGAACCTCATCAAATAAATGACTGTCAAAGATGTAGCACCAGATACAACAGGAATCCACCTAACACAGCTTATGATGTTAATCTGTCCTCCTCTGTCTTTGCCTTTGTTCTCAAATATTGGTCTAGTGTAAGACAAACCTAGGTTTTAATTCCAGCTTTGTGACTTCCCTGAAGTGTGACTCTGGGCAAGTTCCCTGATTTTGTGAGCCTCTAGTTCCTCATCTGGATAGTGGGATAATCACATCTACCTTAAAAGAGTTGTTTTGGAGCATAAATGAAATAATGATGTAAATGAAATAATGAATGTTTAGCATAGTGCCTGGCAAGGAGTTAAGTACTCGATGACTATTGTTGTATGAATCCACCACCATCTCATTTTCTTAGACATGTTTTGCAGAATTTGCATTCCTAATTTGCCCTACTGTGATTTCTGCCCCCTTTGCTTCTTTTGAAAAGCTATTGTACATACAGACAGGTGGGCAAGACAAATTTATAATTTAACAAATAGTTATAAAATGAATACTGTGTTACCACCACCTAGGTCAAGAATAGAACATTCCCAGCACCATAGAACCTACCCCCACTCCCTGTACTTTTTCACAATTTCAAACTGCTTTCTTCCTCACCAAATGGAATCACCATGCTGACTTTTGTGCTAATTATTTTGTTACTTTTCTTTACTGTTTTACCATTTATATATGCATCTATAAACAATACAATTTAGTTTTGTTGTTGAAATTTTCATAAATATAATCATATATCATTTGGGTGTTGCTTCTTTCATTAAACATTATGTTTGTGAGATCCATTGATAGTATTTTGTGTAGCTTTGCTTCATTCTTTTCCTTTGCTATATGGTATTCCATTTTATGGGTATCTTTGTTCTTTTTAAGTATAAAATAAAAATAATAGCTAACACTAATTGGACACTTTCTATGTACTACTTTATAAAGTAAGTGCCTTTATTATTTGCGTTGTACATACAAGGAAACAGAGCCCCGTAGAGATAAAGTATTGTGCCCAAGGGTTGGAACCAGGTATCTAATCTGGATACTGACTTCAGAACCCACGAAGTTTATTAACCTCATTCATAGTCTCAAGTTTTTTCACTAGGTACCTGATTTTTTTTTTTTTTAACTACAGTTGGTTCCTAAAGGATTAAATGGATAGTCAGGCCCTCCCACAAAAATCTAACATTTTTGTTTTAATTCTTATATAGGAAAACACCTTCCTTTACAGAGTCACTTTGTACCAAAACTACCACAGGTCTTTGTACTTCTGCTCTTTGAGTCTTTTCAAAATATTGCCACCCAACCTATGCCCTAGTTTTACCATTCAGATTCAAGCCAAATTTCAGTAATTCTTCCTATTCAAATGTATGCACAGCCTCTTCCCAAGCATTCATTCCTAATTCAAGCATTCTGCTTCTTTATTGATTACTGATTTCTCAATGTGCTTTTCTTCTTCATTCCTTTTCTCTCCATTCAGAGACATTTCTGTGGCTCTTGAATCTCTCCCTCCACCCTCCTCCTCCCTTTGATGCCATTGACATTGTCCGTGGGAGGTCTCCTCCCTTCCAAAATCTTTTAAGGACAGATCATTAGTGAAGGGTTTAAAAAAAATTAGGAATGACAAGTTTAGAAAAGTTAGTTTGATATGTTTTAGGTCTGGGTTTTGTTGATTCAGCTGATTCCACAAATATATACGGAATGACTTGCTAACATTTTGTGTAGCTGACTTATTTTTATTAGCCATGCCTCATCCTCTTCCACCTCCCAACCCCTAGCCCAGAAAAAGTGAGATAAGCATTATTGTCACCATTTTCAGATGGAAAGACCAATACTAAAGGAAGTCAACAGCTTGACCAAGTTCAAGGAGTTCATGTGCAGCAAAGCTGGGGCTTCCAACCCTAGGTGTGTGTGCTGACTCCAAGCCCAGTGCTCTTTCTTTTTGATCACGGCAACCTCTACTGAAGTTATAACTAATAGGAAGGGGAAATGGTCATTTGTTATCCTTTCTTTAATTTCATGCATTCCTTTGTTCTTTCAACCAACGAACATATATTGAGGATTCACCTTATGCCAGGCAAAGCACTAAGCTCTGGAGATAACAAACTGAAAAACGTGTGGATCTGCCCTTGACAAGCACATGGTTTGGGATAGCCATAAAACGAGTGCAATCTCGCATGCGCAGTGCTGTTGGACGTGTGTCTACTGTTCCCGGAAGCCCCCTAGAGAGGCGGGATGGTCTGGGAATATTTCTTAGAGAAGTTGGCCACATGCACTTGCTCAAATTAATTTTCCCCACAATAAAAATAGTCTTAAAATATTTTTTTACCTCCCTGTTTGTGGACCTACAGTGGCCTTGATGTGACCTCTAAGGGCCCCCACTACTTCCCCGCCCTCTGGCTCACTACCTGCTTTTGTCAATACTTTCCAGCTGCTTTCAAACCACAAGCATATCCGGACACCCCGGCGGATGACTCCCATTTCCTGCCCTCTCTGTCCAGGTACCTGCGGTTCTTTCCTCCTAGAATGTTCATCTGCAAAGCCATCTTCTCTAAAAATCCGCATTTCTCTCTCATTGAAATATGACTCAGTACGTTTATAGAAACCCTTTCTCTTTGACTACATTTGACATTCTTTTTTTTTTTTTGCGATATGCAGACCTCTCACTATTGTGAGCTCTCCCGTTGCGGAGCACAGGCTCCGGACGCGCAGGCTCAGCGGCCATGGCTCACGGGCCCAGCCGCTCCGCAGCATGTGGGATCTTCCCGGACCGGGGCACGAACCCGTGTCCCCTGCATCGGCAGGCGGACTCTCAACCACTGCACCACCAGGGAAGACCCTGATATTCTTAATTATTTCTTTCCCTCGGACTTCTAATTTTCATCATTATAGATCAGAGTTTCAAAGTTTTCCTGGTATCACATAACATGTAATATTCAAATATTTCCTTCAGGTCAGTTTCGCAACCATTCTTATAGTAACTCTGTGTGAACTGTAGCGTTTTATATTAGACAATATGTATTTATTTTGATATTTTAAATCACGTATGCCCTGCCTTCTTCATAAACAATTTGAAGCAGTTCTGATCTCGATTTGAGCTCTGTTCTGCCACATGCTGTCGTGTGACCTCGGGCAAGGTGCTTGGCTGCCTGGAGCCTCAGCTTTTCCATCAGAGACGTGGGGTGACGCTCGCCCAATTTCACGCCGTGCATGAGACGATGTGGCTGAAAATGCTAAGGTGCTGTGTGAATGGGAGGTTTTGGTGTCTTTGCCCCTCTGTCGGGAACATGGTCTGCTCACGGTAGTGAGGACTGCAGTGCAGCTGGCTGCACTCGAGCCTTGCAGGGAATTGCACCCACTTCTCTGTCTCCATGGCTGCTCCTTCCATGGTTTGGTCACCACCATCTCTCATCAGGATGACTGCAGTGGCCTCATAAAGGCGTCTTTCTGCCTCTCCTTTCATCCTCCTCCTGACTGTTCTCCTTGCTGCCTCAAAGTGATCTTTCTGAAATGAAAATGGGATCCTGCTCTCTTGGCAACATCCAAACTTGTTAACGTGGTTTATAAGACCCCCTCGTAGTCCAGCGGCTGTGCACCTCTCTTGTACTGTGTTCAGCTGCTAACTCATGAAGCAGAGGCTTCTGAGTCTCCAGACAAGATGATAGCACTCTGCCTGGATCCTTCCCCTCAATTCATCCCCCTTTTGCCTAGTTCACTTCCCTCAGGAAGCCTTACCTGATACCCTCTGATCTGGGTCAGGTGTTTTCTCACCTTCCCTTGTAACCCTCCCCCAGCACCCTCCCTCCATTATAATAAAGTGACACCAAACTGAAATTGCCTGTGTGACAGTCTGGGTTGTTTGTTGAAATGTTCCAAGTGCCTGGCACCTAGCATTCCCTAAATGTCAATGAATGAACCAATGCATAAGTATGAGATACTCAGACACAGCTGGTTTATTTACCAGCAGTCATATATTTACTTTGTGGTCATGGTGTTTACCAGGATGTAATTAACCTTCTCCTCTTTTGTTTTCTTAAACAGACAAAGATATAAGCAGTGGGAGTTATAACCTTTCCTCCGCAACGACCGGCAGCTACTACAGTTGTGTCAGCCAGATCACCATAGGTGAGCAACTGTGCCAGTTTTTAATGAAAACTATTATTGCCTATAAAGGTTGGGGGTGCAGGGCTATGGAAGGAGTGAGTAGAAAGGGTAAGCGCATCAAATTTATTTTCAGAATCAGGGCAAATACTTGTGGACTCACCTTGTTGGGGTGCCCTCTTGTGGATCCTTATTGCTTTTGCATAGAGATGGATGGAGGAAATGTGATCCAGAGAGATTAACAAAACAAAACAAAACAAAACAAAACACAGGTTTCCCAACTTTTCTTCATTTGCTTTCTCTTTCATTTGTGTATCACCTATATTATTATGTACTTAATATTAAAACTGACTCTTTAAGATTTATTTTCATTTATTTTAAAAAGAAAATTTATATCACAACTGCAAATAGAAAATGTACATTTCCCATAAGTATAAGTTAATGCATACATGCATAAAATAACAAATCAGTGTTACTGAATGCTAGCTATGCTTTGGGGGATTCTGTGTGTGCCAGCTGTCCTGTTCCCTGACTTCACAGAAATAAAATTCCATGTCATAGCACATGGCCTTCTCAGAAACTTGAAGTCTGCATTTTGGGGTGTGTGGTTCTCTATCCCTTCCCCCCTGGATGAGGGACCCCCCTATGGAGACGGTAGGATCCTGGCAGAATATACTGTGTTCACCTAGCACTCTCCCAGCCGCCTTCCTGCTCACCCTTAAACGTGTTTTATTTTGGTCAAAAAGGGAAGAGTGACCATGATTATTTTTCTGTCTGCTGAATCTTTCCTTTCCTTTCCACTTCCTTTCAAACTTTTCTTGATTTAAGAATCTTGGCTATGACTTAGAAACAAAAGAATAATGGTGATACTTGCAGCTAACATTTATTTTGCACTTATCATTTGTCAGCTGCTCTTGGCCCTTGACATACATTATTTTACTTAATCGGGACTCTATGAGGAAGGTACTGTCATTTCCCCATCTTACAGATGAGGAAACTTGCTGTTTGCCTCACAACCAGAAATGGATGTGCCTAGGATTCCAATCCAGGTCTGTTTGACACAAGCTTATGCTTTGAAACACAGTGTCATGGTTTCTCAGACTCCAGCAATGTGGACCCTTGTAAAAAGAAGTAATAATTATGAGCCTCTAAAATGGATTTAAATTATTTTTATTATAAGGATACCTAAGTATGTTCCAACATAAAATGTAACTATAGACACCTTATTTTCCAAATAGCTATAAAAATCAAATCAAATTTATAAATGAAATTTAAAACACTGAGAAGAAAAACAACCACAAATTCACCACCTTAATTTAAGATGATGGGCATTGTTATTTTGCTGAAATGTAGTCACTGCTTGTAATGCAACGTGGTCCTGGCTGCAGCAATGAAGGTTCTTTGCACTGAGCTCAGTATTTACAGTATTTATGGTAACTCTGCTGTGCCACCACCTCTCTCTGTTCAACCCACTCTGAAATCTCTGTTAATGCTCACTCAGGTGAGATTATTGGATCTTTGTTTGGTATGGATGCACCTTGACATTCCCATCTCTCTCCTCTTCTTATTAAGTGTATCAACTGGTGGCAACTTGATGGAAACACAAAAGCAAACTCAGGCACTAAAATTAAGTGGCAAAATTTGGTCCATGGTATGCACATATTCATTTTTAAATGATTAAATTGACTTTTAAACGAAAAATGAAAACAACTTAAAAATCCCTGTGGAGAGTTCATGGACCCTGGTTTGAAAACACGAAATAACCTAAAATGACATTCCTAAAGACATTTGTTAAGTAGTGGGAGGTTGTTTAGAGTTCAGAGTAGGAGGGTGACAGGATGAATGCATGTATGAAAGGTTATTTGGGTGGTGAACAGGATGGATTTCATGTGCAAGAATCTGGTGTTGGGCCTCCCTGGTGGCGCAGTGGTTGAGAGTCCGCCTGCCGATGCAGGGGATACGGGTTCGTGCCCCGGTCCGGGAGGATCCCATATGCCGCGGAGCGGCTGGGCCCGTGAGCCATGGCCGCTGAGCCTGCGCATCCGGAGCCTGTACTCCGCAACGGGAGAGGCCACAACAGTGAGAGGCCCGCATACCGCAAAAAAAAAAAAAAAAAAAAAAAAAAAAGAATCTGGTGTTATGACAGAGTAAGTGGCTCTGACTGTGGTCTTGACATGAGACAGTAATGAACTTGGGAAGTGGGATAGAGAGGCAGCTCTGGAGGGAGAGGCATGGAAGAGCCAGGAGGACTAGTCATCACCTGGATGTGCCTCAGATAGTGTGCCCTGAGACTTTGAGTCAGGTTGACAGGGAGTCTGAGCCGTTCATTGAAATACAGAGGTCAGGAAGAGGACTGCATGGCTCTAGGGTCCCAGTGTGTTGGGTTTGAGGTCCCAGTGAGACCCCCCACCTCAGAATGACCCACAGGAAGTTGGAAATGTGGAGAGAATGGGCAGGAGATGAAGATATTGGCATTCTCTTCACAGAGAGTTCAGTTGAATCTTTGGAAGAGGATGAGATTATAAGAGTGGGCATCAGTATATTGTGTAGAGGATCAAAGACCAATCTTTGGGAGAAGCACAATTAGGATAGAAATAACAGCAGTGGTAGGAAAACCTAGCAAGTACATTTCTTGAAATGCCCAGAGAATTTCTAGAAGGGGAGACTGAGGAAGGTTAAAGTTAAAAGTCTGCCCTGGTGACATCCCATGTCAGTGGATGGTGGAAGGGGAGCCAGCTTACAAGGCTCTGAATAAGGAGTGATGAGCTGTGAGTAGAGACCTCTATTAAGACACTTGTCAGTGAAAGTGTAGCAGTAAACAGTGAGGACCATATGGGAGCTTTCTGTGCCAAGTGCTGCTCTAGTTGTTTTTCCTGTATTTACTCATTTAATCCTCATAATCCCATGTCCCATTTTACAGATGAGGAAACTAAGTTCTTGAAAGGTTAAAAAGTAATAAAGAATACATGGGTAGTAAGAGCTGGGATTTGAGCCCAGGTAATCCGACTCCCATTGGATGTCACTCTTTTTAAATTGCTGTGGGCCTAGTAGCATTCCCTGGTCTAGTCAGCTGTGGCCACCATGTCAGAGTGTTTCGAATTGAATTTGTTCCACTGAAAGATATATTGAAGTTCTAACCCGTGGTACCTTTGACTGTGACCTTATTTGGAAATAGGGTCTTTACAGATGTAATCAAGTTAGGATGAGGTCATATTCACTTAGGGTGGGGCTTCTAATTCAGTGTGACTCATGTCCTGCCTTATAAGTAGAGGAGAAGAGACACAGATATATACATACAGGGAGAGCATCATGTGATGACAGAGGCAAAGGTTAGAGTGATATGTCTACAAGCCAAGGAACAGCAAGGATTGCCAGCCACATCAGAAACCAGGAAAAAACAAGAGACAAAGAAGGACACTACATAATGATTAAGGGATCAATCCAAGAAGAAGATATAACAATTGTAAATATTTATGCACCCAACATAGGTGCACCTCAATACATAAGGCAAATGCTAACAGCCATAAAAGGGGAACTCAACAGTAGCACAATCATAGTAGGGGACTTTAACACCCCAATGGACAGATCATCCAAAATGAAAATAAGTGAGGAAACACAAGCTTTAAATGATACATTAAACAAGATGGACTTAATTGATATTTATAGGCCATTCCATCCAAAAACAACAGAATACACTTTCTTCTCAAGTGCTCATGGAATATTCTCCAGCATAGATCACATCTTGGGTCACAAATCAAGCCTTGGTAAATTTAAGAAAATTGAAATTGTATCAAGTATCTTTTCTGACCACAATGCTATAAGACTAGATATCAATTACAGGAAAAAATCTGTAAAAAACACAAACACATGGAGGCTAAACAATACACTACTTAATAATGAAGTGATCACTGAAGAAATCAAAGAGGAAATCAAAACATACCTGGAAACAAATGACAATGAAAACACGATGACCCGAAACCTATGGGATGCAGCAAAAGCAGTTCTAAGGGAGAAGTTTATAGCAATACAATCCTACCTCAAGAAACAAGAAACATCTCAAATAAACAACCTAACCTTACACCTAAAGCAATTAGAGAAAGAGGAACAAAAAACCCCCCAAAGTTAGCAGAAGGAAAGAAATCATAAAGATCAGATCAGAAATAAATGAAAAACAAATGAAGGAAACAGTAGCAAAGATCAATAAAACTAAAAGCTGGTTCTTTGAGAAGATAAACAAAATTGATAAACCATTAGCCAGGCTCATCAAGAAAAAAAAGGGAGAAGACTCAAATCAACAGAATTAGAAATGAAAAAGGAAAAGTAACAACTGACACTGCAGAAATACAAAGGATTATAAGAGATTACTACAAGCAACTATATGCCAATAAAATGGACAACCTGGAAGAAATGGACCAATTCTTAGAAAAGCACAACCTTCTGAGACTGAACCAGGAAGAAGTAGAAAATATAAACCGACCAATCACAAGCACTGAAATTCAGACAATGATTAAAAATCTTCCAACAAACAGAAGCCCAGGACCAGATGGCTTCACAGGTGAATTCTACCAAAAGATAGGCTAACGCCTATCTTTCTCAAACTCTTCCAAAATATAGCAGAGGGTGGAACACTCCAAAACTCATTCTACAAGGCCACCATCACCCTGATACCAAAACCAAAGATGCCACAAAGAAAGAAAACTATAGACCAATATCTCTGATGAACATAGATGCAAAAATCCTCAACAAAATACTAGCAAACAGAATCTAACAGCATATTAAAAGGATCATACACCATGATCAAGTGGGGTTTATCCCAGGAATGCAAGGATTCTTCAATATATGCAAATCAATCAACATGATACACCATATTAACAAATTGAAGGAGAAAAACCATTTGATCCTCTCAATAGATGCAGAAAAAGCTTTCGACAAAATTCAACGTCCATTTATGATAAAAACCCTCCAGAAAGTAGGCATAGAGGGAACTGACCTTAACATAATAAAGGCCATATATGACAAACCCACAGCCAACATCATTTTCAATGGTGAAAAACTGAAACCATTTCCACTAAGATCAGGAACAAGGCAAGGTTGTCCACTCTCACCACTATTATTCAACATAGTTTTGGAAGTTTTAGCCACAGCAATCAGAAAAGAAAAAGAAATAAAAGGAACACAAATTGGAAAAGAAGAATTAAAGCTGTCACTGTTTGCAGATGACATGATACTATACATAGAAAATCCTAAGAATGCCACCAGAAAACTACTAGAGCTAATCAATGAATTTGGTAAAGTAGCAGGATAAAAAATTAATGCACAGAAATCTCTTGCATTCCTATACACTGATGATGAAAAATCTGAAGGAGAAATTAAGGAAACACTCCCATTTACCACTGCAACAAAAAGAATAAAATACCTAGGAATAAACCTACCTAAGGAGACAAAGTATGCAGAAAACTCTAAGACACTGATGAAAGAAATTAAAGATGATACAAACAGATGGAGAGATATACCATGTTCTTGGATTGGAAGAATGAACATTGTGAAAATGACTATACTATCCAAAGCAATCTACAGATGCAATGCAATCCCTATCAAACTACCAATGGCATTTTTCACAGAACTAGAACAAAAAATTTCACAATTTGTATGGAAACACAAAAGACCCCGAATAGCCAAAGCAGTCTTGAGAAAGAAAAACGGAGCTGGAGGAAGCAGGCTCCCAGACTTCAGACTATACTACAAAGCTACAGTCATCAAGACAATATGGTACTGGCACAAAAACAGAAATAGAGATCAATGGGACAGGATAGAAAGCCCAGAGATAAACCCACGCACATATGGTCAACTAATCTATGACAAAGGAAGCAAGAATATACAATGGAGAAAAGACAGCCTCTTCAGTAAGTGGTGCTGGGAAAACTGGACAGGGACATGTAAAAGAATGAAATTAGAACACTTCCTAGCACCATACACAAAAATAAACTCAAAATGGATTAAAGACCTAAATGAAAGGCGAGACACTATAAAACTCTTAGAGGAAAACGTAGGCAGAACACTCTATGACATAAATCACAGCAAGATCCTTTTTGACTCACCTCCTAGAGAAATGGAAATAAAAACAAAAATAAACAAATGGGACTTAATGAAACTTAAAAGGTCTTGCACAGCTAAGGAAAACATAAACAAGACAAAAAGGCAACCCTCTGAATGGGAGAAAATATTTGCCAATGAAGCAACTGACAAAGGATTAACCTCCAAAATTTACAAGCAGCTCATGCAGCTCGATATCAAAAAGCAAACAACCCAATCCAAAAATGGGCAGAAGACCTAAATAGACATTTCTCCAAAGAAGATATATAGACTGCCAACAAACACATGAAAGGATGCTCAACATCACTAATCATTAGAAAATGCAAATCAAAACTACAATGAGGTATCACCTCAGACCAGTCAAAATGGCCATCATCAAAAAATCTAGAAACAATAAATGCTGGAGAGGGTGTGGAGAAAAGGGAACCCTCTTGCACTGTTGGTGGGAATGTAGATTGATACAGCCACTATGCAGAACAGTATGGAGGTTCCTTAAAAAACTAAAACTAGAGCTACCATATGACCCAGCAATCCCACTACTGGGCATATACCCTGAGAAAACCATAATTCAAAGAGTCATGTACCACAGTGTTCATTGCAGCTCTATTTACAATAGCCAGGATATGGAAGCAACCCAAATGTCCATCAACAGAGCAATGGATAAAGAAGATGTGGAACATATATACAATGGAATATTACTCAGCTATAAAAAGGAACGAAACTGAGTTATTTATAGTGAGGTGGATGGAGCTAGAGTCTGTCATACAGAGTGAAGTAAGTTATAAAAATAAATTCCGGGGCCTCCCTGGTGGCGCAGTGGTTGAGAGTCCGCCTGCCGATGCAGGGGATACGGGTTCGTGCCCCGGTCTGGGAGGATCCCATATGCCGCGGAGCGGCTGGGCCCGTGAGCCATGGCCGCTGGGCCTGCGCATCTGGAGCCTGTGCTCCGCAACGGGAGAGGCCACAACAGTGAGAGGCCCGCATACCGCAAAAAGAAAAAAATAATAATAATAAATAAATAAATAAATAAATTCCGTATGCTAACACGTATATATGGAATCTAATAAAAAAAAAGGTTCTGGGGCTTCCCTGGTGGCACAGTGGTTGAGGGTCCGCCTGCCGAGGCAGGGGACGCGGGTTCGTGCCCCGGTCCGGGAGGATCCCACGTGCCGCGGAGCAGCTGGGCCCGTGAGCCGTGGCCGCTGAGCCTGCGCGTCCGGAGCCTGTGCTCCGCGACGGGAGAGGCCACAGCAGTGAGAGGCCCGCGTACCGCAAAAAAAAAAAAAAAAAAAAAAAAAAGGTTCTGAAGAACCTAGGGGCAGGATAGGAATAAAGACGCAGGCGTAGAGAATGGACTTGAGGACACGGGGAGGGGGAAGGGTAAGCTGAGACGAAGTGAGAAAGTAGCATGGACATATATACAATGTAAAATAGATAGCTAGTGGGAAGCAGCTGCATGGCCCAGGGAGATCAGCTCAGTGCTTTGTGACCACCTAGAGGGGTGGGATAGGGAGGGTGGGAGGGACGGAGATGCAAGAGGGAGGAGATATGGGGATGTATGTATATGTATAGCTGATTCACTTTTTTATAAAGCAGAAACTAACACACCATTGTAAAGCAATTATACGCCGCTAAAGATGTTAAAAAACAAACAAACAAACAAGAAACCAGGAAAAGGCAGACAACAAATTTCCCCCTAGAGACTTCAGAGGGAGCACGGCCCTGCTGAAATCTTGATTTCAGACTTCCAGCCTCCAAAACCGTGAGAGGATAAATTTCTGTTTTTTTTAAGCCACCCAGTTTGTGATCCTTTGTTACAGAAGCCCTAGGAAACTCATGTTAACAGGTTCTTACTGACCTATGAAGTCACCTCTGAAGGGGCAGTGGGTATGTCACACAGTTTCATCACAAGGTGATGGGACAACTGAAAGGCCCTTGAATGTTGCTTCTGTTTCAACAAACTCAAACTGGCTGAGACCATAAGGAAAGTTATTATTTCATATAATAGGAAGGCCTGTTGGGAGGACAG
Source organism: Mesoplodon bidens (assembly GCF_964165515.1). Lineage (NCBI taxonomy): Eukaryota > Metazoa > Chordata > Mammalia > Artiodactyla > Ziphiidae > Mesoplodon > Mesoplodon bidens. The sequence goes on along the minus strand of NC_138167.1, from coordinate 78,488,315 downwards.
GTTGAGTGGGCTGCTCGATGATGTTGTGAAAGACCTTCTCCCCTTTGCCTCTGCTTCACAGCCTCTTATGTCACCTAAGGCTGCCGTGGTTCCAGGAATTTCACTCAGGCACAACAGTGATCAGAGAGAAAGGAGCTTTCGTGCCTTCCTCAGGTGTTCACTTGGGGAGCTGAAACTTTCCCCTGAAGCACCTCAGAGACTTCTATCTCATTGCGTGGGATTTGGTCACATGACCTCCCTTCAGCAAATCACTGACAAGGGAGATAAGATCGTGGTCTTTACACCCATCATGGCCCATGTGGAGGTCGGGGAGTGTGAGGGCTGTCTGCCCTGAGTCACAAGCTGCGTGGGAGTGGGATGAATTCCCAAACACAATGTGACTCTGTTGGGAGGAAGGGGTGTGGGTGGAGGATGGATTCAGCACAGTCATCAGGCAGTGTCCACAGCCCACAGTCTGTCCAGTACAAAGCACTTTAAAAATATTTATAGTAAAAGCAGCAAATAATTAACAACTTTATGCTCAAAGTACTGGAGGGAGGACATCTCTGAGTCATCCAGCAATTCTTTTTTAAAAGCTCTTTTTGTTTTCTTTCATCTCCTGTACTTCCGTCCTTCTCTTACAGGATAGTCATCCCACAAAGAAGTGTCTCATTTGTGAGGGAATTCCATTTAAGAGAACAGAACACTTCTGGACTTCCTATTAATGTAGTTCCTTATAGGAACCTATGTCCTGACCAAAGAATTGCCAAAAGAATTGCCAAAAAATCCAAACAGAAAAAGTGACACCTTCTGAAATTTTTCTACCTATCCATGAGACCCTTGGAAAACTCCTTATTTTCTTCTTCTTCTTCTTTTTTTTTTTTTCTGGCCGCACGGCATGGCATGTGGGATCTTAGTTCCCCGACCAGGGATGGAACCCGCGCCTTCCCCGACCAGGGACCGAACCCGCGCCCCCTGCATTGGAAGCGTGGAGTCTCAACCACTGGACCACCAGGGAAGTCCTGAAAACTCCTTATTTTCTGATAGTAAACTCCCATTTTTTCATGTATGAAAGATTTAAGAACTTTAAAGTTGATTAATATCATTTTTTTTCTCAAGACAGCCTATAATTTTGAGTGTTCCTTACATGTCTCTGTTTAGGAGTTGGGGGCTAGTGGGTGATAGTGTTGGCGTGCAACTCAGAGAAAGCTGAGACCCCTGCTTCTCCCCCACCCCCGACCTGGGGACAGGATGGTGGGTGAGGGAGAGTGAGTACACTGCCAATGTGACATTCCTGTTACTTGCCTCTTGGGCACTTGGACACTAGCTGTTCCCTTGGATGGTTGAATAACCAACCACCCAAATACGTTGACCTCATTGTTGCTTTTAAATTTAGGCTGGTCCATTTCTATTCCATCATAATCATGTAGATCTTATCATAGCTCATTTGTATCAATGACATGAATTAATATATTTGCTAATGAACTCCATTTCTGGATTAAATGATGTGGTAATTTCCTAAAGTAAAAAAAAGGGGGGGGGTGGCTTCTTAGCACTGTGAACAATATTTTTTCAAAATTAAGTATATGTTATAAATTAGCTATCATTTTATGAAAGAAATGGTAAAACCTGAAATTATGGAGAGTCCAGAGTTCCTTGGGACTTTTAAGCCTAACGCTTTCACGGTGTGTGATATATATTTTACACCCTTCTCTGTATAATGACTCTCAAGGAGCTTGGGAATATGGAAAGAGAAGAGGCATTTAAGCAAGTTTCCGAATGAAACAACAAGGCGAGGGAAAACATGGTCCTGTAATTATTCTTCTTGTAAAAGGATTCTCTGGTGTGAGTAGGAGGTAATATGTTTTCACATTTTTAATAAAAACATAATGGAACATCAATTCAAATGGTGCCTCCTAGAATTTCATTTCTATGCCCCAGTACACTCTTAGGAGCTATGGGAGATCCAAGAGTGTTGATCACAAGATAAACACACAACATCAGAGGTTTAGTCCAACAAACAGGATCGGGGGGGCAGCCTTGGGGTCAGTAGTGTTCAGTTCAGCTTCCACTGCAGCTGTGGCTCCATTGCAGTTCTGAACATTAATTTGTGTTCTCTGTGATTATCTTCAGAGGCTCCATAGCCCTTACCAGAGAAAGAATCACTCACCTCACTGTATTCCACTTACCTTTTAGGAAGGTGACTGACCAAGAAGTGTTCAAGCAGTCCAGTCAGCATGTTCTCAAGGGTGTCAGCATTCCCCTTTCCTTGTGCATTCTGGTCCATTGAGCTCCCTCTATAAAAAATTGTTCAGAAAGGAATAAATAACCTAAAAGCAATTTGAGGGGGAAACAGGCCCCGATTCCATCTCCTAGAATCCTTCTTGTTGCCTGTGTTCTCAGTGCGAGGCAGGAGACCAGAGCACCCATGTTGTCTTTGATGAGCCTGGGCTTGAATCTGTTATTTCTGTGTAGTTATTGACCTTGCGGAAGTAATAATGTCCCTTAGCCTTGGTTTCCTCATCTGTCAAATGGGAATATTAGTACCTTCCTGACAGGGTTATTGTGAGGTTAAATGAGGTGGTCCTGATAGATCCCTTAGCACATTGCCAATAAGCATTAGACAGTATTGTAACTTTTAGTGGATTTATCATTTTATGACAATGAAGTAGATTGTTCATTCCTGGGCCTCAGGCGTGGCTTCAATGTGGATGAGTTCCAGATTTCAGCTCTGGTCCTATGTCTCCTAATCCTCATTTCCGTTGTTTTTTTCAGTCTACTGCCAGACATTTCCGCATAGATATTTCCACTAAAGCTCAACCTCCTCGTGTCTAAAAAAACACACTCAACCTTCTTCAGCCCTTGCCAGGCCAGTCCTTCTGATGGCCACAGTGAGGATGAGGAAATCCACCATTCTGTTTGCCATGAGTCTTCTCTGACATCTTGCCAGCAAAAAACAAAGCTACCTGGTGGCCCCAAACTCCTTTCTTTCCACGTCATTGTTGCGTATCTCTCTGGACCTCTTTTCCTTTCTTGCTGCCAACATTTAAATTTGGTCCCTTAATAATGTTTGCCTGGCCTCTGCTTCACAGCCTCTTATGTCACCTCCTTGCCGCTGGTCTAGGAAGAATTCAGTGAACAGTGGGTATCTATTGAATGCCAGGGGAAAGAGCCAAATAGAGAAATGCTGGGAGGGAGTTTTAAAGATGACTAAGACACCCTCTGACCTTGAGGGATACTCAGCTCATGAGAGAGACACATAGAGAGAAGGAACACTTGGCTGCGAAGTGTGGGCAGGGACTGTCTGACACATATCCATGTTCAAGTGGTTTCCCACATGGTGTGGGAGGGCTGCTCCAGACAACATCGTCCAGTCTGCAGGATCCATGCACGCCTCCTCCCTTGTTGCCCCTTTTGGGCTTTCTTGGTGCCTCAACACCCCCTCCCCAATTTGGACTTTCTCCCCACACACCTCCAGCCCCTGCACACCAACACCTTTTACTGGGCCTCCCTTTACCGTGGTTAAGACAGCTTGGGGGAGTCAGAGGAATCTCCCCAGAAGGGGTCACCACCAGAGGAAGGAGGCACAGATTCTGCCTTTTGCTGCCGTCCATTTGATTATGCCAATCCCCACTTCACAAACTTTTAGGGATATTGCTTTGCCTAGCAAGTAAAATCTAATTTTCTTACCTTGGCATTTAAGAGCCTCAGCTGTCTTGTATCAACCTACCTTTCCATTCTTGTTTTTTTCTGACTACACTTACATTATATTTCTAAATTCTGTACCTTGGTTGCAAATGCAAAGGCCTGCAGAGATCAGGCATGCAAGACAAATAAGTGAAGCAGGCTGGGAGTAAGGTATTAGGGAATGGTGGGGACTGCGGCAGACAGGAATTCCTTTACTCCGCTTTAAAAGAGTGGCTCTGTGCTTACTTCAGCTGACAGTTGCCACATGGGAATGTGGTCCAGTGTTGCTTGATCTTTAGGAGAAGATCAAGAGATTTTTAAAGAGAGGACAGAAAGCTGGATTTTTGTTGAGAATGCTCTAGACTTTTATTGTTGTCAATTTTAATTTGAACTTTACTTCAAATTAAGAAAAATGTGGGCTAACAGAACACATCTACAGAACAGATCTGTCCCTCTGATTGTTTTAGGTGGCAACTCTTGCCTAGAAGGCCAAGTTCATGCCATCTTTTCCACGACCTAGTTCCTCCACCTAGAAAGGGCTTTGTCCCCTGAAATCCTGGGGAATGTTTTTGTCCTACTTTAAACTATTTCTTTCATCTTGCTTTGTACTGTTGTTAGTTGGAAAAAGGGAAAAAACATAGATTTTGGAGCCAGACAGATCTGGGCTTAAATTCTGCCTCTGGCACTTAATGGCTGCTTGACCTAGGGCAAGTTGAGGTCCAATTTCCTATAAAACAGAAATAGTAATTGTATTCTTGTACAGTTGCAGTAAGGATTACAATCACTTATGCAAAGTACCTAGAACATAATAGACTTTCAGTTATCTTTTTCATTATGATCACAAGTCTTATCTCCTTTGTTGAACTCTGAGCTCCTTAAGGGCAAAGACTGGGCACCTAGAACATAGTATGTGCTTAATAAACATAGGTTGACTAGTTAACAAGATTCATCCAGTGTGACAATTCCTGCCTATTTATTGGTAACATTCATCCTTATCTCAAGTGGTGTTTGATTTGACGCTCAGCTAAGACTTTGGGGGAAATACAGAAAGAAATACGGTATAAGGCTTTGATTGCTGATCCTGACCTTATGTGTTTGTCTTGCCAGGTTATGACGTTGCTGGGCCTGTTGCAGTTGGGCTCACCCACTGGAAAAATCCATATGCACAAGACAGACCCACCCTCCCATCAGATCTGCCTCTCTTCGTCTCCAAAGATGCAGGCATCCCAGTATATCACCAATCCTTCACTCGCAAGATTGAGCTGGCCACACCTCTGTCTTGTCCAGCCTCACTGTCCATCACTCCAGTGCCTTCTTACAGCAGCAGCAGCCAGGAAACCCTGAGCCAAGACACAGCAGGTAACAGTGCTAGCTTCCTGTTGGAGATTCAGGACTCAATGTGTTTAAAAGTTCCTTCATGCATTTGCCTGCTGAATAGATTGAATCTGCATTTCTGCTTGTGTGATGCTATGGACCCCAGCAATTCTCCCATATTCACTGGCCTTTAATAGCTTGGCTGTATCAGAAGGAAGGTTAGATGTGTTTAGAAATATTTGACCTAAGCGTTAGTTCTATTTGGTAAGATGTCGTCTGGAAATCAACTCTGAATCAGAATTCCAAGTTTTGTCATAGGACTTTTTGTTTGTTTAATTTTTATCCTCTGTTTAGTGACAAGGCATTGATCTTGGATTACAGTCTTATATTCAAAAAAGTCATTTTTGAATACTTACCTCAGTTACTAGCAATACATGATGCTCCACAAATTTGATCTGTGTCATGGGTCTTCGAACCACTGCCAATGGGCCAAATCTTGGCTGCCACATGTTTTTGTTCAGCCCAAGAACTAAAAATAGTTTTTACTTTAAATGGTTGGTGTCTTAGTCAGTTCAGGCTGCTATAACAAAAGACCACAGACCAGGTAGTTCATAAAAAACAGAAATTTATTTCTTACAGTTCTGGAGGCTGGAGGCTTGAGATCAGGGTGCCAACATAGTTGGGTGAGGGTCCTTTTTTGGGTCGCAGACTTCTCACAGTATCCTCACGTGACAGAAAGGGAAAGGGGCCTCTGTGGGGTCTTTTTTTATAAGAACGCTAATCCCAGTCATGAGGGCTCCACTCTCATGAACTAAGCACCTCCCAGGGGCCCCGCCTCCTAATACCATCACATTAGCCATTAGGATTTCAAACGTATGAATTTTGGAGGGACACAAACATTGAGACCATACAGTTGGAAAAAATTAAAAGGATAAGAGTATTTTGAGACACATGAAATTCACATTTCAGTGTTCATATATAAAGTTTTGTTGGACACAACCTCTTATGTATTGTCCATGGTTGCTTTCAGGTGACAAAGGCAGAGCTGAGTAATTGTGACAGAGATAGTACGGCCTGCAAAGCCTAAAATATTTATTATCTGGCCCTTTGCAGAAAATGTTTGCTGACCACTGATCTGTGTGATCTTTGGGGCTCATAACTTAAACAATCAGGGCAAGAAAAATGTTTACATCTTGTCTTAAAATTTGTCACTTCCATTACACATTGAATTGTGGACAGCTTTACTCATGCAAGGATGGCCACTTAATTGTTTTTATTTCTAAAGTCTGAGTTGGAGGTTTAAGTTGTGCAAAATCTATCCTGCCACTTTTTTTCATTTTTCTACAGATAGAGTGCTTAGAGGGGAAGGTTTAGTTGGAGTAATCCAATGTGTAATTCCTGTTCTGGAGATAAATTTTTGAATGTTGACCTTCAACATTCACAATGACACTCAACAAGTTACAGATGCTGCCACCTAGAGAAGAGACACTGATGTTGCAGAAGCTCCAGATTATCAAAAGCAATCTCTAAAGCAGCAGACTGCAGACTCACTAAATGTTCAGAATCCCCACAGAACTGGTTAGAAATGAAGTTTCCTGGGCTCTACCCCAGGGGATGCTGTGTCCATGGCACAGAGTGAGCTTCAGCATCTGCATTCCGCAGGCTGCTCCCTCCTGGAATTTTGACTCCCGAGGTTCCTCCACACACACCTTGGGGGACACCCTCGAAAGTGTCTTTGGTTAAGTGGTTGGATGATATTGCAGAGCGTTGGGGGATATTTGCATACCATTAGCTCTGCCATGGCAAAACTGAGTATCTTTCTGATTGTCCTGATTGAATGTCAGTTGGAGAGTAGAAAAATCATGATCTGAAGTTCAAACATTTTCCATATTTAAGTTTGAAATCTCCTGGGTTTTGATGTTATCATGATTGAAAACTGACTCTGCTTGCTTTAAAAAGTTCAGTAAAATCCAAAGTTAAGAATTAAAGTCCTGCCTTTGGCCAGGGGTAGCTACGAGGTTATGGCATTTCATGGTAAAGAGGAGTGTGAAATGGCAGCTGCCAGAATAACATTTGATCACATTTCCCTTTGAGTTGGCTTTTTCCTTTCTTTTTCCATAGAGCGTCACACTCAGAAGCAATCTGATTTTTGGAGGAGGTTTCTATTTGTAACTTGTAGGTTTTCAAAAACAAATTAAAAGCCTGTATTTCTCTTCTATCCTAGGAACTTTCCATTAGCAATAAAATATTTAATTTTTCCAAAAAACTTTTTTAATAATAATAATTTGTATACTTACAAAGTAAGTCTGACACTTAAGGATATATTAAACAAGCATGGGGTATTTTATAATAGAAAATTATAGATGCTGGTGTAGCTTCTGTAAGTCTCAATTATGATTATAGGTTAATTATTGCATTTATTTGATTTCTTATAGCAATTTATTGATTTTAATAGTATTTTTTGTGTGAAAGCTTCCAGTTTCCTATTTTTTAATAGAGTTAGTTTATTTTATATATATATATATGTATATATATGTTGCTAGTTTGAAGAAAACGCTGAGGTAAGTCAGTTTAACTATAGCAGAATGTCCTACAAATTCCAGAATTTGCTAGACATCCCTTCATATTTCTAATCTGTCTTTCTTCTGCATAAACTTCAGGTCTGATGTAGAGGAGCTTACAATTTGTAGGCACAAAATCGCCATACAATTATTTATTGATGGTTGGAGTCTTCTCATGTTTAAGAATTCTACAAACATATTGAAAAATCATTTTTCCATTTATAATCCCTACAACTCTGCAATTCTAGAAGCAACTGGAAACACACTGAGTGACTAGAGCTTCTGAAATTCTCCTTTTTATTGAGCTGTTTCCACTCCTGCCACTACCTTATCCCATCATTCCTTCCCTTCATCGTGTGACTAATTTCATCGTGTGTAGAAGTTTCTTCTTGGGTTGGACTTTACTTAATCCTGTTTGCTACCTTGTGCAGTTAACAACCTGTGAAACTGCATGGTGGCCCTGGACGCAATGCTCCTTCTTGGTGGCAGAGAATGTTTTAGTCAGTAAATTAATTGTAACAGGTTAAGTTGGAAAAACAGTGTCTGGCTTGTTTTATCCCTCCATTCATCCATCTCTCCATCCATTCATCCATCTCTCCATCCATTCATCTATCCATCCATCCAATACATACTAAATTTCCACTGTGTGTCATGTACTACAGTAAACCCTTGGGATAGAAAATTGAGTAAAGCATCACCTAAGAAGCTCAAAGTCTGCAGGAGGAGAAAGATATGAAAATCAAGTATTTTAATTCAGTGTTATAAGTGCTAAGATAGAAGTTTTCACATTAGGTGATCACACACACGTTTTTGTTATTAAATTATTTAATTAATATGCTATTAAAATACTACTAATAAAGTATTAAAATGTGATATAAAATATAACATTAAAATATGTAAGTAAAAACACATTGAGTGCAAAAGATATTATTAAATTTTTTCTTCAATTAAAAGAAGATGAATTTGAGAGAACCACAGGAGGAATGTTTGGAAACTGTCTCCATCTCAGATATTCTGAGTAGGTTTGATACCCAATTTTTGCTAACCAAGCTTTACAACTTGCATCATCACTACCACACAACTTACATTTTTGGTCACTTTATATCACCAACTGATTCTCAGCCACTCTCTTCCATTGTATTTGGTTCCCAGCTGTGTGCTGATGACTCCAAAGTGATATTTCCATGTGTTATTTCTCTGACAAACTTTAAAGATATATTTACAACTGCCTACCAGAACTTTCAGCCTGGATATATCCCAGACATGTCAAAACTTATGTGTCCCAAATGGAACTTTCTTTTTGGTAGCGCTCAAAACTGAATTTCTTTTTTTTCCCCCCTCCTATCTTTTTTTTGTTTCTATAAATTTATTTGTTTGTTTCTGGCTGCATTGGGTCTTCGCTGCTGTGCGTGGGCTTTCTCTAGTTGCAGCAAGTGGGGGCTACTCTTCGTTGTGGTGTGCAGGTTTCTCATTGTGGTGGCTTCTCTTGTTGCGGAGCACAGGCTCTAGGCACATGGGCTTCAGTAGTTATGGCTCACAGGCTCTAGAGCGTGCTCAGTAGCTGTGGCATACAGGCTTAGTTGCTCCACAGCATGTGGGATCTTCCTGGACCAGGGCTTGAACCCATGTCCCCTGCATTGGCAGGTGGATTCTTAACCACTGCGCCACCAGGGAAGTCCCAAAGCGGAATTTCTTACTCTGTTTAATGGTGCCACAGCCCATCCAGACTCCCAAGCCAAAAACTGGGTGTCCTCATGCTTTAACCCTCTGCTGGCCATCAGCCTCCACAGCCAGCTGGCTAACATGTTCATTGTCTACTTTAGAGACAGCTCTAATTCAGAGCATCCTCTCCATCCCATGGCACCATCTCAGCTCAATCTCTCATCATCTCTACTGGACTAGAGCAGCCTCCCCACATCTTAATTCTTCCATGTCCTCAGGGTTAGTTTGCCAAATTCATCTCTTTCTCTCTTTTCCACTCTTCCTCCCTCCCTGCCTTCCTCCCTGACTTGAAAAATCTCTGTTGTTTCCCCATTGTCAGTAGAAGAAAGCCTAAACACTTTATACGTGGTACATGAGGACCTTCCTAAGTAGCTTTAACTGACTCTAGCATCTCTCGTCACTCTCCACAGATGCAGCCACACAGTAGCTACACCTAATGCTTTACAGTTCCCTAAAGATCCATGATTTTTCACATGTGCCAACTGCTTGGATGCTCTTCCTTACATTCTTATTCTAGAAAATTTATTGAAGACACCTAGCTAAGAGTTGAGCTCCTCTGTGAATTCTTTCCCTTTTCCCCTCAGCATATTTAGTCATTCTTTCTGTTTCTATTGGGAATTCCTATTGACATCTTGAATTCTGCTCTTATTTGACTGTAATATAATTTTATTTTTATAGTTCTTTTTATGGCTAGCCTACTAGATGGAAAGTTCTTGAGCTGAGAATTAATGTCATAATCATGTATTTGTTTGGTCAGTGTAGAGCCCAGCATATAGGAAGTATGTTGTCTAGGACCATTTAAACTGCAGATTAGACACTGTTAAAGAGAGAATTAGGCCTGGAAGATAGATCTGAAGAAATTACTTCAAATGCAGTATAGAGAGATAGAAGATAGCAAAACAAGAAGGGGGAGGTTGAAATATAGAAGACAGAATGAGAAAGTCCAACATACTTTTAATAGAAATCCTGTCTGGATTAAGAGAATAGAAAGAATGGAGAGAGATAGAATATTTTTAAAAACACAGCTGCTGAGAATTTCCCAGAATTGATGAGAGACACAAATCTTTTGAGTCAAGAAACAATGAATGCCAAGCAGAATAAGTAAAAATAAATCCACATATAAACATATTTTGGTGAGTCAGCAAAAAACAAAGAGAAAAATCTTAGGAATCTGAGAGAAAAAACAGATTTCCTACAAATAATAAACAATTGAACTGAGGATAGATGTTCCAATAGTAATTATAGAGGCCAAGAGACAGTGCATCGATATCTTCAAAGTGCTGAAGGAAATAATGGTCAATTCAGAATTCTGAAGCCACCCAAATGATCATTGAAGAGGGAGATCATCATAAGAACATTTTTTGGAAAAGACTGAGAAAGTGTACCAAATGTACACCTACTGCAGGAATGACTGAAAAGCCTATTTTAGAAAAGAAGGAACTTGAACCTAGAAGAAAGGCTAAGATGATAGAAATAATAAGAGGAAGAAATACATTCTTAATTTAAAAAGGTCCTTCTAGAAGAATGGTTTTCAACCAGGGATGATTTTACTTCATGGGTACATTTGGCAATGTCTGGAGGTAGTTTTGGTTGACACAGCTGGACAGGAGGTATTACAAGCACCTAGTGTGTAGAGACCAGGAATGCTGCTAACCATCTTGCAATGCATGTGACATGATCCCATGTTCATCATTAATTCTTAACACTGCTTCCTCTCTTTGAGTTTCTCTTCCTATGTGTTGTACCTTGCCCTTGCAATGGGCCCCCACCTTTATGGCATTTCCAGGGCTCTGCTCTCTCTGCTCTATCTGGGGCTATCCTTGATAAAGTGTGTCCTTCACACTTTTGAGTTTCCCTTTTCTATGTTTCTTTGTGTCCTTTAACTCTTCTTAAATTGTATCTCATGCTGCACCTAAGCCTTTTCTCTTGTTGTTCACTTATACCAATTTCTCAACCTTGACACTATTGACATTTTGGGCTGAGTAATTCTTTGCTATGGGGGGCTGTCCTGTGCATTGTAGATGTTTAGCAGCATCTCTGGTTGCTACCGACTGGTTGCCAGTTGTGACAAACAGAAATATCTCCAGACATTGCCGAATGTCCTCTGAGTAGGGGCAAAATTGCCCCCAATTGAGAACCACTGATTTATACTAATTAAGTCCAGTTCTGTTCTCTGGACTTCTGCTTAGTGGGAATAATCTGATAATCTAATCATTGAGATAGGGTACATGGATTATAATGACTTTTACCCTATATTTAACAAGAGCCTTTTGCAATCTGTGCCCTAATCAAAAACATGAAGGGAATCCCTTTCCAGAGAGGGAGGTTTTCCCCCTGAGAATTTAGTTAACACCTTTGATACTTGTCCATCAGCCCCCCATATACAGTCCTCTGAAATTATGTCATAAATCAGAGCTCCTCCATTTGTGTCCAAGAAGACCAGTGATAATTTCCCTGCATCTACATACACAGAAATAAGCAAAAACCTTCCCTTTTTTCTTGTGCCTTCCTTCCCCTGTCTCCTGTGTCTCACAAGCTTCACACAGTGGTCTCTTGGTAGAGCTGGGTTTTAGAAAAAGATCCTAAATGAATTTCATACATCTCTTATGGATTTTAAAGATGATCCTCATTTGTGAAAGGGAAGGGAGATGTGAAATGACTATTCTTTGTTCCTGATCAATGATCATTTCCCAAGAGCCTGTCTTGTCGTTGGGATGGAAGATGTTCACTTACCTTTCCTAGTGACCTCGTAGGGCATATCAGTGCTTCTACATGTGCAGACTTTGAAAACTGTGCTATGAATTTGCCTGAGGTGTAGAGTACCTGGGAAGTGGTACCCACTTAATAGCACGAATTCAATTTCTTTCAACAAATCGTGACCAGATATATTCAGAGTGGATGCCAAAGGAAATAGGGGGGAATTAAATTTCAGAGCTAGGGTGCCACAAAAAGTGACCCTTCAAGTTGAGCTACTGATATGACCAGGAGATGAGAGTAGTTTGACCCAGCCAGGAGATAGGCATGCTCCCTTTTAGAGATGCCCAGAGATACTCATGGACTGCCCCACTCGCAGGGGCAGGCCCAGCCAGTCTAAAGCCAAAATTTCTGCTTCAGTGTTAGCTCAGCTGAATTCACAGTGCAGAGTAATGGAAAGGACAGCTACCCTCTACAAAAAAACAGGACAGTATAAATGAGACACAGTTTCTAAACCATTATATATACAGTGGGTTTCTTGTAGACAACATAGAGTTAGATCTTGTGTTTTTATCCACTCTTATGATCTATCTTTTAATTGATATAGTTAAACCATTCACATTTAAAGTGCTTACTGATATAGTTGGGTGAATATCTACCATGTTTGTAACTGCTTTCTATTCATTGCATTTGTTTGCTGTTTCTTTTTTCTTCCCTCTTTCTCTGCCTTCTATAGTTTTTTTTTTTTTTTGCGGTACGGGGGCCTCTCACCGCTGTGGCCTCTCCCGTTGCAGAGCACAGGCTCCGGACGCGCAGGCTCAGCGGCCATGGCTCACGGGCCCAGCTGCTCCGCGGCATGTGGGATCCTCCCGGGCTGGGGCACGAACCCGTGTCCCCTGCATCGGCAGGTGGACTCTCAACCACTGCGCCACCAGGGAAGCCCCTTTCTCTAGTTTTAATTCAATATTTTACATGATTTTTTAAATGGAATGGGTACCTACCCACTTATCTCTCTGCCTTTAAATTTTTTCCTTTTGTCAAAATGTCCCTGAAGGGGTATTTCAACTTTAATTGTATGTGGTGGAATAAGTTTCCTGGTAAAGTTTATATGGAATGTGGGTATCATGGTTAACTTACTAATGTTAGGAAGTAATAATAAGTGAAACCACTTGCCCTGGTTTTCTGGAAGGTGATTTGTGGTTTTCTAGAATCCTGCCTGGGTAGAAAATGTCACAGTAGAAGGGCAGGCATTTGAGTAGAGGTTGTTCAGGTGAGGAATTGGTGTTGCAAACATCGGGACAGTGTATGGAGACTGATGCCAGAGCAGCTGGGGGTTAAGTGTGTCCTTCACATTCAAGGTCAAGCACTGAATGCCTTATACATAGAGATATTGTTACATGGGGTGGTTGGGGTTCTCTGGGACTATTACTCTGGTATTCAACATTTTTGGCATTCCATGAATTAACTAACATTTGTGAGGGGGCCCAGAATCTTAACCACCATATATATACCACTTCTCTGAGAAAAGCTGAGGTTTGTTGGGGACCACCTGCACTTTAAGAACTAACAGGATCATTGGAAATGTTTATTTGACAAGAGAATTGGCTAAGAGAAATAAATCACTGAGCTTTCTTCAAGTTTCCTAATTTCCCCTTGTTCTCAAATTTGGCTGTATCGTCCTTTTCGGAATTCAAGATCGTGTCCTGTCATTTAATTTCTGATTCTAGCACAATCCTGTTAATCTATTTTCCAGGTGTGGTGGTTATTTAGTTGTAGAAGACTGAAAGCATCGGTGAATCAGGGAATGATTAATGGCACATGAGCACAAAGTCAATTAAATGATGCAGCTATGAAGTTGCTTGAGGATTTCTGACATAAGAAACTGAAAAACTTGATTTAAAGCTGTATTAAATCTGATTTGCAAAGGATAATATATTTTAGAATCAAAAGACATTAAAGTGCTCCAATAAAGTCATCCATTCATCCAGTCATCTAGATTCTTGTTACTTGAAGTGTGGTCCTCTAGAGATAAGAGGGCTTGAACTGGGATTAAGCAGTATAATCCAAAAGGGGTGCATCTGAGGGATATTTTGGAGGTAGTTTCAGTACATGTTGGCGATTAATAGATGTGGTATGTTGAGTGGATATTACACGTGTTTCCAGTTAAGTTAAAATATAGTATTGAAGCTTTGTTGTGTAGGCCAGTTTTCTCTAGCTTTAATGTGAATACAAATCACTTGGAGATCTTGTTAAGCTGCAGATTCTCATTTAGCGGGTGGGTGTCGGGGGTGACATTCTGCTTTTCTAACAAGCTCCCATGTGATCACTGTGGAACTTAGAATTTAGTACGAGATGCAGATAACAATATTACACCAAAAAATGTATGGTTACCAACAGGCAGGTGCTGTGAAGGAAAGAGTTCTTCCTAAAGATCCTTGGAAGTATTGTTTTTTATCAAAACATGTCTCTTAGTTCCCAAAACAGCGCTCCATAAAGACATTTGCTTTACCACCAGCTGTAAGTGGGAAGTTTGCTTATACTGTGTTAGGGGAAAATGATTGACCTGTGTGGTATAAGTGTTCTAACTTTCTCGTAGACATGGTTTAGATACAAAAAACCCAGCAACCATAGTACTGCTTGAGGGAGGAATTAGTTAGCTTGGTTTGGGTTCCCTGGGAGAGAGATTCTGAGCCAGAGATGGGCAGGTAAGAAGTTTATCAGGGAGAGCCCTTGGGACTCAATGAGTGTATTTGTGTGTGTGGGCGGGGAGGGGAGGGAACGGGGAAGGAAGCAGGACTGGGCAGGGAGAGGATTTGGACTGTGATGATATACACAGGCTTCAACCCATCGCAGAGGGAGATCTGGAGCTGGGACGGCCTTCAGAATTATCCCACAGTGGGGCTTTTGTACCCTCCCATCACTGCCTGGATACAGTCTGCTACAGGGAAGGGGTATGACCTTGAGAAATTCTCTTGGAGGGCAAGGGCCAAAAGACAGAGACTCAGCTGAGAGCCATCAGCACCAATACTTACAGCAGCTGGGGGAGTGAGACGGTGCATACAGCCTCTGTTACATCAGCTGATTGAAATGAAGGGATTAAGAAGTTATAAATGGGAAAGGCAAGTTGGCTGCATGCATAGTGGATTCCTCAAGTCACGGGTATGGTAAGTCTGTAGATCTCTGCCGGAATGGGGAGGCTCTGACTGGTAACTTGTTTGTTAAACTGAGTCCTGAGTTGAAGTAGGTTAGGATTTTTGAGATGTGGTTCATCAGAGTTCATCCAGTGGGTTTGTGGACACCAGCTGCCTTGTAAATTATTTTGAAAGCCAGGAACACATAGAGCAGGGGTCCCCAGCCCCCAGGCCGCACAGCAGGAGGTGAGTGGCTGGTGAGTGAGCCAAGCTTCATCTGCTGCTCCCCATCGGTCCCCATCGCTCCCCTCTCCCCCGTGGAAAAATTGTCTTCCACGAAACTGGTCCCTGGTGCCAAAAAGGTTGGGGACCGCTGACATAGAGGATCAGGGCTTTGAATTCTATGGGGAAAGAGGTCGTGCATCCGGCCAGATTTTCTCAGTACCCAGTTTCAGGTTCAGCTTGTATTTCTTGCCAGCAGAGGGGCACCTAAAGGATTGGGTAACACACCCTTCTGATGACTGTGCGCCTGGTTAGGAGGGTGGCAATTTGGAAGCTTTGTACAGCCACTGTCTTTTCAGCAAAATAAGGATACAACTGGTTTATGGTTGTAACCAGAGAATGGGCAAGTTCCCTCCAGTTTTCTCATCCGAGGTTGTGTGTTTCATGTTCATTTATTCAACGGCTGTTCCCAGAGTGGCTAGTATGGGTCAAGGACATAGGCTGGACTCCTTTCTTGTTGGAACGACAGTGGAGCGGGCTAGTGGATTAAACAGATATTAATCACACGTATAAAATTTGATTAGCTCAATGAAGGGGAAAAAAACACTATTATGGATTCCGCGCGGGCGTTGCTGGCTGGGGAGCGGCGCAGTCACTGGCCAGGGACGGGATCCGCGGCTGACAGGCCGCCTGGGCGCCACCTGGGGATGCGCTGAGGGGGGCTCCGCGGAGGCGGCGTCGGCGGCTGCAGGGGACGAGCTAGCGCCTGAAGCCCGTGGAGCCCGAGCGGCGCGCACAGGTAGAGCAGAGGCGGGAGCTGGGGCCCCAGGGCCGCGCGCTCACCTGGGCGGCGCTGTGGAACCCGGGCTCCAACAGCGAGCTCAGCGCCTACCCGTCCCAGCAAACAAACAAAAGCAAGACACTGTCAGGGGGTAAATCAAGAGGGGGTTTATTTAGATTTGGAAACGGGTAGAGACTGAGAGTGTGATAGTAAGTTGAGAGGTCTCAAGGATGTATTGGAGCTGGTGAAGATTATAATGAGAATGTGGGCCAGGAGACCAAGGACCTGGCTTGTCTTCCCAGTTCGGCCACGTATCAAGGTACCTTCACACGAAGGACTTAACCTCTTTGAGCCTTGATTGCTTCATCTGTAAAACGGTGCTGATATGAAACTCAAAGGAGATGAAATAGACAAAAAGTTTTCTTAATCCTAAAATTTAAGTGAAAGCTGCTATTTCTATTAATTACTCTGGCCCTCTGATTGCTTCTCTTTTCTTACCTGTCTCCTGTGTCCTGGATTGAGCTTGGATGTCGAGTTTAGTGAGTTGTAAAATGCTATTCAGCTACCTTGTCTTAGCTTGTGGCTTTCAACTTTTTCTTTTCTTTTCTTTTTTTTTTTTACCGCTACCTAGAATAAGAAATACGTCCATATTGTGATCTACCACTACTACTTTTTCTTCTTCCTTCTCTCTCTCTCTCAACTGAAAAAATGTTTCAGGAAATAATACTTATCCTCATGTGTTATGTACTCTGATATTTCATTCTTTTCCCCCCAAAAGTGCTAGTCGTAATCCGTTAAATTGATGCCATTGCCTACTAATGATTGCAGTTTATAATTTGAACAGTATTGATCTAGATAAGACTGTAGTACCTCAGATCCTCTGAAACCATATTAAGGTGGCAGAGATAATTTTTTTTTTTCTGGTGTGTGTGAGGTCTGTTGTACAAGGAAATTATTTCTCTTTGGAGACTGATCAATAATGTTCTTTAAAAATCATCTGACGCTTATGGCAATCAGGCTGTCTCCCAGCGTTGGTAAAGCTGTGATCCATTAGAGGGGCTCTGTGTACCCTGAGGTTCTCAGTGTTAAGTCAACAAAGAACTATGGCAAAGGACCCCGTATCAGTTAACCATTACCACAATAATACTGCCCACCAAACAACCCCCAAAGCTCAGTGGCATACCATGCTGAGCATTCACTCATGCACCTGGGATGAGGTAGCTCTGCAGGTCTTGCCTGGGCTCACTCAGTCTCTTGGAGTTGACTGGCTGTTGGCAGATCCAGGCTGATAACCTGGAATGAGGAATCTCCATACTGTTTTTCCATAGTGGCTGCACCAACTTACATTCTGATCAGCAGGGCACAAAGTTTCCCTTTTCTCCACACACTTGCCAATACTTGTTATCTCTTGCCTTTTTGGTGATACCTCACACCTGTTAGAATAGCTATCTCACTGTGGTTTTGATTTGCATTTCCCTGATTAGTAATGTTGAACACCTTCGCATGTACCTGTTGGCCATTTGTATGTTGTCTTTGGGAAACTGTCTATTCAGTTCCTCTGCCCATTTTTTTAATCAGATTTTTTTTTCTATTGAGTTGTATGAGTTCTTTATATATTTTAGATATTAATCCCTTACCAGATATATCATTTGCAAATATTTTCTCCCATTCAGTTGGTTGCCTTTTTGTTGATGCTTTCCTTTGCTGTGCAGTAACCTTATAGTTCAATGTAGTCTCACTTGTTTTTTTGCTTTTGGTGTCAGACCCAAAAAAAACATTGCCAAGACCAATGACAAAGAGCCCCTCTATGCTCAAGAAGTTTTATGGTTTGTACTGCTAGCCTTGAATTTTTACATAGTATAGGCTGCTACAGAAAACGTTTTTGAGCTATTTTCCTCATTTAATTTTGGAGGGGCCAAGATTTCAATATTTTGTGTCCTAAAATACCACTTTACTTTGGAGCCTTCCTACATAAAAAGTAGACTAGCAAAGATTCAGGATGAAACTAAAGGTGTCACTTTAATTTGTGTACATATCATTTTATAATGTGATTTAATGATGGAGCAAGCATTGACCAGGAAGCCCAAGTTAACAAGAGACAGGAGAACAAGAAATTAGGTGATGACTCTTCTCACTCCACCCCAATATTTAAGCTTTAAAACAAAATCTGCCTCATATCTTGAGGGAAAATTTGCTATACAGATTCAGTTGTACTAATTAAAAAATACTTTCGGGCCTCCCTGGTGGCGCAGTGGTTGAGAGTCCGCCTGCCGATGCAGGGGATACGGGTTCGTGCCCCGGTCTGGGAGGATCCCATATGCCGCGGAGCGGCTGGGCCCGTGAGCCATGGCCGCTGGGCCTGCGCATCCGGAGCCTGTGCTCCGCAACGGGAGAGGCCACAACAGTGAGAGGCCCGCATACCGCAAAAAAAAAAAAAAAAAAAAAAAAAAAAAATACTTTCATCGTTTGGCTGAAACAGAAGAGGAGCCAGAAAAATCTGAGTTTTCTATATGGTCTCATCACTTATTTTCTATGTAACTTATTTTAAAATAAAGCAGGGATAAGAGTACCTACATCATGGGTTTTTGTAAGGAGTCGAAGAATCAATCAACTTAAAGCCCTTAGAATAGGGCTGCATGTAATCACTACTATTTTCATGATCATAAATCTAGTTACAGGGCTTCCCTGGTGGCGCAGTGGTTGAGGGTCTGCCTGCTGATGCAGGGGGCACGGGTTCGTGCCCCGGTCCGGGAGGATCCCACATGCCGCGGAGCGGCTGGGCCTGTGAGCCATGGCCGCTGAGCCTGTGCGTCCGGAGCCTGTGCTCCACAGCGGGAGAGGCCACAACAGTGAGAGGCCCGCGTATCGCAAAAAAAAAATAATAATAAAAATAAATAAATAAATCTAGTTACGTATGTACCTAATTCATCCAATGTGTAATGGGCACCTCCGTGCCTGCAAAGTGCAAAATGGTGTGCATGCAAAAATGATGGCCTCTTTGGAGCTTCCAGCAGAGACAATAATTTCACACATGGTTATAATTCACTAGAATACACTCACCTCTCATCACTTTCTTCCCTCACACCCCTCATTGGGTCTATGTCTGCTCTTTATAGTAATGGATCCTGTCCCTTCAGCCTCTTCAGGGACTTTTTCAGCTTCTTTCCAATTAGTGTGTACATTCACTCAAGTCCTACATCCTATAAACAAAGACAAAACCCAGTTCTCGATCTATAACAAAAATGAGCAAACCCAAAATACTAACAAAACAAGCAAAACCCAACTCTTTAACTCTAGGGTGCCCTCTAGCCATCGCTCCCCACCCCTCTCTTCACAGCCAGACTCCAAAGAGAAGCCTGCATTCATTCTCTTCCCTTTTCACCCCTTTCTTCCCTTAACTGCATCTGACACCTTCACCCACTCCTGTATGGGCTATATTAAGTCATCAGTGACCTCCTAATTGCCAAACCCTGTAGGTGTTTTCCCATCCTAACCTCTCTCTGTCTCAGTGGGGTATTTCAGCTCTTGGGAGATCTGTGTGTAGCCCGTCAGGCCCTGGGTTCTATTCCACTTCTGTTCTTCACCTTCACTAGACCCTCTCTCTATGGCCCTTAAATATCAATGTAACCATAGAGTCTGCCCATTTCTCCTATTCCATCTGTGCTTGCTGGTTTGTAGCCACTACCCCATTTCACCTGTGATCTGTATTCTGTATTGTAGGCTCAAATCTCCTGCCTGACCTTTTCTGACTTCTTTCTAGACATATCCATGTAGATGTCCCACAGGTACCCCAACTCAGGTAAACCAAAACCGCCTTTTTTTTACCCCAAATTCTTTTTCTTCTGTATTTTCTGTCTTGATGAATGTACCCAGTTGTCCAAGCCAGAAACCTAGAATAATCCTAGACTTTTCTGTCCTTCTCCGACATCCTGGTAGTAAGCTGTGTTGAATCTATCCTTATTCCTACTCTCCCTGCCTTGGTTCAAACCTTGTCACTTTTTTTATAAATTTATTTTTTGTCTGTGTTGGGTCTTCGTTGCTGTGCATGGGCTTTCTCTAGTTGTGGTGAGCAGGGGCTACTCTTCGTTGCAGTGCCCGGGCTTCTCATTGCAGTGTCTTGTCTTTGTTGCAGAGCATGGGCTCTAGGTGCATGGGCTTCAGTAGCTGTGGCATGCAGGCTCAGAAGTTGTGGCTCGTGGGCTCCAGAGTGCAGGCTCAGTAGTTGTGGCGGACGGGGCTTAGTTGCTCTGCCGCATGTGGGATCTTCCGGGACCAAGGCTCAAACCTGTGTCCCCTGCATTGACAGGTGGATTCTTAACCACTGAGCCACCAGGGAAATCCCAAACCTTGTCACTTTTGTCTGGACCAATATGTTGTCATTAGTCTTCCCAGGAGTATCTCCAAACCATTTTCTTGATACTGTTGATGATACTATTCTTTTTTGCCCTATTATACTTCTTGCCCAACTACTTTGATCAATGTGTATCTATTCTCCACTCCATCAAGTACTACAGCTTTTACTATAAAGGAAAATAATAAATTCAACACTCAAAACTCCCTTTAAAAAGGAAAGGCCAGAAAATATTGTGAGGATTACATCATGCCTGGAAATGTCCTAAATGAGACACTTTGGATCAGCGATTGGCAGTTGAGGGCCTTGCAGTGAGCCTTTCCTCCTTCAGTGTTGAGTTCATCTGCTCTGAAATGCTCTGACCCAGAATTTCACTCTTCACGGAAAGACTCTGACCCCAGAGTCACCTGCTCTTGGTCCTGGCTCATTCAGGAATAGAATAAGGCTGACATTGAACTGTACTTGGATATGAGTTGTTAGCACAGATGGTGGCCTCAGTGTGTGATGTTTGCCATGTGACCAGTGTCTGAGAGCAGATGGGTGCCTTCTTTCTGCACCAGCTGACACTTGAATCCTCCTCAAAGGCATAAAGTACAAGTGGAGTAAGGCGATCTGGAGCCTGTAAGGCAAGGAGTCATATGACAGCATTCTGTTCTCTCTGGCAGGAGCTTCTGGGTGTGTGTCCTAAGGCCAGATCTGGAATTTCGTTTCCCATAGGGGACATGTTACTCTCCCAAATTTTGATTTAATAATGATAGCTGCCACTTATATCCCTCTGAATAGTTCACAATGTGCTTTCCTATGCATTGTCTCATTTGATGTTCACACTGACCCTGTAAAGTAGTGTATGGTTTCCTAGGGCTGCCGCACAAACTTAGTGGGATAAACAACAGAAATTTATTCTACCTCAATTCTGGAGGCCAGAAGTTTGAAATCAAGATGGCAGCAGGACTGTGTTCCCTCTGAAAGCTCTAAGGAACAATCTTCCCCTTCCTCTTCCAGCTTTTGGTAGCCCCTGGAATTTTTTGGTTTGTGACAGCATGTCTCTGCCTCTGTCTTTATATGGTCCTGTGTGTGTGTTCCTCCCTCCTGTCTCTTGTAAGGACACCGTCACTGGATTCAGGGCCCATTCTAAACCAAGATGATCTCATCTTGAGATCCTTACCTTAATTACATCTGCAAAGAACCTTATTCCAAATAAGTTCAGATTCTGAGGTTCTATGTGGGGATATATTTTAGAGGGCACTCTTCAACCCACTGTGGATAGGTATTAGTATACTCATTTGAGGATGTAGACGCTTCGAGAGGGTAAGTGTTTTGCTCAGACACATCGGAGCATGGACTCAAACTTGAGTCTTTGGACACCAGATCTCACATCTTCCCACTGGGTCACGTTAGCCCCCAGTCTCTCAATATGTGGGTATCTTTGTGCAGCAGGAGCATTGCTTTCCTTCCACGTGTTAAGCACCACTGCAGTCTTGTGAACTGCGTGTATCCTTGTCAAATCAAGAACAGACCAAATTGGAGCTTTTTTACTGTGGCTGAGACTAGAAGGGGCAAAGAGTGAGTTAATGATGGATTCTTGGCTCAGTCATTTCTCTCTGCTTTATCCTTCTCCTTCCTATGTCTTCAGGACTATCAGCAGGGGCTGGCAAAGTGTAGCTGCTAGAGTTGTGTGGTCAGTGTGGCTGAGCTGACTTGGCAAGGACTTGAGACCCCCTCCGACATGCTGTTTCCCTCCTTCCTTGGGCAAAAGGCACCTATACTCCACACCTAAAGCTTGAAAGGAAATGCAAATGTAAACAACATTTTCAGTTTCTCTGTACACTGCTGAGGAAGGTCAGATGAAGGTCAGATAGAGGTCAAGGTTGTGGGGTGGAACACCCCAGTATCCTACTGCTGTCCAGGACCTCTCCATTGGGCCTGTCCCCCTGGGATGGCTCTCTTGCTCCAAAGCTTTTCCTTTTTTTGCTTCCTGTATAAAGACTTTCTGGTCCCATGTGCCATTTTTCTGAAGGATTTTTTTGTTTATTTAAACCTTTTATTATGAAATATTTCAGACGTGAAAAAGCATAACAATATGATGAAAGCACATACCCATCACTTACCTGTGAAGACATGAAATATTACTGATACGTTTGAAGCCCTCATGTACCCTTCCTTTCCCTACAGAGGTAACTGCTATTCTGAATTGGGAGTTTACAATCCTCATGCATTTCCTTACATTGTGACTTCATTGCCTCTATCCCTACATGACACAAAATCTTGATCCCAAGGGAATACAGAGCTTCTTTAGGCTTTGAAGAAGGCCATTTGGGGTGACATTTAGGGGAAAGATATGGGGGCTAACATTTATTGAGCACATACTATGTACTGGTTCTGTGTCAGGTGGTTTCCATGCACTCTCACTGACACCAGCCATCTGCATTTGGGCTCATTATCCTTGTTTTACGGAGAGTAACGCCCCAAGGCCTAAAAGCTAATAGCCGTTTGCACCATGTTTCTCCTCAAATTGCAATTCGTCTCTCGAAGCAGGGTGGTGAGGAGGGTGCTGGTCTGGAGCATTCCGTTTGAACTGGCTGTGTGACTCTGAATGAGCCCCCTGACCTCTGATCTCCCCTCATCTCTAAAGTGAGAAGTATTGAGTCAATCCCTAAGAACTCTGTTTTTAAAATTCTAAACTCTCTTAAAGACATAGATATAAATGCTTTCACCCTGTGGAGTTTTACCAAAGGCCCTTTCCCCTCCAAACTCCCCCTAAGACATTCAGGTGGACACTTTCCTATCCCTTTGAAGTCCTTTCTGTGGTACCCACGTGAGCTTGCAAAGCAGTATATGTCACCTTGGCCCACCCCTGAGAGGTGAGAAATGTGAAATACTCCAGCTGTCCTTCCCGTCTTTCCTCTCCCTGTATACCTCTGGGCTTGTTGAATGGTGGAGTCAAGGTGGACCAAACTCATCAAGGTTGAACATGGTCTTTCCTTGGTGAAGAGAAACTTCAGGTAAGTTTAAAGTAGGTACACTCCTGATTCTCTTCCCATGCTTCTCTGCTTTCTCTCTTCTTTCTCTCTGCAAATTCTTTACAAGAAAGATCACTAGGGCCTTTCTTGATGCCTTTTGGCCACTTAAAGCCAAGCCCACCTTTGCCATATGCTTCATCCTCCTCTTCTTTTCCACCTCCTACCTGTATTCTCTCCTCACTCCACTTAAAACTCCATTTTTCCAGCACAGGGGTCCTCAGTGGTGTAGGAAGAAAGGCATTTGTCCAGAGGGCATGCATGACTTTGGCCCCAGGCCCATGTCTTGTCCTTGGGCTGATTCCTGCAGGTCCTTAGCATCAGGGTCCCCAAGGCCACCTCCAGGTTCATTGATTCACTGGGAGAATTCACAGGACTCAGCACATAGTCATGATCACAGCTAAGATATATTTTGATGAAAGGATACAAAGCAATATCAGCAAATGGAAAAGATATGTGGGGCAAAGTCCAGAGGAAACCAAGCGCAACCTTCCAAGGGTTTTCTCCCAGTGGAGTTGCACAGGATGTACTTAATTCCTCCAGCACCAAATTGTGACAACATGCATGAAGTGTTGTTTACCAGGGAAGCTCATTAAAGACTTGGTGCCTAGGGGTTTTTTTGGTCACGTGGGTACCCTTTTCCTGGCATGTACCAAAATCCCAGACTCCCAGAAGGAAAGCAGGTGTTCAGCATAACCCACATTGCTTGTACAAACTGAGGCACAGTGAGCCATTCTGTCGGAATGGAGGGAACCCTCCTGAGGTCCAAGTTTTCAGGTGCCAACCAAGGACCAGTAGGCCTTTCTAAGGAGAGCAATCTCAGGCCTGCAACGTTAACTCTTCTCTATACAATCCGAGTCTTCCTTCTCCAGTTCCTAAATTTTCAGTTGCTGACAGTTTCTCTTACCTGTCTCTAAAGTGGACCCTCTTTCTCAGCATCCTGGGCTTCCTTTCCCAGGGCTCAAGGTGGAAGAAGAAATGTTCCCCCCGTCCCTCCAGTGTCCTTGTTCCCCCTTCACTAAGCACATAGAGGCTTTTATCATTAATCACTAGGGGAAAAGGGGGATAACAAAAGCAGTAGAAACCTTATAAAGTTCCCTTAATCATGAGCGTATCCACTTCCCATTTCTTACTACCCAGAAGTCATAAGGTGCCGGAGGCTGCCCAGATGATTCTAGATGCTGGGACGTTTAGAGCCCAATAACTAACCCACCAGATTTCAGGATTGGTTGAGAGGTAAGTGCGGGTGCTTGGCATGTAGAGATTAACATTTCACCTCTTTTTCTGATAGAATGGTTTGGAGAATGTGGCCTAAGTTGGATAATGCTCCCCTTTACACTTTCTATCCAGGCCTTGGGACAGCCCAACTCAGGCAAAATTCAAGCTACTAGGGTAACCACTGCCTTGTGCTGGTCCAGGTGGAGAGGGAAGAAAGGGGCCCAGAATCTCTAGTGCTTTTGACTTTCAGCCAGATTACCTTTTCCCAACTGAAAAACATGGCTCCCTTGGAAAGGAATAGAATATCAGAAATGTCAGTTATCTTAGAAAGTCCTCTATGTGGAAACCTAGAGACTTGAGGATGGGGAGGATAAGTGTTCATCTTCAACACTAGGTGAGACCATGGTCAGGAAAGTCCAGCTCTGCTGGTGGAATGCCCAGACCCTTCTAGAACTTGCTCCTTATTTCTCTCTGGATGAGGTCTTAGACCAAAAAGTAGTTCTGGTATTGACTGTCCTGAACAACCCACTCTGTGCCGTGGCTGATGCAGTTTCCATGAGGGCAGAGAGTTCTTACTCTGTTCACTGCTGAGTCCCCAGCATGAAAACCTAGAACATGATAGGTGCCCAATGGATACTTGTCAGATGAATCCATTATTCCATTTAGTCTTCAGAACGGCCTTTTGAAGTAGTGTGTTAGATAGATTCCTCATCTTTAAGACAAGAACAGTGTCTTAGTAAGATTAAATAACTTGCCTAAGACATATACCATAGTAAGTGGGTGAGCAGGGATTTGAACCAGCTTCACTTGGGTACGAAAAAGGAGTTCTAAACCATGCCTGCTTGATTTGCCTGGAGTATTTTGTTTTTTAAAAATTTTATTTATTTACGTTTGGCTTCATTGGGTCTTTGTTGCTGCGCACGGGCTTTCTCTAGTTGCGGCAAGCGGGGGCTACTCTTCGTTGCAGTGAGCAGGTTTCTCATCGCAGTGGCTTCTCTTGTTGCGGAGGATGGGCTCTAGGCGTGTGGGCTTCAGTAGTTGTGGCTCGCGGGCTCTAGAGCACAGGCTCAGTAGTTGTGGCGCATGGGCTTAGTTGCTCCACGGCGTGTGGGATCTTCCTGGACCAGGGCACGAACCTGTGTCCCCTGCATTGGCAGGCAGGTTCTTAACCACTGTGCCACCAGGGAAGTCCTGCCTGGAGTATTTTGGGTGCAGCGTGCTACAGGGGGGAGTTTGTCTTCTGTGACCTTTGTTCAGTATAAACGTGGGAGCCTAGTTTTGCTGGAGTCCACATGGCCACAAGAGTCTGCCCCACTTACTGGAAACCCACAGGCCTGGTGGCACTGTCCCTGCACCAGCTTCAGACAGCCTATCCTCTTCTTAGTTTAAAGAGCTTTGTTCCACACTGAGCTTCCTGGTTCTGCTCTGTGGGACATCTCTGCTTCCCAGCCCCTTTGCGGAACCTAATCAGTCATGGAGCCATGCTCAAGTTGCCACCTCCACTAAGGCTTTCTGACTTACTAGACTTAGAGTTTTACAATCTTAAAGCAGTTTAGCCATAACAGAAATAAAATGGGCATATCTCCACCAAGGAGAAAGCTTGAACAAACACGGCTAATTCACACTAAGGAATAAGTGCCCCTGAGGAGATTTATTACCCAAGCCAACCCAAGTGATCCTCTTCCATGCCCAGCTCCCCAGCCACGTCCACACTGTTTCTCTTCTCCAGCCAGTCAGCTGTTCACAAATGCCCGACTTTCAAATGGGCAGCTCTTACTGAAGAGCTGCTGTGCTCAGTAGTCTATTCTCAGTGCATGTAAGTCCAGGCACTTTATTTTAGTCATGGGGGCTTTTGTGAACTGGCCTTGACTTTTACCATGGCTTATAACCCCACTTCTTCCATACATCTATCAATCCACCCCACATTCACTGAGAGTACGTACCAGGCTTTGTGTTATTTCCTGGCAATATACAACTAAATACATGCTCCTTAGTCACATGGGGAGCTTGTTATGAGTTCTAAACAAAGGCCTAGTAACTTCTCTTTCCCTAAATTGAGGACCACCTGTTGGGCATCTCAAGGAGAAGCAGCAAGGATTGGGGTCCTATTTGGGTATCAGAGGCCTCTAGGGAAATCTGATACTCAGCTGCAGGCTGCTTTTAAACTGTGGAAAACCTCCTGACACCCGTGGACGGCTGGGTAATTACTAGATGATCATTTTTGTTCATAGGCTTCTTTGGGGCATCATTCAATCAAATGTGTGTTCTAGAAGGAATAGTACTGATTATGTATAAAGTGGAAACTAAGACTATTGGTCACACTCTTATTAAGGGTGACAAGAGGTGAGTCCAGTAGCCATTGCTGATGACAGGTGAGTTAAGGGTACTGCTTGCTTGATGATACTGTCATTATAGTTGTTAAAACACTTTCTCCTTGCAAACCCCATCTGAGAAGGACATCGATTAAAGTAAAAGTGTCACATGGCTTTATTTACTTAAATGTGCTGAGAAAATGAAATTCTCCCAACACCTTGAGTTTTCTTAAAGCTGAGGAATGAAACACTTTGTCCTGGGGGAATAGAAAATCAAGACTTTTGTGGAGAAGGGCACGTTAGAAAGTCTGGACTTTGAGTTGCGCTCTGAGTTTAAGTCCCAGCTCCATAACTGATTTGCCAGACGACCTTAGAAAAATCAGAGTAGTGCATGTCTGATAATGACACATTGAAGAGTAAATTAAGCTGCCTTTGAGTACTGTTGTTACCGAATCAGGTCCGGCTGTTCGCCACTCAAAAATCAATAATGAAGAGAGACAAATGTTGGTAGAAAGGAAAGTTGCTTTTAATCAGAATGCCGGCAATCTGGGGAGATGAGGGACTCAGTGTCCCCCCAAAACCATCTCTGAAGATTCTGCTTGGCCATGAAAGTTTTTAAAGGGAAAAAAGAAAGTAATCTCAGTTAATCATTGAGATAGGGGGTCAGAGTTGTCGCCATCCCCCACTGTGTGCAGGCTTGTCGACTTGTGATTTCTATTTAGATGCTATCTTATTCACACTGTTTGTGAGATTAATGAAGGTGAAGCTAGGGAAGAGATCTGATCATCTGTTAGTTACTTATTCTTCATATCTACTTCTTTGATTTACAGAAAGAACCAATAGATTAGGCAAGGTAATGTGTGGTCAAAAGATCTGAAAGGTGTGCTAGGGCTGGAGATGAGTAGAGCATAGGGTGCCTGGTTTAAGGATAGTGACAAGACAAAAGGGCCTCCTGCAGCTCTTTCTGCCAAAAGCTGCTTACACCATTTTTATGTTGGAAGCATGAACACAGCCAGTGTAATAAGGTTGTATAACAAAATGACAGTAGGAGGAGATAGTCAAGATATGATTTGAAGAATGCCAAAACACATGCTACTTAGGGTATCGTGGAAGATGAGAGTCTTAGTACAATGCTCACCTAAGAGTCTTCTCCTTCTCAACCCCAACAGAAAACAAGGTCAAAATCAAATCCTGGAAGGACCATAGACTAGTCCTCACTGCTTTGCAATACATGTATTTCTTAATCATAGGTGGGGGCTTGTGGAGTGAAGGTGATGGAGAGTCCACGTTCTTTGAAACCCATGGAAAAAGCTGTGACTCTGACCCTGTGCCTTTTACATTTATTTCTGTCCTCATCACACTGCGCATCAATATACACGCTTACATATTTGACTCTCTTGGGTCTCTGAGTGCCCCTGAGTCAGGAACTTGTTCTGTATTTCCAGTGTTGGTTTTATTGTTTGTTTATTTTTAACACACGGTCTCTGCGTTGTCATAGGTCCTCAATGTGTTTGTTGAATTGAACTGCTTTATTTGGTTTGTTAGAGCTTTGAGTTGCAAATGACATACTTAGATGTTAATGTTTTGACTAGTATTTTCCTGTAACTTAAAGTCCTACAGTTTCCCCAGATTTTCAGAGTTCCCCATAGTGAGTTCACGTCACACTTAGACGTTTCAGGAAGACAGGACGTAGCATTAAATTTGGTAGACTAATTCTGTCTTTATAAAATTTCAAAGAGACTTTGAATCCCTTAAATCTAAGTGATTAACAGCTATTAAAAATGTCATGTCAGGGCTTCCTTGGTGGCGCAGTGGTTGAGAGTCCGCCTGCCAATGCAGGGGACATGGGTTCGTGCCCTGGTCCGGGAAGATCCCACGTGCCGTGGAGTGGCTGGGCCCTTGAGCCATGGCCGCTGGGCCTGCGCATCTGGAGCCTGTGCTCTGCAACGGGAGAGGCCACATCAGTGAGAGGCCTGCGCACTGCAAAAAAAAAAAAAAAAAAAAAAAAAAAAAAGTCATGTCATAAATCTCTGTGCCTGTGAGAGCATCTAATTGTGCAAAGTCATCTGTTTAGGTAGCTATTTACAATGTGACAAATAGCTTCTCTGTTGAAAACAGGAAACAACCAAAATTCAAAGACAAAAAAACCTATCCACACAGTCATTTTTTTATAAATATCTTTATTGGAGTATAATTGATTTACAACACTGTGTTAGTTTCTGCTGTATAACAAACTGAATCAGCTATATGCATATGTATATCTCCACATCCCCTCCCTCTTGCATCTCCCTCCCACCCTCCTTATCCCACCCCTCTAGGTGATCACAAAGCACCGAGCTGATCTCCCTGTGTTATGCAGCTGCTTCCCACTAGCTATCTACCTTACATTTGGTAGTGTGTATAGGTCCATGCCGCTCTCTCACTTCATCCCAGCTTACCCTTCCCCCTCTCCGTGTCCTCAAGTCTATTCTCTATGTCTGCGTGTTTATTCCTGTCCTGCCCTTAGGTTCTTCAGAACCATTTTTTTTTCTTTTTTTTCTTAGATTCCATATATATGTGTTAGCATACGGTATTTGTTTTTCTCTTTCTGACTTACTTCACTCTGTATGACAGACTCTAGGTCCATCCACCTCACTACAAATAATTCAATTTCGTTTCTTTTTATGGTTGACTAATATTCCATTGTATATATGTGCCACATCTTCTTTATCCATTCCTCTGTTGGTAGATACTTAGGTTGCTTCCATGTCCTGGCTATTGTAAATAGTGCTGCAATGAACGTTGTGGTACATAACTCTTTTTTTTTTTTTTTTTTTAACATCTTTATTGGAGTATAATTGCTTTACAATGGTGTGTTAGTTTCTGCGTTATAACAAAGTGAATCAGCTATATGTATACATATATCCCCATATTTCCTCCCTCTTGCGTTTCCCTCCCTCCCACCCTCCCTATCCCACCCCTCTAGGTGGTCACAAAGCACCGAGCTGATCTCCCTGTGCTATGCGGCTGCTTCCCACTAGCTATCTATTTTCATGTCTCTTTTTGAATTATGATTTTCTTAGGTTATATGCCCAGTAGTGGGATTGCTGGGTCGTATGGTAGTTATATTTTTGGATTCTTAAGGAACCTCCATACTGTTCTCCATAGTGGCTGTATCAATTTACATTCCCACCAGCAGTGCAAGAGGGTTCCCTTTTCTCCACACCCTCTCCAGCATTTACTGTTTGTAGATTTTTTGATGATGGCCATTCTGACTGGTGTAAGGTGATACCTCATTGTAGTTTTGATTTGCATTTCCCTAATGATTAGTGATGTTGAGCATCCTTTTGTATGTTTGTTGGCAATCTGTATATCTTCTTTGGAGAAATGTCTATTTAGGTCTTCTGCCCATTTTTGGATTGGGTTGTTTTTTTGATATTGAACTGCATGAGCTACTTGTATATTTTGGACATTAATCCTTTGTCAGTTGCTTCATTTGCAAACATTTTCTCCCATTCTGAGGGTTGTCTTTTCGTCTTATTTATGTTTTCCTTTGCTGTGCAAAAGCTTTTAAGTTTCATTAGGTCCCATTTGTTTATTTTTGTTTTTGTTTCTATTTCTCTAGGAGGTGGGTCAAAAGGGATCTTGCTGTTATTTATGTCACAGAGTGTTCTGCCTATGTTTTCCTCTAAGAATTTTATAGTGTCTGGCCTTACATTTAGGTCCTTAATGCATTTTGAGTTTATTTTTGTGTATGGTGTTAGGGAGTGTTCTAATTTCATTCTTTGACACGTAGCTGTCCAGTTTTCCCAGCACCACTTATTGAAGAGACTGTCTTTTCTCCGTTGTATATTCTTGCATCCTTTATGAAAGATAAGGTGACCATATGTACGTGGGTTTATCTCTGGGCTTTCTAACCTGTTCCATTGATCTATATTTCTGTTTTTGTGCCAGTACCATACTGTCTTGATTACTGAATCTTTGTAGTATACTCTGAAGTCCAGGAGCCTGATTCCTCCAGCTCCATTTTTATTTCTCAAGATTGCTTTGGCTACTTGGGGTCTTTTGTTTTTTCCACACAAATTGTGAATTTCTTTGTTCTAGTTCTGTGAAAAATGCCAGTGGTATTTTGATAGGGATTGCATTGAATCTGTAGATTGCTTTGGGTAGTATAGTCGTTTTCACAATGTGGATTCTTCCAATCCAAGAACATGGTGTATCTCTCCATCTGTTTGTATCATCTTTAATTTCTTTCATCAGTGTCATAGTTTTCTGCATACAGGTCTTTTGTCTCCTTAGGTAGGTTTATTCCTAGGTATTTTATTCTTTTTGTTGCAGTGGTAAATGGGAGTGTTTCCTTAATTTCTCTTTCAGATTTTTCATTATTAGTGTGTAGGAATGCAAGAGATTTCTGTGCATTAATTTTGTATCCTGCTATTTTACCAAATTCATTGATTAGCTCTAGTAGTTTTTTGGTGGCATCTTTAGGATTCTCTATGTATAGTATCATGTCATCTGCAAACAGTGACAGCTTTACTTCTTCTTTTCCAATTTGGATCCCTTTTATTTCTTTTTCTTTTCCGATTGCTGTGGCTAAAACCTCCAAAACTATGTTGAATAATAGTAGTGAGAGTAGACAGCCTTGCGTTGTTCCTGATCTTAGTGGAAATGGTTTCAGTTTTTCACCATTGAGAATGATGTTGGCTGTAGTTTGTTATATATGGCCTTTATTATGTTGAGGTAAGTTCCCTCTATGCCTACTTTCTGGAGGGTTTTTATAATAACTCAGTGTTGAATTTTGTTGAAAGCTTTTTCTGCATCTATTGAGAGGATCAAATGGTTTTTTTCCTTCAGTTTGTTAATATGGTTTATCACATTGATTGATTTGCGTATATTGAAGAATCCTTGCATTCCTGAGATAAACGCCACTTGATCATGGTGTTTGATCCTTTTAAGATGCTGTTAGATTCTGTTTGCTAGTATTTTGTTGAGGATTTATGCATCTATGTTCATCAGTGATATTGGCCTATAGTTTTCTTTTTTTGTGGCATCTTTGTCTGCTTCTGGTATCAGGGTGATGGTTGTCTCGTAGAATGAGGTTGGGACTGTTCCTCCCTCTGCTATATTTTGGAAGAGTTTGAGAAGGATAGGTGTTAGCTCTTCTCTAAATGTTTGATAGAATTCACCTGTGAAGCCATCTGGTCCTCAGCTTTTGTTTGTTGGAAGATTTTTAATCACAGTTTCAATTTCAGTGCTTGTGATTGGTCTGTTTATATTTTCTATTTCTTCCTGGTTCAGTCTTGGAAGGCTGTGCTTTTCTAAGAATTGTCCATTTCTTCCAGACTGTGCATTTTATTGGCATTAGTTGCTTGTAGTAATCTCTCATGATCCTTTGTATTTCTTCAGTGTCAGTCGTTACATGTCCTTTTTCATTTCTAATTCTGTTGATTTGAGTCTTCCCCCTTTTTTTCTTGATGAGAAAAAAAGTGGTTTATCAACCTTGTTTACCCTCTCAAAGAACCAGCTTTTAGTTTTATTGATCTTTGCTATTGTTTTCATTTCTTTTTCATTTATTTCTGATCTGATCTTTATGATTTCTTTCCTTCTGCTATCTTGGGTTTTTTTGGTTCTTTCTCTAATTGCTTTAGGTGTAAGGTTAGGTTGTTTGAGATGTTTCTTGTTTCTTGAGGTAGGATTCTGTTGCTATAAACTTCCCTCTTAGAACTGCTTTTGCTGCATCCCATAGGTTTTGGGTCGTCGTGTTTTCATTGTCATTTGTTTCCAGGAATTTTTTGATTTCCCCTGTGATCTCTTGGTTATTTAGTAGTGTATTGTTTAGTC
Organism: Mesoplodon bidens; assembly: GCF_964165515.1. Taxonomy (NCBI): domain Eukaryota; kingdom Metazoa; phylum Chordata; class Mammalia; order Artiodactyla; family Ziphiidae; genus Mesoplodon; species Mesoplodon bidens. Next base: position 78,455,506 of record NC_138167.1, on the reverse strand, counting down.
TCCATGCGTTTTTGTTTTTAACAGATTTTTTCCTGTAATTGATGTCTAGTCTCATAATGTTGTGATCCGAAAAGATACTTGATACGATTTCAATTTTCTTAAATTTACCAAGGCTTGATTTGTGACCCAAGATATGATCTATCCTGGAGAATGTTCCATGAGCACTTGAGGAGAAAGTGTAATCTGTTTTCTTTGGATAGAATGTCCTATTAATATCAATTAAGTCCATCTAGTTTAATGCGTCATTTAAAGCTTGTGTTTCCTTATTTATTTTCATTTTGGATGATCTGTCCATTGGTGAAAGTGGTGTGTTAAAATTCCCTGCTATGATTGTGTTACTGTCAATTTCCCCTTTTATGGCTGTTAGCATTTGCCTTACGTATTGAGGTGCTCCTATGTTGGGTGCATAAATATTTATAATTGTTATATCTTCTTCTTGGATTGATCCCTTGATCATTATGTAGTGTCCTTCTATGTCTCTTGTAATAGTATTTATTACAAAGTCTATTTTGTGTGATATGAGAATTGCTATTCCAGCTTTCTTTTGATTTCCGTTTGCATGGAATATATTTTTCCATCCCCTCACTTTTAGTCTGTTCGTGTCCCTAGGTCTGAAGTGGATCTCTTGTAGACAGCATATATGTGGGTCTTGTTTTTGTATCCGTTCAGCCAGTCTATGTCTTCTGGTTGGAGCATTTAATCCATGTACATTTAAGGTAATTATTGATATGTATGTTCCTATTACCATTTTCTTAATTGTTTTGGGTTTGTTTCTGTAGGGCTTTTCCTTCTCATGTTTCCTGCCTAGAGAAGTTCTTTTAGCATTTGTTGTAAAGCTGGTTTGGTGGTGCTGAATTCTCCTAGCTTTTGCTTGTCTGTAAAGCTTTTGATTTCTCCTTTGAATCTGAATGAGATCCTTGCTGGGTAGAGTAATCTTGGTTGTAGATTTTTCCCTTTCATCACTTTAAATATGTACTGCCACTCCCTCCTGGCTTGCACAGTTTTTGCTGAAAGATCAGCTGTTAACCTTATGGGGATTCTCTTGTATGTTATTTGTTGCTTTTCCCTTGCTGCTTTTAATATGTTTTCTTTGTATTTAACTTTTGATAGTTTGATTAATATGTGTCTTGGTGTGTTTCTCCTTGGATTTATCCTGTATGGGACTCTCTGTGCTTCCTGGACTTGATTGACTATTTCCTTTCCCATGTTAGGGAAGTTTTTGACTATAATCTCTTCAAATATTTTCTCAGTCCCTTTCTTTTTCTATTCTTCCTCTGGGACCCCTATAATTCGAATGTTGGTGCATTTAATGTTGTCCCAGAGGTCTCTGAGACTGTCCTCAATTCTTTCATTCTTTTTTCTTTATGCTGCTCTGTGGTAGTTATTTCCACTATTTTATCTTCCAGGTCACTTATCCGTTCTTCTGCCTCAGTTATTCTGCTATTGAGTCCTTCTAGAGAATTTTAAATTTCATTTATTGTGTTGTTCATCATTGTTTGTTCGCTCTTTCGTTCTTCTACATCCTTGTTAAACATTTCTTGTATTTTCTCCATTCTATTTCCAAGATTTTGGATCATCTTTACTATCATTACTCTGAATTCTTTTTCAGGTAGACTGCCTATTTCCTCTTCATTTGTTTGGTCTGGTGGGTTTTTACCTTACTCCTTCATCTGCTGTGTGTTTCTCTGTCTTCTCATTTTGCCCTACTTACTGTGTTTGGGGTCTCCTTTTCGCAGGCTGCAGGTTCATAGTTCCTGTTGTTTTTGGTATGTGCCCCCAGGGGTAAGGTTGGTTCAGTGGCTTGTGGAGGGGACTGGTGCCTGTGTTCTGGTAGATGAGGCTGGGTCTTGTCTTTCTGGTGGGCAGGACCACATCTGGTGGTGTGTTTTGGGGTGTCTGTGACCTTATGATTTTAGGCAGCCTCTCTGCTAATTGGTGGGGGTGTGTTCCTGTCTTGCTAGTTGTTTGGCATGGGGTGTCTAGCACTGGAGCTTGCTGGTCATTGAGTGGAACTCAGTCTTAACATTTAGATGGAGACTTCTGGGAGAGCTCTCACCAATTGGTACTATGTGGGGCCGGGAGGTCTCTGGTCCAGTGTCCTGAACTCGGCTCTCCCAACTCAGAGGCTCAGGCCTGACACCCAGCTGGAGCACCAAGACCCTGTTAGCCACACAGCTTACATGTAAATGAGTTATATCTCCAATCCAGAGGTACAGGGTTTCCGGCCTTCTGCTCTCTCCTCGGTCCTCCAGCTTGGCGTTGTCCTCCAGGCCTGGTTGATATGGAGAGCCTGCTTTGGATCCAGGTCCAGCTGCATTCCCTAGTGTCTAGAAGAAGCAGCCGACGCCCTCATCCTCCCCTATTCCCAGTTAAATCCTGGAGTGCCCGAGGTTCCACCCCTCATGCCCACACAGTCATTTTTAAACCTGTTACAAAACATCCCTGCTTTCTCAATGGAAGATTTTTTTAAATAAATTTATTTATTTTTATTTTTATTTATCTTTGGCTGCTTTGGGTCTTAATTGTTGTGCGCGGGCTTTCTCTAATTGTGGCGAGTGGGGGCTACTCTTCATTGTGGTGCGCGGGCTTCTCATTGTGCTGTCTTCTCTTGTTGCGGAGCATGGGCTCTAGGCACGTGGGCTTCAGTAGTTGTGGCTCGTGGGCTCTGGAGCACAGGGTCAGTAGTTGTGGCGCATGGGCTTAGTTGCTCTGCGACATGTGGGATCTTCCCGGACCAGCACTCGAACCCATGTCTCCTGCATTGGCAGGCGGATTCTTAACCACTGTGCCAACAGGGAAGCCCTCAAAGGAAGACTTCTGAAATCAATTTTCTTGGATGGCACTCACTTAATTACAAAATTAGGCATCCTTATCAATCTCATTTTCCTCATCAAGGGTGCAAGGATGTCCTGTGAAGTATGCATTTGTGATTTTAATACAGAGGAAAGAAACTTGTGATCTAGCTGGCTCCTGCAGTTGATCTGACCTCATAATAAATAATGCAGAGAGATTAATAGCATATTCATTGTTGTGGTCCAAAGGCAGGTTGGAAAAGAATTTCCAGGCACAAGGCAGAATGTAAAGAAGACAGAATTTATTAGAAGGAAGGGTCACTGCCAGAACAGTGGGCCAACTTCCTAGTAGTCTGGGAGACTTAAGCCCTAACATGTGCTGTTGATTAGTTTTTATAGCCAGAAAACAAAGGAATGGTCCGAGGTGAAAATTTTGTTTACTGATTGGTCGAGGCACATATACCTTCCTTCTATAGGGTGGGAGTGGGCCTGGCCAGATGCCTTTCCTTATTTCGGACATATCCTGTTGCCCAAGTGGGCTCAGGAATTTTGTAACCATTGCATCATGGTTGGGAGGGCGATTTAAGAGTCCGGTAGGGGGTGTTAATGCTGAAACTTTTTCAGGCAGGGTCATCCTTTGTCCTTGAAGCACCGTGTCCTTAGAGCACCACATTCATGAAGATAATAAAAACCACAACTGTTATGTTAGTGTTTTGTTATGTTAGTGATCTAACAATGAGTATATAGTTTGGTCATCCCACTGGGTAGAAAAGGATACCCTGCGGTTTTATTCTTGCATCTTCCCTTACCAGCTGTTGCCCATAGGCAACTCCCTTAGCATCTCGGAGCCTAGTTTCCCTATTTGTGATGCAACTTTGTTAGAAATTCGCATACAGGGTTGTGGTGGTGCTTAAATGAATTTGGGAAATCTTGATATGAACTGTAAAAGGATATACAAATATAAAGAATCTTTATTGTAGACAGGCAGGTCATCTGGATTGTAGATTATTCCTAGGAAATCTTTGTTAGCTTTTTTGGACATAATCAAGTACAGATACATCCTAGAATAATAATTTCACTCCCATGTCTAATATGATCTCTTAGCTTCCTACCTTATAACTCTGTGGTAGGGCTCCATTAATTTACTTGAACTTAAATATGTCGACTGGGGAAAAAAAAAAAGCACAAGATAAAAGTTGAGAATTATGTTTTATTCAGCCAACTTTCTGAGGACTTAAGTCCCAGAGGCCAGCCTATCAGATAGCTCTGAGGGACTGCTCCGAAGAGGTAAGGGAGGAGCCACGATATATGAGAGTTTTGCAACAAAAACCAGGTAGTTAGAACATCAAAAGAGTACTATTAATTAAAGAAAACCAGATGTCTCAAGTTAATGAATTCAGTGCTTTTCTATGTATGGGAAGATGAAGGAGTCTGAGCTCATTGAAATCATTCCTTTGATATATACCTTATCCATGTAAGGCCAGTATGCTGTTCTTCTCATCCTGGATACCCTCAAGGTATACAGTTGGGAGTGGCTGCAGTGGCTGACGGCTTGATGGCTGTAACATCCTTTGTCTACTGATATGGCAGGTGACATTCTTTGTCCACAAATAATTAACATCGAAGCCATCTCTTGGGGAGGCTTAGGAGTCAGACAGAATTGTAACAGTTAGTTATAGGCCATTGGTTTAACACATTTCCAGGAATATAATGAACTTAGAATTTTATTGAGCACTATTTGTTTTTCCACAAAGCTTTTTTCTCAACCAAATTGTGTAAACTTTCAGGAGATAACATTTACAGACTTTAAATAATTCAGCTCAGGGGTTGTTATGCAGATAGTAATAAAAACACATGTTACTTTTAGAATTTATAAAATGTTTGTCTCTCTGAATAAATATAGTGATGGTTATGTAATACATTGTTACTCCATTTTGCTTTGGGTGCCAGGAGACTCAGAGCTCAACTGTATAGTAACTGTTTTAGCCAGTGTCAGTGTTAAGAGGGCTCTCCTTAAGTTTAATCAGTCCCATTTGTTTATTTTTGCTTTTATTTCCTTTACTTCAGGAGGCAAATCCAAAAAAAGTATTGCTGCAATTTATGTCAGTGTTTTGCCTATGTTCTCCTCTAGGAGTTTTATAGTATCCAATCTTACATGTAGGTCTTTAATTCATTTTGAGTTTATTTTTGTATATGCTGTGAGAAAATGTTCTAATTTCATTCTTTTACATATAGCTGTCCAGTTTTTCCAGCACCATTTATTGAAGAGACTGTCTCTTCTCCATTTTATATTCTTGCCTCCGTCGTTATGGATTAATTGACCATAAGTGCATGGATCTATATATGTACAATGGAATACTACTCAGCCATAAAAAAGAATGAAATTTTTCCATTTGCAGCAACATGGATGGACTTGGAGGACATTATGCCAAATGAAGTAAGTCAGAGAAAGACAAATACTGTATGATATCACTTATACATGGAATCTAAAAAATGTAACAGACTAGTGCATATAACAGAAAAGAAGCAGACTCAGATATGGAAAACAAACTAGTGGTTACCAGTTAAGGGGCCGGGGAGGGTAATATAGGGGTGGGGGAGTGGGTGTAATGTAGGCTACAAGGATGTATTGTACAACACAGGAAATATAGCCAATATATTGTAATAACTGAACGGAGTGTAATAACTGAATAGAGTATAACCTTCAAAAATTGCATTAAAAAACAGGAATAATTATAGTACCCCCATGGGATTGTTTTGAGAATTACATGAGATATATTAAACTGTGCAGACTGTTAAAAAAAAAAAAAAAGCTCTCCTTAGACTATTAGCATCAGAATCACTTGGAGTGCAGTTCATATGGACTCTGGACCTCACCCTAGATCTACTGATGGAAATCTCTTGGATCCTGGGCCTGGAAATCTGCATTTTAGATAGAACACTGGTTATTCTTAGGCACACTAAACTTTGCAAGTTACTGGCTTTAGACTTTCAGATTCTTCTTCCTCCCATTACATGAGTTTTGATTTTGCTTCTATCTTAAGAGCCATATTATATCTTGTAAGCACCCACAGCCTTCTTGGAATTAGGCAGGACAGAATAACTAAAAACATAAATGTTCATTTGGAAATGATTATAAAAACCAAGACAGTCAGAGTAAAGGAAGCTTCTGCCAATTGCACTGTAAGGGCTTCACATCAGCTCTTGCACTGAAGGAGGTAGGAAGGACTCGTGGCTGGGAGGTGCTGGCTCATATTTGACCCCTTCTCTGTGGCAGGAGTGATGGTGTAGATGATATCAAAAGGCACTAGAGAGCCATAGATGTCATAGTTCACACAGTGCAGGAGGCCGTGTCTTGTGTGTGTGGGTGGGCAGGGACTGTTTTGTTTTACATCTCAGGCATAACTCAGAGCCTAGCTCTTAGGACACGGTGGGAGAGAGGGAGGGAGGATTAGTGCTGTTGATGGGCATCCAGAATCTAAACTTAAGCTATTGGTTTAAGTTGCTGAGAATTCTTAAATCATTGGCTATGCCTATCTTAAAAATACACATTTTAGAGCCAAATCTATGTGATTTTAAATTTTACCCTGTAACACTCCCTATACCACTGACTCTATTGAAAAGGAATGGGTTAAAATAGAACTAGCAGGTTTGGGCGGAGAACCAAGATGCTCTTTGGTTTTCTTTAAATGCTTGTACTACTATTGCCCCTCTTTCTGGCATGCAGCATTCCCTCACACCTGAATCTCCGCATCTCTTTAAACACCCAACACAGTTGACATGTGAGTCACAGGGAGACCATGTCTCATAATAAGGATAAGTTGGAAGACCTCAACCCAGGGATGACAAATCCTTCTGAGATCTATGACCAGGGCAGACACTGCTAATTGGTTGCAGATTCCTTTTTCCCTTGGAGTCTGATGCAGCTGTAGAGTCCCATGGCAGTGCTTCAGTAAACTGCTACCAAGTAGTTGATACAAAAGAAGAATTCTGTTTGCCATGGTGACCAACCTCTCCAGTTTCTGTCAGAAGTAACCTCTCCGTCTCCTTTAATTCTTTTTTTAAAATAGGTTTTTATTAATTATGGAATAGATATAAAATATTCATAAAGTGTATGTAATATATAAAGGATCACACAACCTCAAACACCTGTTTATACACCATCCAGCTTAAACAAAAGAAGGTGAGCCTTGTCTCTGAGTGCTCCTGTGGCCTCTCCCCGATCCTATTTTCTTCTCTCCGTATTAGAGGCAACCACTCTCCTAAATTTGGGGTTTCTCATTTTCCTGTCTTATTTTATAGTTTTGCTCTACATTTGTATCCTTAAACAATGTAGTTTATATTTTTGAATTTTATGTAAGCAGCATCATACAGTATATTAAGACTTTCTCACTTCAGGATAAATCAGATGAGATTCATCTACATTGTAGACAAGTGTAATTCATTCCTGCTATGTAGTATTCCAGTGTATTAATATACCCAACACATTGATGCATTCCACCATTTATGGACACTTTCATAATTCCAGTTTGGGGCTACTAAAAACAACTTTGCTGTGAATTATCTTGCATGTCTTTAGGTACAAGAGTTTCTCTAGGGTTATACCTAGAGAAGTGGAATTGCTGGGCTATAGGGTATGAACCTGTTCAGTTGTATTAAAGGCCAAATTGATTTCCACATTGGTTGTATCAATTTACTCTTCCACCATCAGTACATTATAATTTAAATGACACTCATGGTGATGATGATGACTGATAGCTAACTCACATAGTATTGACTGTGTGCCTGGCAGAACTCTAAGCACTTGACATATATAAACTCAATTCCCACAACAATCCTGAGTGTCCTAGTTCTACATCCTTGCAGATGTCTGAAATTGTCTAACTTTTACGGTTTGCTATACTGATAGATGTGACATGGTACCTTATGGTTGTACTATGTGTTTCTGTTACTAATGAGGTTGAACATTTCTTCATATGTCTGGAGTGCCTGTTCAAGTCCTTCCCCAGTATTTGTTTTTTTGTTGTTTGTTTGTTTTGGCCACGCCATGAGGCATGCAGGATCTTAGTTCCCAGACCAGGGTTTGAACTCATGCCCCCTGCAGTGTAAGCAAGGAGTCTTAACCACTAGACTGCCAGGGAAGTCCCCTTCCCCCATATTTGAATTGGGTTATTTGTCTTTAAGTCATAATAAATTTCTGATTTTTTCTATCTTTTGTTATAATTTGTGTCCTGTCTTATTCCTTTCATTAGACTGTAAGCTTCTTAAGGGACTGACAATGACTTGCATGTTTGTTTATATAGAGCCAAACATTTATTTTTTACTGAAGTATAGTTGATTTACAGTGTTGTGTTAGTTTCTGATGTACAACAAAGTGATTGTTACACATATATATTCATTTTCATATTAATTGAACATGGTCATTGTACAAGACTATCTAGTTACCTATTTATTTTTGAAAGTTTGTACCCTTTTACCAACCTCTTCCTATTCTCCCCTACCACCACCGCCCCCCCTGCCCCCCGCCCAGCAAGCAGTTTTCTACTGTTAGAAAAGTGATGCCATGTGGTATTTGTCTTGTCTGGCTTATTTCACTTAAGTAATGCTCTCAAGATCCATCCATGTTGTTGCAAATGGCAGGATTTCCTTTCTTATGGATGCATAACATTCCACTGTGTATATATGTATATACTACATCTTCTTTTTTAAAAAATTTATTTATTTAATTTATTTATTTTTTGGCTATGTTGGGTCCTCATTGCTGCACGTGGGCTCTCTCTAGTTGCAGAGAGTGGGGACTACTCTTCCTTGTGGTGCATGGCTTCTCATTGCGGTGGCTTCTCTTGTTGTGGAGCGCGGGCTCTAGGTGCATGGGCTTCAGTAATTGTGACACATGGGCTCAGTAGTTGTGGTTCGTGGGCTCTAGAGCACAGGCTCAGTAGTTGTGGCGCATGGGCTTAGCTGCTCCGAGGCATCTAAGTGGGATCTTCCCGGACCAGGGCTCGAATCTGTGTCCTCTGCATTGGCAGGTGGATTCTTAACCACTGCACCACCAGGGAAGCCCTACCGCATCTTCTTTATCCATTCATCCATTCACGGACACTTAGGTTGTTTCCATATCTTGATGTGATATTGTGATTTATAATATATATTTGGTCCTCATCCCCATTTCTGGCACAAAGCTCCTAAAACTTTTGGTTATTTCCTAAGTGATGAGAGTGATCAACGTGTCTTTTGGAAAGCACCTAAGGATGGGGGTTGGTTGCCAGAGGAGCCAATCACATGATTAGAGGGTTGGAACTTTGTCTCCTCTCTCCCCCTCCACCTCCAAGGGGGAGAGAGGAGATGAAGGGTGAGTCAATTGCCAATGGCCAATGGCTTAATCAGTCATGCCTATGTAATGAAGCCTCCATAAAAACTAGAAAGGACAGGGTTCAGAGAGCTTCCATGTTGGTGAACAGGTGGAGGTGCTAGGAGAATGGCATGCCTGGAGAGGGCATGGAAGCTCCATGCCCTTTCCTCACTCCTTGCCCTGTGCATCTTGTCCCTCTAGCTGTTATAGAGTTGTATCCTTATAAACCAGTGATTTAGTAAGTAAAATGTTTGAGTTCTGTGAGCTGTTCTAGTGAAGTAATCTAAGCCAAGGAGGGCAGCATTGGAACCTCTGACTGGTGGGCAGTTGGTCAGAAGCACAAGTGACAACTTGGGCTCGCAGTTGGCATCTGAAATGGAGGGCAGTCTCGTGGGACTGAGCCCTCTACCTGTGGGAACCTGATTCTATCTCCCAGTAGATAGAATCAAAATTGACTTGAGTGGTACATATATACAATGGAATATTACTCAGCCATAAAAAGGAATGAAATTGGGTCATTTGTAGAGACGTGGATGAATCTAGAGACTGTCATACAGAGTGAAGTAAGTCAGAAAGAGAAAAGCAAATATCGTATATTAATGCATATATGTGGAATCTAGAAAAATGGTACAGATGAACCAGTCTGCAAGGCAGAAACAGAGACACAGATGTAGAGAACTAAAAGTATGGACACCAAGCGGGGAAAGTGGGGGAGGGTTGGTGGTGGTGGGTTGAATTGGGAGATTGAGATTGACATATATACACTAATATGTATAAAATAGATTAATAAGAACCTGCTGTATAAAAAATAAAACAAAATTCAAAAACCAATTGAATCAAATTGAATTCTCAGACACCCCGCTTGTGTCTGAGAATTGTTTTTTTAATTAAAAAACTTTTTAAATTTTAAATTCTTAGTTTGTATTGGAGTATAGTTGACCAACAATGTTGTGTTGGTTTCAGGTTTATTGGTGTGGGGAAGCCTCCACACACACACACACATTGGAATTGGGTCCAAGAACCTCTTCACTTGACTATTGTGAATAATGCTGCAGTGAACAGAAGAGTGCAGATTCCTCTTTGACATCTTATTTTCATCTCCTTTGGATATATACCCAGGTTGCTGATCATATGGCAGTTCTAGTTTTAATTTTCTAAGGAACCTCCATACTATTTTCCATAGTGGCTGCACCAACTTACATTCCCACCAGTAGTATACAAGGCTTCCTTTTCTCCACATCCTGGCCAACTCTTGTTATCTCTTGTCTTTTTATTGATAGCTATTCTAACAGGTGTGAGGTGATATCTCATTGTGGTTTTGATTTGCGTTTCCCTGAATACCTTTTCATGTACCTGTTAGCCATTTGTATGTCTTCTTTGGATAAGTGTCTATTCAGTTCCTCTTGCCCATTTTTTAAAAATTTATTTATTATTTATTTTTATTTTTGGCTGCTTTGGGTCTTTGTTGCTGTGTGCGGGCTTCTTACTGCAGTGGCTTCTCTTGTTGTGGAGCACGGGCTCTAGGCGCATGGGCTTCAGTAGTTGTGGCATGCGGGCTCAGTAGTTGTGGCTCATGAGCTCTAGAGCACAAGCTCAGTAGCTGTGGTACATGGGCTTAGTTGCTCCGCAGCAAGTGGGATCTTCCCGGGCCAGGGCTCGAACCTGTGCCCCTGCATTGGCAGGTGGATTCTTAACGACTGTGCCACCAGGGAAGCCCCCTCTTGCCCATCTTTAAATTGGGGTATTGGGGTTTTTTTGCTATTGAGTTATATGAGTTCTTCATATATTTTTGGCTATTAACCCCTTATCAAATACATGATTGGCAAATATTTTCTCCCATTCAGTAGGTGGCCTTTTCATTTTGCTGATGGTTTCCTTTGCTGTGCAGAACTTTTTAGTTTGATGTAGTCCCACTTGTTTGTTTTTGTTGCTTTTGCTTTTGGTGTCCACAGGATTATTTATTGAGTGAAATAGAGAGCCAATCTTGCTTTATAGAAAGGTAATCTTGCCCTCTAACCCAACCCTAGACATATTCCCTCAGAGGTTAACTGAACACCCACCAGGGATATTGCAAAAGGAATTTCTCCATCGGGAGGAGGTTGGACTCTATTAAGTTTCTTCCTACTCCAAAATTTCTCAATCTCTGAAAATCTTTGAACTATCCAGGAAATTTCCTTTTGTATCCTGCCTCTAAGCCTTGACCAACCAGCTTCCCTGGATCCCTTGGTCACTTAAAAAAAACCCAAACAAACCCTAACTTTATCATGAAATATAACAGATATGCAGACAAGTGCATAAAACATAAAAGTACACTAAAATGAATAATTACATAGCACCCAAATCGCTCAGTTTTTAAATATCCTCTTTTGCGATACCACATAGATCAGCCCCCCTTAGAAACTCAGCCCCTTGGTATGATCGAGGGAGGGTTGGCAGACTGGCCTGTGGATGACATACGGCCCACTGCCTGGTTCTATAAACTCTTAATGGAACAGTCATGCTTAGTTGTTTCCATATTGGCTATGGCTGCTTTCATGCTACCACAGCAGAGTTGAGTAGTTGCAACAGAAACTATATGGCCTGAAGAGTTGAAAATATTTATTCTCTGGCCCCTTATAGAAGAAATCTGCCAAACCTGTTCTAGAGTCTGACTTGGAAAAACATAACTGCCTCTATGTCCTGCGTGGTTTAATCCTCTCAGTAAAACTAGTCTAGTGAATCTTTGTTTGAGAAAAGGAAGTTAAATAATTATAACATTCAAAAATATTAAACTCTAGGATCATTTTAATGAAATCTTAAGAATAGCCAGAAACTAAACCCAAAGCAAATTATGTCTAACTTTTGACCTCCTTGAGTGCTGAATTGCATCAATAGCATTCTGTAACAAAGAGACTGGAGCAACCTAATAATTTTTTAGGTCACAGGGTATAACTAATTGAATAGGAAAAGAGACCAACATCTTGATTACGTCCCTGAAGAAGGTAACACCTGAGTGTTTTGATTAACGTATTCCTTAGTGAGTAGAGGTTAAACATCCAAACATATGAAAAGACTTAGTAGGAAATAGAGCACACATCACTCTGTAACTGACATTTGGGAAGTGCATATGTACGCTGCACCGCCTGTACCGCTGCCTTCCCTGTAGCAAAACCAATTTAGTTTTCTTTGGACAATCTCATAAATGAAAATAAAAAATAGGGAATAACATACCTGCCTAGGGGAATTGCAGTTGAAGACAAATGATTGTATAGAGTTCATTTTGAAAATCCAGTGTAATCTCTCCTCCAAGCTGTGTTTCAGTCTAAACGTCTCCAGGAGTGGGGCAGGGGTTACATTTTATTGTGCTTCTTTGAGGGAAAGAGTGAGTTGTAATCTGGGAAAGAGATAATTCAAAGCCTGATGACATCACTGTCTTCCTCCTTCCCCCTCTTAATTTAAAAAATTATATATAAAAACACCTTTTCAAATTTGCATTTAAAGAATGTTTGTTTAGGGCTGTCTGAGTGAAAAACTGAACACATTAAAATAGCAGTCTTTCAAATATATAGAGAAGTATTTTTCCTGCCTCAAAGGAGTGATTGCTGGAAGTGAAGCTCCTTGGAAATGTGTTCCTTAAAAATAAGGTGTAGAATGTGCAGACGAGTTTGAGATCAGGAGACAGGAAACTCAAACTGAAACCCTCTCGTTTAAGACAAGATTGATCCATGTGCATGTGGATGCCTCTCTTTTATTATTAGTTCCTGTAAATCCTTTAACAAAGTAGGGTACAAATGATACTTGGCAGTGGTTGGGAGTTCAGTGTTTGTCATCAAACAGATCTGGGCTGGATTCCTAGATCTAGCCAATCATAACTATGTGACTTTGGGGGAATTGTCAGTCCTCTCAAGAATTTCAGTTACCTCACCTGAAAAGTGAAAATAACACTGATCCCCACCATAGTGTTGATTTAAGTATTAAACAAAATAATACATGTAAAGGTCTCAACATAGTGCCTGGAATATAGTAAAGGAGTGAGAAAAGTGATGCTCATGTGCTTGTTAGTGACTGCTCCAGGGCTGGGGCTGCTAACAACTAGTACAGATTTTTTTCTGATTGCATTCTGACATTTGGGCTTTTTGCTTGTTAAGGAAAAAAAAATGAGTGGCTTTCTCCCAGCTGTGTTTTTAGACATCTTTATAATCTGTACTATAACCACAGACTTTTCTTACCAATTGATGAATATAGTCATCACTGAGAAAAGGAGCCAGAAGCTTAAATGACAATAATAGTTAACACTTACTGAGTGCTTACTATATGCCAGATGCTATTCAGTCATGAATTGGTTCCCTTAATCTTCATAAAACCTTATAAGGTAGCAGTATGGTGCCCGTTGTATAGGAGGGTAATGGAGACACCGAGAGTTAAGTAATGTGTTTAGGTTACACAGCCAGGAATGGGTAGACCCAGAACCCCCAAGCCTGTTCTGGGCATGTCCTTGTGTCCTGGGTGCTCAGATTTCCCAGCCTGTTCCTGGCAGTGAGTAGAGTGGTGGCTGGAGTTCAGGTGGTCAGAAGCAACTCCTGAGAGCCCTCTACAGCGATCCAGACCCACCCTAGAGCTCCTAGAAGTTAACGGTTTGGTTCAAAATCACCCCAGGGACTCCTGGCACCAGAAATGACCCAGGGCCCTGCCTGCCTGGGAAGACGGGGCCTTGCCACTTTAGTTTACTTTTCTTTCTAGACTTTTCACTGCAAGCATTGAGGGGAACAGGCTCTAGTATAATTGGTGGAAAGTGTTGATACCTTTTTGGACCGTGTTTGACTAGGAGACTTTTAATGTGAAGGGGCATTTTGAATTTGACATAAAAATACTGGTAGCCTTTAAGAGCTGGTTCCAAGACTTAGTTAAGTTTAAAAAAAAATCCCCGTCATCTTCAGGGCCACCTACTGGTCACTGGACTTTTTGCCTTTATTTCTTTTACAAATACTCATCAAAAAATGAAAAGTGAATGTCTTTTCAAGTAATTCCTGGCCCTTTCCTTTGGAGGCAACATTTTTTTTTTTTGCAGACTACATTTAAGGACTGGTTGGGGATGAAAGGAAGATGAGCAAGAATGATAAAATATGAGAGGAATATCCAGGTAGTGGTATTTAAGCTAATCCTCTGGGGACACTGCTTACCAAATGGCTTAGATGGAACACGCAGATGTTCAATCCAGTTTTAGAGCTCTGAGGCACCTGAAAGACCATTTAGTCACCACTTTTGCAGGTAAAGAAACAATTTAGTGACAAAGCTAGGACTAGAAACTAGGTCTCCTGATTTCTGTCCCTATTTATATTTTGAACTGACTGCTGGGAAGAACAAAAAGCTGTAAGAAAGAGGCAGCTCCCAGAATACTCCTAGGCTGGCAGATGCAGCCCTAACCTTCAGTTTCCCTAATGTTTGGGTTGTTCTAAAAAGGGATTCTGTAAGTTAGACTTTTTCTAAACTTTATGTGGGAAAAGGAAAAAGTTGCCTCTGTTGCATATGCCATTGTTTTGTTAGGTTTTTTCTTGGAATTCACATTTATAAATTTAAACCTTATCTTTCCAGTTCCTCCTAAAAAACAAATTTTAGCATCTGTAAAGATTATTTTCCAACCTTTCACTCATACTAATATCCCCCATTCAGCAGTTGCGATTCACTGTCTTGACATTCACTTATGATCAGGAATGTTCTTGCACTGTCGTCACATTGTGAGGTTCCCTCACTGATTTTAGGAGACAATGCTTAAAGTTTTTGAAAATGTCCTTTTCCTCCTCCCTTGCCACAGCAAGGAGTTTTGATGGACGAGGGTGAATGTGTGCTTGAGTTTTCTCCAGTCTTAAAGTGCTTGAAGGCAACGTGAATCGGTAAGGTAGATGAGTGTAATTTAACCCACTTAAATACAAAATAAAGATGATAGTAGCTTAGTTCTAGAATATTTAGTGTTGTCTTCTGCCACAAGGAGGAATCAAACACAAAAATCCCAGTCATTTGATGTCCAAACAAGGCAACTTCCATAAGCTGCCTTTCCTGAGCTGTTTTGGGATTGCCTCTTCTGTTGGAGACTGCATGGTGTGTTGGGAAGAACAGCAGACAAAGTCAGAAGGTCCAAGTTCATGGGCTGACTCTGCTTCCACCCTGTTAGCTTTCGGGCAGGAAACTTTACCTCTACAGCCTAAAGTTCTCTTATTTGTAAACTTGGATTATGGCTTAGACCAGTGTTTGTCAACGCTGGCTGTGCATTCTAATCAGTTGGAGAGCATTTGTTTCCTGGCCACTTACTTATAAAAGTCTTAAAGCATACAGAAATGTAGCAAGAATTTTCACCCACCACCCATTAACACATCTATTTGTCCATTAGTTGGGGAGCCTTTAAAATACACACACACACACACACTCATACCTGTTGAAGGATAAATCCCACTGGGGTTAGGGAAGGTGAAGAAGGGAGATTTCTCTCCTTACTTTATATTCTTGGGGTGTTTGAGATTCTAACAGCGAACATGTGACTGCTGCTGCTATTACTAAAACCCACCATAACAAAATAAATGCATATACATATTCTGGGACTCCAACCCCCAGACAGTATGATACAGCAGGTCTGGGGTGGGGCTTTGGTATCTATAATTTTTTTTTAAGTGTAGCCAGGATTGAAAACACAAGACTACAGTCTCTGAAGTGCCACTGAGGTTTAATAATCTGTGCGCATGAACTCTCCTTCATTGTCAATCTGGAAATTCCTCTCTTTAGTAGACTGGTTCCAGCTTCTTCCAGATTGGTTCTGGATTCTTCTTGGTTCACATAGGCATGCAGCTGAGTACTGCTAGTGGCATAAGAATGAGCTCCCCGCCAGCAGAAGGACTATCCCTGTGTAGGTGGAGAAAACTCCAGTTTCGGGCTTCCCTGGTGGCACAGTGGTTGGGAGTCCGCCTGCCGATGCAGGGGACACGGGTTCGTGCCCCGGTCCGGGAAGATCCCACATGCTGCGGAGTGGCTGGGCCCGTGAGCCATGGCTGCTGAGCCTGTGCGTCTGGAGCCTGTGCTCCACAATGGGAGAGGCCACAACAGTGAGAGGCTCACGTACCTCAAAAAAAAAAAAAAACCCCAAAAAACCCCTCCAGTTTCATGCAATGCAGCCTGGCTTCATTGCAGCAACTTCTCTTTCATTCTTCTTGACTCTGCTGTGGCAGCAGTTTCAGACCTCTATTCTTAAGCAATTAAAACCACCTCCTTTGCCTCTTTCTCTGTAGACAACAACCTCGTTTGCTGTGATGGAGACCCTTACCAGCCACTGTTCTCGGTGGCGCTCCATCACATTGCATTGGCTCGGTTCAGAAGCTCTCCTGGGAGACCTTCTCTAACCCTCATTGGGGCTCGTTGTGCCGTGCTCCCCACATCCTGGCCCTTCCTCTTTGGAGGTACTTTTCTCACTCATGTTGCAATTGGCCATCTGTGCTTCTGTCTTCCCCACCGTGTTGTCTTATGTATCTGTATCTTTGTTTCCCCCGTGAGGGCATGCAGTAGGTGCTTGACATATAGGTTCTAGACCTCTAGAACCTCCATATCTAGATGTCTAGAACCTTCATATCTGTGATCCATGTTCATGTAAGTTTTTTGATATCCTTGATGGGACTTTTGCACTCCCCAAAAGTATTTGAATTTGCTAGCCATTTAAACATTAATAGTAAAGTTATAAGCGCAAAAACCTAGTTTTTCCTTAAACTTTTAAGTTTAACTCACAAACCTTACTATTCAATTCTAAATTTATAAATGTTAATAACTTATAAGGAATCTGTTGGTTACAGTTTGGCCTCATTGAGCTAACGAAATTATCCTAAACATTTTAATGCATTAATAATTTTAATATCCTGTTTTCTTTAAGACCTCATTTGCCTGCCTAACAAAATTTTCTTAATTCTTATAAATCTAATAAATTAAATGTATAAACCTGGTGAAACTTAAGTTCTCCTAAACATTCCAATACTGTAACAAACTTAGCGAATGTCTACCATACCTTTTTAACTTGAAATCACAAGTCTCAGTTACTCAGTCACATAATTTACATTGGAATCACAATGCTTGCTGGCTAATGTGTCACACTCCTTAACAAAATAAACACTTTAAATATCAAACATAAAAATATTGGACATATTTGATTTATGACTTATTTCCATGTCTTTCTAAGTTTAGGCTTAACAGATGTTTACCCACCAAGGACGTCATTCTACCATCAATCATTCTGTTAGTTCTTGCGGTCAAGAGGTATGGATGTTCAGGCTGATTTTTTTTTTTTTCTTCCCTCAAACTGTGAGGGACACATGGACCTCTACTCCATTGTTGCTGTGCCAGTAAGGTCTCCAAATCCACATGTTCACATGGAATGATTTTATAGTCCCCATCCTTTGTGTTTTGGTTTGACCTTCCCTAGTCTAACTTAGGTCCGCACTCATCCACCCAGGTTGCTTCACTACTAGACTGGATTTAACTAATTACTGCTTGATAGTCTATTTTCCTGGTCACAACATTTGTAGATATCTAATATCTGATTCTGTGAATTTCTAAAATTCTGCTGATACAGTCTTTAATTCTAATGACAGTAATTGTTTTGCGGAGAGGGACCTCTTATCTTATCCCCTACTATTGGTGTATGTTTTGGAAGATTATGATTAAAGGCAGCATTCAAAAAATGATAATTAGTGATCCCTTTCTTTTGGCTACCCCAAGACAAATTTAACTTCCTCTCTGAGCTTCCTGTCTGCATGAGATAATCAATGTGACAAAATGGGCTGATAGAATTCCAGCGACAAGGAAAGAAATCGTTTGTGTTCAGACTGATCAGCGCAAATGTGTAATATCTGTTAGACTTGCTGGCATACTGGAAGTCGTTCCTCAGATCCCCATTGCTTCTTTCGTAGGTATCAGGTTGGGGACCACAACTCAATCTTATCATTTATCTGTCTTTTCTCCTTTCTTGACAGCTGGCTCATCCATTCTTTCCATCTTTGGGGGACCTTTCTTCCTGCATCATTGCCTTTACTTCCTACATCTCTGATTTCCACATTTCACTGTTCTCTTTGGCCCATAAGCATCTTGTTTATGTTAAACTCACGACTGACTTTGTTTCTCCCTCTTACAATGGTCTTCCCTCCATCCTTCCAATTACCATCAAACCTTTTCAGTGTGGCTGATAGAAAGTACCTATCCTTTCACTCAAAAAAATGATTGGCGTATAGTTGCTTTACAATGTTGTGTTAGTTTCTGCTGTATAGAAAAGTGAATCAGTTACATGTATACATATATCCCTGATTTTTTAGATTTCCTTCCCATTTAGGTAACCACAGAGCATTGAGTAGAGTTCCCTGTGCTATACAGTAGGTTCTTATTAGTTATCTCTTTTATACATAGTAGTATATATATGTCAATCCCAATCTCCCAATTCATCCCACCCTCCCCTTCCCCACCGGTATCCATAAGTTTGTTCTCTACATCTGTGTCTCTATTTCTGCTTTGCAAATAAGTTCATCTATGCCATTTTTTTAGATTCCACATCAAGCAATATTATACGACGTTCGTTTTTCTCTCTGTGACTTTACTCTGTATGACAGTCTCTAGGTCTATCCACATCTCTGCAAATGACACTATTTTGTTCCTTTTTATGGCTGAGTAATATTCCATTGTATATATGTACCACATCTTTATCCATTTATCTGTCGATGAACATTTAGGTTGCTTCCATGACCTGGCTATTGTAAATAGTGCTGCAATGAACATCGGGGTGCATGTGTCTTTTTGAATTATGGTTTTCTCTGGGCATATGCCCAGGAGTAGAATTTCTGGGTCATATGGCAGTTCTAGTTTTAGTTTTTTGAGGAACCTCCATACTGTTCTCCATAGTGGCTGTGTCAATTCACATTCCCACCAACAGTGCAAGAGGGTTCCCTTTTCTCCATATCTTCCCCAGCATTTATTGTTTGTAGATTTTGTGAAGATGGCCATTCTGACCTGTGTGAGGTGATATCTCATTGTAGTTTTGATTTGCATTTCTCTAATAATTAGTGATGTTGATCATATTTTCATGTGTTTGTTGGCCATCTGTATGTCTTCTATGTAGAAATGTCTATTTAGGTCTTCTGCCCATTTTTGGATTGGGTTCTTTGTTTTTTTGATAATTGAGCTGCATGAGCTGTTTGTATATTTTGGAGATTAATCCTTTGTCAGTTGCTTCATTTGCAAATATTTTCTTTCATTCTGAGGTTTGTCTTTTTGTCTTGTTCATGGTTTCCTTTGCTGTGCAAAAGCTTTTAAGTTTCATTAGGTCCCATTGGTTTATTTTTGTTCTTATTTTCATTACTCTAGGAGGTGGGTCAAAAGAAATCTTGCTGTGATTTATGTCATAGAGTGTTCTGCCTATGTTTTCTCTAAGAGTTTTATAGTGTCCAGCCTTACATTTAGGTCTTTAATCCACTTTGAGTTTATTTTTGTGTATAGTTTTAGGGAGTGTTCTAATTTCATTCTTTTACATGTAGCTGTCCAGTTTTCTGAGCACCACTTATTGAAGAGACTGTCTTTTCTCCATCATATATTCTTGCCGCCTTTGTCATAGATTAGGTGACCATATGTGTGTGGGTTTATCTCTGGGCTTTCTATCCTGTTTCATTGATCTATATTTCTGTTTTTGCGCCAGTACCACACTGTCTTGATTACTGTAGCTTTGTAGTATAGTGTGACGTTGGGGAAGCTCATTCTATGTGGCCCACCATCACCTGATACCAAAACCAGACAAAGGTATCACAAAAAAAGAAAATCACAGGCCAACATCACTGATGAACATAGACGCAAAAATCCTCGACAAAATACTAGCAAACAGAATCCAACAACACATTAAAAGGATCATACACCATGATCAAGTGGGATTTATCCCAGAGATGCAAGGATTCTTCAACATACGCAAAGCAATCAATGTGATACACCATATTAACAAATTGAAGGAGAAAAACCATATGATCATCTCAATAGATGCAGAAAAAGCTTTTGACAAAATTTAACACCCATTTATGATAAAAACTCTCCAGAAAGTGGGCATAGAGGGAATCTACCTCAACATAATAAAGGCCATATATGACAAACCCACAGCGAACATCATTCTCCATGGTGAAAAACTGAAACCATTTCCTCTAAGATCAGGAACAAGACAAGGATGTCTACTCTTGCCTCAATTACTCAACATAGCTTTGGAAGTCCTAGCCATGGAAATCATAAGAAAAAGAAATAAAAGGGATCCAAATTGGCAAAGAAGAAGTAAAACTGTTACTGTTTGCAGATGACATGATACTATACATGGAAAATCCTAAAGAGGCCACCAGAAAACTACTAGAGCTAATCAATGAATTTGGTAAAGTTGCATGATACAAAATTAATGCACAGAAATCTCTTGCATTACTAAACACTAACAATGAAAGATCAGAAAGAGAAATTAAGGAAACGCTCCCATTTACCATGACAACAAAAAGAATAAAATACCTGGAATAAACCTACCTAAGGAGACAAAAGACCTGTATGCAGAAAAATATAAGACACTGATGAAAGAAATCAAAGATGACACAAACAGGTAGAGAGACATACCATGTTCTTGGATTGGGAGAATCAATACTGTGAAAATGACTATACTACCCAAAGCAATCTACAGATTCAGTGCAATCCCTATCAAGTTACCAATGGCATTTTTCACAGAATTAGAACAAAAAATTTTACAGTTTGTATGGAAGCACAAAAGACCCCAAATAGCCAGAGCAATCTTTCCCCTTTTACTACAAAAAAATATAGCTTCTGTAGCTCTCTCCTACTTTGCCCTATCCAAGATCAGCTGCTTATAGTTAAAGACCATGGATTCATCCTGGCATTTTCTAGTCTAGCCCTCCATTTTTTTTTTTAATCTTCTATTTGGCTTTTATGTCATAGCATTTCTCTGCTTCTCTTTCCTCTCTGCCCAGTCTATAGTCACTTTCTCGACTCACTTCTTTCTCTCGTAGAGGCTGGGGTGCATGAACAGCATAGGTTTCGGAGTCAGGCAGATCTGGGTTTGAATCTCAGCTCTGTCATCACCAGCTACGTGACTTTAAGCAGTGCTCATCTTTGCTGAGCTTCAGTTTTCGCATCTGTAAAATGGGGACAATATACCTCACTTATAAATCGTTGTAAGTATTAAAAGGACAATGTGTATGTAGTGTATACTATGGTGACTGATATTTTGGACACTCTTCACTTTGTAGTTATAATGTGGATGTTACCCAAGGTTTGCTGAGGCATCCTCTTTTCCTATGAAGCAGTTAGTTCTCATTCTGTGCAGCAACTCCCAAATTTATGTCAAATTCATCCCAACCTCTAGACTCATATTTCTACCAATCTGCTAATCATCTTCACCGTGATGCCCCACGTAATCCAAGATTCAGCATTATTCAAGGAGTTCTCAGCCTGTGGTTACTTCCTTGGTTAATAGAATCTCAGTCCTCACAGTAGCTCTGAGGTTGGAGGTTCTCTCTCCTTCCTCACTTCTATCCAGCCATCCTGTGTGTATTGAGCAGCTTATTAAGAGCCATTTGCTATGCTCTGTACTTAGGATGCAACAAAGTGCAAAATGAGACAGTCTGAACCATAAAGAGAAGGTCAAATTTAAGGAAATGTGATGGGTGCGGGGATGGTAAAGACCAGAGTGCAATGAGGGTGCTCCAAAGGGCCCCTACAGAGCTGGGATGAAGCAGTGGCCCAAGTTTAACTTTCTTCTCCCATCCCACCCCATTTCCAATAGATCCTGTAAATTCCATTAAATACTTTATTTCCATCCCTTTTCTATTCCCACTATAACTGTTTTGTTCTGGTCAAGTGTTCCAGGCACATTAGTTCTGGCTGAAAACTCCTAGCAGTTTCCTAAACCTGTTTCTGATCCATCTACCTTGCCAATCCATCTCCTAAGCAGCTGCCTATGTTACTTCCTGAAGCACAAATCTGATCACCTCTCTCCGTTTCCTAAAAATCTGTATTTCCTATACCAATCAAGATTCAGTATGGAAAAGAGGCCGCTCTAGCTATTTTAATCAGGAAAGGATTGTCTGTGAAGGTTAGGGATGATAAAATCAGAGGAGGGTTAGTGGAACAGGCATAGGAAGAATGCACCAAGGGTCTGCCTCTCAGGCTGTACTAGAAGTCTGGAGTTGGAGAACTTCTGGCTATAGCTATTATTTGTGGATCAGGAAGCCAGTGGTGCTACTGCCCCTGACTGCCTTTCCTCACCAGAAAGATGACAGGCCCTGGAATGGTGCTGCAGGAAAACCTCACATATCTGATCTTACTTGTCAAAGGGGATTGGAGCCAAAAGGGGTCAGGAGCACGGTCTTCATCTCATTTCCGCCTTCTAAGTTTCATACAAGTGCATTGAACGCGTGGAACTGAATTCTGCTTCAGAGTCCTAGCTTCAAGGAGTGTGGTAAATAGACCTGGGTTTGCCAGCCTCTGTATGGGAAGGGAGGCTAGAAGGAGGTGAGCAAGGCGCCCAGAGCATCTAAATTGTGGGTATCTGCATTGCCTGCAGCCAGTGCAACCTAATGTTCAAAGCGTGTGCAGTTTCATCACTGTTCTTCATGTTTTGTTTAACCCCTGTCTTCCATCTACAATGTCTGTCACTGGCAGGTGCTAAACAGATATTTTGTGCACGTATGAATGAACAAATGCATCCATTCCTGATGCAGTTCTCTTACCTTCTGGCCATAACTTTAGCAGGAAGAACTTTCCTGGCTGGTCCTGACTTCCTGCTGAAATCCTGCCCCCAACCCTTTTTTTTTTTTTTTTTTTCTGTGGCCCAGACAAGTCTTCCCTCCTCAGAGGGTCTTCT
This sequence comes from Mesoplodon bidens, assembly GCF_964165515.1. Classification (NCBI taxonomy): domain Eukaryota; kingdom Metazoa; phylum Chordata; class Mammalia; order Artiodactyla; family Ziphiidae; genus Mesoplodon; species Mesoplodon bidens. The sequence goes on along the minus strand of NC_138167.1, from coordinate 78,432,474 downwards.
GAAATCCTCTGGAATCTTCCCACCCCATTTTCTTGTTGCTCCTTTCACCTCCGTCCTAGAGCTTATCATCTGCCAACATCAGGTGTAGCTATGTATAGTTGACTCTTGAACAACGCAGGTTTGAACTGCGCAGGTCTACTTATACGTGGATATTTTAAAAAATAATACTGTAGTGCTCTACAATCCAAGGTTGCTTGAATCCTCTGATGGGGAGCTGTGGGTACAGAGGAACCCTATGCAGAAGGCTGATTATGAATTATATACGGATTTCCAACTGTGAGGAGGGTCAGCACACCAACCCCTGAGTTGTTCAAGGGTCAGCCGTCGTCATATTTTTTTTTACCTGCCATATTGTGAACTTCAGGGTAACAGTGACTGTTGCATTCATTGCTGTGGCACACCGCCCCCCATGCTTACCTTCAGTTTTTCTCATCACTTTCTCCTTTCCTCTCCCTTTTTTCCAGACGTATCACCTCTAACTCTTCTTCTAATGACATTTCTTTCACTCTTATCTTCCTGTAATTACAGGTGAAATTCGATGATTTGTAAGTATAGCTAAATCTCTGTTGCTGCTTTTCTCCTGTCCTTAACACCTGTGTACAGACCTGTGTGCTATTTTCTTAACACACTTTTTTCTGTTTTAGTCCTAGGCAGTAATAAAATATAAACGTAAAAGGGGAAAAGTTTAGAAAAGAATTTTGTTTCCTCTCAGTGTGTTCGTGAAATTCACGGTATGTTCAATGTTCTGGTTCGCTAGGCCTTGACAGTGGAGACTGTATCAGTGGAATATTCCAATCAATATAACATTCATAGCTGGAATTCTGAGTTGTCAAAACATGGCCATGCGATTTGTCTGAGTTTTTGTCACAGAATTTCTTAGAACTTCTCTTTGCTTTGTGTGGTTTATGGGGAATCCTCTTTCTTCCTCTTTAAGTCGTTTTTCTTCCAAACATATTTACTGAATAAGACAACTGAAATTCATAAAGACTACCTAGTTACCTAGTCTTCAGGAAAATTCTTTTTTTTTCTTTGTATTTAAAACAATTTAAAAAGAAAGAAAAAAGTCTATTTAACAGTTTTAGGTTCCCAGCAAAATTGAGCAGAAATTACAAAGTTCCTGTATATTCTTCCCCCACCCCCACTGGTATATTTGTTACAATTGATGAACCTACATTGACCTCATCCAAAGTCCCGAGTTTACATTAGGGATCACTCTTGGTGGTGTACAGTCTATGGTTTTGGACAAAGGTATGATATCCATATCTGTTACAGGATCATACAGAATAGTTTCACTGCCCTAAAAGTCCTCTGTGCTTTGTCTCTTCATCCCCCCTTCCCACTTAACCCCTGGTAACCACTGATCTTTTTATTGTCTCCATAGTTTTGCCTTTTCCAGAATGTCATATAGTTGGAATCATACACTATGTGGCCGTTTCAGAAAGTAAATACCACAATAAAGGGAGACACACAATTTTTTTTTGGTTTCGCAGTCCATATAAAGGTTATGTTTACACTATACTGGAGTCTATTAAGTGTGCAATAGTGTCATCTCTAAAATGTGCATGCCTTAATTCCACTTATTGCTAAAAAATGCTCATCATCATTGACTAGGTTGCCACAAATCTTCAATTTGTAAAATACAAACTGTATCTGCCGTACCTGTGAAGTACAATAAAATGAGATACGCCTGTATTCATTTAAGGTTCTTCCATGTCTTTCCGTGGCTTGATAGCTCAGTTTTTTTTTAGTGATGAACAATATTCCATTTCTGAATGTACCAGTTTGTCCATTCACCCATTGAGGGACATTTTGGCTGCTCCCAGGTTTTGGCAATTATGAATAAAACTGCTATAAATATCCATGTGCAGGTTTTGGTGTGGATATAGGCTTCTTTTTTTTTTTTTTTTTTTTTTTTTTTGCGGTACGCGGGCCTCTCACTGCTGTGGCATCTCACATTGCGGAGCACAGGCTCCGGACGCGCAGGCCCAGCGGCCATGGCCCACAGGCCCAGCTGCTCCGCGGCATGGGGGATCCCCCCGGACCGGGGCACGAACCCGTGTCCCCCGCATCAGCAGGCGGACTCCCAACCACTGCGCCACCAGGGAAGCCCTGGATATAGGCTTCTAACTCATTTGGGTAAACACCAAGGAGTACAGTTGCTGGATCATATGGTAAGAGTATAAGAGTGTGTTTAGTTTTGTAAGAAACCAGTTAACTGTCTTCCAGAGTGGCTGTACCATTCTGCATTCCCACCAACAATACAGACTTATTTTTGTTGGAGATTCAAGGGACTTCTTAAAAATTCATAAAAGGAAAAATCCATCCCTACAAAGTTGTAGAATGGTCAGTACATGGCCTAGTTTCATTTTACGAAAATATGAGCATGTCACAGTCCTTTAAAATGCTTATTCTGCTTTCTCCTCTCAGCTCAAATAATAGAACTCAAAACTGGTTGCAGAGAAATGAGGAGAAATGGTATAAAAAGCAGACTAGATGATCATATCTGTAGCACTGATATTATAGCTCATTCTTGATTTGCTACTTGTAGATCCACAACATTGGGAGGATGGGGGATGCAGGTGTTCTTGTGCCCTGACCCCCAACTGACTTAGCCAGGTGTCTGCAATCTCTTGAGTGGGCTTCCTTGCTGATGTGGATGTCCCCCGTTCAGCCACACTAAGGGGAGATTAGTTCTTTAGTGCTTATGGCAACTGCAGCTATTGGCAGAAAAGTGTTATTCCAGTTCGTTGGCTGCATCATAGCTAATTTCCTGTGAGGGAATGGGTGAAGAAATTGAATAATCCTCTGGCTGGTGTGGAGGGTCCATTGCAAGCCCATGTCTTGGCCTATGTCATCAAACCAGAGCCCTTCTTGTAAGTGTGCCTGTGTGTTGGGTGGGGCACTGGGCTTCTAAGGAACATCAGCAATCCTAGTCTCAGCACTCAGGCAGACAGGGCTCTTTCCCCTCCAAACTTAAATGCTAGTGAAATCTCTCAAAGAAGCCCCTTCTGCCTAAGAGAATCAATAACCTTTCCTCTGCCTGACAATTCAAAGTAGAAGGGATGTTTGGAATGCTTTATTATCCCCAAGATGCCCCAATTAGTTGAGTTACCATTAAGAGCCAGGAGTTCCAGAGGTTGAATCTTTGGAGTAAATTAATGCCTGTGGTGTTTTATAATTTCAAGAAGGAGAATTTTTATATTTAAACTTTAAAAAAAATGAGCTAATTAGAAATCAGCTCAGAGGGATTTTTAAATTCTTTGAACTGAAGGGGGTTTTGGCCAATAGTATTCAAACAATTCCACAAATATGCACTGAGTATCCATCGATGCCAGGCATTGCAATAAGCAGAGAGGTTAGAAAGATAGGTAAGATACTCTCCACCCCTCAGGGAACAGTCTAGTAAGAGCATCAGACATACACGGAAGCTCAGTCTTTCTATAACCATTTATGTGAGTGTCTGCAGGGAGGGTTCCTCTCTGGGGATGCAAAGATGAATAAAACTCAGGACTAGTACTTTCCTGAAGGAATCAGATAATAAGACGTTATTAATACTGTGTGATCCATGCCATAACTTGAGGATGATGAACTCTATTAGAGGGTAGGGAGTGAGTGTCAGGAAATGCCTGGAAGAGGAGGGGGAGGCTTGGTCTGGGTCTTGGAGAATAAGTAGGAGTTGAGGAGGAAGGGGGCTGGGCTGAGAAATTCTAAGCAATGGGAAAAGCTGCTGCCAGGACCCTGACATTTTAAACAGCTTGGTGAATTCTGGAACTGAGTATTAGGGCATGGATAAATGGGAAGATGCAAGTGGGGAGTGATAGAGGAGGAAAGGTTGAAGAGTCATGGGGGGGCTCTCATGTGATAAAGGAAGGAGTGCACTTCATCCTGCACATGGTGATGAAGCAGAGAAGAGGTTTCAGTGGGAGAGGGCAGGCTGGTGTTTTCACCTAAAAATCCTCAGGTGGATGCAAAGGATGCATTGGACAGAGGGAGATGCAAGGCAGGGAGACTGCTTCTGGGACTATCTCATTAGCTGCAGGGAGAATTTGTAGCTAGGCTAGGGTAGTGGCAGTGGGAAGATGATGGAGGAAAGAAGTGTTCGGGAGGTGATATGGACAAGATGAGTCAAGCAAGGATGACGCTGAGATTTCTAGGTACCCTATAAAGTGGCCAGAATAGTCTTGCACATAAGAGTTCAATAAGTGTTATATTCCTTGGGCAACAGAGTAGATAGTGATGCTCTTAAGTGGAGAAAAGGAAAGCTAGAGGAAGATTTGGGAGATAAAAGATGTATTTGGTATTGGGTCTAGGATGTTTGTTCCTTTAAAACAAAACAAAAACTACCTGCTTCCTGTTTCCTGCCCATGACAAATTCATATGCTTCTTTGATAGACTGGTATATTATTGCTAATTAAAAGTACTCTAATTGAAAACTATGTCCTTCCAGATGACCATTGGAAAATATCCTTCATATATTATGCATGATTGCCATGGATATTTATTTATTAGGCCTCCTCTTGGGCCAGGCTAAACAGAAACAGGGATGATGTGGTCAGGCTTGGGAGAATTTCTGTATTTTGCCTTTCCAGACAGCTTCTTGGGAGGAGAGAGAAATTGTCTAGATTCCCGGGCTTCTGATATTCTGAAACCATTTGTTCTAGTTAGTGCTTCAGAAACCAAGGACCTTGTCAATTTCTCCTTGGGATCAGCTTGGACCAGAGCAATTTTAACATAAAATAAAGGAAGGAGGACGTGAAATAAGGATCCAGTAAACCTCCTGATTTATAAAATAAACATAATTTAACATTTTTTGCTCAGTGTTTCAGTTCCAGTTACACAAGTGAGGATCAGCATGCTGATTTTGGTAGTGCCTATTTCTAATAGAGGCAGGAGTTGCATATTGCTGGTAGGTACCCCTTGTCCCTGGATAGTGTTTTAATGCCTGTTAATGATTGACACATTATTAAATGCCTATAATAAACTTGAACATTGTGGTACTGCCCTGAATACCATATTAAGTGACCTCAAAGATTTCATTCCCCTTCAAGAGTCAAGATAATTGGAATTTTGTCTAGATGTAGAGAAACTTGGGAACAGTTGTACAAACATTGGTCATGCTGTAAATATTCAAGAAGTGGATGCTGAGTGTATATTATGTTCTGGACACTCTGTTAGGCTCTGGGGACAGGATGAGAAGCACAAGAACAGTGCTTGCTGGAGAGGAGCATATGTTATATTGCAGAGGACAAATAGGCAATCAAATAAATAAGATGGAGGTAAATGTTGCAAGAAGAGTGAAGAGAATCATGTGCTGAGAAAATGATTGACAGGGTCAAGGAAGCCTTGCTAAGGAGCCATGCTGAGATCTAAGGAAAAGGATGGGGCAGAGGAAACACGTACACAGTCCCTGGGGTGGGAATGAGCTCTGCAAGTTCGAGAAACAGAAAGAGGGCAATGGTTGGGGTGTATGTAGATATTGTAGAGTGAGGGAGAAATGGCTACCTTGTTCCAAGCAGTCACGGAAGGCTTATTAGAGACTTAGAAATGAAATAGATGTATATTTACTACATATAGATATATACCCCACCTAACAAGGTAGGTGTTGTTACTCCCATTTCCTAGATGAGGGAACTGGGTGTCTGAGACCAGATCTACAGAGCTAGGGCCCGAGTCAGGGCTGTCTGACTCTTCCACTGCACCCTAACTGCAGACCCACAGAATCGGAGCAAGGCACTTGGAGTGATTAAGTGCTGAGTCATTGGCCTCCTAGGCTGGCTTCCCTGTGATACCTGGGCTTTGGGATATTAACAACAATGATCAAACAATGATGACAGCAGTGGCAATAACTATACCTACCATCACATACTTCATAGTTCGTAAGTACTTTACTGTGCAGTTTCTTATTTGTGGCTCAGAAGAACGCTCAAAGGTAAGCAGGACATGTTTTATTCTTCTTTAGGTTAAGAGATGACCTGAGGTGACATGGGACAGGGCTGGGACTTGGCTCTTCTGATTCTAATCCAGGGCCCTTTCCTTAAACCACAGAAACTCCTGATTAAGGAGGAGGTAAATATGGCTCATAAGCTTGTACTCCTTCAGACTTCCAGAAAACAAATATGTACTTTTTTTTTCAAAGCACTTTTGACTGTGAAGATGAGGCATAAAAGATGGACTCACTCTCATGAGTTTATTGAGCTTCTATTGTGTGCCAGACACTGGGACTGCCAAAAGATCCCAATAAAATAAGTTGAAAGGTACTAATTTAGCACAGTGTTAATTGCCCTATGATACAAGACTAGAAAAAATGCTATGGAGATACAGAGGAAGAAGTAATTAAGTCACTTTTGGGAATCTGGGGAAGACCTCACCAAGAAGATGACAGTAAACTAGGCCTTGAAGGATGAATATTAGGGTTTCTCTGGGGAGAGAAGCAAGGAAGATTATTCTAGGAAAAACAGATAAGAATACTATAATAAAAGAGTATGATGGCTCTGAAGAATAGTAAGTAATCAGGTATATCTGCAGCATAGAATATATAGGATAGCATAGTGGGAAAGGAGGCTGGTAGACTGAGATCTGATTGCAGAGGGCCTTGAATTCCAGGCTCAGGTGGTGCTGTATTTGGCTTGACCATCTCAAGTTTACTAGCAAGGGGATGACATGATTCTATTTTCTTTGTCTTAGAAAGCAAGTGCTGTATTGGCAAAGGGAGATGGGACTGGAACAGAGCAAAGGTTAGAAACTATTGTAGTAGTGAGGGAGAAAGAATGAAGCCCTGAATTGGTTGTAATCCCTAATTATGTGTTGAGAGGAAATGTGACACTGGGACTGAAGGACTGATTGGATTTGAAGACACACTGATTGGATTTTGGACATACACACTAGTGTTACATTTGTACACATACATACACTCTTTATTTTGGCCTCCCTAGACTCAGCCCAGTTCTCTCTGACTCTTCCAGGCAGCCATTGATTTATTTTTTTTTCATCCTCAAAAAAGGAGAAAATGTTATAGGTCTGTGATCTTATAGATCCTTTCTGTATGATTTAATCTTTGATCCCATAGGAATCTTCTGGCTGAGAAATGCTAAATGCAATCAAATTTTTGAAGAGTTGGAGGCTATGATAATATTTATGTCCTGCAGATTACTTACCTTTTATGTATTTGGAACTGTTGTTGCATATTTGAAAGCCCTCCTACTAAGCACTTTAGGGAAATCATTCTCAGCCAGTGACCTCTAGTAGGGAAACATTAGCAGAGCAACCTATTCTCTGTTTCTGGCCTCCTGCTGAATGCTGAAGGAGAATTTAGGTATTAGATAAAGGACTATAATATTTATGTCAGATCCCACACATTTCTAAAATATTCTTTCCTTCTACTTTTTTATTAATTGAGGACTACTCATCCTGGCTTTAAAAATGTAATGTGGGGTCAGAGTTAGAAAAAAAAAAAAGTCAACAAATACAAATTGCTTGCTCTTTAAATTATAAGCATCAGGAATTTATTTCTGTTGCAAAGTAGGGTTACATTTAATCTCTGAGGTAAAATGGGTTTTTCTGTTTTAGCTTGGATTCATTTCATTCCTATTTCACCCAAATTCATGTAACACTGTGGAAAGGGTCCCAAAATAATCTCTACATTCAGTCAAAAACATCTGCAGGGGAATCTTCCATGTTCAGATCAATGTTTCCATGAAAGAGAAGCAGCATTTTGAGGCTATTCCGGTGGTTCAAATACTGGCGTTGCCACCTGGGAAAGCTTTCAACTCCCTGCACCCCAGTTACTTCAGTGAAGATGATACTCGTGTCCTACGAGTGTTGTGAAGACTAAAAGAGGTGTGAAGCCACTGGAATTAAGTCTGGCACAAATGAGGGTTCAGTAAATATTAGCTCCTTTAGACACCAGTTTATAGAAGTTAGACAAAAGAGACACAGGCTTTTTCCTTTAGGGAGATTATAACTTAATTTTCAAAACCATTGCTTGGCAGAATGTTGTTTAAAATTCCTACTGTTGCATTGATCTGTGTGTCTGTACCACAGATGCCAGTGCCATAGTGTTTTGATTACTGTAGCTTTGAAGTATAGTCTAAAGTCAGGGAACGTGATACCACCAGCTCTGTTCTTCTTTCTCAGGATTACTTTGGCTATTCAAGGACTTTTGTGTTTCCATACAAATTTTAGAATTAATTGTTGTAGGTCTGTGAAAAATTTCTTTGGTATTTTGATAGGGATTGCATTGAATCTGTAGATGGCCTGGGTGTTATGCTTAGTGAAATAAGCCAGACAGAGAGAGACAAATACTGTATGTTATCACTTATACGTAGAATGTAAAAAATGAAATGAATGAATATAACAAAACAGAAACAGACTCACAGATACAGAGAATAAACTAGTAGTTACCAGTGAGAAGAGGGAAGAGGAGAGGAGCAAGATAGGGGTAGGAGACTAAGAGGTACAAACTCCTATGTATAAAATAAGCTACAAGGATGTATTGTAGAGCAAAGGGAACATAGCCAATATTTTATAACATTAAATGGAGTATAATCTACAAAAGATTTGGGTTTTTAAATTTTTTAAATTTATGGCTGTGTTGGGTCTTCATTGCTGTGCACAGGCTTCTCATTGCGGTGGCTTCTCTTGTTGTGGAGCATGGGCTTCAGTAGTTGTGGCTCACAGGCTCTAGAGCACAGGCTCAGTAGTTGCCTGGGCTTAGTTGCTCTGTGGCTTGTGGATCTTCCCGGACCAGGGCTCAAACCCATGTCCCCTGCATTGGCAGGCAGATTCTTAATCACTGTGCCACCAGGGAAGCCCTCTACAAAAGTTTTGAATCCTGTTGTGCAACTGAAACTAATAGAATATTGTAAATCAATTATAACTCAATAAAAAAGAAAATTCTTGATTCTCATGCCTCCTGTTAAGTGTCTGATGTCAAAAATGGAATTACACAGCCATTTATCTCCTTGGTGATCTAGAAAATAGGTATGTTTTTACTTTTTCTCTTTGGGCTGGTTACAGAGTAGAATCCATTTTCAGTGTTGAAAGGCTGAGCTTTAAGAATCCTTGGCTTTCAGACTTTATACAGCTCTGTCAGCATGCTACTCAGAAGCAAATTTCCTGAAAGAGCTATCTTTTTTTCTTTTTCTAACAAATGACAGGTGTAGGTACATAATTCAAATTACCTTGTAGTCTTAAAAAAAAAGGCATTAAATCATATTGTTGTAGAATTTTAGCCAGATTCTCTTGACCATTGAAATGGCCATCTAACAAATGTTTTAGTAGTGTTGTTACTCCAGTGAGCAAGATACAGTCCCTGAAATTGTCCATGTTTAATTGACTTGGATAAATATTTTGAGACTTAAAAAATTAATTGTTGCTACCTGAAATGGGAGGTATTTCTATATTTTGAGGAGGGAGGAGTGAAGTGGCCAAATTTTAAAAATTAATTGCATTTCAGCAAGTGACTGGAATACTTGTTTTCATTGACCCGATTGTTATATAGATATGCAATTATTTAATCAACTAAGTAATTTGTACTTCTGTAGCTTTATCATTTTCATGCTGCATATAACCCTGTGTATTCAAGGTATTGAACCTGTTCCATAAACAGTATTAATCTCAATTACTTTGGGAGCTTTAAATACTATTCCCTTATTAAATATATTCTTTGTTATGCTGCCCATGTTTTTGCAGCATCACAAACTAATGATGCTGGTAAAAGCAAACATTCAGTTAAAAAACCTTTTCATGTTTTAATTAATTAAAAAAATAAATTGTGCATTTATATTTCTCAAATGGTTTTGGTTATGGAAAACACCTGATGGGGCTAATTTAGAACTTTGAGTCCAAAATCCAACTTCATGGCTTGGTTTTATCTGAGGGACATTAAAATAGTAGAACATTTTCTGTCTTGGCAAGATTTGCAGTGTTGAAATTTTGAAAAGAAGATTTAATTTTGTCCATGAAACTATAAACTTCTTGAAGGCAGGGCCTGCCCCTTTTATTTCTGTGCTACCAGCACATTGTCTGTGGTTAAAGATTTGCTGATTGGAGTTGAACTGAAGTGAATAACACAGCAGAATTTGAGACTCAATCTCCCAGGTCTTCCTTGTTTAATATACATAGGATGAACCTGACAAAACCGTCCTGTTTTCATTTCAAAAATTTCATTTTATTCTGTTCATCTTTGATGTGGAACATCTTTACGGCCTCCTGCTGTAACTCATTTGGGTAGTGAGTTAACTTCTTCCTTGGAACTTAGCCCTTCGTTTTACTTCGCAGTATTCAGGCTCCTCAAAGTTAGCTTGCCTCTAGGTCGAGATTGCTGCAAAATTTCCAAATGATCCTTCAACACGTAGGTTAAAGCAGAACTAAAATTAAGGACTCTGTCATGTAAGCCACCTGAAAAACAAACCCAGGGACATTTGTGTCTTCCTATTAACGCTTGGCTAGCACAAGGAGTTAGTATTTCTTGCAAAGATAAAAAGATGACCCAAGACAATCTCCCCAAGGTAAACAGTTCTGAAGTTTTACTGTGAAATCCAACTCAACTGGCATTTAACTCTAGAACCTACTCCCATATTTAGTTTAATCATCACAGCCAAAACCAAATTAATACATACATAATGAGGTTACAGGTTCAATATTAAAATAGAATGGGGAGAAAGGCAGGCAGGAAAAGTATAATATTCTCTGCTTAGTCACTACTAAAGAATTTGCTCCTTTGCCTCTTTCATTAGTCTAGCTCAGAGTTTTTCAAACTTCAGTGTGCCTGTGAATTATTATACAGGGATTTTTACCCAAATCCACATATTCTGTCTTATGGGTGATATCAGAAACCTCAAAAACAAATGTTACTCTTTATAAACTGTCTCTAACAAGTACTTCTATACATATATTATACAAGAAAATATACTGAAACTGAGAGACAGATTTCAGAGAGACCTTTAACCCTTTTCTGTCTAAATGTCTCACCTGTGAAACAGGGATCCTGGTCCCTGGTATTTCATCCTGTGCCTTGGGCATAAAGCAGCCCACGTCCAAAGTGTCATTATTGTACTCGTGGTGACCTCTCTGTGCACATCATCCGGGCTGTCTGGTCTGTGAAATGCCATTGATATCGTTTAGGATGGGTTTCAAGTCTGGCTTCTTGCAGAGATGCAGTGGGATGCTTAGGAAACTTCCTGAGTGGTTGGTATAACTATGGGGCTTTGGGTCTTATTTTTAATAACAAAGCAAATATTATCAGCATCTGGGCAGAGGAGGGTAAGATGCCAATCCTGCCAAACTCCGGTGGAGGCAGGGGGCTGTCCTGCCTCTCTGAGAACCGGCTGTCATCCGCTGCTGTCTTGTCACACTGACACGGCCCCCTGGCTGGGCTGATTGGTCGCTGGCAGTAACTGATAGGGAATACTGATATTCTCGCTGGCAGTTCCTCACAGTCCAAAGAGGCTCCTTTCCACCTCTCTTCTCACCTTCCCGACCCCTGCCTGGTGCCCAGCCTCCCCCAGTGAGGCTGCCCCTGCCCCCCCCCCCGCCCCGGGGGAGGAGAGCCCTGGGCGTGATGCTCTGAAATCCACCAGGCTGCTTGCGTTCATGCTTGCTGGGAGAGTCCTGTTCCCGACTTCTCAGGGTTTTCACGGCACAAACAACTGCATGCGGGCCCGAGGGGAGGCTGAGAAGGACTTGTGTGTGTTGGTTTTACCGTCTTTCATCACTTTGTTGGCTTCATCCCGTGTCTGGAGCTCCGCGGTGGATTTCTTTCTGCCTACGACACTGAGGAAGGATCCCTTCTTCTGTTGACTCTTTCTATTTTTATGGTAAGTGCTCGCATTCAATGAGCAGCACTGCTGCAGTGAAGTGAACGCTAGCTCTCTTTCCAGCTAAGCTTAGTGACCTTCTCTCTGCGTTTCTCCTGTTTTCCTGGATCCACGTCTGGGGTGATCCAGCTAACGAAAATGCCGGGGGCCATGTGTCTGGATTGTTTGTCTTTTTATTTTATTTTATTTTATTGTTTCCATAAACCTGAGCTCCTCGCCTGTGATGGAAACATAAGCGCTCTCTCTTTGTCCTTGAAGCGGCAGGCAGGGAAATGTGTGCACGATGGTAAACTGCAGCAGTGTGCAGGTGATCTGTGGAGGGTGACTGACACATTTGGGCAAGATGAATCCTCGGCGTGCTGAGGTGCACTTCTCAGAATCCGGAAGGGCCGGGCTGATCGGCCCACCTAGCAAACTATTTCATCTTTCCCGGTGAACACAGCACACGTGTGAGTTATGTCGGAGTCAGCTGTGGGCAGTGGCGCCTTAAAGCACCTGCCTGTGGGTCCAGAATGGCCCTGTATCTTTCTTGTGGGCTTTACAACTTGGGCAGTAGCATTTGTGGCTGCGGGAGGAACCCTGCGCTGGCTGGCGGAGTAGACTGCATGACCTCATTGCTTCTTTCCCTTTGGAATCTCAGGGTGCCTGTTCTGCAAACTGTGTCTTCCATCCTCTTCAGAGGGTGGTAGGGCAGCGATGAGAGGGCACGTTTCTGAGTTGACAACATAGTTTCAATCCTCCTTCTGGGAGATAAAAGGCTTTGAGACTGTTGGAATGGTTAGACTTTCCTAAGAGAAGATAAGCAGGTTTCAGAGGAAGAACATGCATGTTGCAGTGACATCAGGCTGACTGTTTGTTCCAGGGCATTTACTCTTAGACTCGTGTTCTAATTTTTCGCCTGGTCTCCCGAGGCGTGCTGCAGAGAGCACCACAACTTCAATTACTGGCTGCCCCTTGAAGCCCAAAGGAAACAAATCAAGAACATTTTAGTATAGTTCTCACTTTGTGGAACCTGGGGTTGAGGGGGAGTCTCTTCTCACAGGGAGTTGTCTTTATTTTCCTTTTCCTTTTTTTTGGTAGCAAGTGTGTTGGATTATTTTGGTCAACGTAGCATTCTAAAGAATAAGCTTCACAGTTCTAATTCTGCTTGGTTATTTTCCCGTCTTGGACTGGAGATGGGTTATTTGATTTGATTTTGTGTGGATTTTCCAGTTGTGGTCCATTTAACTCCAGTGAGGGTGAAATGTGGAGTGAAATTTCTGGTCTTTCTCCCTGTTGATTGGGAGTTTGGAATGTAAAGTTCCTTAACTGTCTTGCTCTTTCTCACCACTTTTGTTTCCACTGTGTGGATTTTTCTCAAAATAGTGGTGATGACATCAGGCATATGCTTTTATCCTGTTCCCTGGGTCCAAAGGAGATACTTTGGTTGTTTTGGGTGGAGGGTTCTTTAAATACATGAAAGCATACATTAAAACAAAGAACAAGAATTGTAGATGTTTACATTATCACCCAGCTTCAGAGTGAAACCAGCAAATAGGTTAACAGCAACAGCAACAACCAAAAATTAGGATCCTTGTATATTGTAAACTCTGAATCATTAAATAATGTCTGAAGTACTTTTCATCATTGTTTGGATTAGCTGTTCTAATATGGACACTTCCCTACACTCAGCTATGGCTGGGAGCAGTGTTGTCATTTGACTGGCTGACTTCTCTGCTTCCTTTGATTCTAATGTTTAGTTGTTTACTTTCATTTCTACTGGTGTTTTCTTTGCTTAATTTTTTTCCTCCAATCGCAAGGATTTTTATCAGGTGCTTGGCAACTCAACTTGAGGAATTCATCAAGATGGAAAGGGTTAGAGTCAGCTTGGGTGTCATGGAAATAGACTCCGTATTTCACACTGCAGGCCATTTCAGATGCCTTTAGAAAATTTTGTTTTAATTAGTAGCAACTTTAGCTTTGAGAGAGGAAACTCAGTGGGCTTCCTTTATTTTACTGAACAGAATATTCACTCATGCAATCAGAATTGTATATATGCAAGCATATACACAAGTGTACTGTTTACTTGTGACTGTTAAGTGTACATATTTTCAATAGTTGTAGTGTGCTCATTTAGAGAGGAGGAGAAAAAATTGAGATACTGCTTTGCATTCTCTAGCTAGCTTTTTTTTTTTTTTTTTCCTCCTTTTGGTAGGGATTTCCCCGATTTCCCTTCCACCCCCCTCCAGATAACCGCCTTTGGGAATTTCTTTGAATTGGGAGAGTGCATTCTTTAGCATTTGCTTGTCTCACAACATGGTGTCAGGTTAATTCCTTTGTAGAGTCTCTGAAGGCAGCATACACAATCACTGCAGAAAATATCCGTAAAAGCTGTGCTGAGTGGAGCCAGTAACTCTTAGCCTCTTGATGTGATGAAGTCACTGCAACATTTTTTGCGTTTTGTGTGTGTGTGTTTATTTAGCTGCTGTGCCTTGTAACCAATTTTGCTTGCAACCCTAGCAAGTTGTACTTATTTGAAATGGGTCTAGAAATACCTAGATAGGTGTAGATGCAGTTACTCATTTTTCACATTTCTTTTTTTTTAAATTTTTGGCTGCATTGAGTCTTCATTGCTGTGCATGGGCTTTCTCTAGTTGTGGCGACTGGGGACTACTCTTCGTTGCTGTGCATGGGCTTCTCATTGCGGTGGCTTCTCTTGTTGCGGAGCACGGGCTCTAGGCACGTGGGCTTCAGTAGTTGTGGCACGTGGGCTCAGTAGTTGTGGCGCATGGGCTTAGTTGCTCCACGGCATGTGGGATCTTCCTGGACCAGGGATCGAACCCATGTCCCCTGCATTGGCAGGCGGATTCTTAACCATTGCACCACCAGGGAAGTCCCTTTTCACATTTCTTAATTACAGCTATCATTAAAACAGTGCTTTTACTGCTTCTTTTGATGGTATTCTATTCAATAATTTGAAACCTGTAGTTTATATTCTGAATCAGTATTCAGAATTCTCCATTATCTTCCTTTCTACTTTTTCCCAGTTCTGCTTTATTTACATTTCTATGCATGAATAGGCATTCGTGTACACATATAAACTCAGTGAAGATCGTTGGATTAATCAAGAGTTGGTAAACACCTTCTCTTTTTTTTATTTTTATAAATTTATTTATTTTATTTTTGGCTGCGTTGGGTCTTCGTTGCTGTGCGCGGGCTTTCCCTACTTGCGGCGAGCGGGGGGTAGTCTTCGTTGCGGTGCACGGCCTTCTCATTATGGTGGCTTCTTTTGTTGCAGAGCACGGGCTCTAGGCACGCGGGCTTCAGTAGTTGTGGCACATGGGCTCAGTAGTTGTGGCGCATGGGCTTAGTTGCTCCACGGCATGTGGGATCCTCCCGGACCAGGGCTCGAACCCGTGTCCCCTGCATTGGCAGGCGGATTCTTAACCACTGTGCCACCAGGGAAGTCCCAACACCTTCTCTTTTAGTAACCAAAACTCTAGTGCTCAACCTGTAATCATGTAACTGAGAGAAGAAATTGTCCCTGTTAATATAAATATAACCTCATGTGTCTGCAGGCGTTCTTCTCATTGAAACTCTTTTCCATAGTTGATTACCAGGACCAGAAATAAAATCAGTTTTGCATTTTAATTAATGACATTCTAGATTTGTCTAGGTTGGACTGACCTCAAATCTTGAAATGTTTACTATTTAAAAGGTCTTCTTGTAAAGAGGGGGAGTTTATGGATGATACAAAAGGAAACCACTTGATTATGTGATATAGCCTTTCTTTGGCAATTGAATGAACCATATCATTAAGGATGTTGGCTGTGGCTTTTTACAATATAATTAAGGCAATATATTCTCTTTACCATCTCTCTAGGAGCCTTTTTTTTTCCACAGAGTAAAGAGAACATACACCTCCCCCATAAAGCTGCTTAGAGGGAGAACCATTCTTTAACTGAGATTCAAAACCACTTCCAACACCAGCTATGGTGATCTACTTTGAAAGGAACTTGCTATTCAATTGGCAACTCAGACAGATTGTATAAAAGAGGAGAAATTCTTCATGAGCTGTTGAAGACTGCATTTTTGAAATGCGTCTCCCTACAGAATTCATTTAGGACTGTAGTCACTAGACCAGCTTCGCAGAAAAAAATCATGTCCTTAAGAGCATAATAATCTGCCCAGACTGTCATAAATGTTTATGTGCAAGTTATATCTCTTGGGTGGTAAAGGGAGTTGGCAGAATTTTGGAGGAGAATCAAATCACAGCCCCAAAATAACGTAAGACGAAAGGGGAAAATTCCTCCCTATACTTAGCATTTAATTCTCCAGTCAGGCTGTTGGCCCTTAAGTCTGAAGAGCCAAGAAATTGTTAAAAACACATAATGACAGATTTTGTGGGCTGTTCTGTAATAGAAATCTTTGACCCTTAATTAGGCATCTGCTGAGTGACCTTTTGGCTCGCAGGCATTCTTATAGGAAGCAGACATATTGTAATACAGCAGGAATTCACTTACATTTTTCCTGTTGGTCTCCCACTGGAGACCTCCTGTGAGTGTCAGAGGGAATGAGTGTCTGGAGACCACGGCCAGTCACAGCAGGATGTCTTCAGGACCCCGGGTGCCAGTGTGGCCCCAGCCACTAACTGGTTGTCAGATTCAAAGTCATATCTGCTACATTGGGCTTGGTGGGCCAGATAATCTGAGGGTTCCCCCAACCACTAAAAATCATGAACTGTTGTTCCAGCTCTGTCTTTTTATTAGATGGGTAATTTCTAAGGCAATTGATCTAGATGAGACATTCCTAGAGGGGGTGGGCTATACCTTCCCTTGATTTACAAAGCCCCCAGCACTACTACAGTGACATGAGCAGCAGAGTTACTCAGAAACATGTGATAATGGTGATCCTTCATGAACAGGGCTCATGTGTGTATGATGACGACCTGCTGCCCCTGGGACATCTTGAAATACCTCTTCTTATCAAAAGGGACCTTGAGGAGCATCTTACCTTCCCTCTCGTTTCATAGACAAGAAAGCTAAGGTCCAGGGAAGTTAAGTCCTCAAGAAAGTGATCTGGTTAGCACCTGGACAAGACAGTTGAGTGCAATGTGCATGGATTTACTTAGGCTCCAGCTCCACTCCTGGTGTGGGACCCCTTCCACGATACACAGCTGACACTTACTGTGTTATTCTTTGCTCACAAAACTGCTTTGTGGCATCTCACTCACTGGTGTCCATTATTTCTGGGTTTATTTCATGCAGATTACGTGGCTGTACCAGTCAGAGTGAGTCACATCAAGAAACTGTTTATGGTCATGTGTTCATGCTTGTGTGGAAATGCATTTTTTTTTAATATTGAAACTGCTTTTCTTATGAACACTTAAAGAATTTTAAAAACATTATGCTTAATTCCCCCCCCACCCCGTGCTTCAACCATTTATTTCTGTTTTATAGAGGGGTGATGTTTATGGATCAGTTCCTTCGTCCATTCATTCACCTAATACTCACTGAGCACCTATTGTGTCCACCCTAATGCCAGGCAGTAGGGATCCGGTGGTGAAACAGCTGGATGTGGCCATTGCTCTGAGGGAGTTGAGTCTAGTGATGCTTTGTGGAGTTTATCTTCTCTTGATTTTTCAGCCAGTAATCTGCTTTCTGTTTCTCACGGTTTCTCAGAGTCCAGTTGAGAAACAGTTTGCTCGGGCAGTTCTTTCCTGTGATTATTGCACTGAGAAGTTCTTTTCATAAAAAGGTACCTTTGCTGTCATTGCAACATATATCTTCCCGTTTTCCAAAACAGTATTTTTAGCTTGTGATTTTGTTACCTGACTGAACAAAAGAAATTAATTAGCTGAATTTGTTTGGACTATTGTTGTGATTCACAAGATGACTGTTCCATTCTGTGGCAAAACTAGCCTGATCCTGGAATCCTAAATTTATCGTCTGGATAGCACAGCGTCCATGGAACTAATTGCAGGTTAAAGACCAAACTCCTTGGCCTTGTATACCAGGCCCATCATAATGTACAGCCATTGCTTCTATGCTCTGCTCCTTGTTCTGCAGCTCCCATAGAATGTTCCAGAAGTAACAAAACATTTGCCGTGCTCAGAAATAAGGAGCTGTCTCTTGCTTCAGTGCTTTTGCACATACCGTTTCCTCTGCCTGCAATGTCTCTCCTCTCTTGAGACTAACTTTCAAGTTCAGATATCATCTCCCACAGAAGCTTTTTGACACTTACAACCTTTATTGACCCCTGTGCCCAAAGCTGAGCTAGGTAGACCCTGTCTGTCCTCTTACAGACCTCATAGGACTTTATAAACTATAATTACTTGTCTACTTGGCTCTCTCCCAAATAGACATCTTGTTCCTTGAGGGCAGGGACCATGTTTTCATCTCTATATCCCAAGGCCCAGCTGAGTGACTGCTGATTAACAGATATCCAATAGTTCTTGAACAAATGGGTCGTGAATCACCATAGAAAACCTAGGGTGCTGGTATTGACAACTACTGCTCTGTGTGGAAAACTTAATTTTTCAAAACAATGTGACTATATGAATTGTACGGAGAAGGATATAGAGATTGGCAGCCATCCTGATGTAATCCATTAGAAATTCTATGCAAAACCCCAGAAAATGTCTCTGCCTCCAAATGAGTTTCAACAAAGTAAATGACAAGAATTGTGTCTTCTATAAGCAAAGCATTGTTAGGTCCACAGGAATGAAAGATTTAAATACAAAAAAAAGCAGCTGTGTAATTCCTGTCTTCCAAAAGGCCGCAAACTAGTGAGAACTTGTTCTGCGTGCAAATGACCTTGTTATAAGGCGGACAGTTACAGAGATTCTAGTAGGCTGTAGGCTCGCAGATGAGGTGGGAGTAGAAAGGTCATTCCAGGCAGAGGGGCTGGCTTGAGCAAGAACCTAGACATCGGATGGTGGGTCAGCAATTAGGTGGCTTTGGTTGGGAAGTAGAGGGGGTGGGGTAGGGGTGGGGAGGAGAGTGGAAAATGCAGAGGAAGACAAGGAACCTTTGGGTGGCGGAGATGGGAATGGTATCAGAAGATCTGAATGGTAGTTGATTTTTTTCTGTAAGTTGGGAGGTAATTAATAGGGTCTAGAAAAAGCCAGTTGGAAATTGTTTGGAATCTCTCCTTGGGTTTAATTAAATCAAAAGTCTGAATTCAGCAGGGAAAGAGAGCAGTTGCTTAGTGTAAGACATTTGTTTCTCAGCCATCCCTTTTGCCCTTGAGGGTATAGTTTGACATTCAAAGTCATCACAAGGAAATGAAGCTGGGAAACCTAACCTAAATCAATCAATTTTAGACCTAGAGAGAGTTGAGGATGGAGGTCACTGAAGTGCCTCTTAACACACTGTCCAGAGCGTAAAGAACCCCCAGGGCCCTTTGGTGCTTTTATTACTAGTAAGTTACTTTTTTTTCCTTTTTCAATTAGCTTTGTGCTACTTACAAAGAATACAATCATCTTCTGAACCAGTGGGTATAGGCGTGCATGAACTAGTTTCATGTAGGGGAAGAAGTGGTTTAGAAAATTTTCTGCTGTGCCTCTTCCCTCCTTTTTTTTTTTTTCTTTTTCTTTTAAGAATCAGGGAACATATGTGTAGGGAGTGGTGAGTAGTTAAGTTTTGTGTGTCTCAGAACTGGATCTGATCAGATGACTCTCCATCTTGAAAGTAACCTAAAAAGAGATTGAGGAGTTAGGAAAATCTCTAAAAAATCTTGGCCAGAGTGTGAAAGCAAATCTTGTTTATGGAGCGAGAGATGATGAGGCAGAAGCTTCATTCACTAACTTACTCACTTAGGTACTATTGAGCATTTACTATGCTTCTGGCTCAGTTCTAGACACTGGAGAAACAGTGAACAAAACGGTCAATGTCTTGTCTTCATGGAGCAAACATTCTGGTAGGAAGCGAAGAGGAAACATATTTTAGCATATGCAAACATGTCAGATGATGATAAGCACTGTGGAGAAAAAAAATTAATGATTTTGCTATTATCTTCACATTTTGGCTTTCTTTCGATTTATTTAACTTACGTATTTTTGAATCATTTTTTCATTCATTGTTTTCCGCCTACTGTTTTTATATTTACTTTCTGACTAGTCTATCATAAATAAATCAAAATCTTGAGGGTTTTTTCCCCTAGATAAGTGCAACTGTTGAAACCATTGGAGTGCTATGAACAAAAGTTGTAATCAGGTGTTCAGTTCTTGAATTGACTTATAGGAAAAGTACTGTGGACATCAAAGCCCACGTGTATGTTTCTCAAGGATAAAATTGTCAGAATTTACAAGAGCAGTATATGGGATAGGAACAGATCTGCCTCTCACCTGAGTCTGAGGGGAGCAGGTTAGGGCACTCTGGAAGACAGAATGTGGAGCTTAGGGCCCTAGAGGGGACAGAGAATTGGTGGGCATCACCAGGGAGCACAGCTCACGAGGAGAGGAAGATGGGATTGAACTGAAGTGAACACACAGGAAATTTAGCAAGGAATCTCAGTTGGGGAGGGAGGATAAATCCAGAGAGACATATGTATGACAACGAGCAGTGCTTCCAAAAACAGGTTCTGCCTAATGTAGAACACCTCTGTGAACTGGTTAATGGAAATAATGACTTGAAACAAAAAGCAGTATTTATGGATTTCTAAAAATTCACACTCTATATTCTGTGTGATCTTGAATTCAGTATCAGTGTTCCATTCTACTCCAAGCAAGCTTTCAGTTAATACTTTCTACCTTGCTTCTAAAAGAATTAGGCTTTAAAGAAAAATATCTCCTGGTGGTGGAGAGCCTGGGCTCTGGGGCAGATAGTCTGCTTCCCATCCTGGATCTGCCAGTTACTCGTCTTTGGACCTTGAGCAGGTTACTTAGTCTCTTTGTATGTCATTGTCCTCAATTATAAAAATGGAGGTAACTAATATTCTCTATCTTATAGAGCGGCTGAGTTAAATGAGATGGTACTTAGCACAGTGGCTACAAGATGGTTATACTGCTGAACAATTTTAACTCATTATTATCATCGTCTCTCTGCTGTTAGGAGTTTGGAGAAATTCTCATATGTATGTATGTATTTACCTGCTTAGCAGAACTTTTCTTTAATAGTTATGATAGTGCTTTCTTCTTCATGTTTGTGATTAATGATTTTACACTGAAGCTTTCTGGAGGGATCTCACAGGTTTCGTTCTCAGTCTCTGAGATGCTTATTGTGATTAAAAATTCACTTGGATTATAAGTCTTGGATCATAAGTCAAAGAGATGTATGACCCAGGGAATTGAAAGACCATGTGGCCACAGAGGTCAATGGGAGGAGGATCTACTAGACACAGGAGGTGACTTTCTGGCAGGAAAAGAAAAAGGTGAGGTCAAAGAGAAAAGCGCAAGATGGCAGCAAATAGGGTTACATTCCTTTGACTCTGTTGATATTCTAGAGGGTTTAGGAATGGTTGCTCTTCAGGTGCTGTACGGTTTAGGCAAGCTACTGCTGCACTGTAGCTTGCAGTTTCCTGGAGAGAACTACCAAGGAAATGGGGTTGGTGGAGTTGGAGGCAGGGTGGTTAGGGAGGAGTGGTTACGTGCCAGTAAGTTTATAGGAAAGATTTGTAAAAGGGGAGTACTGGGTCACAGGGAATATGAATTTAAAATTTTGATGCCTTTTAGCAAATTGCTATTGACTTAAATCATTGCTAATCTGCTAGGGAGAAAGTAGCATCTCATAGTTTAACTTGAGCATCTTTTCATGTGCTTACTTTGTATCTTCCTCTTCTGTGAATAGTCTGTTCATGCCCTTTGCAAGCTCACTTTTATTTATTTTTATTTTTATTTTTAAAATATTATTATTTTTTATTAGTTTCTGCTTTATAACAAAGTGAATCAGTCATACATATACATCTGTTCCCACATCCCTTCCCTCATGCATCTCCCTCCCTCCCACCCTCCCCATCCCACCCCTCCAGGTGGTCACAAAGCACCGAGCTGATCTCCCTGTGCTCTGCGGCTGCTTCCCACTATCTATCTACCTTACGTTTGGTAGTGTATATATGTCCATGCCTCTCTTTCGCTTTGTCACAGCTTACCCTTCCCCCTCCCCATATCCACAAGTCCATTCTCAAGTAGGTCTGTGTCTTTATTCCTGTTTTACCCCTAGGTTCTTCATGACAATTTTTTTTTAAATTCCGTATATATGTGTTAGCATACGGTATTTGTCTTTCTCTTTCTGACTTACTTCACTCTGTATGACAGACTCTAGGTCTATCCATCTCATTACAAATAGCTCAGTTTCGTTTCTTTTTATGGCTGAGTAATATTCCATTGTATATATGTGCCACATCTTCTTTATCCATTCATCCGATGATGGACACTTAGGTTGTTTCCAGCTCCGGGCTATTGTGAAACAAGCTCACTTTTAAAATTTGAGTTTTGGCTTTGATTTTTAGGAGCTCTTTATATATTAAAGAAATTAATGTTTCCTATAAGATTTTTTCCCAAATAGTTTCTGCTATTCTGTCATTTATCTTTTGATATTTTCTATAATATCTTGGGCCTAAGAGTTTTGTTTTTATGTAAAGTTGTCATATGTTTCCTTAGTACTTTCTGGATTTTGCAGGATAATCAAAAAAGCCTATCCAACTCTGGGGTCATAAAACTTATTCTTCAACAGTTTATTGTTGGAATTTTATGATTTTAGTTTTGTATATGTCTTTGGTTCACACTTATTTTGCTATAGTAATGAAATAGAAATCCGATTTTATTTTTCCCCATAACTACCCTATTGTTCTCTCCAAAATTTTTTTTAACATCTTTATTAGAGTATAATTGCTTTACAATAGTGTGTCAGTTTCTGCTTTATAACAAAGTAAATCAGTTATACGTATACATATGTCCCCATAACTCTTCCTTCTTGCATCTCCCTCCCTCCCACCCTCCCTATCCCACCACTCTAGCTGGTCACAGAGAACCGAGCTGATCTCCCTTTGCTATGCGGCTGCTTCCCACTAGCTATCTATTTTATGTTTGGTAGTGTATATATGTCCACGCCACTCTCTGACTTTGTCCCAGCTTACACTTCCCCCTCCCCGTATCCTCAAGTCCATTCTCTAGTAGGTCTGCATCTTTATTCCCGTCTTGCCCCTAGGTTCTTCTGACCCCCTAGGTTCTTCTGACCATTTTCTCTCTCTTTTTTTTTTTTTTAGATTCCATATATATGTGTTAGCATATGGTATTTGTTTTTCTCTTTCTGACTTCATTCTGTATGACAGTCTCTAGGTCCATCCACCTCACTACAAATAACTCAGTTTCGTTCCTTTTTATAGCTGAGTAATATTCCATTGTATATATGTGCCACATCTTTATCCATTCATCTGTCGATGGACGCTTAGGTTGCTTCCATGTCCTGGCTATTGTAAATAGAGCTGCAATGAACATTTTGGTACATGACTCTTTTTGAATTATGGTTTTCTCAGGGTATATGCCCAGTAGTGGGATTGCTGGGTCATATGGTAGTTCTATTTTTAGTTTTTTAAGGAAGCTCCATACTGTTCTCCATAGTGGCTGTATCAGTTTACATTCCCACCAACAGGGCAAGAGGGTTCCCTTTTCTCCACACCCTCTCCAGCATTTATTGTTTGTAGATTATTTGATGGCCATTCTGACTGGTATGAGATGATATCTCATTGTAGTTTTGATTTGCATTTTTCTAATGATTGATGATGTTGAGCATTCTTTCATGAGTTTGTTGGCAATCTGTATATCTTCTTTGGAGAAATGTCTATTTAGGTATTTTGCCCATTTTTGGATTGGGTTGTTTATTTTTTTGATATTGAGCTGCATGAGCTGCTCCAAACATTTCTTGAACAATGTATCTTTCCCTGGCCTTCAGTGTGATGATTCTTGAGAAAGATAATATTTACTTGGACCAGGGTGAAGGTGGCATGAAAGGGTAGCATCATCTATTAAACCCCCTCTGCAGTTAGAGCTATTTTTGGAAAGTTTACTCTGTTTTGTTTACTGTCAGTTTGTTGGCTAACTCTGCACCATGTTAATTTCTTTAGTTTTTCATGTTTTAATACCTGGGATGGCACATCTTCACTTACTACTCTTTTTTCGTTCCAGGATTTTCCTGTATCTTCTTACATTCTTATTTTTTCTATATGAACTTTGAAAATTGTCTGGTTCTTAAAAAAATCATGTTTTAGGGATAGGGTTAAATTAAGTTTATAGATTAATCTAGGGAGAATATTTTACAAAACTGAACCAACCTGTCCCCAAACAGAGTATATGTTCCCATTTATTCAAATCTTATTTTGTGAATCTCAGTAGTGTTTTAAAGTTCTTCAGATATATCTTGATAGTATCTTTTTTAAAAACATTTAATTTTATTTGTTTGTTTATTTATTTATTTATTTATTTACTTATGGCTGTGTTGGGTCTTCGTTTCTGTGCAAGGTCTTTCTCTAGTTGCGGCGAGCGGGGGCCACTCTTCATCGTGGTGCACGGGCCTCTCACTGTCGCAGTCTCTCTTGTTGTGGAGCACATGCTCCAGACGCGCAGGCTCAGTAGTTGTGGCTCACGGGCCTAGTTGCTCCGCAGCATGTGGGATCCTCCCAGACCAGGGCTCGAACCCGTGTCCCCTACACTGGCAGGCAGACTCTCAACCACTGCGCCACCAGGTAAGCCCAGTAGTATCTTTTTTCTGAATAAATTATTTGATTTGATATTATTATAAGTCCTTACTAGTCTTCACATATTTCCAGAAGTGTTCAGGGATGAGAAGGAAATGGGAGTGTTTGTTCAGCACCATAGAATGAATAAATTACCTGGGGAAAAATATTTTAAAATCTGTATAGATGTGATTGACTTTTGTTTTTTTTGGTCCCTCCTTTAAAACCCCATATTCTGAATTGTTGATGTAACCATAAAAATGTATTTGTTTTAAATTTGCAATTGAATTTGTTTTTCACACTCCCAAATTCAGAGGACCAGTTGCTCTGATCCTTTTGCACAGTGTTCTGTTAACATTCTTACGTTAACTCATTTGTCTATTAATTAACTCAGGAGGCATTTAATGAGCACTTAACATAGGCCAAGCATTAGGAATATGAATACTAATAAGACATGGTTGCTTTCATTAAGGTGTTTGCTGTTCACTGGGAGACTGACCTGCAAACAAATAGCTATAATAATACAGCAATGTGCTTGCTTGAAAACCTATGCAAGGTGGAACTGGAGCATGGAGGGGAGGGCCTAGGGCTGTCCTGGGGCAGTCAGAGAAGGCTTGCCTGAGGAGGTAGCATCTGAACCATGTAGATGAGTTGCTTTCCAGGTGGACAAAGCAGAGGAGGCTGCTCTAGGCAGAGAAACTAGCAAGTGCAAATACACTGTGGCATGCCTGATCTACAAGTAATTTAGTCTATGGGACTGGGGTAGGAGATGAGGCTTAGCCAGTAGGTAGGTGCCAGATATCAAAAGGCTTAATGTGACATGCTAAGCAGGTTTTGCTATATTCTGTAGTTGTTGGAGAAAACTTAGCCTTCTTAACTCAGTTAAGTCAATTTTATTTTTTAAAGTAGAGATGAGAATATCTAATTGCAGAGACAGAAAAAATTTAGATATTTATCCTGGGGGCGGGGCATGACTAAGGAATAGTTTTCTTGAAGGCAGAGATATTACACGTAATTACTTGTCAGTTTGCCTTGGTCATTATTGTATAAGAATCTGGGAAAACACAATTTAATTAATGGGCATGATTGGATATTTAAATAGTTACTTAAGTGTATGCTATAGAGACCTTTCAAAATATGTTAAAAAGGTAAAAAGTACTTGATTATCTGACTGTGGGGTATACTTAAAAAACTTGCTTACTTGGTAAGGTTAAAACAGGCAGATATACAGTTTACATTGCAGCTGTAAGTGTGGTATCTGAGTAATTTACCTGGTTCCCAACAGACAGAACCAAGGGTAATTGCTGCCTAGGCATAGCCTAGTTAGAGTCTGGTTAGGTGGTCTTGGTTTGAGTATGATTGGAGATTTTGAAAATGAAATAATTGAGAAGAATCAAAGCAATATTATAATGAAGCTAAAAGCGGTTTATTACATAGCTAACTTAGCCATGTATCTAACAAATTATAATATATGCAAACTGTGGGTTTTACTGTAATATCTCTCAAACTATGTACTATTACTACATACCCTTACTAAAGGATGGGCAAGCTTTATAGCCGTGAGTGACAAAAGGATCTTGCTTGCTGCTGCATGGAGAACAGATGGTAGGGAGTCAGGGTGGAAATAGATCAGTTAGGAGACTGGTGGAGAAGTCCAGAAGAGAGATGCTGATGGACCAGGGTGGCGGCATTTGAGGTGGTAGGATGCTGGCTCTGTCTCCACGCTGGAGCTGAAAGATGCAAACATAGAATATTTTAAAGGGAGATGAGGAAAGGCTAGCTGGGGAGGCTACTTAAGCAAGAGCAGTCAGTGCAGCTGACAGGCTGAATGGGCCACCATGACCTCTTGCAGGGTCAACTTTTGTGCATCTGTATACTTGCAAACACTGGAATGTGTGAAATGATTCAGTAATGATTTCCCAGAATTGCCTTACTCTGAGAGTCTGCGTTAAGTAGGGTTAATTGGAAGTATATAAATGGTGTCTACTTCCCTGAGCAATAAAATTGATAAAGAAGAGACTACACTAAAATTTTAACCTTAAGCAATTTCACAGCCTGAGAATTTTCAGCAAATAGTAATCAGGGCCCTGATAATAAGAAATTGGCAGCCCATTTGGATTGACATGGGAGAGGAACAAACTGGGGGCACAGAAAAGGACCCACAGATCATGATTGGGAGTGTGTGGAAAAAATGAATGAAATGTGGCTGCAAATTATAAATTGTGTAACATTTAATTCAAGTGCTTTTATTTATTTTTAAACATCTTTATTGGAGTATAATTGCTTTACAACGGTGTGTCAGTTTCTGCTTCATAACAAAGTGAATCAGCTATACATATACATATCTCCCCATATCTCCTCATATATATGGAATCTAAAAAAAAAAAAAGGTTCTGAAGAACCTAGGGGCAGGACAGGAATAAAGACGCAGACGTAGAGAATGGACTCAAGCACTTTTAGCTAAAGAGAATTCTTTCTAAAACCTAGGTTACTCTTCTCCATTAGCAAAAGGTTATAAAATGTTTCAGAGAGTTGAGTCAAGGCTAGTTCCCTTATCTTTGGAAGTTATCTTTGATGCAGAGCTCTCCGTTCCAAATAGTAAGTATATTTCTGTATATCATGTGGTATGTCATGAAACTGAAAATACAATCATGAAAGTTTTTACAGATCCCAAACTTTTGTCAGACCCTTCCTTTTTGAAGGATTTTGGGCTTCTTCTAAGAATTTAAATTTTCTCTGCAAAATTGAGGGTGAAAACCATGGCCAAAACTGCTCTAGTCATCACGGACTGCATACATTTCCATAATATAAGATAAATAGTGGTCAAAACTGGTCAGGAACGGAGACTGTTCTCTTGGCCACATTGATCAAGGGATATAATTTGACAGATATTCTCCGGTTAACTATTCATACAATAAGCCACACACAGTCCTCATTGAATTGGGTGGATTCATTCTTTCTTGAATTAACCTGTTACTGTCATCATAAGTCACAAAACTAAAGACCTTTACAATTGTTGTTGTAGCCAAAGCGATGGATAAGGAGTCCCTTAAATAATGGCGGTCAATATGAAACCTTTATCCATGACTAAGCATGAAGTGGCATTAACTGGCTGCTGTTTTTGTAACCTGATATAGATTTAAGTAGACTTACGTCAGTGTTAATGATGCATGTATGTGGGTGTATGTATGTACATACATGCAGGCACGCATATGTACATATATACATATGTAACTCCTCATGCATGGACTGTAGTGGTCTTTTTGAATCATGAACCATTCTTTTAATTTCCTTTTAATTCCTTACATATAGCTTAGTGTCTGAAACAAAGTAGGAACTCAAACAATGGTTAATTAAAACCTAGAATTAGATTTTGGTTTTTTGTTATTGTTTTGTTGATTAAATACTCCTGTATCCTGTCTAGTTTTGTATTACTTTTGGAGGCCCAAATGATTGTACCTTATGCTCTTGGTACCCTGGTTTGATGTGACAAAATATAGCATATTCATGACTCTAAGCATTAAAAAAAAAAGCAATATTTTAAAGGGAAGTAGCTCTGTAGATGGATGTAGAAGGATGTGGAAGGGGCATGAGATTATAGGACAAAATTGCCGTGTGTGTGTACATATATAGGTATTTATATGTATATTTCCTCATGCCAGAAGCAATTTTGGCTGCTAAGAATACATAATATTTGACATAGTAAAAATCAAAAGTAAGAAAATGGTGGGAACGAAGTAGAACCAAGAATACAATTAAATTGCATGTCAGAATGACCTAAGCATAAGACACAGGGGCCAAAACTTCACCTCTGGGTTTTCTATGAGATAGCGGGAAGAGGAAACACTTGGAGGAGTAAAGAGAAACCATTTTCTCAGGATGATAATAACTACTCTTGGCACCAACAGCAGACAAGAATTTCTCCCAGGAGTCTCCATAAAGAGTACACTGTGTTTTGTTTTGAAAATCAAGTTTTGTAAGGCTGATCCTCCTAAAACATTTTTGAGTTAGTAGCATCACTTCAAAGCAAAATTTTGTAAAAGCGACTGCAAGGTTCTGTTGAGGTACCCTGTTCTCTGCTGATCTGATTTGGCCCACCGACAGGAAGACTAGATGGACTACTTGTCCTCTCAGCAATCTTCCCTGTGTATTGTTTTTCTCAGCTGAGGGTTTGAGAATATTCATTGCCTTTGAATTTGAGGTGGCATTACTCCCTGGCACATAAGGCCTAGAGTGCAGCTTTTCTGTGTGGCTGATTAAAGAGAGGCTTGGTGCCCTAGCAGAGTGTCAGATGAAAGCTGGGGTTAGCATCCTTTAGAGTGAGCTGAGCTGCTTACGAAGACATTTGTCCGGGGCTGCCCTCCTGATTTCTTATGGCAGCATAGGCGAAACCAAGCAGCTAGCCTAGGATTATACATAGAAAATACTTTTAGTTGTCAGACAAATGGGTAGTCCACTGCAGGGGGCTTTAAACAGGTATTCCTGGGGTATACCCAAACATCTAAGGTGTGGAAGGTTTTTGAGGGCAGCAGTTCGCAATGTCCGGACTGTATTTTTCACTTCCCCTTTCACAATTACTCCTTCCCCATTTTAGCCAAGAACGGCATCTCCTTATCTATCCTGAGTCTTACTGTATTGTGCAGGGGTCTAGAATCTACCTGGGCACTGAACAGAGCAGCAATCTGAAATATTTTCTTGCAAAGAAGTATGGTAGCATGAGCAATAAAAGACTTTCCGACATAAACGTGTGCTACACTGGGATAAAGTTCTGTGGGGAAGTAGACTGAATAAAGAGTTAATGGAAAAAAATTACATAAATTTTCCAGCTGATAAGGAGGAGCTTGAACTGGGTTGGTTTTATTTGAAATGGATGATGGTGTTTATATTAGGATTCTCTGGAGAAACAGAACTAATGACATACATACATACATACATATATACACATCCACACATGGGAGAGGGGGTTATGGGCGTGGGGGGAGAGAGATTAAGAGATGAGAAGGAATTAGCTCATGTCATTTGGAGGCTGAGAAGTCCCAAGATCTGCAGTTGGCACGCTGGAGACCCAGGAAAGCCAGTGGTCTAAGTTCTGGTCCAAAAGCTGGCAGGCTCAATACTCAAAAAAAGCCAGTGTTTCAGTTCAAATCCAATGACAGGAAAAGACCAACATCCCAGCTCAAGACAGTCAGGAAGGAGTTCCTTCTTACTTAGGGTTTTTTTTTTTTTTTTTTTTTGCGGTTCGCGGGCCTCTCACTGTTGTGGCCCCTCCCGTTGCGGAGCACAGGCTCCGGACGCGCAGGCTCAGCGGCCATGGCTCACGGGCCCAGCCGCTCCGCGGCACGTGGGATCCTCCCGGACCGGGGCACGAACCCGCGTCCCCTGCATCGGCAGGTGGACCCCCAACCACTGCGCCACCAGGGAAGCCCTTTACTTAGTTTTTTGTTCTATTCAGGTCTTCCATTGACTGGATGAGGCCCTCAGATTATGGGGGGAGCCGGGGAGGGGTGTGCAGTGGGAAAGACAAACTGCTTTACTCATTCAAATGTTAATTTCACCCAGAAACAGACACACCCAGAATACTGTCTGACCAAGAGTCTGGGTCCCTTGTGGTAAAACTAACCATTTAGGTGATATAGAAGTTCTGTTTTAAAATTTTACTGTTTACATTACCAGAAATTACATTCTTTGTAATCTTATATAAATTTATGATGTCAACTTAAAACTTCATGGGGGGGGAATCAAGACTTCAGGAGGGGATACATAGGTTTTTGTTTTTAATCTTTAGGGCATACATGAAGACCCCAAATCTACTCCGTGTAGTATGACCAAAAGTAATTTTAGCCTGATACCTGCTTTACCTGAAACAAAACCTCAAAGATAGAAGGGGTAGCCCGTCTTTAGGCAAAGAACATAGGTTCAGGATATATCAGAGTATGACACTTGTCACTGCGTATTTCACCACCCTCCTGGTCAAAGCCACTCTCATCTCTCGACTGGATCATTGCAGCAGCCTCCCTCCTGTGACCTTGACTCATACACTGTGTTCTCAACACAGAAGCCCAGAGTCATCCGGTTAAAACGGAAGTCATGTCATGTCAGTTCTAACTTAACATTTTATTGACTTTCCATGGACCTAAATAATTTCCTCACCCCACATTTTACTATCTTTCTCTACACTTGGCTGGCTCACTCTGCTCCAGCCGCAGTGGTTTCCTGGCTTGTCCTTCAGCGTGTCACAATGCACTTTCCAGCCCCAGAGTTTTGTGCTCTTTACTCCCCGTGCCTATAACACTCTTCTTTATTTATCTTCTGGGCTGACCCTTACCTCCAAGTCTTTGCCCAGCTTCTCAGTGAGGTCTTCCTCAACCACCCTATTTGCAGTTGTGCGACTTCCCACTTCCTGGTATTCTGTCTCCCTTGCAGCTTAATTTTTCTCCAAAGTACTTACTGTCTTCTAACGTACTCTAAAATTTACTCATTCGTCTTGATATACTTGTTTCCACGGACTAAAAAAGCAAGGATTTGGTGTGTGTTGTTCATTGGTGTTCCCCAGTGCCTGGAACAGTGCACAGTAAGCACACAATAGGCACATAATAGGCATATAGTAAATATTTATTTAATGAGTAGGCCTGCATTTTATATAGTTTTCATAGGTTAAGTTCAGTATTTTATCTACATTTTATCAACTAACAAGTTATATAGTAAAGAATAAATAGTGAATATTAGTATAGAATCTTTTTTTTACTTTTTACTTTATATTGACATTCAGTTGATTAACAATGTTGTGTTAGTTTCAGGTGTACAGAAAAGTGAGTCAGTTATAGTATAGAATCGTGACACAATTACTTAACGTTATACTGAATTTGAGTTTAAATTTTCCTTTACCCTTATTTTCCTTTTTCCTTGAAACTAATTTTGCTTAAGTTTTTCATGTGTTTATCTTGTTTGAATTTTTTATGTAAAAAATGTGTATTTTAAAATCGAGGTTGAATGCCTATATTTCTTAAACTGCCTCAAATCTGTTTTCGAATGAGTTGAGGTCGACGTAACCATGCACAGCTGGGCTCTCTGGGTGATTGCAAGGCGGAGGAGGAGGAGATACTGCTCAGGGATATCGGGTGTTGACTTTGCTTCCCCAGCTCTCCAGCACCTCTCTACCTGGGGAATATGACCTTACTCATGACCAGTTGAGTTCAAGAACCAGATGTTTTTAGTGCCACTTCAGAAAGAAAAGCAGGGTTGTTAACATAAGTTCCTTCAGAGTGGTGAACTAAGTCTGGGAAGGAAGAGAATCCTGGTGAGAACTAGGTTTCTCTCTCAATTCTGGCAGTATCCTGGTCACTTGGAGGAGGAGGGTCCTTGGCAACACCAGCAAGCTCTGGGAACCAAGGAAGAAGGGAAATCTATGCAAAGATATGCTGCATCCCCCCCATTTTGTGTAACTACTTTTTTTCTGTTAAAGTCTCTATTCTTGGCTAAGTAAATGAGGAATTTATAGCAGAGGTTTGTGTGTGTGTGTTGGTGATGGTGGTGGGGTTGTTATTGTTGGTGATGTTGATGGTGTTGGAGTTGGTGGTGGTGGTGGAGATGAAGGAGGAGGTGGTGGTGGGGTTGTTATTGTTGGTGATGTTGATGGTGTTGGAGTTGGTGGTGGTGGTGGAGATGAAGGAGGAGGTGGTGGTGGGGTTGTTACTGTTGGTGATGTTGATGATGTTGGAGTTGGTGGTGGTGGTGGAGTTGCTGGTGGTGGTGATGAAGGAGGAGGTGGTGGTGGGGTTGTTATTGTTGGTGATGTTGATGGTGTTGGAGTTGGTGGTGGTGGTGGAAATGAAGGAGGAGGTGGTGGTGGGGTTGTTACTGTTGGTGATGTTGATGATGTTGGAGTTGGTGGTGGTGGTGGAGTTGCTGGTGGTGGTGATGAAGGAGGAGGTGGTGGTGGGGTTGTTACTGTTGGTGATGTTGATGGTGTTGGAGTTGGTTGTTGTTGTTGGTGGAGATGAAGGAGGAGGAGGTGCTGGTGGTGTTCAGAGTGTTTTCTATGAATCCATAATGCCTGTTGTTCTACATGAACTCAGTACAATTTTCATTTCTATATGATTATTTTGGAATAGCTCTAAAGTAATCATGGTTCTTATTAAGAAAATGACTGTATTGATGTCTTTCATGTCATCTGAAGATTTTCAGGAACTTCTTTGAGTCAACGTTAAGACCACTTTTCTATCTGTGGTCCTTTGGACTCACTCCAGGCTTGAACAGGTTGAGTTGTTTGTGCCTCTGATGGTTGCTCATGCACACATGCTGTCTTACTCACATGGGTTCTCTGTCAGGCTAAGATACTTTCAGCCTAGTGTCTTATTACCATCCCAGATCCCTCAAAACAAAAGCAAAAGCCTTTGTTTCCTCATTAAGCCCATTTGGAGTTTTAGCCTTTTAATGCTACATTGCATTTTCCAGCATGCTTCATATGCATTGTCTCGTTGTGTCCTTAGGATAGTTATGGGAGGTAGGCAAGGATTATTATCTTTGTATCATTTCTAGATAACAAAACTGAGACTCAGGTGAAATGAATTACTCAAGGTTAGTTAATTCAAAACAGAACCAGGACAAAGACCCAGGTCTCCTAACTCCTGATCCATTGAGCCTTGTTCATCCCTTTCTGATCCCCTGGGACCCCACCTCAGCCCCCTCAATGTTAGCTCCTTACCTGGATCATCAGATCCTTGCTCTAGATCAGTTCTTTAGCTTTGGCACTGATTATAGAAGGTCAGCCTCTAGCTATAATTTTTCTCCCGTTCCTATCAGCACTTTGCTGTGTACTTAAATGAAATTTGTTTGAATTATATTAGTATCTATTCTAATTCTTCTGTCAAATGAAAACTTTAGTTGTAAAAAACTGTATAATATATACTCTGCATTTTCCTGGAATTTTTTTTTTGGTAGCTTATGTATTGGTGATATTGAAAGACACATTTTAAAAATATTAACTTTATTGAGGTGTATTGTGCATAACATAATTCACCCATTTCAAACATAGAAGTCAATAAAAAGTTTTAATATATTTACCAACTTGTGAGATCATCACCATAACCAATTTTAGGATATTTTCATCACCCATTTAGATTTATCATGTCCATTTACATTAATATGTTTTTTCTTCTTGAAGGGACTACAAATTTACATGAGAAAGTGTGCAAGAACAGGATGAGGGAAAGGAAAGCAAGAGGGGCAGGACCAGTATTTTACCTTTTATCAAAACATGAATGCTAACACCTATTTTTTTCTAGTCCTTCATATATTTTTATCAATATAAATACAATGAGGTATTAAAGTGGGACTCTCAGTTTTGCATGCGATCCCAAATGCCAAGAATAGTATAATAGGTTCCTCCATATCAGTTACCCATACACAACATGCTAAGAGTCTTACCAGAATTGTCTGCTCCATTCTGTGTATGAGATTGAAGTTGGGGCCCTGGTGAACATGTTGGTGGGGTGGGAGAATGGAATGGTGGGAGGGTGCTCATCTGTCACTGTAAACCAAGTGATATGAGCTTGATATGAATCCCCTGGCTGGAATTTGGGGGTGCTGAGGTTCTGGAATCTCATATACATCTAAAACCTGAACATGTGGAAGGCTGTTACTAGAGCTGCCCGTGAGAGTGAAGAGCAAGGAGGTGACTGCAAGTTGGTGGGGCAAGGATTGTGTGATTTTTTTCATGTATCCAGAGGATGCTCTGGGATAATTTTAAAAAGGGAATGCACTCAAGAGCACTGCCTGTAGAGGCTTTGGGGGAAGTGTAGGGGAGAGAGAGAGAATATGAATGAATATGAATATAAATGATGATCAGTTATCTAAATATTCTGGGTACGTAGGAATGTAGTCTAAACAGATCATACAAAAAAAACGACCCATTTGCAGTCTGGCCACCTGGGAAGCATTATTGTATAGAGCTTTGGAATCTGACAAGCCTGGACTTAAATCTGTGATCCTCAGCAAGTTACTTCTCTGAGCTTTCAGAGTTATGACCAGTATTTGTCATAATAATACAGTCATTGGCTTTGACAAGTCCTGGGTCTTGCATTTTAAATATTGACATTTTTGATACTTGACATTGGTTGATGAAAGCCAAATATCAGTATTCTGTATTGACAATTAATATCCATCATGTAGCTAGGGATCTGAAATAGTCATCAATAGGTACCACGAGCATTTAGCATACAACATTCAATATTTAGCAAAACCCAAGGTACTTCGCTTACTATACTGCATTTACTTACTTGGATCAAATTTGTCAATTTTTATAAGCCTGTTTTCATATACTTTGAGAGTGGAAATAAAATGAGTATAAATGGTAATTCTGACTTTATCTAGAGTACAATTCAGATTTACCAACTTTAAAATAAGAATATTTTAGGCATTGCTAATAAGACTTTTTAGCGGATAATATTGTGTGTGTGTGTTTACTTATGCCAGCCAACTAAAGTCTTTTGAGGACAAAATTGAATGTTTACGACCACAAAAGTGTAAACTCAAAAAATTTGGTGTAAATACTGCAATAAGCAATAATACTTTTAACTGTGTATGCAACTTGTATATAGAAACAGATTTTTCAGATAGGATCCTGGATGTTAAGAAAAAAGTTTGGTAAGATTTTGAAGGGAATGCAGTTTAATTAAAAAAAAATCTGCTTTCATTCAATGTTCTTTGTTTTCCCAAAGCATTTAAAATTAATTGTCACAGCACTAACCAATGGTATAATATTTCATTCATTCACTGATTTATTTAAAAATACTTACTCAGCACCTACTCTGTGCCAGGCAAACTGCTAACCAGTGAGCATACAATAGTGAATAAATATGGTCTAATTTCTGTCGTTAAAGACCCTAGAGTTCAGTGGGATAGAAATATGATGTAAACACATGAATAAACATAATTATAAATTGTGATCATTGCTGTGAATAAGAAGAAGCAAATGACAGGATAGAGAATAACTGAGGAAGCATAATTTAATTTGTTGTATCAGGGAAGAACCTCTCTGACAAAATGGAATTTACATGAAAGCCTGAAAGATGAGTAGGCATTTTTCAGTCCAGAACAGATAAGAGTTTTTTAGATGGAGGGAGTAACATATGTAAAGGCCCTGTGATGGGAAGGAGTTTGACTATTTAAGAAGGAGGCAAGGAATGGATATGGGTGGCTCAGTTAGGAGGCTATAGGAGTACTTCTGTCTAGAAATGAGGTAGTGTAGGAACTAGACCACACTAGGTTAGTGGCAGTAAAGTTAGAAGTGAATGGATTTTAAGAAACAAGTAGAAGGCAGAATCAACCGTGACTTGGGGATTCATTGGGTATAAAAATAGCGGAAGAGGGTGGTGTTGGTAAAATAAGGCTCTTAGTAAAAGTGGATGCATTGGAATCTTGCAGATGAAACTGTTATTGTCATGCCATACTTAATCTTGTATGAACATTGCCAGGTGGTTTATGCACTTATTTTCAAGTTGCAAGTGGCATATATTCTTAAAATACTATTCATTTTTTTCTGAACTTTTCAATTATAACCTTCTTAGAATTGAGGATTTGTCATCTTTTCTTGCTATAACACCAGAGTTCTTAGCCTTCTAAACTCAGTTAAGTCAATTTTATTTTTTAAAGTAGAGATTAGAATATCTAATTGCAGAGACAGAAAAAATTTAGATATTTATCCGGGGGTGCATGACTTAGGAATAGTTTTCTTGAAGGCAGAAATATTACACATAATTACTTGTCAATTTGCCTTAGTCATTATTATATAAGAATCTGGGAAAACACAATTTAATTAATGGACATGATTGGATATTTAAATAGTTACTTAAGTGTGTGCTATAGAGACCTTTCAGAATATGTTAAAAAGGTAAAAAGTACTTGATTATCTGACTGTGGGGTATACTTAAAAAACTTGCTTACTTGGTAAGGTTAAAACAGGCAGATATACAGTTTACATTGCAGCTGTAAGTGTGGTATCTGAGTAATTTACCTGGTTCTCAACAGACAGAACCAAGGGTAATTCCTGCCTAGGCATAGCCTAGTTAGAGTCTGGTTAGGTGGTCTTGGTTTGAGTATGATTGGAGATTTTGAAAATGAAATAATTGAGGAGAATCAAAGCAATATTATAATGAAGCTAAAAGCGGTTTACTACATAGCTAACTTAGCCATGTATCTAACAAATTGTAATATACGCGAACTGTGGGTTTTACTGTAATATCTCTCAAACTATGTACTATTACTACATACCCTTACTAAAGGATGGCAAACTTTATAGCCATGAGTGACAAAAGGAAACTGTTGTTCAAAGGTTGGATTCCATACTTGTATCTGCTCTACTGTCCATTCACTTTCGTCCTGTAGACTTTCTTTTTTTTTTTTATTAAGACAGTTTTTTTAGAGCCAGTTCTAGGCTCACAGCAGAATTGAGCAGAAAGTACAGAGTTGGCATACTCAAGACCTCACACACGCAGAGCCTCTTCCATTACCTGTATCCTCCACCAGAGTAGTATGTTAGTTACAGTTGGTGAACCTATATTGACACATCGTAATTGATCAAAATCCATAGTTTGTTGTGGTTCACTCTTTTTTTTTTTAAATTTTATTTATTTATTTATTTATGGCTGAATTGGGTCTTTGTTGCTGCGCGTGGGCTTTCTCTAGTTGTGGCGAGCGGGGGCTGCTCTTTGTTGTTGTGTGCGGGTGTGATGGTTCACTCTTGATGTTGTACATTCCGTGGGTTTGGACAAATGTATAATGATATGTATCCAATGTTATAGAATCATACAGAGTATTTTGCCTGTCCCCTAAATCCTCTGTGTTCTGCCTATTCCCAAACCCTGGCAACCACTGATCTTTTTACTGCCTCCATAGTTTTGCCTTTTCCAGAATGTCATATAGCTGGAATTATATAGTATGTAGCCTTTTTGGATTGGCTTCTATTAGTTACCAATATGCATTTTAATTTTACCCATGTATTTCATGGCTTGATAGCTCATTTCTTTTTAGCAAAGAATAATATTCCGTTGTCTAGATATACTACAATTTATCCGTTCACCTACTGGAGGACATCTTGGTTTCTTACAAGTGTTGGCCATTATGAATAAAACTGCTATAAATATGTGTGCAGGTTTTTATGTGGACATAGTTTTCAGCTCCTTTAGGTAAATACCAAGCAGTGCAATTGCCAGATCATATGGTAAGAGTATATTTAGTTTTATAAGAAACCATTCATTAAACTGTCTTCCAAAGTGGCTGTATCATTTTGCAGCAATGAATAAGAGTTCCTGTTGCTTCATATCCTCACCAGCCAATATTCTGCATTTTGGCCATTCTAATGGGTGTAGAGTGGCATCTAATTGTTTTAATTTGCATTTCCCTGGTGACATATGATGTGAAGTCATATGTCAGACTTAATATAGCCAGAAATAATTAGAAGCCCTCTTACTCTATAATGCTTAGAACTGATTTTGTTGGCTAATTGCAAAATATGTTTAAATGAGAGAATCATTAAAATAATACATTTCTTGAACATTTAATTTTAACTGAAAACATAAATTCAGCTGACTACTCTTTTGATGTCAGGCTAAGGTCATTTTTTCTACTAAGAATCTGTTAATTTACTTTGTATGTTATCTTTCTTGTATAAACCATGCTTGTAATTCATCATTTATGAGGACTTACACACTTAATGAATTCTACACTTGGGTTATTTTCATAAGCATTTTATTATTTCTCTCATTACAGAACAGTTCCTTTTTCAACAGTAATTTAAAAAATATATGACTCAGCTTTATCAAATGTTTCCAAAGCTTTTAGCCTTTTTCATAGAAACACCAACTCTTTTTTTTAAATTGATTACTTTATTTATTTATTTTTGGCTGCACTGGGTCTCCGTTGCTGCGCACGGGCCTTCTCTAGTTGCAGTGAGTGGGGGCTACTCTTTGTTGTGGTGCGTGGCTTCTCACTGCAGTGGCTTCTCATTGTGGAGCACGGGCTCTAGGCAGGCGGACTTCAGTAATTGTGGCACGCAGGCTCAGTAGTTGTGGCGCACAGGCTTAGTTGTGAGTGGGAGCTACTGTTCATTGTGATGCATGGGCTTCTCACTGCGGTGGCTTCTCTTGTTGTGGAGCATGGGCTCTAGGCATGTGGGCTTCAGTAGTGTGGCACACAGGGTCAGTAGTTGTGGCGCACAGGCTTAGTTGCTCCGCGGCATGTGGGATATTCCCGGACCAGGGCTCGAACCCATGTCCCCTGCATTGGCAAGCAAATTCTTAACCATTGTGCCACCAGGGAAGTCCCAAAACACCAACTCTTTACACTCATATTTTATTGGTTTACATGCTATTTAATAAAATGACAAAATTACAATAAGTATAATTGGCATAAAAAGGTTTAGGAACAAGCACAACTAATTCTTGAACCATACAACTTAAAGTGAACAGAAGTAGATAAGTGTGCCAACAATTAGCCAGTGTAAGCTATTTTGGTGAGCTATGGTATCAGTCTTTACAGTTTACGGAAAGACTGAAGATTGTTTAAGTTGGTTAATTTAACACCATCTATAAATCATGACCTAGTAGATTGTGATGGAAATGATTGGCTTGTGGGAAACTGATTGGATAATCAATCGCATCCTAGTGGACTAGATTTTCCTAATTATTTCCTAGCTTCTCCTCTACAAAAGACTGTCATAGCTCAGTACTCAGAACACGTGACTCGTGCAAAAACATAACTCTGGCTTTACAACCATGTGTAGGTTTATAATATACTTAATATAAATATATAATTCATATGTATTAAAATTTTTTTAATGAAGAAATGTATGCTTTGGAACATATTAGTGAATAATTAGCTCTTTGAAAACCCTTGCATCCAGGCCTCCTCTTAGTTCTCCAGCCGAATCTTTGATAATTGCGCTCATAGTCGGAAAGATTAAATAGCAAATTGCAGTTCCCACTGTTTCATGGTCCCTTGCCTTTGCTTTTACCATTTTCTTTGTTGATATGCTCTTCCCACTTTTGATTGGCTCTTTAATATTAACTACCCTTCAACACTCAGCTTATGTGTGGCTTTCTTCAGGAAACTTTCCCAAACACCCCAGTTCGGGCTCATACCCCTGATTTTGTTACCATGGCACCCTTTTATAGCATTATTTTAAAATTAACTGTATACTATACACTGGACTGTACATCCTTCAAAGGTAGGCACTGTATCTCATTTACCTTTGTACACAGGACTCAGCAAGATGAACATGCTAGATACTCAGTGTTTAACTGAAGAGCAAGGTGCCAAAGTTCATGTTTTGCAAAGTTCACAACCACCATTTAGGTATAGAATTTTATGACAAGACTTAGGAAGATTGGATGTAGAGAGCAGAAACCTGGCAGATGACTAAAGAAGGTTAATGTAAAAACTGCATTTTTAAATTGCTGGAAGGATAATAGCTTTGTATCTTGGCTACATACTAGTATTATGTCAGGCCTTGAAAAATTGGGGTCAGCTTCAGTAGTAGATATACAAGTGGTAGAAGCTTATATATGTTCATTTAAGGTTGGGCATCTTCTTAAATCATCCCAGGCTAATATTCTGTAAATCTTAGATTGCCCTCAAATAGCTAAAGAAAACGGAGGGTGGGGGAGTTTTCATGTAGTACAAATAGAGTTAATTAATCTTTTAGGGTTTTAAAAATTGTTTATTAGTGATATCATCATTATAAGCTGGATGAATAAAACAACCATTTAATTGCCTAATGTGCTAATATCTAATGGGAGAAACAGAGACATTATTGAAAGAACATGAGTCTAAGATTCAGATCATTTGGCACTATTTCCAGTGATGCCTTGCTCTAGCTTTGTGGCCTTGAATGTGTTCCTGCAACTCTCTGTGATTCAGCTTTCAAATCTGCAGGCTGATAGTTCTCAGCTGAGGGTGATTTTGTCCCCAGGGGACATTTGGCAATGTCTGGAGACATTTTTGACCATCACAATTTGGGGGCTGTTATGGGCATTTAGTGGATAGAGGCCAGGGCTATTGCTAGGCATCCTGCAGTATGCAGAACAGCTGCCAACAACAAAGAATTACCCATCCAAAATCTCAGTAGTGCCAAGACTGAGAAATCCTGGGCTATATAATCTATGAGGGGCTTTTCTAACTTCACTATCTCTTTCTCAAACGAAGGCTGATAATTTTTTTTTAATTTTAAATTATCTGAGTAAACATAAAAATGAGGACATTCCATGAATTCAGTTGTCCAGTAGATTTTTAAATGGTATCTTAGTAATTTTCAATGAATTAAATAACATAAGCAGAGAAGAATAAATACAGTCAAAATGTACTACTCTACACGTCTTCTGATTCAGCATTCTCAAATGTGAGTTAAATATAGTTGTAGAAAACCCAGGAGAGATGAAGATGTTTATTTTTTTCAGTAGTGTGACAGTTTCCCAGTGCTGTCAGATAGGTACCAGTCGTATTTATAGGGAAAGGGAAAAAAAGTAA
Organism: Mesoplodon bidens; assembly: GCF_964165515.1. NCBI lineage: Eukaryota > Metazoa > Chordata > Mammalia > Artiodactyla > Ziphiidae > Mesoplodon > Mesoplodon bidens. The sequence goes on along the minus strand of NC_138167.1, from coordinate 78,391,486 downwards.
TGTTGAAGAGCTTAAATACTATAATTTAGTTGAAAACCATATTTCAGTACATAGCAACTTTCAGGGATGAATACACATCCCTATGATTTAAAGTAAGATTTATCAGTGGTATAAAAATATTTCAGTATACTGAATTTCATGACTTGGGATCAGTTAAGAATGAACATCAGTGCTAGTAGAATTCTCACTTACTTTGGAGGAAGTGTGTATTTTGAAATTCTCAGTGGTGATTAATGGTTAGGTCCTATCTGCTCCATATCTTCATGACATACTCACTTAAAGAGCCTGAGAACAGGTTTCAAAAGCAACAACATAAATACCAACCACATTTTTCTAAGCGTAAGACAAGGTTTTCGTTTGTTGTCTAAAATGTTTTTTAAAGACCAGGGTGACAGCATGCAAGGCTTGAGGTAGTTATGGAAGGGGAACTGGAAGTGGTTCTCTGACTTTCTTCCAGGTTCCTCTGCCTTAGTCTTCTGTCTGCCCCCTTGCACACTTGACTCATCAAGTACGGATCCCAAATTGGAGCCCATGCCAGGTTCCTTAGGCAATGGCGCCGTGTCTTATTTCTGTTTCTCCCCAGTGTCTGGCATGCAGTGGCTCTAAATCACCTCCCTGCCCCCAGGCCTCAGGCTCTTTCCCTCCATTCCCCTTCATCCTGCTGCCCCTCCTCCCTTCCATCTTGGCTTGGTATGTACAAACTCTGTGGTGGTTTAGCTACATTTATCTACCACTTCTGGATGTTTAGAGAAGGGGAGCCCTCCCACCTGATCTCAACCTGCTGCATTGCTGGAACCCATTCATTATTCAATCTATTAAAATCTTATTTCTTCATTTTATTACCAAAACATTCTTTCACACAGCTCATTGATGGGTCTCTGGTTTTCTTTCCACCCCAGCAAGAAAATTGGTTTCCCAAAACCAATGCCCCCTTTCCCTACCCCGATTATTATGTATAATGGGAATTGACAGAGCACACACAGGGCATGATTATGAAACATTTTTTTTTTTTACTCTGTTGAAATATAGTGGTGGCATTACTGTCTCTTGGAATATCAAACACTTGGCTCAAGATTGAGAAAATTGTAAGTTAGCAAGGTTATCTCTAATTCCCCATGATAAAAGAAATCAAGTGTTTTAGAGCTGTCAGTAGTACTTGGACTTTGTCTACTGCTGTGTCATTTACTTTTTCCCCCACAAAATAGAACTGGTGTGTAGGCAGAATTGAAGCCAGCAGTTGAGATTCGGGACTATCTCCAACATCAGGTTCAACTTCAAAGTGTTTCTCAAGGGCCTATTCATCCCTGGTTTGCAGTGCAGAGTTGTGGTCCTAATCATTTTTCATGTGCTGATGAGGAAAATGAAGGAACGGATACTTCCCCTCCTTCTGCTTTGTCATCCTGACCTTGGTTGTGCTGGTTGAGTTTCTCATTAATGATGCAAGGTCTAGTGGTCTGTGCTGTGTTCAGTTGGGGATCATTTCTCATAACTTATTTTTTATTGGCCAGCACTCTATGGAAGAGTCTTGGAAATGATTTACCTAGCACTCTATGCCATAGGGCAGTGCACTTTTGAATAAAAGTGCTAATGGTCAGAACTGAAGGGACATTCCTGTGTTTTGGATTGGTTCCCAAATTCATTGAATTTCAGGATGCCTTGAAGGTAATTGTCAACTGTTTTATTTATAAAAATGGTTTATTCAGTATAGTCGTGTCTAGTAAGCTGCCATATGGTGCCTTAGTATGCCATCAAATGGGTAATCAAAGCTTAAGAGCAAATTTCCAAGAACTAATAAAACAAATGTGATGAATAGAACGAGTGTTATTTGGGACAGCAGACATCAGTGGCTGGATCGCTTTGCTTTTCTCTTAGCTATTTAGTAGATGGAAATATTTTTGAACCAGTAGGCCCAGTATAGTACCTTAAAGTTTTTTTAATTATAAAAGCAGTACACATTTATTTAAAAATCAGTCTGGAATGGAAGAATAAAAATGAATTGATTCAATTTATCCACCTGCTACCCTAATACCTTGGGGAATATGCTTTCAGATAATTAAAGGGATAGAAAAAGAAAGAGATGGAGTCGAATATGAAATTTTAAAAATATAAATGAATCATAATATATATAGTTATCCTACTTGTTTTTTTCAATATGTCTTAGTTTTTTTTTTTTTTTGTGGTACGCGGGCGTCTCACTGTTGTGGCCTCTCCTGCTGCGGAGCACAGGCCCTGGACGCGCAGGCCCAGCGGCCATGGCTCACGGGTCCAGCCGCTCCGCGACATGTGGCATCTTCCCAGACTGGGGCACGAACCCGTGTCCCCTGCATCGGCAGGCTGACTCTCAACCACTGCGCCACCAGGGAAGCCCATGTCTTAGTTTTGAGTGTCAGGATATGTCAGTCCATCTCATTGTTTTTACAGCAGTTTAGTATTCCAGATCACAGAGGAACATGCCATGAGTTAGGTGAGTCTTCTGCTATTGATAAACTGAAGGTAACTGCCAATGTTTCACTGTTATAAACAGTGACTTAGTGAACATCTTTGTATCTTAGAATACATAGGCTGACATTTCTGTAGGATTAATACTTAAAAATGGAATTTATCATCACCAGTTATACATATTTTGAATTCTGGTTGATATTCTTAAATTGCCTCTCTCCAAAGACACTTTTAATTGGCATGTTCACCAGCACTGAATGAGAGGGCTTATTTCCTCCATACCTCAGTGCCCAGCTTTTTTTTTTTTTTTTTTCCAGCTTTTCTTGATGGAAGAAAGTTTTGGGGTTCTTTGGTGGTTTGACCACACTTACCAGATAGATTCCTATTGTACTATTGTTCCTATTGTACTCCATGGAGAGAATAAAATAACAAAAATAACAAGAAACAACTCTGAGGATATGGATCTTCTGAGCAGTTTAACCAAAACCTAAGCAAAGCAAATTAAGTGACTCTGTTATCAGCAGAGGCTTCTGCTTACCCCTGTGCTAAATGACAGGCTGCTAGGCTGGATCACAGGAACTCCTGTACAAACAAAGGTGGATACCTTGAACCAGTTAGTAAATCAGAGGTGTTTCTCCACTTTTTTCCCCAAATTCCCAGCCTGAGTCTTTCATCTAACCACTTCCATTTGAAGAAAGTCCCCAACTACCAGTTTTCAAGTCCCAGAGCATTTGCTCTAAGACTTAGCAGTCACCCTTCTCAGATCTCAAGGGAGACAACAGCTCCTGGACCTGGCATGTGAGAGTCTAAAAAAGGCCATCCTCCTCCCATCCCCCCCAACACCCCCCCCCCACCGCCATGCACAGAAAGAGATGGAGGGAAACATTTTTCTAAGGAAAAAATAGGCAAAAAGAATGGATGAGAGAGTGGCAACTGGGTGATTTTCCAGCTCCTGGGATAGAGGAACAAAGAGAAGCCTTAAATCTTATCAGCCATAGCTTATACTTGATAGAGTGCAGGGTGGAGGGGCAGATGGGAGAAGATCCTTAAACTTCCAGTAGGGACCAGCAAACACTGTAGTAGCTGTGTACCCCTTATCTTTGGGGTCCTTACTCATACTTCCTTGTGGCTAAAATTTGATATATTTCTATTCATTTCTTTTCAGATCTTAACTATTTACATTTTTTGGACTTTATATTTCCCTTTCCCTTCTGCATTACTTGCTTTAAAACAACAAATCCATTGAAGAAATCCAACCTTAACCTTTTCATTCAAGTACATGTTTTTTTAAATAAAAAACATATTTATGGATAATAATAATATAGAAGTAGTTTGCACCTATAAGCAGATTCAGTGTCATCTTTGCCACCTACTTCCTGTATTATGTATACACTCAGTTTATTAAAGACATAGAAATCCTTTTTATGTCCCTTATCAGGAGATTGGCAGCCAAATTATGTCTTAAAATTTTTTAAATTAATTTACTTTAGAATACTTATATACATAGTAACTTCTAAGATGAGCTAGCTCAAATTCTGCAACAAATTCAGTTGTTGTCTATAAGTAGATTATCATGAGAAAGAAGAGAATTGATAAAAATATCTGTTACCTCACTTAAAGGTAGAAGTAACAGTGTTTGTTATTTAAACACTAAATTTTCTCTCCTTTTCCACACCTCCGATTCTCTCTCTTTTCTTGTGTTTGCTAACAGGCAGTTGGAATATATATTGCTGCTACCTTTCACTTTCACATGTAGGATAGAACTCTGGAAAACTGAAAAAGGCTTTGCAGTTTCTTCATTGACTAAAATCACAAGCCAGGCATTTAAAAACAATTTTTTATTAAGTAATTCTTTAACGAATTTTTTTGTGTCTGTAAATCAAGAAATTTCCTTTTTTTCCACAAAGATTATATATATATATATATATATTTCTCCTATAAGCCACTTAGAATGGAACTACAAACTGTACAGTCTCAAGTACTTTATAAATCTGAAAGCTATGTCCTGTAGTTTGTGATGACTTTGCAGGTAGGCACTGCAACCACATCTATTTGGAGACTAGATTTGAAGCTATTATTATACACCCACAGTGTGTATTTGATGAAATGGTAGGCAATTAAAGTTTACATAAACATGCGTTGTATTAAAATAGTATGTATATAGCAGATATTTTTCATATAGTAACTGGCCAGTTTTACAGTGGGAATAGAAATGCTATAAAACTTATATATGAAGAGTGCCATTAAAAGATAGCCCTTTTTAATATTACCTGAATTTTTGGGGGTGTGAGTGGGCAGATGAGTAATTGAAAAATAACATCAACATAAAAATTAAACCAAGGATAGCCTGAGCTTGTTTGTCATAATTGGGAGCTTTTGTGGCTTTGTAGGAGACTGTAGGTTCTGGAAAGAGCACTGGGTTAGGAGAAGGAAGGCCTGGTGTTAGACTGGCTTTCCTGTAAATTAGTCATGTCATTCACTCCTCCAAGTCTCAAATTCCTCAACTTAAAAAGGACCCTATACCACAGAGTAAAAGCTTAATAAATGCTTGTTGAATGAATGAAAGAATGAATGAAGCTTTTAAAAATTCCTTGCCAATATTAGGAAATTCCACCAGGAATAAAACTAAAAGAAAAAGTCAGCATCACAGATTTCAAAAAACCTCCAGCCAAACATTCTTTATATTTAGTTTAAATTTGTTTGTAGATTTACAGATGTTGTATAGAGCACATTTTCTCAGGCACAAAATGACTTCTGGTCTCAGAGTACAGTGCCACATTAACTGGTTTGGAGAGAAAGAGTCTCAGGTGCTACAGAAATGTGACTCTGGATAATGCCAGTTTGACACAGATGGGGATGAATTAGTTGTCCAAAACATCCAAGTATGTGATGCATAAAGCAGCATTGACAGCCAGTGGGGAAGATCTTATCAATGAAGTTCACAAAGCTCTGAATGTTTACTTCACAGTGGAAATGTGATCAGAAAACTGAGTTGTCATAGAAACCCTATGCTAGGGATAAAACGTTTTAATACTACAGATTAAATTCAGTGACAAAGGAGCTGTATACTGAATTTTGAACTCAGGTATTCTTTTTTAACTTGCTTAATTGACACTCCTTTTTATTTTTATTTATTTATTTATTTATTTATTTATTTATTTTTTGCGGTACGCAGGCCTCTCACTGCTGTGGCCTCTCCCATTGCGGAGCAAGGCTCCGGACGCGCAGGCTCAGCGGCCATGGCTCACGGGCCCAGCCGCTCCGCGGCACGTGGGAACTTCCTGGACCGGGGCACGAACCCATGTCCCCTGCATCGGCAGGCGGACTCTCAACCACTGCGCCACCAGGGAAGCCCTGATACTCCTTTTTAAAAGGACTTTTTTTTTTTTTTTTTTGTGGTACGTGGGCCTCTCACTGTCGTGGCCTCTCCCGTTGCGGAGCACAGGCTCCAGACACACAGGCTCAGCGACCATGGCTCACGGGCCCAGCTGCTCCGCGGCATGTGGGATCCTCCCAGACCGGGGCACGAACCCATGTCCCCTGCATCAGCAGGCGGACTCTCAACCACTGTGCCACCAGGGAAGCCCTTAAAAGGACTTATAATATCTAAAAGGGAGTCAAGTATTTTTGTGTAAATTGTCCATAGACTTCTGTTGAAAAACTGTATGAAATCAAATATATTTTTTATGAAGAGGTAAGCTTTCTCATGTTTATTTCTCATGTAGAATTATCTTGGAATCAAAATAATTTTACTGATATCAATTAGTGACATAGGAAGGTAGATATCCCAACTGTCTACATTTTCATACACAGAATCCTAAATCTCTAAGAATCAGGTAATAGCTGCTATTGGCTTAGAAATGAAAATTAATAGTTTCCCAATCTACTGAAGAGTCAACCATTTAGGAAAACAGACAAATACTGAATTACTTGATTATGTGGAGAGCCGGTATTTATTGAGGGCCTGCTGTGGGCCTGCCAATGCTAGACTCTGTGTACATGATTTCATTTAATCCTCCAACTACTCTGAAATGTCTTCATTTCTTGATGTGTAAGCTGAGGCTAAGAGATGTTAAACAATGTGCCCAAGGTCATACATAGATAAGCAGGCTGACTTGGAATTCAAACCCGTTGAACTTCCAGAATGGTTCCATGCTGCCATATACAGTTACCTAGACACAAATTTCTAAGGAACAGAGTAGACAATTTATGATAAATAAAATATAGTTGAGGTAGGGTGGAGACTCTATAATAAGAAGAACTAGAAGAACGTCTAGATTTTACACGTGATGGTCTCTACTGGACCAATCTGTTAGGCATGGAATTAAACAACCAGCCTCCCAGGCTGGTATGAAAAATTTGAAACAATTATGGGCATGAACATATTTTCACATAATTCACACTAATGCCATTTTAATAAATGATCCAAAATATGCCTGCATGTGTTTTCAGCTTTTTGAAAGGGACTGATGTGATTCTTGGTTTTTGATTATGAACACCCTGCTGACTGGACATGTTTCCCTGGAACATTATGTGTTATTGCTTATAATACATTAGCTATTTATTAAATTAAGTTTAAATTGTAGAAAACTTACTTTATCATGTACTTTATCATGGGACCTGTTACCAAAATCAACCATCTTGAGAATATGCATCACTGAAGAATTTGGACTAATCAAATCATTAGGCAGAGAATTTAATCATAACTCAGCCAATCTCTGATGGGCAAGTTAGTTGCATCATTCTCAAATCTACTGTGGTTGGTTGATGTGGTGTTTATACTGAACATAGATTAGTTGAAAAGGAGTAATGTTTTCAAGTGAAAGATTGTAATTGAGAGTGAAAATTTGATTTGGAATATGAGAAATGACAGAGAGCAACGTTGGAAAAGATATAACCAGATATTCTGAAATACGTGTTTAAAGGCAGAAAAAATAAATATATCTGAAGATGCAGTTGAAAGAAAAATAAAGATATGAACAGTGGTGATTGGCCCCAGAAAAACGTTCACAAACCTTATCCATTCAACATGATATAATGATTGGATGGATGGATAGATGGATGGATGCAACTAATAAAATGGCTACAGAAAAACCAGTGATATCCATTAAGAGTGATGCAGTGAGTTCTAATCTTACTTATGGATGTACTATCAGTAACCTCCCCCTCCTCCCTCTTCCCCTCCCGCTCTCCACCCCCATCTCCCTCCCTTTCTCTCTGTATTTGGCCCTTACCAATATGTTGGGAGCTGTCCATGGTTCTGAACCAGTGTTGTCTGTAGAAGTCATAGGGATGTTTTCCTTCTCTCAACTACAATACCTTATTTCTTTTTTTTTAAAACATCTTTATTGGAGTATAATTGCTTTACAATGGTGTGTTAGTTTCTGCTGTATAACAAAGTGAATCAGCTATATGTATACATATATCCCCATATCCCTTCCCTCTTACGTCTCCCTCCCACCCTCCCTATCCCACGCCTCTATGTGGTCACAAAGCACCGAGCTGATCTCCCTGTGCTATGCAGCTGCTTCCCACTAGCTATCTATTTTGGTAGTGTATATATATCCATGCTACTCTCTCACTTCGTCCCAGCTTACCCTCCCCCTCCCCATGTCCTCAAGTCCATTCTCTACGTCAGCGTCTTTATTCCTGTCCTGCCCCTAGGTTCATCAGAACCTTTTTATTATTATTATTATTTTTCGATTCCATATATATGTGTTAGCATACAGTATTTCTTTTTCTCTTTCTGGCTTACTTCATTCTGTATGACAGACTCTGGGTCCATCCAACTCACTACAAATAACTCAATTTCATTTCTTTTTATGGCTGAGTACTATTCCATTGTATATATGTGCCACATCTTTTTTTTTTTTTCTAAATTACAGATAACTTGGAAAACAGAAATGAACAAACTATAATCCGGTCACGTTAATATAATCGGCTAAGTTTTCTTTTTTCTTCTTGTTCTTTTGAATTTTATTTATTTATGTTATACAGCAGGTTCTTATTATTTACCTATTTCATACATATTAGTGTATATATGTCAATCCCAATCTCCCAGTTCATCACAGCAGCCCCCCACCACCACTTTCTCCCTTGGTGTCCATACGTTTGCTCTCTACATCTATGTCTCTATTTCTGCCCTGCAAACCAGTTCATCTGTACCATTTTTCTATGTTCCACATATATGCATTAATATACGATATTTGTTTTTCTCTTTCTGACTTACTTCACTCTGTATGAAAGTCTCTAGATCCATCCACGTCTCTACAAATGACCCAATTTCGTTCCTTTTTATGGCTGAGTAATATTCCATTGTATATATGTACCATATCTTCTTTATCCATTTGTCTGTCGATGGGCATTTAGGTTGCTTCCATGACCTGGCTATTGTAAATAGTGCTGCAATGAACATCAGGGTGCATGTGTCTTTTTGAATTATGGTTTTCTCAGGGTATATGCCCAGTAGTGGGATAGCTGTGTCATATGGTAATTCTATTTTTAGTTTTCTAAGGAACCTCCATACTGTTCTCCATAGTGGCTGTATCAATTTACATTCCCACCAGCAGTGCAAGAGGGTTCCCTTTTCTCCACACCCTCTCCAGCATTTGTTGTTTGTAGATTTTCAGATGATGCCCGTTCTAACTGGTGTGAGGCGATACCTCATTGTAGTTTTGATTTGCATTTCTCTAATAAGTAGTGATGTTGAGCAGCTTTTCATGTGCCTCTTGGCCATCTTTTATGTCTTCTTTGGAGAAATGTCTATTTAGGTCTTCTGCCCATTTTTGGATAGGGTTTTTTTTTTAAATATTGAGCTGCATGAGCTGTTTATATATTTTGGAGATTAATCCTTTGTCCGTTGATTCATTTGCAAATACTTTCTCCCATTCTGAGGGTTGTCTTTCTTCTTGTTTGTGGTTTCCTTTGCTTTGCAAAAGCTTTTAAGTTTCATTAGGTCCCATTTGTTTATTTTTGTTATTTCCATACTCTAGGAGGTGGATCAAAAAAGATGTTGCTGTGATTTATGTCAAAGAGTGTTCTTCCTATGTTTTCCGCTAAGTTTTATAGCGTGCAGTCTTACATTTAGGTCTCTAATCCATTTTGAGTTTATTTTTGTGTATGGTGTTAGGGAGTGTTCTAATTTCATTGTTTTACACATAGCTGTCCAGTTTTCCCAGTACCACTTATTGAAGAGGCTGTCTTTTCTCCATTGTATATTCTTGCATCCTTTATCAAAGATAAGGTGACCATATGTGTGTGGGTTTATGTCTGGGCTTTCTATCCTGTCCCATTGATCTATATTTCTGTTTTTGTGCCTGTACCATACTGTCTTGATTATTGGAGCTTTGTAGTATAGTCTGAAGTCAGGGAGCCTGATTCCTCCAACTCTGTTTTTCTTTCTCAAGATTCCTTTTGCTCTTTGGGGTCTTTTGTGTTTCCATACAAATTGTGAAATTTTTTGTTCTAGTTCTGTGAAAAATGCATTGGTATTTTGATAGGGATTGCATTGAATATGTAGATTGCTTTAGGTAGTATAGTCATTTTCACAATGTGGATTCTTCCAATCCAAGAATATGGTATATCTCTCCATCTATTTTTATCATCTTTAATTTCTTTCATCAGTGTCTTATAGTTTTCTGCATACAGGCCTTTTGTCATCTTAGGTAGGTTTATTCCTAGGTGGTATTTTATTCTTTTTGTTGCAGTGGGAAATGGGAGTGTTTCCTTAATTTCTCTTTCAGATTTTTCATCTTTAGTGTATAGGAATGCAAGAGATCTGTGCATTAATTTTGTATCCTGCTACTTTACCAAATTCATTGATTAGCTCTAGTAGTTTTCTGGTGGCATCTTTAGGATTCTCTATGTATAGTATCATGTTATCTGCAAACAGTGAAAGCTTTACTTTTTCTTTTCCAATTTGTATTCCTTTTATTTCTTTTTCTTTTCTGATTGCTGTGGCTAAAACCTCCAAAACTATGTTGAATAATAGTGGTGAGAGTGGACAACCTTGCCTTGTTCCTGATCTTAGTGGAAATGGTTTCAATTTTTCACCATTGAGAATGATGTTTGCTGTGGGTTTGTCAGATATCGCCTTTATTATGTTGAGGTAAGTTCCCTCTATGCCAATTTCTGAAGGGTTTTTATCATAAATGGGTATTGAATTTTGTCAAAAACTTTTTCTTCATCTACTGAGATGATGATATGGTTTTTCTCCTTCAGTTTGTTAATATAGTGTGTCACATTGATTGATTTGCATATATTGAAGAATCCTTGCATTCCTGGGATAAACCCCACTTGATGATGGTGTATTATCCTTTTAATGTCCTGCTGAATTCTGTTTGCTAGTACTTTGTTGAGGATTTTTGCATCTATTTTCATCAGTGATATTGGCCTGTAGTTTTCTTTCTTTGGGACACCTTTGTCTGGTTTTGGTATCAGGGTGATGGTGGCCTTGTAGAATGAGTTGGGAGTGTTCCTCCCTCTGCTATATTTTGGAAGAATTTGAGAAGCATAGTTGTTAGCTCTTCTCTAAATGTTTGATAGAATTCGCCTGTGAAGCCATCTGGTCCTGGGCTTTTGTTTGTTGGAAGATTTTTAATCATAGTCTCAATTTCAGTGCTTGTGATTAGTCTGTTTATATTTTCTATTTCTTCCTGGTTCAGTCTTGGGAGGTTGTGCTTTTCTAAAAATTTGTCCATTTCTTCCAGGTGGTCCATTTTATTGGCATATAGTTGATTGCAATAATCTTTCATGATCCTTTGTATTTCTTCAGTGTCAGTTGTTACTTCTCTTTTTTCATTTCTAATTCTGTTGATTTGAGTCTTCTCCTTTATTTTCTTGATGAGAAAAAAAGTGGTTTATCAATTTTGTTTATCTTCTCAAAGAACCAGCTTTTAGTTTTATTGATCTTTGCTATGTTTCCTCATTTCTTTTTCATTTTTTTCTTTTCTGATCTTTATTATTTCTATCCTTCTAACTTTGGGGGTTTTTTTTGTTCCTCTTTCTGTAATTGCTTTAGGTGTAAGGTTAGGTTGTTTGAGTTGTTTCTTGTTTCTTGAGGTAGGATTGCATTGCTCTAAACTTCCCTTTTAGAACTGCTTTTGCTGCGTCCCATAGGTTTTAGGTCCTCACGTTTTCATTGTCATTTGTTTCTATGTATTTTTTGATTTCCTCTTTGATTTCTTCCGTGATCTCTGGTTATTAAGTAGTGTATTGTTTAATGTCCACGTGTTTGTGTTTTTTACAGATTTTTTCCTGTAATTGATATCTAGTCTCATAGCATTGTGGTCAGAAAAGATACTTGATCCGATTTCAATTTTTTTAGATTTACCAAGGCTTGATTTGTGACCCAAGATATGATCTATCCTGGAGAATGTTCCATGAGCACTTGAGAAGAAAGTGTATTCCATTTTGGATGGAATGTCCTATAAGTATCAATTAAGTCCATCTTGTTTAATGTGTCATTTAAAGCTTGTGTTTCCTTACTTATTTTCAATTTGGATGATCTGTCCATTGGTGAAAGTGGGGTGTTAAAGTCCCCTACTATTATTGTGTTACTTTTGATTTCCCCTTTTATGGTTGTTAGCATTTGCCTTATGTATTGAGGTGCTCCTATGTTGGGTGCATAAATGTCTACAGCTGTTATATCTTCTTCTTGGATTGATCCCTTGATCATTATGTAGTGTCCTTCTTTGCCTCTTGTAATAGTCTTTATTTTAAAGTCTATTTTGTCTGATATGAGAATTGCTACTCCAGCTTTCTTTTGATTTCCATTTACATGGAATCTTTTTCCATCCCCTCACTTTCAGTCTGTATGTGTCCCTAGGTCTGAAGTGGGTCTCTTGTAGACAGCGTTTATACGGGTCTTGTTTTTGTATCCGTTCAACCAGTCTGTCTTTTGGTTGGAGCATTTAATCCATTAACATTTAAGGTAATTATTGATATGTATATTCCTATTACCATTTTCTTAATTGTTTCGGGTTTGTTTTTGTAGGTCTTTTCCTCATCTTGTGTTTCCTGCCTAGAGAAGTTCCTTTAGCATTTGTTGTAAAGCTGGTTTGTTGGTACTGAATTCTCTTAGCTTTTGCTTGTCTGTAAAGGTTTTAATTTCTCCATTGAATCTGCATGAGATCCTGGCTGGGTAGAGTAATCTTGGTTGTAGGTTTTTCTGTTTCATCACTTTAAATATGTCCTGCCACTCCCTTCTGGCTTGCAGAGTTTCTGCTGAAAGATCAGGTGTTGTAACCATATGGGGATTCCCTTGTATGTTATTTATTGTTTTTCCCTTGCTACTTTTAATAGTTTTTCTTTGTATTTAATTTTTGATAGTTTGATTAATGTCTGCCTGGCATTTTTCTCCTTGGATTTATCCTGTATGGGACTCTGTGCTTCCTGGACTTGATTGACTATTTCCTTTCCCATGTTAGGGAAGTTTTCAACTGTAATCTCTTCAAATATTTTCTCAGACCCTTTCTTTTTCTCTTCCTCTGGGACCCCTATAATTCGAATGTTGGTGCATTTAATGTTGTCCCAGAAGCCTCTGAGACTGTCCTCAATTCTTTTCCTTCTTTTTTCTTTATTCTGCTCTGCAGTAGTTATTTCCACTCTTTTATCTTCCAGGTCACTTATCCGTTCTTCTGCCTCAGTTATTCTGCTATTGATTCCTTCTTGAAAAAGTTTAATTTCATTTATTGTGTTGTTTTTCATTGTTTGTTTGCTGTGTCTGGTGGTGTGTTTTGGCGTTTCTGTGAACTTAGTATGATTTTTAGGTAGTCTCTCTGCTAATGGGTGGGGTTGTGTTCATGTCTTGCTAGTTGTTTGGCATGGGGTGTCCAGAACTGGAGATTGCTGGCCGTTGGGTGGAGCTGGGTCTTAGCATTGAGATGGAGATCTCTGGGAGAGGTCTCACCAATTGATACTACATGGGGCTGGTAGGTCTCTGGTGGTCCAATATCCTGAACTTCACACCTCAGAGGCTCAGGCCTGACACCTGGCCGGAGCACCAAGACCCTGTCAGCCACACAGCTTAGGGAAGCCTTCAGCCAAAGAGAAACATCGTGAACGGAGCATACACCTGTAGAAACCCTCTGGTGGTTTCCATTCCTTTCTCTCAGTACCTTATTTCTTTACCTTACACTTACTTGGATTGTAAATACAACACATCAGCCTTTTAGTAATGTTTCTTGTTATTGCCATTTCCAAGTGTGTGATCTCAGTAGAGATCCCAAACTTAACATGGCTAAAACTGAGCTGCTGGTATTTTCCCCAAACTAAATCTTCCTTCAGTTTTCCTCATCTCAATTAATGGTGGCTCTCTTCTTTGTTACTCAGGCTGACCCCGCATCTATTGCGTCTACCTTCAAAATATATTCAGAATCCAACCAGTTTCACCACTCCACTGTGACCATCACTGTGCAAGCCACCACCATCTCTCACTGTCCGAGACCTCTCACTTGTCTTCCTGCTTATGTCCTGCTCCCTCCTCGTTCCCACTTCCAAAGTCTGTTCTCAGTATGGAAGCCAGTTGTCAGATCATATCAGTCCTTTGCTGAAAATCCTGTGATGGCTTCCTGCTTCAGTCAGAGTAAAAGCTGAAGTCTTTATAATGGCCCTTGCATGATGTAGGTTTCTTGACTGTTCTGTATCTAAGTCCTCTACTTTTCTCCCTCTCATGGCAGCCCATTTCAGCCACATAGGCCCTTTTGATGATCCTTGAACCCACTCAATTAGGTTCTTGCTTTAGGGCCTTTGCACTTGGTGTTCCTCCTCTGGATAGTTTTCCAAAGTTACATGCACAGCTCACTTCACTTTAGGTCTTTATTCAAATTCTTTTTCTCTTTCTTTCTTTTTTTTTTTTTTTTTGCGGTATGCGGGCCTCTCACTGTTGTGGCCTCTCCCGTTGCGGAGCACAGGCTCCGGATGCGCAGGCCCAGCGGCCATGGCTCACGGGCCCAGCCGCTCCGCGGCATATGGGATCCTCCCAGACCGGGGCACGAACCCGTATCCCCTGCATCGGCAGGCGGACTCTCAACCACTGCGCCACCAGGGAGGCCCTCAAATTCTTTTTCATTGATGTTCTTCCTGGTCTTCCTATCTAAATTTGTTTTTTAAAAAACTCTCCATAACAGTTTATGGCTCCCCTTTCCTGATTTTTTCCCCTTAGCATGTCTATGATCCAACAAACTGTATATTTTAAACATGTTGTTGTTTCTCTCTCTAAAATGTAAGCTCAGTGCAAGTAAGGATTTTTTTCTGCTTTGTCTAGTGTTGTGCCTAGAATATAAAGCCTGGCACATAGTAGGAGCTCCATAAAAACTTACTGAATGGAATTACATTCACAAATAACTGATTTGTGGAAAATGTCAATATTTGATATAAATAGGCACATCTCATTCTATCAGATTATTTTAGACAACAAAGATGTTTTTAGTTTTTAGCATTAGTTGCTTTATAGTTTGGATCCTGGTGTTTGGAGGTGTTAAAATGGGTATGAAGTCCAGCCGTATAAGATTCAGAGGACTTCAGCAGAAGCTCCAGAGCTGGTGAGGTCCCAGGAAAATGTTCACATGAAGCCCCTTGACCCTATACTTCTTGCTTTCACTATTTACCGCCACTTCTAACACATATATGTCCTAAAGAAACTGAAGGTTTCTAGTGGTGTGGGCAAATAGAAGTGTTCCCTCAAACCATTTCAAGTGGAAAGAGGTAAGTTGTATCTGGAGTCTTATTTCTATGAACAAGGTTTGATAAATGCTCTTGATTTAAAAAATTTTTTTCTTAGAAAGGTGAACCAGCCACTAGGGGGTGCTGGGCATTCATATTCAGAGTAGGGTCCACAGTCTCATTGGGCTTGGCAAGTTAAGATGTCTAACCTCCCCCAAACCATTTCCTTGTCTGTATTCCTTTTGGCATTTTGTATAAAACTTATCATTGTTTAATATTTCTCTCATTCCTCGTTTCTCCAGTATTTTCTTCAGTTGGAGAGGGCAGTTATGGAAGTGTTTGGTTTCTCACCTTTAGGAATATGTGTTTAACCATTGCTAACCTCATTTCCATTTGCTAGGTAGCGGTGACTCATGCAAAGAGGGTCATGGCACTGGAGCCCTGTTAGTACTTTCTCATTCTTTAGCATTTCCTCACTTTCCTAAAAAGTGTAAAAGTCTTTTAAGTGACTTGGCTATCTCTGTAGGAGAGAGATTTTAAGAGAAACAATGGTCAAAATGACTAGCATGTATACTTACGAGTATCAGTTCTTTCAGGTGTTTAGTTTCATACTATTTCAGTTTAGGAAAATAACAGCCCATGTAGCCCCACATATTTTTTATAAATTTTACACATGCTTGTAAAGGTAATGGGGACACCAATATCTCATTGCCAAAAGTTAAACAGGAATCAGATAAGAGCAAAGAGTGAAAGGTGGAGAGGAATATATATTTACAAATAATCATCTTCTCTCAATGTAACATAGCATACTAGATCTTTAATTTAAACTTTGTTCTTCTTTAGTTAAGACAAAGTACCCTTATACAGTACTCTGCTGGTAGAGATCCATGTGGGAAAGAAACCTATATCTTTATTTCGTTAAATAATTTAGTAAATGGAAAAGCTGAGTCAATACGTTGTCATAATGTAGTGGTTAAAATTAGGCTCTTTGGTGTTGAAGACCTTGGTTTGAAACTCAGCTCTGCTGCTTATGAGGTGAGTAACGTCACCCAAGTTACTTTTTAAATCTCTCTTGATCCTTAATTTCCTTATCCATCCAGTAAGTTGAATAATCCCTACCCTATGAAGTTATTTGTGAGGGTGTCTGGAGACATATATATTGTGATATATCTAACCATCAGCACAAAGTATGGCATGCAGTAGCTGCTCTATAGAATCTAGTCCCTTTCCACTTTCATATAAAGATTTTTATTTTGGTTGTTAGATTATCCCCGTCCTAGTGGGAAAGTTTGACATCGATTTTGTCCTCCCTGAGCAATAGTACAATATGTGTAAATTCATGTGTAGGAATTCTGTTATTAGAGTTCTCATCATGTAAGTAAAAAATCAGCATTTTGCTTTTTGAAGATATCTTTTGTTACTCCTGGGTGGACTTCAGAGAGGACATCAAGGTGATCACTTAATATTAAAGTTGTGTATAGAATTATGCCTTACTGAAACAGCATGGGAAGAATCAAGTTAAAGTACAGTGAGCCACACCAAAACCTTATATGCAGTCTGTCTTTGTCTTAATACATGCCAAGACCTAATCCTCTGAAGTGGGTGCCATAGCTTTCAGTGAAACATCATCCATGTACAATTACATCACTCCAGCTTATATTCTATGGGTTTTGGAGATCATGTGTCCACAGTTTGTGTAAGATGCCCTTCTATGGTAGAGAATGATGACACTATTGTATGTAAGTCTTGGATCGTCTGCTCAGTAATTGTATGATCTTGAACAAGTCCATTAATTTGTTTGAACACAGCTCTTGTGCATAAAGAACAGTAGTAATTCTGCCCATTGTACATCCTTGTATTGGGGCAAAAGTGTGTGTGTGTATATATGTGATGGTTTCTCATTGCCAGACTGGTGTCTGCCTCTTTCACTTGTCAACCACATTTCTGAAACAATATAGGTTACTGTTCAAGTAGAGAATATGTAAGGGGCACCAGATGATGTGGGGAAACCATTTTTCTCTACTTTCTTTTCTAAATGCTAGTGGTTAAGAGGTCTGTGAGATGGGAAAACGGGGGATTAATTAGTGGCTGATTCTACATTTGCCTAAGGAAATGAATGATGTCTTTAGGGTGCTTTGGAAATTAGTTTAGTAGTTTGTCTCATTTTTCTACTTTAGTATTTCAATGTGTTAACTGAGTAGGATCCAGACAGATTCTCCTACGTAATCCCAGAATGCCTTTCCCTTTACTTGGGGATAGCACCAAAGTAATTTGTCTTTCCAGACCATCAGCCCTCCATCTTTGTAGCAGATGAACAGCCCCTGTGGCTGCTTCTGGGCAACAGTGAACATCACATGGGTGCTCCAGCCTCCCTGCCAGGGCTCTTAGGTCATCCTTCCTGCTTAGGCAAAGACTTCTTACAAGGCTCTTTTCTTGCCATCAGTTGTGACCTGGCTGCTGAGATAATGTTTCTCACATTTTCTTTCAATATTGTTGTATATTTATCCTAAGATAAATTTGACTTGCATTCATTGGTGGCTGTACCATGAGTTCATTTTTAGCTTATGCATCCACTATTTTTTAAAATAAATTTATTTATATATTTAGTTTGGCTGCATTGGGTCTTCATTGCTGCACATGGGCTTTCTCTAGTTGCAGCGTGCAGGGGCTACTCTTCGTTGTGGTGCGTGGCCTTCTCATTGTGGTGACTTCTCTTGTTGCGGAGCATGGGCTCTAGGCACAAGGGCTTCAGTAGTTGTGGCACGCGGGCTTCAGTAGTTGTGGCACATGGGCTTAGTTGCTCCAAGGCATGCGGGATCTTCCTGGCCCAGGGCTCGAACCCGTGTCCCCTGCATTGGCAGGTGGATTCTTAACCACTGTGCCACCAGGGAAGCCCATATGCGTTCACTTTGAGTACAAAAGTCTGTCTTTTTTTTTTTTTTTTTGCGGTACGCGGGCCTCTCAGTGTTGTGGCCTCTCCCGTTGCGGAGCGCAGGCTCCGGATGCGCAGGCTCAGCGGCCATGGCTCACGGGCCCAGCCGCTCCGTGGCATGTGGGATCTTCCCAGACCGGGGCACGAACCCGTGTCCCCTGCATCGGCAGGCGGACTCTCAACCACTGCGCCACCAGGGAAGCCCTGTCTTTTTTTTTAAAGTTGATTTTTGTTGTTGCTTTTCAGTGAGTATAACAGGCTCTTATACATATTATACAGAAACCTGTCTGTTGTGGAAAGTAGGCTAGACCTACACCTTGGCGACTAGCATAAAATATATTTCCCTCTCACTAAGAGCTTAACATGTGTACAGTACATTTTTGTATTGTTTACAACTTCTTTTGTTGCAGTGCCTTTTATAATGCATTGTAACTTGGCTAAATATGCCATTTTGAACTGACATTTAAAACTGTATAAAGATCCTGTGGTATTGATAAAAGCACTTTAGTAGGAAACACTGTGACATTTAAAACATTGCCAAGCTGCAGCGGATGACTTTTCCTTGAGGTTGTTGCAGACATCCCACAGTCGACATTTAGCGGCTTCCCCTGATGTCAGGTGTTTTGCATAAGGCCTTCTGAATGTGTTGATGCTTGTGGATTGTATGTTTCAGAGGTACCTGGAGAGGGCTCCTTTCAAAAAAAAAGTTTTCTCCATCAGCCCCCTGATGGAGATTTGCTAAAATTTCAGATAGATTCCTTTTGTTTTTGAACAGGTAGTTTCATAAGTCACTGAATGAGTATTTCCTGTGTGCCTAGTATGTGTTAGGGCCTGTGCTGGTACTAGAGTCACTCATTTCAACCTATGTAAAAATGATTAGCTGGCTGGATGGGGATGGGGAGAAAGAACACAACTTGAGGGCAGTAGGCTCCTGAGTGTGGTAATAAAGGCAGAGAGGAAAATGGTGTCTGAAAGTTTGACCATAGAAGATGTTTAATAAATACTTACTAAATGTAGTTAGTAAAATCTGTGCTTCTGGCTTCATCAAGTTGTGCTACAGTGGAATGCCTACTGGCCTGGGTGTAGAGAAGCATGAGTATTGCATGGCCGTCTCTGCCACGAAGCCCCTTAGCTGTGACCTCTTGAGCAAGTTGCTTCACTTCTCTGGGCTACCACTTCCTTATTAGTGGAGTGATGGAGTTGGACTTAATTTCTAAAATTCGATGAGTCTTTTTTTTTCCTGAAGGATGTACACCTGAATTTTAAGGAAAATGTTGTTAATATTTATTGGGAAGTTAAAATGTAGCAGGCACCATCTTTATTCCCATATTACAAATAATGCAACTTGTAAGTTAACAATCCTAAAATCTTTTCTGGTGTCAGAGCCAAGATTTGAACTGAGACCTACCAGTCTCAGCCACCCCTGTGCTTAACCATTATGCTATTCAGCTTCTAGAGTGAAGGCTGGTGAGGACAGGAAAATCCGTCTTCCCCTTTTCCTTTGTAAGTTTCCAAGGTCTGTTCTGGAATATGCCACCTACCATGAAAGAACACAGATGACCTTTTCAGGAAAATAGCCTTCCTATTGCAGGATACCCACGGGGCTCTCTAAGGTTCTAACTTATTTCTTGTTCAATGCAGGAAAACTTTCTATGAAATCTATGATTAAATCTGTTTTTGCTAAATGGTGGGTAGAGGCAGGTGTTGGGGTCGATCAGCAAAGAAGCAAGACCAGTAGTTTCTTTGAAAAACCTGTTAGGGATAACTAGCAGGGAGCGAAAAATGTCTCTTTAAAAACCCAATCCCCCAGTCCACATAGAACTGATGACATTTGCCAGCTTTTACTCATCACCTCAGAAGTCATTCCGGTTTCTCAGAAACATGGGCAAAGTGTCCACTTAGGCAAACATTGTTTTATGTTGCTAATGTTGGAGCATCTGCTTTAGTCAAGGATATTCAGTCAATAGTTGCTGTCCTTGCTGTGCTTTGCGCTTATGAAATTGTTCAGACCTATTCCTTAATGATTTCAGCTAGCCAACTGCCAAGTCAAAGCCGTTTGCCTCTCAATATGTGCTGAGCCTGTTTTATCTTATCACATTGGAAATGAATTCAATGGACCATTTCAGGCTTCATGGTCTTAAAGTTACCATATCTTAAAGAGAAGGCAGAAGGAACAAGATTTCAATCATTGCTTTCTTTCTCAGATCCATTTCATCACCTCTTATTTATTGAATTAAGTGTTCATTTTCTGCTAAATAAGCTAAATAAATATTTAAGTTTTTGTGTAAGCAACTGGCTTTTAGACTTTCTTGCAGGTTGATTGCCTGGGAATGACACTACTAACCAAGTAAAATACTTTTTTTCAAAATACTTTATAGTTTATTTTCTCCATTTATTTGTGAACACTAGAACTAAGCCCATATGAAGAGTATTGAGGAAGGGGGATACTGAGGAACTAGACAGAGTAATGCAAATGGAAAATGTATCTTATAGTACCCAGTCACTCTCTCTATATATGTGTATATATGTATATTTAATTTTTTTAAGTAATTGAGAAATGAAAATCAAAGCATAATTATTCTTTACATTAAATACCTCATTCTAAGACCTGATGAGTCATTGGGGTTTGATGGAGCTCAAAAAAATTATATGAAAAGAGTAATATACATATGGAAGATGTTGCCATTAGTATGCATAAATACATTACTATTTTAGAGAACTCATTCACTATTTCATATTCAGATTTGTGTTTCTTACCAAATGTATGTCTGTAGCCTCACTCTTATTCCTGAATCCTATTCAGAAATGAATAGTCATAGCCTGAAGATTCACATTTAGAGGCTCTACAATTTACTACCTCATATTAAATCTCAACTTTTTTTCAGCTCCCCTCCAAGGAAGTGGTTCCTCTGTTAGTCACTTAATCTTATATCCCCTTGAAACTGCACTGAGACCTTGCCTCCAGTCTAAGCTCTACCAATTCCGTTCTAGTTGTGTGTTCTTGAGTAAGGTATTTAGCGGAGTGCCTTGCTCATTGTAGGAGTTTTGAAAATACTGGTTTTGTTTCCCTTGACCTAGCCTCACACTTCTCTACCCATCCAGATCCTGTGTATTATTCAAAGACTAGGACTGGTCACACGTCTTACATGAAACCCATGGGATTTACATCTTCCTTTGATCCGAATAAGGAAACTTAATTGTCACTTAACAGATACCCCTCTGAATTACTTTCTTTTTCATGGTGTATTACTTGGCGATCCTTCTGTTAAAGCATTAAAAGTGAATTTGGCTAACTTGATTGAAAGAGAATTTTGGCAGAAGCTGTGGTTAGCTCGCGGGCTTCACCACAGCATGGAGAACTGGGGCTGGAAAGGGGTGGGAACCAAGGCAGTGTACCATGGATGAGGAATGAGAAATCTGATGCATGGTCCCATAGCAGGAGCAAGCCAGGCTGAGTTAAATGAACCCCAGCTGCTTCTTCCACTACTGTGGCAGATACTCAGAATGCAAATAGGAAAAGACTATGTGATGGGCTCAGCCCAGCCATCCCAGGGCAATGAGTGGAAGGATCTGTCCTTTTGACTGCTCGAGTAGAAGGTTAGGCACCTGGATTCATCATCCCAGAAGACTTTACATAGTGGAAGACAGATCACCCTCTCAAAGGAAGGAGAAATAGGTGTTCATTGGCCCCTAAAACATCATCTACTGGTTTTGCCCTTCACTCTCCAGAAACTTTAATTTCCTTGAGAGCACAGCTTATATCATACTATTTTTTAGAGCTCTTATAGTTTATTCACGACATAGTTACTAATCCTTTATGTGTGCACCAGCACCCATTTTAGGTGTCATATATGTAGTATATACAGCAGTATAGATATGTGTGTGTATATATATATATGTATGTATATATATATATATATATATAAACCTACCTTCTGAGAGCTTGCATTCTGGTGATGGGGTGAGACAGACGTGAGCAAGATGCATAAAATTTGGGTTGTGTTAGTGATGTGTGTTATGGAGAAAAATCATGGCAGGCTGATAGAAAACGCTGTGATACAGGACTTGCAGGTTTAAAAAGTGGCCAAGGAAAGTCTCACTCAGAAGGGGACATCTGAACTAAAGCTGAAGGACATGAGGGGGCAACCGGTGTAGACATCTAGGAGAAGAATGATCCAGGCAAAGGAAACAGCAGGTGTAAAGGCCCTGAGGCATGTGTTTCCTTGGTGTGTTGTGGAACAGCATGAAGGCCAGTGTGTCTTCCAGGACACAGTCCTGAAGGCCAGGAGTGGAGTTGAAGGACAGGGAAAGTAGTTGGAGATGAGAGCAGAGATGTTAAAGGATCCAGAGTACCATAAGTGCAATGCATGAACAAGATGTGGCCTTTGTTTCCAAGAGCCTTGTGGTCTACTAGGAGTCATAGATGTGTTAAGGACATACTGCAGTACATTACAGTGAATGCCAAAATCAGGAGTGTGGGTGGGGCAAACTGTGCCCAGGCTGAGGGACAGGCCTGGCTAGGTCTCTGCTTGCCCATGAGTTCTTTGAGGGAAGGACATGTCTTAATTTACATCTTTTTTTAACAGTTGATTTTTTTAAATTGAAGTATAGTTGATTTACAGTGTTGTGTTGTTTCGGGTGTACAGCACAATGATTCGGTTACACATACATATATCTTTTTTTTTTTCAGATTCCTTTGCCTTATAGGTTTCAAGATGTTGAGTAGAGTTCCCTGTGCTATACAGTAGGTCCTTGTTCTTTATTTTATGTATAGTAGCGTGTATTTGTTAACCCCAAACTACTAATTTATCCCTCCCCCCTGCCCCCCTGCACCTTTCCCCTTTGGTAACCATAAATTTGTTTTCTATGTCTGTGAGTCTGTTTCTGTTTTGTATGTAAGTTCATTTGTGTCATTTACATCTTGAGTGGCTTGTAGAGCGCTGGGCATATACCTTTTGTATGTTTTTTACTTCACTTTGAGTAACTGAACAGTGGCTAGTATGGGCACAATACGTAAGGAGGAGCAGGTTGTTCCTTAGTCACACATAAACAAGATTTAAGGACATTAAGGGAAACAGGAAAGTCATAGGGGATGGAGGAGCTTAGATTTGCATCCCTGCAGTCTGTTCTCTCCTCAACACTTTGCCTGTCCCTGGCATCATTGCTTTGATGTTGTGAAGTACTGAAAGCAAAAACTGCTGAAAAGATTTTGGAGAGGTAAACATCATGTCTGTATTAGTGGCATGATTTGTAATGCCAATATTGTTGATCCTTTTACTGCAATATAGAGATTTGATTTATTGCTTTATTTGTGTTTTTTATGCCCATGAGGAAGTTTTTATGCTTCTTGTTGTTTGTTTTTCTTTGCAATGTACCCAAAGAACACCTAAAGGTAAAATGGAATCACCTTCCTGTATGGCTGCAGGCAGTTATCAGAGAGGCTGATAATTTTGAATTTTTCTATTGTGCCTGGTACTGCCAGTATATTCAGCTGTTTAGTGTTGTCTAAGGCTGAGTGGTTCCTTCCACCATGGCCTCTTGAATTGTGAAGTGGAAATTTGGTGCCCTTATATAACCAAGCACTTGTATTATTTAATTAAGCAAGGTGCTACATGAATTAACAAAGCAGCTCAAACTGAAAATTAGGAAAATACATTTCAATTAGTAACAGCAGGACCAGTGACTGAGGGCCCCAATTCTCGGGAAAAAGAAGACAGTGCCAGAAAAATGCAAATGCATTTCTTATAATAATTCTGTCTGCTGAACTACTATTTATTGGAGTCAGTCATCTTTGCATATGTATCTCATTTACTTCCCTTCATATTCCATCTGTCAAGAAGCTTTTGGAGTCCCCACAGATGGAAATGTTAATGTGTGTTAAATATTTAAAACATCTAGTAAAGGTTTGCCTGGGCTCAGTAGCCTATTAATCAATTTGAAAAACATTTTGTGTCAGGCACTGGACTAGGCATAAGGCCTGCAAAACTGAACACAGTATGAAGTCTTTACTCAGCTCTTAGAAGCAGATACTATCACACAATGTGATAAGGGCTATGGTACTAGAATATTTGAAATGGAATACTTAGAGTCTGGAGGAAAGAGAAAGGTATCCTAACAGAACACAAGAGATGCTTCCCAGGGAATTTACTTTAAAATGGGGTTCTGGGTGAAGGGAACAGCATGAACCAAAGCCTGGAAAGTTGAAAGGGATGGCAGTTTAAGAATGTTATGTGACATAGAGATCAGACTTGTGGTTGCCAAGGGGAAGGGGGAGGGAGAGGGATGGACTGGGAACTTGGGATTGGTAGACGCAAACTATTACGTTTAGAATGGGTAAACACCAAGGGCCTACTGTAGAGCACAGGGAACTATATCCAATCTCCTGCGATAAACCATAATGGAAAAGAATATTTAGAAAAGAATGTCTATATGTGTAAAACTGAGTCACTTTGCTGTACAGCAGAGATTGGCACAGCATTGTAAATCAACTTACTTTAATAAAACAAAACAAGCAAACAAACAAAAATGTCATGTGAGATGTACACAAGAAGTGCTGAGGGATTTGTATTTATTTTGTAGGGGGTGAGAAGCCAGGAGAGGGGTTATATTTGAGGTCCCTGTGGAAGGCATCCAGGTAAAGATGTCAGAAGACAGGTAAAAGTGCCTTAGACCATAGGTCTGGAACTCATGAGGGAAGCTGGGTTGGTACCATCCCCAGAGGAGAGACTTGATATTGGAAGAGAAGAAAACTGATGACAAGACATTAGAGAAAAGTACTCTTTAGGGGTTGAAGAAAGGATGTCACAGAAACCAGGCTTTGCCTTGTGTTTAGAACCAAGCTGCTAGCTACACCTTCAACAAGAAAAATAATAACAAAAAAAAAGTGATGATAGTGGGAGCTGATATTTATTGAGCACTTAGTCTCAACTAGGCACTATTCTAAGAATTTTTCATTTAATTCTTAGAATGATCCTATGAGACAAGTAATACTGTTTTCATTCTCATTTTACAGATGAGGAAACCAAGGCACAGAGACTTGAAAGTCATTTGTCCAAGGTCAAATAGCTAATAAGTAGTGCATCTGGGACTTAACTGGAGGCAGTCTGGCTCCAAAGTTTGTATTCTCAACCCACTACCATATTCTATTTCTTAATAGTCTAATAATTGTTTGGGTGAAGGTTTCTAAATAAACATTGCTCTCATGCTGAAAAGTTGGGGCAAAAAGATTTTAGTGGTTAAGTCACATAAAAGTATAGCTTCAACAGATTTTTTCCCCCTCTGGATTTCCAAGTCAGCATGAGTTGGTCTGACACAGGCATCATAGACATCATGATAAAGCAAGTTCCTTTCTCAGAATGCTCCATAGACATCATGATAAAGCAAATTCCTTTCTCAGAACGCTCCCAGAGTTCTTGTAACTGCCCCTTCCTAACAGACCAGCCTAGTCTGATCAACATGAGTGACCCTTAGGTATTCAGTATTCCACAGGAACATATCTGATGTGTTGATGGTACAGGACATGGTTGATTTGCTGATTCTTGTGATTATGAAGTATGGAATAAGATGCCAGCTAGCTGAGGTTGGTGATGGTAAAGGTGAGGGATGCAGTAGCAAATGGCTGGAAGGAACATGGACTAAAAACAACTTGGATGCCAACTTGGCAGGACATGACTGAGCCCCAAGGTTTGTTCAGTTTTGATGAGCCTAAGCTGATGGTCTCACAGGGAAGAAGAATAAAAGTACACGTTCAGTCTAAGGCCGAAATAGATTTGCTATTAGTGTAACAGGAATTCAGAAGTAGTAGTTCACAGGGCCTAGAAAAGTCAAGGAAGACTTCATCAAGGGAAAGGGATTGGAGCTGGATCGGTGGAGGGGGGGATAGCTTGAGCAAAGATGTGACGCTGGGTGCAGCCTAAGCATCAGGCCAGATGTGTGAAGAAAGTGGGAAATAAAGTTTTGATAAGTCAAGGGAATTCCCTGGTGGTCCAGTTGTTAAGACTCTGACCTTCCACGGCAGGGGCCACGGGTTCGATCCCTGGTTGGGGAGCTAAGATCCTGCATGCTGTGCTGTGCAGTCAAAAAAAAAA
Organism: Mesoplodon bidens; assembly: GCF_964165515.1. Taxonomy (NCBI): domain Eukaryota; kingdom Metazoa; phylum Chordata; class Mammalia; order Artiodactyla; family Ziphiidae; genus Mesoplodon; species Mesoplodon bidens. Next base: position 78,365,365 of record NC_138167.1, on the reverse strand, counting down.
AGTTTTGATAAGCTGAGCGAGGTCAGATCATGGGGGTCTTCAAAGGAGTTTGGTGTTTGAACGATGAGAAAAGGGAGCCAATATAAATGCTTGAGCAATGAATTAATGATGAAAGGGGTGTTTTAAGGTCATCAGTTCTAATATGTTGTATTGCACAGAGACTGCAGGATAGGAAAGGCAGTTAGGAGATTGAGATCCTGAAGTGTACGAGATGGATTGAGGTCTGGACAAGGATATTGTCATGGGACCAAGGAGCAAGGGCTGAGTGGTTTGGGCAGTGAGAACTGAAAAGGACGTAGTTGGATATAATAGATGAAGGAGAAGTGAGATTAAAGTAGTTCCAAATCCAGCCTTAAAGGATAGAGGACAGAATTGCACCAATGAGGTACCTGGGAAAGAAACCTATTTCATTATTAGTTATAAGATATTTTTGATAATTGATTTTCTTAAGAATTATATAGTATGTTTTACTGATGCCAAAATGCACATCTTTATCTCTCTGGGATCAGGGTGCATGTTATACTTGCTGTTGGCTGGACCACAGTTGTGATATCACTGACCTTAAGAGTGGATTTGTACCAGCACTTGCAGAATGGGTGTCCGTGGCTCAGAAAAAATTCTCAAACAACATGAGATCCCTCTCAGTGGCGCACAGGATGATTTTTGTGTAGAAAGCCCAGATATTGGAAACACCTAGTCAAAACTGATTTGGAGATTCAAACTCTGCAAATGAAGTAAGTTTAGGGATGCCTTAATCAATTTCTTTTTAATGTATGTACAAGAATGATATATGATTTAAAAAATCAGTCCGTTTAAAAAAGCCTTTCAATAAAGATAAAAACTATAAGTGATAAGAAAGCATCATTTCAGAGTTTAGTTGGCAGCTTGTTTTATTTATTTTTTCATTCTCAGTCCATATAATGGGCTTTTTACCATCAGTGACATCTTCTGTTCAGTGAAATAAGGTAAAATATCCAGAACCCACTGCTTGTTTGAAATTTGTTTACTTGGGAATTGAGACACATGAGTGTCAACTACAAACTGGCACTTGCTATCTACCTCTACAAGGATTCAATCATGTGCTGCTGCAGCTGCTGACTTTCAACATCCCCTGAAAGGAGCTCAGGGTGGAGAGCAGAAATGAGGCCCTCTGTGCTCTGGGAAAAACTGGCAGAACAGGTCTTCAGAGAGCTATTTTCAGGAACCGATTTTATGAGCCCAATTCTTGTATCTCCTCATATCTAGAAAAGCACTAAAATCCTTCATGGTGACATCTGCTCCTCATGACTAGAAGAAACCTTCTTCAAAACATATGTGCTTGATTGCACGCACTCGCCTTCACCCAGGTCACACATAACTGGCCTTCCCCCCTAGCTCTTTGGAGCAGTTTCTCAGAGCTCTCTCCCAGGCTATAGTTCTTACTTTGCCCCAAATAAAACTTAACTCGCAACTCTCACGTTGTACATTTTTGTTTTCAGTCGACATGAGGGTTTTAAAGACTTTTTCAGGCACAACTTTTTTTTTTTTTTTTTCTTTTTTTTTTTTGCGGTACGCAGGCCTCTCGCTGTTGTGGCCTCTCCCGTTGCGGAGCACAGGCTCCGGTCGCGCAGGCTCAGTGGCCATGGCTCACAGGCCCAGCCGCTCCGTGGCATGTGGGATGCTCCCGGACCGGGGCACGAACCCGTGTCCCCTGCATCGGCAGGCAGACTCTCAACCACTGCGCCACCAGGGGAGCCCTCAGGCACAACTTTGTTTCATTTGTGTAGGCTGAGTGGACTTGGGTGCTGCCCACTGGTTGATTTACGGTGGCAAAAAAGCAAGGATTCTGTGCCAGTGGGCTTAGACTCCATGAAAACTAATAAATTGTTTAACATGTGCCCTAGTCCAAAATGTGTATTTGCCTTCTCTGAAGTCTGAGCAGTAACGCCTTGTGCATACCTGCACTGTTCTTCACATGGACATGGATCCCGTAGTGCTTTTACATAGTACTTTTGGTTATTTTCAATTTTCCTAATCAGGTGCTGGTCTCTCTCCCTCTCCTCCCACCTCCTGTGTATGTGTGAGTGGTGTGCTCAGTGAAATTTTTGACGTGCAAAAGAAGTCTTCAAACTAAAATAAAAAAGGAACCACTGGCTTAGAGAACATCCGTTACCCAATCCTTCCTGTTCTCGAGGAAGAATGACTTCAGCGACATTGATAATCTGTGCCTTGCAGCCCCGTTTGAACCCTCTCAGTTGGAAACAGCTTGTGTGGGCTGGGTTGGTTCAGGAAAGGCAGCATGATGCCATTTACAGTTGGGGAACTGAGACCCAGGGAGGGGAGATGGCTTGTTCAGGTCATACTGGTTACTACTAGCAGCGTTAGCACAGAGAGGGACCTGGGTCGGGTGGCTCCTCGTTCAGTGCTCTCTTTCTACTTCTCTCCTTCCTGTTGAGTTGTCCCAGAGGCTAGATTTAGGAGCAAGTTAAAACTGTATCCCCTTTTCTGAGCCGCAGCATTCCCCCACACCACGCCCGATAGGTGAATGCAGCTCTCCTGAGCTGTCGCTTTGTTTCCAGGCCAAGCACGTCCCTTTTCCAGACTGTGGCAGTATAGGGACTCCCTCAAAGGTCCCGGAAGTGACAGAGGTAAGGACCCTTACAGGGGTAACAGATCAGCTTTCCTCACCCGTGAATTGGCCAAGGGGCCATATTGGGTCATGGAATGTTATCTCCTGCATTTCTCTGGCCAGCCTCCTCTAAATATACCATGAAACCACCTTCACAGCTGCCAGTTCATATTATTTTTGAGTTGGGTCTCCAGGCCTTGCCAGAATCTTTTAGATATGCATAGAACATTGGTTGACAAAGCCCAATGAAATGGCCATTTCCATTTGCGTAGCCCCTGGCTCTTAGTAGGAAGTCAGCAATGGACATTTCCATTAAAAAAAAAAAAAAAAAGGCGGAGTTTTACAATGTATCTACTGGATTAGAAATTTGGAGAGAGCAACCCAAAGATGGATATCATGAAGGTAAATAAGCTTGAGGGATTCTAATGTATCCATGAGATATTACTGTCATGCTAGGCCTAAAATGACATTAAAAAATAATCCTACCTCCTAACTTTATTGGTTCATACTAATCTTATCATTTGGTTCTATCATGACATTCTCATAAAGCCTATTGCTGAGCTAGGTCTGTGTAGTCATGTACATGTTCAATTATTCATTTATTTGTTTAACAAACACTCATTGAGTGCTGGGTACGTGCTAGGTGCTGTGGATGAGACAGTGAATGAGACAAATACATGTTCCCATGGAGCTTATATTCTAATGAGGCAGACAACAAACAAGTAAGCAGAAGCATCTCTTAGGAAGTGGTAGATTCTATGAAGAAAGATGAAGCTGGGTAAAAAGATAGAGAATAATGGACAGGGGGGTTGCAAGCTATACACAGAGAATGCTCAGAGAAGGCTGGGGAGGTAACAGGAGAGTCCTGAATAAGGTGGGAGAGCAAACCATAGTAAGATACAGGGTGAAAGGTGGTCCAGGCAGAGAGAACAGCAAGTGCAAAGACCCTGAGGCAAGAAAGAACTTGAACTGTTACATTTTATGTTGGTTTAAATCCATTGTTTGATTCTGTAAGACAGTTGGACTAGTCTTTAAGAAACATAGGATATAATTAGAGCCCAAAGGTTGAAATTGATTGAAATAGTTTAGAGGTTTCTCATTATCCTTTTCTTAGCTTAGCCTTAAGTACTCCTTAACGATATTTAGTCTGCCTTTTCTATTTGCTCTTTGTGGAAAACAATAATTAGAGGTTGGATGGTTGTGCATCTTCTGTGACATTTTTTGGTGTGTTTTAAGAAAGGTACATTGCTTCCTTGTGGGTGTCTAGAATCCTCCTGCTAGCTGAGTCAGCCAGATTGATGGACCCAACAATGGCATTTTCACAGCCAAATATCCTGTATAACTTCTGACAGATGCCAATGCTGTGCTGTCTACCTGCCACCCAAAGCCAAGGACATAATATTCTTTACTCATTTTCTGGCTCTGAATATCTTTTTTGTTTTTGTTTTTGCAGCCTAACCTTTTTGTCATCTTTGGCATCTTCACAGGTTCCAGCTCATTCCTGGCTTTAGTTAAACTCTTCTGACATTCTTCTTATAGGTCAGTGTTACTCATCTATTTCATTCTTTGTTACTTGTTTCCTTCCTTACATCTTTTATGTGTTTGTTTTGATATCTGAGCCCCTCAGAAAGTTCCCTAGGCAGCCACACTATTTTCTCAAGAAACATGCTCTTTTGCCTCCTCTTCAGAGCTGTGCGTGTACGTGTGTGTGTTCTGAAATGTCATTCTTTAGAGCCTCTGGTTCCTTTTGAGGTAGGTAGGTTCCCATTTAAAACTTGTGAGTATAGCATCATCCGTGTTTTACTTCTAAGTTTAATGAACACTTTTATTAAAATTCTAAGTTCGTGTTGTAACCTGGCTTTTCTCTTCTTTCGTGGACAGAGTTCAAGATGACACAGTTTCTTTTCCCCACAGTCTGTCACACCAGCATCACCAGCCAGTGGTTCCTTGTTGTTAGAATTACGATAGAGGAACTGCGCTAGCGTGGTAATTAAGAGCGTGGGCAAATCCAGGTTCAAAGTCAACTCCATCATTTACGCTCTGGGTGACTAAGCAAATCTTGGGGAAGACTGAATGAATGCACTTCAGGTGCTTAGGATGGTGTTCGGTGTCTGTTATTGACTGTTAGTGGCCACCACCATCTTCACTATCATGATCATCGTCAAAGTCATGACTCTGAGGGAAGAATTCATTGTCAAGGCAAGTCAAGAATTAACAGGTTCTCTGAAGAAGTGTCTGGATTATTGATGTTCCCCATCGCTATAATGTTGTGGTAAAAATGTTTCTCATCTATATTAAGGAAATATCCTTCACACCTTCTGTTCCTGGGAACTTCAATTTCTTTTTATAGAGCAGTTTAATTCTCCCCAACTTCTGGCCCCAAACTTATATATCCAAACCCTCATCAAGCTGTTCAACAGAATAAAGGGCCTTACTGGTATCAAAAGTACCACATAGTTTGGAAGGCAGGTGGACTAGGACATGGCAAAAGAATTCTGTTATTGTTAGGAATGACGGCCGTCGCTTCAATATATACAAGATCACCTTTAGCTTGGTTAGAATTTTGAATCAGGAGAAAGGAATGGTTTAATTAGTCATTTTAAAGTTAGTAATTATACCATGCTGATAGAGTGGCATGGAATAATTAGAGAGTAGTTGTGGGAGTTTAGACTTCAATCTGAAATATGTAATGAGTTGGGAAAATGACTGAAAGGAAAGAATTTTGGGGTATTAGACACGTCTCTGCAGATAGAAGTTAAGCTAAAAATGTACTGCTCACTTTATTTCTGTTTCTTAAAGGCAGGACAAGGCACATCAATAACTGTGCTGCATTCATTCATTCAGCAGTTATTTATTGAGTATCTGCTGTTATGGCAGACATTGTTCAGAGCATTAGGGTTACATAGGTGAAGGAGACAAGCAAAGTGCCTGCCTTCATGGAACTTACTTTCAAAGGAGGAAAAAGATGTTAAAGGAATAAATCAAAGACAATTTCAGCTAGTGCTCAGGGCTATGAAAACAGGATGATGGAATGGGGTAGTGTCAAGAGGCAAGAAGTGAGATACTTAGGAAAGAGACAGGAACGATGAGAAGGTGCAGATCTGGGGGCAAGAACTCGGAGGTAAAACTGGATTTTATATTTTTATCCTGTTGTCGATTGGGAAGCTATTTATGGATTCCAAGCAGAAGAGTAACATACCCTGAATTTCCTTTCACAGCGATTCCTCTGTCTCTTTTGAATAATGTGTTGGAAGGGGATTAGGCTGGATGTGAGGAGGCCAGTTAAGAGTCTTGTCCAGAGAAAGGAGGTTGGTGGTTTGGACTGGAGTTGGGGAAGGTGGAGATGGGGAGAAGGGAATAGACTGAAAATATATTTTGGGAGCTGAGATGACAGGACCTGCCAGTTGACCAGCTGTGTGAGATGGTAGGAGAGATTAAGGTTGGGGCTTCTTATGCTTAAAAAGCCTATGAGGCATCCACGTTGAGGTATACATAGCCAGCCGGAGGAATAGTCAAAGAAAGATTTACATTTGGGAATGTCAGTATATTCATAGTAATACTAAGAGAGTGGGGTAAGTCAGCAAGGAAGAGAGAAGAGGGCCCTGGACAAACCTTGGAGAAATCCTGTTTACTCAGTGGGTAGAGGAAGAGGAAGTTGTTTTAAAAAATTGAAAGGGGACAGCCAGGGAGGGAAGGGGAGAAGCAGGAAAATATTTTATTGCTGAATCTAAGAGGAGAGGTTTCAGAAAGGTAGTTATTCATTATGTCAAATTCTACTGGAAGATTAAGGAGCTGAGAGCAGAAAAGGCACATCATGTAGGCAAGACGGAAGTCATTGTGCCCTAAGCAAAAGTGGTTTTGGTGGGATGTGGGGGTGGGAGGAGATGGGAGGGATTAAAGAGTGGACAGAAAGTGGGAAAGCAGATGGAGACAGTGAGTGCACAGAGTTCTCCTAAGAAGCTGTGAAGGGGCTGGAGAGAGTAGGAGGGGAATGTGAGTTAAGGGAACCTTAGACATTTCTGAGATGGCACCTAAAAGGAAACGTTGATCTGGGCAGAGGACTGGCTGGCATATAGGAATTACTCTGGGGCCTAACGGGTAGAAATGGCTTGGGGTCAAGGTCTCTGTCCCCTTTTTGGTTTAAGGCAGTCTCTCTTTCTCCCTCCTTTGTCTCCTGAAAGGGGATGCTGTTTGAGCATCCATCCATGACTGAGACTAGCCCGTCCCTGCACTTTACAGTAACATGAGCCAGTAAATTTGCTTACTTTGCTTATATGGCCTAAGGTACCTGCTGTAGAATCTTCTAATTGCCTATATGATACGTATGTGTATATTTATATGATGCATGTCTGTATGAGCCTATAGATCCTATAGGATGAAGTTTCAAAGAACTAAAATAATTTTTAAACTATATTTTATAGGTCATTATAGTAGCCATCCAGACTAAAGGAAGGGGGAAAATGAAGATGTATTATATTTTATTATAGCATTCTTAGATGGCATATATAGCATTTATCCTATCATTTTGATGAAAGTTAATAGATACTTAGAACTGGAAACTAAGTCAGAGGTCACCCGGTTCAAGTCCTTCATTGAGAAGAGGATACGATGCCTAAAATGAGTGAGTGATCTGTGGAAGGAAAGAACTTAGGACCTGGCTTGTAACTTAGAAACCAGATTTTGGGGTCACATAGACATGAGTTCAAATCCTGGCACTACCACTCAGAAGCCCTGAGACTATGAAAGTTATTTAACTATTCTGTGTCTGTATTTGAATATTTAAACTGAAATAATAATACATTGATCTTACAGTTACTATGAGGCATAGATGAGATTGCAGATTAATTAGCAAGGCATCTGGAACCTAGAAACCCCTTGATAAGTGTTAGCTCTGTACAGTCCCAAGAACTTGAGTGAATTAATAGTCAAAACACTGAAAAAATGAAGACCTTAATATAGAAAGGTCAGATTTTCCTCCCATCTTCTTCTTGTTAGTTTTTGGGTAAACCAATAATTTGACTTTACAATTGAAATTATTATCCAGGTAATTGTAGATTCACATGATGTTATAAGAAACAATACACAGAGAGTGTGTATCTGCAGGTCAGGTGGAATTGTGGGTGGTATTTCTATTTAGTATGTGACTCATGTAGATTTAAGACCGTGAAGTGTTTAAAAATATCTTTGTCGGATGGTTTTGTTTCCCTCATTTTTTTCCCTTTTGTTTTTATGTCACATTTGCTGTGTAATTATGTCTTGTAAAATACCTCAAAGTGTGGCCAAGCTGAGTTTTAAAAAGGAAGGTGCCCAAAATAGAACTGAGTATTTACTTTGATGCATTTAAAGAGTTGTGAGTGTGAAGCTCTTGCCTCTCCTCAGGAAAGCGTGATGTTGTCCTGGTACAGGAGCGAGTTGCTGCTTCTCATTTTGCCTCAGATGGTGAAAAAAACCCACCATTTTTTCACTGTTTTTTCCAGGCCAGTTGGGGTTGTATGTACTACATGCATCTGAATGCCCAGTGTGAGGCTGTAACTCTTAACCATGTGGCTGAGATAAAATAATGTTCAAGTGTGCTCCCTGCTTTGGTGTCTTATGCTGACTTAAAGCAAAATCAAAGTAAGAAGAAATTTTTGTATTTATATCAGCTGAACTCTCACTTGTTTTTTCCCCTTGTAGGATGCGACTTGTGAATATTCCCCTTTGAGGGACTGGCCTTGATTTATCCCATTGCTCCTGTTGTCTATTTTCTCTGTCTGGGGTGTTGAGAACAGCCCAGGGAAGCCAGCTTTCTGCTTACTCAACACTTTCTTTGGGCGGGGAGGAGCCCGGGAGACCTACTCTCTTTGTCTCTTTCTCAGTCACCAGCAGGGTATTTTGAATCATTGTGTCAGGAGATCTAGATACCAGTGGTTCCCGTACTTGGATTGCCATCAGAATCACCAGGCAAACTTGGAAAAAAAAAACCTTAAAAAAATTCCAGGGCCCCATGCCCCAAAATTCTCATTCAGTATGTCTGGAGTGGGACCTGAAAATCAAGCTCTGTTGGTAATACTGATACACAACCACATTTGGAAACTACTGTTTGGAAATCCCAAGTACTCACTTCTCATTATTTGTCCTGCACATAGTGGGTCCTAAATAAATAGTTGTGGACTTGAAGGAGTTGTCTGTTTACTTCTCTGTCTTCCCTACAGTACTGTGAGCTCCTTAAAATAAGACCTGTGTCTTTTACACCTTGTAGCCCCAGTGCACTAGTTGGCACATGGAGCATGCTCAGCTAGTAATAGTTAAATGAATGATTGTATGAATTAACTGATAATGAAAATAAAAGAATCCTGTCCTTTGGGTAGAAGGATATGGCGCTAGTTGCCATTGTTCTGAGTTGGAGAACATATTTGCCTCTTACAATAGACACATATTTTAGAATAAACAAAGAACTTGGGCCATTAGCAGTAATTGTTATCATGAATATTAGATAGGGCAGCAGAGAAACATACAGGTGAATTGTCCTGTATGTATTGGGTTGGCCAAAAGGTTCGTTTGGGTTTCCCGAACGAACCTTTTGGCCAACCGAATATTTGTTTTTCAAGTTTTTAATTTTTATATGGATAATACAGTCACCTGTTATAAATTCTAAAGGTATACAGGGAAAAGTCTCCTTTCTGCTCCTGTCCCCCAGCAACCAATTTCTCCAACCCAGAGGCAGTGTTTCCGTTTTATGCCTTTTAAAAGACAAATGGTAACATGCTACAGCTGTTCCACTCCTTGCTTTACTATTGTGACTTGGTAATGAATGAGTACACAGGAGCTTCTTATCTCTTTTACAGCTTCAAAGTATTCCACTGTACAAGTGTATCCCAGTTCATTTTATTAGTCCCTTATTGGTGGATATTTAGGTTACTGTTTCAAACACTATATCTATGAATTACTTTTCTTGTACATGTCATTTTACATGTGTAGGCCTATAAGTAGGGAAATTTCTAGCATTCTACTTGCCAGATCATTGGCCACATGCCTTATAATATTGCCAAGTTGCCAAAGATGGGGATTATAGCAGTTGTCCTTTAATTGTCATCACAAAGCTCTGGTGGTACCTCAAATATCCAGGACCTGTGGGCTCTGGCCATCAAGCACCTGGTCTTTCAAGTTCTGCAATACGTCCTTAATATGCACAGTTGGTTGAGATGAGTTGAAGGTATTTGCGGGCAGCTGAAACTCTCAGAGCTCTCTATGTGTTACCATCGAGGCTGAGTTTTTAGAATATTTGTGTTTATAGATTAAATTCATCATTTATTTAGAAATATTTGATTAATTAATTACTAATTAAAAATAAACCCAGTATATTTTCTCATGGGAGTTTTGGCAGTATTTCTGCCATTGATCCTTGGAGAGGGGACTTTTGTGTATATGATTAAAGGAAGGAATTTGGAAATGGTAGGAAGTAACAACAAGGTTGACAGCTGACTAAAACAATTTAAAAGTTGGCCTAGATGGACATGATTCTTTGTACCCCTACTGCTCATGCCCCCTAAAGGGAATCATTCTCTTTCTCTTTGCATTTTGATATGAGATCATGATAATGGGCAGCACTTTCTGGTAAAATTTCACATAGTACTGGTGCCAGGTTCACCATCACTTTCTTGTGGTTTGTATTTCTGTTTTGGACCTATCGATTTTTTCCCTTAGGTAATATTTCTGGCATTAGAAAATGATGATGTCTGTTATTCCTTATATCTAAGTGACGGCCATACATTTTATATGAACTACCCAATAGAATGATTAATGTTCATTGTAACTTGTAATTAAAACACTGACAGGGGCTTCCTTAGTGGCGCAGTGGTTGAGAGTCCACCTGCCGATGCAGGGGACACGGGTTCGTGCCCCGGTCCGGGAAGATCCCACGTGCTGCAGAGCGGCTGGGCCCATGAGCCATGGCCGCTGAGCCAGTGCATCTGGAGACTCTGCTCTGCAATGGGAGAGGCCACAACAGTGAGAGGCCCGCATACCAAAAAATAAATAAAAATTAAAAAAAAATAAAACACTGACAGAACTTAGGATCACGAATGCTATATTTTAAAATATGGATTTTAATTTTCTTTTAAATAAGATTCATTTGTTCTGGGTTTTCCTTTTTTCCTGATCATGGATGAAAGTTTAGGAAACACACACAAAATATATATTTTAAGGAAGGAAAATGCCCCTAATTTTATGATATAAATGCAGAAATTACTGATATTTGGTATATTTCCTTTTACCTTTTTGATGATAGTTATTTTCACACACTCAAAACCTTATTCTGTGTAGTCTATGTGGCATCTTGCATTTACCATACTGTTATAATAAACACTTTCCCAGGTTGTTAAGAATTATTTCAATTCATTTTTATGGGATGTTAATATTCTATGTTATGTGTGCAACATAATTTATTTAACCTTTCTATTATTGTGGGATATTTTTTTCCCATTTTTCGGCTTTTATAAAATATGTTGCAGTGAATAACAACATTATCTATGAATTTTAGTGTGAATATATGCTTACCTTGCATATATTGTCATTTTAAAAAATGATGCAAAATTATACCTTCCTCTTTAAATTTAAAATTTTATTATTAGTGAAGTAGAATATTTTGAAAGTTTTTTACCCATTTCCCCCCTTTTTGTTACATATTTATCCCTACCTATCTTTTTATATTTCTGTATTTAGAGATTTACTTCTTTTCCTCATAAATTTTAAAGCTTTTTCTATATAAACTATATTTCTATGGTCACAGATTTTTCCAGACAATTCTAATTTGCTTGCCTTTTAATTTTCTTGAGCAAATAAGCAAGCTCAAGAAACTTTATGTAGATCAAATCTGTTGATCTTTTTCTTTGTGAATTCTTCCTTTGCATTGAGTTTAGAAATCCTTTTCTCATCCATAATGCAGTTGGATATTTACCTATATTTTTCTCCTATATATTTCTATAATTTCACTAAATAATTAAAATTTCTTAAAGGAGTAATTCTGTAATGCCTCAGGTGGTGGTCAATGCAAAGAAGCAAAGGAAATCAACCAAGGGGGATATTTGAAGTGAGGCTGTGAGGGAAGACCTCACTGATTCAGGACACATCTGAGAAGAGACCTGGCTCGGGGGGGCGGGGGGAGGGAAGTGAACAAATGAATGTACAAATGTATGTGTTCCAAGAAGAGGGAGCAGCAAGTACCAAGGGTCCTAACTGGGAGCGCTGCGCGAGCTTACTGAAGGAATATCAAGAGGGCCCGTGTGGGTGCAGCAGAGTGAGCGGGAGAGAGCAGGAAATGAGGTCTGACAGAGAATGGGCTGGGGGCAAGGGGTACTCCAGCTCTCAAACCGTTTTGTGTACTTGGGTTTTTACGCTTAATGACGTGGGAGCCATTGCAAGGGTTTAGATAGAGGAGTGATCTGACATAACTTACTTTTTTTTTTTTTTTTTTTTGCGGTACGCGGGCCTCTCACCGCTGTGGCCTCTCCCGCTGCAGAGCACAGGCTCTGGACGCGCAGGCTCAGCGGCCATGGCTCACGGGCCCAGCCGCTCCGCGGCATGTGGGATCTTCCCGGACCGGGGCATGAACCCGTGTCCCCTGCATCGGCAGGCGGACTCTCAATCACTGCGCCACCAGGGAAGCCCATAACTTACTTTTTAAATACAGTAATTGCTGTAGCTGTTTGATAAAGCATAGGTATCTAAAGGAATACATCCAGGCAGAGGGAAAAGCCATAGCAGTTGCTCCCTAAGGTGAGAGCAGCCTGGCATGTGGGAGGAATGGCAATAAGGCTAATGTGGATGAGAGGCAGGAGAGGGAGAGATGGAGGTGAGGTCAGAAAATGTGGGAGGTGGGCGGCCGAAACTCTGGGGAAGCAATATTCTTTTCATGCGTTTTAAAATGGTTATTTAGTTTTTACTCCTTGAGTTAATTTTGCTAGTTTATCAGAAAACCGTCTATTTACACTCCCCACTTGTTTCAGTATTCAACTGTGCTTAATTTTCTCCTAGAACTTTACACAAAAATGTGTTTTCCTGTTTATAAACTTGCTAAAAATCTATTTGCAACATTAATGAAAAGAGTAATATACTTCAAACTTACACTCATCCTTTCCTATTGATTTGTAGTATCAGTTAGGATGTATTCAGATGTATATGATGAACCCTACTGAAGAGGCTCAATCAAATGGGGCTTAATTTTTTTCACATGAAAGGAAGTTGGGAAGTAGGCAGTTCAGGGCTAGTTCAGCGGCTCTAGGAAAGCATCAAGGATACAGACTTCTCCTACTGTCCTTAACGTGTATGTGGCTGTCATCATCCTGTTCACAAGACTGTCCTCCAGGCATCAAGTTCTGCATTCCAGACAGGAGGAAGGAGGAGAAGGGTAGAGGGCAGCCGAGACTATCCTTTTTACTTAGGAAACAAATCATTTCCCTAGAACCTTCAGTAGTAAGCTTTTGATTACTTCATAGCCAGAATTGAGTCACATGACTGCTCCTAGCTTCAGGGATGTCTGGAAAGCAAGAAGTTTGAACTGGGCATGTTGCTGCCTTGAACGCAATCCATACTTTCTTAGTTAAGATGGAACTAACAGTGTTTGCCACAGGGGACAGCCTATGGTAAAACATATACAGATAAGTCTCAAAAGAAAAATATACACGGTCTCTATGTATATGCAATATATATGTGAAAATTACAGAATCTGTAAGTTTCCAAAATGCAAGTTGAAACAACAAATAGTTACAGCTTTTGTGCATCAAGTTGGCAATTTAAATAAAAGTGATCATTCCCACAGTTAGCAAGCATAAGGTGAAATGGCATTCCTTTATTCTGCTGAAGGAAGTATAACTTGGTATAACCTTTCTGGGAGCAGTTTAATAATACATGTGGTGTGTGTGAAGGTATCTTGTTGAGGGTTTGTTTTGCATTTCCCTGATGACTAATGGAATTGAGCACCTTTTCATGGGTTTCATCTGAATTTCCCCCCCTTTGGTGAGTTGCCTGTTCAAGTCTCTTGCCTATTTTTCTACTTAATTATTGTCCCTTTCTTAGTATGAAGACGTTCTTTATATTTCCTGGGTACAAACCATTTGTCTGCGGTATGTGCTGAAAACATCTTCTCCCAGTCTGTAACTTGCCTTTTCAAAGCTCTCCTGATAATGTCTTTATGTACAGAAATTCTTAATTTCAATGTCTCACTTTCAGTCTTTTCCTTTGTTCGTATATTGTATGTCCTCTTTAAGAATTTTCTCTTTACTCCAAGTTCATGAAAATATGTTCTAATGACCCAGAAAATTTGCCATATTCACCTTCATATTAGATCTAAATACACATTAAAAAGACTGTCCTCTCTCAATGACTTGGTATCATTACCTTTTCCATAATTCAAGTGCCTGTATACGCACTGGTTTCTTTCGGAGCTCTTGCCTCTGCTCCATTGGTCTATTTGTCAGTCACTGTACCAGTACCACTCTCTCTTAATTACTGTACTTTTTAAATAACTTTCGATATCCAAGATTTGGTAAGTGTTTCCACATTATTTTCCTCTCATAGTTTGGAACCTATAAATTCCTTTATTTACATTTACCTTAGAAATTACAGCATACTTCCCTTAACCTATTAGTCTAATGATAATTGAGGCACACGAACATGTTTTCTATGTATACTTAAAGTTTAAAGATAGTGTCTCTATCCCAAACAACACAAGGATCTTGTCTTTCTTTTTCAAGAGGGTCTCGTATTCTTAGCCGATAAATACATGCTAGGATAAGTTTGTCGTATAAAGCCTGTTAGGATTTTGACTAAGATTGCTTTATATTTGGAGACCAATTTGGGGAGAATTGATATGTTAAGTATTTTGAGACTTTCTGTACAGTATAGCTTGTCTTAAGGCTGCTTAGTTTTCTTAATTATGTTTTCCAGTTTTTTATACAGGTATTATTTAACATCAGGTTTAGCCTTAGATATTTGGTATTTTGATACTGATACAATAATATTCTCTTTAACTTTATTTGGTGTTAGAAGTATAATTAACTTTTAAAGTATTGACTTTAGCAACATTGCTAAAGTTATGAATTCTAATTATTTGTCAATTCTCTTCAATTTTCTATGAACATAATCATATCATCTGCAAATAATAATAGTCTTGTTTCTTTCCTTTCAAACTTTGTGTCTTTTATTTTCTTGTCTACTGTCCTGGCTAACTACATCAGTTCAGTGTTGAAATGATGGTAGCATGCATATGTGCCTTGTATCTTTGAGAAAGAAACAAAACTTTGAGTAATTCACTGTTAAGTATGATGTTTTTGTATATTTATCATTAGATTAAGAATATTTTCCCCCTAATATGCTAAGGGATGAGCATATGACTTCTCTCCTTTATTATGTTGACTTTTTAAATGTTTTATTTTGAAAAATTTCAAACTTACAGGAAGGTTGCAAGAAAGTGCAATGTAGGAGGTTAAAAAAGATCTTGCTGCAGCTTATGTCAGTGTTTTTCCTATGCTTTCCTGTAAGAGTTCTATAGTGTCTGGTCTTACATTTAAGTCTTTAATCCAGTTGGAGTTCAGTTTAGTGTATGGTGTTAGGTAGTGTTCTAATTTCAGTCTTTTACATGTAGCTGTCTAGTTTTCCCAGCACCACTCATTGAAGAGGCTGTCTTTTCTCCATTGTATGTTCTTGTCTCCTTTGTCATAAATTAGGTGACCATATGTGTGTGGGTTTATCTCTGGGCTTTCTTTCCTGTACCATTGATCTATATTTCTGTTTTTGTGCCTGTATCATACTCTCTCGATTACTGTAGCTTTGTAGTATAGTTTGAAATCGGTGAGCCTGATTCCTCCAGCTCCATATTTCTTTCTCAAGATTGCTTTGGCTATTTGGGGTCTTTTGTATATTAAAAAAATTAATTAAAAAAAATAGAGTGACTAAAAGAGACTGTTAAAAAAAAAAGAACAGTGCAGTGTACTCCTTGATACTCTTCACTTAGATTCACTTATTGTTAACATTTTGTCACATTTACTTTATCTTAGATTCACTTATTGTTAACATTTTGTCACATTTACTTTATCACTCTCTATTCATATCTTTATTTCTATTGTTCCCGAACTACTTGAAAGCCAGCTGCAGATATCATGACTCTATAATCCTAAATATCTTCTAAGACCAAGGACATTCTCCTGTAAATCACTATACAGTTGTCAAATTCAGGAAGTAAGATACTGATATCACTCTATTATCTAATATATAGTCCATAGTCAAATTAACCCAGTTGTCCCAATAATGTCCTTTATAGCAATTTGTTTTTTCTATCCCTGATCATGCATTGCATTTAGCTGTCTTATATCTTTAGTCTCCTTTAATCTGGAACCTCAACTTTTCTTTTTCTTCCATTTTACTATGTGCTTCCCATTTTTTTGGCTCCCTTTCTTGCTTTCTTTTGGTTTGGGTATTTTTTAACTTGTTTTTTCCTCTGTTAGTAAAAGGCTATAGTCTTTTACTTACCTTACCTTAGAAACTATAGCATGCTTCCTTGACTTGTTACAGTCTAGTGTTAATTGTAGTTTCCATAGATGTTTAAAATATACAGTAGTCAAGGGCTAAAGATAGTATCTTTACCCTTTTCCCCAACAGCACAAAGATCCAAGTACTGTTTAACTACACTCTTCCACTCCTTTAAGTAATATTATGGTTTAGCATTTTACTTATACCTGCTTTGTAATCACCCCCAAATTAATCATTATTTTTGTTGTTGTTGTAGTCAGTTCTATGTAGACTTATCAACACAATAACTAGTTTATTTGCTTATTATTGCTTTTTGCATTTCACTTATTCCTTCTGGATTCTGCTTGGTTTTTAACAAGGAGCATCTTTATGGCTCTATGAGTGGTAAAATCTTATTTTCTTGAAAATGTCTTTGTTTTGCTTCTTTCATCAATAATATTGTTGTTGAGTATAGAATTTTAAAGGGAGTTATTTTCCCTCAGTTCCTAGAAAACACTTTTTAGAGTTCTTAGAAGATATTTTTTCATTGCTTTCTGCACATTTTGTAGCTGATGAGAAATCTGTCAATCTGATTATGGTTTCCTTGTTGGTAATTTTCGTGTTCTCTCTTGTTTTAGCTATTTTCCTCTTTCCTTTGAAGAAGTGCAGTATTCAGTTGTGACAGCTGTAGTTAGAAGTGTTAGAGACCCATGTATTCCTTCAACTGTGAATTTTATTCAATTGTTATTTTGAATTTTCTCTCCCCAATTCTGTCTTTTCATTTTAGAACCTGAGTATACACCTATACACCAGGTTGAATATTCCAACCTTCATGCATGTTAATGGATCTTTCATATTTTTCATTTCTGTTTCTTTAGTTCTTGGAGTATAAATTATTTTATTTTTATCTACTTTATCTTCCACATGTTCCATAAATTTGTAGCTTTCCTATGTGACCTTACCTTCTGCAGGAGTTTAGATTATTGTGGTTGTTACGTGTGCATTAGTGGGGAGGGGGTTCCCTGTGTTCTCTTCTAATTCTCTTCTGGTTCCTTCCAGAACCAATTCATGTTTGCCCTCTAACTGGCCTAGAGCATGAACTGACTTCTATTTTAATTTCTCAGCTCACGATCCTTACTCCGTACAGATGTGAGTTGGATTCTATACCCACCCATGCTCAAGCCTAGGGTTTGGATTTCTCACAGGTAACTTTTTTCCTTCCTCATGGCATTTTGCAGTCACCAAGATTCCTTGCCCCTTTCTTGGGTGAGTGGGCAGAGCTTATCTAGTACCCTTTTCATGGACTGGGTGACCTTCTGAGTTCCTGGGCTTTGTTTGTGGGTGTGTAATACCAGCTCTCACCTCATGTGGTCCCAAGTCCATTCTTTTTATCTCCTCATATGCTTTATTCCCCAAGCTCCTAGGTTCTTATGTCTTAATCTGAAACCCATTTGGACCACGATTCCTGCTTCCTGATCAGGAGTTAAGTTCTTTCTTTGTTTCTGTAGATGGGCTGTTCCATTTCTTATAGTTTGGTTCTGGCCACTTTATTTGTTATATCTTGATTGTCATTTCTTTTTTTTTTTTTTTTGTTACGCGGTCATCTCACTGTAGTGGCCTCTCCCCTTGCAGAGCACAGGCTCCGGACGCACAGGCTCAGCGGCCATGGCTCACGGGCCCAGCTGCTCCGCGGCATGTGGGATCTTCCCAGACCGGGGCACGAACCCGTGTCCCCTGCATCGGCAGGCGGACTCTCAACCACTGCGCCACCAGGGAAGCCCTGTCATTTCTGTTATTAATGTCAGCTTGGTTCAGAACATCCTTTTCTCTTTATTTTTGATTATCTTCTATTTTCTGTTCTTAAGCTTTTATTATTATCATTGTTAGTATTATTTACTAAAACAACATTATGCTAACATTGGAGTTTTTATAAAAACTAGAAAAATTTCCCCATAATCTCATAATTGGGGCAGAATGGTCTATCTCTAGTCCCTGGATATCTTTCAAATCTTTAGTCATAGGGTTCTGTAGTTCCAACTGTGCCATATATTTAATTTTGTGTTTTAATTCTCTTCTGGTTTACCTTTTTGCCATATTTCTAAGTAATCTTCATTTTTAATGGCACTACGGTAGTCTATTGAATTGATGTACCCCATCATGCTTAGAGTTTCTTGTTTGTTTTTCATTGTTTTAAACAAAATTTTCCCAGAATATTTTTTGCATATGTAGCTTTTACATTATTTTCTAAGGCTAAAGTCTGAGAATGGAGAATGTTAAATTAAAAGCTCTTGTTTGGGCACTGCCAATTTGTCCTTTGAGTGGACTTTCTCATTTTACAGTGATGTGAGGAATACATTCACATACCAACAACAACAACAACAAAAAGCATTTATTTAACACCCACTGTGTGGGAAGCTCTACACATTTTGAATGCCATAGTGATGAACAGGACCTCCTTCAAGTTTCAAGGAACTTACAGTGAAGCCAAGGATATAGACATGTTAACAACTTCTGTAATATTAGGGCAAAAGGAACAAGTATGGCAGTCAAAATCTAATCAAGGAAGAGATTTCACAGAAGAGCTTGCATTGTAACCATGGATAGAGGAAGGAGTAGGATTTCCCTGGACAAGGAGAGGCTGGACAATGTTCCATGCTGAGGTAGCTTAATAGACCCAAGAGCCAGAGGTATGAAGAAGTCTATGGTGCATTTGGAGAACATTGAAATTGATGATGTGGCTGGAACAAGAGGTGAGGGAAAGGAGCAGATAGGAAATGAAATTGAAAGAAGGTTGCTAGGTTGTAGTTCTGGAGGACTTGTTAAACGATCTTGGACATAATCAGCCAGAGTTTTCATTTCTGCTTTTAATGGCAAATGGTGGTTTTAGGAAAGCATGCATTGTAGAATCATGGTACCTTATGGTTGGGAGAGGACTAGCCAGCCAGCTCTTTATTTTACAAATGGGGAAAATGATTACTGTAGGAGTTAAGGAAATTTTCCAAGTTTATATTGATAAGTAGGAGTATATATGAAGGTAAAATTGCTCCCTCTTTCAGAGAATATTTGTTGAGCATCTGTTCATGGCTCTGTACTAAGCACTGCAAGGTGAAAAGATGAGTAAAGTATAAGGCCAGCTGTCACAGCCAGTTAGGGGAAAAAGGCAATCAATAGTTGTAAAAACAACAGGGTGAGAACACTGAGAGATGGGTCAAGGGTATTGTGAGAACACAGAAGAAGAGCAGCGTTTTAGCTTGGCAAGATGATAGGGGAGTGTTTGTGGAAGATGCCTGTATTGTATTATAAAGGATGGGTAGGAAGAAGTTTGCCAGCTGTACCAAGACCATGGTTGAGGAAAGGGTGTTCCAAGTGAGCAAAGGCATGGGATGGAAAATAGAAAAGCGAATATGGGAACCAAAGTGGTTTCATATTGTGGGAGAATCACGTGTAAGGCAGAGGGCGGCAGGATGTTAAGTGGGGGCTAGATGCCTAGATCATGTTTGCCCTGGTAAGCAGTATGGGCTTTATCTTTTAGGACAGCAAAGGATCTTAAAATATTTAAGAGGAAAACTTGGTAGGACTTTCTGATTGATTGGATGTAGGGGTAAGGATGTGGGAGAGATGAGCAAAATATGATTCTCAGGTAGACTTATCCTTTCTTCTAGTTGGCTTCATCAGGATTTAAGGTGGTGGTGCTTTTGTTTCAGTAGAAGTGGTGCAGTGTGGTGTCATGTGAAGGTGAAGAAGGCTTCACTGGCATATGGTGACTAAAGTGTTCTCGAAATGCCTGAGAGGATATCCAGGTACTTCTGGAGGTCACTGCCAGCGGCTATGCACATTGCCACATTTTTAATAGCCCCTCCTTACTGTGGAAGTAAAAATGCATTTGTAAGGTTCAGAAAACCTTCTTAAATGGACAACCTCAATTGTACAACAGGTAAAGCAGAACCAGAAGTTTTTATGGGTCGTGGAGTTTTTATGGGTCTTGGAGCTCAGCATTACAGCATGGCAGTACTAGGTGGTAATAATAGAAACTAACATTATAGGGCCCTCACTATTTTCTACATATGGTGCTAAATGCTCTATATTAATGATCTTATTTAATCCTCACTACACCCTTCACATGGAGAAATAAGGGCACCAGAGAATTTAATTACTTGCCCAAGGTCACTAACTCTAATGCAGATCCTGGAGCCTTGACTCCAAAGGCCCTGGCTCGTCAACTCCAGGCCATCCTGCCTCCCCATGAAGCTCATACACAGGCAAGTGGGCTGCATGGAGACTTTTGGGGTTCAGCTATCAAAATGATGGCATCATTGAACCACTGATGTGAAATAAGAGGTGGGGTGCCTTACATCAGCTGTGTTTGAGGAGTGGTAGGATGTGGCATGGAAGGAAGAAACTGGATTGTCTCTGAAGCTCTCTGAGTTTGTATTAAACTACAATCTCCATAAACCAAAACTATAAAATTACCTATGGCACTTCTTTTCTTATGAAAGAATTTCCTCACTAAATCAGTTAATGGGAGGGAAGACTAAATGAAACAAATTAAGATAACACGAAAACCAAACCATTAGAACCAGAAAAAGAAGTGCAACCATCTCTTAATTCCTTAAGAAGGATATATATATATGAAAGCATAAACTCTGTCATTGGTGGCAGAATTTGAGATCAAAGCCTTCATGGGTTGAGAAGAGCAATTTTTTAACTAAACTGATGAAAATTCATATAATTAATATTTTATATTTGCTAAAATAAGCTATAGACCTATACTAAATAGAGAAAATGGACATTTTCTATATTAATATAGGCATGGATTCTATAATTAATTGCTGCTTATCATCCTTTGCTTCTTAGAAACTTTATGCTCCCTCACAGTTTAAGGAAGTTCCTTCCGAATTTCTCCTGTTTGGTTACAGATAATATGTACATATGAATATTTTTGTCTTTCTTTGCCTGGTTTCCTGTTCAAATAGTCAATGCCCGTGTGACGTAGGGTCTTCTCTTCTCACAGATATGGAGTGGAGTTTCAGGATTTGGGGTTCATTTTCCTTCAGCTTCCTGTTTCTTGTCAGTAGCTTCATTGCAAGAACCACCACTTCTCTGCCATCTGCCCTGCTTTGCTTCCTTGACTATTTCCACCTCCAGTTCCCTCATTTTCTAATTACTCCCAACAGCAGTGTCTCAAACATATATTGGAAGCAAGATTCCCACCATGGCTAAATAGGAATAAGAAAGTGTCACATACTAGACTTTTCCAAAAGGAGCCGTTGTGCATCTGAATTTTCTTCTTCCAGACAAAGAGAAGGAATTCTCAAGGGAAGTCAAGCCTTAGGACAGAAAGTAACACAATAAACATATTCAGGAATAGCACTTTCAAACTTCCATTTTGTTTGGTAGAGGTACCAAGACTACCTCTCAGGTAGTCTTCAGGGCTGTTCACAAATATTTTGATTCCCTCCCTCTTTGGGGGGTATAGTGCAGTTGCTCTTTCTTTACTCAGCTCAGCTGAACTCAGATATGGCCGTATGTCTGTGCTAGCCAATGAAATGTTAGTGGCAAATGCACTTCTGAGTAGAACCTTTAAGAGCCAGTATGTGCTTTGATGTCTTCTAATTTTTGATAGTAGCTGCTCTATCAGCTTGAGTCTGAATGGCAGTGTGAACAGAGTCCCTCAGTTGATTCACAATGGAACATGAGCAAGAAATAAATCTTTTGTTGTCTTAAGTCACTGAGATTTTGGCAGGTTGTTTCTGTGTCATCAGCAAGTCCATCCTGACTAATACACCAAAACACTTCTAGCATCTGAAACCCGTAAAAAATGTGTAACAGATACAAATGTCATAATATCTCTTAACATGTGGATCAAAGATGATTTGAAGACTTAGAAATTAAAGCGTTCTTAAAGCATTCACTCTAAGAGAAGGTGCTTCTGCATCCGTATAGTAGTGCATAATCTATCACACCATAGTTTTGTGTTTATAGATCTGCAATGGTTCTGCAGGCTCTTTGAGGGCAGGGATGATGTCTCATTCTTTTTCAATCCTGGGCACCTAGCATGACATATGCTATTTAGTGAGCACTAGATGATGTTACATCAATAAAAAGGACCAAAAAATTGCCTGGCACGTAATAGGTGCTCAATGACTATATGGTGTTAAATATCTTAATATTTTAGTTGTGTTTCTGTCCTCCATGGCAGCTCTTTGGCTAATTTTCCGGGCACAAAGAAGCAGTTTAACGTGGATTCTCAAGTTGTATCTTCCCTGCCACCAAAGCCTTTAAAATGTCTTATTTAAAGAAGTACCATTAGCACATCTTTGGCTGGAGGGATGACGTATTTGCATATAGGATGGTTTGGAGCTGGATGCTGAGCTTGCATCTTGACCATCTTTCCACTGGGCATTATAATGAGGAGAAAATTCGGATGCTAAAGCTTGTCTAATGCTTAGTTATTGATTCAAAGTTTATTGCTTCACCAGGGATAGCATAGAATTTTATTTGGTTAAAAAGTGCTTAGTGCGTGTTATTCTGGGGTGTTGAGGGATCATGACTTGGCCGTTTCGTGTGCTCGCCTTGATCCAGTGATAGCTCTGTCTCCGTCCCCAGCCCCCTGCCAGCCCCATTTTGTTCCTTTTCAGAAAGGATTTCAGGCATCTGGGAGAACACATGTACACAAGGCTGATGTGATTGGGTCCCTGCTTGCCTACCTCTCCATACTCTCCCTCCTAAATTTAAATTCCCTAAGTGGAGCACATTTTCCCTGGTTCTGCCCTTTGGCTAAGCAGTTTCTCCAGTGCCCAAAAGGCCCTTCCCTGGGTTCATTCATCCATTTTCATATGTGTATTAAGAGCCTCCTCAATGCCAAGCATTGTCCTAAGCCTTGTGAGTACAGCTTTCCTGGAACTTAGATTCGATTGGAAGAGACAGATGATTAACAAGCAAATATATGATATGTCAGGTGGCTGTAAGTGCTATTGTGAAAAACAGAGAGAATAAAGGGGATCATGATTGTGGGAGTGGGGTGGGCCAGTGTTGCTAATTGCTGCAGGGAAAGGAAAGCCTAACGGATAAGGTGCTTATCAGATGCCTTAAGGAAGTGAGGAAGAAAGCCATGAGCACCTGGGGTGGAGAGGAGCTAGAAGGGGTCCTAGCAGAAAGAACAGTAAATACAAAGGCTCTGAGGCAGGAGCACGCTTGGAGGGCTTGAAGAAGAAGGAAGCCAGAATCAGAGGGCTGGGATTGGGGGATTGGGTGGGGGGCGGTGTATGGATCATGTAGGGCTTTTTGGTTGGTGCAATTTGGTCTTTAGTCTGAATGAAATGGGAAGCTATTGTGAGTTTTTGAGCAGAGGTGTATCTTAAAAGGATCTGGGTGAAGAAATGAGAATAGACAGCGGGGTGGCTGGAACAGAAAAAGGATGATGGGTTAGGAACCTGTTAGACTAATGCAGCCTGAGATGACGGCTTTGACCTTCCGCACTCAGCGCAACTGTTGGCTCCTCTGGGAACCCTCTCTTCACAGCCTCAGCTGAGCTGGATCCACCTCTTCTGAGCTCCCGTAACAAGCTTACTCTCAAAAGTAAATTGGGTAGTTGAGTCCACTTAAGTCTATAACTGAGAGCTCTCAGAATTAATTTTTAATTAGAATACAAAGTTTAGTACAGATAATCAATAAAAATAGGCTATTTCAAAGCTTGCATGTATATTTTTAAAACTTAAGAGTAACGGTAATGATTGTTTAGAACTTTGACTAATCAGAAGATTTTTGAGGGAGGGATATTTTGATAAGGTTTAAAATTGCCAGTGAATGGTAATAATAAAAAGCAGACGGACTCATAGTGGGTTCTATTACTGTTTTTAAATTCTTTATAACCTACCCTCTTAATGCCTGCACCCAGGGTGGACTGGGGACACCTGATAAGTCACTGATCGTAAGAACTTTTTCAATTGCAGGCGACAAAGCACCCAACTCGAAGTGCCTTGAGCAAAGGAAAAGTCCCATAAAATCTAGCTTCAGGCATGGTTTGATCCTGGGGACTCAAACAGGATCATCAGAGTTGCTCCCCATCCTTCCAATCTGTTTTCCTCTGGGTTGACATCCTTCTTAGGCAGGCTGTCCACTCGCAGTTTCAAGGTGGCTGACAGTGGCTCCAACCTTTTGGATGCCTTGCTCCAGGTCACTGTAGTGAAAGTTCCACAATATGACTCTAATGCTGTCATATGATTCCTCTTGACTCAATTTCTGTGGTCAATGGGATGTGATACTCGAACTGGCCAGACATACCTGGGTCTCTTTCCCCCTTGTAGGTCTGGGGGGATGGGTTGGGTCCATTTCACTTAAAGCCTGTGGAACAGAGCAGGGGAGGGCAGGCCCCCAAGAACAATTAGGATGCTGTTAGCAGAACAAGGAAGAATACCTACTAGGTAGTCAAACAACAGTCATGTACCACAAGCAGTTATTTCCTATGTCTGTCCAAAATTCTCTCCTAAAGAGGTTCCCAGTTAGATGTGAAGTTCTCACCCCTAAATTGATTGTCACTACAGCTTCCTCTCCCTTTAGGCTTAGGATCTCAGTGGGAATCCCCTCTTCAACCCTCACACACATACATGCTCTCACACAGATGCCTTTCATAATAAGCTCTACTTTTGCCTCAAGGACTTTACTTGAACTTATATTTATTGTGTGTGTGATAAAAAAAAATAATGCCTCACAAAAGCTGTATTTTATTTTACCCTGTTGATGCTATATAAATCTGGGTCTCATCCGGAAACAGATGGAACACTCAGATTAGAATAATTTGAAGAATGCAATAGAGGGACCATTTGCAAAGGTGTGGGCAAGGTGCCAGGAAACCACAGGGACAGTACAGCAGTCCTGGGTTAGAACTACAGCTGTGTTTACCTCCGCAGGCCTGGAGGGGAGGGGGGAGGAGGGAGCCACTGGCAGACTTGGCTGGGAGAACACAGCCGTCTGTTGCTGATCCTACAGGGAAGGGACTGGGGGTGTTAATATCCCCCCCTCTCTCCCCTTTAGCCCTCCTGTCTTCTACTGGTGCCTCCCATGGGCAGACCCCACTGGAAGCCACAGGGCAGGGGAGCTCATGGATATTATCCAGCCAGCCTCTCAATACATAGGGCAGGATGGAGAGAAGATGAGGAGGGGCAATGGACGATCCCCAGCAGGGCTACACCTTTTGTGTTCCTCAGTAAATGCTCTTATCTCCTGTCTAAGTGAAAAGTCCTTATTCCCTTCACAAGGGACGAAGGAAGTCCCATCAGCTGTGGCTCATTGTTGAATAATGTCACTTCAGTGATACTCCCTCCTCAACCTAATAGCAAGGGAATAAAAGAACAATGTAAAACATAGCAGCTGCAGTTCTTGATTCTGAGGCACAAGCTGTTTTCTCCCATCCCTGCTCCGTGTTCCCCTTACTTTCTCCCAGCTCTTCAGCTAGATGCGGCTGGAAGGGGGTCTCAGTCCCGGCAGCCCCTTCTTCACTGGGTTGCTTCAGTGTTCCCTGGTTCCAGGCATAGTCCTCCATGTTGTCTTGGCAGCCCAGTTTCTCCCTGGTAATTGGAATTAATCAGTGAGTCCTTCTCTGCCTGTTGGTTCGGTAGTATGACCAACCCAAACTACCCAGGGGTAAACTCAGCTTCCAAGTCTATGGAACTCTTGCTGTGTTTCCTGATGGAAGCATTTCTCCCTTAGGCACTGGGACTTCCAAGGTCAGGTGGTCAAGGTCATGAGGGTGAGAAGCAAAAATTCTGCAAGGGGGTTACTATGTGCTCAGGTTAGAGTTAAGATAGGAACACTCTCATTGTTTCTGGACGTAGGCATTTTGGTTGAGGAGGAGTAAATTATGTAAAATGCTGTTGACCTGGGAAACCTGATAAAACAAGTGAATCCCTGGATGAGAGTGCAATGCGACACTTCCGTTGCCTAGACAGAGGCAGTGTTAAATGAGATACCACAGCAAATGGGCAAGGCATCCTGCAAGTCCTTGGACAGTGGAGCTGGCAGAAGTGTACCAGACAGTATTTCAGAGAGGTCTGATGCTAATAGTAAAGGTATACTGTTTTTTCTCCCCTGAAACTGAAAGCAAACTGATTCTGATTTACTTTATTTATAGGATGGGGGAAAGAGCATTTGTCCAGTCAGTAGCTGTGTACCAGATGCCAGTCTGTGTTGATTTCTACAGTAAAAATACTACTTCTGGAGCCACAGCTGTGATTGGCAGTGCCACTTGGTTCAGTTTGTGATTGTCTCTTAATAGTCTCCATAAACCATCTGGCAATTTTTTCCGAGTTAAATGAAGATAAGATAGGAATCGATACCCTTTCATTCTTCAAGTCTTCAATAGTAGCACCAGTCTCTGCAATTCCTCCAGGTGTGGCAATGATTTTAGTTTATTCTGTCTGGTAGGGTAGTTCTAGAAGTGCCTGTTTGCCCCTCACTCAGTGAATCTGTGAAACAATGTGAGGGTTTCGCCAGTTGATACATGTATCTATTTCTGCTCTGAATTCTGGGACAGGGGAAATAGCCCCAGGCTGGGTCTCTGTTGCCATTGAACCCATTATGGGCTGGACTCAAGCCAAGACTCTCTATCGCGTATCTCCACAAGCCCTCCTCCCTCACATCTGAACCGTGCACCACAGCAATATTTCAGAGAGCTCTCTGAAGTGCAGTGTAAATTCAGACCCAGGATCTAAGTCGTGGAAGATCTGAGTAGTTCCATTTCTCCATAGTCTGCATAGTCATCTGTTTTGTTTTTTGTTTTTTTGTTTTTTTGCATAGTCATCTGGAAACAGCTACCAGATTCTCCGTGGAAGGCTTGAGGGACGCCTGAGGCAAGACTGCAGGGTCCTCCTCAAAAGGAACTTAGTAAGAGACTGAAAATCCCCGCTATTAGGTTTCAGTCTATCAGACCTAGAATTTTTCCACTTGTGTGTTTCAGGTAGCACCTTCATAGGTTGCCCATCTTTGTCTGTTTCATTTGTTTGAATCCTGTGACCCTTAGTCATCACCACAGATCCTTGTGAATCAAGGCTGTGATTATCATCTCTGTGGTTTGTTACATCCGTCTTGTTACTGACAGTTACGTGCTACCTGCTGCCTTTTTCCACTCTTGGATCCCTTTATTTCCATAGAGACCGAAGAAACTGATTCTATTTCAGCATCTTCCCCCTCACATACACACCCCACCACCATCTCCAGCCTGCAGAGGACAGCCACCGCAAACTTTTCAAGGGTGCCTGCCCCCTAATATTGGTGAAGTGTGGGATTTAGGGTTAGGGAGTGGCAGTTGCTCATAATAGGTTCACTTCAGCACTCCCATCTCTCGAAGTCTTGAGACTCCTTCCCCTACGGCAGGAGTCAGCTCAGCCAACTTCTCTGCAGGGCCAGATAGTAAATATTTTAAGCCTTGTGAGCCAGGAGGCAAAATTCAGCAACTGTTCTTGTGAAAGGCAGGTCATTGTGTATTTGTTTTTGATATTTAAGAATTATAAAAACAATTATTAGTTTTCGGACCATCCCAAAACGGACAGGAGTCCAGATTTGGCCCATGGGCCATAGTTTGAAGACCCCCGCTCTACAAGATGGCAGGAAGTTGACCACATAAACTTAGGCCACCTTTGAGTCCAGGCTTTAATTTGACCTTTTGCCAGATCACTGATGCCACTCTCAGGCGATCAAGCTAAAACCTAAATCCTGGGTGAATGTACGTTGTCAATGATTTGAACCAGATCAAGGCTTCTATTTTGTCCTTGGTCCGGTGCCCTTGGGAGCTCGTAAATTCTCTCCTGATTCCTGCCAGTATAGATTGGCGAGATTCCGTCAATCTTAAGGTATGTAGTCTGTCTCCTACTTCTCCCTCTAGGCTGTGCTAGGACCTAACCTTAGAGGTGGACCTAGAGGCAATGAGAAGTGGTAGCAGTGGGTCCTGAGGGGAATAACCCACTAACAGATCATTGTGCAGGGAGAGGCCATTTTTCTTAGGGAGGAAATATCTGTCGCCACGTGCAGCAGGACCTTGTGGGTTCAGTTTTCAGCTTTGTCTGCTCACATGATCCCACCCATTTATCAGGATCACACTCCCTCCCCACCAGTGCTTTATCTTACTCCAGGACCCCTGGTATCACTGTTCATGCTCTTGGCACCACAGTTCTGCCACCTTTACAGTCAGGCTCTGGGCTTGGGCCTCAGCCATGTCTGCCCTGCGACTCTAGAGGATGAAGGATTGCTGAGATTGTAGGAGATGAGTGGCTATGGGGATTTTCTGGCTTATCCATGCATGTTCTCAATTGTATATTCATAGATTTCAATTTCTCATTTTCCTTCTGTACACCTTCCAGGGCTCTGAGAAGCAGCCAAGAGACTTGATAATTTTATAATCACTGCCATCACCACAGCAATTAAGTGCCTCAGCCACTTGACCTGCCAGTACCTACCCTTCCACCTGACCTTCATCCTGGGCCACCACTGGTAACCATTTGAGTGACTGATGTCACCACTTGCCCTGGGTCACTGGTCTTTCCTTTCTTCCTGGCAAGGAGGTTCTGCCTGCGCTTCTCAAATATATGAGCAATTTCAATACAGCATCCCACTTCCAGGTGTCAGCAGAAAACAGCACACTCAAATTAGGATAATTTGAGAATTTTATAAAGGGCTCTAGAGGCCTGAAGCAGTGATGTGAGGGAGCATTTACTGGAACCCAAAGCAGACATAACTGTGTGGAAAGGGCTGCCAGAAAGGAGCTGAGAGGATTCTAAGTTGAGGCACATGGTCCGTACTCTTGAAGTTTTCCTGTAATATTTTATGCGGCAAATCTCATTTTAAATGTACCTTGTTTAAAACTCCAGAGCATCGTGTGACTCCGGTTTTGAAAAGTCCACAAAATAATTATTTTACTTTCTTTAGACATCCTTATCATATTCTGCAGCTGATGGAATTCAGTTAAGCAGAATTGGTTATCTATTGAAAAAATAAATGGATTATGGTGAGGATTCATTTTAGTTTAATTTTTATTTTTTTTTACAGCATAGTCCTTGAAAGATGAGTTTGTCATTCCATATAGTTGCAGGATTTTTTATTCTTTTATTTTTAGAAAACCATCCTGATCTTCTATTTTCTTACTTTCAAATACCATCACAGCATAATTTATTTTAACCCATTAGCCTGTGGGTCACTTTTATCTGATTATTTCTCTCATTTAAATTTTAATTAGGGTTTTCAAGCCCTACTTTTAGACATTGCACACTGCAGGACAATAAATATACTTTTGTAGTGTGGCAGGGTGATCCATAGTCCAGGAAATCAATATCCAGGCTTCTATATGCATTAGTTCAAGGCAGGAGCAACTTTCTCATTTGTTCCTAAGATTACTTTGGGTTTCCAAACATAATTATATTGGATTCCATCCATTAAAGGTATAAGTCTGTTGTTCCAAAGAAGTCTCCTTCTCCACAATGGTATTTTTCAGGTATTATTGGGATATGTTCTTATTTATCTGGAGAATGGGTACACTTACTTTCTACATCCTTTACTCATTCATTGCATCATTCCTACCCAGTCAGAGGAGATGACAAAAAAAACCTCATTTAATAGGTGACACACATACCTCTTAACATCACTGTCCCCATATATGATGCAATTAATTGTCTCCTAGAAATCCTTTTACTAGGACTGTTCCTTGAGGTCTGTCTCCATCCATCACTTTGTGATTACTGAATGTTTGAATCACCTTAAATCTAAGATCTGTCCCTAAAAGAAAAAAGGTCATTTGTCATGTCTCTTTTATTAAAAGAAGGACTAGACAAGACAAAGAGGTGTTACATAATCCATTGCACCCGTGGAACTTTCTAAATCCTATTTCAAAATGAATAACAATTTCTGTAATCAAACTCTGTACAAAATAAATGGGATGCTGTTTGTGAGAAACCCCTCTCTCTATAGCGAAGTTCTTTGCAGCCTTCAATTTACAGCTTAAAGGTCAACTTCTCTGTGAAGTTTTTGAAACTGCTGGAAGCAATTAGCTATTCCCAGAACTGTGCCCCAGTGCACTTTGTATGTCCTTCTGTTATAGCACTAAACACCTCGTGGCTTGTAAAGTATCTTTTTACAAGTTTTTCTCCTACTGGAAACTGCGTACCCCCAGAGCAAGCACAGACTGTTAATTATTCATCATTCTGTACCTGGGGCTGCTTTAGTGCATGTTGCCCAACTGAGTAAATTCTGAGCCGCAGGGTTAGCTGACATATCTTGCCGATTGCCACTAATACCCCCAAATTACTGAATTTATGATGCACTAGTGATGCAATTTTCCTAACCCAGCAGCCAAATTTTTCACTATTTCTTCATTCATTCAACATGTATTGAGCACCTACTGCATTCCAAGTTCTGATCTAAGCTTTGAGAATCAAGCAAGAGTAAGATCTTGTTCTGCCTGGCCCTTCAGTTAGGAAGACAGACATAAAAACAAACAATTATTAGAGGCTGTCACAGGGCAGAGAGAGAGCAAAAGGAATTGAGGGGGGGCAGGGCGGCTCACCAACCCCAGGAAGAGACACGTGACCTTGAGATCTGCTCGATTTTCTGAGCAGCACTGGCAAACCAGTGTAGTCAGGAACGTGGGTTTCTGAGTCCAGGTAACCATTTGCATTTCACTTTTTGTTGCTAAGTGATTACGAGGTTAGCTGCGGAATTAATGGGCATTTTCAGCTAAGCAAGTCATTAAAAATAAATGGAAGTCCAATTTAGCTACTCTTTTAGCTTTAATAAACTAATATGTTACAGTAAGAGCCTTGTTAATTTGTATGTTGATAGGAAAAAGCCACAAAAATGACCTGATTTGCACTTTAATTTAGATTCAAGCAACTATAATTTTATAAAAATGGGACATGGCCATCTAAAAAGTACTTAGTTACGTAATTTCTAGAAGTCATTGAGAGTAATTGTCGTATCGTAATCTAAATGCTTCCCTGAGGTTCCCATGGGAAAGAATATTCTGTCCTAAACCACCTCTAGGGCCTTATTTTCCCCCACTGACATTTATTTAACAAATACTGAGTACCTACTATGTGCCAGTGAACAAAAAGACAAAAATCCCAAGGTCACTCGACCTAAGTGAGGGCACATATTATAATTACTGAAAAAGGTACCCTCAGAGGGTCCTTCCGACATCCTGCACACTGGGATTCCTGAGCCAGCCCTTTGTGAGGCCCCCTCTCCTTTTAAAACTGCATAGACCCCGGAGACCTGCTGCCGGAGAAGTGGTGAGTTTGTACTGGAGTAAGTCTGGTTGCTATAGCAGATAAACATCAAAATCCCTTTGGTTTAGAATAGAGGTTGCTCACTCAGGTGAAGTCCAGCTGCCCAGCAGGAAGGGGTGAAGCTCTGCCCCACCTCCAGGGATCCAGATGGCTCTGTTTTGCCATCGTGGACAAGTGGTTTCCAAGGTCAACCTGAGGTACCCCAACCAGCTGGCTGACCACACAGAGAAAGAACAGGTGATTTCATGCGAGAAGTTTCTCTGAGCCAGAATGGCACATGATACATCTGCCCTTATTCCACTGGCCAGAACTTAGGCATTTGGGCACACATACTGCAAGGGAGGGAGCCTGGGAAATGTAGTCTAGCTGTGTGCCCAGGAAGAAAAGGGGGGGAACTGGGTTTGGTGAACAGCCAGTCTCCACCACAATGATGATGACCTTTTTTAAAAAAATCATGTTATATGCAACTACCATTTATTGAATACCAACTTGTGATAATAAGGACTTTATACCAATTACATAATTTTCATAACAGCCCCCTTCACCATTCATTTGTTGACAGATCTTTATTGTGCTCCTGTCATGTGCCAAGCAGTGGATGTGATAAAAAGTTGGTCAGATTAGGGACATACCACTGACCCTTGAACAATACGGGTTTGAACTGTGTGGATTTACTTATGTATGGATTTTTTCAATAGTAAGTAAAACGGTACTACACAATCCATGGTGGGTTGAACCTGCAGTTGCAGAATCCCAGGAATGGACTTGAGGTTATGGGAGAACTTCCTATAAGGAGGGCTGACTATATATGCAGATTTTTGACCGCCTGGAGGGTCTGTTCCCTTAACCCCCATGTTGTTCAGGAGTCCACTGTATTTTGAAGGTAAAGCTGGTGGGATTTTTTTGATAGATTGATTCTGGGATATAAGAGCAATAGAGGGATCATGAAAGACTTTCAAGTTTGGGCATGAGCAATTGGGAGAATGAAGGCATCATTGACTGAAATTGGGGCACCGAGGCAGGGGCAGGGTGTGAGGTGGATAAAGGGAGCTTAAAAATTTTTTTTGGCCACGTCAAGTATGAGTTACCTCCTAGTCATTCTGGTGGGGATGACAAGGAGGCAGTTGTCTGGGGCTCAGGGGAGAAATTTGGGACTAGAGATTTAATTTAGATGTCACCAGTATAGACATGGTTATTAAGCCTTGAGAGCAAGTGAGATCCTTAGAGTGGGGAGTGTAGTTAGGAGAAAAGAGTTTGAGATGGTGCCTGGGGACCCTCTCATCTTTAGACACAGAGGAACCAGAGCTGGCTTCTGGGCATGAACAGACGACTCCTACGCTTAGAAGGGCCTCACGCTTGATTTAATGGTTTGCCATTATGGTCTTGAAGTTCTTACTTTTTTAAGTCCCTCCCCTATTTGCATTCTAAAGCGAGTCCTGCGAATTATGTAGCCAGTCCTGGGAAGAATTCCTAATGAGACAGGAAGCTGTGAGGGTGTGAGGTCCTGAAGGCAAGGAAAAGGAGGGCTTTCAAGAAAATGTGTGAGAGATCAAGGAAAATCAAGACAGAGGAAATCACCATGGGATTTATCAAGATGGAGATTGCTGGTGATGCTGACAAAAGCCATGAGAGCAGAGTGGAGAGGATGGAAAGCCCTTTGGAGCTGGTTGAAAAGAGAATGGTCCTAGAGCTGACTGTGCCCACAGTTTTGCTGATAGCAGGGATCAAGTAAGTGGAAGGAGATGCTGGGTCAAGGCATGCTTTTGAATGGATGTTTATCTGTAATATGATTCAGTAGAGAGGGAGACATGGGTGCTGTGGTGAGAAAGTTGAATTACAGGGGAAAGTGTTGGAGGAAGTAAGAGGGCAGAGACTCAGAGGACAAGTGGAGGGATTGTTTTAAGAACAGACATGTTCTTCCATTTCAGAAGCAGAGAAGGCAGAGTCTATGGGCTTATGTAAGTTGGTAATTTAGAGTTGGTTCCAGTCTGGGTGCCTATTTTTTTCTTAATGGAGTATGAGGTGAGGTCAGCAGCTGAGATGGTGAGAGAAAATGTCATGAGTTTGGTGAGTTACTTCAGACCTGAAAGGTTAATTTACTTTATAGAAAAAGGTAGAATTGTTGGGCAATCCCACAGTGAGTTCCCATTTGAGATTTTGTGAACATCCATTTACAGTCAACATGGTTGAGTGATTCTTCTTCAGGTGCAAGTATAGAGTAGAAGGATAGTTGAGTTTAGACAGAATTGGTTCTTGTGGTGCTATTATTGTCCTTGTTTTACAGGTGAAGAAACTGGGGTTCAGAGAAGTAAACAACTTGCTAGTAATCAACAGAATTTGGACATAAATCTTCTGACCCCAGGCCCCCAGCTCTTGAACATTATGTCATATTTCAGAGCTGTTCTTGATATCATGCAGTAATCAGTGTAGATTCTGCAATATTCTGTTCCTTCCTTCAACAGATGAGTAATAAAATTGAGATACAGACTATGCACTGTAATTTGTATCTCAATTTTTCTGGCATTGTCCAAAATGTTACATTTCTTAGCTAGTTATCAAATCCTGGCCTTTGGAATTGCAAAGCAATATCAGCCATTAAAGATATGCTGGTGGGGTGAGAAAGTATTGCAGAGTTTGATACCACTTCTGCTGCCTACTGGCCAAGTGACTTGCAGCACTGTGTAAAAATCCATTCAACAGCAATTGAGCATCTATAGTGGGCCAATCAGTACAGAAGGTGCTGAGGATACTGTGGTGAATCAGACTAGTTGTGTCTCCAAGGAATTAGAGTCTGGTGAATTCAGTGAGATAATGTATGAACAATGTTTGTATATTGAGTGTGGGCACTGGACAGGTGTTAATTCTTGATACAGTTGGTCGGGTACATGATGACACTTCTTGGTGAGAACATCAACAGCCAATTCCAGTGGGAAGTTTGTTACATTTCCTGATCAGATACTAAGTGAGGGTCCCACTTATGTGTAAATATCCAATGATGTTACTGTTTAAAAATTGGTCTAGGGGGCTTCCCTGGTGGCGCAGTGGTTGAGAATCTGCCTGCCAATGCAGGGGACACGGGTTCGAGCCCTGGTCTGGGAAGATCCCACATGCCGTGGAGCAACTAGGCCCGTGAGCCACAATTACTGAGCCTGCGCGTCTGGAGCCTGTGCTCCACGACAAGAGAGGTAGCGATAGTGAGAGGCCCACGCACCGCGATGAAGAGTGGCCCCTGCTTACCCCAACTAGAGAAAGTCCTCGCACAGAAACGAAGACCCAACACAGCCGAAAATAAATAAATAAATTAATTAATTAAAAAAAAAAAGAATGCAACACAATTCTTAAAAAAAAAAAAAAAAAATTGGTCTTACCCCACTGAGTCAGAATCAACAACTTATAGCCAAGGCAGGACTCTTACTGAATTGACTCTCCCTCTAAAATCTTTTTCCTAAAACAATAGGAATGAGCACAGGTTAGCATGATTGTCTGTTGGCAATGCTGGAATAGTCTCCCTGAGGAGCACTGTTCTCTAACTGGCAGTTATTGTATTTCATTTTATTTTTTTTTTAATGAAAGGAGCAGCAGCTTTTCTGGTTTATTTGCTTTTAAAAAGCAATGAGAATTCTTTAGTAAAATGAATCAACCATTGATCTTAAATTTTATCTTCTCAAGGATGCACGTTCTAATTCACCAGTCAATATTTATTCCTGAGCCTCAAACCTTGAAAAGGTCTGTCCATAGTACTTGAATTAGTGTGTCTCCAGAAACCAACCCCTGGGAAGGTGCTTGTTTTGTACCACACATGAGGCTGGATTTTGCACTCCTGGAGGGGAGACATTTTGTCCTTCATCTCTGTATTGGAGTGCCCACAACAGCAAGTTCTGTTCAATGAATGAAGGAATGGACCCACCTTGGGGAAAGGGGTTTGTTTGATATCAATGTATTGAGTTTAGTACTATAAATCTTTTTAAAAGTTTTTAAATTTTATATTGGAGTATAGTTGATTTAACAATGTGGTGTTAGTTTCAGGTGTACGGCAAAGTGATTCAGTTATACATATACATGTATCTATACTTTTTCAAATTAGTTATAGAATATTGAGCAGAGTTCCCTGTGCTATCCAGTAGGTCCTTGTTGGTTATCTAGTTTAAATATAGCAGTGTGTACATGTCGATCTCAACCTCCCAATCTGTCCCTCCCCTCCCACCCCCCTGAATACCATAAATCTTGCTTTCTAAAAGTTCTAGTGCCGTTAAAGTCTCTGACAGTGAAGCAAGCGATTGAAACACATCCTTGTGAATGTTAGATGTATTATTATACACTCAATTTAGCTTTTTGTTTTTATATAATTCCTCTCTGAGTAGAAATCATGTTGTAGGTAAAGGAGCGAGAAGTGAAGTCTGGAGACCTGTTGATTAGTCTCAACCTCCACTAATAGAGGAGATAGCTTTGGATAACCGTGGGGCCTGATTTGGGGATATGGGATTGGAATAGAGCCTGTGAATCTAACTGTGGTCTACTTTGGAGGTCGGGAGTCCCTCAGGGCCGAGAGCAGATCTTTTGCATCTATTTCAGCACCTAGCACAGTACTAGGCACATTATAAATGTATCCTGTTTATTCTTTGGGGAAAGATATGTAAGTAGACATTTTTTTGTATACTTGAAAGTTGTTGAGAGTAGACCTTAAGCATTCTCACCACAAAAATACCACTTAACTATGTGAGGCGATGGATGTGTTAATTATATTGATCTTGGTAGTCATTCTATAATGTGTATGTCTGTCAAATAATTACATTGTACACTTTATAAATTTATTTATTTATTTATTTTTGGCCACCTTGGGTCTTCGTTGCTGCGCGTGGGCTTTCTCTAGTTGCGGTGAGCAGGGGCCACTCTTCATTGCAGTGTGCAGGCTTCTCAGGGCGGTGGCTTCTCTTGTTGCAGAGCACGGGCTCTAGGCGTGCAGGCTTCAGTAGTTGTGACTCACAGGCTCTAGAGCGCAGGCTCAGTAGTTGTGGCACACGGGCTTAGTTGCTCCGTGGCATGTGGGATCTTCCCAGACCAGGGCTTGAACCCGTGTCCCCTGCATTGGTAGGTGGATTCTTAACCACTGTGCCACCAGGGAAGTCCCTGTATACTTTAAATATATACAATTATTTGTCAATTTTCCTCAACAAAGTTCGGGAAAATAAATGAAGGCACAGACCATTTCTTGTTTTTCATGTATTTCTAACATCAGGCAAAATAGGGACATAGTAAATGTTCTGTAATTCCTTCCTTCCTTCTCTCTTTTTCTTTCATCTTCTACAAAAATTTATTGAATGCCTTCTAAGTGCCAGACACTTGGGATACATCAATGAAGAACACAGTCCAGATGGGACAGTTGAATGTGTAGGCAATTACAAAATAATATAATAATAGTTATAGTAGAAGTATAAGAGAAGATAATGGTTATAACAGAATTTCACTGGAGCACAAAGGGAGGAGAAGGTATATCTGCGTAGCTGTTGGGGAGGGCACTTGAGAATGGTATTGGCTGAGCTACCTCTAGAAGGAAGAGTAGGGGTTGTTATGGTGGACCAGGATTGAAGGGCCGGGGGCACTCGAAGTAGAGAGGATGGCACACACATGTTTATGGAGTTATGACGTAGTACAGTACACACCATGGGGGTAGTTTAGGATGGCTGCAGGTAGAAGTGGGTAATGGGGGAAAGAGTGTGGACAGAGAGCTGAGAAATAAGATGATTCTAGGAGCTCGTTAGAAGTCAGATCCTGAAGAACATCACAAAATAGGAAAAATTGAATGGTATGTGTGCTTTTCTGGAAGACTGAAATTAAATTCTTTAGGTCCTCTATCAGTAGTAATAGTGGTAGTAATAGCATTGGCTAATTATTATTGGGTGTTTCCTAGAGACAAATACCATTCTAAGCATGTGACTCATTTAATCTTCATAATAACTCTTAAGAGTTTATCCCCATTTGACAGATGAGGAAACTGAGGCATAAAGGTGCTTCATGCAAGATCACAGAACTAGTCTAGACTTTAACCCTGAGGGTCTGGATCAGGAGTCTGTTCTTAATTGCTGTGCTATGCTGCAGCATGGAAAATAAATCCTAATATTGCAAGCCTGAAGTTAATTTATTGAAGAAAAAGTCACATATATCGTTTAATTCTCATTTCATATCCAAAGGGCAGCATGAATCACTGCTTCTGGGCTTCAGTGTTTTTTTTTTTTTAACGCCTTGACCATGTTTCTTCCTAATGATGTGATATTTCTGAGGTGAATAGGTTAAGGTCACTGCCAATAGATCCTCACCACCATTGCCCTCATATAAACATGTTTTACTTCAGTAAAACATGTCAGTGTGTTTAGTGCAACTTCCAATTAGGCCTTTGTGCTGCAAGTGTGCCTAGTCTGTCTAAGCTGTGAAGACATTTATGTGACCATCTGCCCTGAAATTTCCTTCTTTACATCCACCCAGTGTACCCTTAGGAGGAGTCAGATATTGTGGACAAGTATGCCTTTCCATAAGAGTTCGTTTGCAGAATATATGTCAAGCATTGATTGGCTCTACTTGTCAAACTCTCCACCACTTAATAATGAGTAGACCACAATGAAAAATGATTTCCATTTAGGTTTCTGGCATTAAACCTTAGCGGTCTGTTGTGATGGAAGGATTTCAGACCAGACTATCTGATCTTAGTTTTTGCTCAGATGCTAAAATTGTTATGTGGTCTTGGGCCAGTCATTGAACTGTTCTGGACCTTGGTTTCCTCATTTGGAATATGAGGATTTTGGAATAGATATCTGTAGACTTTCTTCCAACTCTAACGTTAACGTGCTTGTGGAGTGTTGCAATCCAACACAATTTTTTAAAAGGGAGGAAAGCAGTTGTCATGACAACTGTTATTTAGTACATAACCCTGTTTCTTTTGTTTTCAGCTTATATAGGTATAATTAACAAAATAGTAATATACTTATACATCATGTAATATACTACATGATGATTTGAAATACATATACATTATGAAAGGATTCCCACCATCAACTTAATCATCACCTCACAGATTCAGATTTGCTTTTCTTTTGTGTGTGTGTGTGTGTGACAACACTTAAATTCTACTTTCTTAGCAAATTTTAATTCTATAATACAGTATTATCAATTATGCTCACCATGTTATACATTAGATCCTCAGACCTTACTCATCTTGAAAGTTTGTACCCTTTTACCAGCCTCACCATATTTCCCCCATCCCCCACCCCCTGGCAACCACCAATCTTCTCTGCTTCTATGACTTTAGGTTTTTTTAGATTATACATGTAAGTGAGATCATATGGTATCTGCCTTTCTGTCTAATTTATTTCACATAGCATAATGCCCTCTAGGTTCGTTCATTTAATGCAAATGGCAGAATTTCCTTATTTTTATGGCTAAATGATATTCCATTCTATGTTTATACTGCATTCTCTATCCATTCATCCATCAGTGACATTTAGGTTGTTTCCATGTCTTGGCTATTGTAAATAATGCTGCAGTGATCATGGGGGTGCACGCATCTCTTTGAGAAAATGCTTTTGTTTCCTTTGGAAACGTAGCCAGAAGTGGGGTTGCTGGATCATACAGCAGTTCCATTTTTAAGTTCCTGGGGAACCTCTTTCCATAGTGGCTGTACGGATTTACACTCCCACCAACAGTGTACAAGATTTCTCTGCATCCTCACCAGCACTGGTTATCTCTTGTTTATTTGATACTAGACATCCTAATAAGCATGAGATAATATCTTGTTGTGGTTTTGATTTGCAGTTCCCTGATGATTAGTGATGTTGAGCATCTTTTTATGTACCTTTTGGCCATTTGTATGTTTTCTTAGGAAAAAGGTCTATTCAGGTCCTTTGCTCATTTTTTAATTGGGTTCTTGTTTGTTTCTTGCTGTTGCATTATACGAGTTCTTGTGTACTCCATAACCAAAAAATGAAAAAAAACAAAACCTCTGCACAGCATACCAGGGTAGCAGAGAGGTCCATCCATCTGTGCACCTGAAAGTGGGTGGATTGGACTCTAGAGGAGGCAGCAGATTGAGGGAAGTGGTGGTGGAGCCAGTGGTGGCAGAGGTGGTGACAGCAGAGAAGGTGGTGGCTGGTGTGGCAGATGAGGTGGAGGGTGAAGGTGGTGAATCGGGCTCTACCTAGCCATGCGCACTGTAGCTGGAGGGACCAGTTGCTGTCTCTGAAGAGAGACTGCAGTGACTAAGAGGAGAGAAAGGAAAGGGCAGTAGGCAGACAAGAGAGAACTGAAGGAAAGTATCTTCTGCTTTCTGCCCTGGGAGACAAGAGGACTGCCCATGGACCTCTGGGATTCCCCTCACCTGAGGATCAGCCTACCAGGTCCTGGGCACACCCAAAGCCCCAGGTACTAAGTACAGACCTTCTCTGCTCTGTCAGTACCTCTTGCTTTTTTTTTTAATGCATTCCTTCCTTACCTTAGTGGTAAGGAAACCAAAAACTTACGCTATAGTGTTACCTTCTAGAAAATAAAAGGAAGACACCTAACCATCAATCTATTGAACTGTTAGAATCGAAGTAAACAGAGCCTTATCTAAATAAGAAAGGTGCTTGCTACTTCAAATGCAGCAGCAAAGGCACTTCTCCTTAAACACCATGAGAAATCATAGTAATATGGTGTCACAAAAAGAAAATGACAATTTTCCGGCAACTGAAACCAAAAACATGGAATATGGTGATCTAAGTGGCAAAGAATTTAAAATAGCTGTTATAAAGAAATTCAGTGAGCTACAGGAAAACTCAGAAAGGCACTACAAATGGGTTCAGGGATAAAATTAGCAAATGGAAGGAGTACTTTACCAAAGATGTGGAAATTCTAAAAAAGAACCAAACAAATTCTGGAGCTGAAGAACTCAGATGAGATGAAGAATGCTTTAAGAATGCATTGGAAATAGAGCAGATCATAACTGAATAAAGAATTAGCAAGTTCCATAACAGAGATATAGAAATGAATTAGGTGGAAGAGAGAGAACTAAGAGTTACAAGTGAAGAAACCCTATGAGGGCTGTCTGACTCCAATAAAAAGCCAACATAAGAATAATGGGGGCTTCCCTGGTGGCGCAGTGGTTGAGAGTCCGCCTGCCGATGCAGGGGACACGGGTTCGTGCCCCGGTCTGGGAGGATCCCACATGCCGCGGAGCGGCTGGGCCCGTGAGCCGTGGCTGCTGAGCCTGCGCATCCGGAGCCTGTGCTCTGCAAGGGGAGAGGCCACAACAGTGAGAGGCCCGCCTACCGCAAAAAAAAAAAGAAAAAAAAAAAAAAAAAAAAAAAAAAGAATAATGGATATCCCTGAAGAAGAGAGGGAAAAGGGAACAGAGTTTATTTACAGAAATAATACCTGAGAACTTCCCAAACCTAGGGAAGGAACTGGATCTGCAAGTCCATGAAGCTAATAAAACACCTAATTATCTCAATGCAAAAAGACCTTCTCCAATATACATTATATTAAAACTGTCAAAAGTCAGGGATAAAGGGTTTTAAAGGCAGACAGGAAAAAAGGCAGTAACCTACGAAGGAAACCGCCCCCCCCCATCAAGGTATCTGCAAAAACTCTACAGGCCAGGAGATAGTAGAATGACATGTTCAAAATATTGAAAGATAAAAATGCCAGCCAAGAATATTCTATCCAGCAAAATTATCCTTCAAATATGAAGGAGGGATAAAGCCT
The DNA here is from genome assembly GCF_964165515.1 of Mesoplodon bidens. NCBI lineage: Eukaryota > Metazoa > Chordata > Mammalia > Artiodactyla > Ziphiidae > Mesoplodon > Mesoplodon bidens. The sequence goes on along the minus strand of NC_138167.1, from coordinate 78,324,274 downwards.
TTTCCAGACAAATGGAAGCTGAGAGGGAGTTCACCACCACTAGACCTACTTTACAAGAAATATTGAACAGAGCTCTTCAAGCCAAAATTAAAACATGAAATCACCCAGAACTCTGATTAAGTTGATAGTCAGAATTAGAATACTAACTCTCTTTTTAGAATAGTATATTAAGCTTTTAACTATAGCAAAAGTTAAAGGAAAAGAACATTAAAAATAACAGTAGCGGGCTTCTCTGGTGGCGCAATGGTTGGGAGTCTGCCTGCCGATGCAGGGGACGTGGGTTCGTGCTCTGGTCCGGGAGGATCCCACATGCCGCGGAGCGGCTGGGCCCGTGAGCCATGGCCGCTGGGCCTGCGCGTCTGGAGCCTGTGCTCCTCAATGGGAGAGGCCACAACAGTGAGAGGCCCGCGTACCGCAAAAAAAAAAAAAAAAAAAAAAAAGCTACTACACATTTGACTAGATCATAGTCATAGCTACTACAACTTGGTAATGAAATTACAACATCAAAAATATAAAAAGGGAAGTGTAAAAGGTTGGAAACTTTATAGGTGTATGAAGATACATTGCTATCAGCAGAAAAAGGACTATTTTATCTATGAGACATTTTATGTAAACCTCATGGCACCCACAAAGCAAAAATCTAAGGAAAAGACACAAAACATTAAATATGGTATTGCCACCAAAAATAGACACATCAACAAATGCAACAGAGTAGAGAGCCCAGAATTAAGCATCAGCATATATGGTCAACTACTATTCAACCCAGGAGACAAAAATACCCAATGGGAAAATGATAGCCTCTTCTCCAGCTGCTGGGAAAGCTGGAGAAACACATTTAGGACAATAAAATTAGACTCCTGTCTCACACCACTCACAAAAACTAACTCAAAATGGATCAAAGACTTAAACAGGATACCATAAAACTCCTAGAATAAAACATAGGAAGAAGCTCATAGATATTGGTCTTGGCAATAATTTGGGGCACATGATGCCAAAAGCACAAGCAACAAAAGAAAAAAATCAACAAATGGGCCTATATCAAATTCAAAAGCTTCTGCATGCAAAAGAATCAATGAAATGAAAAGACAGCCTATAGAATGGGAGAAATTTTTTGCAAACCGTATATCATGTAAGAGGTTCATACCCAAAATATGTAAAGAACTCAGTCAACTCAATAACAAAAACAATCTGATTTAAAAATGGGTGGAAGAACTAAATAGACATTTCTCCAAAAACAATATGGCCAACAAACACATGAAAAATACTCAACATCACTAATCACCAGGGAAATGCAAGCCAATACAACAAGGAGGTAATAACTCACAAAGTTAGAATGGCTGTCAAGAAGGCAAGAGACAGTAAGTGCTGGTGAGGGTGTGGTGAAAAGGGGACTCTTATACATTGTTGATGGAAATCTAAATTGGTACAACCATGATGGAAAACAATATAGTAGAGGCTCCTCAAAAAGTTGAAAAAGTTGAAAATGATCTATCATATGATCCAGCAATTTCGCTTCCGGGTATATACCCAAACAGGATTTCAACAAGATATACATACTCCCATGTTTATTGCAGCATTAGTCACAGTAGCCAAAATATGGAAACAACTCAAATGCCCATCAACAGATACATGGATAAAGACATGGTACATAAACACAATGGAATATTATTCAGCTATTAGAAAGGAAGATACCCTCCCCTTTGCAACAATATGGATGGACCTTGAGCACATTATGCTAAATGAGGTAAGTCAGATAGAGAAAGACAAGTTCTATATGATATCACTTATATGTGGAATCTAAAAAAAAGTCAAACCTGTAAAAAAGAAAAAGAAAAGAGAAAAACAAAAAAAGCAAATTGGTAGTTACCATGGGATTAGGGAGGTATATAAGAGTGATGGTGTTTGGGAATTCCCTGGCAGTCCAGTGATTAGGGCTCTGTGCTTCCACTGAAGGGGGCATGGGTTCAGTCCCTGGTCAAGGAACTATGGTTCCACAAGCTGCGCAGTGTGGCCAAGAAAAAAAAAGGAGTGATGGTGTTTAAGGGTACAAACTTCTAATAATTAGTAAATAAGCCATACAGATATAATGCACAGTATAGTGAATAGAGAGAATAACATTGTACTATAATTATATAATGTGATAAATATTGGTAAATCAGCAGTCATATTACAATATGTAAGTATATCAAAGTAACAAAACTGCACATCTTAAAGTTGTACAGTGTTACCCATCAAAGTTGTTTGACAACAAAAAAGAAAATTAAATGAACATGTATGCATGTCTTTATTTCTAGCTCTCTATTCTGTTCCATTGATCTATGTGTCTGTTTCTGTTCCAATAATATATTGATGAGTATAACTTTGTAATACAGTTTGAAATCAGGAAGTGTTGTGCCTCTAGTTTTGTTCTTTGAGATTGTTTTGGCTACTTGGGATCTCTTTTGGTTCCATACTGATTTTAGGATTTTTTTCTGTTTCTGTGAAAAATGCCATTGGAATTTTGATAGGGATTGTGTTGAACCTGTAGATGGACATTTTAACAATATCAACTCATCCAGTCCATAAACATGGAATATCTTTCCACTTATTTGTATATTCAATTTCTCTCATCAGTGTTTTATGGTTTTCAGTGTACAGATCTTTCACCTCTTTGATTAAGTTTATTTCTAAATATTTGCTTTTTTTGTTTTTTGAATTTTATTTTATTTTTTTATATAGCAGATTCTTATTAGTTATCTATTTTATACATATTAGTGTATATATGTCAATCCAAATCTCCCAATTCATCCCACCACCACCCCGACTTTCCCCCCTTGGTGTTCATTACATTTGTTCTCTACACCTGTGTCTCTATTTCTGCTTTGCAAACCAGTTCATCTGTACCATTTTTCTAGATTCCACATATATGCATTAATATACAATATTTGTTTTTCTCTTTCTGACTTACTTCAATCTCTGTGACATCTCTAGGTCCATCCATGTCTCTACAAATGACCCAATTTCGTTCCTTTTTGTAGCTGAGTAATATTCCATTGTATATATCTACCACATCTTCATTATCCTTTTGTCTATCACTGGGCATTTAGGTTGTTTCCATGACCTGGCTATTGTAAATAGTGCTGCAGTGAACATTGGGGTGATGTGTCATTTTGAATTATGATTTTCTCTGGGTATATGCCCAGTAGTGGGATTGCTGGGTCATATGGTAGTTCTATTTTTAGTTTTTTTAAGGAACCTCCATACTGTTCTCCATAGTGGCTGTATCAATTTACATTCCCACCAGCAAGGCAAGAGGGTTCCCTTTTCTCCACACCCTCTCCAGCATTTGTTGTTTGTAGATTTTCTGATGATGCCCATTCTAACTGGTGTGAGGTGATACCTCATTGTAGTTTTCATTTGCATTCCTCTAATAACCAGTGATGCTGAGCAGCTTTTCATGTACTTCTTGGCCATCTGTATGTCTTCTTTGGAGAAATGTCTATTTAGGTCTTCTGCCCATTTTTGGATTGAGTTGTTTGTTTTTTTAATATTGAGCTGCATGAGCTGTTTATATATATTGGAGATTAATACTTTGTTGATTAGTTTGCAAATATTTTTTCGCATTCTGAGGGTTGTCTTTTCATCTGTTTATAGTTTCCTTTTCTGAGCAAAAGCTTTTAAATTTCATTAGGTCCCATTTGTTTATTTTTGTTTTTATTTCCATTACTCTAGGAGGTGGATCAAAAAGGATCTTGCTGTAATTTATGTCACAGAGTGTTCTTCCTATGTTTTCCTCTAAGATTTTTTATAGTGTCTGGTCTTACATTTATGTCTTTAATTCATTTTGAGTTTCTTTTTGTATATGGTGTTAGGGAGTGTTCTAATTTCATTCATTTACGTGTAGCTGTCCAGTTTTCTGAGCACCACTTATTGAAGAGACTGTCTTTTCTCCATTGTATATCCTTGCCTCCTTTGTCATAGGTTAGTTGACCATAGGTGTGTGGGTTTATCTCTGGGCATTCTATCCTGTACCATTGATCTATATTTCTGTTTTTGTGTCAGTACTATATTGTCTTGATTACTGTAGCTTTGTAGTATACTCTGAAGTCACGGATCCTGATTCCTCCAGCTCCGTTTTTCTTTCTCAAGATTGCTTTGGCTTTTCAGGGTCTTTTGTGTCTCCATACAAATTTTAAGATTTTTTGTTCTACTTCTGTAAAATATGCCATTGGTAATTTGATAGGGATTGCATTGACTCTGTAGATTGCTTTGGGTAGTATAGTCATTTTCACAATACTGATTCTTTCAGTCCAAGAACGTGGTATATCTCTCCATCTGTTTTTGTCATCTTTGATTTCTTCATCAGTGTCTTATTGTTTTCTGAGTACAGGTCTTTTACCTCGTTAGGTAGGTTTATTCCTGGGAATTTTATTCTTTTTGTTGTAATGGTGAATGGGATTGTTTCCTTAATTTCTCTTTCTGACCTTTCGTTGTTAGTGTATAGGAATGCAAGAGATTTCTGTGCATTAATCTTGTATCCTGCAACTTTACCAAATTCACTGATTAGCTCTAGTAGTTTTCTGGTGGCGTCTTTAGGATTATCTACGTATAGTATCATGCCATCTGCAAACAGTGACAGTTTTACTTCTTCTTTTCCAATTTGTCTTCTTTTTATTTCTTTTTCTTCTCTGATTTCCGTGGCTAGGACTTCCAAAACTATGTTGAATAATAGTGGTGAGAGTGGACATCCTTGTCTTGTTCCTGATCTTACAGGAAATGCTTTCAGTTTTTCAGCATTGAGATGATGTTTGCTGTGGGTTTGTCATATATGGCCTTTATTATGTTGAGGTAGGTTCCCTCTGTGCCCAGTTTCTGGAGAGTTTTTATCATAAATCAGTGTTGAATTTTGTTAAAAGCTTTTTCTGCATCTATTGAGATGATCATATGGTTTTTCTTCTTCAGTTTGTTAATGTGGTGTATCACATTGATTGATTTTTGTATACTGAAGAATCCTTGCATTCCTGGGATAAATCCCACTTGATCATGGTTTATGATCCTTTTACTGTTTTGTTGCATTCTGTTTGCTAGTATTTTATTGAAGATTTTTGTATCTATATTGATCAGTGATCTTGGTTGGTAATTTTCTTTTTTTTTGTAGTATCTTTATTTTCTTCTTTTTGATCTATTTAAATGGGATTGTTTTCTTAATTTATGTTTTCAATAGTTTGTTGTTAGTGTATAGAAACATGACTGATCTTGCATATTGGTTTTTATATCCTGCAACTTTACTGAATTTGTTTATTTTAATGGGTTTTTTTTGGTGGTATCTTTAGGATTTTCTATATATAATATATCATGTCATACAAACAGGGACAATTTTACTTTCTTTTTTTTTGGTTTAGATGCCTTTTATTTCTTGCCTAATTCCTCTGGCTAGGACTTCCTACACTATTGAATAAAGGCAAGAGTAGGCACCCTTGTCTTATTTTTGATCTTAGAGGAAAAGCTTTGAGCTTTTCACCATTGAGTAGGATGTTAGCTGTCGGCTTGTCATATATGGCCTGTATTATGTTGAGATATGTTTCTTCCGTATTTATCATGAAAGGATGTCGAATTTTGTCAAATGCTTTTTCTGCATCTGTTCAGATGATCCTATGATTTTTATCCTTCATTTTATTAATGTGGTGCATTACCTACATTTATTGCATACATTGAACCACACTTGCATCCCAGGAATAAATACTATTTGATCATGGTGTGTGATCCTTCTAATGTACTGTTGAATTTGATAATATATTGAGGATTTTTGCATCTATGTTCACCAGAGATATTGGCCTGTAATTTTCCTTTCTTGTCCTTGTCTGTCTTTGGTATCAGGGTAATGATGGCCTCATAAAATGAGTTTGGACCTGTTCCTTCCTCTTCAATTTTTTTTGGAGCAGTTTGAGAAGGATTGGTATTAATTCTTTTTAAAAAATGTTTGAAGAATTCACCAGTGAATTTATCTGGTCCTGGATTTTTTTGTTGGAAAATTTTTGATTACTATCTCCTTATTAGTAATTGGTCTGTTCAGATTTCCTATTTCTTCATGATCCAGTCCTGGTAGGTGGGTTATATGTTTTTAGGAATTTATCCATTTCTTCTAGGTTATCTAATTTGTTGGCATATAACTGTTCATAGTAGTTTTTATGATCCTTAGTATTTCTGTGTTTTCAGTTGGAGTATTCCCCTCTCGTTTCTGATCTTACTTAATCTTCTCTCTTTTTTCTGGATATAGCTAAGGTTTGCAAATTTTATTTATCTCTTCTAAAAACAAGCTCTTAATGTCATTGATGTTCCTATTGTCATGCTAGTCTGTTTCATTTACTTCTACTCTGGTCTCTATTTCCTTCCTTCTGCTAGCTTTGGGCTTTGTTTCTTGTTCCTTTTCTAGTCCCTTGAGGTGCAAAGTTAAGTTCTTTGAGATCCTGTTTTTCTTAATATAAGTGTTTATTGCTATAAGCTTCCCTCTTAGAACTTCTCTGGCTGTATTTCACTACATTTTAGTATGTTGTATTTCCATTTTCATTTGTCTCAAGATATTATTTTATTTCTCTATTGATTTCTTCTTTGACCCATTGGTTGTTAGGAGACTATTGATTAATCTCAAAATATTTGTGAATTTTCCATTTTTCTTATTGTAATTTATTTCTAGCTTCATATCATTGTGGTCAGAAAAGATGTTTGATATAATTTCAATATTCTTAAATTTATTGGGATTTGTTTTGTGGTCTAGCATATGACCTATCCTGGAGAATGTTCCATGTGTACTTGAGAAAGGTGTGTATTCTGCTGCTGTTGGATGGAATGTTCTATATGTGTCAGGTTCACCTGGTCTATCATGTAGTTAAGTCCAGTCTTTGCATATGATTTTCTATCTGCATCATCTATGCATTGTTGAAAGTGAGATATTAAAGTCCCTACTATTATTGTGTTCCTTCCATTTCTCCTGTCAGATCTGTTAATATTTGTTATATATTTAGGTTCTCCAATATTGGGTGCATAAATATAATTTTTATATCCTCTTGAAGAATTAACCCCTTTATCATAATAAAATGATCATCTTTTTTTCTTATTACAGTTTTTGGCTTAAAGTCTATTTTGTCTGATATAAGTATAGCTACCCCTGCTTTCTTTTGGTTTCCAATAGCATGGAATAATTGTTTCAATCTACTTGCTTTCAGTCTCTATATCTTAAAACTAACATGAGTCTCCTGTAGGCAGCATACAGTTGTTTGTTTTTAATCCATTCAGCCACTCTGACTTTTTTGATTAGAGAATTTAGTCCATTTTCATTTAGAGTAATTATTGATAGATACAGACTTACCATTGCCATTTTGCCAATTGTTTTCTGGCTACTTTATACTTACCCCATTCCTTTCTTTCTCTCTTGTTCTCTTCCTTTGTGTTTTGATGACTTTCTGTAGTGATGTGCTTTGATTCCTTTTTTCTTTATATTTTTGTACCTACTATATGTTTTTGCTTTGTTGTTACCATGAGGCTTACATAAACCATCTTATAATAGTCTATTTTAAGCTGATACCAGCTTAACTTTGAACATATATAAAAGGTCTGCATTTTTACACCTCCCCCATATTCTGTTTTTGAAGTCACAATTTACATGTTTTTATATTGTGTATACATTAACAAAGTATTGTAGTTATAGTTATTTTAATACTTTTGTCTTTTAACCTTTATACTAGAGTTATAAGTGATTTGCTCACCACCTTTATGGTGTTAGAGTATTCTGAATTTAAGTATATATTAACTTTGTCAGTGAGTTATGTGTTTTCATGTTACTAATTAGCTCTTTCATTTTGGCTTTAAAGAACTCCCTTTAACACTTCTTGTAAGGCCTGTTTAGTGGTAATGAACATCTTCAGCTTTTGTTTATCTTGAAAACTCTTTATTTCTCCTTTAATTCTGATGGACAACTTTGCTGGATAGAGTATTCTTGATTAGCAGTTTTTTCTTCCATCACTTTGAATATGTCATTCCACTTTCTTCTGCCCTGCAAAGGTTCTGCTGAAAAATCTGCTGATAGTCTTATAAGGGTTGCTACGTGTGTACCAAGTTGCTTTTTACTTGCTTATTTTAAGACTTCCACTTTGTCTTTAACTCTCGACAGTTTAATTATAATGTGTCTTGATGTGGGTCTCTGGACTCATCTTGTTTGTTACTTTTTGGACTTCCTGGATCTGAATGTCTTTTCCTTTCCTCCGCTTAGGGAAGTTTTCAGTTGTTATTTGTTTGATGAAGCTTTTTGGTGCTTTTCTCTCTCTGTTCTCCTTCTGGGACCCCTATTATGTATGTATTGTTCTTCTTGGTGTCCTATAAATCCCTTAAGCTATCTTTACTCTTTTTCATTTTTCTTCTTCTTGCTCCTATAATTAGAAGAATTCTACTGCACTGTCTTCAAGTTTACTGATCCTTTCTTTCCCTTGATATAGTCTGCTGTGGAACTCTGTTGAATTTTTCAGTTATTGTATTTTTCAGCTCTTTGATTTCTGGTACTTTTTAATACTTTTATCTCTTTATTGAAATTATCACTTTATTCATGCATTGCTTTCTTGAACATCTTTATGTCCATTATTTCAAACTCTCTATTGGGTGTTCTCTCATCTCCATTTTGTTCAAATGTCAGTTTCTGGAGATTTACCTTGTTCTTCTGTCTGGAACATAGTCCCTTGTTTCTTCATTTTTCTTCACTCTCTGTGTTGGTTTGTGCATTACATAAAACTGCCATGTCTCTCAGTCTTGACAGGTTGGCCTCATGTAGGAGATGAACCTCATCAATCAGCCTGACCCAAACTCCTCATTGTCTCTGATGTCTTTGTGATTGTCCCAAGCCATCATCTTTTTTTTTAGTGACAGTCAGTAGTTCAGGGTCTGCCAAGACCTGTCAGTATCTTAAAGGGGAGGATCACAATTAGCCCCTTGATGCAGGCTGATTAGAAGCCGGATTCTGAGTCAGCAGCTGGGAAAGTATACAGTTAAGCATCTTCCAGGGATAAACTGGGAGCGGGGCATTTTTGCCTGCTCCTTTTGCACTGATCCTAGGTGGCAGGATGCTCCTGTGTCCATTTAAATACTGTTTTTATTTGCTATCAGAACTAGGTGATATCAGGGCCTATCTGTCTGATTGCACTCATAAAAATTGTTGTGCTAGATGCATGGACATGCTCCTTCCAGGGATTTACTGACAACTTGGATTTATTGTTGGAGCAAGCCAGAGGGAGAAGGTGGGAGAAGTGCCCACTGACTCTTTGGGGCTCCAGGAGGGTTATAGTCAGTACTAGATGCAAGCTACTTAGAAGTCAGACCCTCAGACAGCCGTTTGTCAAGTGTGTGGTCAATCCCCTTCCAGGAAAAGACTGGGAGATAGGTGTTTTGCCTGCTCCCTCTGTGCTGAGCCCAGGGGTGTGTGGTGGGGAAGGGGTGGTGGCCGCAGCAAGTGCTCACGTGCCTGTTAAGAATTGCTGTATATAGTCCTATGGATCTCATGGACATAAGCTGCATTGCCTTTAGAGTTAAGTGTTTTGGGAACCTGTGCCTTGGGTGGGAGCCTTAGAAGTTGGGGCACTAAGTATGTGGTCCAAACCCTTCACTCCTCAGGGAGTAGCTGAGAGTTAAAGGTTCCCTCCTGATTGTATGTTGCTCTGCCAGGGATGGGATTTATGATATGAATGTGTCTCAGCCTTTCCCACCTGTTTGGATGTGGCATTTTCTTATTAGACCAATATGTAGGAGTCACTCAGCTGGTTTCTGGATCCCTCTTAAAGGGAATTGCTCCCTGTGCAGCTGTACATTCGGTGAGTCTGTGGGAAGAAAGAAATTCAGGAGCCTCCAGTGTTGCCATCTTAGTCCCCCTTCTTCCCTATTTCTCTGTCAGTCCATTTTCCCTTGAAGAAATTAGCCTCTATTGTTATATAGACCCAAAGGTCTCCAAATGCTTTTAGAAAGGTTGAGTTTCCAGTTTCTTCATTCAATGAATGAAGTCAGTTACCTAATTTTCCTATGCCTAAGTTCCTGTACCCTTAAAATGACATTGATAATAATAGTGACCTCACAATGTACAGCATTTATCATCAGGCAAGATGTACAATGATGAAAATATTAATGAAGATAATACTAATACTGAAAATAATAAAAATAGCTACCATTTAGTGAGTGTATACTCTGTGTCAGGCACTGCTATATGTATTAACTCATATAATCCTCAAAACAGCACAAGAGTAGATGCTACTATTATTCCCCTAGTTGGGTCATGTTGTCCAAATTCGCATAACTAGGAAGCGGTAGAACCAGAACACATGCCAACCTGGGTAGATGGATTACAGAGCCTAACCATTAATCTCATTCTCAATAATAAGATTGTTAATATATCATTATAAATAGTCAACACTTTTTAATGGAACTTTCTATGTGACCAGAACTACTCTATTCTATGAGGTAGATACTATTATTATCCCCATTTTATATAAGGAAACTGAGGCCCCTAGAGGTTAATTAAGAACACAGTTAGTAGTGGCATGGGCCAGATTTGAACCCAGGCAGTCTGCCTCCAAAATCCATGTTCCTTACCATGATGCCTCAACGTGAGCCATCATCACCGCTAAACCCAGTTCAGTTCACTCTCTATGAACAGCATAAGAAAATTATTATTGTATATTATAATAATTATTATTACATCTGTTCACTAGACCATGTGAGCCTTTTTGTGGTCTGTTGGAGCTCTTCCTGTTGTTACCTATAACCCCCACAAAATGTGTTCCTAATTACCACATTAGTTTTTGAAAAGGCCAAGCAGCTACACAGGTATTTTGCCATGCCTTACCAAATAAAACAAGAGGAGGGAAGTACAAAAGTCTATGAATGTTCAAGCCATTAAAGTTTGAAATTTCAAACAGATATGGTCTGTAAAACATTTAAGAGATAGTTTACTTCAGTGGGTCATAATACCTGAGCAATGTTTTCCAAATACCCTAGCAATATTGATCTAAGACAGGGGTAGGCAAACTTCTGTAAAGAGCCAGATAGTAAATATTTTTTGCTTTGAGAGCCATACAGTCTTTGTCAAAACTGCTCAACTCCATTGTTGCAGTGCAAAAACAGCCATAGGTGATATATAAACAAATGTGTGACTGTGTTCCAATAAAACTTGATTTACAAAAGCAGGTGGTGGGCCTGATTTGACCCATGATCCATAGTTTGCTGACCTCTAATCTCAGAGAAAGTTTTCCCACTACAATAGATATTTAATGCAAGTGAATTTTGGGATCAGTAGCCACTCAGAGACATGTATTTAAAAACAATGTTAACGGCGTGTTTATTTTCTCCTTACTTCCTTTTTTTCTGTGGGACCTGACCTTGCTGTGATCCCACATTTACTGAACAAGGTACTTGCAAAGTATGGTTAGCTAAGGCTCACAAAATTCACATTGCTATGAAAGTGTACATATCTGATTCTAGCCATTTGAGTCATTAATATATTGAGGTTTGGCTTTAGGGACAGACTTTCAACACCATGTAACAGTGATGACAAAGCAAATTTTTAAAGATCACATAGAGTGAGAATGTATGAATATATGCTTTGCTTTGAACAAATCCTTTTGCTAAATATTGGACATATTTTGGCAAGGTAGGGGGTAAATTATTTTAAAGAAATATTTGCTTAAGGAGAATGGATTACAATTTTTTACAATAATTTAAGGCATTTCAAAAGGGTCTTGAAATATAAGTTTTTTGCCAGGGGTTTTCATTAATTATTAACTCCATCAGAAATTTAATTGTTTATAACAAAATTAGTCAGGATCAACTTTAGAATTCAAATCATATAAATAACCTTCATTATTCCTTTGTAATAATCATTGTAAATTCGATTTAAAACTTACATTACAAAGGCCATATAATTTAATGCCATTTTGTTGCTGTTTTTCAAACATTTGTTAAACAAAGTGTCTATAGAAGTACATCATATGGCTGAAAATCTAATTGCACTGTTAGCATAGAGCTGTAATCAGTAAGTAGAGGGTTGTATTCTGGAGTTAGTTTTGATACATTTTTATACCCCTTTGAATTAACATTTGTTTCATGGGCAGTTAAATTAAATACTGATTAAGGAAATTCAGACAGTCAGCTTCTCCATCTCCCTCCTTCACTGGCCCCTCAGTGCACTGCCTTGGATGTCGTGAAGCTCGTGCTGACTCTGGGGAAGGCCCATTGTCAGTGGTCATGGCCTGGGATGGGCTGATGTGCCAGGGTCTTAGAATCATTATTGAGAATATTAATCAGATTAAGGAGAGATGTGAAGCTGAATTAGTGTTCTGTTGCTGTGGTAACAATTACCGTACACTCAGTGGCTGAAAATGACAGATTTATTTTATTTATTTATTTATTTAATCTTTATTGGAGTATAATTGCTTTACAATGGCATGTTAGTTTCTGCTTTATAACAAAGTGAATCAGTTATACATATACATCTGTTCCCATATCCCTTCCCTCTTGCGTCTCCCTCCCTCCCACCCTCCCTATCCCACCCCTCTAGGTGGTCACAAAGCACCGAGCTGATCTCCCTGTGCTATGCGGCTGTTTCCCACTATCTATCTACCTTACGTTTGGTAATGTATATATGTCCATGCCTCTCTCTCACTTTGTCACAACTTACTCTTCCCCCTCCCCGTATCCTCAAGTCCATTCTCTAGTAGGTCTGTGTCTTTATTCCTGTCTTACCCTTAGGTTCTTCATGACATTTTTTTCTTAAATTCCATATATATGTGTTAGCATACAGTATTTGTCTTTCTCTTTCTGACTTACTTCACTCTGTATGACAGACTCTAGGTCTGTCCACTTCATTACAAATAGCTCAGTTTCGTTTCTTTTTATGGCTGAGTAATATTCCACTGTGTATATGTGCCACATCTTCTTTATCCATTCGTCTGTCGATGGGCATTTAGGTTGCTTCCATGACCTGGCTATTGTAAATAGTGCTGCAGTGAACATTGGGGTGCATGTGTCTTTTTGAATTATGGTTTTCTCTGGGTATATGCCCAGTAGTGGGATTGCTGGGTCATATGGTAGTTCTATTTTTAGTTTTTTAAGGAACCTCCATACTGTTCTCCATAGTGGCTGTATCAATTTACATTCCCGCCAGCAAGGCAAGAGGGTTCCCTTTTCTCCACACCCTCTCCAGCATTTGTTGTTTGTAGATTTTCTGATGATGCCCATTCTAACTGGTGTGAGGTGATACCTCATTGTAGTTTTCATTTGCATTTCTTTAATAATTAGTGATGTTGAGCAGCTTTTCATGTACTTCTTGGCCATCTGTATGTCTTCTTTGGAGAAATGTCTATTTAGGTCTTCTGCCCATTTTTGGATTGGGTTGTTTGTTTTTTTAATATTGAGCTGCATGAGCTGTTTTTATATTTTGGAGATTAATCCTTTGTCCGTTGATTCATTTGCAAATATTTTCTCCCATTCTGAGGGTTGTCTTTACATCATGTTTATGGTTTCCTTTGCTGTGCAAAAGGTTTGAAGTTTCATTAGGTCCCATTTGTTTATTTTTGTTTTTATTTCCATTACTCTAGGAGGTGGATCAAAAAAGATCTTGCTGTGATTTATGTCAAAGAGTGTTCTTGGGCTTCCCTGGTGGCGCAGTGGTTGAGAGTCCGCCTGCCGATGCAGGGGACACGGGTTCGTGCCCCTATTCCGGAAGATCCCACATGCCGCGGAGCGGCTGGGCCCGCGAGCCATGGCCGCGGAGCCTGTGTGTCCGGAGCCTGTGCTCCGCAACGGGAGAGGCCACAGCAGTGAGAGGCCCGCGTACAGAAAAAAAAAAAAAAAAAAAAAAAAAAAGAGTGTTCTTCCTCTGTTTTCCTCTAAGAGTTTTATAGTGTCTGGTCTTACATTTAGATCTCTAATCCATTTTGAGTTTATTTTTGTGTATGGTGTTAGGGAGTGTTCTAATTTCATTCTTTTACATGTAGCTGTCCAGTTTTCTGAGCACCAATTATTGGAGAGACTGTCTTTTCTCCATTGTATATCCTTGCCTCCTTTGTCATAGATTAGATGACCATAGGTGTGTGGGTTTATCTCTGGGCTTTCTATCCTGTCCCATTGAACTATATTTCTGTTTTTGTGCCAGTACCATATTGTCTTGATTACTGTAGCTTTGTAGTATAGTCTGAAGTCAGGGAGTCTGATTCCTCCAGCTCCTTTTTTTTTTTCCCTCAAGACTGCTGTGGCTATTCGGGGTCTTTTGTGTCTCCATAAAAATTTAAAAATTGTTTGTTTTAGTTCCGTAAAAACTGCCGTTGGTAATTTGATAGGGATTGCATTGAATCTGTAGATTGCTTTGGGTAGTATAGTCATTTTCACAATATTGATTCTTCCAATCCAAGAACATGGTATATCTCTCCATCTGTTGGTATCATCTTTTTTTGTTTGTTTTAACATCTTTATTAGAGTATAATTGCTTTACAATGCTGTGTTAGTTTCTGGCTTATAAGAAAGTGAATCAGTTATACATATGTCCCCATATCTCTTCCCTCTTGCGTCTTCCTCCCTCCCACCCTCCCTATCCCACCCTCCCTATCCCATCCCTCTAGGTGGCACCAAACTGATTTCCCTGTGGTATGTGGCTGCTACCCACTAGCTATCTGTTTTACGTTTGGCAGTGTATATATGTCCATGCCATTCTCTCACTTTGTCCCAGCTTACCCTTCCCCCTCTCCATATCCTCAAGTCCATTCTCTAATAGGTTTGCATCTTTATTCCCATCTTGCCCCTAGGTTCTTCATGACCTTTTTTTTTTTTTTTTTTTTTTTAGTTTCCTTATATATGTGTTAGATTACAGTATTTGTTTTTCTCTTTCTGGCTTACTTCACTTTGTGTGACACACTCTAGGTCCATCCACCTCACTACAAATAACTCAATTTCATTTCCTTTTATGGCTGAGTAATATTCCATTGTATTTATGTGGCACATCTTCTTTATCCATTCATCTGTCAATGGACACTTAGGTTGTTTCCATATCCTGGCTATTGTAAATAGAGCTGCAATGAACATTTTGGTACATGCAGAAAATAATAAGATACTGATGAAAGAAATTAAAGATGATACAAACAGATGGAAAGATATACCATGTTCTTGGATTGCAAGA
This sequence comes from Mesoplodon bidens, assembly GCF_964165515.1. NCBI lineage: Eukaryota > Metazoa > Chordata > Mammalia > Artiodactyla > Ziphiidae > Mesoplodon > Mesoplodon bidens. The sequence continues at coordinate 78,309,096 of NC_138167.1, read as the reverse complement.
ATCAACATTGTGAAAATGACTATAGTACCCAAAGCAATCTACAGATTCAAACTTGGTATCATCTTTCATTTCTTTCATCAGTGTCTTATAGTTTTCTGCATACAGGTCTTTTGTCTCCCTAGGTAGGTTTATTCCTAGGTATTTTATTCTTTTTGTTGCAGTGGTAAATGGGAGTGTTTCCTTAATTTCTCTTTCCGATTTTTCGTCATTAGTGTATAGGAATGCAAGAGATTTCTGTGCATTAATTTTGTATCTGGTGGCATCTTTAGAATTCTCTACGTGTAGTAGCATGTCATCTGCAAAGAGTGACAGTTTTACTTCTTCTTTTCAATTTGTATTCCTTTTATTTCTTTTTCGTCTCTGATTGCTGTGGCTAGGACTTCCAAAACTCTGTTGAATAATACTGGTGAGAGTGGACATCCTTGTCTTCTTCCTGACCCTAGAGGAAATGCTTTCATTTTTTCACCATTGAGAATGATATTTGCTGTGGGTTTGTCATATATGGCCTTTATTATGTTGAGGTAGGTTCCCTCTATGCCCACTTTCTGGAGAGTTTTTGTCATAAATATGTGTTGAATTTTGTCAGAAGCTTTTTCTGCATCTATTGAGTTGATCATATGGTTTTTCTTCTTCAATTTGTTAATATGGTGTATCACATTGATTTGCATATATTGAAGAATCCTTGCATCCCTGGGATAAATCCCACTTGATCATGGTGTATGATCCTTTTAATGTGTCAATGGATTCTGTTTGATAGTATTTTGCTGAGGATTTTTGCATCTATATTCATCAGTGATATTGGTCTGTAATTTTCTTTTTTTGTAGTATCTTTGTCTGGTTTTGGTATCAGGGTGATGGTGGCCTCATAGAATGAGTTTGAGAGTGTTCCTTCCTCTGCAGTGTTTTGGAAGAGTTTGAGAAGGATGTGTGTTAGTTCTTCTCTAAATGTTTGCTAGAATTCACCTGTGAAGCCATCTGATCCTGGACTTTTGTTTGTGGGAAGATTTTTCATCACAGTTTCATTTTCATTACTTGTGATTGGTCTCTTCATATTTTCTATTTCTTCCTGGTTCAGTCTTGGAAGGTTATACCTTTCTAAGAATTTGTCCATATCTTCCAGGTTGTCCATTTTATTAGGATAGAGTTGCTTGTAGTAGTCTCTTAGGATGCTTTGTATTTCTGTGATGTCTCTTGTAACTTCTCCTTTTTCATTTCTAATTTTATTGATTTGAGTCCTCTCCCTCTTTTTCTTGATGAGTCTGGCTAATGGTTTATCAATTTTGTTTATCTTCTCAAAGAACCAGCTTGTAGTTTTATTGATTTTTGCTATTGTTTTCTTGTTTCTATTTCATTTATTCCTGCTCTGATCTTTATGATTTCTTTCCTTCTGCTAACTTTGGGTTTTGTTCTTTTTTCTCTAGTTCCTTTAGGTGTAAGATTAGATTGCTTATTTGAGATTTTTTTTGTTTCTTGAGTTAGGCTTGTGTAGCTATAAACTTCCCTCTTAGAACTGCTTTGGCTGCATCCCATAGGTTTTGGATCATCATGTTTTCATTGTCATTTGTCTCTAAGTATGTTTTATTTCCTCTTTGGTTTCTTCAGTGATCTCTTGGTTAGTTAATAATGTACTGTTTAGCCTCCATGTGTTTGTGTTTTTTATGGTTTTTTCCCTGTAATTCATTTCTAATCTCATAGTGTTGTGGTCAGAAAAGATGCTTGATATGATTTTAATAATCTTAAATTTACTGAGGCTTGATATGTGACCCAAGATGTGATCTATCCTGGATTATGTTCCATGTGCACTTGAGAAGAGAGTGTAATCTGCTGTTTTTGGATGGAATGTCCTATAAATATCAATTAAATCTATCTGGTCTGTTGTGTCCTTTAAAGCTTGTTTTTCCTTATTTATTTTCATTTTGGATGATCTGTCCATTGGTGTAAGTGAGGTGTTAAAATCCCCCACTATTATTGTGTTACTGTCGATTTCCTCTTTTATGGCTGTTAGCAGTTGCCTTATGTATTGAGGTGCTCCTATGTTGGGTGCATATATAATTGTTATATCTTCTTCTTGGATTGATCCCTTGATCATTATGTAGTGTCCTTCCTTGTCTCTTGTAACATTCTTTATTTTAAAGTCTAGTATATCTGATATGAGTATTGCTACTCCAGCTACTTTTGATTTTCATTTGCATGGAATATCTTTTCCATCTCCTCACTTTCAGTCTGTATGTGTCCCTACATCTAAAGTGGGTCTCTTGTAGACAGCATATATACGGGTCTTGTTTTTGTATACATTCAGCAAGCCTGTCTCTTTTGGTTGGAGCATGTAATCCATTCACGTTTAAGGTAATTATCAATACATATGTTCCTTTGACCATTTTCTTAATTGTTTTGGGTTTGTTTTTGTAGGTCCTTTTCTTCTATTGTGTTTCCCAGTTAGAGAATTTCCTTTAGCATTTTGTAGAGCTGGTTTGGTGGTGCCAAATTCTCTTAGCTTTTGCTTGTCTGTAAAGCTTTCAATTTCTCCATTGAATCTGAATGAGATCCTTGCCAGGTAGATTAATCTTGGTTGTAGGTTCTTCCCTTTCATCACTTTAAGTATATCATGCCACTCCCTTCTGCTTGTAGAGTTTCTGCTGAGAAATCAGCTGTTAACCTTATGGGAGTTCCCTTGTATGTTATTTGTCCTTTTTCCCTTGCTGCTTTCAGTAATTTTTCTTTTTCTTTAATTTTTGCCAATTTGATTGCTATGTGTCTCAGAGTGTTTCTCCTTGGGTTTATCCTGTATGGGACTCTCTGCCGCTTCCTGCACTTGGGTGGCTATTTCCTTTTCCATGTTAGGGAAGTTTTTGATTATAATCTCTTCAAATATTTTCTGTGGTCCTCTCTCTCTCTCTTCTCTTTCTGGTGCCCCTGTAATGTGAACGTTGTTGCGTTTAATGTTGTCCCAGAGGTGTCTTAGAGTGTCTTCATTTCTTTTCATTCTTTTTTCTGTATTCTGTTCTGCAGCAGTGAATTCCACCATTCTGTCTTGCAGGTCACTTATCCGTTCTTCTGTCTCAGTTATTCTGCTATTGATTCCTTCTAGTGTAGTTTTCATTTCAGTTATTGTATTGTTCATTTCTATTTGTTTGTTCTTTAATTGTTCTAGGTCTTTGTTTAACATTTCTTGCATCTTCTCGATCTTTGCTTCCATTCTTTTTCTGAGGTCCTGGATCATCTTCACTATCATTATTCTGAATTCTTTTTCTGGAAGGTTCTGTATCTCCCCTTCATTTAGTTGTTTTTCTGGGGTTTTATCTTTTTCCTTCATCTGGTACATAGCTCTCTGCCTTTTCATCTTGTCTGTCTTTCTGTGAATGTGTTTTTTGTTCCACAGGCTGCAGGATTGTAGTTCTTCTTCCTTCTGCTGTCTGCCCTGTGGAGGAGTCTTCTTAAATCCCTGCTCTGATGATGCACCCACTCACCTTGCTCACATACCTTCAGTGATTCCCCACTGTCTTAAAATGAAGATTATACTCTTCAGTGCAGCATTCAAGGCTCTTCACAAATTCTCTAAAATTTAAAAAATTCCACACACAAGTTTTCACGATCATAACTTTCAGTCTAAGCGGCCAGTGTTACTGCTCACACATCTTACACATACTTGAAACTGGATACATTTTCCTTTCCTGAGTTGATTCTGTTCTTCCATGCCTTCATGCCTTTGCTTCCAGGAATGCTCTTTCCCTCCATCTCTGCCTTTTAGAAACTTGCCCAGCAATCCAGGCTTAGTGACAATACCACCTTCTTTGTGGAACCTTCCCTGATAGCCTTCTTCCCAACCCTCTAAGTCAACCCATGGACAAAATCCAGCCCACCACCTGGTTTTATAAGTAATGTTTTATTGGAACTCAGCTACACATTCACTTACAGATCATTTATGGCTGCTTTGGGCCTACCATAATAGAGTTGAGTAATTGCAACAGAAGCCATATGGCCTGCAAAGCCAAAAGAAAATTTACTATCTGGCTTTACAGGAAAAGTGCGCTGAACGCTTTTTGCCCTTGGAGCGTATGTAGTCTGAACTGTACCTCCCTTAGGGACTTTTCACATCTCCCTTCTATCAGAGTTACTTCTGTATAACTTTTTTCCTTCTGACAGCATACTCCTCTTACAAACACAGCTTCTGCCTTCATCATCCTTATTTCTGTCTTTGGGCCCAGCATGGTGTAAGGCTCACTAGTTGCAGTAGAAATAAATTCATTGTGTAAAATATTCTTTTTAGTTAAATTTTACTCACTTGCCATATGACCAAAATCTTATATAAAGCACTGTTCCCTCTAGGGGTTAGTGCTTATCATTTGGTGTTACTGATAGGAAACCATCTTGTGTTTCACTTCTAGAAGCATTTTATTGACTGCCAAGATAAGTTACAAAGTTGAGTCCAAGGATCTTATGGAATAGTATTCTTATACTAATTTAAGTTGCTCGCTTGGTAATATCATTTAGTAAGTGGTTCCACTGAAATTTTTCAGTGTATACTTTTTCACCATGTGTGGGTTTCACCATGTGAAGTAAATACCTAGTTTCTACTTAGCTATTTTGTTGCCTACCCCCAACTTTATGTACCTGGGGTGTGATAACATTTAACCATGGTACTCTGTTATGAAAAATATCAAATAATTACATTCATTTTAGGAAAAGCAGATGTGCTTTACTGGCTTCTTAAAGAGAGATAATTGAAGATCTCAAAAGAACTCTTTTCCAAGGTATTAATTTCAAGCTATATACTCGTAATTGCCTATATCCATCTTGTTCACATCCTTAAATATCACCTGTGACAGTTTTCTGATAAGTTTGATATCAATCTGTGTGTGGATGGGGCAGGGGGGAAGGGGAGGGAGTACCTTGTGCCTAAGTGTATGGAACACAAGGAAAACCCTTAAACTTTCATAAGATGAGAAGAAATCCAGTGTTTTCCTGAGTGATAATTTGGTAAAGAATTAGGATAAGTTAAATATCACAGGATGAGGTGAAGTGAGAAATTCACAGTTTAGATTAGCCTTCAGAGTAGTGAAGAAAAAGATGACCCCCAGATGAGAAAATCTTGGGGAATAAAAGTAAAGGATAGCAAACATGAAGTTTTTGAGAAGCTTCCAAAGAACTTTTCAGTGATACTGTTGAGTTATGAGAATGTAGAACCTTTAACTGGTAAAATTGAAGGAGAGGGATTTCCAAGACACTAATCATCAAGGTTCAGGTAAAAACAGAATTTGAGTTAATGAATGGATTTTAATAAAAGGACTTCCTATGTTGCAAAGAGTGGTTGGGTTAAGGAAATTAATAAAGGTGGTGAAGTGCCCTGGGTCTACCAACAGTGGGAAGCCTTTACGATGTCAAAAGATGCAAGGAGAGCATTAGAGCCTAGCAGAGTGGGAGCCATGGAAAAGGGACCACCTGACAGGCGAAGATCTTGTGTGGGGCCCTCAGAAGTGCCGAAACAGGGAGCAGGGAAAAAGTAACTTGGCCAACACCATGAAAGCATGTTTTATGTCTCTGTTTTCATCATGTTCAGTAACATCCCCTTGGCTGAAGCAAGTCATAATGATCAAGTCCAAAATCAACAGAACAGGGAACACACTTTCCCTTTCTACTGGGAAGCACTGATGGGTCTCATGGCAGAGAGAAATTATGAAGAATTGGGGGTAGTAATCTATTGTGTCACTGTAGTTTCCTAAAATGAAGTTCTTCTAGAAGAATTCTGTAGCAAGGGAAAAAAAGGAGACTCTAAATCAGCCCCAGCGGTAGGAGAGAGAGAAACTACCAAAAATTTTATAAAGAATCTAAAGGTGGGTTTGGAGGAGAGAAACCCTGGTAATTTATCCCCAGCACTTTAGTTGACTTGAAGTAATGCTGGTTGAACATTCTTTTAGGCTCTTATCCTTTCTGACTCTATAAATTATTCATATAGGCATTGAACCAAAAGTTAAGTCTGGATAGTATTATATTTATCCTTAGCATTTCGGTCTCTTTTCAATGTGCTTGAATGCCAAGGTAATGTGGCTTTAGACAGACAACTGTCACAATATTACAAATAACAGCAATTTGGCCAGAAGTCCTTCCTGGTTTTGATGTGTTGGTACTGCCAGATTTGTGTAACGTATGGATGCCAATCCATCAAGTAGCCTATTCCAATGCAGGAAGACCAAACAGAAGGAGACAGCACATGCCCAAGGACCTGGTGTGTTGGAGGAAGGTGGGGCTGGAGCAGGTCCTCTCATCAGGCCTCTTGAGATGGATTTGTTCTCTACTTTGTCATTAAATCTGAGAACAAAAGAAAACTAGAAATGAACATTCTCTTCCACAGATGATTTTTTTCTTAACTAGGAAAAGGTGAGTCTTATGTTTAGCTCATGGTGATGACATTCAAAACATAGTTCTTCAGTGCCTTGAAAAGTAATTGATCTAAGAAGTGACAAGGAGAGTGATGCAAGACATAGGCGCTATTTCTGCAAGTTGTAGCACATTGACAGAGCTACAAATGTTCCTGTAGCACAAAGCGCCTCTGAATCACAGGGATGACATTTAGATGAAAGCAAATCACTTACACAGGCACGCTTCTACCGCACAGTGTGGCCAGAGCTAGTGCACCTTGGAAGTGAGCCAGAAACAAAGAGCACCAAAGAATTGTATTTTATTGAGAAAAATACTTGTTTTAGCTAGAATTTTTGAAAACAAAATATATAAGGAGCTTAAAAGAAATCTAAGCCTTGTTTTGTTGTCAGGATATTAAGCATTTATTGTGTTCTGTGGACCCATTAGGAGAAAACTCAAGCCAAGTAGGAAAGGTGGGCTTGACGTTTAGGAGACAGAGCAAAGTAAGAATGACGTGGAGTGACTGTCACAAGGTGACAGCTGGAGACATAGAATGCATGAAAGGATGGAGAGAAAGGGAAGACCAACGTCAAAGCCTTGGGAAATGCCCACTGTGATAATGGCTCCCAAATATACATCCATGTCCTAGTCCCCGGAACCTGTGAACGTGACAGTTGGAAAAAGAGTTTGCAGGTGGGATCTTGTTTGCAGATGAGTTTGCAGCTAAGGATCTTGAGATGAAATTATTATCCTGTATTTTCCAAGTGCGTACTAAGTGCCATCACACACGTCCTTAAAAGAGAGAGGTGGAGGGAGATAGACACAAACACAGAGGAGGAGGTGACATGACTATGGAGACAGAGGTTACAGTGATGTGGTCACAAGGCAGAGAACACCAAGGAATGCCGGCACCCATGAGACGCTGAAAGAGGCAAGGAACAGATTTCTCCGCCAGAGCTTCTGGAGGAAGCACAGCCCCTGGAAACATCTTGATTTCAGATTTCTAGCCTCTAAAACTATAAGGTAATAAAGCCCTGTTGTTTCAAGCCACCAGAGTTGTTGTAATTCGCTGCAGTAGCCCTAGAAAGCTAATAACCCGCACCTTTGGGAACAGGAAGGGAAAGCGAGCTTAGAGTTAGGAGAGGTAGCAAGAAAGTTAAGTGTCATGGAAACCAAAGCAAGAGTTTAAAAAACAGATGAACAGAGGCAGTGGTGTTAAATGTGAGGGCCTAAGGGGTGAGACTGAAGAGCAAGGGGAAGGCGTTGATAGGATGGAAGGTATTGATGACAGCTGACCTGTACCAGGCACCCGCCATGAGAACTTCATAGGTATTAACTCACTTCATTCTCACAACAACTCTAAGACATATAAACTGTTATTATCACCATTTTATAGGTGAGTAAACTGAGGCACAAAAAGATTAAATAACCTGAACTCAGTAAAATAGGTAGTAGATGGTGTGGCCAAGAATTGAACCAGAAACCGTGTCTCTAGCACCCACATTTTAACCACAGACCATACTTTTCCTCCCTAAAAGTATGTGTTTCTCAAGGTTCTGACTTCAGATCTTTTATCAAGTAAGGTAAATGATAGGTCTTGAGAGGAAAAGGCATTTTTGAAAGTCATTTTGGGGTAGAAAGGAGGGAGCATGAGAAACTTGACATCCCCTGGGCTCCATCTTTTCAGCCAAGGGGGAGAGGAAGCAGTGCCATAGCTGAAGGAAGCAGCCAAGCTTCAAGCCTCAAGGAGTCTAGGGAAGAGGATGAGGGTGTAGTGAAACAGGGGGCTCTAAATTAAAAATGTGTTGCACAGGTTAACATGCTCCGTGTCATTTCCTTGACCAGCTTTTGACTCTGTGCTGTGTCTGTGCCCATGGAGCCTTCACACCATGCAGAACACGAGGTGCAGAGGGAGAAGTAGCTGAAGGGGAATTGTCACCGCCATTTCTGCATGGAATGTGCTCTGTTCGGAGCTAAGGAAGGAGTCAGAAGTACACTGTATGATCCTTGTCCTTAGAGACTCTGGAGCTAATTGGAGAAATGGGACATCCGTGTGCCAGAAGGTAACAGAGAGTATGTGGCCACTGCGTGATCAAGGCTAATGGCAAAATTAAAGAGACTGGAGTGTTGACCATGGGCCAGGGAAGCTAGAAGGGCTTCAAGAGGAAGGTGCAGTTTCAGCTGGTTCTTACTAACGAAGGCACTGATAGCTGGTCAAGAACCACGGGGACATTTCAGATGGATGGAAAAGTCGGAGGGAAAGATTGTTTTACAGGAGTTTGGCTCAAAGGAGTGTCAGCATACTCTACCTTCCAACCCTGCCTTGTTAAATTATTTAGAACCACTACAGACTTCAAACAATTCGCCTATGTATTGGTAGTTAACTCATCAGGCTACATGCTACAGTGGAAAAGATTAGAGTTAAAATTTGTTGCTCACTTGTGTGGCCTTGTGTGAGTAACTTTACCTCTTGAGCCTCAGGTTTCCCATCTGTAAAATGTAGAAATGATTTCTGTATGTTAGGGTTGTGATGAGGCATTAATGATCAATATTGAGCATGGTACCTGGCATTGAATAGTGTTTACATTTTTTTCCAAAGGAGGTGACAAATTGGATGATGCAATTTATTATTATTACTTATTTTTATAAATTTATTTATTTTTGGTTGCGTTGGGTCTTTGTTGCTGCGCAGGCTTTCTCTAGTTGAGGCAAGTGGAGGCTACTCTTCCTTGCCATGTGCAGGCTTCTCATTGCAGTGGCTTCTCTTGTTGCAGAGCTTGGGCTCTAGGCACGTGGGCTGCAGTAGTTGTGGCAGACGGGCTCAGTAGTTGTGGCTCGTGGGCTCCAGAGCGCAGGCTCAGTAGTTGTTGCGCACGGGCTCCGCGGCACGTGGGATCTTCCCAGACCAGGGCCTGAACCTGTGTCCCCTGCATTGGCAGGCAGATGCTTAACCACTGGACCACCAGGGAAGTCCTGCAATTTATTATTTTTGTTGTTGTTTTTTAACATCTTTATTGGAGTATAATTGCTTTACAGTGGTGTGTTAGTTTCTACTTTATAACAAAGTGAATCAGTTATACATATACATATGTTCCCATATCTCTTCCCTCTGCGTCTCCCTCCCTCCCACCCTCCCTATCCCACCCCTCTAGGTGGTCACAAAGCACTGAACTGATCTCCCTGTGCTATGTGGCTGCTTCCCACTAGCTATCTATTTTACATTTGATAGTGTATATATGTCCATGCCACTCTCTCACTTTGTCCCAGCTTACCCTTCCCCCTCCCCATATCCTCAAGTTCATTCTCTAGTAGGTCTGCACCTTTATTCCCATCTTGATGCAATTTGTTGACTAACAATTCCTTTCTGAAGAGGTGACTGCTGAATCTCCTGTAAATGTTAGCTTTTCGTAAGACTGGAGTATATTTGCTGGCTTGTATACTAACTATTTGTGTACACGTCTCTTCCTCGTTGACTTAGCCTCTGTATGAGGAGAGCTCTGATGGTCCAGGCTCTTCATCTGTACCTCTGAGAATTCTTAATTCTTGGAGGACCCAGATGGGTTTGCTCAGATATCAGGGGTTTTGCCCAAATTCCCCTATAACATGCCAATCTTCCTCATATCCATCCTCTCCTGGTAATACTTGTGAATTCTTTTTTATTTTTGACATTTTCCCCATGATCTACATATTAGATTTTTTAACAAGGAGTTCAACAGTTTCAAGTACCTGTGGCCTTTATTTCCACTGTGTAATTTTTCTTCTTATCTGTCATTTTGTGCTCCTTGAGGGGAGTTATTCATATAAGAGCTAGAAGTTCCATGCTGAGTCACAATCCTGGTCCCTTCAACCCAATAAGCCTTGGCAAAAGGGACAAGAAGGAATGGTTCTGGGGGGAGATTGGTTCAAGATGGCAGAGTAGAAGGACATGTGCTCACTCCCTCTTGTGAGAGCACGGGAATCACAACTAACTGCTGAACAATCATTGACAGGAAGACACTGGAACTCACCAAAAAAGACAACCCACATGCAAAGATAAAGGAGAAACCACAGTGACATGGTAGGAGGGGCACAATCACAATAAATCAAATCCCATAACTGCTGGGTGGGTGACTCACAAACTGGAGAACAATTATACCACAGAAGCCCATCCACTGGAGTGAAGGTTCCGAGCCCCACATCAGGCTTCCCAACCTGGGGATCTGGCAATGGGAGGAGGAATCCCCAGAGAATCAGATTGAAGACTAGTGGGATTTGACTGCAGGACTTTGATAGGACTGGGGGAAACTGAGACTGTACTCTTGGAGGGCACACACAAAGTAGTGTACATATCAGGACCCAGGGGGAAGGAGCAGTTGACCTCATAGGAGACTGAATCAGACCTACCTGCCAGTGTTGGAGGGTCTCCTGGAGAGGCAGGGGGCAACTTTGGCTCACTGTAGAGACAAGGACACTGGCAGCAAAAGTTCTGGGAAGTACTCCTTGGTATGAGCCCCCCCAGAGTCCACCATTAGTCCCACCAAAGAGCCTGTAGCCTCCAGTGCTGGGTCACCTCAGACCAAACAACCAACAGGGAGGGAATTCAGCCCCAGCCAACAGCAGACAAGCAGATTAAAGTTTTACTGAGCTCTGCCCACCGGAGCAACACCCAGCTCTGACCACCACCAGTCCCTCCCATCAGGAAGCTTGCACAAGCCTCTTAGATGGCCTCATCCACCAGAGAGCAGACAGCAGAAGCAAGAAGAACTACAATCCTGCAGCCTGTGGAACAAAAACCACATTCAAAGAAGGATAGACAAAATAAAAAGGCAGAGGACTATGTACCAGATGAAGGAACAAGATAAAAACCCAGAAAAACAACTAAATGAAGGGAAGATAGGCAACCTTCCAGAAAAAGAATTCAGAATAATGATAGAGAAGATGATCCAGGACCTCAGAAAAGGAATGGAGGCAAAGATCAAGAGGATGCAAGAAATGTTTAACAAACACCTAGAAGAATTAAAGAACAAACACCTACAAGAATTAAAGAACAAACAAACAGAGAAGAACAATACAATAACTAAAATCAAAAATATACTAGAAGGAATCAGTAGCAGAATAACTGAGGCAGAAGAATGGATAAGTGACCTACAAGACAGAATGGTGGAATTCACTGCCATGGACAGAATAAAGAGAAAAGAATGAAAGAAAAATGAAGACAGCCTAAGACACCTCTGGGACAAAATGAAACGCACCAACACTCGAATTATAGGGGTCCCAGAAGGAGAAGAGAGAGAGAAATGACCCGAGAAAATATGTGAAGAGATTATAGTTGAAAACTTCCCTGACATGGGAAAGGAGATAGCCACCCAAGTGCAGGAAGCACAGAGAGTCCCATACAGGATAAACCACAGGAGAAACACTCCAAGACCCATGGTAATCAAATTGACAAAAATTAAAGACAAAGAAAAATTATTGAAAGCAACAAGGGAAAAACCACAAATAACATACGAGGGAACTCCCATAAGATTAACAGCTGATTTCTCAGCAGAAACTCTACAAGCCAGAAGGGAGTGGCACAATATATTTAAAGTGATGAAAGGGAAAAACCTACAACGAAGATTACTCTACCTGGCAAGATCTCATTCAGATTCGATGGAGAAATCAAAAGCTTTACAGACAAGCGAAAGCTAAGAGAATTCAGCACCACCAAACCAGCTCTACAACAAATGCTAAGGGAACTTCTCTAGGAAGGGAACACAAGAGAAGAAAAGGACCTACAAAAACAAACCCAAAACAATTAAGAAGATGGTAATAGGAACATACTTATCGATAATTACCTTAAATGTGAATTGATTAAATGCTCCAACCAAAAGACACAGACTGGCTGAATGGACACAAAAACAAGACCCATATATATGCTATCTATCAGAGACCCACTTCAGACCTAAGGACACATACAGACTGAAAGTGAGGGGATGGAAAAAGATATTCCATGCAAATGGAAATCAAAAGAAAGCTGGAGTAGCAATACTCATATCAGATATAATAGACTTTAAAATGAAGTATATTACAAGACTCAGGGATGGACACTACATAATGATCAAGGGACCAATCCAAGAAGAAGATATAACAATTATAAATATATATGCACCCAACATAGGAGCACCTCAATACATAAGGCAACTGCTAACAGCTATAAAAGAGGAAATCAACAGTAAAACAATAATAGTGGGGGATTTTAGCACCTCACTTACACCAATGGACAGATCATCCAAAATGAAAATAAATAAGGAAACAGAAGCTTTAAAGGACACAATAGACCAGATAGATTTAATTGATACATATAGGACATTACATCTGAAAATAGCATATTACACTCTCTTCTCAAGTGCACATGGAACATTCTCCAGGATAGATCACATCTTGGGTCACAAATCAAGGATTGATAAATTTAAGAAAATTGAAATCATATCAAGCATCTTTTCTGACCACAATGCTATGAGATTAGAAATAAATTACAGGGAAAATAAATGTAAAAAACACAAACACATGTAGGCTAAACAATACATTACTAAATAACCAAGAGATCACTGAATAAATCAAAGAGGAGATCAAAAAATACTTGAGACAAATAACAATGAACACATGATGGTCCAAAACCTATGGGATTCAGCGAAAGTAGTTCTAAGAGGGAAGTTTATAGCAATACAATCCTACCTCAAGAAACAAGAAAAATCTCAAACAGCCTAACCTTATACTTAAAGCAACTAGAGAAAGAACAACAAACAAAACCCAAAGTTAGTAGAAGGAAAGAAATCATAAAGATCAGAGCAGAAATAAATGAAATAGAAACAAACAAAACAATAGCAAAGATCAATAAAACTAAAAGCTGGTTCTTTGAGAAGATAAACAAAATTTATAAACCACTAGCCAGACTCATCAAGAAAAAGAGGGAGAGGACTCAAATCAATAAAATTAGAAATGAAAAAGGAGAAGTTACAAGAGACATCACAGAAATACAAAGCATCCTAAGAGACTACTACAAGCAACTCTATGCCAATAAAACGGATAACCTGGAAGAAATGGACAAATTCATAGAAAGGTATAAGCTTCCAAGACTGAACAGGGAAGAAATAGAAAATATGAGCAGACCAATCACAAGTAATGAAATTGAAACTGTGATGAAAAATCTTCCAATAAACAAAAGTCCAGGATCAGATGGCTTCACAGGTGAATTCTATCAAACATTCAGAGAAGAGCTAACACCCATCCTTCTCAAACTCTTCCAAAAAATTGCAGAGGAAGGAACACTCCCAAACTCATTCTATGAGGCCACCATCACCCTGATACCAAAACCAGACAAAGATACTACAAAAAAAGAAAATTACAGACTAATATCACTGATGAATATAGATGCAAAAATCCTCAACAAAATACTAGCAAACAGAATCCATCAACACAGTAAAAGAATCATACACCATGATCAAGTGGGATTTATCTGAGGGATGCAAGGATTCTTCAGTATACGCAAATCAATCAGTGTGATACACCATACTAACAAACTGAAGAATAAAAACCATATGATAATCTCAGTAGACGCAGAAAAAGCTTTTGACAAAATTCAACACCATTTATGATAAAAACTCTCCAGAAAGTGGGCATAGAGGGAACCTACCTCAACATAATAAAAGTCATATATGACAAACCCACTGCAGACATCATTCTCAATGGTGAAGAACTGAAACCATTTCCTCTAAGGTCAGGCACAAGACAAGGATGTACACTCTTGCCACTATTATCTAACATAATTTTGGAAGTCCTAGCCTTGGAAATCAGAGAAGAAAAAGAAATAAAAGGAATACAAATTGAAAAGAAGAAGTAAAACTGTCACTCTTTGCAGATAACATGATACTATATGTAGGCAATCTTAAATATGCCACCAGAGAACTACTAGAGCTAATCATTGAATTTGGTAATGTTGCAGGATACAAAATTAATGCACAGAAATCTCTTGCATTCCTATACACTAACAACAAAAGGTCAGAAAGAGAAATTAAAGAAACAATCCCATTCACCATTGGAATAAAAAGAAAAAAATACCTAGGAATAAACCTACCTAAGGAGTTAAAGCCCTGTACTCAGAAAACTTCAAGACACTGATGAAGGAAATCAAAGATGACACAAACAGATGGAGAGATATACCATGTTCTTGGATTGGAAGAATCAATATTGTGAAAATTACTGTACTACCCAAAGCAATCTACAGTTTTAGTGCAATATCTATCCAGTTACCAATGATATTTTTTACAGAAGTAGAACAAAAAATCTTAAAATTTGTATGGAGACACAAAAGGCCCTGAATAGCCAAAGCAATCTTGAGGGGAAAAGCGGAGCTGGAGGAATCAGACTCCCTGACATCAGACTATACTACAAAGCTACAGTAATCAAGACAATGTGGTACTGGCACAGAAACAGAACTATAGATCAGTAGAACAGGATAGAAAGCCCAGAGATAAACCCACACACCTATGGTCAGCTAATCTATGACAAAGGAGGCAAGGATATACAATGGAGAAAAGATAGTCTCTTCAATAAGTGGTGCTTGGAAAACTGGACAGTTACACATAAAAGAATGAAATTAGAACACTCCCTAACACGATACACAAAAATAAAGTCAAAATGGATTAAAGACCTAAATGTAAGACTGGACGCTGTAAAACTCTTAGAGGAAAACATAGGAAGAACACTCTGACATAAATCACAGCAAGACCTTTTTTGACCCACCTCCTAGAGTAATGGAAATAAAAACAAACAAACAGGACCTAATGAAACTTAAAAGCTTTTGTGCAGCAAAGGAAGCTATAAACAAGGCGAAAAGACAACCCTCAGAATGGGAGAAAATGTTTGCAAATGAATCAATGGACAAAGGGTTAATCTCCCAAATATATAAACAGCTCATGCAGCTCAATATTAAAAAAAAAACAACCTAATCAAAAAATGGGCAGAGACCGAAATAGACATTTCTCCAAAGAAGACATACAGATGGCCAAGAGGCACATGAAAAGCTGCTCAACATCACTAATTATTAGAGAAATGCAAATGAAAACTACAATGAGGTATCACCTCACACCAGTTAGAATGGGCATCATCCAAAAATCTACAAACAAATGCTGGAGAGGGTGTGGAGGAAAGGGAAGCCTCTTGCCTTGCTGGTGGGAATGTAAATTGATACAGCCACTATGGAGAACAGTATGGAGGTTCCTTAAAAAACTAAAAATAGAATTATCATATGACCCAGCAATCCCACTACTGGGCACATACCCAGAGAAAACCATAATTCAAAAAGGCACATGCACCCCAATGTTCATTGCAGCACTATTTACAATAGCCAGGTCATGGAAACAACCTAAATACCCCTTGACAGATGAATGGATAAAGAAGAGGTGGTACATATATACAATGGAATATTACTCAGCCATAAAAAAGAATGAAATTGGGTCATTTATAGAGATGTGGTTGGACATAGAGAGTGTCATACAGAGTGAAGTAAGTCAGAAGGAGAAAACATATATCGTATATTAATGTATATATGTGGAATCTAGAAAAATGGTACAGATGAACTAGTTTGCAAGGCAGAAATAGAGACACAGATGTAGAGAACAAATGTATGGACACCAAGTGGGGGAAAGTCGGGGGTGGTGGTGGGATGAATTGCGAGACTGGCATGGACATATATACACTAATACGTATAAAATAAATAACTAATAAGAACCTGCTGTATAAAAAATAATTTAAAAAATTAAAAAAAAAGAATTGCTTTTGGGAGAGCCGTCTATTTCATATATACAGACTGAGACTGCATGTACCATCTGATGTTGACTTCAAGTGTCCCTCCCAGCCCCTTCATCTGTCACCTGAAAATCTGTGTGCATTCTTCTGAAGCCTTTTTTTTTTTGGCTGCACCTCGAAGCTTGCAGGATATTAGGTCCCTGACCAGGGATTGAACCTGGGCCACTGCAGTGAAAGCGGTGAATCCTAACCACTGGACCACTAGGGAATTCCCGTCTTCTGAAGTCTTGATGCATCTATAGACATTTGTTTTGCACCTTTCTGGAAATGTGGAGCATAGAATGGTAGTAATGAGCAAGGCAGAGTGGAAGAATGCCGGGCTGATGCTGTAGTGCTAGTCCTGCCCCTAGAGAGAAACCTATGAGTAAGGCTCATACTTGCTCAGGCAGCTGAGCATCAGAGCAGGGCAAACAGTGTGAGGGGAAGGCTGCCAGGCTGTCTCCCAAGGGGCCACCTAGCATGGCAGGTCTTACCAGGGTGAATCTCCCAAGGACAAGTCTCAGGCTCACAGCTTGTGTGCTTAGAAACTGGATCGTGGGGGCAGAGTATACTAAGTAATTTTTGAGGAGGTGGATGTGTGGAAACCCAGGGTGCCAGTTTGTTAATCCACACCGAGAACCCTCTCTGCCAGAGAGGTGGGAATACTCGTGTGATTTCTCTCTCCCTGCCCTGGAAGCCACATCCTAATCCGAAGGTTGTCTGGTGAGCATTGTCAGAGTGAGGGCAGTTAAGTGGATAAAGGAGAGAAAAATTGCGCGTCAGTGCCGTCTGGCTATGCATTTGGAAACTTTGAACTTTGCGGCTGTTGCCTGGATGGGCACTGCCCGGGTTTGTCTCCCTTACATGTTTTGTTTATTGTTGTTGTTTGTATTGTTATTGTCTTTTCCTTGGCTGACCAAACCTCATTCTGATTTGAATCATCCTTTCTTAAAATTCCTTAGAACTTACAAATTGGCCCAGGTCACATCCTGCCCCACCCCAACCTTGGGAAAATTTAAAGTAACTCTTCATCCCTCTGACATGACCTATGATTGCTGATTTATAATTTACCTCTGAGCAGGTTTTTAATTTCCTTCATTTCTGGGTGTGTAGTAGACTTCTCACTGAGGCCTTCCAGTACTGATAACATGTAAATCGATTGTTTTACCCTGCCACTGCTCCGTTTCCTCATCTGTGTAAGGTACCAGATGAATTAGCTAACCGCTAAGGTAACTTCCAATGCTAAATTTCTACCTTCAAGTTTCAAGAGATTTTCCTCGTTTTTTTTTTTTTTTACTGAAGTATAGTTGATTTACAATATTAGTTTCAGGTGTACAGCACAAGTGATTCAGTGTTTTTAGCTTATACTCTATCAAAAGATATTACAAGATAATGGCTATAATTCCCTGTGCTCTACAATACATTCTTGTTCTTATCTATTTTACACATAGTAGTTTGTATCTCTTAATCCCATACCCCTAACATTCCCCTCCCCACTTCCTTCTCCCAACTGGTAACCCCTCTAAAAAATAATACAAAGGAACGTATAGAGCAAAACAGAAACAGACTCATAGAGATTTTCCTTTTAATGAAAAACTTTTGTGGTTTGGTGAAGCTTAGCTTTCCTTCATCAGATGGCATGATTCCTTAACAAATCCCCCTGGCTGGTTGGCTTCAAATAAGGCTAACACCTTTCCTTGGCTTTTTTTTAAAGAACAAATCTGGATTCAGTCCACCATGAGTTTGAATTGCAGCTCCGTACTCACAGTGCTTCTTTGGAAAAATCATATAACCTTTCATATTTTACTTGAGGCTTCTAAAATGATTTTCTAATTCTTTTTTCCATCAGTAATTTATTAACTGGAATTCTTCTGTAGTGAAGAACTTTGTCTTATCAACTATTTGGCTTAAGTATGGTTAGTAAAGGAAAGGCAGGATAAATGCTTTCTTCTTTCCTTTTATTTATCATTTTCTTAATAATGAATTGGTATTTTATCAACCTCCAGTGGTGATATGAGTGTTTTTATCTTTTGAGCTCAGAATTGTAAAATATAATTTGTATGTATCAGCAGATGTAATCCGTATCTATATAATCGATATAAGTTAATACAATCAATATTGTTGCTGATGAAATTGACATGAAGTCTGGGATTTGCTTTAAACTACTCTGGCACCTAAAAAGCAAACCGACAGCAAAGGGAGTGGAATAGGTGAATATTGCAAAGGTTTTTTTTCAGCTTTTTGGGAAGATCTTTATTTAGTGACGCTGGGTGGTAGGTACATCGAGTCCATTGTACTATTCTTTTCACTTTTAGTATGGTTGAAATTTTCCCAGATAAAATAGCTCTAAAAACATACATAATTTTAAGGTTATCAGAGGTGTAAATCTGAGTTCAGTCTTTAACTCTGGCCTATACATGAATACTGTGGAAAAAGATTCTTCGATGTTTATTGAAATGCCAGATATCACAGCAGTTTCTAATCCTCATGCCACTGACAACAGCATGCCAATTATGTGCATATTTTCCAGGACTTTGGAAGAATTTTAGTATTTAACTTTATTGGATCTGTTTATAAAACTCTTGTCACAGTAACTGAGGCTGTCCACTTTTGAATGAAACAATGTTCAGGAAATAATGTAATGTGAAAATCAATTGGTATCACAGTTCTTATATTACTAGCATCCCTTAAGAATTTGAAACAAAGTTACTTAATGCTTTCTGGATTTTATGCCAGAAAATAATTTGGCGTTTTAGCCATTCTGCACTGACTTCTTCAATATAATGGTGCTATTTCTTATTCCAGGTTTAAGTTTATCTATTCATGGGGCTGAAAAGTGTTTGCAAATCCACCAACGGCGAAGTGTGGCGAGCCACCCAGGGTCACGTCGCCTGCCCGTGGTCAGGCATTCCTCACTCCCACCAGGCAGAAGGTCAATAAAAATGGAGGCAAGGTCTTCTGGAATCACTAATGGGAAAACCAAAGTCTTCCACCCAGGTAATGCATGGGGAAGGGTCAACAGGGACCCGTGTTAGCAGCAGGCTGACACAGCCTGCATTATGTTTTTATTGTCTAACTCTTCCATGCTTCCAGTTAAGCTTTTTTTTTAAACATCTTTATTGGAGTATAATTGCTTTACAATGGTGTGTTAGTTTCTGCTTTATAACAAAGTGAATCAGTTGTACATATACATATGTTCCCATATCTCTTCCCTCTTGCGTCTCCCTCCCTCCCACCCTCCCTATCCCACCCCTCTAGGTGGTCACAAACCACCGAGCTGATCTCCCTGTGCTATGCGGCTGCTTCCCACTACCAAACATAAAACAGGAAGCTTGCTTTTTAAAAAGAGTCTTGTTTTTTTTCTCTCTCTCTCTCTTCACTTCAGTCAGTGGTAAATGTCACCAAGACCAATAGGAGGAAAGAGAGCTTGATGTGTCAGAAAAGGTTAAGGCAACATTCCACTTACAGTGGGAGAATCTAAATGAAAAATTTCAGTGAATAAACTTGCTCAGTTCAAAAAAGCTTATCGTATAATAAAATAATACAGAGATTTGGCCAGTTTCTTGAAAATTTGCTCTAAGACAGCTTGGGGAAAAAGTCAAGCTGAAAATGTCCGCTTTGAAGCCTCAGTTATGTGGCTTGACTTGCCTGTATTTCCTCCTCAGGTGAAGGGAGAAGACTAAAGTCATATGAAGTTTCAAGGCTCTGAGAAGCATCTGTGATCTCTTAAAAATGTTAAAATGAGTGTATATCAAAGTTGGTAATTACAACTAAAAGTATTTGGGTGAGAGGCTCATTTAAGTATTCATTCGTTCATTCATTCAACAAAGATATTGAGTGCATACTATTTGCCAGGCATTGTTTTGGGTGCTGAGGAAAAACAAGTGAACACTGTCTTTCTGACTCACAAAAACATCAAATTGTGAGGAAATTCTGAAGTCACTTAGTATAAGTCTCACCCAATCCTGATTTCTCTGTGTAATGTCCTTGCAGGTGGCCACCCAACCTCAACTAAAGTCAAGTTTCCTTCTCTAGCCATGTCATCTTCTTTCTCTCAGCTGATAACCTTGTTTCCTAACCTCATGGAGAAACCCACAAGCCACTGGGCCTGAATGATGCAGTTCCCTTACCCTGCATCTCCACGTATATCTCTGTTTACTCCCATCCTTCACCCTTTTCCTGTGGTTTTCAAAACATGAGGGTCTTCCCACTGTCCTTGACCAAGCTTTCACCTGTATCCTTCACCAGTGGCCTTGGCCACCCTTTTCCTCTCTTGGACCTTGCCCTTTCCCCTCATCCTGTGAAGAAGGCTAAAGCTTCTCTCGTCCTCATCATCTTCATTGGACACTGCATCCTTTTCTCTTCTCCGCCACTTCTCCCCTCCCTTCGGAGCCAGACTTCTGAAGGAGTAATCTGCTTGGCTGGGCTCTACTCTCTGCCTTTCCAGCCACTCTTCAACCCAACACCGTCGGATTTCTGCCTTCTCCTCTCCATCATGGTGATTCTGGAGGCCCTTAGTGACCCCCTTTTACCATAATGTGGTGAGTAACAGACTCTTCTGATGCACCCGACCAGAATGGACCACGACTTCTTCCCAGAGCACTTCTCTGACTTCCATGATGGCCTTCTTTCTTGGTTCTCATCTCACGTCTCTCACAGGTAACTCTTGACAGTTTCCCAACCTCCAGCATCTCTCTCATCCTCTTGCCTCCTGTCATAGTGTATCCTTTACACCAAAGGCAGAATGATTCATTTCCACCCCTGATCATGCCATTCATCTTGCTTGTCCTACTCATTCTAGGGCAAAAGCCAAACCTCTTAGCATGTTAAAAACAAATGCCCATCATGATCTAGCCCCTAGTGCTTCTCATCCGTTTTTTGCCCCCTTCTGCCTTAAACTTTATACTCTAATGTATCAGCTGGGGTTCAACCAGAAAAGCAGGGCCAGTAGAAGATTTATACTAGAGATTTATTAAAAAGAATTGACGTACATGATTGTGAGGGCTCTCTAGGCCGGTCTGAAATCCATAGGGCAAGGCTGTTAGAAAGGGCAGGCTGGTACTCTTGGGCACAGTGGAGGTCACTGTCTACAGGTGGAATTTCTTCTTCAGGACAACCTTAGCTCTGGTTTTAAGACCTTTTGGCTGATTGAATCAGCACCCCAACCCTCTTGCTTAGGATAATCTCCCTTATTTAAAGTAACCAATTATGGACTTGTAAAACGCTTTCACAGCAGCATCCGGATTAGTGTTCACCGAGTAACTGGGGACTCTAGTCCAGCCAAGTTGGCACATCAACTAGACCATGACGTCTGATCAGACTGACTTGCTTTCAGCTCTCCAGACACGTGATGCTATGTCATATCTCTCAACCTTTGCTCAGGCTGCTCGCTCTAGGATACCCTGGTTTTGCTCCATAATTTTTTAATATTTTGAAATCGTCTGTCTCTCCACCATAAGGTCTTTAAAGGCATGGATTCTGGGATATTTATCTTGTACCTCCATTAAATAATTTGTAGGGTAGGACTGAACTGACCCTTCATTAGCTGTTTTTCAGACTATTATTATAGAGTTCCTTAAACTTTTTTCTAGGTTTATTAGGGTATAATTGACAAATTACAATTGCATTCTAGTTGCTCTACTTGCTTTTCAGCAAATATTTATTGAGGGCCAATTTGGTTGCCAAGCACGCTTCAAGTACTTGGAATACATCAGTGAATGAAACAAAGATCCCTGCCCCTGGAGAGTTAACATATTATATGGGGGAGATAGGTAATATATAAACATAATAGGGCTTCCCTGGTGGCGCAGTGGTTGAGAGTCCGCCTGCCGATGCAGGGGACACGGGTTCATGCCCCGGTTCGGGAAGATCCCACATGCTGTGGAGCGGCTGGGCCCGTGAGCCATGGCCGCTGAGCCTGGCGTCCGGAGCCTGTGCTCCACAAGGGGAGAGGCCACAACAGTGAGAGGCCCACATACAGCCAAAAAAAAAAAAAAAAAAAAAAAGCTATAAACATAATAAATAGTGTTTAGGAAGAAGATAAATATTATGGATAAAAGAAAAAGTAGGGGAAATCAGGTGGTAGGGTTGCATGTTGCAATTTTAAATAAGGTGGTCAGTATGTAGGCCACATTGTGGAGAAGATGTGTGATCAAGGGCTAGAAGGAGCTGAGAGGGCCGCTGAGATGGGCAAGTTCACCCCAGCAGAGGGATAGCCAGTTGACAGGCCCTACAATAGGAATGAGTCTGGCAGTTTGAGGAAAAGCACGGAGGCCCCTGAGCTTGGAGTGAGAAGGAAACATCAGCTCAGTGAGGTCAGAGGGACCAGATGGGGCAGGGCCTTGCAGGCCATGTAAGGACTTTGAGCCCTATATGAAATGGGAGCTTTTAAGGGGTATGTATGTATGTATGTATGTATGTATGTATGTATGTATGTATGTATGTATGTATTTATTTATTTATTTATTTATGGCTGTGTTGGCTCTTCGTTTCTGTGTGAGGGCTTTCTCTAGTTGCGGCAAGTGGGGGCCACTCCTCATCGCGGTGCGCGGGCCTCTCACTATCGCAGCCTCTCGTTGCGGAGCACAGGCTCCAGACGCGCAGGCTCAGTATTTGTGGCTCACGGGGCTAGTCGCTCCGCGGCACGTGGGATCTTCCCAGACCAGGGCTCGAACCCGTGTCCCCTGCATCGGCAGGCAGACTCTCAACCACTGTGCCACCAGGGAAGCCCCTTTTAAGGGGTTTTGAGCAGAAGAATCCCATGATCTGACTTATTTTTTAACAGGATCACTTTAGCTATTATTTGAGGTTAGACTATAGGGGTAGAGGGTGAAAGGAGGAAGGTCAGTTAGGAGGCCACCGTAATAATCAAGTCGAGACATGATGGTAGCTCTTACTAGGGGTAGAAAAAGGCACATGAAAAGTGTTAAACATCACTAATTATTAGAGAAATGCAAATCAAAACTACAATGAGGTGTCACCTCACACCAGTCAGAATGGCCTTCATCAAAAACTCTACGAACAATAAATGCTGGAGAGGGTGTGGAGAAAAGGGAACCCTCTTGCACTGTTGGTGGGAAAGTAAATTGATACAGCCACTATGGAAAACAGTATGAAGTTTCCTTAAAAAACTAAAAATAGAACTACTATATAACCTAGTAATTCTACTACTGGGCATGTGCCCAGGGAAAACCATAATTCAAAAAGGCACATGCACGCAAGCACTATTTACAGTAGCCAGGACATGGAAGCAACCTAAATGTCCATCGACAGATGAATGAATAAAGAAGATGTGGTACATATATATATAATGGAATATTACTTAGCCATAAAAAGGAACAAAACAGGGTCATTTGTAGAGATGTGGATGGACCTAGAGACTATCATACAGAGTGAAGTAAGTCAGAAAGAGGAAAAAAAACATTGTATATTAACACATATATGTGGAATCTAAAAAAATGGTATAGATGATCTTAATCTGCAAAGCAGAAATAGAGACACAGACATAGAGAACAAACATATGGATACCAAGGGGGGAGTGGGATGAATTGGGAGATGGGGATTGACATATATACAATATTGATATTATGTATAAAATAGATAACTAAGGAGAACCTACTGTAAAGCACAGGGGACTCTACTCAGTGCTCTGTAGTGACCTAAATGGGAAGGAACTCCAAAAAAGAGGGGATATATGTATACATATAACTGATTCACTTTGCTGCACAGTAAAAACTAACACAACATTGTAAAGCAACTATACTCCAATAAAAATTTAAAAATAAAATAAAGTTGGGCCACAGAGTTTCAATGGATTAGATGTGGGATAAGAGAGAGGAAAACTAAGTATGGCTGTATGGTTTTTGACTTGAGTAAATGGGTTTGGTGTCAACTGAGATGGAGAAGGCTGAAGGCAAAACGGACTTAGTGGATTTGAGGGCAGAAGTGGGGTCAGGATCGGAAGTCTGTGGGCAACTGGAGAGATCACGTGGGTGGTGGGATAAACATATTTGGAGTTTGAGAGATTGGTCTGGGAAGGAGATATAAAATCGACTGTTGTTGACAAGTAAATGACAAGTAAATCATCTTTAAAGCCATGAAAGGGAAAGAGATGACCAGATGGAGAAGGGGGAGAGGATTAAGGGCTACAATCTGGCACACCCCAATAGTAAAGGTCAGAACATGAACCACCAGCAAAGAAGGCCGAGAAGGAATGGCCAGCAAGGCTGGAGAGAAACCAGAAATTACATGTCTTGGAAGTTCAGTAAAGAAAGTTTATCACAAAGAGAGGAGTGATTATCTAGGTTAAATGCTGCTGAAAGTCAAGTAAGATGAGAAATAAGAATTGGCCATTGATTTTAGTAAAGTAGAGATTTTGAGAAGAACAGCTTTGGTGAAGTGGTGGGGATGAAACTCTGATTACAGTGTGTCTCACACAGAATGGAAGCATATGAATTGGATACTGGGAATACAGACAACTTTTTTTTTTTTTTTTTTGCGGTATGTGGGCCTCTCACTGCCGTCGCCTCTCCCGTTGCGGAGCACAAGCTCCAGACGCGCAGGCTCAACGGCCATGGCTCACGGGCCCAGCCGCTCCGTGGCATGTGGGATCTTCCCAGACCGGGGCACGAACCCGTGTCCCCTGCATCGGCAGGCAGACTCTCAACCACTGCACCAGGGAAGCCCCTGCAGACAACTTTTTAAAAGTAGTTTTGCTATGAAGGGTAGCGAAGAAATAGAGCAGCCGCTGGGGGAGAAGCGAGGTCAAGAGAGTTTCTTTGCAAAATAGCAAATCTCCAGCAGATAACTGGCGCTGGGGAGGGGGAAGAATTCACGATGTGAGGATCGGTGAGAGAAATGAGAGCTGTGTGCACGTGATAACAGATGGGAAGGGAGAGTGTGTAGACGTTGGCAATGTGAGGAGGGTCTGAGAAGTTCTTTTGCCACTGTTTCAGTTTTATCTGTAACGTGGTAAGGAAGGTCATAACTGAGAACGAGAGGGAGTAAGATTGATTGAGAGGATGGTAGGATGGTGTCAACGGTGGAATATGGTTGCCGGCCCACATTAAATGCCTATTGGAGGTTCATGATCATGAAATTAAACTAGGACTAGTTACCATGGTTGTGTGTTTCTCTTTAACCTTGTGTAGCTACGTGAATGAAAACAAAGAATATATCAAAATAGAGAGTTATATTTAGTCAGGGTTTTGATTTTGCCAAGGAATTAGGAAAAGAGAGAGAGGGAATCAAGGGTGCACTAGAGAGAATGATGATTAACAGTCGATCATGTGTTTTAAGGGGAGTGAAGACATCGGAGCGGGCAGTGAGTTTCAGTGGAAAGTTGATAGGATCACTTGGTTGGAGGTCCAAGAGGCGATTAAAGGGTACTGAGGCTAGGACAGGGGAAGAAGAGCTGAAAAGATAAGAGGAGGTAGTGAAAGAGTAGAATGCAGGGCACTGATACTAAGAAGGGCGTTGCTGTTATTAGTAATGATGGGGTTGAGGCTAGGGTATGAAGTTAGTGTAATGTGATGGAGGGCAAGATCAGTGGAGGAAAGTATTCTCAGAATGAGAAGCCAGGGTTTGGGAAGGATCATCTACGTAGATACTGAAATTGAATTGAATAGTTTTGGGAGAGTGACAATAAGCCAGGAGGTAACCTCATCAGGAAATGAGGGAGCATGATCTGGAAGGCAGCAGGTGGGTGCAGTGATGACGGAGAGAAGGTGATATAATAAAACAACCTGAGATTCAAGGCTGGGAGAGTTTAGGGAAGGGGGAAGAACAGTGGTCTGAAGGTGGCATGAGGACTCAAGGAAGACACGCCCCCTCCTCCTCCAGGTCCTTTGGTGTGGGACAAAAATAGTAGCATAGGAACGAGCCAGGGGGAAGCTGTGACCTCTGGGAAGAGCCAGGCTTTCATGAAAGCAAGGAGATGAAGGGACCAATCTGAGAAAAGGCTGATGGGAAGAGAATTCTGGAAGGCCCAGTGAGCCCAGTGTTTGAAACCTCTACCGTTTCACCTCTGCCTATTTTTCCTGGCATCTTTTATACTGTGTAACCTGCCTTGTTCTACGTTATCCACAGCTCTGCACTGTTTCTCAAGTAGGCTTTTACGCTTCCATTTCTCTGCTATTATTCAAGTTCCTCGCTCTTTTTGGAATGCCCCGACCTCAATGCATCTCTCTCAAGCCCTTCTCATACCTCAAAGTGTATCCCAAGTCCCCCCTCCTCCCAAAAGCCTTTCTGATCCAACTGGTCAGAACTTGGAAGCCTTATCAAAGGCTGATTATTTGCTGTTTGTCGAAATCTATTGCACTCACTGGGTATAGGTTTGCATTCTGAAGTTATGCAGGGTAAATCTATTCTTCTTTCAGTGCTGATCTTTTAGTTGTTCAAAAACTCACCTTGAGCTATTTGCCAACTGAAACATTTTCTAGTTCCTTCGATGCTTCCTTCAACAGCATGGTTTTCACCTTCTTTACCATTCTACCCACTTCACTCTTAGAAAAAGTCTTATTTCATTACTGCATCTTTGGAAATACAGTGCCCAGAATTGTACAGAATATTCTGTTTGTGTTTGACCCAGGCAGAGAAGAGTCAGTCTTTGACATCCTCTACTGATATTAATGTAATAAACATTTGAAGAAATGTTAAGATATTTCCTAATGGTGTGATGTCAGCATATCTTGTCACTGCCCTTACCTTAAAACACACATCACTACATTTATCTATCATAATTTTATCATTGATTCTTGAACCCTGCTTGCATTGGCTATTGGTTGAAAATATAAATAAAACCAATTCTTTAGCACATAATTATCGTTAAGAAAAATCATATTAAACAAATTATGATTAGAAACCTGGTTTTGAAATATATGTATTTAAAACTAACGTTATTAAGATAGATGTGACTTCAATCCCATCCTTTTATTTTTAGTGTACTTTTACTAATGCATCATAGTTCTCTGTTGGGAGATGATAGAAGAGCTCTCAAACCGAGTTTCTTATTTGCAGTGCATCATAGATCTTAGAAGCAGCATGTGCATTTTAGTCATAGTGAGGCCTATTAAATCATCCATCTACTTTTTACAAAGTTAATAATCTCGATTCTCAAAGCACTTTCTAAAAGCCTACTCAGACTGGTTGATAAGTACGAAAAGAAAGAACAAGAAAATCTTGTAGATCTTCTGTGCCATCAACCCTGAACAATTTCAGTTCATTTATTCCCCTTTGAGTTTACAAACATTTCTGAGTGCCTACTATGTCCTAACAAATACTTATTTGGAGGGTACTTCACTGGGGCTGGAATGGTGTAGAACTCTATTGGAGCTCACAGTCATGTCCAGAAAGACCATCAGGGCTCTTTGGTTATAAATAACTGAAACCAATTATTTAATCCAAGCAAAGGAGGAATGTAAATTTGAAGGCTATGGATGGAAAGGCTGGAGAACTGGCCTTGGAAAAGGAACAGACACCAAGAAAAGGACTATTTGACTTTCTGGAATAAATGAACCCTTACCATTTTTCTTTGTTTTTGCATCATTTGGCTCAGTTTTTGAAGACCTGGAAGAGATTCTATCAGCCATGTGCCTTTCCCTTGGTTGGGCAGAGAGTGATGAGAGATAAAAGGATAGGACAGAGAAGGCCTCCCTCTTCAGCTTTTATAATAGGAGGATAGGACCCCTTGATTTCTCCTCCCACCCAGGCTGCACACAGTAAGGGAAAGACATTTCCCCAAAAGGAAATAGAGGTGATGTTAGAAAAGGGAAATGTATGTGGAAGAATATCCACTACAGGGACCTGTACTTAACCCGCTATAATAGAATTCATTGTATTAAGGGCTAGAATAGAGATATAAATAAAATTATGGAAACATTATTACTAGGGAAAAAGATATAAGAAGGATTCTACAGATTGGACTTTGAAGGTCAGCTAAGAAATCAACAGGAAGATGGAGGGATGGCCATTCAGATATAGGAAAGAGCGTAATAATAGTGCATTATAGTGGTGATCAGTGCAAGCTTTGTTGTTAGATGTTTTAAACCCACATATGTTCCCTAATAGCTATGCAGACTTGGGCAAATGACTTAATTTCTCTGAATCTTCTTCCTCATCAGCAAAATGAGAATATTAATACCTATCTCACAGTGTTAGGATTGCCAGATGAAACACAGGACTCACAGTTAAATTTCAGATAAACAACAAATACCTTTTGGTGTAAGAATGTCCCATGAATTGCATGAGGCAGACTTATGATAAAATATTATTAGTTTATTTGAAATTCAAATTACCTGGGTACCCTATATTTTTATGTGTTATATCTGGCAACCCTATGTGGCATTGTTATGCCAGATAAATTCATTCATGTAAAATGCTCTATATGATCCTTGCACAGTAAGGTGACAGGATCAAAGGATCATTTTTGTTGTCACCATCATCATAGACAAAATTCACAAGCCTGAAAGTACTTATGACCCAGAATCATTTCTCACTTGGTCCTTGAAGCATAGTGCAGTTTCCCAGTTAACTTGAGCCAGGTTAACAATTAAGACGGTTTCCCTTTATGCTGCACTGACGCAGGAGCTGTTCACCTTCATCTTGTATTTGTATGGTTTCTCTTTCCTTCTGATTGTTTCAGATGTTTCTCTTGTGTATTGATTTCATTTTGACCTTATCTTTTAGCCGCTCATAATTAATGAATATTATTCCACTTTATAGGCCAATAATATAAGTATTAAATGGCACCAGGCTTGGAACTGTCTTTTAAGGGTCAAGAACAGAGTCAACTGAAGCACTGATTGCGAATTTTTGAATTTGAAAGTGTAAAGCTTAGTGAGTATGGGTCACATTATTCCAGTTTAATGACTGTGCCACACAAAATAGAATTAGAAACTTTGTGAAATCTAAAATATTTCTTCTATTGCTTTTCCTTTATATGTTAGGCCCATCGTACAGTCCTAGAGAAATGCCATTAGTCACAGAATTTGTCCTTTATTCTCTTCTAGAGTTGGTAAAGTGATGTTTTGCTGATATATTTCATTAGTTTCCCAAGTAATTTCTAACACAATTCCTTTTATCTCCCTTTAAAAGCCTAAGCAGCCCTTTCCCCTTTTATGCATGATTATTTTTCCCTTATATAGGTATGTATTTAAATGCTGGGACAAGTTGATTTCACAGGAGAGAAACTCTAGGATTTTGTTGTTTCCAGTCAGCTAGAACAACATGTATACATGTCGTCTGTATACTGTCGTCTTATGCTATCTGTATACAGACGGTACTAAATGTTTGACAATAATAAAATTACAGCCCCCCTTAAGTACTCTACCATATTCCCAACCTCAAAAACTGTTAAGCTATTTGCATTCATTATTTTATTTAATTCCATAATATCCTCATGCTGTCAGCCTTATTTTATGGTTGGGGAAACTAAGGCACAGAGAAGGTTTAAGTAACTTGCCCCAAAACACACAACCATTAAGTGGCGGAGGCAGGATTCCAACTCCGGTGGTTTGATTCTCTCATTACCTTCTTCAAACAACTTGGTAGCAATATTTCTGGCAAGTTTGTATACCAAAGCTTTGGAAAATTTAAAGCCCTATAATAGTTCAACCCGTAGCATAAGAAGACTGTATTGAGGAAGGGACCAGTTAGATTCCACTGAAAACACATAGTCACTTTAACCAGTTATTTCTTTCTATATCAGTGATGTTCCACTTTGTAGCATCATTGTTGTTCTACTCTACATTAGACCTTTTTTTTTCATCTTCCCTTTTTCAAATTCCAGTATTATGTCAAGGCCTGGTCTCAAATTAGGGAAACAGAATTAACTCAGCAAGTACCTTTCACATTCTGTTTAACGCAAGTACCAGAGGCTGTGGGGAAAAGGAGAGAAAAGGAGCAATTAACGCAGAGATTTGAAAAAGAAAGACTTGTGTGTTGGCTGACTTGTTTCTAGTTCTGCCAAGATGAGAGTCAAGATTCAACTCATTCTTTAGGGAAAAAAAGTAAACGTATGGCTAATCTTGACCACAATAATAATCATGATACCACCACCTTACGTTAGATGATGCTCCATTGTCTCCAACGGGCTTCCACAAATATTTCTCCTGCATCTCACTGAGTTCTCACAGTGGTCCGTGAGGCAGAATTAGCCCTGCTTTACTGTGCCTCAGGAAATGAAATTGCTTGACGAAAAGTACAAAATTAGTCACTGATGGACCCTAGCTAAAACCCATGTCTTTAGTTTCTTACGAGTGTTTTTTCCCCCTGAGCCAATTTTTTTTCCTTGAGGGTGAAAATAGTTGAGTGTGAAATTTAGTGTTTTCTCATCACCTTATCCAGAAACAGACATTTTACTGAGAAGTGTGCCTGAAACTTCTTTATTGAACCTGAGGTATCTGGCTACTCTTCTTGAATGAATCTGAAGCTTGGATGAAGATATGTATTTATTTTTCTATTTGTGAAACGGATTTTTGGTGTGGCTGGAAGATAAGATCTTCCACATGGCTTTGAGAATATGTGGGAGAAAAAGTATAAGAGCTACTTTGGACCTCTGTTTTATTTCTCATTGCCTTGAAGGTGAATGTGGTATCCTTCTAAACTATGGTTTAGAAATAACACTAATCATCCTTCATTTGAATCTCTTCCTCTTTAAGTGTTTTTTTTGTAAAATGTGTGATGTGAGTTTAGTAAATAGAGGGGTGCTTAGGAAAAGAAGCTATCTTGAGCCTTGAAATGTGGGCATTGGGATCTGTGTTCCTTGCTATCATTTGCTGAGTAACAAAATTGAGTTTTCTAAAAATACATACCAAATTCTTCCCTTAGAAATTTTCACTTTTTCCCCTTTGCTGAGGGACATATGCACATATTTTGACCTATGTAGTGCATTTAGAGAGAATTTTCTGAAGAATCTTTTCACAACCATTTGAATATACAAAGTGAATAAAGAAAAGGTATCCACAAAGACAACTATTTCTGGAAAGAGTATTGTGTTTTAATGGAATTTAAAACTGTATCTTCTGCCCAAGTCTATTTCAAATAACTTTATATTTAAGAAGCTTGGAGAGATTTAAATAACTACTAACTCAAGATCATATGGCTCTAACTAGTGGCCTGAGCCCTAACCCTAAACTAAGTTCTTAATCGTGGTAGATAGACGGTTAATAGTAAGCTTCTGCTCTACTTACTTAATTCCCTGAGTTAGAGATAAGAGGCCGATGCACAAGATGGACAGAGCCCTGGCTCTCAAGAGGCTTGTTGTCTTGCAAGGCCATTCTCTTTCATACATTCATCTCAGGCCCTTCTGAAGATTTACTGTGCAAGTTAAAAGAGTAAACAACATTATAGTGATGCTGAAAGTATCATGGTTTCTACTCCGTAACCCCTCCTAATCCTGAGTTTCTCTCTTCCCTTCCTCGGCAAGAGTCACTGTTGTCATAGCAACAGACCTCAGCATCTAAAAGATTGGAAGACCCCCATGGAGCCCTGCCTACACTCCCACACAAATCCTTCCTGCCATTTAAAGCTTTGCAGCTCTGGTTTCCAGGCCCTCTTTGGAACTCTTAATGCAGCCATTCTGTATAATTTAGATCACTATCTTGCCAATCCTGGGAAACATAGAAGTAATTTTGTTGAAGGTCAGCCATTACTGGCTGAAGCAGTGGGATTATTATTTCCATTTTAGACCTGAGAAATATCCACCCGCTGTTAGCTAAATGTGGTTCTCCAGTAAGGACCCAGTCCAGGATTGGGTCCTTAGAACTACTCAGTGTTAATCATTTGAAGAAATACCTTTAGCTTTTATAGTGACGAGTGTGGGTGAATCAATCTGTGTATTCCTGCTAATACAAAGCCGAGATTTCTTCTGTAAAAGAATGATCTTGCAATATCACTAGATTTATAGTTAAGCAACACTAATATGAAAGAGTGGGATTTGTGTGTCTTTTTACAATAGCACATATGAAGCATCTTCTGTTGTGAAGGTTTTTTAGCTTATGGTACACTAAATAGAATTTGGTAAGCACTATAAATGAAGTTAAGAAACACAGATGGAAAGTTTTTCCAGAACCAGTGAAATATCCCACAAGTAAATCTAGGGTTTCCAATGTCAGACCCTCCACAAGAATTGGGTTCATTTCCCCGCTTCCTTCCTAGAAGACTTATTGTGGACACTGGCTGATATAGGGAAAGTCTGAAAAGAAGACAGACTATACCTCCCTCCCTTCTTAATATCATTCTCCATCTTAACACTGTCATAGGAACACTGAATTCATTCATGGGGAATTGAAAACACACTCCCACTTTCAAAAATGGTGTCTTTGCAGCCTCTTAAGTCCAAAAATATTACATGTGAGGGTTCATTTTAGATATTTATATCAAGTGTTGAAATATCACTGCTCTCTATTCTGTAGAAAATGCTGCTTTTGAGGATTTGTATTAAATATACCTCTCTGGACAGGAACTACCAATTTTATTTGCAGAATATAAATTGAATGTAGACAGAAGCTTAGATAGAGCATCATTTATTATGAGGTAGTCATGGAAAATACCATTTGTCCCCTTAAGCTTACTTTACAGGGTCCTCCATCTTTTGTGTTTCATGGGGAAGTTAAGATTTGATTTGTCACACTTTCATTTACTTGTTTCAATGTGGGGTAACTATTCCAAATCCAAATTACAGGATTTTTTTTTTTACTAAATTGTTTTTATTTAGTATAGGTCCTAAACCTGGAACTGGCCCTCATTTTGCAGAGAAGGAATATATCACTTAAAATTTTTAGTGGATCATGTTGGCTTAACACTATGGACCAAATTATTTACATATGTGTAAATGATTGATAATTTTTAAAAGAGCTCAAAAAATTGTCTCTTCATTTTATAAATGAGAAAAATGAGGTTCATTATTTAATAGCTTAGGAACACATAAAAATGGAATTTAAATCCAGGTCAGTGTAGTGTCAAAATATGCTTTTTATATCATTTTGTGTTAATTTGCAAATATAAGATCATCTGTATTTGATTGAACAAAAACATTGAATTTTAAGTAATTTATTTAAAGCCACTATACTAAGGCAATATAATAGAAAAGTTCTATTGATAATAATTATTTGATGGGTGAGTGGGGGGCAAGGAGGAGTGGCAGTAATAGTAAGTTATATTGTCTTGTATCATAGCAGAAAACTATGTAACATATATTTGATCCTTAAACAATGGGGGGAGGCGGTTAATCTGCATA
Organism: Mesoplodon bidens; assembly: GCF_964165515.1. Classification (NCBI taxonomy): domain Eukaryota; kingdom Metazoa; phylum Chordata; class Mammalia; order Artiodactyla; family Ziphiidae; genus Mesoplodon; species Mesoplodon bidens. Next base: position 78,275,696 of record NC_138167.1, on the reverse strand, counting down.
TAATATATAGTTGGCTCTCCCAGTCAGTGGTTCCTTCCCATCAGTGGATTCAACCACATGCACTTTTAAGTACTGTACTATTTACTCTTGAAAAATAGTCCTGTATAAGTGGACCTGTGCAGTTCAAACCCGAGTTGTTCAAGGGTCAACTGTATAAAATTGATCAAGAAACAATGGGATGCACATATAGAGAGATCTAAAGGAAGTAAAAACAGAAACTCTTAAAAGTGGTTGGACTGAGGAAATAGGATTGGGGTTGAAGAAGAGTCGTCCACTGCTGATTTTCATTACAAGCTCTTTGGTACTTACTTGAAGGTTTTCTTTATTGTTTGACAAATTTTAAGAAGAAGGGAAGGGAAGAGCAAATGTATGATTTAGAATATGTCTTTCATAGTCATCTATAGTGGCAGTCCCCAACCTTTTTGGCACCAGGGACCAGTTTCGTGGAAGACAACTTTTCCACAGACCGGGGTCGGGTGGTTGGTTCAGGGAGTAACGCGAGCAGTGGGGAGTGGCAGATGAAGCTTCTCTTGCTCCCCTGCCACTCACCTCCGAGGTACCCGTCCTCGGCCCAGGGGTTGGGGACCCCTGGTCTATAGATAACCTATCAAGATGTGTTAAAGTTGTGGACTAGAAAGGAAAACTGGGACATTTTCTTAGTCTGTATCTACTGCTGTTGCTAGTAATGTGAAATTGCTGTAAAAGAGCTTTAACCGAGAAACTAATACGTTCAAGGCCTTGTCCTAGGTTCTGTAGGAGACAAAAAGGTGGACGCAGTTTGGTGCCAGGCCTGCATCAAGTTACAATCTAGTCGAAGGTGCTAGAGATGAGGAAGAAATCTAGACAGGGAGGACTAGGAACTCACATTTGTCTGTGTCTACACGGTGCTAGGTAACTTTGATGGAAAACATGTACTGTAAAAAAGATAAAATATAGATAGTTATATGGGTTCAGTGGGTGAAAAAGGGTATTTACTTGTTAGAATCAAGAAATGCTTGAAGCACAGAGCATTTAGGAGGGGCCTTAAAAGTAGAAAGGGATTTCTGTAGACAGAGATGGTTGGGATGGGAGAGGAATTGACATATTTGGTAACTAAGAAGTTCATATTTGAAGCTATTTTTGGTCCCTTTTGTATATAAGCATTTAGCTAAAATCCATCTATGCTAGGTACAAATCGAAAGTGAATTTTTAAGATGTTTGCTCAGCTGAAGACGTTTTATTGAATGCACATGCTGTTATCAAGGTTACTTTTTATCGAAACTACTTTCAGTTTTACTCATACTACAATCACAATTAAGATTTGAATTTAATGACTCCTATCAATCAAGTGTGAGAAAAGCTAAACGTAAATTTGGGGATCACATGAATTTTGTTCCTATTTTTCATTTTTAAAAATTGTTCAGTAGGTTCTCCACATCTTTAGGAAATCTTTTTAGCTTCCCTCTATAATGTAACTTATTTGTTTCCTTTTCTTCGGATGGCACTTAGTTGCATGTCAATTACTGAGGCCCTTCAGTTTGAAACCATGGCATCTTCACCCTCTTGACTAGTTTTTTCAGAGCTTTGTGTTTTGACTCAAAGTCAGAGACATCCACGACCATAGGAAGAAGTCCAATTCTCAACTTTTAGAAATCACACCAACACTACAGGATTAACAATGATTAATTAAATATCAAAAGTCCAAAGTAGACACACAACTTCTTGTACATTGAAGTTATTCAGTCTCTTTCACTTGGGCAGTACGTGCTAAAGGTGAAAATTGTCACCTTGACGGATTCATTTGAAAATATCCTCGTCCAGTGATCACTCTCCATTTAGGAAAGTGTACAGAAGTCCTTGTTTTACAGCATCCCCTACTTCATCATCTTAGACTTTAGTGAATGACTTACTGCCAGAAATTCCAGACCATTATATTTTATGAAAGTGTATTTTCATAAAATACACTTTTTTGTACTTTATGAAATACGTCTTGTATTTCATAAAATAAATAAATTTTGTATTTCTTCTAGAGCAGAGGAAGAAAAATGCCTTATATTTTAAGGATTCTAAATGCAATCTTAATGTTTAATATGAATAGAATGTTGCGTCTTGCAATTTAGAGCTATTTGAATTATATAGGTTAAGTGTATTAATTTGGAAAAACTTTTATTATACTTTTATTAAATTAGTTCCTTAATGGTTTAACATCTTAGTCTTTAAGTCTTGAATCCTTAATTTTAAAAACTTAATATCCTGTACTGCCACAATCTGAATTTTTAAATAACTTTAAAATATTTTGTGTATTGTGACAAACATAGAAAAAAATAAAGAATAAAACAAAATATACTCATTTCACAGCTGAGAGAACTTCTGTACCTAATGCAGTATTTTCTTCCTTTTCTAGTCATATAAAATGGTGTGGTTTTTAGTATACTTGAGATATATCTATATATTTATCTGTATCCTTATATCCACTTTCTTCACTTTTTTCTTCCCCACGTCTTTAATATTTTTTAAAGACAGACTTTGATGACCTGAATGCCTCTTTATATTGCTTCTTTTGTGACTTCTTATGCTCTTACCTGTCCTCTAACAAAAAAATTATTAAAAATTATGGAATTTTAGTTATGAAAAATTACAGTTATTTCATAGTCATAACTACTTCCACATGAATTTATGAACTCCTGTGACAAACAGCAAGTAAATAAATTGGGCTTCTATTTATTAGGCTATTTTAGAAGTCATTTGCTTTTTAGGTTATGTAATGACTTTTGTCCTGGTCCGAAGTCGTGGACTATTGTTAAGTCCAGTGAAAATTGGTAAATTTTCTTATTTCTAACAGCCTGTGTTTTTGACTGCTTGGGTATGTGTGATTTTAAAGACCAGTTAAGGGCATGGGTTGGTATTACATCTTTACAACTTAGTAGCTTTTTGGGGCAAATTACTACTTCTTACTGCACCTCCTTTTCAAGGTTAGAGTAAAAACTAGTGAGATAATAAAGTACATAGCACGCAGCCTGGCTGAAAAGTGGTATTCAATTTTTTTTTTCCCCCTGTCAATGTCATTGTGAGGTCTTTGGGTCTTTGGTTATTGAGCACAACAAAGGTGACTAGGCTTAGTAGAGGTTGAAAAGCATCAAAACTTTTCCCTACCCATTCAAGGTAGCTGGCCATGGTGGAGAAAAAAACAGATAGCCCATTTAAATTCTGGGCCAGCAGGAAGACATCTTTGTTCCATTCCATTGAGAAGCTTAGTCTCACCGATAACTTCAGACCTTGCAATGAGCCAACTGAATGCATGCATTTAAAAATTCACTTCTGTGTCTGCAGTGCTTAACTGTCACTTTAAATGCATGCTGGTCCCAAATAATTGACTTATGGATTCCTTCTCATTATTCAATGGCTGGATAGTTTCTGTAGAAATGCCAGTGTTGCTATAATAAATTATTATGGATGATAATAGTAATGGCTTCCATTTACTGAGTGCTATGACAGCTAAGAGCTTTTCATGCATTATCTCATTTAGTCCTCATGGCTACTCTGTGTGACTGTTACTATCACCCATTTCATGGATGAGGAAACTAAGATCTAGAGAGATTTGGTGTTCCCTAGTAAGAATTTGAATGCTGGTTTGTCTGCCTCCAGAATCTGAGCTTATAGCTTTACTTGTTACTCTCCTGCCTTTGTTTCATAAGTACTGCATATCCTCATAAATTTGTTCCATCTACATTAGTTGAGGGCCTACTCTGTGCTAGACACTGTTCTAAGTGATGGGTTATAGCATGCAGACAAAGGTTCCTGCCCTCCTAAAGCTCACCTTCTATTATAGTTACTTGTGTCCATCCCCCTTCCAGAATGAGTGTTTTTGTAAGATAGTAACTGTGTCTTATTCTTCTTGAGTTTTAGGGATGTAACTGAAATTTTATTCAAGGCTAAGAATAATTCCTGGGCTTATAAAAGAATTATTTCTACAAAAATTTTGGAAGCTAGAGTGTGCCCCATTTTATTTATCAGGCTCTCTGTTTATTTTAGCACTGATGTTTAGCCCTTCCAGACTCATCAGATTGGAGATGTTCTTACTGACTATTTTAAGAAGCATTCAGAGATTTATTATTATTAATGATAAAGCTACTTTTTGATATCTTGGTTTCTTTGACTTCCTTAACTATTGTATAGGTGTGTGGAGCAGCATAAAAAAACCCTCTTTCTTTAGAACACACCAGAAATACATTGGGCAAACCTAGTACAAGGACCTTAACTACTTCATAGAATAAATTAAAGTATTCTGGTATAATTGAAAAGTAAATGATATAACAGGGGAAGTCCAACTGTGAGAGAAAAAATTGATACCGTTTTTCTGTGATATCAGGAATATTAAATCCTTTCCTTTAAATAAATTATTACCATTTTAAGGAAGATGGTTTCATAAAGTATTAGTGGTGAATGTCCCTTTTTAGCCATGTAGAAGCTGAGAATAATTTTAAATGTCCTTGGGTGGAGGCTAGCATATTATATTCTTCACCTAGGAAATCATCCATAAATACTATGAAGTATGTGGTATTTTAATAAAGTAATTGCCTTATTTTTGCCTTGGAAATACAATTAAACCTTTGTGGTCCCATAAGGGGCAAATGGCTGGTAATGTTCCTCATTTTTTAAAAGTCATTTGTCCACGTGGGAGGATCATTGGCAAACCAGCTGGCTGTTCTTTTTAGATTTTGACATTGCTTCTCCTTGGGACCCTGATGCTGGGCTATCTGATAACCAGTGCAAATTCCATGAATATCTTTCCTTTCTCTAGAAGGAGGTGTGGATTTGCAAAGCTACCAGCTGGATATGCAAATACTACCTGACGGGCCAAAGAGTGATGTGGACTTTTCAGAGATTCTTAATGCAATACAAGAAAGTAAGTTTCACTCCAATTTTAAACTCACGTGAAAGGAGAAACTGTTATAACACTTGGGAGGGGTAATTCAACTAGAAACCTTAGATGCCAAGCTTTAAAATAAAATGATGTCTTAAAAGAGATGCTGTGTAAAATAATTTTGATACCAGAAGAGATGGTTAGTGAAATGCTGGTTTAATTTTTGAAACTGAACCACATAGTTTTGTGGTCTTCGATGAAGCCTAGTGGGAAAACTGTAGAGGGATTATAAATTCTGTATATTTAGTATGCTATAATATTTAGTAAGTAACTGGGTATTATATTTTTTTAGATTCCTTGATTAATCATAATCAAAGAAAAATCTTTAAGAAAACAGAATACTATTCCTTCACTCAGATATCAGTAGTAAGAAGTAAATGTTGACGCAGTAAGCTGAAATCAGGAGAATTTTATTCTCCAAAATGGGTATTGGAGTCATTGATGCTGGGCTGTGACCGAGAAGTAAATTCCTCTTTTCTAAGCATTTTGATTAATCAAGGTTTACTTTTCTCCCACTATTTTATTGTTACACAGTTTTCACTAAGAACTTTATCATAATCAATACATTTGCTCAAGTTAGAGATTTAGCATTGAGGATGGGGCTGCAGTATCACATACTAAGTCATCAGCATTCGTGTTTTGCTTACAGAGCTCTAATTCTAGATAATGTTAGTCTTTTAATATCAAATAATATTATGTAATATTGGATTTGAAGGCTGTAGACTGGAAGAGCATTGTATAAAGAACTACTGCAGTCTTTTGCTACTTTTAGTTTTTTGACATTGCATTTCTATACAATGAAATACATATTTCTAAATTATATTTATATTTCTATATTTTCTGTGAACATTTTAAAGCATTTTAGTACTATTTATCCCCTTTTGTCATTGGACTACCCTCCTGACCTTATGGGGTAATTACTATGTCCACTTTACAGGTAGGACAGCTCAGGGTGGGAGAAGTTAAGTGCCGACGTAATAAGATAAATAATGGAGACCAGAGTGGAATGGAGAGTCTCCTACCCTTCATTTAATTCCTTCATGAATGTACTTGGTATAGGGTTTAGACACTGAGGTGAAGGATCCTGGAATTGATGAAGATGAGGCTACTTCTGAGAGAAATATTTTTAATGAAGACTATAAGAGGACCAACTATTTGTTCTGGGTGGGCAATCCCTTCATACTAGGTTACTGAATAAAAGCGAAAAAATGTCCCCGGGAGAATAAAAATCAAATTAATAGACATTGGAAAGAAATTAACTTTTCATGGAAAGTTATAAAATTGTGTAATTACTTCCTTTGATTTGAAAGATGATAGATTATACTTTGCTTAAAGGATTTTTTTAAAATAAATGATAAAAGCTGGCTTCTATGCAGATATAGGAGATGAACTTCAATTTTTTTAGGGCTGAATGAACTTATATCAGGATGGGAATAAAGACGCAGACCTACTAGAGAATGGACTTGAGGACATGGGGAGGGGGAAGGGTAAGCTGGGACAAAATGAGAGAGTGGCATGGACATATATACACTACCAAACGTAAAATAGATAGCGAGTGGGAAGCAGCCACATAGCACAGGGAGATCAGCTTGGTGCTTTGTGACCACCTAGAGGGGTGGGATAGGGCGGGTGGGAGGGAGGGAGACGCAAGAGGGAAGAGATATGGGAACATATGTATATGTATAGCTGATTCACTTTGTGATAAAGCAGAAACTAACACACCATTGTAAAGCAATTATACTCCAATAAAGATGTTAAAAAACCTTACTTATCAAAAAGCTAGTATTATTGTAAAAAAAATGAACTAAATGTTCATAAGACTATTTTTATCATAATTTTGTGAGCACACCTTAGTAAAAACACATTTGTTTATGATGTTAACTGTTTTATAGTTTAGAATGGTGATCTCTTTATGAACAAGTAGAAGAGTACAAGTTTGTGAGAACTTGATATTTAAATTTAAAAACAAGAAAAAGGAAATATTCATTTTAAAAAGCAAATCAAGTTTTTATAGGTTTAAGAATTTTCCAATGTTTGAGAATTAATCTGTTTATTTTCTTGTTTAAAAAATAAGTTTTATGCTAAGTAGGTTTGGGAAGCCGTCCACACAGTCTGGGGCAACTCTGGTAAGAAAGATTTGGGCCGTTTATCTACCTTCAGAGTCTAACTAGAGATTCCAAATATGATTCAGATGTTTAACCAGTTCATTGAAATTTCTAAGTATAAAAACGCATGGTTTGGTTCTTCAAGGGACTGTGCCTTAGATTATTGTTTATAGAAAGCTTTGAAAGACCAAAATATTAAAAATGTAAAAAATATAGGATTTGAACATAAGTAAAACTCCATGTCTGCTACAAATGTTTTTATTGGGATTAGCAGGATGATGGAAAGATTTCACTGTTTCTTAGAATTTGTGGACATATATGTATGACCTTCAAGATTGGGCTAGAAGACTCTGTGTGTGTGTGTGTGTGTGTGTGTGTGCACGTTTCAAACATTTCTTGAGTGTCTTAGCAGCCATCATAGTAAGTGCTCTCCCTTACTATCTCTTGTCATTGTTAAGACAACCGTAATTAATAGATACTATTTTCTCCATTTTAAAGGTGAATATACCTCCCCAGGCGATATGATTAATATATGATAAAGTCAATATTTCATTGTATGTCAGTCCTTGTTATGCTAAATAAAAAGTGAGATAAAAATGATTAGGAAAAAATGAACTACTTTGGATTTTTACAATTTGATTCTTATGTGGTTACATCTTGATGCAAGAATTCCTCTACCATGCTTCTACACTGTAAAATACATTTACATTTTTTCCTATATTGCTTATGCCCTAAGTATAGCTTCATCTGTTCAAAAGAAGATGCCTCAGAATGGTTAACCATCCATAAGTTGTTTTTCAACTTCCCCCAGATGTATGGCTTATAGGAAGGAAAGAGTTATCTTATCCATCCATTCATGTATCCATCTCACCTGTCCTATGCCAGGTACTGAACTAGGCATAACACTTTAAAGCAGTGGTGAATGTTTTGGTGCACAGTTGGATTCAGGAAAAACTTTGTCTTATTGTTCAAAATGAAAGCAACCCATTTGCTTTCTAGGAGAAAAGCCTTTATATGTGGCAGTCTAATGTAAGGGGATACTTGTGTTTGGGTGTGTGTGTATTTTTTCCTTCATGTTTTTTTCCCCTCCCTTTCTATTCTCATCCCAAGTTAGCAGCCAAGTCTCTTCAATGCCTTTGTTTCAGCAGAGTTTTGTTTTTTTTTTTTTAATTTTTTAATTTGCTTGTTTTTGGCTGCATTGGGTCTTCTTGCTGTGCGCGGGCTGTTCTTCATTGTGGTTCTCGGGCTTCTCATTGTGGTGTCTTCTCTTGTTGCGGAGCGCAGGCTCTAGGCACGTGGGCTTCAGTAGTTGTAGCATGTGCACTCGGTAGTTGTGGCTTGCGGGCTTTAGAGTTCAGGCTCAGTAGTTGTGGGTCACGGGCTTAGTTGCTCCACGACATGTTGGATTTTCCTGGACCAGGGCTTGAACCCGTGTCCCCTGCATTGGCAGGCGGATTCTTCACCACTGCGCCACCAGGGAAGTCCTCTGCAGAGTTTTGAGTTGCCTAAAGTTCCTGCCTTTTGTTCTCTGAAAGTCTGATCTCCTGAGTGCCTGATGCTTAGAGAGGAGAAGAAGAGAGAGAGAGAGAGAAATAGACAGGAGGAATGTCCTAAGACAGGCTTCCTTGGAGTGTCCTGCAGTGGTAGCATGGCTTCTTGTAGGTGGGTGGGAAGAGAGGGAGTGGCTGTGTTGTGTGCCTGGGGGGACTGTGCCTGGGCCACCTGAACTGCCAGCCATGGCTGAGATTCTGCAGCCTGAGGAAGGAACAGATCCTTCAGCATTCAGGGAACTTTGGAGGCTCTGGGAAGGCAGCAGTCTCATCTTCCTGTTTCTTTGTTGTATACCCAGTTCCTTGAGCAGAGTATGGAGTATAGTAGCTGCTCAGTAAATTTTGTTAATGCATGAGTGAATGAATTCCACTGTAGACTCACAAAGGGGGCAGCTCAGCAGTAGCCAGTGGAGCAGCTTGGAGACCAGAGTAGTTTGCAAAACCTCTAGAACCTTTGTGCAGCTCTGGATGTGTGAGGTAGAGGAGTGGGAATGTCAGCAATGACTGAAATGAAACTGTATGCTGCGGATGGGTTGGTTGTATCCTCAGATGGGAAACCTGTGGATATAGAGGACCAACTGTATAGACTATGGGGCCTCCTGAGTGGCATTCATACCCTGACAGGCTTTATTGTGATATAGTCCATTAGGTTCTAATGGACTAGGGAACGAAAGAGAGCAAATAGCAAAGTATTTGGAAGGAGAACTGGGAGGTTGGAAGGATTATTGGATGATTGTTACACTGTAGTGTGACCCTTTGTGCTTGCATATGCCCCTAAGCAATCATATAGCTGTTCCCACATTGGTGGTGCTCTTGCTTCTGTGGGTGATGAGACTTAGTCATTTCTCAGTGACATCCAGTGAGTCATTTTGAATCCAGTGTCTTGAGCCCTGATTTCCCATTGTATTTTTAATTCACATGGCTATGCTGTTTCAAAGAGGAAGATGGGGGAGAGGGAGGAACTGACATCAGTTGAACATCTTGTCTGGCAACTCTGTGGTTGACTATTTACCTGTATTATTTTATTTAGTCTTAAACTCTCTTTGCCTTAATTTCCACATCTGTAAAAGGGAGGTAGTTGTAGACAATCTATGCAAAGCCCTTAGTGCCTGGCACATGGTAAGAGCTGTGGACATGTTGGCGGCCACCTTGTCTTCATTTCTCTCAACAGTCCTCTCTGGTACGTTGTATTATCCCCACTTAAAAGGTAAAGAAATTAAAGCTTGAACAAGTTAAAGAACCCAATTTAATAGTAAGTGGGAGGACTAGTGTTTGAACTCAGGTTTGTGTAAATCCAAAGCTCACACTCTTTCCAGAGAAGGGACAATTATGGTCAGTAGACTTTTAGGATTTTTAATGCACAACATCACTGATCTTGTTTCTAGTTGTGAAAAGGGAACCGAGGCTATTGAGCAAAGTTTGCATCAGGTATACAGTCCTTCTCTAAATATCGTTCCCAGTGCTGTAAGAGGTGCCATCATTAGCTGCCTTGTTACAGAAGTGACCAAGGTGTCTGTCTTTTCTTTAGAATGGAGCAGTTGCAAGAGAAGCTCTTCTTAAGAAACACGCTGTCTTGGGAACAAGTTAATGATCTTGGCCCCATTGCAGAGTGTATTGTGGGTACCCCATGCCATCGTGTATGCTCTGTAATTTTATAAACAGCATCCTTCCCAACCACACATTTTTAAAAAACTCATGACTTGTTTTTTTAAAGGCACATTTTGAATCTTAAAGCTAACTAAAGCTAACTAATCTAAAGTTAACTTTCCACGGCAGAATAAAAGTGCCTGCTCTCAGATCTATAACCATTAGAACCCCAGCTTGCTTATCCCAGTTTTTATTTGGGGAAATGTTAACAGACCCATTTAATTGTTGCCATAACACACTAGCAGAGGTCTCCAAACTTTTTAAAAGTTGGAATCTGTCTCCCCCTCCATATATTTTTATATATAATATGAATAATATTGATATTATGTAATATAAATATTATATAATTAGAATATAATTATATATTATATTATCACGTATAATATCTGTGTAAGAGAGATAAATGAGCTGCTTGGAGTAGGTAGGGGTAAAAGGTGTAGGACTTTGCGCAGTTTCCTTTTTGGCCTCCATGGCCCCTGAAGTTCCTCAAAAGAATCCTGGGGTTCCCAGGAACACACTTTGAAAACCACTGACCTATTAGAAAGGAATAAAGCCAGCTAAGGAAGGATTTATGTCCTTTCCAATTATTTATTTTGAGTTTTCTAAATTAGGCTTACTTTTTCTTCTTCTTGGTCCACCAGGCAATCTCTGCTTTAGGGACGTTATCAGATTCATTTGAAGAGTAGTGAACTTCTAGAGGGTCCTAGTCTTGCTAGTGCCATATAAATGCTAAGCAGTGTTTGGTTTTTAAAATCCCAGCCTAAGGTGCTCAAAGCTGTGCTGAGGCTGTGTGTTTTCCTGAATTTTTAAAAAACATTTAATCTGATCTATTCGTTGAATTTGTAAAAGTGTCAGACTTGTCGGGCTACAGATGTAAAGTATAGCTTTATTCAGATAAATGTTAAATCTGTGACAATTGTTTGCTGGTTAAATGACTTCCTGTTCTTGAAAGCCAAACATGATTTAAGAACAGTAGAATGCTTTCCACAAAACCAAGGAGTCAGCTAGAAATAGCCTGGATTTGGGAGTCAGACCTGGGTTCAGATTCATCTCTGTCACTTATGAGCTGTGTGACCATACTTAGCACCTCTGAACCTGGCTTCTTTCTCCTACTGCCTGTCTCATAAGGTGTTCTGAGGATGAAAGGAGAAAACAAGCCTCACCATCCTTCACACCTGGTTGGCTCTGAATAAATTGTCGTCCTTTCCCACTTTCTTCCTATTTAACTCTGAATCCAAGAGAAAAACAGATTCTTTCAAGCAATGGCACTGGGATAATTAGAATAAGAAGAAAATGGCAATTGATATAATCTTAAACTAGCTTTTATTTTAAAATGGGCATTGAGCACCTCTTCTTTGCTAGCTCTTGTGTCAAATTTGGAGCTCCCTTGGGCCTTCACCTGAAAGGAACCCTAAATGTAAAGATGAACTGGTTATAAAACAGCCAGGTAAGTGTTTAAATTGAGACATGAACAATCTTTTTTCTTTTTTTTTCTTCTTCTAATGAGGCTTTGAGGTCAATATGTAATACCTTCAGAATTCTGCCCATCAGATGTAATAATTTGGAACTCGGGATAAAAATAGTATAATGAACTGGCACGCTGGAGAACAAATATAGATACTTGGATTATACTGCACAGCCCTTTCATGTCTTCTTCAGTGACCTATAATTTCACTTTATTTTCTCTGCATCAGAAAATACTGAGATTAAAGTACTCCTGAACTATAATGCCAAGGCGGGGTTATTTTTTTAAAAGAGCAGGGAGTCGAACTATTTGATTTTTTGGAATTTATTTTTTACTCTTTTAGACTGTTTCTAAAACAGTCTAAACATTTGCAATTTGTTTTTTTGTTGCCTTTACAGCACTGATTCCTCAATTTAATCCTCTTGTCTGGAAGTACGAGGCTTCCCACTCATGTCTTGGTCATGTTTATACCTCCCGCACCTAAACTAAATGTTGGTTTAATAAGTGACAGAAGATAATCAGTTCACTTGTTTGTTTGAGCCCTTGCGATATATTTGCAGTCTCTTTTCCCAAGAGAATCGAACAATCGCTAACATCCCAAATGATTTTCACTGAAGGAATAATTGAAATAATTGCAGATATTTGAGGAGTAGATTCAGTACTCCGGCGGCAAATTTGCCTTCCCACACAGGAAGAATGTCAGCATCTCCTGCTTCCTGGCCCTCTGCCTTCTCTGTTCTGCCTCCATTCTGTGAGAGTATCACAAGCCAGCACTCAGAAATCTCTTTTCTATGCTGAGTTTGTGGCTTTACTCAGAGGCTGTAGCTGATTTTTGGTCTCCCAGGCAATTTGAGTTTCTTGACCCTTGTTCAGTTGTTAAATGTGATTCCCTGCTGTTTGGTTCCTGGGTCTCTTTAGGCTGAGTGCCTGCTTTTTGCAAAAGAGAATCATTTGGGGATCTCCCTTGCTTTCCCAAATGCATGGTACCCACCTACTGGGACCCATGTTAACTGCCAAGTTCTGTTCACACAGCCCTTCCTGAGTCTGAGTACAATGCAGGTCCATACCTGGTCTGCATGGAATTTTTAAATCCTCTCTCTTTCTCTCTCTTGCCATTCTTAATTGACTTCTCTGAACATTGGACTCTCTTATTTAATGAACCTAATTGCAGAATTCTACCAGGCAGATAATTATCAAACATTTTTTTATTCGAGAAAAGAAGTATGAGGGAGGTAATGGGATCCATTAACAAGTGACCTTGTTTGGTTGAAGAGGATGTTTGTCACGTCTGTGCCAGAGAGGGAGAGGCCCTGCTCCCACCTTGGCTGGACCATGAGCTCTGTGAGGTCAGGGGTCCTGCCTGTCATGTCCAGTACTTAAGCCCCAGGTTTTAGCCCAGCACAGTGTCTGCCCAGGGTAGGTACTCAGTAACTACTTGTTGAATAAATAGATTTCTAAAAATAGGTGAACTTCAGAGTTGGGGGTTTTCTTAAAGAAGAGAATGAAAGTTTGCATCAAAGGAGGTTGTACTTTGTTCTTAAACCTTACCTTGTAGTTAAAGTGGATCTATCAGTGACAATGGTGAAATACTGACAAAGGGCACATGTTTATTCTGTGGAGTGTTTACATGTTCTACAGTCTTCTTACTGACCACATGTTCAGCTGAGCATTTTTAAAAAAATTTTTTTTAATTTAATTTTATTTCTTTTTTTATACAGCAGGTTCTTATTAGTCATCAATTTTATACACATCAGTGTATACATGTCAATCCCAATTGCCCAATTCATCACACCACCACCCCCACCTCCCCACCGCTTTCCCCCCTTGGTGTCCATATGTTTGTTCTCTACATCTGTGTCTCTATTTATGCCCTGCAAACCGGTTCATCTGTACCATTTTTCTAGGCTCCGCATATATGCGTTAACATATGATATTTGTTTTTCTCTTTCTGACTGACTTCACTCTGTATGACAGTCTCTAGATCCATCCACATCTCAACAAATGACCCAATTTCATTCCTTTTTGTGGCTGAGTAATATTCCATTGTATATATGTACCACATCTTCTTTATCTTCATATGTCGATGGGCATTTAGGTTGCTTCCATGACCTGGCTATTGTAAATAGTGCTGCAATGAACATTGGGGTGCATGTGTCTTTTTGAATTATGGTTTTCTCTGGGTATATGCCCAGTAGTGGGAATGCTGAGTCATATGGTAATTCTATTTTTAGTTTTTAAGGAACCTCCATACTGTTCTCCATAGTGGCTGTATCAATTTACATTCCCACAAACAGTGCAAGAGGGTTCCCTTTTCTCCACACCCTCTCCAGCATTTGTTGTTTGTAGATTTTCTGCTGATGCCCATTCTAACTGGTGTGAGGTGATACCTCATTGTAGTTTTGGTTTGCATTTCTCTAATAATTAGTGATGTTGAGCAGATTTTCATATGCTTCTTGGCCATCTGTATGTCTTCTTTGCAGAAATGTCTATTTAGGTCTTCTGCCCATTTTTGGATTGGGTTGTTTGTTTCTTTAATATTGAGCTGCATGAGCTATTTATGTATTTTGGAGATTAATCCTTTGTCCGTTGATTCATTTGCAAATATTTTCTCCCATTCTGAGGGTTGTCTTTTTGTCTTGTTTATGGTTTCCTTTGCTGCGCAAAAGCTTTTAACTTTCATTCGGTCCAATTTGTTTATTTTTCTTTTTATTTCCATTACTCTAGGAGGTGGATCAAAAAAGATCTTGCTGTGATTTATGTCAAAGAGTGTTCTTCCTATGTTTTCCTCTAAGAGTTTTATAGTGTCCAGTGTTACGTTTAGGACTCTAATCCATTTTGAGTTTATTTTTGTGTATGGTGTTAGGGAATGTTCTAATTTAATTCTTTTACATGTAGCTGTCCAGTTTTCTGAGCACCACTTATCGAAGAGACTGTCTTTTCTCCATTGTATGTCCTTGCCTCCTTTGTCATAGATTAGTTGACCATAGGTGCGAGGGTTTATCTCTGGGCTTTCTATCTTGTTCCATTGATGTATGTTTCTGTTTTTGTGCCAGTACCATATTGTCTTGATTACTGTAGCTTTGTAGTATAGTCTGAAGTCAGGGAGTCTCATTCCTCCAGCTCCGTTTTTTTCCCTCAAGACAGCTGTGGCTATTCGGGGTCTTTTGTGTTTCCATACAAATTTTAAGATTTTTTTGTTCTAGTTCCGTAAAAACTGCCATTGGGAATTTGATAGAGATTGCATTGAATCTGTAGATTGCTTTGGGTAGTATAGTCATTTTCACAATATTGATTCTTCCAATCCAACAACATGGTATATCTCTCCATCTGTTGGTATCGTCTTTAATTTCTCTCATAAGTGTCTTATAGTTTTCTGCATAAAGGTCTTTTGTCTCCCTAGGTAAGTTTATTCTAGGTATTTTATTCTTTTTCTTGCAATGGTAAATGGGAGTGATTCTATAATTTCTCTTTCAGATTTTTCATCATTAGTGTATAGGAATGCAAGAGATTTCTGTGCCTTAATTTTGTATCCTGCAACTTTACCAAGTTCATTGATGAGCTCTAGTAGTTTTCTGGTGGCGTCTTTAGGATTCTCTATGCATACTATCATGTCATCTGCAAACAGTGACAGTTTTACTTCTTCTTTTCCAATTTGTATTCCTTTTATTTCTTTTTCTTCTCTGATTGCTGTGGCTAGGACTTCCAAAACTGTGTTGAAGAATAGTGGTGAGAGTGGACATCCTTGTCTTGTTCCTGAACTTAGAGGAAATGCTTTCAGTTTTTCACCATTGAGAATGTTTGCTGTGGGTTTGTCATATATGGGCTTTATTATGTTGACGTAGGTTCCCTCTATGCCCACTTTCTGGAGACTTTTTATCATAAAAGGGTGTTGAATTTTGTCAAAAGCTTTTTCTGCATCTATTTAGATGATCATATGGTTTTTATTCTTCAGTTTATTAATATGGTGTATCACATTGATTGATTTGCATATATTGAAGAATCCTTGCATCCCTGGGATAAATCCCAAGGATGATCATGGTGTATGATCCTTTTAATGTGTTGTTGGATTCTGTCTGCTAGTATTCTGTTGAGGATTTTTGCATCTATATTCATCAGTGATATTGGTCTGTAATTTTCTTTTTTCTGTAGTATCTTTGTCTGGTTTTGGTATCAGGGTGATGGTGGCCTCATAGAATGAGTTTGGGAGTGTTCCTTCCTCTGCAATTTTTTTGAAGAGTTTGAGAAGGATGGGTGTTAGCTCTTCTCTGAATGTTTGATAGAATTCACCTGTGAAGCCATCTGATCCTGGACTTTTGTTTATTGGAAGATTTTTCATCACAGTTTCAATTTCATTACTTGTGATTGGTCTGTTCATATTTTCTATTTCTTCCCTGTTCAGTCTTGGAAGCTTATACCTTTCTATGAATTTGTCCATTTCTTCCAGGTTATCCATTTTATTGGCATAGAGTTGCCTTGTAGTAGTCTCTTAGGATGCTTTGTATTTCTGTGATGTCTCTTGTAACTTCTCCTTTTTCATTTCTTATTTTATTGATTTGAGTCCTCTCCCTCTTTTTCTTGATGAGTCTGGCTAATGGTTTATCAATTTTGTTTATCTTCTCAAAGAACCAGCTTGTAGTTTTATTGATCTTTCCTATTGTTTTCTTTGTTTCTATTTCATTTATTTCTGCTCTGATCTTTATGATTCTTTCCTTCTGCTAACTTTGGGTTTTGTTTGTTCTTCATTCTCTAGTTCCTTTAGGTGTAAGGTTAGATTGTTTATTTGAGATTTTTCTTGTTTCTTGAGTTAGGCTTGTATAGCTATAAACTTCCCTCTTAGAACTGCTTTTGCTGCATCCCATAGCTTTTGGATCGTCATGTTTTCATTGTCATTTGTCTCTAAGTATTTTTTGATTTCCTCTTTGATCTCTTGGTTATTTAGTAACGTATTGTTTAGCCTCCATGTGTTTATGTTTTTTACATTTTTTCCCTGTAAGTCATTTCTTATCTCATTGTGTTGTGGTCCGAAAAGATGCTTGATATGATTTCAATTTTCTTAAATTTACTGAGGCTTCTCTCCCATTTCCTTAAATTTACTGATGTGTGACCCAAGATGTGATCTATCCTGGAGAATGTTCCGTGTGCACTTGAGAAGAAAGTGTAATCTGCTGTTTTGGGATAGAATGTCCTATAATTATCAATTAAATCTATCTCATGTATTTTGTCCTTTAAAGCTTGTGTTTCCTTATTTATTTTCATTTTGGATGATCTGTCCATTGGTGTAAGTGAGGTGTTAAAGTCCCCCACTATTACTGTGTTACTGTCGATTTCCTCTTTTATTGCTGTTAGCAGTTGCCTTATGTATTGATGTGCTCCTATGTTGGGTGCATATATATTTATAATTGTTATATCTTCTTCTTGGATTGATCCCTTGATCATTATGAAGTGTCCTTCCTTGGCTCTTGTAACATACTTTAAAGTCCATTTTATCTGATCTGAGTATTGCTAATCCAGCTTTCTTTTGATTTCCATTTGCATGGAATATCTTTTTCCATCACCTCACTTTTGGTGTGTATGTGTCCCTACGTCTGAAGTGGGTCTCTGATAGACAGCATATATATGGGTCTTGTTTTTGTATCCATTCAGCAAGCCTGTGTCTTTTGGTTGGAGCATTTAATCCATTCATGTTTGAGGTAATTATCAATATGTATGTTCCTATTACCATTTTCTTAATTGTTTTGGGTTTGTTTTTGTAGGTCCTTTTCTTCTCTTGTGTTTCCCACTTAGAGAAGTTCCTTTAGCATTTGTTGTAGAGCTGGTTTGGTGGTGCTGAATTCTCTTAGCGTTTGCTTGTTTGTAAAGATTTTGATTTCTCCATCGAATCTGAATGAGATCCTTGCCAGGTAGAGTAATCTTGGTTGTAGGTTCTTCCCTTTCATCGCTTTAAGTATATCATGCCACTCCCTTCTGGCTTGTAGAGTTTCTGCTGAGAAATCAGCTGTTAACCTTATGGGAGTTCCCTTGTATGTTATTTGTCATTTTTCCCTTGTTGCTTTCAATAATTTTTCTTTGTCTTTAATTTTTGTCAGTTTGATTACTCTGTGTCTCGGCGTGTTTCTCCTTGGGTTTATCCTGCCTGGGACTCTCTGTGCTTCCTGGATTGGGTGGCTATTTCCTTTCCCATGTTAGGGACGTTTTCGACTATAATCTCTTCAAATATTTTCTCTCTCGCTCTTTCCTTTCTCTCTCTCTTCTCCTTCTGGCACCCCTATAATGCGAATGTTGTTGCGTTTAATGTTGTCCCAGAGGTCTCTTAGGCTGTCTTCATTTCTTTTCCTTCTTTTTTCTTTATTCTGTTCTGCAGTAGTGAATTCCACCATTCTGTCTTCCAGGTCACTTATCCATTCTTCTCCCTCCGTTATTCTGCTATTGATTCCTTCTAGTGTAGTTTTCATTTCAGTTATTGTATTGTTCATTTCTGTTTGTTTGTTCTTTAATTCTTCTAGGTCTTTGTTAAACATTTCTTACATCTTCTCAGTCTTCGCTTCCATTCTTTTTCCGAGGTCCTGGATCATCTTCACCATCATTATTCTGAATTCTTTTTCTGGATGGTTGCCTATCTCCCCTTCATTTAGTTGTTTGTTTGGGGTTTATCTTGTTCCTTCATCTGGTACATAGCCCTCTGCCTTTTCATCTTGTCTATCTCTCTGTGAATGTGGTTCTTGTTCCACAGGCTGCAGGTTTGTACTTCTAGCTTCTGCTGTCTGCCCTCTGGTGGATGAGTCTATCTAAGAGGCTTGTGCAAGTTTCCTGATGGGAAGGACCTGTGGTGGGTAGGGCTGACTGTTGCTCTGGTGGGCAGAGCTCAGTAAAACTTCAGTCCATCAGTTGACCATTTTCTGACACTTCAGCATTTCTAATCTAGGCTGAATCTCTGGAGAGACTGGCAGGTAATAATGATGCCTTCATACCACTCATTCTCCAAAAATCAGATTGCCTGACATACTGATTTCCCTTGAGTGGAAATCAGGTAGCATCAGTCCCATAATAACTTCCAGACAGTAATTCTTTTGGGCAGCAATAAGGATAGCAAAGGGCCTCTCTCCCATTTCCTAAGATAGCTGGTCCCTCTAGAATCAAATAGTTGGGCCTTTAATGTAGAGCAGAATTTCTCAACCTCAGCACTATTGACATTTTGGGCTGGAGAACTCTCTGCTGTAAAGGCTATTCTGTGCATTGTAGGATATTTAGCAGCTTTCCTGGCTTCTTCCCACTTGATATGACTAGCACCACCCCTCGAGATCAAAAATGTCTCCAGACCATACCAGATGCTTTCAGGGTGACAGTTTAGGGCCAGTTGAGGACCATAGATATCAAAGGCTTTCTTGAACAGATTGTGCCAACACCAGAAAGTGATACTGGTGGAAGATGACATGGTAATTTTCTCTCCTTGGCAAAAGCATAGGGGCAATTCTCATGGATGGATGAATGGATATTCAAGAGTTTCTCCCCAGTGAGAGCCAGTCACCAAGACAAAAATCTCAGTGTCCTCTTTAGCTTCCCCCTTTATCTCGCATCTCATCCCAATCCATCCCTCTGAATAACCATTCCAACTTGTAAATGCTTCCTCTGCCTTTTTGTATTGATGATGCTAAAATGCTAACTTAAGGTCCCAGAGTCTAAAATCAAGAAACCAACATTTCTTATGCATCTGCCATATGTCAGCCACCCTGCTAATGTGTACATAATCTCACATAATACTCAGCCACCCTTAAAGAAGTTTTCTGTACCTGTCCCACCAGTGAGAAGTTGGGAACACAAATTCACACCGCTAAGCGGTAGAATTTGGAAAATAGTAAGCAGGTCTTCCGATGTTGTTAAAAGAATATTTTTACCCCATTGTTCAAATATAACCAATATCTACTTAGAAAGTCATCACTATCTCTTTGAAAATTTAACCAGTATCTACTTGAAACTCTGGAGCTCCTGGCTTGTAAATAAGAATTGTGTTTGGAGAAATGTATATGCAAGGTCCCAGAGGCATAGAACAGTGGAGAAAATAGGACTCTTACACATCATTAGACAGTGACCACTTCGAGGTCATTCTGTTATTCAACAAATATGAGTTGAGGGCTTACTCCATGCCTGGACCTCTGAACACAAGTCAAGACAGACAGGGTCCCTGCCCTTATGGAACTTATATTCTAATAGGGTAGACAGCCAGCATACAAGTAAACAAATGAATAAATAATTACAGTCTATGATACATGCTGTGAAGGAAATGAGCAGTGAGAGGAGGAGATGGAGAGTAATTGGGTGAGGGGCAGCTTCTTTACATAGGATGGTCAGGGAAGTTGTCTTTGACTTTGACATCTCCTACAGCATACTGTACTTCCTCAAAAGTGTTAGTGCTTCTTCTTTATCACCTGGCACAGTGCCTGGCCCAGTGTAGATGCTCCTAAACCTTGATTGTATGAAACGATTATGATGTTTTTCCTTTGTAGCCTCAGAGCCTAAAAACCTCTAGTAAGTGTATTAGTTACGTCTTGCTGCTGTAACAAGTTACCACAAACTTAGTAACTTAAAACAGCACAGATTTATTATTTTGTAGTTCTGAAGGTCAGACATCCTCAAGGTGTCAGCAAGACTGTGTTCCTTCTAGAGGCTCTAGGGGAGAATCTGCTTTCTTGCCTTTTCTGTCTTCTAGATTCCTTGACTTGTGACCTTGTCCTCTATTTTCAAAGCCAGCAGCATAGCATCTTCCAGTGTCTCTCTCTCTCTCTCATTCTGACCTTCCTGCCTCTCTTGTAATTATATTGACCTACTCATATAATCCTGGATAATCTCCCCATTTTAAGATCCTTGACTTAATCAAATCTATGAAGTTCCTTTTCCCATATAAGGTAACACATTCACACATTCCAGGGATTAGGTCACCTTTGGGGTCCAGATTCAGCCTATCACAGTAAGCAATAAATGTTCATTTTATTTCCATGCCTGTTTTATTTTACAAATGAAAAACTTGCAGTTAAATGAATTGCCCCAAATCACACACTTGGATACAGCTTTAGATCCTGGTCACCCCGTCTAAGTACATTATCATTATTCTCTCTATATCTATATTCTCTCTATATCTAGACTCTGTTCTTTATAGCACTCAGCACACTTCACATTTCTTTGATTATTTGCTTTGTTGTTACCAGAAGGGCAGGAAGACACATCACTTTTATTCACCAAGGTACAGTCACTGCACAGCTCGGTGCCTGACACATAGTGTGCACACCTCTAAAATTTTTTTAGATGAAAGAACGAATACTCTTTTGTATGCTTGGGTAAATAGAACTCAAACTCCTATAAATTATACTGGTCAGCAGCTTCTGATAGGTTAAAAACCCTTAGCTGTTTTTAAAGCACCAAAGAAAAAAGTGAACTTCAATGTTGGCATATAATTTGAGTCAATAAAGAAGGGGCCTCAAAAGCAAAAATAAACAACTGGGACCTAATTTAACTTAAAAGCTTTTGCACAGCAAAGGAAACCATAAACAAAACAAGAAGACAACCTATGAAGACAACCTATGAGAGAAAATATTTGCAAACAATGCGACTGACAAGGGCTTAATTTCCAAAATACACAAACAATTTATACAGCTCAGTATCAAAAAACAAAACAAAACAAAACCCAAAGAACCCAATCAAAAAATGGGCAGGGCTTCCCTGGTGGCGCAGTGGTTGAGAATCCACCTGCCGATGCAGGGGACACGGGTTCGTGCCCCGGTCCGGGAACATCCCACATGCCGCGGAGCGGCTGGGCCCGTAAGCCATGGCCGCTGAGCCTGCGCGTCCGGAGCCTGTGCTCCACAATGGGAGAGGCCACAACAGTGAAAGGCCTGCGTAACGCAAAAAAAAAAAAAAAAAAAAAAGGGCAGAATACCTAAATAGACATCACTCCAAAGAAGACGTACAGGTGGCCAACAGGCACATGAAAAGATGCACAACATCACTAATTATTAGAGAAATGCAAATCAAAGCTATAATGAGGTATCACCTCACACCAGTCAGAATGGCCATCATCAAAAAGTCTACAAATAATAAATGCTGGAGAAGGTGTGGAGAAAAGGGAACCCTCCTACACTGTTGGTGGGAATGTAAATTGGTGCAGCCACTATGGAGAATAGAATGGAGTTTTCCTTAAAAAACTAAAAATGACTCTGCAGTGCCAATCCTGGGCATACATCCGGAGAAAACTCTAATTCAAAAAGATACATGCACCCCGATGTTCATAGCAGCACTATTTACAATAGCCAAGACATGGAAGCAACCTAAATGTCTATTGACAGATGAATGGGTAAAGAAGATATGATACATATATACAATGGAATATTACTCAGCCATAAAAAAGAATGAAATAATGCCATTTGCAGCAACATGGATGGACCTAGAGATTATGATACTAAGTGAAGTCAGAGACAGAAAGCCAAATATCATATTTAACTTATATGTGGAATCTAAAATATGATACAACTGAACATATTTACAAAACAGAAATAGACTCACAGACATAGAAAACAAACTTACGGTACCAAAGGCGAAAGAGGGGGAAGGATAAATTGTGAATTTGAGATTAACACGTATACACTACTATATATAAAAATAGATAAACAACAAGGACCTACTGTATAACATAGGGAACTATATTCAATATCTTGTAATAACCTATAATGGAAAAGAATCTGAAAAAGAATATATATATGAATGTACATTCTTCCTGTACAACTGAAACATTGTAAATCAACTGTACTTCAATAAAAAAATAACGAAGGGACCCATACCTGGCATTATATTTTCCCATCCACTAGTGTTGAACTTTGCTATCTGGGGTACTGCAACAGTGTGTGCATTTGAGCGTGATATTCTGTATTTATGACTCCATTTACAGTACTTTATCTGTTGACATATTAGCATCAAGAGTCTTTTGGGAGAGTTCCTGAGTGGCTCAATTCATAATTTCAATTCATGATTAGAGGAAGAAGAAAGGCAAAAAACCTAACTGCATGCTTTATTACTGCATCAGCTTTTCTCTGTTAGGCCTTAAGAAGTAACAAAGGAAAAATAAAATCACAGTTCTTACTGAACTATGCAAGTAGCACATTTATGGGTTCACTTAGCAAGTTGTATGGCATTTAAATAAAAACAAAAAATTTTTAAAATATAGGTCATCTCCAACACAAAATGAGTTCTTAGAAGTCTTAAAGAACCTTATACTAAACAACTATATGAAGGAAAGCTAAACAAACACAACACCTCCTGTTATCATGGAAGACAAGTTATATTTACACTGTGAAGATACTTTGCTTCACGTTGTCCATCTTGCCTAATGAAGACACTGTTTGGTCAAACATGTTTTACATCTGACATCCGTTTCTCTTAGGAGATAATATACCTGTCATTCAAGGGGTTATTGAAACAATGAAAAAATATGAAGCCAAAGGGAGATGTCTTTACTTTTTTTTTTTTAAGTCTCTTAATTTTTTTTAATTAATTTAATTTTTATTTTTGGCTGTGTTGGGTCTTCGTTGCTGTGCACGGGCTTTCTCTAGTTGTAGCGAGTGGGGGCTACTCTTTGTTGCAGTGTGCAGGCTTTTCATTGTGGTGGCTTCTCATTGCAGAGCACGGGGTCTAGGCATGCGGGCTTCAGTAGTTGTGGCCTGCAGCCTCAGTAGTTGTGACGTGCGGGCTCTAGAGTGCAGGCTCTGTAGTTGTGGCACGTGGGCTCAGTTGCTCCGCAGCATATGGGATCTTCCCGGACCAGGGCTCAAACCCCTGTCCCTTGCATTGGCAGGCAGATTCCTAACCACTGCACCACCAGCAAAGTCCCGAGATGTCTTTACTTTTAGTATTGCTTTTAAGATCCCAGGTTCTTACCCCGACTTGTATTTACTTTGATTCTAGTGGCCAAGGATGTCAATATTCTTTTTGATGAATTGGAAGCTGTCAACAGTCCTTGCAAAGATGACGATTCTCTCCTTCACCCTGGAAACCTGACCAGCACTTCAGATGATGCTAGCAGATTGGAAGCAGGGGGAGAGGTAAGCGTGTGCGATTTCTTAAAAACACGATTCTTGATCCAGGCAGGAACCTGAGAAGCATAATCCAGTAGATTGTTTAAAGTCATCATCTCATTGAACTGTGGGTTCCTGAGGGAAAAAAGGACCAAGTCTTGTAATCCTGTGATGTCCTCTACGAGTCTAGCACATTTCAGGGATCTGAAATCTACTTACTCTCAAAACAAACTTTCAGTGGGTCATGCACTTACCTTATACCTAAAGGCATTTTGTTTTTATAGAGAAGATTCTTAAAACCACCCATCATTTTAAAATGATCTACACTCTGGGTGTCGCTAACTAGTAAAAAGTTAGCTTTACAAGGATGTTGAAATCTTGTAAAATTGAAATGAAATCAATTTCTGTTGAAATCTTCCAGCATGTAGAACAGTGGCACAGAGTGGACCAGACCTCAGTAGGTGTTGTGTTGTCTGAATCCTCTCTGAGTTTCCGTTTGCCTCTGTAATCTGGGAACTCACCGCAATTGTAAATAGACCCATCTGTTCATGTGTCATTTTGGGGGGAAAAAAAGTATTTTGTTAAAGGCATTCACTGTTGCTCAGCTGTGTCTCAGTGGAGTTTAATATCTCCTTTGTATATACACTAGGTTTAGGTGATAGGAGCACAGATCAGAGTCACTAATTTATTGTGTATTCTTAACATTTTTATTATTCCAGAGGCTGTTAACTAGTGAAAGGATAACACCTTTGACCGGGGAAAATTGTTTACTTCTACCAAGCTTCCCAGTCCTCTCTATAAATACCATATGCTACTTATCTATGTGTGCGTTTTTTTTTGTTTTTTGTTTTTTGTTTTTGTGGTACGCGGGCCTCTCACTGTTGTGGCCTCTCCCGTTTCGGAGCACAGGCTCCGGACACCCAGGCTCAATGACCATGGCTCATGGGCCCAGCCGCTCCGCGGCATGTGGGATCCTCCCAGACCGGGGCATGAACCCGTGTCCCCTGCATCAGCAGGTGGACTCTCAACCACTGTGCCACCAGGGAAGCCCTATGTGTGGGGTTTTTTTGTTTTTGTTTTTTGTAAGAAAAAACTCATTCTATCATCATCTCTTCACACAGAAACTTTGGATGCCATAATGTGGCATAAAGGAAGGACCTTGAAAGGTACCTCAAAAAGCAGCTAGTGTAATCCCCTTAATTTATAGATGATGAAACAGTCTCAGGTAGGTTAGGGCTTTGCTAACCCTCCTCTTGAAGCCTTGGCTGGTTTTGCAGATAGATGCTAATGTGTTAAATCTACAGGATAGTTCCCTTCCCTGGCAGATGATTGTTAAGAAAGTGTTTATTTGGGTAGACTTCTGAGTACTTCTTAAGGCAGAAGCCAAAAATTGTCAGTGAGGATTGGTCCTCAATGATAAATACCTACACCAGGTATGAGACATGTTATTTCCATCACTCCTGACTGAGATTTTCCTTTTGGATGAGGTTGCATGCATGTCACTTGTGCATAAATATGGATTCTAGCAATGGCCTTGGAGGTCTGGCATGTGTTCCTTCTTCATACTACTGTTTGGAAACTGATGTGTACTGTGTCCTCCAATTTTTTGCGTGTTTATAAATACAGTTGACCCTTGAATGACGTGGGTTTGAACTGTGTGGGTCCACCTATACATGGGTGTTTTTCAATAGTAGACATTACATTACTACATGGTGTGTGGTTGGTTGAATCCATGATGTTGAGGAACTGTGGATATGGAGGCCCCACTATGACTATAAGTTACAAGTGGATTTCACCCCGTTGTTGTTCACAACTGTATACACAAATATCAAAAGAAGAATATTTTTCTTATTGTGGGCAAAAAATTTGAGAAACCCTGAACTAAAGTATTACTAAAACCATCAAACCACTTGTGGTCCCATCCTTCTCTCCTACCAGATGGACTGTCTTCCTGAATTTTTGTGTTTTTTATTCTCTTGCTCTAAAAATGGTTTTACCATGCATACATAAGTAGCCTTAACAACTTATTTTACATTGATTTTATTTTGTGCTTTATAAAAAACGGTATCATGCAGTATAAAGTCTTTTGTGACTTGCTTTTTTTCTGTCAATATTGTTCTTAAGATTTTTGCTTACTATTAGATGTATCAGTAGTTCATTTTCACTGCTGTATAATATTCCACTGTATCACTGTTCTACAGTCTATTTATCTATTGGCCTGTTCATTGATTTGCACTGATTCCTATGTTTAAATTTTTTTCTCTTATGAATAATGCTGCTGTGAACATTCATATACATGTTTCCTAGATGCTTTACCAGGAATTTCTGTAGGGATATATGTTATGTAAATGTTCAATTTTACAAGATGATGCTAGTGTGTTTTCCAGAGTAAATATATCAATTTTCACTCTCACCTGTAGAATGTGAGAATTCTCAGTTGCTCCACATCCTTGCCAACAGTATTGTTAGCTGTCTTAAGTTTTGCCCATTTGACTGCTTTTTCCAATTTTTATTTTGTTTCCTCGTTTACATTTTTCATTAATAAAAGTGTAATTTTGATAAAACCCAAGGAAATGCATTTAGTTTTAATTGTTCTTTAATATTACTCATCCAAGGCTCAGTTTTGAGTGTCTTAAACTGGTCCCTTTCTCTTTGTGTGCAGACAGTACCAGAAAAAAACAAATCAAATGGACTTTACTTCAGAGATGGAAAGTGTCGAATTGACTACATTCTTGTGTACAGAAAATCCAACCCCCAGATGGAAAAGAGAGAAATATTTGAAAGAAATATTAGAGCAGAAGGATTACAAATGGAGAAAGAGGTAAATAGTTTGCTTGGATGAGAAAAAATATAAATATACATCAATTCATATTGGGAGACAATTAAAAACTAAGCAGTTAGTCATTATGTTAACTGAATGTTTCATTTGCTGTGGTTTTGCCAATCTGCAGTGTATGGAGAATGTTCTAGCAATTAGATTTTCGCAGCACAGTTTGCCTTTGAGAGCATTTTGATGCCAAAAGATTCCGTAAAAATCAAAATATTCAAATTAAATGGATTGTTTCAAAGTGTTATAATTTACCTGATTTCCTACACCTACTGCTTCTCGATGTTAATGGCGGGTTCTATTTGCATGGATTAAAGAAAACTTCGGATAAAATGCAATCACCCCACCATAGAGGCTCTTTTTACATTTCAGGAAACATAATGGGTTTGGGTATCCTCACACACAGCAGAAGAGACTGGCTGATTTGGCACAAAACAGCTGGGACTTACAAAGTGATTCTGTTTTTAAAAGACATTCAGGTTGGTTTTATCAAGTTCCCAAACTCAGGGCTTACCTTATCAGTGTTTACTCTTCCCCTTCTCTCCTCTGCAGGGGAAGGTTGAGGATGGTACAAGAGGCCCAGCCAAGCCTCTGATAATAATCCACAATGGGATTATTGTGTACCCAGAAACGCTGTGCACATTTCTAGAACTTGGCCCTGTTAGCTGGATTATGTAACTCTTCTTAGATTTTCCCTAAACACTGTGCACAGCTTCTGGAGCTTTCCATAGTCCAGAAGAACATGTTGCCACAAGAACATGTTGCCAATTAAAAGTGTTTGCTTCTGATTCTGCTTTTCAAGGCTAAAGTATAGATCTTTGAAGTCAGACATCCATGTTTTTCTTTATACGGTGAAGGTTGCATGCTAATCTTGGTACGCTTTAGATAAATAGGATTTTTCCAGGTCTGTTAGACTAGCCTCAACTCTGGAGCATTTATAAAACAGAAGCAGTATTTTTCTGGAAGTCTCCAAAAAGAGAATTAGAAAAACAGTGAGATGAGTATAGCCTTAAGGGAACAGGTTCTCATTCTCAGGAAAGTGGAAGCAGATAGCTCAAAAGACTGCTTCAGCTGGAGTTTCCCCCAGAGCAACAAACAGAATTAAATATGTTGTTTTTTCCACTTTTATGGGGTTCCAGAAAATCTTTCCTATACCCACTGAACATGCCTTTGATAAATCTTGTTCCTTAAGTTTCTATTGAGACAGTTGTGTATTCTTTTCTTAACATTGATAGTGCGTTAATATTTTATCCCTAAAAATCTTTTCTTCATCTTTTATTCTAAGTTTCAGAATTTTTATGTAAAAAAATAAAAGATCTGTATTGCGACATGATCTGAAATAACGAAAGTCCTTCGTGTGATCCGTTCTGACTCTGTCAAAGTTTTGATTCCCATCAAAACTAGGTAGTTTTCTTCAATTAATGAAAGATTTCTATTTTGAGCTTCATAACTATTCTCTTCACTCCTGGGGCTTCTTTTGTGTAGGTCTTTTCAATGTCATCTTGTGGCTTACAAGTTAAAACTCAAAAAGCCTAATACTTTTCCAAATAAAATACATTACTAAAGAAATGACAAATCTCCTGTATGTCTCCTAAAAATCATCTGTACTACAGTATTCAGCTGCCAGAATTAGAGCGGGTAGCTGAGGACGGTAATTCTGTCTTTTAGTGTGCAGTTGGTTCTGTGTAGTCCAGAGTTGACCGTAGTGTGTTAGATGTTCAGCTCATATGATTTTAGTGGTATACCAGATAATTTTGTTTGGTTCTAATTTAAAACCAATTTTAATACCTAGGTATTTATTTTAATGTTTACTGGAAAAAAATAGCAGTTGGGAAAAGGGCAATATCACCATATGGCAAAACTTCATAAAAACTTATCTGAGTATCTCTTTCTCTCCCTTCCCCCCAAAAGTTCTTCTCTTGATGGCAGCTTCCCTATAGTCCTCTATCCACTACCAACAGCTTGGTTTTCCTCTTTCTGGAAACTTCTTCCTAAGCAGCTTTTCCCTGTGGCTCAAACTCTGCATAAGCAGCACAGTTTGACTCTAACTCTGTCTCTGAGCTCTGCCTTGCGTCCCCACAGCCACAGCCAGTTCAGCAAGAAGCGGGGGATCTCTGCACTTCCTTCCTTGCTTAGAGGCGGCAGGAAATTATAGCTAAATTAATTTTCCCCGTCACAGCGAATTAAAATAAAACGTCCCTTGTATGAACAGGAAATCTGTATCTCCATCGTAGTATTAGATTTAAAACCCATCAGAAGCACTTTTATTTAAATCTAGTGTTTTCATAAACAGTTTCAGTAGAAAGACAGCAATTTTAACAGCTATTTCAGCTTCCAGAAGTTACTTCTACCTTTTATACATAAAACAAAGAACATAGTTCAAGGTGGAAAAGAAAAAAGAAAACCCAGGGGGCTTCCTGTGAATCCACATATACCTGATGTGTAATCAGTGATGAACACTAAGTACGTTGTATGAATTATTAGTATCGTCTTCATTAGCTGTGTGTCATGATGTCCAACAGTTATGGAAAATGTTTCACAGACTTAGAAGCTTTTGTTTCCAAATCGGTAAAGACAGGCTCCGTAGTTGAACAGTTTAATAGAAAGAGAATCTTTATCTCTTTTAACATTAAAAGTCAAGAAACACCGCCAGGAAAATCTTTAATTCATGATAAAAGTGAGGATGTAGTCAAATTTCATCTTTCGTGGAAACTATGCCCCCCACCTGATTAGTCAGCAGGTAAGTGCTTGTTTTGGCACCCTGGGTCTTTAATATTCTGTAACTCATCTTTCATATTAGCCCAGAGAAAACAATTCACAGCAAAGTTCCCAAATAAAGTATCAAATCCAAGTGATTTTCTTCTTAAGTGTCTGTCTGTTTAAAGAGATTCCCTTCTTTAAAGGTAAACTCATATTTATAAATTCACATTCTGATGAATTTATAAATAAAAAATAATTTTTTTTCATTTCTAATTTTATGTCCATCATTGACTCTTTGGTACCTATTTTTAAATCATTATCAATAAGAGGTTTATATCTTCCTTCATATAAAGGGTCAGGTTGTGGATGACTTTGGAATTATTTGGGATGTATGAGTACCAGTTAGATTAATGGAGCACCCTTCCTCTTTAGATTCACACAGAACATGAGGGAAAACCCATATCATCAGTTGTTTACCAAATAACTGTATTTATATATATCATACCATCTTGATGATAGTTACTTCATTCAACACATATTTATTACACACTTACTCTCTGCCAGGCACTGCTTTAAGCACTAAGAACTCAGCAGTGAATAAAACAGACAAAAAATTCCTGCCGGGCTTCCCTGGTGGCGCAGTGGTTGAGAGTCCTCCTGCCAATGCAGGGGACACGGGTTCGTGCCCCGGTCTGGGAAGATCCCACATGCCACGGAGCGGCTGGGCCCGTGAGCCATGGCCGCTGAGCCTGCGTGTCCAGAGCCTACGCTCCGCAATGGGAGAGGCCACAACAGTGAGAGGCCCAGGTACCGCAAAAAAAAAAAAAAAAAAAAAAAAGTTTTTCAAGGCAAAGTTTTTGGAAAATTTTTCATGCAGTTTATAAATGCCTTAAAATGTAACCATTAGGATAGCAACATCAACTGACTATATATTGCTAATAATGTATATGCATGAATGAGATTAATGATTACCTTCAATGCTCTTGGAAGAACTTAGAATACCTTAGGTAACATGTTTAACATGGTCAACGTTCAGACATTTATCTGCCCAGAGGATTTGGTTTTAGATTCATCAGGGAATAAAATTATAGAGCAACCCAGAACTGAAAAACTGTACTTGATTGCCCATCCTAGTCTTGCTTTACACCTATTCAAGGGAAAACTATACAAAGATTCCCCATGGAAGGTGCTAATCTCACCTAGATTGTTCTCTGCCTTCACAGGCTTCCTGCCCATCCTACCCTTCCTATTTTCATCCCTGTTTATGTTCTGCAACCACTGTTACTATAGATGTTCTCTCTGGATCCAGAGCTCTGAGAATGAAGGGGAAAGAACCAGAGTCTCCTCCCTTCTTTTATAGTTCAAACCATGATGAGTGTCTAAAATAAATCTGTCTGGACAAACTGAACTATCCAAATTCCTGTCCTCTAGTATTTTCTGGACCCTCAAAAGAGACTTAGACCTTACTTGACTTAATAATCTCCATTTTCTGATATGTCATATATATGTATTACCGAGGGTCTCAAGTTGGAGTTGAAGGGAAAGGAAAATTAAGGACAGTCCTAAGCAAAGAGTGAAGAAGGCA
Source organism: Mesoplodon bidens (assembly GCF_964165515.1). Taxonomy (NCBI): domain Eukaryota; kingdom Metazoa; phylum Chordata; class Mammalia; order Artiodactyla; family Ziphiidae; genus Mesoplodon; species Mesoplodon bidens. The sequence continues at coordinate 78,244,858 of NC_138167.1, read as the reverse complement.
GATTTTCTTTTGAAAACCAAAGCCCTGGAAATTCCTTGAGTATTTGTCTTAATCTAACTGGGCCACTATAATAAAATACCATAGGCTGGGTGGATTGTAAATAACAAAACCTTATTTCTCACAGTTCTAAAGGCTGGAAGTTCAAAATCAAGGCACTGATGAGGACCCTGTTCCTGGTTCATAGACAGCATCTTCTTGCTGTGTCTTCACGTGGTGAAAGGAGGTAGAGAGCTCTCTAAGGTCTCTTTTTTTAAAGGAGCTAATCCCATTTTTGAGGACTCCATGACCTAATGACCTCTCAAAGGCCCCACCTCCTACTACCATCACATGGGGTGTTAGAATTTCAACATATGAATTTTAAGGGGATACAGTTCAGATCAGAGCAGTACCTTTCAGGAGTTCATTGTTGATCTGTACTGGCAGTGGACTTTTTAAAAAGTGGTGTCTGAGGTTGAATTTCTTTCCTAAACAGAAACAGAGCCTGAGGCAAGGATTCTTGCTAAAGTTGTTGATGGGTGGAGTGCTCTCAGGAGAAAGAGGATTGAGGGAAGTAGAAGAGGTCAGAGGAGAAAAGCTACACTGAGAGTATAGTCTCTGATCCAAGCGGGAAGCTCTGGAGCAGAGGGAGTACCACAGAGCTGGTTCACCTTTAAAGCAGAGGTCCCCCTGCCTATCAGTCATTGGCTGAGGCTGGGGGAGGTGATGGAAGGTGAGCGCTGCTCCTGTTTGGCAGAGGGTAGTTCTTCAACACCCACAGCTGCTCGACTTCTGGACTGTAAACTATCAGAATTCATTACCACTGACACTGTTATCTCTACTGATAGTAGAGCTGCTGCCAAATATGTGGTCTTAGATGGCCCACTTTGAGATTGCAGCAGTCAGGGAATTCATGGTGGTCTTGATGGAAGTGAAAAAAAGAGAGAACAGGTACACAGGGGCATTTATTCTGCTTTAATTTGTTCAGTTTTTCCTCTAAGTTTAGGATCCTCCATCTTAAAGGCAAGGATTCCATGTGGCTGGTGTAATCACTTTGAGGGCAGAGACGGTGTCTTACGGGTTTTTTACAGTAAGACCGAGCCCAATGCTTAGCTTGTGGGATTTTGAGTTTGTCGCAAGAGATTGTAAATAGCTGTGTAAATTTCCATGTAAATTTCCATGGCTGTGTCTGGGTAACATCAATCGATTTAGCTCTAGGATTTCTCAACCTCAGCACTATTGATGTTTGCCGCTGGGTAATTCTTTGTTGTAGCAGGCTGTTCAGTGTACTGTAGGATGTTTAGCAGCATCCCTAGCCTCTATCCACTAGATCCCAGCAGTATTCCTCCCCCCACTTCACCAAGTTATGACAACCAAAAATGTCTCCAAGTATGGTCCTGTGTCTCCAGGAGCAGGTGTATAAAATTGTCCCTAGCTGAGAACTACCGAGTTAGACTCTTAATGCAACAAACTGCATAAAGTTGTATCTATGAGATAGCTAGAGGAATTCAAGGCAGCTATTCCGTCTTTCATCCACCTGGACCAGCTAACTTAAGCACTCTTAATATCAGACTCTTGAATCATGAAGATGCCTATGTCTTTGAGGAGAGAATAGGGTAAATTAAGATTGGCCTTTCAAACCAGACAACAGGGATTTAGATCACTTGCTACTTTCTCACTTACTGAGTAAATATCCAGGCAAGGCTCTTAACCACTCTGTGCCTTAGCTTCTTCTCACTTACTGAGTAAATATCCAGGCAAGGCTCTTAACCACTCTGTGCCTTAGCTTCTTCATTTATTAAACAGTAGATAATCCTAACTAATGGGGCTACTATGTAGATAAATGAGCTAATACATTATAACACGCTTAGAAGAGAGTCCAGCACATATTAGGTGGTTGTTGGTATTGATAAAAAAGGGAGTGGCTCCACCCCTGCTCACCCTGTGTTCTGATCTCAGGCATTCAACCCCGTCCCCTCTTGGACTGAGGGTCCCTGGCTTGTGTCTAGGGAAACCTGAGGGGATCTGGTGAGTGGCAAGACATACCAATAGTAAGTCCCACCTCATCACCAGGATTTGTTCCTTCTGGTGTCACCTACCATTGCCCTAGATCAGTCCATCAGAATTAGAGCCTCATTCTCACTGGTCGCTCTTCTTAAGGTAGTTTCATCAAAAGGTGGGAGCGAGGGGGCTCTCTCCTTCTCTCCCTCTCATTCTCTCTTTCTCTGTCTTTGTTTCTCTCTCCCTCTTTCTGTCTCTGTCTTCCTCTCCCCACCACTCCTCCTATTCTCACTCTAATTTTTGAGACCAGTTTAAAGAGCTGAGGGCCTACTTATTTTTACCTCAACTGCTTTTGCTTGTTTAGGAAGACAGAGTTTAATCAAAACATTTCTGTTGCCAGGTCAAGATGACCAGTACAAGTTATCCTGAACTGATTTACTCAAAGGATCATTCTAAATCAATACATATTTCATGTGACTCATGCATATTCCTTTGCTCAAGACAGAACAATGTTAGGGAAAATATATACCCATTATATAAGGCACAGCTGAAGAACTCATGTCACGTTATGAACTATTGTTACCAATCCCACGAGAAGAAAATTAATCTAAAAGATCTTCTCACTGGTCTAAAATGAACTTGTCTGATATAAAACACATTTTGCATTGTCATTTGTTACTTACCAAATGTGGGCATCGTAGAGTTGCAGCTGTGAAAGGAACTGAAAGTCTTTTCTTGACAGTGTTATTTTTGTTCCTGTTGTTCTTACTATGTGTTATGTTAAATTGCTGAAAACTACACAAAGTATATACTAGGGATATGACATTAATTATTAATTAATGAGATGGAGTGATTTCAAAGCTTTGAAGCAGTCTGGAAAACCATAAATCCATGGTCTCCTGCTTGTAATCCTTACAAGTGGAAAACTTGAAAAAGGTGAACTGCAAGCTGAAGTTTATGAACCAAGCCTGATGTACTTCAATTGCAAAAGTGATGATGCAGCAATGTCCCTGGAGGCAGAGACCAAGGCTTAACTCGCTTCCTGTTGTGTCTTAGGCATACTTTAAGAGCAGTCAATGGCATCCGATGATTCCATTTCCAGATGGAGTCATTCTTCATTCATTCATCAAATATCTAATGAGCATCATGTCTACTGTGAGGGAAGAGAAGCATTAAATGTGTCAGGTGCGATGAGTACTGTGGAGAAAATATGCAGGAATCCTGGGAGGGAGTCACTGTTTTGTTCAGGAGTTCAAGGCAAGTCTCCAAGATAATGAGCAAACTAAGAGAGAAGTTGGCATGTACATTCCTAAACCTAGCTCTCAAAAGCCCCTCAGAGTTTTCCCACTGTTGGGACTACTTTTGCCTTGCATTTCTCCATGTGTGGACTGAGATGAGGGTTGGAAGAATAAGTGGAACCACTAAGTAGGGTGAGCGTGTGTCCTATAGAAGGAGGGAAACTGGCTGGATTTGGCTGGGGTGGGGGTGGGGAAGATGACAGGGTTTGCATCTCCACGACCTCTCCCAGGGCACAGAGCAGGGACAAATCAAGTGCCTAAGCAGTGTTGGGACCTTTGCGGAGACCTGACCTGGTTGCAAACCCCTCCCTAACTTGTCCTTTGCTATTCATTAGTTTAGCTTCCACCCCTTTTGGTGCTAGTCTTTCATGGCCTTCCACACTTTTGTCTACACGTACATCAAGTTTCGTCTTTGGAGGTCTTCCCTCGTGCTTGTGACTGCTTGGCCCCTCTTCAGTTAGAGTTCTGCAGAAAACAAGCCACTCTGTGTCTTCCAAGAGCGAAGGCTTTGATACAGAGGCTTACACCATCGATGAAAAGGGCAGGGAAGTCACCTCCAGCTACTTCCTGAAGCATCGTAGCGGTGGTCCCAAGCGCTGGCCTGGAAGCCCCTAGGGGTCCCAAGAGTGTTGGACTGTGACACAGATGATTCTCAAAAGACTTACCTGAAGCTGTCTCTAACTTACACAACTGTGTCTAGCTGCCTGCCTGGAGGAAAAAACAGCCTCTTCCACTTTCCAGATTTTACTTACCCCTTGTTGTTAACTCTAACCCAGAGCCCCCCAGAGAAGGGGATTCTGGGAAATGCAGTCCCAGCTTCTCCTCAGCAATGCAGAGGAGACTTCAGAAAGAGGGGGGACAGAGATGCCAAGAGGACAGCAAACAGCATGGCACAGCCACTAGTCCTCCTCCTACCAGGTTTGACTGGACACCTGGCCCTTCATCTAAGGCTATGTCAGCCCCTTCTCTGTCATACCCAAAGGGTTTACAGTTGTAAGTCATGAATCCTAATACTGTCCCTCAGGGTGATGGTGGAACAGCTTTTTCTGGTGTTTCACGTGGCCATAGCTGGATACCTTGACCGCAGACACAGGACCTCCCTCACACCCACACCTTTGTTCTGATGCTACCACTAGGCAATTCTTTGTTCACAGCAGAGCTGAATTCATTGAGACCAAATCTTTGGGAGTCAGACAGCAGCAGTCACAAGCCCACATAAGGAGACATCTGTGGGTCTGTGCTGCAGGAGGAAGGCAGAGGACAAAGGAAAGACAAGCTGAAAACTCCTCTCACAGTTGTGAAAAGAGGAAGGTCCCCTCCACCACTTGCGGCTCCCGTGGTGTTAGAGCGTCAGTCACCACGCATACAGATGTCTATCACATTCCAGGCTCTGTGCCAGGCAGAATCAAGAATGAAAGAATGCTCCCGTTATCCATTGTGGCCTAACAAACAACTCCAGAACTTGTGGCTTAAAACAACGGTCGTTTATTTTATTCTCAAGTCTGCAGTTGGGCAGGGCTCTGCAGGACCAGCTCTTCTCTGCTCCATGGGCATCAGCAGGGCCCGTGCTCCCAGGGAGGCTGGCGGACCCCCTTTCAAGGTGACTCTCAGCTGAGAGCTCAGCCAGGCCTGGGGGCTGTAGGCTTGGTTTCTTTCCCTGTGGATCTCTGCACAGGCTTCTCTGAGGCTCCCCTGCCTCAGGCATCCTTATGATGTGCTACCTATGTTCCAAGAGAATGAGACAGATGTGCATTTTTTTAAAGTGAAGTATAGTTGATTTGCAATATTGTGTTAGTTTCAGGTATACAGCAAAGTGATTCAGTTACATATTTTTCAGATTCTTTTCCATTATAGGTTACTACAAGATATTGAATATATAATAGTTCCCTGTTCTGTACAATAGGTCCTTGTTGCTTATCTATTTTATGTATAGTAGTTTGTATCTGTTAATCCCACCCTCCTATTTATCCCTTCCCCTCCTCCCTTTCCCCTTTGGTAGCCATATGTTTGTTTTCTATGACTATGAGTCTGTTTCTGTTTTATGTATAAAGTCATTTGTATTATTTTTTAGATTCCACATATAAGTGATATCATACAATATCTCTTTCCCTGCCTGACTTAACTTCACTTAGTGTGATATCCTCTAGGTTCATTCATGTTGCTGCACATGGTGATATTTCATTCCTTTTTATGGCTGAGTAATATTCCATTGTATATATACACCACTTCTTCTTAAACCCATCAATAGATGTGCATTTTTATGACCTAGATCCAGAAGTGTTTATTCTGCTCTCCATTGGCAGAGGTGGGAACAAAGGGAGGGGACATAGATCCCACCTCTTGATGGAGAGAGGCAAAGTTCTGGAAGACATGTGGATTGAAGGCTATTGTCAGGGCCGTCTTTGGAAAATACAGCCACGTTATACTCAGTGCGTTTGAGGAGCTCGTTGACTAGAGGTGAAGACAGGCGTGAAACAGATGATTCGGATACAGCCTGAAAAGTTCCTATGAAAGCACAAAGGGAACTTCAGATTCTTCCCAGAGGTTTTAGGAAAATTAGAGGAAGTGACCTAGATCTTGAAGGATGAATTGACAGAGCAGCAAAATACAAGGGCATGGTGTTCAGACAGGAGGCAGTATGAGCAGAGGCGCAGTGACTTGTGATGGAGACATCACAGCTCCTCCGGCAGCTCTGCTTCCCCAGCTGGAGTGGGAATCCCATGAGGACCACACGGGTTTCCCCACAGAGCCTTGCATAGTGCCTGGCTCATCACTTCACCTCGGCTTTCAAGCTGTTTATGCTCATTCAGCAACTTCCCATGAATGTAATCTACATCAGATATAATTGTCCTCCTAGGCCTTGATGACTGGACTGATACTGGCCAGATAAGCATTTTTTAGTCACTTTTCTCCAAAATGGTCTAAACTAATATCATTTAGCTTCTTTGCAACCAAATCCATTACACTGTACTTCTGTTTAAGTAAAGTGTCGTCTTGTTGCTGGATCTCTTTCAGGCCAATTGTTTTACTAAGCCAACCATACCGCTATCACCTGAAAACTCACCCAAGACCATGATGGTCTTCCAAGAAGATGGTATTTATTGCTCACTAGAGTTCTTTGTTTTTCATCTCCATTCTCCATTCTGACTTTTTCTACATAGGTTGAAATTAAAAAGAGCTTTATAGAAGGTTGGGAGGAGAGCAGGCAGGAGAATGAAACTGTACTGCGCACAGTTGTCCTTGACTTTAGCAGTCCAGTAGGCAGGAAAGAAAATGACACATGGTGAGACCTGGTGTCCGTTAGTGTTTCAGAAGTGTGTTATGTCTCCTCTCAGGGCCTCTCCTCTCCTGCAGTCTGTCGGTTCCTTGGTTTAGCCAGTATATTATTTTGGATTGCACAGCAGTAAATCACTTTGGCATTCACTTGAGGCTGTCTTGATTCAGGTTTCCAGACTCTAATAAGTGCCTGTGGGTCTTCTAAAATCTAGTCCTAAATTCGGTGACTCATGGATTACACTGTACACATTATGTCTGACGTGTCCACTCTTGCTTCTGATTGCCAGAAGGGCTCTCCCACCCTGCAGTTCTCTATACAAACTCCAGTCAAATGAAGAACCCCTAGTCTTGACTCTTTTTGTCACACAGTGCTTTATTTGGTTGGCAAAACAAATATAGCAATTAGCCGGTAAGTACTGAAGTTTAGTTTGTAGTTGTCCTTTTCTTCTTTTTCTGTTTATACTTAGCAAAGCTGTACCTTAATCTCTCTTTGAAATGAAGTCTCTTTAGGGAAAGACAGTTCTAAGTAAACCCTAAAATACTTGCAACTGAAACCTGCTTTTGAATGGGTTTAAATATTTTTAAATGTCACTGGAGTGTACATTGACTAGGATGATTAATTGTCCCAGCCACTCTTTTGACCATCATTTCATTCCCCTCATTACTTCTCTTTGATTCTATGGTCCATCATTATGACCACTCATTTACAAGCACCTCAATTCTCTTATCCCTTTGTTTCTTTGACTTATTTGCCTGGCAAAGCCTTGACCTTGATTAAACCCCACCTTCTTTGTGCCTGCACCTGAGCATGTTGAATGTCGCTAGAAAAACATGCTGACTGGTTCACTTTATGGCCACCATCTCAGATGAGGACCAGAGTAACAAAGAATGCCAGGTAGCCTAGTAGGTTTGCTTCCCCCATCACCATAATGAGGAATTATCTTCATTTCTCCTTCCCATCCTTCCTTTCTTGGCCTCCTCCTTTCATTCATTCATTTTTAAAAGTTTATTCATTCAGTAACTAGACAGTGCCTGGCATAGTTCCAGGCATTCAGAATACATCAGGGAACCAAACAAAGAGCCCCTTTCCTTGAGGTGCTCACCTTCTGAGTGAGACAGTGAACAATAAACATAAGAAAATAGCATAGTATGTTAGAAGGTGATATGGCAAAGGAAAAAGTAGAACAAACTGTGAGAGTACTGGGGGGTGAAGGGATATGCATTCTAAATAGGGTGTGATGTAGGGGGCTCACTGAAGATGACATCTGACCAAAGACTGAATAGGTGAGGGAGTTGGCCACCTGTGATTCCCCACCATCTTCTTGCCCCTCCACCATCTCACCTCTCTCTATATCTCCACCACCCACACACAGGCTCTGCTGATAACCTTGTCTATACTTTGACAGAGGATAGACTCAATCGGACAGGGTCTTCTGAGGCCATCCCCACACTCACTCTCTGCCTTCCCACCATGACTACGCTCGAAGTGTCTGCCACTGTTCCCAGAGCCCTCCTGTTGTGTGCTGAATTCCCTCCCATTTCACCTTCTCAAGGACTTGGCTTCTGTGATCATCTCTTCTCTCTCCTGCATCATCAATTTTTGCTCTCTTTCAATTATTATAAATATGCTCCTGTAACTCATATCTTAAGAAAAATCCCTTGAGCCCCACATTCTCCTCCAATGACCACCTCGTTTCTCTTCTCCACTTCACGAAAGTCTTCTTCAAAGATTTGTCCAGCATCATTGTCTCCATATCCTCACCTACCATTCTCTCTCTTTTTTTAATTGAAGTATAGTTGATCTACGACATTGTGTTAGTTTCAGGTGTACAGCAAAGTGATTCAGTTACACATTGTTTCAGATTATATTCCATTATAGGTTATTACAAGGTATTGAATATAATTCCCTGTGCTGTATAGTATGTCCTCATTTCTTATCTATTTTATGTATAGTAGTTTGTACCTGTTAATCCCATACTACTAATTTGTCCCTCCTTCCCCCCCTTTCCCCTTTGATAACCATAAGTTTGTTTTCTATGTCTGTGAGTCTGTTTCTGTTTTGTAAATAAGTTCATTTGTATCATCTTTTTTGGAGTCTACATATAAGTGGTATCATATGATATGTCTCTTTGTCTGACTTACTTCACTTAGTATGATAATTTCTAGGCTCATCCATTTTGCTGCACATGGCATTATTTCATTCTTTTTTATGGCTGACTAATATTCCATTATAAATATATATACCACATCATCTTACAGCAGTCGTCTGTTGATGGGCCCAGTCTCTTTTCAAACTACTTGATCTGGGCTTTCTCCCTCTATAGACACTGATTTTATTAAGGTCAGCTTTAACCAAGTCCAGTGCTCATGCCACCTCTGTTATCTTACTGGCTTTGTCAGCAGCATTTGTCCATATGGTGGATTGTTCCTCCCTTGAAAAACATTCTTTTCTTGACTTGGGAGACATCTCATGCTCTCCTGGAGTTCTCCCTTCTTTACTGGCCCTTTCTCAATCTCGTTTGCTCACCCTCCTCTTCCATTTGACCTCCAAATGTTAGTACATCCTAAGACCTGGTCCTGGGTGCCTTTCCTTCTATATCTCTATCTCCTTGTGATCCCATGAAGTTCCATGCAGAGCTTTTATATAACTTCTATATTGCACTCAAGGCTTGAGCCAACAGGATTTACTACTTGATCTCAGGATAGCAGGGGAGGGGGAAGAATTACCAGTTACTTGCAGTTACCAGGGACCCAGCATAACAGTAGCTTCATCCAGAAACCTTCCTCTGTGGAAGGGAATGGCAAATCACACACCAGTCTTCAAGGCTTCTAATCACAGCTCAATGGCCATAGCTCATTATATGGCTCCAGATGAACACTGGGCCAGGAAGCTCCGATGTCCATGTGCCCAGAGATACACTAATGGCTCCCACAAAACACGGTTTCTTGCATTATATAATTTTATATGTAACTTATATCTATGTATACTTATCTATATATAGATATCTGGCCATATCTGTATCTAATTATCTATCTTAGCCATATAAAGTAGGCAAAGGTGTTATATCAGCATTACACCAATGAGGAAATGATATGGGTTGAGGTATAATTTATCAGCTACATTTTTGTTATTAAAGATCATATGAGCCCCATTTCTTGACAGCTTTTTCAAAACCTTTAGGTAAAAAGCAGTTTGTAAGCTACCACTACATGTGCTGTTACTGCATCCTCTAATTTTGATCAGCATTCCACCAAGAGATAAATAGAATAGGCCGAGGAGGGATGTCATAACCTTTCCAAGTACATTAGAAAGTATTTCCAAAGTTAAATTGCTGCTTCACTGGCAGCAGACAACCTGCTTACTTGTCCTTTCTGGCTCACTCTTTTTTGATGGCTGTTAATCTCTGCAGCTTATTAAAGGCATAATGACACATGGGTTATTGACTGGGTCACAACTGTGAATACTTATCAGCAGTTCAATCATTTGTGATAATATAAAGTATAACTGTGATGATATAGTTGTCCCCAAGTTCAACTTATCTAATACACCACCTTGAAGGATGAGAGAAATGTTATGATGAGGACTTTTGTTGGAGTTGGGTAGATCGGAACTGACATGGCTTACTTCTGAGGAGAGATTTAGTACTGCATGGAGGGAACATCCACAAAGGGAGCATTTTCTCTCTTGTGCTCCCACAGGACATGAGACCAACTTCTGTTCATATTCATCACATGTCTTAGCCTTCTCTGTATCCCAACATAGTACCTAGGATGTAGTTAAGTTTATCTTTAGGTATTTGTTGAATGACTTTATGAGTGGTTATGTTGTGAGGTAGATAAGACATTTGTTTTACATAATAGATGCACTGTGATACTAAGTAGGTGTTGGAGGAAGGATATTCTGCATCAGTGTGTATTCATTAGCACTACTCATCAGGTATAATCCCTCTTCCTGGTGGCCTCATAGACAAGTCCATATGATGACGTCTGTCCCGTGAGCTAGGCGCAGAAGTGGTGCGTGTCCTTATGAAACCCTCTGAGCTCTGCCTTCCCTCTGGCACAGTGACCCATCAGCATGAATCACTGAGTCACTGCAGTAAGCTGACCTGCAGTGGACATGTAGCATAAACAGGAAGTAGACCTTTATCATAGCACCAGGCAATAGAACTAATGTAATTTAAATTTTTTGGTAACAATATATGAAAAGTAAAAAACAGATGGAATTAATTTTCATGTTTTATTTCATCCAGTAGATCTAAATTATCATTTAAACATGTAATCAGTAGAGAAATTGATGAGATACTTTACGTTCTTTTTTTTCAGACCTCTAAGTCTTCAAAATCTAGTGCATATTTTCCCCAGATCTCAATTTGGACTAGCTATATTTTAAGGGCTTAGTAGCGACCATATGGACAGTACAGCACTACCATTTAAAGTCACTGATATTTAGAGTTATTTGTTGCTGCAGCATAACTTAGCTTATCCTGACTGATAACACCAAGCATGGATTTTCTTCAGATATCCTGATGCAGTGAGTTTCCTAGTTTTTTTTTTTTTTTTTTTTTTTTGCGGTACACGGGCCTCTCACTGTTGTGGCCTCTCCCGTTGCGGAGCACAGGCTCCGACGCGCAGGCTCAGCGGCCACGGCTCACGGGCCTAGCCGCTCCGCGGCATGTGGGATCTTCCCAGACCGGGGCATCAACCTGTGTCCCCTGCATCGGCAGGCAGACTCTCAACCACTACACCACCAGGGAAGCCCAAGTTTCCTAGGTTTGATGTAGGAATCACCAGGGTTGATGCAGAGTAACCAAGAGCATGTTGCATCAACGTTCACTTAATTGAAACACAGGGAACCTCTGAAGAAACATGGAAATTTGTGCTTGGCTCTTCAGCTTTGGACCTCTCCTGGTTGTGATCTAGAGGAGTGTTTACCTAAGCTTCTCATACCTAAATTTAAACCACCTTGAAACCTTTGTGGTGGCAAGAAGGTGAATTTTTCTGTCTAATAATAGTGTTTTAACAAGGTAATCAATAACGTGAGAAAGTTACTCATCTCAAGTAATTAATTAGTTATTAATTAATTAATTGAGGAATTAGTTAATTCCTCAATTAATCTGTGATCCCAAGATGTTCACAGATTAATTGAGGAAATGTTCCTTCTCCATGACTACATGCTTAGTAACATACTGGGTTCTGGGAATATAGTTGTGGGGAAGCTGTACACTTTCCTAAAGACAGCAGTGAAATATGTAATTTCAGAATTAATGGGGATATAACCTGTATTAGTTTTATATTGCTGCATAAGAGATGACCTCAAACTCAGAGGCTTAAAACAGCCCATGTTTATGATCTCATAGTTTCTCTGTGGGTCAGAAGTCTGGATAAAACTCAGTGGGGTCTTCCAATCAGGATGCCACAAGGTTGCCATCAGGGTGTCAGCCAGGCTGCGTTCCTTTCTGGAGTTCAAGGTCCTTTCACATGGTTATTGGCAGAATTTATTTCCTGGTGGTTGTCAGACTGAGGTCCCCCTTTTCTTGCTGGCTGTCAATCAGGGGCTGCTCTCAGCTGAGGCTGTTTACGACTCTTAGCCCTCCTGGGCCCTCTCACATGGTACCTTACTTCTTCCAAGCCAGCAGAAGAATCTCCCTGACCTCGAGACTCTCTTTTAAGTACTGACCTGATTGGTTCAGGCCATTCCAGGATAATCTTTCTTTTGATTAACTCAGAGTCAACGGATTAGTATCCCAAGCCCAGGAATGCCATCCCTCATATTCACAGGTCCCACCCACACTCGAGGAGTGGTGATTATCTGGTTATTCAGGATGTGTAATCCAGTGGGGTGGGAATCTTGGGGGCCATCTTAGGATTTGACTTGCCACATAACTTGAGATCTAAAGAAGCAGAAATTTATCAGGCAGAGAAAATAGCATATGAGAAAACCCCAAGACTGTCAGGAGTTTGGTGATGTGGAAAGAAGAAGAGATGAGGGCCATGTGACTGGAACCCAGAGAAAGGAAAAATGATACAAGATAAAGGAGTAGCCGGATCATTCACTGGCCACCTTAGTGATTTTCCAGAGGGCCATGGGAAACCATAGATCACAATGCATTTTTAAAGATGTCTCTGATGTCAGTGACAATACACAAGGCAAGAATGGAACTGGAGGGAGCCCAGCTTCTAGAAGTCTTCAAGGAGCTCGATGATGGAGACTTACAGGGGGATGGTGTGGTGGAGATGGAGAGAAGTGGACGGATTGGAGAGAGGTGTAGGAGGTAGAGTCAATCAAACACAATGATTGACTGAATGTGGGCTAAGGAAAAAGAAGTCAAAGGTGACTCTTGGAATTGAGGGACTGGGAGGATGATTGTGCCACTTCCTGAATCTGGGGACACTGAGGAGAAGAGCATTTTTTTCCAGAGAAGTGGATCTCTTTTAGACACATTGAGTCTGACGTGCCCATGCAACAGCCAGGGGTAGATACCATGTTGGCCGTTGGATTGGAACTCGGAAGAGGGGTCTGAGCCAAAGATAGGGATCTGGAAGAATCAGATGATAGGTGACATCTAAAGCCATTGGGAAGGGATGAAGTCATGCAGGGGGAACAGGTGGAATGAGACTAGAGCCTAGATGGAGTCCCTGGGAAGCCCCATTTAAAGATCTGCCAACAAGGAGTGAGTGGCCATTTCACACACCTATTTCCTGTCACTGATGGTAATGTCATCTTCAGGGGGTGAGCATTGTGACCATTTAGGAACATACAGTAGCTCAGAGGCTTTTCTCTACCAGGGCACAATAAGTGTGTGTGTGTGTGTGTGTGTGTGTGTGAAAGAGTGAGTGAATATGTGTATGTGTCACGCATGTACATGAGTTGTGGAGAGTGAACTGCGTCAGAATCAGCTGAAGAGTTTTTTTGAACTACACTCAGAAATTCTGATGAGTCCTCAGGGAATCGAGAATTAAAAAAATAAAAAGAAAAAAGTCTTTTTAGGGACTTATGCCCTCATTTTTCAGAGAAAACAAACTCAGGAAAGTGCAAGTCATTTGCCTGGTGACACACAGCTGAGTAGATGGCGGCCCCACTGAGAGGAGTTGAAATTGCTTAGCAATTACTTTGAGCCCTTTTAACCCTCCAGAAATGTACATTTCTCCATCCATTTCAGAGACTGGATTCCAGATCCACCAAAAAAATTCTGCCATTAGCTATAAATTAGCAGAATGTTCACCGAGCATTCTATGGGAGGAAGAAGGAAATTCTTACCTATTGAACCACTTGCAGTGGTTGTAAGCTGACAACCGTGTCAGCTTCAGAACAGTCATGCTTGGTATTGTCCTCATTTTACAGAGGAGGAAACAGGCTCATGAGCTGGTATGGTGCCAGAAACACCCAGGGAGTGTGAGTGGCAGAACCAGGCTTCAAGTTTGTTTTTACCGCTGGCCTTACATTCATTTTAGGATGTTTAGAAGGAACTGTATGCACTGCACCTTGGATTTCAATACGTAACTAAGTATTTTTCAAAAAAAATAAAATGACAATGGAATTGAATCCACAAAGAAAATATATTCATGAGCCCCACTTTCCTCTTGTGAAGCAGCGGTTCTGAAGCCCAGCTGCCTTGGTGAGAATCCGGGCTCCCTCCTTACTCACTGTGTGATCTTAGCCAAGATCTTTGTGCTTTAGTTCCTCGTCTGCAGTAAAACAGGATAATGATGCTGGCTGCATAGGGCTGGTGTGAAGATTAGGTTATTTAACATGCGTAAAAGCCCTAAAACACTATGTAGCATGTGGTAGCACTATGTAACTGCTCCCACCTCTACTGCTCCTATTTTTTTTCTCCAAGAGGCTTATCTGAGTTCCCAAATTGGAAATTCATCTCTCCTTTCTCGTCCCCAGAGTGTCAAGGGTTTGCTTTGTTCTCCTGGCAACATAGTTATGAAAGAGTGAAATCCAGGTAGTTGCCTGAGCAGGTAGATGCAAGTGGCTATCCTGATTCGACCCTTTGTGCCCAATAGATGGAAACATGGAGCGTCTGTATGTCTCAGGTTTTCAGCCATTAACTCTTGTCCCTGCCCAGAATGCACTCTCCCTGGATAATGGAACAGCCTTCTTTCCTACTTCTTCAGGTTTCTGTTCAAACGTCACCTTATCAGAAGGCCTGTCTGCAGCACTCTGTCTAAAATAGCATCTCCTTCTCACCTGTAACCTTCTGTTTCCCTCCCCTTCTTTATTCTTCTTCGAAGCACACCGTCAGAAATATCGTGTGTCTGTTTATTGAGGGTTGTGTCCCCAATAGAACCTGAGCTCCATGAGGGCAGGGATTCGGCCTGTTTTGTTCACAGCTGTACTCCCAGCACCTAGGACAGTCCCTGGCACATAGAAGGCCCCCAGTGAAGGTTTGTGGACGACGTGCATGGATGAGTGAGTGAACGCTAAATTACAATTTACGTGATGAGATGCGTGGTCAGCTGCAGAGACCACCAGGATTTCCAGGTGCCCTTCTGCTGAACAAGTTTGGAACAAACCGAATGATTCTAGCCCCTCCTTTGCAGGTGAGGAAACCGAGGGCAGGGAAGAGGCCAGGCTCCAAATCTAAGGTGTAGCCAGAGACAGAGCCAGGATTGGGCAGTTTTCAACATGTTTTCACAGGCCATTTTAGTCTGCGCCTCAAAATAGCCCTAGACGTGCGCAGCCCCGGGAGTCATGTTGTCTCTGTGTGGCCAGTGAGAGAAGTGAGGTGACTTACCCAAACTCGCAAGGCAGAGCTGTGACAGGACCTGGCCCAGGTGTTCTGTCCACCACAGAGCAGCACATGGTTGGCTGTTGGCCAGTGATCACCTAACAAGTCACATCAAGGAGACTTCTAGAAGGTATCTAAGCCTAAGTCTCCTGTAGTCTTCTGTGCTCTAATGAAGTTCCAGCTCTTTTAAAACGGTTTTCTTCAAGGCTAAAAAAGGATTGGGGATCATCTTTGGAGCTGAGTGGCTTTTTTAAGTTCAACAGCCTCTTGCAGGGTTCCCGGTTGACATAGGGTACTCTGGGCTGCCGTAGACCCATGGGGGCTATTTCCAAACAGACCCCTGTTTCGTTCCCCGTTTCCTGCTCACCTGTTCCCTGTCCCTGTTTGGCAGAAATGTAACCCCAGGAAGCACTTTGTGTCTTAGATGAATGAAATGAGCTTGCAAGTGAGAGACAGGCAGCTCCCTTCAAGCCAGGCATTCACTCTGTGATATCTGTGGAGAGGAACATAGTTCAGTTTGCAGATGCAGCTGCCTCTCCTAGGCCCTCCCAGCAAGCACCTTTGTGTTCCTAATGCTCCATGGCTATACTTTCATGGCCAAGATTTGGAAACCAGGTGGGAAGAAAGAAATCTTGTTCCTCAATTAAAGCTTTAACTTTAAAAAATATTTTTACCTGCCACAATTAATTACAAGCCTTCCTTCTTACTGTTTAAAGAGTATTTTTAGTGCACAAGGAACTAGCTAAGTACTTTGCATACATTAAAGCTTGTAGTCCTCTGAAGAAATCTGAAGTGCTGCTGTTGTTCCCATTTCACAGATGAGAGAATTGAGGGTTACAGTGGTTAAATAACTTGTGCAAGGTCACCAGCTACTAATATCAGATCTGGCACTTGAACCCTAACTCCAAAGCTTGGACTTTTAACCACTACACTGTGTGCTTTCTCTACTCTGTTTTCCTTCAGTGTCTAAAGAAAGGTTGCATATCCTCATGCAGCTCTTGTTTTGTAATTCTACTTAAATTCCACA
This sequence comes from Mesoplodon bidens, assembly GCF_964165515.1. Classification (NCBI taxonomy): domain Eukaryota; kingdom Metazoa; phylum Chordata; class Mammalia; order Artiodactyla; family Ziphiidae; genus Mesoplodon; species Mesoplodon bidens. Next base: position 78,228,545 of record NC_138167.1, on the reverse strand, counting down.
TATACTTTTTTATCTCCATGGCTAGGGTATTAGCGTCTCAGGGGCAGTAATGGTGTCATTTTTGTATAGCCCAAAGCCAGTTGCCTTATTATAATATAAATGACCCTTTCCCAGCACAAGGCAAGTGGTTAATGCACTTGGAATAAATGTTTGATGAAGAAATGATTAACCAAATCCTTTTAAATTGCTTTCCTTTCTCCTGCTACCTTTTAAAAAGTGCCACCATCCTGTTTCAGTATAACCCAATCAGTGAAAGTGGACCTGAAATGAAAATAGATTGATAAAAATTTCCCAGAATAAGGTTTCTATGGCAAACGTGATTTCTAGTACATTTCCTTGATGCATGCACACACATTATCCACGTGTGACTGTGTACAGTATCATGATCTCATTCAGGCAAACATAATAGATGTCAAACAGAACCCAAAATTGCAATGAGTTTTTTCTTTGAAATCAGAGATGTGTGTCTAATGAGGGCCTGCAGGGGGAGGGAGGTCCCATCTGCATGTCTACCTGGGGAATCCTTGGAGGTTGCTAGGGGTGTTCATTGCCTCGGAATCCCTGGCAGGTGTGCGAGAACTACAGCCTAGGAACCTTGGGCACAGAGCGGAGACTGAAGCCGCTTCTGCCTTCTTGACAAGATGCTCTGAAGCGGCGACAGCTTTCCCCAGCATGGGCCAGGAGAGTCGCACATGGGCTTCGTTCGCTGGTTTGTGGGTGGCAGGGAGGTGTGCTTGGGAGACAGACACAGCTTGGTACCCGTGTGCCCTCCTCGAACTCAGCTCTGACTCAGGAAAGCCAGCCAGAACATGGAAGTTCCAAGTTTCCCTTCAGGGGACAAGCTGGACACTGTTAGAAGTGGAGTTCCATCTCAGCTCTACATCAGCAGCAGGACGGGGGCCAAGGGCAGTGTCAGCAGGCAAAGGGGAGGCGGCCACAGCAGCAAGGCTGGGACAAAGGACACTGCTGAATGGGGCCACTTCTAGCCAGCAGCCCAGGCGTAGCTGCGGGAAGGGTTACCTGAGCTGCCCCTGGCTTATCTGACACAGCTCATCACTTCATCCTTCTAGAAACCCATTCCTCCTGGATTCTGCTTTGTCTTTGTCCCTCTCCTTGTTTCCCTCCCTCTCTGATGGCTCCTTCTTAGTCTGCTTTGATGGTTGCTTTCTCCTCTTCCAAACCTCTAAATGTTAGTGTGCCCCGGGGCTCAGTCCTTCCCTGTACTCCTTCCTTAGGTGACTTCATCAAGTTCTATGCTTTTAAATATCAGCTACATGCCTGCAATTCTCAATAAGTCCCACCCTCTGAGAGCCAGACTCCCATATCCATTTGCCTACTTCAAACTTCTGTGTACCTGTCACCCAGGTACCTCAAACATGCACATCCCAGAGTAAACAGCCAACTTCTCCCTGACTCTCGTCTACATCAGCGTGGTATTAACCATCCCAGTTTCCCAGACAAAACAACCTGCACATGATTCTAAGAGGCCGGATTCTCTTCTCACTCTCCTCATTTGATCAATCCCAAGTCCTTTCAAATCTACCTTTAGGTAGATCTCAAGTCTGTCCATTTCTCCCTTCCTTGCTGCATTTACCTTCTGGTTCCAGCCACCATCTTGTCTCACCTGGCTTCCTGGAATAACTTTTCTAGTGAATTTTTCAGCCCTGTGCTCCCTCTGGGACATTCCCCACAGGACATTCAGAGTGTACTTTCTGAAACAAGGGATGCCGTCACCCCTCTGTCTTTAATCCATTGGTAACTTCCCATTGACCTTAGGAATAGAATCCAAATTCCTTACAGCGCTGAGCGTGGCCTGGCAGTGTTTGTCCCCAGCTCTCCTCTTCAGCCCTATTCTCAGGTATTCTCCCTGCCTCACACTTCGCAGTATCCAGTCACCTGAGCCTTTTCAGTTCCTGGTGTCACCTCCCATCTCTGGGTCTTTGTACTTGCTGTTCCTTCTGTTTGGAATGCTTTTCACTTGGCTTCTCCCATAGCTGACATCTTCTCATCTTTTGGATCTGAGGTTAGATGTTATGGCGGCAGGGATCAAACAGCTGATCTAATGCAAGAACCCTGCTTCTGCTGGCCCACAGCACTGTATTCTTGTCCTTTTTACCACCTTTCGTAATTTTAAATCATATGTTTATTGGTTGTTCAATGTCTGTCTCCTGCTTCAGACTGTAAATTTGGGCTACTGTAATATATCCAAGCACCTAGCAGAGTACCTGGTATATAGTCGTCACTTAATGAATGTCTGTTGAATGAATGAATGAATGAGTGTCCTTGGAGGAACATGTAGGGGACTGTGGAAGGACAGGAGATGGGAACTGGGGGCTTGACTCTCAGGGTTTCTTCTGGTGTAGCCTTGTGGTCAAAGACTGGAAAATCCTTTTCAGGTATTAGCTCCTTATCTATCGCATTCACAGGTTGTAACTAGGTAACTAGCTGTGTTCTTCCCACCACTGCCAATGTGGTGTGGCCCTTCTTAGAAATGACGATGACTAACATGTTTTGGATGTACTGTGAGTACCCCACCTGTCTTATGCCATTTAATACAACTCAATAGGTAGCTATTGCTATCATTTCCCGTCTTACAGCTGAACGGACTGAGGCACAGAGAGGTTAAATAGCTTGTCCAGGATCACAGAGCTGGTGAGAGGTAGACATATGAATATGAATATGTGCAGTCAAACCTCGGAGTCTGCATTCCTAACTAACGTCTGGTCCAGCTAGCCATGTGGCTCCGTACCTGTACTCTCTCCCAGATTGACCTCATCCAATCCCATGGATTTAAATATTGTCTATGTCCTGGCCACACTTACTGTGTATCTCTGGCCCAGACTGCTCCCCTGAGCTCCAGACTCATGTATCTACACACAGGACATCTTCTCGTGACCATCACAAACTTACTTAGCATTTCCTAAACTGAGTTCATGATGCACCTCCATGCACCTGCTCCCAGACCCTTTTCCAGCCATGGTTTTGGGGGTCGTGAGATGTGTGCATCTACATGTCTCTGAGAGGTGTGTTGCTTGTGTTAGATAATGACGTGCTATTTATTTTTTTCCTTACTGTTGCCTTATCTAACCTTCAGGTCAAGGACCATGATTTATATATCTTTGCATTCCCAGCATCTAGTACATAGAATGTGTTCAATTTGTTCTTGTTGAATGAACAAGAAAGAAGGAATGTTTTCTGTGAATCTTACCTATTTCTACTCCAGGTGTTTTCCATGCTACTTCTTAATTTCTCCAATCTTCTCCAAATGACATTATTTATAAGTACATTATTTATAAGCCTAGCCAGAAGACCCTGAATGAAAATACAAGAGATGAATTACAATTGCATTTCATCTACAATATAAAAACAATTCCCTGTAGTGCAAATGCACCCCAGCTAAAGCATAAAGTTGAGCTTTTTTGTCAGCTGTGTAAAAATATTGGCTTGTTTATAAATACTATTATAAGGAGAGTTCAGCCACAAAGGCCTAACATATCTTAAACTATGAAATTTTAAATTGATACTCTTAAACTGTAAAAATTTAAATAGTATGCAGTTCAGAACGACTGTGTGTGAGAAAGATATGGATACATAATTGGCCGTTTTGCTAATTTAAACTGCTCTGGCTTACTGCTTCTCATCTTTCTTCTACTTCCTTCCACAACTCAGCCCTCCCCCTGGGAAATGACTTCTAAGGAGTCATTTGGAGAAGATTGGAGAAATTCTCAAATTCTTCTCAGATTTTCCAGACTCCTCTAAATGGTCATTTTTCTTCTCCCCAGTGTTCTAACCTAAGGGATTTTTATTGCAGTATATTAATGAAACAACTCTATGTTTCAAAAAATTCATTTTTATTTCTCTTCATTTTGGCACTTGCACACTTGGATTTATGTGGAAAGGAATACTTAATAACAAGGAAAAACCTATTTAAGCACAGTAGCATAATCATTCAGCACTAGAGAAAAGAGTGATATATGAGCTATATAATTAGCAATCATCTGTTTCACATTTATTTGCCTGGGCTGAAGTTCAGTTTCTCCTTAAAAACAGAGTATAAGTAATAAGTCCCATATACATAGACACAGGTGTGTATGCATGTGCACACACACACACACACACACACAAATAGACACTCATCATCATTAATGGGAATTCAGTTAACATTTTTCTCAAGATTATCAAGATAATCTTAAATATAGCTTAATTTTCCCTCTTTGTTTTTGTTGCTTTGTTTTCTGAAATATGAAATTCTTTTCAGATTAGTCCATGTAAACTGATAAAGAGTTCAGAGATTGTGTCTTCAATGCACATAAAAGCCATGGATTTATTTAAACCTCAGAGTTTATCAGATAAAATTGACAAGGGAGTCAGGGGATGTGGGTGTGGACTCAGCTTTGCCTGGGATAAACTTTCAGTTTGGCTATGGGTGACTTAACTTGACTTAGTCTCTTCCTTCTTTAAGAAATTGAAGTAAAGCCTCTCTTACAAGTTTGAGAATAAGATGAGGTAATGTGTAAAAGTGCTTCTAAAATTATAAAGCACTAAAAAATAGAATGATGGTTTTATAATTATTGTTATAATTGAAATAATAAGAAAATGGAGTTATTTTTATCATGCTGAATTAATCAAAGCAGTTGCTCTTTTATGCAGAAAATGGTTGAGATCCCACATTAGAAGTTTAGTTGACTCAGTATGTGTTCAGATAATGAACTTGGCTTTTCCAACACACAGAAGTATGGCATGTAAAACGTGCCCTAAATGGAATATAGTATTGTATTCTCCTTAATATTTTCATACATTCATGGGAAATCTACAAAATGATTATTCTTGCAATAGATTGTATATTTTCTGTAAAAGTAGCAATCACAGTAATTCCATGAAGAGAATATATTCTAAGATTATCCTCTTCTCTAAATCAAGGTTTGATTGATTCTGTAAATCAGTCACATTCCCATCTTCTTTATTTTGCACAATTTTACTCCTTCTCTCATGGGAATATGAGAGAAAGAAATAGCAGGAAGTGAGAACCTTGTTGGAAAGCTAGGTGAATTTAAAGCATTCCCGGTATTACCATGAAACCTCCCAAGTGAGGAAGCTACAAAACCTTCCCAGACTCTGAAGTGTATCTTTAGTATAAACAAAAAGGCCCATTTTAAGGAAGAATAATCTTTCTTTTGCTTTTTAACTTGGAAAACTATATTATATATGGAAAAACAAGTGGCAATCTTTTCCAAAGCACAAGAATACTCAACTGATAAGCTTTGAGAACATCTCAGATCAAGGCATCAGCACATCCACAGACATGAATGGGACACAATGGAGAGTGTGTGTGCTATGTTTCTATATATTCCTGTATGGACACTGCCACCCATGAGCTCATTCACACTACCCCTGACTACCTGGCTCTAAGCATCCACTGCAGGGAGGTAATAGGTTACTAAACAGAAAACCAGTTTGTGCAAAGAGACACAGCCCTAGTCATTGCTTCTTCAGTGGCTGCTGGCGTGTTCGTTCCCTGCGTGGGCATCTTATTTGCAGTAACCGGCTATGTGGGCTCCAAGAGTCACTTAATCTTCATCACTTCTGGCTTCATAGGACTCCCAACTTTCACTTGGGCCAGGACTAACTATTCACATTTCACTAGACAAATATTGGTTGAGTGTACCGTCTATAACAGGCACTGTGCTAGGCCCAGAGGATTCACCCATGAATAACAGAAACTTTCCTTGTTCTCAAGGGGCTTAGAGACAGGGGTCTGCTTATCCTAAGCTGAAAGATAAAACCTTACTTCAGCCTGAACTGCCAGAAAGTTTGATTTTTCTAACCAATATCAAAGGGTACCCCCCCACACCATTGTGGATTTGGGCCTTGGCCCTCCTCCCCATGGGAAATTCAGCATCACCAAAGTCCCTGAGAACACTGAGGTTGACACCAGTTTGATTTTCATAATATCTTGAGGAGTTCTTATGAGTTAAGTACATTATTTATAAGCCTAGCCAGAAGACCCTGAATGAAAATACAAGAGATGAATTACAATTGCATTTCATCTGCAGTATAAAAACAATTCCCTGTAGTGCAAATGCACACCAGCTAAAGCATAAAGTTGAGCTTTTTTTAGTCAGCTGTGTAAAAATATTGGCTTGTTTATAAATACTATTATAAGGAGAGTTCAGCCACAAAGGCCTAACATATCTTAAACTATGAAATTTTAAATTGATACTCTTAAACTGTAAAAATTTAAATAGTATGCAGTTCAGAATGACTGTGTGTGAGAAAGATATGGATACATAATTGGCCGTTTTGCTAATTTAAACTGCTCTGGCTTACTGCTTCTCATCTTTCTTCTACTTCCTTCCACAACTCAGCCCTCCCCCTGGGAAATGACTTCTGAAGGAAAGCTCCTAATTGGAGATGTCCCCTTGGCCAGAGGCATAGACCAAAATGTGGTGGGGGGTTAACAGAGTATGAAGCTCTAGTTTTACTTGCTTGTCTAAGTTCTGTGTTGATAAGAAGCCCCAGAGGAGGCCAAGGTTTGGGGCCAAAGAACACAGTCCTTTGAAAAAACCCTTGCTGATACTGACCCAGATTTAAGACTCACATCTCTTAGGTCCCTTTATCTCCACCACCACCAACTATTGCTTTTGCCTGGATGATTGAGAGCCTCTCTCTTTCTCTCTGCTTTCCCTTGTTGTTTATCCTCCACGCAGTAGCCACAGTGATCTTTGAACGCCTAAATCAAAATGACTTCCCCGTGTCCCTAGAATAAAGTTTAACCGTCTTGTTGTGGCCTGTGAAGCACTACATGTTCCTGCTCACCTTTCCACCCTCTGCTCGCTCCAGTCTCCATGATTAATCCACCCCAGCCCCTCTACTCGCCTCCCTGTCCCTCGACCATAGGACATACCAAGCTATTTCCCAACCTAGGGCCTTGGCACCCAGAACATTCATCCCATGCTCTTTATCCAACTGGCTCCTTCTCTATGTCTCAGTTCACATGTCCCCTCCTCATAGAGGACTTTCCTTGACCCTTTGCCCAAAGAAATGGGTACCCCACCCCAACTCTTCCTCCTAAGACTTTGTTGTCTTCAGAATACTCGTAGCTCTGAATCTGTCCCTCTCTCTTTAACTTGTTTTTGCCTGTCTTCTTCTGTGTGTGTTTTTGCAGAATGTAAATGCCATGCATCTCTCTTTTGTTCCTAAACTGGTTCTCTAGTGCCTGCCACACAGTGGTGTATTGGTTGAGTGGATATATGCACACATAAGGAGCCAGGTTATTGCTGAACAATGCCCCCCATCTTAAACTCTGTACAAGTTCATGTGTTCTAAGTTCCAACTCAATTGAAACCATAGGAGACTTGGATATACTTTTCAATTTAGTTTCTTTTTTCTGTTTCAGTCCTCTCTAATAAATAGTGACATTATCTTTGTGAAGTTGCATGCCCCATGGGAAGTGCTCGGAAGATATGCAGAACAAATGAATGTAAGAATGCCTTTCAGGTAGGTGTAAAAGTATCCCTGCCCCCCATTCTCTCTGCTACTAATGTACTCCTCTCTCAATACAAATAAAACTGAAATACGGACTGGAACACTCTAAGAAAGTCCTTTAAATGTTTAGGGAATGCAATAAGTACTTCATGGCTAATAATGACTTCATGGCTTTTTGTGAAAATGTCTGGCTAATTCAGTCCTTAGAAGGGCAGATAGTTCACCTGCCTGTGAGAAAGAAATATTTTCCAAGTGGCATTTTCATTTCCAAAGTGCCATTTTTAGAAGCCCTGTGTACTGCTTCTTTGAATGGCCAGACCCCAGGATCAGTGGTGCAGGTCCTTACTGACTGGTCCCTTCCAGAAAAAAAATGAAAATCTACTTCTATTGAAACAAGTTCAAGAAATTTCAGGAAAATGTGGTCTTATTTTTTTAAATAACCTATTTTTAAATTTAAAAAAGTCAGGTCATAAATACTACACAAACACAAGCATTGATATTTATTCCTAGGGGAATAGAAAACACTTTGCATGGATTTCTCAGTTATTTAAAAGGATTCATTTTCCTCCATCTTACAGTGAATATTCTTATTTTCCCTGTAGATTAAGAAAAAGTGATCATTGGCTAGGTGGAAATGAAATAAAGTATTAAACCTCAAATTATAAATGCCAAGATATGTGGAAATAATGGGATCTCTTAAAGGAGGTGGAGGGGTGTCATACTAAGGACAGTTCCAAAGGGACTAAAGAATTCAATTTTAGTTCACAATTTGCCCATAAAGACCAAGTCAGTGGGCAGATATTAGACAAACTGCCAATTCTAAAATATACCTCTTAATGAGCTGTGGAAAGTTATCCACACAAAGAACCATCTACATTCTTAGAAATGAAGAGGAGCTAGGAACACACTTAGAGAAGGGCAATTTCCATTCATAGGCCTGTAATATATCTCCTTGGTGCACCTTATTTTCTTTGTTTATTGGTCTTTATGTCCTAATACCAGTTCAAAATAGAGGCTGGATTTCTAGCGTCTATTTTCCTTAAGGCAAAATTCCCAAAAGAATTGAGACAGACATAGTTCTAAACTTTTCAGTTATTTATCAATGTGAATTAATAGTATATCACACAAAATGACCAAAAATAAATCTATGCTTAGAGTCATATATCAGACCAACATCTTATAGCCAACAGAGCTAAAAAGTCTACCTTTTGATAGTAGTAGTAGTTTTACAGTAGTAAAACCTAGTGAAACGGATACCCCCCTCCCCAATAGCAATCTCATAAAGCCTTTTGCCAGAACACACTTCTCAAGCACAGAACCTGAGCAGATTGTAGAAACATGAGCAATGTGATACAAAGCAAATTCCCTTAGTACCTGGAAGCATTTCATCTCTGAAGGGCCTGGCTGTATCATAGATAACACCTCTGTGTGCTCATTGCATAGCAGAAAAATGCTACCTGCAAGCAGCATTAATACTTTTCTTATGCACTATTCAGAGACTGTGATCCAGGCAATAAAATGAAAACCATAATAGCTATGAATAATAATCTTAAATGTAGGAATTCCTACAGGGCAATATTTTAGGAGGAAATACTGTTAATGTGTGGCCACTAATTGGCCTTATTAATATTGATGTGATTTTACCTAAGCATAGCTTCACTTGATGCAACTTGGTGCATTTAAAATTTATGCTTTCATTTTGTCTGATGTTTTAGACAAATAACTCTAGCCTAAGGAGACATACGTATTTCCAAAGCAGGAATTGTCCTGCCATGTCAGTTCAACAAAATGTTCAAATGTCAATTTAGCTGACTATTTAAATGCCTCCAAGAATCTTTATGTATTATTTTCTGTAGACTGTACTTCTGAATCCTAGGTTTAGTCTCCTAGGATTTTTATGTCTCCAATGTTTAAAAAGAAGTGAGTAATAGGTTTCTTATGGGAAATTGTCGATAAAACCTGCTTCTGCTAAATACCTGTATGTCCATGGATATGGGTTTTTTAAATAGACTGTTTTTAAAACAGTTTTAGGTTTACAGACAATTAAATAGGTAGTACAGAGTGTTCGCATATACCCCCTCTCACCCTACTTACAGTTTCCTTATTATTAATATCTTGCATTAGTGCGGTATATTTGTTACAATTGATGGACCACTATTGGTACATTATTACTATCTAAAGTCCATAGTTCACTTTAGGGTTCACTTCTTGCCTTGCACAGTTCTATGGGTTTTGACAAATGCGTAGTGTCAGGTACCCCCTATTATAGTATCACACAAAATAGTTTCACTGCCCTTAAAAATCCCCTTTACTCTGTCTATTCATCCCTTCTCCCCCCAACCCAAACCCCTGGCAGCCACTGATCTTTCTCTTGTCTCTATAATTTGCCTGTTAACAACATGGGATATGTTTTTAAGTTTTCACAGATATGCAAAATAAATTTTGGTGTATAAACTTCCCATTCTCTCTAAGTGAGATATCTCAGTAACAGTTCAGAATCCGTACAAACCGTATTCATTTCATTACCACCCCATTGGTTGAAGCCCACACTATAGAAAGGGAGACTGCATTTTAATAAAGCATCTAATACATGTCTTCTCCATTCACACGACACCCAGAATTTACATTTGTAATACTTTTTAAAATGCAGGTATATAGAAGTACAACAGATCCTTAATAAGTCTGATTTTTAAAAAGATTTTTTTCCAAGATTCCTTGGTTCATCTCTTTAATTCACCTATATGAGGGCCAGTGGTTAGGCAGTATGTTCTAGTGTGGTTTTTTTTGCAGCAGGATGTTGATGCTTCTTTGTTAGTGTCCTTCCCATACTGATTGTAAAATATAAATATGTATTTTTATATTACCCTTGTCTATATCAGATGAGAGAAGCATTCTCTAAACTTAAAGTGCTATATAAATATTAGTGAATGTAATCCTGTGCCCACTAAATTATGTATGTTGCCAGCAGGCTGGCAATCCATCTTGGCATCCTGAAAAAAGAGCTGACCTCAGCCGAATTCCTACAAATACCAATTGCTCCAAATTATTGCTCTGCACAGTTTCTGTAGGCAAAGAGCAGCCATAAACAATGATGGTAACACGGAGAAGGGGCGCTATCAATGGAAACGATTTCATATGATTTCATGACTCAAAAAATGCATGCCCTCCGTCCCCACTACATTTCTCACTGTTAATCTCTTTTTAGTTTTTTCTTCTTCACCTCTTACAGGCTTCTATCTTCAATCTCCTTTCCTTCCTTGCTAGTTCAAACTGTAACTGACGATGGGTTTTCTTCTCGACTGGCTTCATTTTTGCTGTTCTTCCAGGAGAAAAATCTATTACCTGCCCCGCCGGTACAAGTTCATGAGCAGGTTAGTAGCATGCTCTGTCATGATGGCGTTTGTTTTAGCTGTTGGCCTGTGTGCTCCGACAGTGACAAGGAATACAAGCTGGGGAAGGTGGGCCTTTGTCCCATGGGAAAGCTGGCTGCCGGGCCAAAAACCGCTATTTCAGGTTAGGGAAATAGCCTAGGGGAAAAAAAAAAAAGCCAAGATGGAAATGTTCCTCTTAGATTCTTCCCTGTGACTTCACACTTGGGCGGACAGAATTTATCTGCAGGTCTATTGAGGCTGGGTTTGGGGTTTTTTTTCTCCCCATTCTATTAGATAAATTACCAGAAAGACCCGCTGTTTAGAAAGCATCTTTGGTCTGAATGTTACTCTTTTCCGCACACAGACTCCTCCCTCTGCCATATGTAACTTGAAATCTAAGTGCAGAGACTCACCCTCTCAAAAAGCAGATGGCTTCTTGGCCCTCCATGGGTGGGGTCCGCCTATGTTAGTAATAGTTTGTTAATAAAGTCGGCGGATGTACGACCTTATTCAGAAGCCCTCCTACCCTCTTTTTACCCCTCCTCCCCAAAAATACTACTGGATGAAGATTTCCTTTACTGTGCTATGAATCCTTCCTAAGCTTGTTTCTCCTTGTTTTTTGAGAAGCCAGGGATCAAGGGGAGGCATCAGTGATGTCCTTTAATTTGACTCTGTGGTGATCACTGGCATTCTAATTTCAAGCTTTTAATTGGTCTTATGTAACCATTCACCCTGAGCTGAGCTGATAGTTAAACTTGGATACCATTGCATTTGTCTGAAAATCTTAGAGTTCAGTTCTGTGAGATTTAAGATTCCTATTCACTCTGTTTATGTGCTATGCAGAAGGATAAGTAGAAGAGTAGTTGATATATTTTAGTGAGTTACTCAAGTACCCGTGCACTCAACAAAGTATGACATGAGAATGGGCTTTTAAAGAAACTAAGACGTGGTTTCCAAAAATTTCCCTGAGCAGCATCCTTATTAGCAATCCTTCTTTCATCAGGCAGTTGCCATGGCATTTGGATTCACCACAATGAGATGAATCCCTTTTCACATAATGACCTTCTACAAAAACTTGGTGCACACTTTAGCCTATTTCAGTAGTTCTCAAACTTTAGCCAGCATCAAAATCACCTGGAGGGCTTATTAAAACACAGATTACTGGGCCTGTGCTGTAATCTATGATGTAGATGTCCAACTCTCCACCTGGAAGGTATATGAAGGCAAGGATGGCTCATCCAATTCTTTGTCTCCAGCACCTAGCATGTAGTAGGTGGGGCAAATGAATGAATGAATCTCCATACACAGGTGTGAGAATTTGCTTGGGGGAAAAGGAGACCACAAAGAAAAGTATAGAAAAACCAGGACTGCCTGAAGTGTCAGACATAGACTGGGGACTGAGACATTTGCTCACACTATGGGGAAGAGGTGAGGGCTTGAAAGAAAATGGTGATAAAAGGACCCATATAATCTCAGGGTTGGAGGGATATCAAATGTCATCAAGTCTAACCACTCATCAGCTACTTGAACCTCTGCTATATCATCAGGCAGCCTGTGTTTGAACATCTCTGGAGACAGCGTTTTCCTGAACCCATCTGTGAACACTGACTTAGAAAGTGCTTCCTTAAAATAAGTCATAATCTCTCTCTCTTTAGCTTTCACTCTACAACACTCAGATTGTAGTTCTCCCTGAATAGCCAAAAGATACTCTACAAAGTAAACAGCAAAATATATGAGAAAGATTGTGAACTTATAGGCAAAAGGACTTAGCAGGTATTTGGAAAACAAGAGATGGTGGCGGACAGAAAGAGGTTTCCGTATTAAGGGATCGGGAGGCAAAAGAAGAGTAGAAATTCAGAGAGATACAGGTGTGGTAAGGAAGGTGGTGAATTTTGGTTTCATAATTCTACATTGACTCACAGTAGGTCTTTGAGGTGTTGGTGTCCTGAAGGCTTTTGAAACTGATGGCACAGCAGTTGAAGCTAGAGGTGACGCTAGAGAACCCAGTTTGGGAGACAGAGCCGTAGAGGTCCTGACCTGAGCCAGGGGAGTAGATGGAATTTCCCAGGAAACGATGCAGGGAGTGAAGAGAAGAGGACCAGTAGCAATTGCTCAGAAAATCTGCTTTGAGGAGACAGGAAGAGATGGGGGAGGATGAAAAGGAACAATTGAAGAAGTAGGAGGAGAACTAAGGGAGGGCAGTGTCAAAGGCACCACGTATGAGTTCCCATAGGAAGGGGTGTTCTTCAGCTACTGATGAAGGATGAGAGATGAGAATTGATTTTTGGTCACCATGGTAACCACCGTGCTAGCAGTCTCCATGGAGTGGTGGTTCTCAAACTTTAGCATGCATCAGGATCACCTGCAGGGCTTTTTAATACTCGTATCGCTGGGCCCATCCCCACAGGTGAGGCTCAAGAATTTGCACTTGTATCAAGATCCCAAGTGATGCTGATGTTGCTGGTCTGGAACTAGTACATTTTGAGAATGATGACTACAGAGTAGAGGGTAATAGAAGCCAAATTACAGCTGGTGGAGAATGGACAGCGTCCTGATGAATCAGAGGCAGTGAGGGGTCACTACTACCTTGATAAGTTTTGTGACAAGAAGAGAGAAAGGGGATGGGATTTAGAACAGGAGCAAGAGGAGGAACACAGAGGAGGAACTGCAACCACGTGACTCATCATATGTACTCTATGTTTACAGAAGGGAGGCTGGGAGTGAATAAGAGCTGGGGAAATCCTTGTTTCTGGAACTGGAAGAACAGCTTACTAAATACTAATTTTTGGCCTGAAAAAGTTGATGCTACTTCCTTAGTAGAGAATGGACTTGAGGACATGGGGAGGGGGAAGGGTAAGCTGGGACGAAGTGAGAGAGAGGCATGGACACATAAACACTACCAAATGTAAAATGGATAGCTAGTGGGAAGCAGCTGCATAGCACAGGGAGATCAGCTCAGTGCTTCGTGGCCACCTAGAGGGGTGGGATAGGGAGGGTGGGAGGGAGATGCAAGAGGGAGGGGATATGGGGATATATGTATCTGTATAGCTGATTCACTTTGTTATAAAGCAGAAACTAACACACCATTGTAAAGCAATTATACTCCAATAAAGATGTTAAAAAAATAGTTGATACTACTTAAGTGCACACATTACAACTGTAGAAAAATCTAGGCCTTAGGAGGCACCGAAAAACTCTGGGTCAAAATAAAGGGGAAAAAAGTCCGAACTATGGTTTTATGACACACTGATTCAGAATGACCTCTTAAGCTTTACTGCTTACCACATAGGATTAAATCTGGGACATCACTTTGGTGGTATAACTTATTGAAGCCCAGTGTCTGGTGCAACTTTTTAAATGCAGTTTGTCAGAAAATTTTGTATCTACTTTAACTCTTCACTTCACCTCAGAACAGCCTGACTTAGATGATGAAGAGTGTGTGTCTCTTTGTAGCCAGGGATGACATTACAAATTGAAGGGCACATCTATAACTTGTTATCCTAGTTGTACATCAGCAGTAAAATATTGACTTCCAGTATTCTAAAGTTCTCATGTCATGCTATGTATGGATATTTAATTTAGCTTTTAGTTTCATCCTTACAAATGATATTTCACTTCATTAATCTGTGAAAGCACCCTTGAAACAAACCTACCTCCTTTCAGGATAAGAGAAATGAATTAGAAATTGTGAAGTTTCTGAGCAGGCAGAAAAATAGAGCGTCATTTCACAAAAATCTTTATTTATGAAAGGTCACCTGACATCATAAAGCACACTCATGTAATTCAGATATGTATTTCTGGAGTAAAGGCTCTTTTCATTCACATACTTGGTCTATTAAAGGCTACTTCAACACTTACCTTTGGGCAGACTTACAGGTATTACAAATTACCTATCCAGTCAGGAAGGGAAATTTATCATCGTTCTTCTGCCTTATTATTATTATTTTTTGGCCTTCACCAGATCGTACAAATATAATCTGCAGAAGCTATGCTTACAAAGTAATAAATCTGTTGACTGTGGGTGGCTTGTAGCTGCCGTCTCATTACTACTCATTCCTTTTTCCTCCACGCCCCCGTACACATCCTGCCTGCTGTTCTCCTTCGCGGTGCTTGGCAGAATGAATGCTGGTCCCTCCTGCATTATACACTCAGTGCCGTCGTAATCTTATCAGATGAGTATACAGGCAACATGACAAAATGGCTTGGATGTTTCCATCCTCATCTTAAACAAATTAACATACGTAAATGTTCCAAACCCTTTGGACTCTTCTAAGCTGTGCCCCAGTTAGCAGCCTTGTGACCTAAAAGATTGGCAGTAGCTTCCCAAGATCCCTAACGATCCAAGGAGAGGCTGCAAACACAGGGGACTTGGCTCTGAGAAGAGGAAAAAGAAATGCAAGCCTCCTGTTGTCTGTTATCCATCCAGGAGGGCTTCATTTCCTGCAATGTAAGCCTGTGTATGGTGCCTCCATTAAATTAAAAAAAAGAAAACCACTCATCTGTAGGTGCTCTCTGGGCATATTATCTCTGAAAATGTAATCTAACTGTTCGAAACCTGATGCTATTATTATAATATTCTGGTCTGGGGAAAAGCAGGTGTGTCTGAAGTAGCCTGTTTCATTTAATTCAGCCTACTTAAGTTGTCATTAGTACAAACTCCCTCCTGGGTTGTTAGTGGCTCCAGGGAAAGGCCCTCGTTTTCTGCTTCTTCAGGGTATACCCTCAGCATCCAGGTTGGGACTCTGTGCACAGCCAGTGATTTATAAAAGCCTGCAGACGGGTTAGCCTGTTAGGGGTGAAGTCCTTTGCATGTGGCCTTTTCTGTAATCATCACCACTCCTGAAGGTGGGTAGGATTGTCTCCCCTTTACAACTGACATAACTGAGGTCAGGTTGTTTTAACCAGGACTTTCCCAAGGCACATTTCCAAGGCACAGCCTGGGAGGAGTGGCAGGTCTGTGCCCATGTGTCTGTGCTTGTGCTGTGCTGGGAGCTCTTTTCGCTATGCAGAACCTCACCTGTCATGAACTGGCATTTGGTCGAGGACCCTGGACTTACCATCGGAACCACCTTCTTAAGAAAGTCACTCACCTTTTAGTCTAGATACTAACTTGGCAAGTCAAGGCCGCAAATACCCAAGTGGATGATCCATCTGTATTGAGTTGCCTGTGTGGTCTGTGAGACAGCTTTTGCTCAGTAAATGGCAGAAATGGAACAAAGTGACAGTGTATCCAACCAAAGTCAGTGCTCCATCATTAAGCTGACGTTTTCTCTTTTCCCCCGTCAGAGGAGACTTTACTAAGTAAACCCTACTCCTATGTTGGAGAGACAGACAGGGTGCTTCCTGGTTAGTTGGTTTCTTGACTTTTACAGGCCTAAGTAAATTTCAGGATTGCCTGTTTAGGGATGTTTGTGGGACATGGAAGCACAGGCCTCAATATACAAGGGAGAATCATAGCTCTTGCACGTCTGCTGAGAACTCGGTAAATAAAAGTTCATTGTCATCATCATTTTCTTCATCCTAGAAACCACTACTTAACTGAGCATTTTGTCCATCCAAGGCATTGTGCAGACACTTATGCATTATCCTTACCACTTCCTTAGGTAATGGGTACATTAGCTCAGAGGAGTTTAGTCCCTTCCCCAGCGTGGCACTCACCATTTTCATTCTGGGCAATGACGATGTGAATCCACTTCCCAGCTGACTCCAGAGTCGTCATTCTATATGAAAGGTTATCCATTGTGCCTCTTGAAAAGGAAAGCTCTTTTTTTTTTTTAAATAATGACTAACATTTATTTATTTACTGTGTTCCAGACACTGTACCAAGCACTTTTATTTTATTTTTTTATTAGTTTCTGCTTTATAACAAAGTGAATCAGTTATACATATACATCTGTTCCCATATCCCTTCCCTCTCGCATCTCCCTCCCTCCCACCCTCCCTATCCCTCCCCTCTAGGTGGTCACAAAGCACCGAGCTGATCTCCCTGTGCTATGCGGCTGCTTCCCACTAGCTATCCACTTTAGGAAAGCTCTTTTTTTGACCTCAGCATGCAGGATCTTCGTTCCCCAGCCAGGGATCGAACCCACACCCCCCTGCAGTGGAAGCGCAGAATTTTAACCACTGGACCGCCAGAGACATCCCTAAAGGAAAACTCTTTATTAACTTGTTTGTTTAAAATGGTATAGCCAAGATATTATTGCTGAAGTCGCCACCACGTATTGAGAAGGCATCTGAGTTTTCATCTTAGAGATGAGGATACTAAGGCCCCGTGAGGATAAAAGGGATAAAAGGCTTGTCCCAGGCACCCAGCTTAAGTCTCATGCTTTCCAGCCTGGTGGCTTTTGCACTATGTGTCTTTCCTTTGCAAGGTGGAAGGGGATCCTCCCTGATGTCTGAGTGGCACAGTTTGGGGACAGGAGTGGGTTTGTGGAAGAGTGACCATTCATCTCATCCTGCCACAGAGGGACAGACCCTTGTTCCCCGAGCCACCTACCTGGGAGGTAGGGGCAACGTGAAGGACGTCAGTCTCAGCCCATGGGGACCTGGCTAGCCAAGGTCGGGTCTCAAGGGAAAGACGGACCCAAGACTGGAGAGGTGTGTTAGTCTCCCATTGCTGTTACAATACATTCTCGCACTTAGCGGCATAGAACAACGCAAATTTATTATCTCAATTCTCCAAGTCACAAGTCTGGGCTGGGGGAGGTTTCAACTGGTTTCTCTGCTTGGGGTCTCACTGGCTGAAATCAGCCAGCCGGGCTCTTCTTTGCAGGCGCTGGGGGAAGAATTGGCTTCCAGGCTCAGCCAGGTGGCTGGCACAGTTCAGTTCCATGCAGTCGTAGCACTGGGGTCTCTGTTTCCTGACTGGCTGTTAACCAAAGGTCTTTCTCAGCTTCTAGAGGCTGCCTACACTCCCTGGCTCCTGGCCCCCTTCATCTTCAAAGCCTGCTGTGGCCGGTTGAATCCTTCTCATGCTTTGAATCTCTCTGACCTCCCTTTTGCCTCATCTCTCCTGTCTCCAGCCAGAGAAAGTTCTCTGCTATCAAATGGCTTAGTGATTAAATGGGTCCCTCTGAGTAATCCAGAATGCTCTCCTTAATTTAAGGCCCATCACCTTACACCTGCAAAGTCCCTTTGCCATGTCACACAACATATTTACAGGTTCCAGGATTAGGGTGCAGAAATCTTTGGGGGGCCATTCTGCCAACCAGAAGAGAACACAAACTGTGGATCCCATTGGAACATTTTTTCTGTCATTGTGAGCACACAGCCTGGACTGGCATATGTGATGGGACCAAGGCAGCCCCTGCTTTGTCTCCCTGTTTCTTCTCAGGCTGCCCCGACGAAGGCCGCTTCACACCCTCCACCCCCAGTTAGTGTCTCGGGGGGCTTGTTTTTAAGATATCTTTTGAATATCTTTCTTCTACCATAGTGTTTCAAAAGCCCACTTCCTCCCCTTTCCATCCCTTTTACATTAGCCTCCATGGTCCTCAAGGAGTTATTAATAACACTGCTCTCTGCCTAACAGCTTCTTCAAAGCATTTCATGCACGTCCTCTTTTATAAGCCGCCTAGCAACACTGTGAGGTCAATAAGATGATGATGATCGTAATGATCCAATTTTAAAACCCTTGAAAAATAAAGCTCAGAAAGGTGAGTGATTTGTGGAAGGTCACACAGCTGATAAGCAACAGAGCCAGGATTTAGGCATTCCAAGGACAAATCCCAGCTCCTTTCCACCATGCCAAGCAGCCTCCCCTCACTTCCTTTCCCCCCCACCCTCATTTTTCAGTGAACGAATCACTTTCATACTCTGTTCTCTCTCTCCACCATCTCCACATTTCACTTAAATTGTGGTGCCACAAGCTGGTTGCTGAAAGCTACCATTTCATTCCCGTGGAGTATTTATGCCTGAATTTTTACAGCTTTGTTTTTATCCACACTGAGCACTGTACCCATCTGGATTTAATTCATAGTCATTGCACGCAGAGCCCAGATTGTGTGAGAATGCGAATTTTGCAAAGTGTAATCCGATTAGTGCTGCAGACTGGAGAGATGTGGGAGGTGAAAGCTCTATTACGGAAAACCTCTGGGCCAAAGTCTTCTTTCGTGAACAACTTTTAAGGCAATCAGATGAAATAAAGCCAACAGCCACAGGGAAGGCAACCAGCTTAACCTAGGAAGTCTAATTTAAGGACTATATCATTGAACTTGGACGAGTGATAGATGCCGGTGAAGCATAATTAACCTTTTGAATTGAAAGGCAGAAGGTCAAAAATGTTAAGAGGCAAACTGGTTGCTCAAATTCTTGTCCTTGGGAAAAAAGAAAAGATAGTGAAAATAGCCAGTGTTCACTGTGCACCAGACGGCGTTCTGGAGACTTTGTATACGTATCAATCAGTTAATCATCACAACCCTATGAATTGAGCATCATTATCATGCCCATTTTACAGATAAGGAAATTGAGGCATGGCAAAGTTAAATAACTTGCCCAAGGTCACACTGCTAATAATTACAGAGCCAGGGCTTGAATCTGGGCACTCCAGCCTCAGAGTTCATGTTCTCAACCACTGTGTCATATCACCTCTCTGAAGCTTATCATCTCACTGTATTTTAAGTGTCTTTAAAGAGATGATGGGGGAATGGGGTGGACTTGAAGGATGAAGGAAATGGGAACTTTTTCCCTTTCTTCAGCCTTTGGGCCATTCTAATCTATTATTCTTTTCTGGGTATATGACCCTGAGTAGGGTCTTTACTTCTGTGTGTGTATATGTGGTGGGGACAGGTCCTCTTGGAGAGGAGGGTCTTAAGGAAGCTGGAGGATTCTTTCCAGTTTGAACTTTCAGGGACTCTGGAAAAAGGACAGCCACCATCAGGCAGTGTGTGTGTGGTGGTGGGGGGGTGTTGTGGTGAGGCTGGAACAATGCTGAGGATAAAAGGTGGTAGAAGAGAAGTTTACTGTTATTTTTCACTTTGGAGTTGATTGGTTATATAAAAAATAATCCCTTCAGCTGAGAGTTTCACGGAAAAGGATGAATTGCCATGTAAATGATTTTAATTGGGAAAAGAAACAAAACATACCCAAATTCCATATGTTTTCGGTTAATAGACTTAGAAGGCATTTAAAGATTTTCATCCCCAGAGAAATGTGTCCCTTGAATAGCCCCTAAGTGAAGAGTCCCATTATCAACTACTTTGATGGGGGTGATCTTTAAAATCAAGAGTGCAGAATCTGCAATTTGGTTCTGGCTTTATTCACGGGCTGGATAGTCACCCCTGCCGTGGGTCTCTTTTGTGATGTGTAAAACGCAAATGGTACCTGTTCAGTCTGCTTCACAGAGATGCTATTTGATATGTACCCTTGGAGAAAAAACATTTCAGGGGTACAGATACCTGAGGTAGCATAACCATTTAAAAGTCTGCTGTGGTATTTGCTCCTTCTAATGGTTGGCTGTGAGTGGGTGAGAATCTGGTCACTTGGAAGCCAGATGTTTTCATCAGCAGAAATCAGAGGGAACAGGGAGGTAGCCAGGGGGTAAACCATGGCTTGAAAACCACTTTGGAGACAGTGTTGTTTCCCTTGGCTTGGCATCATCGTGTGCCCTGGCCAGAGTGACACGTGTGTGTCATGATGCCCCAGCACCTGGAGAACTTTCATATCTTAGCTTGAAAAGAGACATGAAAGTTAAACAGCATGCCATCTGCTGTGAGGCTGCTTGGGGAAGGCGTGAGGGGCAGGAAGCAAATCGTGACATTGGGTTCTCTGTGCACAGTCCACCCCCTGGTATGCACTGTCACCCCTCTCTCAAAGCTAACTATAGCTACAGCTCTTCCCTGACCTCAGATGGGGAGATTTTCCAAGCACACAATGAGTTTCTGGAATCTGCAGGATGGACAAAGTTAAGGTCTCAGCTGCTTTGCTTAAGGGACTGTCCACATCCTTTCCAGAGCTTTCCAGCCTTGTTCTGTTCCTTGGTCATTCACTGGCATGTGTAGACATATGACTCACAGCTGTGATATCATGGACAATCATATCAAAGCCCCTTGGTGAAATCCCAAGAGCACTGAGTCTCGGCTCTCTTCTTTCTGTCTGTTGAGTGGGAGTTTCGTGAGTGCAGTGAGCATGCCCAGAGTGTGTGGGTCATATTTACGGCTCTGTGGAGACTTCCCTCCCGTGTTTTGGGGCAATGCTGACATGCTGTACCCTTTGGTCTTGCCTTTCATGTACCACAGGATCGATAAACAAATAAGCAGTTTTCGGAGATGGTTACCTAAGAAGCCAATGAGGCTGGACAAGGAGACACTGCCAGACCTGGAGGAGAATGACTGCTACACTGCCCCTTTCAGCCAGCAAAGGATCCACCAGTGAGTGTTTCCCGTGAAAGCCCTTGTCTTACTAAGGACACGCAGCTGTGGAAGAGCCCTCTCTGCGCGCCTTTGATTCCTTGGCCCGTGGAAGGAACAGCGTAGTGCCCTTCTCCCGTGATAGTCCTGTGAGTGTTCATATCCCCTTTATATTAGTCAGGGTAAGCAAACTGCTCTAACAGACAATCCCCACGCCTCAGCGACTTAACACAATTGAATGCTCGTTCGTGTGTGTGTTGGTGAACCACCTTCTGCGTGGTGATTCAGAGACCCAGACTTCTGTCTTGTGGCTTCGCCAAAGCCCAGTGCTTGGAGCCCCCTGAAGGCTCATCTGCCTTGAGCCAGCAGGTAAGGAAGCTGGTCTATACCTTGCCCTGTTAAAAAGAGGGATTGTTGAGTTAAAAAAAAACAACAACTCGGTTCACCTTTCAGTTTCCCTTTCTTTAACAACTCACCAAGTTGCCCCAGGAAAAGCCACAAAACCTAGCAGCCAGCTTCCTGGCTCATCTGTCAGTCTCTGAACAGTAATTTGTCACTTTTTACATGTGTGGTTGGGGGAGGGAGGTTAGCTAAGTAATGGAGTATTTGAGGAATTGTGAAAGTGATAAAGAATTAACTCTGAAGCTTCTGATTTGACAAGAAATCATGGCCGGATGGCAGGGTCGGTGGTAGGAGAGAAAACCATGCCAAAGGCTGTAAACAAGCAGGCAAAGACAGCCTCTTAAAAGGAGGATAAATCAAGTCAGCCTGGCCTTGCTCCCAGCCAGGCTTCAGGAATTCCTGGCTCTCCCTGTTCCAGCCATATAATAACAGCCTCAGTAAAAATGACTTACCTGAAGGGAAGAAAAGGGGTGACAGATTTTTTTTAAAAATAGGTTGCCAACTTTGAGAAAAAAATAAACCAAATGGCAGTTGCAGGGAGTGCAAGCTGGGGGCACATTTCAGCAACAGAAAATCAGTTAAAGCCTGTGGACTTCTAGAGGGCGAAGGAGAGAAGAAAAATCAAAGAGTAGATGCTCTGCATCAAAACGTATAATGCACGGGAAGCAACCCCATAAACTACTGAAATAGCCAAACTTTGGATCAGGTTAGGATTGATGCCAAACAAGCCCCATTATGTCAATGTTTAAAAGGGTTATTGAAGAAGACATGAAACTCAGAGCCCAGCCTCAGAATCCTAGTTAAATCCTCCACGGGAAATAAGAACTGAGCGAGATTTCATGTTAACTCAGAGATCAGGACCTAGCATGTTTTCTGAAAAGAAAAAGACAGATGAAAGCTGATGTGTTCCCACTCTTAACTTAAACCCTCACTGTGCCTGTGTTGTTCATCTTGAAGTTTCTTACACAAGTGGGTGGGTGGTTGTTTTTAAATCCTCCTGGAGAGTCTGGTTTACATGCAGGTTTTCACTTTGCATCTTACTCGCTCGAGAGAGTGCCTAGCACAGTGTAGGAGGGTCTCAAAAATTTTAGATGGATGGCTGGGTGGAAGAATCAATGAAATATATGTTGTGTGCCTGGGGTTTGTTTTACTTCAAAGGGACACAGGTAAATGGAAGAGGAAGATTTCCTACTCATTTTCATGCTGGTTATGTTTCCTAATGTTCTGGCTTTAGAACAGAGTTTCTCAGGAGGGTTCTCAAAATCAGAAGCACCTGGGCACCCATCAGGATCTTTAGGGACTAGAACTGAGAATCATACCTTTACAGGTACTTTAAACTATATAATAAATGAGAGATGATAGCGTGTGGGATGGCGGTATTCAGCCATCTCTCACATATATTTGAGAAGCTTTTTTGACATGTTTTGGTATTCACTCACTGAATTATTGATTCATTCAGCGGTCACTAATTTGATGCCAGCTTCTTGCCAGACACTGTCTTGGTACAGGGAATGTAAAGATAAATTAGACACAGCCTTGACCTTACCTAGTAAATAGATCATTTTATTTTATTTTAAATTTTGTTGGAGTCCAGTTGATTTACAATGTTGTGTTAGTTTCAGGTGTACAGCATAGTGATGCAGTTACACATATATTCATTCTTCTTCAGATTCTTTTCCCATATAGGTTATTACAGAATACTGAGGAGAGTTCCCTGTGCTATACAGTAGGTCCTTGTTGGTTATCTGTTTTATATATAGTAGTGTGTATATATTAATCCCAAGCTCCTGATTTATCCCTCCCTCACCCCCCTTTCCCCTTGGGTAACCATAAGTTTGTTTTCAAAATGCGTGAGTCTGTTTCTGTTTTGTAAGTAACTTCATTTATATCATTTTAAAAATTAGGTTCCCCTAATTTTATGATATGAGTGATATCATATGATACTTGTCTTTCTCTGTCTGACTTACTTCACTTAGTATGATCATCTCTAGGTCCATCCATGTTGCTGCCAATGGCATTGTTTTGTTCTTTTTATGGCTGAGGAATATTCTTTATCCATTCCTCTGAGAGTACACCATTTTAAGTAATTGTAGATAGTATGTTGGGTGTGACTTAAAAGAAGGAGTGCTCCATCCTCCAGATTTGGAAGGAGGTTGGTAAGAGATGAGGGTGAGTCACAAGAAGAAGATGTTTGAGATGGATCTTGAAGGATGACAGTTGTCCAGGTAGGTAAGGGAGAAGCACATCCTAAAAAGAGAGAATAACATATGTATAAAAGTATAAAGACATGAAACAGAACGGGGTGCTTGAAAAACCACAAGTAGTTTTCTGTGATGGGGTGTAGGGCGTGAGAAAACCTGGCATTAGTGTTTGAAAAAAGAGAGTGATCGGTGGAAAATGAGCTTTCAAGATAGGAGAACTAAGGAGGAAAAAGCAGAGGGCCAGTTGGAACAAAGCAAACCTAACAACCAGACCTCAGTGGGACCAAGAGAATAGTGTAGGCAGTTCTGTTGTGCCATTGGGAGATGAGAAATTGAACAAGTGTCTTGAAGGTTATGGACGGGGGGATTTCTTTCTCTTTGAAAATTGTCATGCCACATGGACAACATCTCTTTAATGATAGTATAAAAGTAAGACTTGAAGAACACTGGCTGTCAAGTTGGAAACAGTTGTTTGGTACAATTAGAAAAAGATTTCCCTAGGATGGTTCGAGAGTGATTTTAGTGGGTTTAAAGTAATCAGAAGTAACTGGTTAATGAGCTCTGGGACTTATAACATGATCTCTTGGTTTTCCAAATGCAGTCAATAATCTCATGTGACTTCTTAGTTTTGCAGAATGTTTGATATTGTGTTAATCTAGGAATAAAAAAGGATAATAGAAATTTAGGTGTGTGTGTACATGAATGTAGGAGAAAGAGAAGACAATTGGAAATTTAATAAATAATGACCAAAATGGAAAAGAGCCTTAAAAATGCTCTGCTCTCAGGATAAAACCCAGAATCCTAGCTTGGCCCACTAGCTCCTGCTTCTGTGGGCTTTGGCCACACTGAGCTGCTTTGACCTCATTAACTGTGCACTCTTGTCTCTGTCTACACATGCTCTTCCCTTGCCTGGAATACCCTTTCCCTTAGGCTCCCTTCTTGCACGTTGCATCAGAGACGTTTCCTCCAGAAAACCTTCCATAATTTCCAACCTTCACCCCTGATTCTGGGTGTGGGGCGCTCTTCTATGTCTAAGTAATAATGTTTTTCCTATCATAGCTCTTAACAGTATCACCCATTTTCATAGCTTTCTCCTAGACCATAAGCTCCTTGAAAGACCATCTGTATCACCACTGAGTCCCATAGTTGGTACTTAATAATGATTTGTTAAATGAGAAAATAGATGAATACATAGAAATGAAAATAGGAGAATCATATTATGAGCAAAGAATAAAGATGATGTGAAGTTAGTTCACTGCATACTCATCTCAAACGAAACTCAACATTTTCTCCTCAAACGTGGTCCACCTTCATTAGCCCCTGTCCCGTAAATGGCACTAATTTTTGTCCAGTTGCTGAAACCAAGGCCTGAAAGCTATTCTAGACACCTCCCTCACCTCCGCTTCCCACATCTAATACATCTCCAAAGGCTGTGATTTTATGTCCCAAGTGTCTCTTTAATCCAGCCATCTCTGCCACCGTGCTCTCACCTCTAAAACCCAGAAATAATATAACAGGTCCCCTGGCTCTACCCTTGCCTACCTCCATTCCATTCTCTTAAGTGCGTACAGAATGAGGTTTTAAAGATGCACGACTAATCATGTCACTTCACCCAGTTTAAAAACCTTAGAACGAATATGAAAATTATTGAGAATGACCTACAAGGCCTTGAATGGCCTGGCCATGCTGCCAACGCCTCTCCAGCCTTATCTGCCTTCACTGCCTTCCACCCCTCACTTCTTATGATCCAGACACATACAGCCCCCCTCGGTTCTTTGGATGTACTCTGCCTCAGGACATTTGCACATGATGTTTCCTCTCCTAGCATTCTCTTCCCATTCCTTCCCCGCTTCCCCAAGTTTATTCTTATTCATCCTTCAAAACTCAGCTCCAGAGACTCCTCCCAGGGAAGCCTTCCTCCCATCCTTCCAAAGACCAGGTCTCTTTGCTTTAGCAGAATGTTTCCCATGTAACATTTTTCATATATTAGATTTTATAATTATTTGGGTGTTATATGATTAATGCCTAACTCTCCAGGTAAACTTTGAACTCCATGGAGGCATAGGCCATGTCTGTTTCTGCTCACAATTATATCTCCAATACTTAACACAATGCTTAGTGTACAGTAGATGCTTCATACTTGTCTATTAAATGAAGTAAGGATAAAAGTAATAAAGATAACATGGAATAATCATAATTTTTTGTACTTTGAACTGCATTGTACAAAAGAATTAAAAGTTGAGACTCAATTAAAACACAAATAGCCTAGCTTTCTAGTTTCTAGTTACTTCAAACAAATACCCATGTTGGGAAGCAATAAAAGCAATCCTGTGGGTACACACCTTTATATAAATCAATGTGTAGTGCCGTCGGTCATTTTATATGGTGTCACCGAAGGTGGTCCTACAGATGGGAAAACTTTATTTGATGCTAGATGCTATTTTAAAGACTTTAATCCTCACAGCAACCTGATGGGAGAGGAGGTATTATTATCACCATTCAACAGAGGAAGAAATCGAGGCACAAAGAGGTTAAGGAACCTGCAGTAGGTTACACAGCTAGGCTAGTCCACCTGCCTGAACAACCCCCAGGCATCAGTGGTTTAACTCTGTAGAAGTCTGTCTGTTGTTCACATCGTGGTCTAGTGCAGGTCACCACAAGGAGGGAGGTGCATTGTCCCTTCTCTGTACAGACATTCGGGTACCCAGGCTACTTCTGTCTGGTGACTCTGCCATCCCCTAAATCCCTTCCATCTGGTTTACTGAAGGGGGGGAAAAGAGAGATGAGTGATTTTGTAGGAAGTTTTATGGGCCAGTTTTAGAAGTGGGGTACAGTACTTTTGCCCACATTTCATGGGCCTGAGCTCATCAGTTAGTGACCCCTAACTCGAGGGATGCTAACATAAATACCTGTGTGCCCAGGAGGAAAAAGGAAATAGGTTTGCTGAATAACTAGACAGTGATGGATCAGGAATTCAGATTCAGACAGAGAGGCACTAACTAGGTCCCACACTGTTCAACGTCGTGCTCTGCTGCAGGATGTCTCAACCACGGCGCTTTGATATTTTGGGCTGAATAACTCTGCTGTGGGGGCCTGGCCTGTGCATTGTAGGATGGTTCATAGTATCCATGGCTTCTATCCATCAGATGCTAATAGCAATTTCCTGCCGCTCCCCTTAGTTGTGAAAATCAAAAATGTCTCCAGACAGTGCCACGTCTTCCCTTGTGGTGGTTGGCAGGGTGAATGCAAAATCCCACCCCCTCCCTCCTTGAGAACTGTCTCTCTACTGTCTTTTATCACATGCCACCCTTCAGGCAGGCCCAGCCACTCTCTGAGATAAATTAAACTCTGGTCGAAGCTGATGGCTGTGACGGACAAGTCCATTCAGGAATTAATTTCTTCCTCTTCTCCTCCTTGCCTGTGAGTGTTGGCCCGCGTCAGTAGCACGGCCCTTCATTCTTAAAATGGCATCAGCAGTAATACCCTTGAGGCAATTACTTTCTAAGGTCGATACTCATAATAAAGTTTTTCTGCTGGGAGACAGAGAAAAGGAAATGTGCGAAAAAGAGTCATGTCATTTTTTATAATATATATATATATACGGTGTATTCTTTCAAGAAATAGATCGATTCTAAAATGCCTTTCAGAAAAGTATTTGTGTAAGGTACAGAGAAAAATGTTCCTTCCTGAAATGGAAAACTTCTATCATTACCATTATTTTATTTTGATGAAAACCCATAAAAAGTGAGGTGACATTAAATACTGATCACTTCCTAATGGAAGAATCTGAAATGTTTGTTTGTTGTGTGTGCATGTGTTTAAATAAATATTCCTTCATTCACATGCTCCATGCCTGTTGTTGTTCTGGGGGCTTGGGAATCAACAGTGAATAAATAGGCCAAGATTCCTGCCCTCCTGGAGCTTCCATTTTAGCTGGAGGTAACCAACACTAAGTTATAAACCAGTGGTTCTCAATCAGGGGAGTGATTTGGCAATGTCTGGAAACATTTTTGGTGGTCCCAACTTAGGGTGAGGGGTGCTACTGGTATCTAAGGGCAGGGATGCTGTTCAACATCCTTCAGTATGCGGCAGCCCCACAACAAAGAATTATCCAGCCCGGGAGGTCACTAGTGCTGACATAAAACTTTTTGGAGTCTAGTTGATTTATAATGTTGTGTTAGTTTCATGTGTACAGCATAGTGATTCAGTTATACATATACATAAACTTGGAATGGAATTTCCTGACATGCCTTTCTCCCCCTGCTAGACTGAGCTGCTGAGTGCAGGAACTGTGTGTCTGGCGGCCGGGGCCACCCGGGGCTCGATCGTAGGACCAAAAACAAAGGAGAGGAATCAGCAGAGTTGGCATTCTTGCCACCCCTGGAGGACAGAGCCTGGGCTCTGGAGTCAAGTTCGCTCATCTCCTAAAGCCAGGACACCCAGAGGAGGGGTTGAAAAACATAAATAGTATGTCATAAAACATAAACATAAAAAAACATCAAGAGTCAGTGGTGGTCTCCATGTTCAGCTTGAAATTACCGCTGGCTTGCTGATTTATTTTTTGTCTCAATTCTGCTGAATGACCATTTTTCCTTTCCGTTAAATTCTGATGTCAGGACTAATGCCTGACCCCAAGATATTTAACTCATGCCTCAGACATTTTAATTTCATGTGTCATGTGCATATATGAAAAGGACAGTATAAAAAGACCACTTGACATGAAATTGGCTTACATGCCTTTTTTCCACCTCTAGACATTGAGCTAGGAAATCATGTAAAAGTCTAGGGAGTAACAGAGTGGCACATCTCTTGGTGCCCAAGAAAGCACTAACCATGGAAATCTGGGTGCTGGGCCAGCAAGGGCTGGTAAGGACAGGAGAAAGTTGCTGAAGGGGATGGTGGGTGGAAGTTTCTCTGTAACTGCCCCACCCCCCGCCTTTTCTTTAACATCTTTATTGGAGTATAATTGCTTTGCAGTGTTGTGTTAGTTGCTGCTGTATAACAAAGTGAATCAGCTATACATATACATATATCTCTGTATCTCTTCCCTCTTGCATCTCCCTCCCTCCCACCCGCCCTATCCCACCCCTCTAGGTGGTCACAAAGCAACGAGCTGGTCTCCCTGTGCTCTGCGGCTGCTTCCCACTAGCTGTCTATTTTACGTTTGGTAGTGTATATATGTCCATGCCACTCTCTCACTTCGTCACAGCTTACCCCTCCCCCTCCCCGTGTCCTCAAGTCCATCCTGTACGTCTGCATCTTTATTCCGGTCCTGCCCCTAGGTTCTTCAGAACCTTTTTTTTTGAGATTCCATATGTATGTGTTAGTATATGGTATTTGTTTTTCTCTTTCTGACTTACTTCACTCTGTATGACAGACTCTAGGTCCTTCCACCTCACTACAAATAACTCAATTTGGTTTCTTTTTATGGCTGAGTAATATTCCATTGTATATATGTGCCACATCTTTATCCATTCAACTGTCGATGGACACTTAGATGTAATCCCCCTTTGATTACATAATCACTTGAACCTTCCTGTCAACCGAATAGGCCAGCAGACCATGGCAGTGAGGTGCGGACGAGAGCGGCCAGCCAAACGGCGGTCTTCAAGTAGTAGCGGCAGCCATTGCAAGATAAGAGTGACAAGTGCCCACTGTTAATAAACAATCCTGTGTTCCAGAATTATAATGTAGACGCATTACAACTCTGAGGGTACAGGCAGTATGATGAAGGTCAGAGAGACTAAGTGGCTTGCTCAAGGTCACTCCAGTCAGTGGCAGGTTAGTGAACAGGAGAGAAGTGTGTGTTCTCCACAGTGCTGCTACCTCAGGTATGTGCCACGTGAATGGGGCCAAAGTACATAGAGTTTTTCAGCCACATGACACTAGCGTGAGCCTGTAAATATAAAAATATTGGATCACCTTTGGAGTTTATTGTTGAAGCATTTGAGGTGGGGTAAAGAGAGAAAGAAAAGAAAATGGTAAAATATAAGCAAATATTCAAGCCAAGGAAAATATCTTTTAGAGTAGGCATTCAAGTTTGGGGGAAAAAAATAGGCTCAGATCTGCAGACCTTGATGGCCTATATAGCTGTAATGGTTGACAAATAAGCCAATAAATTGGGCCCTAAGCCTAGTGGGCAGAGCAGAGGGAGAAATCTGCTTAGCAATCCCTCAGAGAAGTAGTGCATTTCCTAGCATTTTCCTAGCATTTGCAAGAAATAAAGTTCTTGCACAGGGAAGGGGGGGCTCTGAGTGAAGTATCCTCAGCAGCGTCCTAGAGTAAACTCCTGCTAGGGTTTCTCCAGGGACTGTTTCTGGCAGGCCCCTCAGTGTGGTTCTGGAGAATTAATTGCTCACGGCCATAACCTTCTGTAGGAGTTTAAGCACGTCTTCAGCAGAAGGCTACAGTCTACCCTAAACTAACCTCATTATAAATCTCTGTTGTTTGAACTACACTCTACAAAAATTAAAGTTGAGAACTTATTAAAAAGCAAATAGCCTCACATTCCATTTGAACATATATTCATGCTTGAGAAGCAATAAAAGCAAACCTATGGGTAGGCATGTTTATAAGCCAATGCATATGCCATTTGGTCATTTTATGTGGTATTGCCAGAATGGGGCCCACAGGCTGTTTACCAGCCGTGATTGTATGGGCACCTGAAATTTGATGCCACAGAGGACTCTCCTGCACTAGCCACCTGAGGGGCCCAAAGTTGTCAGCATTAGGGACAGTCATTTTATTGAAGAATTATAGTTCAGAAGACCCCTCTCAAACTCAGTTTCAGAGAAGGCAATTCAACACAACAGTAAGGAGTTTACTGAAGGAATAATGACATCTAATATTTATATGGTGCTTACTAGCTTCCAAGTACTTCACAGTTACAAATTCATTAGCCCTGTGAATAAGGTATAGCCATTATCCCCATTTTTATAGAGGAGGAAACTGAGGCACAGAGAAGTTAAGTAACTTGCCCAAGGTTACACAGTTGGTAAGTGGCCGAGCTTGGATTCTCAGGTCCCATATTATGGCTCCAGTCTTATCCTCTTAACATTATGTATTTGTGGCCACTGTAAAAATTACATCAATTCCACGGCTTAAAACAGCACAAACTGTTTTACGGTTCTATAGGTTAGAAGTCCAACATGGGTCTCACTGGGCTAAAATCAAGATGTGGAAGGGCTGCATTCTTTTCTAGAGGCTCTGGGGGAGAATCTGTTTCCTTTGCCTTTTCCAGCTTCTAGAGACGGCTGCATTCCTTGGCTCATGGCCCCATCTTTCATCTTCAAAGCCAGCAACAGTCCTTCTCACATCACTTTATT
The DNA here is from genome assembly GCF_964165515.1 of Mesoplodon bidens. NCBI lineage: Eukaryota > Metazoa > Chordata > Mammalia > Artiodactyla > Ziphiidae > Mesoplodon > Mesoplodon bidens. The sequence continues at coordinate 78,197,418 of NC_138167.1, read as the reverse complement.
TCACTCCTTGCCTCTGTCCTTACATCTCCTTCTCTGACTCTTCTGCCTTTCTCTTCCATTTTTAAGGGCCCTTGTAATTACACTGGCCCCATCTGGATAATCCAGGCTAATCTCCCTGTTTTAAAGGCAGCTGATTAGCAACCTTAATTCCCTTTTGCCACGTAGCTTAACATGATCACAGGTTCTAGGGATTAGGATGTGGACATCTTAGGGGACTGTTATTCTGCCTAGCTCAGCTATGTAAATGTGCCAATCTCTAAAGCCCCAAGGATCTAGAACAGGTAAGTTTTGATGGGGGAAAAGAAGGAAGAAAGGAAGGGATGGAGGGTTTGGGCAGTAGGATTTGGAGGCGTTAAATGAAATGACATGTAAAATACTTAGCCTGGTACCTGGCCTATGGTAAAGCACTCAGTAATTGATAGCTATTATTATTTTTATTATTAATGCTAACAGTATTAGTAGTTAGTATTACTACTCCTATAAACCAGGAGCACAGGGAGAATCCTTGGGAGAATCTCTGAAGACTTGCAGTTGGTGTATAAAGGGAAGGTTTGAGGTACAAACAGTGATTTTTGCAATGGTAACTATCTGACCCGAACTGGAATAGCATTACTTTTAAACTAAATTCTACTCAGTGTTCCAGATATGGACTGAATGTTTGTATCCCCCAAAATACACACGTTGAAATCTAATCCCCAAGGTGATGGTATTAGGAGGTGGGGCCTTTGGGAGGTGATTAGGTCATGATGCCCCAATAAAGGGGATTTGTGCCCTTCAGAGATCTAGCTCACCACCTTTCCACCAGGTGGGGATACAGTGAGAAGTCTGCAACCTGCAAGAGGGGCCCTCACTGGAACTTGATCATGCTAGCATCCTGATCTCAGATTTCCAGCCTCCTGGAAATAAATTTCAGTTGTTTATAAGCCACTCAGTCTATGGTAGTTTGTTATAGCAGCCTGGACTAAGCCAGGCTGTATTACCATTTCACATCTATTTATCAGTAACAAGTGCATATTTGTTTTCTAAACCCTCTCAGCCTAGCTATCTAAAGATACTGATTTTTCTAGTGTGTGCCTTTTACTGTATTTTCTTTTCAGCGTTTGGAGGTTTTGTGTTGTTTTCATTGATCTGAAATCTTGAGAGAGTCCTTTAGGCAAAGAGAGACTGAGATTGATTTCAGTAGGATTAATGTTCTTTTAGTGCCCCCATGACTTACAGCTGTCTCGGAGCCCTTGTTGTATGACAGACACGTATTCTGCATTAGGCTCGTCAATGTGCAGGTTGTTGGTATTGATCCATAGAGTCAGGGGAAACAGATCTTTCCTGGAAAGTTTTAAACTGAGATGAAAGTGAAACAAGCTGCATAGCCTGAGATTTGTGCTTCTTGATGATGTGGCTCCTTTTAGGTAGCACATAACTTAGTGACTCCAGTTTTAAGGCACAAAGAGGGCACCTAGTCATGTGGGAAAAGTGTACCTTTGGGTGTCTGGAGATCCAGTGGTTAGTTAGCTGTGTTCTCTTAGTATTTGTGGGACCAGCTTTGGATAGTCCCTTAGAACTCTTTTATTGCCATTTATCCATCTGTAAATAGTTCTTTAACATTTATCAACTTATTCATTTAACAAATGCTTTTGTATTATTATGTGGCAAGTATTGTACTATATAGTAGGGTAATATATATGTTACTATGTATTCATATGTATATTTATACGTATGTACTTTTTGTGTGTGTGTGTGTGTGTGTTACACGGGCCTCTCACTGTTGTGGCCTCTCCCGTTGCGGAGCACGGGCTCCAGACACGCAGGCTCAGTGGCCATGGTTCACGGGCCCAGCAGCTCCGCGGCATGTGGGATCCTCCTGGACCAGGGCACGAACCCGTGTCCCCTGCATCGGCAGGCGGACTCTCAACCACTGTGCCACCAGGGAAGCCCTGTACATATTTATTTAAAATTTTAACTCGAGCGTGTCAAATTTGACAGGAAAGAGGCTATTTGACTCATCAAAGTGGTACAAGGCAATTTAGAGCACCTTTGGGAAGAGGGAAGACTTGCCAAATTTAGGTACAATAAAATAAAGAAGGGTTAACTTAAAGGAGAAGGAAGGAGCCTGGGACCACATCTGTGGGTGGATTGTCTATGATGTAATGACACTGTGCACGATGTCACGTGGAACAGTAGTGGTCAGAGGGGGAGGAGACCACTGTGCCTGGTAGGTACCTGTGCCAGGCTCTGTGCCACGTCTTCTTCATTCATTGTGTCCTTTGACCTTTGCAGCAACACTGCAACATAATTTTATGATCCTCACTTTACAGAGGTGGAACCCAGGCTCTGAGAATTAAACGGTTTACCCAGGGCTGCATAGTAACAAGCAGACTTTGGGGTTAGAGCCCCAATCTGCCTGATTTCAAACTCCTGCTTCTTCCATGATACCATAGCTAGCATTTACCAAGTACTTACTAGACATTGGGCTACCCATGAGACTGATATATAGTATTGTGATTTCCATTTAGAGGTGGAGAAATGGAACAGAGAGAGAAAGTCAGTTATCTGACAGAAGCACAGCTGGCAGAAGCAGGAAACCCTCTTGCCTGAACAGTCAGATTCCACGAACTCAGTCTTACCTGCTCTGCTGGCGCACTCACACCCTGGCTCTCCTTTATCTTTATTAGGGTTTGGGGATGAAAGACAATAGACTCACCTCTTTTAAATCACTAGTCTTGAATCTAAGGGAAGGGCAGGCCCGCTGGTAACAATTGTAAGGCCTCGGGCAAGAGTACAAATGAACCCTATAGCCCGTGTGTCTCAATAATTAAAAGTAATAAATGATGTTAACAATTAAATACAACACCGTCTCTCCTACCTCGACAAATACACCTGCATAAAGACCTGGAAGTCCAAGTGCTCAGGCTCCTCAGAGGTCCTTTCCACTGTTGGGTGCGAGAAACAGCACCCCTACTGCCCCATGGCCTGCCCTCTTCTCTTCCCACCCATAGTTCCATCCCACACTGGGCTGCTGAGACTCATACAGGTGGATACCCCAGCCCCCGTCCAGGCGCCATCCACAACCCCTGCTTGGCTACCATCAGAAAGAGCGGTGTCTTCAAGAGGCCCACAGGGGCTTTCCTGGTGGCGCAGTGGTTGAGAGTCCGCCTGCCGATGCCGGGGACACGGGTTCATGCCCCGGTCTGGGAAGATCCCACATGCCGCTGAACAGCTGGGCCCGTGAGCCATGGCCGCTGAGCCTGCGCGTCCGGAGCCTGTGCTCCGCAACGGGAGAGGCCACAACAGTGAGAGGCCCGCGTACCACAAAAAAAAAAAAAGAGGCCCACAAAGACCTGGAAGTGGGCTTGGCACTTTGGGGGCGGGCTCCGGTGGGCACACGCCCTTGGCCTTGCCGACAGCTCACCTCGTGAGGAGCAGTCAGCTCGGGGAGGCCTACGTGTGAGCCCTGTGAGGTCCTGGGCCTGGGCAAGGTACTTCTTACTTCTAAGTGTAGCACTAAGGAGGGGATAGACGTTAAACCTGTGGCCTTCGGGAAGAGTGCTTTATTCACATGCCGGCTGACCCAGGACCATGTCTTAGAAGTGTCTTTATCCCTGGGGATACACCCTATTCTTCTCGTTTCCCACTTCTTCACAGCACCCACACCATCAGTTTTGTGTTTCCCTCTCCTGACTAATGCTGCCACCCCTGCACGATGACCGCCTTCCTCACCAGCCGCCATCACTACCAAATCCCTTTGGTCCTAGATCCTCCTTTCTGACCTCACTGCCACTGCCTTGGTTGAACTGGCCACCACCTCTTGGGGGAACAGTTATAAGTCTCCTCGCTCCCTCTGTCTCTCCCCACTCCCCAGTCTGTTCACCACACTCATGTCACAGGTCATTGGCCAGGCTCTGGTCACCAGCCCATACAGCAATTTGAACAATTCCCTTCCTCCACAATCCACAGCCCACAGATTGGCTAGCAGAGCCTGGGCCGGATTCCTCCCTTTCCTCAGCTCCTTAGCCAGGCACCCTCGGCAGGGAATTCCACGCACTGCTCCATGTGGCAGCATTGCTTCCTTGCTCAAGACCTTTCAGAGATTCCCTACGTCCTTTGAGATCAAGTTCAAACTCCTTCGCATGGCACCGAAAGCAGCTTCCCCAGCTTCTCCCCTCCCACCTAGCCTCCCGGGCTGGACAGGCTGGATGATCCTACAACATGGCAGCGGGGGTTACCCGAATGCCTCGTGACTGATGCTCCCTCTTCCTGAGGTGGGCTCTCATTCTGCTCATTGCCTGGTGAAAGCCTTTCTTCCCCCAGGAGCTAATCCAGATACCGCTGTCTTTATAAGACCTCTTATGTCTCATGCAGACGGCATTAGACTTCTGGGCCCATTAGCCTTCGTAAATGTTGTGATTATGGCACTGATTATATACAATTATTTGTTTCCATCCATGTGTGTGTGTGGCACAAAGCTCAATGCAGCAGCCAAAAGTAATTAGAAGGGAGTTCCAGCCTTTACTCGAGTTTCTCAAAGGACACAAAGAGAAGCCAAGTACACGGTCCTCAGAAACTCCTACTCATTCTCCTTCCTTCATACCATCCTGTACTCAGGTGTTGCCCTTTTTCTCCCCCGACAAACCCATTCCTCCTTCACCCCAGCCTGCACAGTTTTTCTTTCCTCTTCCTTTATTGTTCCTCTCCTCCTCACAAGCCTCACTGCTATCTCCCATCGCTTTCTTATGAGGACTGACATAGCTTCTCCACCAGGGGGAAAAAAAAAAAATCCATCCTTTTCAGGAGAGGGTAAATTAGACCATAAATTACAGGATTGTCTTTGTTGGGTTAGAGACTGTGCCAGTCAGATTATGCTACATCCTGCTGCAGTAACAAACAACCCTCAAATCTCAGTGTCTGGCTTCTTTCTTGCTCACCTAACACATTAGCTGTGGGCCACCTGAGGCTCTTCTTCACAGGTCTCCTTTCTTATGAGATCTTGCCTGAAGAAGCAACCTGTGCCTAAGGCACACATTCTCTCTCTCTCTCTTTAATTGAAGTAGCGTTGATTTACAATGTTATGTTAATTTCTGCTGTACAGCAAAGTGACTCAGTTATACATACATATACATTCTTTTTTATATTCTCTTCCATTATGGTTTTTCTCAGGATATTGAATATAGTTCCCCATACTATATAGTAGGACTTTGTTGTTTATCCATTCTACATTATATATATAATAGTTTGCATCTACTAATCCCAAAATCCCAGCCCATCCCTCCCCCCACTCCCCTCCCCCTTGGCAACCACAAGTCTGTTCTCCATGTTTGTGAGTCTGTTTCTGTTCTGTAGATAGGTTCATTTGTGTCATGTTTTAGATTCCACATATAAGTGATATCGTATGGAATTTGTCTTGCTCTTTCTGACTTAACTTCACTTGGTAGGTAAGGCATGCATTCTCATGGAAGAAAAAAAAAGTAATTGTCGAGCCACACAATGGCTCTTAAAATTTCTGCTCATATTGCATCTGCCAAACAAGTCTCACAGCCAAGCATGGTAATAGGGAGAGGAATTATACTTCTCCCCAGGGAAGGGGGCTGTAGGTCCTTGATAATGGGTAGGGATATATAATCCTCACAAAGAAAAGCAGCCAATTAGGAAAAATAATGCAATTTACCTAGGAATAACCCACGTTAGTATTTTTTTTTTTTGTCCCGTCACATTTATATAACACAGTAGTCTGTGAGCTCTTTCAGGGCTCAGATGATGTCTTATGCTGTTTTGTTTTGTTTTGTTTTAGAAACCTTTTAGTTTTTTAGGAGAGGAAGTTTCCATGAAAGTTAGCAAAGATTCAGGCAGAAGAGAGAGAAACTCTGTGGGACAGAAATCAGACATGGGATTGGAAGTTTTCAAAATTCAACTTCATAGACCATCTTTTTCTTTTTCTTTTTTTTTAAATTGAAGTACAGTTGATTTACAGTATTATATTTCATGTGTACAGAATAGTGATTCAGTATTTTGCAGATTATACTTCATTAAAAGTTATTCCAAGATCATGGCTGTAATTCCCAGTGCTATACAGTAGTACATCCTTGTTTATCTATTTTATGCATAGTATACCATGGTGGTATTTCTTTCAGGTTAACAAACAGGACAGGTAGATGTCTGCTTATGTGGTATGTGATTTCTAAGAGAAGGAGTCAGCCTCTTCCCCTGACCTGTTTCTTTCTCTACAGTCCTGTACCACTCAGGCTCCATTCAGGAAAACTGAAACTCAGCAGTTATTTTAACAGAGGTTAAGGGGGGGAATTGATTAGGTAGATATCAGAGAACTAACATGTCACCCAGGGAGCGCTGAGGCCACACAGAAAATAACTTCAGGAAGTGAAGCAGCTACTGCTCCAAGGGCCAGAGGAACAGAAGGAAGAGGGTGAGGTTCTCGGAACCTTTAGAAGCTCAGAGGAGGAGCCCTGGAGCTGAGCCCTATACCTCTGAGGAGATGTTGCCCTGGCTGGCACCTCTGGGGTATGGGACAATGTAGTGAGTCTAGTTTGGAGTATTTTTTAAAAGATGAAAACTGGAACCAATTGCCACGATGAGGTTGAAGAATCACTGCTGGGGTGACATCGACAAGGAGAACGGGCAAACAGGAAAGACCGAGTCCCCTTGCCTCCATTTTTTTCCCCTTCCAGTGCCTCCTACTGGCAGAACATATCAGAGAGCCAGATGCAAAGTAGAATTGTCGTTGGCAGGGTCCCTGCTCCAACACATAGAGAATATAGAAGAGGGAAGCTAAAAGATAACTTAGTAAGCAGTACACTCCCTAATACCTGGAATTTTACAGTACGAACTTTAATCCTTTGGCTAAAGTCATCTGCATTTAAAATAAAAAACGTCCCTGGGAAAAGTGAAATTTTTAATGTTATTTTTCCTTTATATCCCATTATGAATAAGTTTATCAGATCTTTCCTAGAGAGTTAAAAACAAGGGGAGGAAGGAAGAGCCCTAGAGGGGGTACTGTCGCTGTAGCAGGAATAGATAGAGGTTGCCACTAAGATGGAAGAGAGGGGGAAAATGGTCAAAAAAGAAAAAAAAAGACAGGGATTAAGGAAGATAAATTTTTACCAAATTCCAAATTTTGTAGATGCTTGATGTAATTTCTAGGTCTTTGCTGGTCACAACAACCAAAATAAACTGCAGGAAAGTAGACAAATCTGTCCCTTTGGTCAGCACTCGGACCTACTGAGCTCCAATAAGGGAATATAAAAACAAGATCCATGACCAAGACCAGACTAAGACAATAGCCATGGATGAGTCACTGAATGATTAATTTACACAGTGACAATTACTTAGGTAATTCAGGAGAAACCTTACTATTGACTGAATGACAGTAGGCACCCTAATTAGTAGAAAGCTAAGGCCTGGGTTATCCTAAATTGGATTTTTCTGGTCTGAGGAGTAATTAGGACATCGCTTATGTTTCCAAACTTGCGTGTACAGATTTTTAAAAAAATTATTTCCTCTTCATTCTGGCTCACTTGAGTGGCAGATAAAAGTGATCTCTAATAAATTTAAATATTGCAGTGCTTTCATGTTTCCATTCTGAATATCCAGTTCAATTCAGTCAGCGTCTGACAGGCACTGTGTAGGGCTGGACAAAGATGAATGAATCACAGTTTTTGTCCTTAAGTGTTAATGGTTGAGCTCACAGAGGCTCTGGAGTTTTGGGGTCCTGGACCCCAAATCCCAGCTCTGCAAATCACAAGCTGTATGATTCTGAGCTTCAATTTCTTTACTCATAAATTGGGAATAATAATACCCATGTAATATTGTAAAAAGTAGCAGCACAGTATTTAAGTACATATGATAAATGTTCAATAAATTTGTTATTGTTAATAATATATGTACCTGATATATAAATAGATAATTTTGATATATGTGAACTTTCTCACTAAAGATGGAGATACTGTAGGATTGGGCTGAATTGTTACTAATTCCAGGATATCACTTTTTTCTCTCTTCTTCTTCCCTCCATCTTTTGCTCCTCCTGCCACCTCCTCTTCCTCCAGAATTATCCAGATAACTGTCCATCTCCCTAGTTCGCTTGGTTCTGTGTATATCTAGCCAACATCAGAGATACTGTTTGGCCTACCATGTCTTAACAATAGGCCAAGTGGATGCATATTCTCCTGTTAGGTGACTGACATTTCAAAAATATTTGATTCAAGCAATGATTCTCCAACCTTTTTTTACAATGACACACGGGAATGGTTACTTATGCAACACACTCCTTTGTGCTTTACTGTTCCTCTAAACAGTACATTGGTTTTAAAAAATAATTAGAATGGATTTGAGGTACCTTTATAATAACATCAATTTACTCCCATATATTCCATTCCCAAATTTAGGCACTTTAACTGTTACTAGTGTCAAATTAATTATGACACACCTCACCACTAATCATGTCCTGATGTGACATGTGGATGAGACTCCCAAGTTTGTCTGTTGCTTCTTTCTTAAAACCTGTCCAAATGAACATACCAGAAATGCCACTCTTAGATATGTTCTTCTTTGAGAAACACTTGCTCATGTGCATTTCGTAGCATTATTTATAATAATAAAACATTAGAAATAGCTTAAATATACACCAGCAGGAAAGTGAACCAACAAACTGTAGTGTCCTCATACAACAGACTTCTAAGCAGCAAGAAATATGATTGGACGAGAGCTCCTTTTGTCAACATGAATGAAACTCACATGGTTGCACAAGGAAAGTAAGTTGCAAAAGAATGAGTAGAGCATGATACCATTTCTGTAAAGTTTCTAAACATACAGTCTAATGCTGTATTTTTAGGAATACAGCATTTTTGTGTATCTGAAAATATTTTATTAAAATAAAGATTTTTTAATACTTGATTTCAAAATAGCAGGTACTTATTTATCAGGGCGTGTTAGAACTTTGAGGATCAGTAATCTTTATAAAAAGTGTCAAAGAGAGAGCTAATAATATCATAAACCTGCCATTTATGAGCACAGTGTGTACATGAGTACACTGCAGGCAACACCTCCTAATCTTCAAACCTCTCTCTGAAGTGGGTATTATTGTTGACCCATTTGAAAGATCAGGATACTGGGGCTTAGAGAAGTTACTTTTTAAAATTCAAATAGTTAGTACTTGGCAGAACCAAGACTCTAACCCAGGTTTGTTTTACCTTGAACCAATAAAGTAGATGCTATTATAAGAGCTCTTGGGTTCATAAAAAAGTATTCTATCTATCCATGAGGCAGCTTCTTCCTTCTGAATTGTGAGAAAATAAGTTTCTATTGTTTAACTTACCCAATCCATTGTACTTAGTTATGGCAGCTGTAGCAAACGAATACACGTAGTTGTTATACTTCGTTTGTAATGATAGTTTGACTAGGTATAGAAATCCTTTTCCCTTAGAATTTTTAAAGTCTTGATCCTTTGATTCTAAAACTCAATATGGTCACTGAGAACGTCAAAAACATTCCAGTTCCTAATTCCCTCTATGTAACTTGTTTTCTCCTCTATGGAAGCTTTGTATGATCATTTCTTTGTCCCCCATGTTCTGAAATATCATGGTTATGTATCTTGTTGTGGCTCTGTGGTCATCTATTGTACTGGTCCCTTTCAACTTGACTACTCTTATCTTTCAGTTCACAGAAATTTTCTTGAATAATTCTTGAATTTTGTGGATGAGTTGTTCTTCTCCTTCTAGAATTCTTATTTTTCAGATATTGGACTTCCTGAGCTGAGACTCTCACATCCTTATCTTTCCTCTTCATTTGTTATCTATACTTTTTTGCCCTGGGAGATTTCTACAACTTATTTTCAAATTCTTCTATTGAGCTTTAATTTCTACTCTCATTTTGTTTTAGTTTCAAAGGACTATTTTATTCTCGTAAGGTTCTAGCTTTTTAAGATCATATTTTGAGCTTTTTTCACAATTGCATTATCTTCTTAACTCTGAACATAATGATTTTTTAAATTGAGGTATAATTGACATATAACACAGTAGTTTCAGGTGTACAGTATAATGATTATTTGTATATACTGCAAAATGATCACCACAATAAGTCTAGTTAACATCCATGACCATACATAGTCACCATTTTTTTTTCTTGTGATAACTTTTAAGATTTACCCTTAGCAACTTTCAAATATGCAATGCAGTATTATTAACTAAAGACACCATGCTGTACATTACTTCCCCATAACTTATTTATTTTATAGGTGCAAGTTTGTACCCTTTGATCCCCTTCACCAACTTTGTCCACCCCCACCCTCAGTAACCACCAGTTTGTTCATTTGTTCTCCGAATCTAGGAGCATGTTTTCTTTTTTAGATTCCACGTATAAGCAAGATCATAGGTTATTGGTCTGTTTTCCTCTGACTTACTTCACTTAGCATAATGCCCTCGGTATTCATCCATGTCATCACATGGCAAGATTTCCTTCTTTTTTATGTCTGAGTTATATATATACAACAACACACTTTCTTTATTATTCATTTATTGATGGACACAGGTTGCTTCCATATCTTGGCTATTATAAATAATACTGTAATAAATATGGGGGCACATATATCTTTTCAAGTTAGTATTTTCATTTCCTTCAGATAAATACCCAGAAGTGGAATTGCTGCATCGTATAGTATATGGTAGTTCTATTTTTAATTTTTTGAGGAACATCTGTGCTGTTTTCAATAGTGGCTGTACCAGTTTAAAATCCCACCAGCAGTGCACAAGGACTCCCTTTTTTCCACATCCTCACCAACACTTGTTTCTTGTCTTTTTGATAATAGCCATTCCGATAGGTCTGAGATGGTATCTCATTGTGGTTTTGATTTTATTTTCTCTGATGATTAGTGATGTTGAGCATCTTTTCATGTTGGCCATCTGTATGTCTTCTTTAGAAAAATGTCTATTCAGATCCTCTGCCCATTTTTTTATATCAGATTGTTTTTTTGTTTGTTTTTTGTTTTTTTTGCTATTGAGTTGTATGAATTCTTTATATATTTCAGATATTAACCCCTTATCAGGTATACGATTTACAAATATTTTCTCGCATTCCGTAGGTTGCCTTTTCATTTTGTTGGTGGCTTCCTTCTCTGTGCAGAAGCTTTTTAGTTTGATGTAGTACCGCTTGTTTAGTTTTGTTTTTGTTGCCTTTGCTTTTGGTGTCAAATCCAAATAAATCATCACCAAAAGCAATGTCAGGGAGCTTACTGCTTATATTTTCTTCTAGGAGTTTTATGGCCTCAGGTCTTACATTCAAGTCTTTAATCCATTTTGAGTTAATTTTTATGTATAGTGTAAGATAGTGGTCCAGTTTCATACTTTTGCATGTGGCTATCCAGTTTTCCCAACACCATTTATGGAAGAGGCTGTCCTTTCCCCATTGTATGTTGTTGGCTCCTTTGTCATAAATTAATTGACCATGTGTGTGGGTTTATTTCTGGGCTCTCAGTTCTGTCCCGTTGATCTTTGTGTCTGCTTTTATGCCAGTACCATATTGTTTTGATTACTGCAGCTTTGTAATATAGTTTGAAATCAAGGCATGTGATACCTTTAGCTTTGTTTTTTCTCAAGATTGCTTTGGCTATTCAGGGTCTTTTGTAATTCCATACAAATTTTAAGATTTTTTTTCTATCTCTGTGAAAAATGCCATTGGAATTTTGAGAGGGACTACATTGAATCTATATATTGCTTTGGGTAGTATGGACATTTTAACAATATTAATTTTTCCAGCCTATGAGCATGGAATATCTTTCCATTTGTGTCTTCTTCAATTTCTTTCATCAATGTCTTACAGTTTTCAGTGTACAGGTCTTTCACGTCCTTGGTTAAATATATTTCTAGGTATTTTATTCTCTTTGATGCAATTGTAAATGAGATTGTTTTTTAATTTCTCTTTCTGAGAGTTCATTATTAGTGTATAGAAATGCAACAAATTTTTGTATATTGATTTTGTATCCTATAACTTTACTGCATTTGTTCTGACAGTTTTTTAGTGGAGAATTTAAGGTTTTCTATAAATAATATCATGTCATCTGCAAATAGTGACAGTTTTACTTCTTCCTTTCCAATTTGAATGCCTTTTATTTCTTTTTCTTGCCTAATTGCTCTGCCTAGGACTTCTAATACTATGGAGTTTGGCGGGGGAAAGAGGGGGTTGTCTTTTTTCCTCCCATTTTTATTGAGATGTAATTGACATACAGCACTGTATAAGGTTAAGGTGTACAGCATAATGATTTGACTGACATACATCATGAAATGATTATCACAATATGTTTAGTGAACATCCAATAGTATGTGACTAAAAGTTACAACAGTTGGCCTCTTGTCTTGTTCCTGATATTAGAAGAAAAGCTTTCAGCTTTTCATCATTGAGTGTGATGTCAGTTGTGGGCTTGTCATATATGGCCTATTCATAATTATTTTTTAAATATTTCATCACTCTACATAGCCTAATTTCCTCTAATGTATTTCTTTCTGATTGTTTTTGTCTCTTTGCATTTTTCTCTATCTTTTGTGTTAATAGATTTCTTCAGATATGTAGTAATCTTTGGCTGGCTGTCCATATTTAAGAATAGGAAATGCAAAACTTGAGAAGAAGTTTAGAGTATAAGGTAGGGCCTGTCAACTGTGGGCTTTGTGGCTGGGTAGTTTTATTTTGGAGTCTCCGATGTCACTTTAGATTTTTCATCTTAGGCTGGTCGAATTCCCCAGAGAGGTCTCTGCCAGTCTTCTGCCTGAAAAGTCAAGGCCTGGCTGCCAGTGTTATAGAGCCTAAATGAATGAAGATAGCTGGGAGTCTCAGCATCCAGGATGCAAATATTCACTTGATCCTCCGGAGTTCACTATGGTACCCCTACTCCTAACCATGCCTGATGTCTCAGTTCAGAGACTATATTACCCTATCAAAAAAAACAAAAAACAAAAAACAAAAAATACCTCCAGTACTCTGTTAGGGTACAAGTGAGGATCTAGGGATCTGACTTCTTCCTAAGCAGCTTTCAGCCAGTACTTATTTTAGCATCCCCTTCAGCCCACTTCTAGAGGTCACTGGTGCCCCAGTTCTACGATTTTATGAGATTTTGTAGCATAAATATAATTTGTCTTGGTTCTCCCCGGAGCTGATTTAGTATTCAGCTTTTTCTGGTCTCCTAACTGTTACCACTTATCGGTCTACTTTTCTCATTCTAACATTTTCTTGCTATTTTCTTCTGCTATCCCCATCCCTTGAGTGTTACACCTTTATTTAAACACAAACACACACACATTGCTATTATTTTCATGGGGTTTTGAGAGAGAGAGAAATTGAATACAGGTGTTTAATTTTCCATCCTTACCTGAAAGTCTCAAGAGCACGTATTTCTTAATTTGTATTTAACATTCAAATAGAAAAGGTGAGATTGTGAAGTACAATTAAAAATGACCATTGGAATAAAAATGTCTCACATTGCTTTTTATTCCAGTAGCTTATCGCCTAAAAAGAGGCCTGAAAATTTTTACCAGTCAGGACTCTGAATATTATATATTTAGTTCGATAATCATCTCATCCTTTTCCTCATAACAAGTATACTTAAGAAGTTAGGGGAATTCCCTGGCGGTCCAGTAGTTAGGACTCCGTGATCTCACTGCCAAGGGCCCAGGTTCAATCCCTGGTGGGGGAACTAAAATTCCACAAGCTGCGCAGTGCAGCCAAATAAAAAGGTTATTGCACTGCAGTTGCCTAAAGCCCCCAAAACTATCAAAATAGGTCTTGTCACATAAAAAATTAATTGGTTGCTTTGTTCCTACTTAGATTTTCACTAATTTGAGGACACAATTTAAGTGACAATTAACTGTATCACCTTTGCTTCTCTTTGTTAAAAAAAAAAGGGAGGTCTCTATTTAAAAGTCTAATTAAGAAAGTTTCCTGAAATATTTATCTTTAAGGTATTAACCTTCACTTTTCTTTTTGTATTATGAAATAGTACAATTTCAACCATCACGAAAGACTGGTCTGTTGGTCATCTACTGCTATGTAACAGTAAAACTTACTGGCTTAAAACAGCACATGTTTTATTTGCTCATGATTCTTTTGTTTGAGCAGTTTGTGCTGGAATCAGCTGGTCAGTTCTTCCACTGGTTTCAGTTGGGGTCAACACATGGTTGCAATCATCTCTTTGCTCAGCCAGGCTGGACAGTCTGAAATTCTCTCCCTTACATGTCTGGTGGGTGGTGCCAGCTTGTGGCTGGGTTTCTCTCTACGTGGTCATTTATCTTCAGAGAGGCTAGCTCAGGCTTCTGTATGTTGGCAGTCTTGGGGCAGTGTTCCAAGTGGACAGGAGTGGGTGCTCAGAGCTTGGGCCTCAGCTCAGAACTCAACAAAAATCACTTCTTCCACATTCTGTTGATGAAAGCCAGTCACAAGACATACTCAGATTCAAGTGGTGAGGAGATTGACTCTATCTCTTGATGGAAGAAGCAAGAAATTCACATCACAACGGGATGTGTATATAGGAATGGGAGGAAGTGTGACCATTTTTTGCATTCCACCACAGTCTTCCCTCTGGCATGTATTTTATTCACATTTCTCCCACAGAGAAAATATGCTCATTCCCATTTCAGGATCCCCAGAGTTCTCATCCCAATATGACATTAGGCTCAAAGTCCAGGATCTTTCGTTCCAACATCAGGTTTAATTGGGGATGAGAATCCTTGGAAGCAGCTCTTCAGGTATAGTTCTTGGACCAGAGACCTGTTAATATAAAAGTCAAACTAACTGCCCCTTAACTTTGCAACAGACGGTGAGGAGAGATGGGCCAAGATAATTACAATAGATGCTTCTGTTCAAAATGGAGAGCAACAGAAGCAGAGCAGTTCTGAAATCCAGTGGGGCACATACTCCAAGCCCCTGTGCTCTAGGGCCAAGAAACATGCCTTCATTAATAATCTGTTTCTGTTTCTTTCTTTGCCATATGCCTTAGATTTTTAAATTTATAGAAGTCAATAAGGTGGCTATGAATCTAAAATACTTACACAGCACCATCTATAGGTAGTTAAATGCTTCTTGAGAAAGTTTCCACTTGAAGTTTTAAACCATGGAGATTTTCATATCTTGGAGGATACTTGTTTATTTTATCAATTTCAGAAATTTCATAAGGTAGGTATTAAGCCAAATTTTTAAAAACCTCTTCATTGCCTTTATTTCCCCCAAAGTAGTAACACATACGAAGAAAGCATAACTATAAAATAAAACTGATTTTCAGAATCTTTAAGTTAGAGAAAAATGTAAAATTTATCTGTGATATAATCTGATGATTTCTGCAACATTCAGTGGGTCTCTAGGTATGGGAAAACACATGGTCTGATTATTTACCCGGGCCCTAGAATAAGGAACAAGGCAGTCCAAGCCCTGCCTGCATTCTGCAGGAGAAGGGGGCAGACAGTGAACATGTAGATACATCTCTCCCCACCCCTGCCCCAATAAAAAATACAAAGTAAAACTTAAGAAGAAAATAAAACAAGGTAATAGAACAGAGAGGGAGTAACTTGTGAAGCAGGAGAGTGACAGTCCTAGCTAGGATGGTAAGGAGGTGACATTTAAGTTGAGACCAAAAAGTGATGCAAAAATCTAGGAACAGCATGGGCAAAAACCCTAGGCAATAACAAACTGGATTTTTTCCAAGGACAGAAAAAAGGGCAATGTTGCCGGTTTACAGTGACCGAGGGGGAGAAGAAAGGAGATGAAGTCATTGGTGTAAGCAAGAACCAGACTATGTATGAGCATTTAGACCATGGAAAGGTGTTTGGGCTTTATTCAAAAATCAGTGGGATGTCATTGAAGAGCTTTAAGCAGAAGAGGGATAAGATTTTATTTATGTCTTAAAAGATCATTGCCTCATAGATTCATAGAGAATGAACTAAAGGGAGAAAGAGTGAAATTAGAATAGTCAGGCGGCTACTGCAGTAGTCCTGGAAAGAGCTTTGAAGCAAGAAGTGTGAGAAAGAATCAGATTCAGGGTAACATTTGGGAAGAGGAGCCCAAAGAACTTGATTGGATATCAGATATGAGAGCCAGAGGATCAAAGATAATTTCAAGTTTGTGACTTGAGAAATTGGGTGCATAGTAGTGCCATTTTTTAAGATGGAAAAGACCAGGGAGAAAGGAGGTTTTTCTTTTACAAAGGTGCAGATCAAAAGTTCTGTCTGGGACATGTTGGGTTTGAGTTGTCTCTTAGACTACAAATGTGATCTCAAATAGATGATTGGATGCTATATCCAACTGCCTACCAACTAGGTTTAGTGATCTATTTCAATAATTTATTGTCTCACTTTGTGACTGTCTAACCCTGTCCTTGGGCAGTTAAGGCATTATGACTGTCATTTTCCTGACAGATTACTGTGTCTCAGAGAGGCTCAGTGACCTCCCCAAAACCACACAGCTAAAGGAGAAGAGCAGGACTTGAATTCAGGTCTTCAGGCAACCTGTACATGGACCTGGAGGGCACGCTCACCCCTCGCCCAGTTTCCTGCTCCAGTTACTGTAGTCAAAGGGGGATTCAAGATAAGGACCCCATCATTAGGCTCTGCCTGCATACTCAAAGTGTCATCCACAGTTTAGGCAATTGTTTATCTGCACTGTATCAGTTAGCTCCCAGCCACATGTGGTTGTTTAAATTTTAATCCGTTTAAATTAAAGTAAAAATTCACTTTCTCAGTTACACTAGCCACAGTTCAGGTGCTTAATAGATACCTATGACCAGTGGCTACCATATTGGATAGCACAGATATAGAACATTTTCATTATCTTACAAATGTTTATCCAACGGTACTGGACTCTAGCTAATTCAAACTAAAGTAATTGTGAAGACAGTGTAGTCTTATCCTCATAGCTGTGGCCTAAGAGGAAAGTTTAGGAAAAAGAAATGAGTTGTTATCTGCTTTAAAAGTGGCATGCTGGGCTTCCCTGGTGGCGCAGTGGTTGAGAGTCCGCCTGCCGATGCAGGGGACACGGGTTCGTGCCCCTATCCCGGAAGATCCCACATGCCGCGCAGCGGCTGGGCCCGCGAGCCATGGCCGCGGAGCCTGTGTGTCCGGAGCCTGTGCTCCGCAACGGGAGAGGCCACAGCAGTGAGAGGCCCGCGTACAGCAAAAAAAAAAAAAAAAAAAAAAAAAAAAAAAAGTGGCATGCTTCATAAGCTGATTTTATACCCGGCTCTAAAAAGCACCTTTCCCCAGTTCACACCCTTGAATGTTGGCGTGTTTCTCATTTTATCGAATAGGAATATGTAAGAAAGGAGCTGGGTTCTTCCCACTTTTGCAGTCCCCTAATTAAAATACATGCATACATAACATCCACGTCCCTTCCCACCCTCCACCCACCTCCATGTATAACACCCTCAACACACAGTGCTTTGCACAGAGCAAACAGAATGCTTGACTGCTAAACAGCCAGCATATTGTGATACTCTACAACACTGCCGTGGACAGCTGGCCCCAGGAGAACATATCAGTAAAGAGCAAATAACCACAGCCCCAGGAGGTCTGGAGTTAAACCTCAGTTTCACAGCGTTTTCCTTTTCTATTTCATCCCTCCTTGAGTAAAGGAGGTCGGAGCCTTCCCAAGTAAAAACCAAGAGCTGTTCTCCTCCAGGGAAGGCAGGAGGGTAGAGGTCCTGGAGGGGGTCAGCGGGAGCTTCAGGCTCAGGTCTGCCCATTACTTAGTGAGCAGGGCCTTCCTCATAGGGCAAGATGGAAGCATTCAGAAAGCCCCCTTCACACACATGCACACAGGCAGACCTTCCAGCAGTTCCTTTTACAAAAGAATGGGAAGATTTGGAGCAAGGCATTTGTTTTTTTTTTTTTTTAATTATTTAATTATTTATTTATTTTTGGCTGTGTTGGGTCTTTGTTGCTGCTCACAGGCTTTCTCTAGTTGCGGTGAGTGCGGGGCTACTGTTTGTTGTGGTGCGCAGGCTTCTCATTGCGGTGGCTTCTCTTGTTGCGGAGCACAGGCTCTAGGTGCGCGAGCTTCAGTAGTTGTGGCATGAGGGCTCAGTAGTTGTGGCTCGCGGGCTCTAGAGCTCAGGCTCCGTAGCTGTGGTGCACGGGCTTAGTTGCTCCGCGGCATGTGGGATCTTCCCGGACCAGGGCTCGAACCCGTGTCCCCTGCATTGGCAGGCGGATTCTCAACCACTGCGCCACCAGGGAAGCCCAGCATTTGGTTTTTTAACCCTTTCTCAACACCTGCTGGTTGTATGACTTTGGGCACATTACAGAATTCCTCCAAGGGGTAGGATAAGGAGGTAGGTGCTTACAGCCTTAATCATATAGTTGATCCTCCACCAATTCAGCAGTTTATTCCCCTCCTCACCACTGAGGGTGAAAGTAAGAACAACCTAGAAGAGAAATTGCATTTTCCCTTTAGATTTTCTTTTTTCTAGTATTTCAGGGGTTTTTTATAGGTAGTGCTTATGATAAAAATGTCTTAAGTGTGTTCAGTGAAGTTTCCTTCCTACCTTCCCAGTCACCTAGTCCTTCCCATAGGCAAACAGTCTTTCCAGATGTTTATATATCCTTCCATAGTCATTCTATGCATGCACCGGCAAACATATATGTCAACACATATATCTATGTACTCCTTTACATGTGTATGTTTTCCTCTAGGACACAAATAGCTGTATGACTGTTTTGAACCTTATTTTTGCCCTGTAGTATCTTGGAGATTTTTTATATCTACACTGAGCATCCTTAATCTCTTTACAGCTGCAGTGTTCCATTGTAGAGTTGTACCATTATTTGTTTATCCACTCCTCTGCTGATGAATTATTTAGGTCACTTCCAGAGGTTTGCTATTATAACCCATGCCACAATGAACATTCTTGTACATCTGTCACTTTGCACATGGGTGAGCATACTTGTAGAATAAATTTCCAGAGAGGAATTGCTAGATCAGAGGAGATGTGATGAGGCTATATGAATAATTTTGATAGACCTGGTCAAGATGCCTTCATACAATTTGTACTTGTTTGCTGCCCAGCAGCAATGTGTGAAAGCAGAGCTGAGTTTCTAAGCCTGGGTGGAACCCTCATACCTCAGAGACTGAGCACCAAGTCTTACATTTCCCAAAACAGCTCCACTTACATGGTGTTTGTGTGTGATTTCATTTGAAGAGGGTTGTTTTGTAAGTGGCTAAGAAAAGCCTGAGAACCGTGATGTGGGAAGTCATCACTGTTCTTTCTCTTAGCCCTCCAGTTTGAAGGAGTGACAGAGAAAATGAGATTGCTCCCCACCCTACAAGAAGATCCTTAGACAAGTAACGTGGAGAGAATAGTTCATATGGTAGCTGGAAAGATGGAGTGGGTAGAAAGATTTCCAGGAAGCAGAAATAGAGGCCAAGGTATAATGAGATGAGAGTTAGTCTCATAGGTCCCCACGTTAGCTGGGGTTCTCCAAAAGATCTCATTTGTTCTCATTTGAGCCAACTTTAAGGGCTTATCATATGCCAAACCCTGTACCAGTACTGGAAACAGCGATGCACGTGGTCGGTCCCTGCTCTGAAGAAGCTCTTACAGAGAAGACAGTCATGTAGGCAAACAAGTTCTATATAATGTTATAGAAACAACAGCAATGGTGACAGCTAACTCTGAGAGCTGATGAAATGCCAGACTCAGGCTCAGCGGTGCTCCTCATCTCAGCTAATTCTGCAGAAACCCTATGAAAATGATGACAGTGCTATCCCATTTCACAGATGAGGAAACCAAGACCCAGGGAAGTTGAGGGACAGTCCCAACACCACACAGTAAGTGGCAAAGCTGGGGTTCAGGCTGAGGTCTGTCTCACTTCAAAGTCTTAAGGGAAAGTGGGCGTGATGCTGAAGCTAAAATTTCATCTCTCTCTTTCATGAAATGGTTTTCTGCTCCCTTCTCTTTTCGTAGCACCACATTGCTCTTCAGGGTGCGCATGGGGGATTCAGGGAAGGCCCCTGGAGGGAGATGTGACCTGAGCTGAGGCTCTAAGGATAAGTAGAAACAAGGAGAGCATTCCCAGCAGAGCAACTCTTGGGCTGATCCCCAGGAGAGCCAACGTCCAGGAGTCAGAAGTTTCTGCCCCAGGGAGGCAAGTGAGTGGCATGGATAAGATGACAGCCTCCAGAGCCAGACTTCCTGAGTTCAGATCCTGGCTCTGACCCTTACTGAGTGACTTGGGTGCATCACTTAACCTCTCTGGTTCTTCACCTGTAACATGGGGCTATACAGTACTGACCTCCCGGCTTTTTATAAGCGTGGAATGAGTTACCATATCTGGAGCTTAGAATAGTGCCTGGCAGCACATGCTCTATATATTTGTTCCCATTGTAGAATCTCCAGGATCCAGGTACAACCTAGATGTAAAGAAGAGGAAAACAAAATTGTGAAGCTCACCTGTGGTGCTTATTATAGAGAACTGTTACATGAGCTCCCAAAATGTAATGGGGTGCTATCAAAAACAGAAGGAAGCGGAAAACCATTTAATGGAGGAGAGACATGCGCTTTTAGCCCAGAATTGTCTTGTCAAGCATGGTCATGCTTATCAGCTTTCAGTTATCTGAAATTGTGAGTCAAAAATGGGCTTCTTTATTTGTTATCTACTTCTTTATGACATCTTTATTGGTATTAAAGTGTAGTGGTCTGTCTCAAATAAGGTGAAAAAGCAGAGGAGGATAAAATAAAAGGAACCACATTTGATGTAACTCTTAGTTTTCCCCTCTTCCTCTTTGATGTCATAAAATGTTTTCAGAAAACCCTAGAGAAGACATAAGATAAATGCTGCAGCTTTCTCATTTACCCACATAGCATTTGTCTCTCCTCCACCAAGTCAAATTACTTTTTTCCGAGAACAATATTCTATAACAGAATACAAGAGAAGTAGAAATGAGAGGAAAGTCCTTCTCCAAGAAATCGGTCCATGTGATTTACATTTTGTCTTCATATTCTCTGGCCTTTTTCTCCTTCACCCCAAACTCACATTCCCAGTTCTATTCCCAAGCCAAACCCCATGCTTGGACCACCCTTTCTCCAGGCCAGTTTTATCTCCGAATGATTTGAGCAACACCGAAGAATTCATCTTCTTGGGAAAAGAAATTTTAATAGAGAGAGAGGAGAGAGTACTGAACTCTTTGGGTGGCAGAAGTGCAGCTGGAGGGGTGGCAAGACTTGCTGAGGAAGGTGACTTCTGAGCTGGATTTTGAGGGCGATGGCTGCTACCATTGATAAGCCTTGCATGGTGTCCAATTCATGCCAAGTACCAAATAAAAGTTTGCTGAGTTAATAAACTTTATAATTTATGAAGCAATTATACTTTCCCAGTATCTCTAATATTCTACCATTTAACACGTTCTTGGTGGGGGAAGACCTGGCCACTTCGTGCTGCATTGTACAGTCCTGGAAGCTCTATCTGTTACCTGGAAAACCTCTCAGTAGGGTAGGAACACCTACTGGGAACTCAGTGTTGGGGGGGCGTGTGTGTGTGTGTGTGTATGAGTCCTGTGAGAAACTGCAGAGGCGGGGTGGGCCCTTGGCTGAGAGAGCAGCAATCTTAAGTACATGCTCTAGAAGAGAGGGGGGCCCCTTCCAGGAGAGGAGGAACATGGGAAAGGAGCGGAGAGAGGCAATTTCTAGAGACACGCCTCTGACCTCACCCCTGAGCCAGGCCAGAGCTCATTACCTAACTCTTGTGTCTATCACCCAAACCAGTTTCAGATATTAAAATTCCTGAAAATGACATGGGAGGGGATGAGGTAGACGACAAAAGGAGATAAAAACAAAATGAATTTTTAGTTAAATTTATCTAATGACCTTACTGAGAAAAAAAAAAAAACAAGATATGAGGCTTAGCCTTGGTATTAGTTGAAAGTGACTTAATTTCATTTAGCTCCAGCTCTTTCCTGACATAATGATGTGAACGTTCTCAGGAGGCTGAGAACCAAACTGCTGAGATTTGTGAGCCTCTTGCCTCTGGTGTGACCTCTGGGTTCTCTCATGCTGTTCCAGACATACGCTCTCTGTGACAGATGGAAGACACCTCTATCTAAGTCACACCAAATTATATCAAAGATTAGATCCCTTGCCTCCAATTAATCCTCAACTTGTGCTTTCAATATGTGTGTGCAGCTTCATCATACACAACAAAGACACTTTCTTCAACAATGCCACGAGAAGTAGAATTGTACATCATATTTTACAAAGAATAAAGTATGAAGAAGGAAAAAACAAAATTGGTAAGTAGTATATTAGTATAACAAGCTACATTTGATTTGGGGGATTACAGACTCTATCGTTTGGTTTTATTAAGTTGATATCAATTCTAGAAATGCTCATCATTCATAAAGCCTCTAACTGCATACTCCCCTGATGGATAACTCAGAAGTGTAAAATCTTAATAGAATCCTTAGATCGCTTTTTAAAAAATAACATGGCATCTCATTTATCTAAGATCATGGAGAAGTTCTCTCAATTCAACAAATATATAAGGAGTGCCCATTATGTGCCAGGTGCGGGGTGAGGTGTTGGGGAGATGAGCACCATTCTCTCCTGGAGCATATGTTCAAGGAGCTAAAAATGGACAATAAATAAGTAAACACAACACATAACATGAAGAAATCGAAATGGATGATGTTTCAGAGATAGACGGCTAAGGGGTGGGGGTGAGTTCAAGCTGAGATGGATGGAGTGGTCAGGGAAAGCTTTTCTGAGATGCTGAATTTGCACTGAAACCTGAATGACAAGAGGAAGCCAGTGTGGGAAGTTGGAAGAGCAGGTGTTCCAGGCACAGGGAGCAGCAAAGGACAGAGAAGAGCCGTCACACACAAGTACATCCTCCAAATAATCACCACCCCCAGTAAATAACCTCCACACATTACATTTGGGGCATTTGTACGAGAGTCTTTCCATAATATATTACCAAATATCCTTCCTTATTAAACAGATTACTATATATCAGGAGGATTTAGGTGGCTTTGTTTTTGGGTATCTCTGTCCCAGTGAGATTTTTATCAATACTTTGAAGAATGACCTATATCAGTCAGGGTCTAATCAGGACACAAGAGCCACACAGAATTTGAACAGGGAAAGTTCATATAAATAACTAACTGTGACAGAGGTTTGGAGTTCATGGAGGATTGGCTAGTAAAGGGTAAGAAGAACTCTAAAGAATAGAAGAAGAGCAGATATTAGGAGCAGCCACCACCCCTACAGACACTCCCCACAACAAAGCTGAGATGCAGACCTTGTTGGAAAGCGTGCAGCTGTGGTTCACTAGATGGCAGAGCGGTTTGCTGGGGCTTCTGTGCCAGGAGGACTCTCTGCGGATCTGCCATCTCACGTACTGGGAGAAGCTGCCTGGAGGGGTTCCAAGGAAGCCATTCATTGGGAGGCATTACACCAGCATTATTACTCTGTGAAGCTGTTCAGGGGGACACCCGCCCTTAAGGAGGTGCCGAGGCTGCTGGCCACCAGGCACGGCAGGCGCTGGATTCCACAGAAGCTATGAGCTGCAGAAGCCTACTGAGAGGAGCATGCTAGCACCAGGAGGACAAACTCCTTCCTCCCCCATTGTCCCTGCAGTGCCTTCTACTGACAAAGCTTAACATTGTACCACCTGGCAAAGGAGAAATATTTACAAGGTCCAGCTCCATTATTGCAAAGCAGGCAATGAACCTGTATTTGGAGCTAAGGGGCAATAAATTGATACCTGGCACATAGCCTAAACGGTCTTCTCATCGGGCTTTCAGGTGGGATGGAGGCCGGAAGGATGCATTATGTTAGTCATTGCAGTCAGCTCCCCATAGATCTCAGTGATCTGGAAATCTCAGCCACATCCAAAAGATGGCATTTAATAGTTTGTAAATGTAAAGTGCTGCACTCAAACTCAGCGAAACAGCTACCCTGATACCATGTGGGAGAAATGTTGCTCAACACATCTTGAAGACGGATAGACTTGGGAGGTTGAGTTGAATGCAAGTGTGAGTCACTGGTATGCCGAAGCTGCAAAACACTACTTTGATCCCAAGCTGCATAAATTAAAATACTATAGGGAGAAACAGATACCTAGTCCAGATCTGAATACACCTGGAATCATATGTTCAGTGAGAGTCAATGTAGGTGGGTATGGTGAAGTTGAACCTGATTTAGGGCTTTCTTGACTTCGATGGGGTTGTAGGTTAGCACGTTCTGATATTCTCTGCAGCAGTCATCCATCCTTGGGACACATTCCGCCGCCCCACCTCCCCCCGTCCCCAGTAATGTCCTCCATGGCCATTCTAGCTCCAAGGATTTCCTCTTCTGAATTCCAATGGCAATTATTTTTGCAGTGTCTATTTGACAATCATGTACAACTCTTCTTTCATTATGTTGAATTATTTACTTTCAATGACATTATGAAAATTCTACCAACTAAAGAGAACCACTGTTGACATTTTTGGGTACCAAATAACTTAAGTATCACATTAAGTACTCTTTTCATTTTTATACCCCATTTGTCCACGTGATTTTTTTTTAACAAACTTAGGATGTGCTGTACATACTTTTATCATACTTTTCTTGGTTAACATCATATCAGGAACATGCTAGAAAACAAGTGAATGGAAGTGAAATGATTATGGCAGTAGCTATTCTGGATTATTTCATAACATGCAAATAATTTTTAAAAACAGTCCCTTCACTAATATTGGTAGTATAATACCAGCACACCTCACAACTCATTATAACATACTAGGGTATTGAGAATCTGCAGCTAAAAATGGCTGATCTAGATAATAAGCTCCTCAGTTGTAAATAAGTTGCCTTATTCACCTTTATATCATCATTGCCTAGCACAGGCATATAGGAGGAGTGCTTGTTGAACTGAATTGAAAATCTTTTAAACATGATCAATGTCTAGCCATCAGCATTCTTACACAATCAAAAACTGTGTACAGTGAGGCCACATAGCAATTATTGTGCTTAACTTTTGCATCTCAAAATATGGGCTATTTTTACAACTAGTCAAGATGGAGACAGAAAAGGGGCAAAGACAATAATTTTTAAATGTTTTGAAAAAACACGAGAAGTGCAGTATTGTTACTAGTAAGAAATGATCATTGTAAAAGTTTCTCTCATTTGATGAAAGAAGGAGAATTCTCTTCAAGAACCTCAGTGCTTTGAAAATCAGTAATGACGAACTGAAAAAATATCTGGTTAGAAATAACCAATCTCAGAATAAATTACTAACCCAAGATCAGACATTATGCTGAAAAATATGGAGTAGAACTATAAATGCTCTGTTGACCCAATGTTTCATTATCATCTTTGGTTTCATAGATAAAAGAAACAACATGTTAGAAGAAAATTTAATTTATTGATAGAATTAATGTTTATCCTGTGTTATTTTCTGCCTGAAACTCTTTCTGAAAGTGGCATCTTGCATGAGCGAACATTGATTAGAGATAATACAAAAATACTGTCTGTAAACATGATTTATAAGGGTATTTCAGTGGAGCAAAAATTACCACTGTGTAAGTTTTTCAATTTCACTCTGAGTTTATTACAACTCTGAAAATCAAACCTAGTGAAATCCATTTTCAAAATAGAGCAATTAATAGATCAACAAAGATTTATTTAACAATATAAGTGCATAAAATAAATCTTGAGATGAAGGCATATTTTCAAAACTGGTGCTCAAAGGGGAAGTTAGTAAGGTGATAGATTTTAAATATTAACTACTTTCTTACTTTTCAGGTCTGTGATAAATTATCATAAATTTACAAAGGTCATCATGAGAAGTCTCTTATTAGGTCCCCGTGAATCTTATTTTTTCTGTTATTCTGGAATATTTGAAAGTTATTGATGATATATGTAGAATTATTGATAGAGGCTCCAGAAAATCAAAGCTTTCTACATAATCATTTATTCATTCATTACAAAGGTACTTATTGAGGGCCTTCTGTGTGCTAGACAAAATACAAAGCCCTATGGATATTTGTATTTCAGATGCTTTTCTTAGACATTTAGTGTTAATGTCAAAGCATCTTAAAATACATTTAATCATGTTACCATGGTTAAATATACCTAAACATTAATTGACCCTCCATCAATAAAAAGTGAATCAGTGCACGTTCCATTTTCCAGTTAGGCTAAGCCTCTGGACTCTAATCAGTATCTAAAGCATGGAGAGTACTCACCTATAAGCCACTTGGGAGACATCCTTCCAGTCATCTTCTTTGAAGTACATTTTAGGAAGTAGGTAGTATTCTTGATCTGAAAGAAACTTTAAAGATCAAAACATTACACTTCCACTTCCGGCCAAGATGGAGTAACAGGCACAGGATTTGCTCTCCCACCTGAAACAGTCAAAAAAGGAAAAACAAAAAATGTATGAGACGACTATTTTCAAGACACTGAACATTGGGCAGTCAAGAACAGGGAAGCCCGAGGACAGAAAACAAATGAGGTGAGCCCTACAATTGCCCCAGCTTACTATAGTGAGATGGTTTCTGGACAGCAACACAGGGAAAAAGAATCCAGGCAGAACCTGGTAGACTCCATGAGTTGACAAGATGTTACTGAGAGTCCAGGGAGACCAAGGCAGCCAGAGTTCACAGGACAACATACCAGAAAGCAGAGAGCTTCCCAGAGAACCCTGAAGATCTGCAGAGGGCCATCTCAACTATTTAGTAGAGTACCGATTAGTACACACATCAGGAAACTACCCAAGGCCAGAGAAAGAGCAATCCAAAAGGATTTCCAATGAGATTGGAACACCTCGTAATTCACAAAGGATTAAATAGAAATGGTCTGAAAATCCCAGTCCAAAATTCAGAAGTTGCCACTAAATTTAAAAAGCAAGACCTGGGCTTCCCTGGTGGCACAGTGGTTGAGAGTCCACCTGCCAATGCAGGGGACACGGGTTTGTGCCCTGGTTCAAGAAGATCCCACATGCCGCGGAGCAGCTGGGCCCGTGAGCCATGGCCGCTGAGCCTGTGCGTCCAGAGCCTGTGCTCCACAACGGGAGAGGCCACAACAGTGAGAGGCCCACGTACCGCAAAAAAAAAAAAAAAAAAAAAAAAAAAAAGACCTAATTTTTTTGCTGCCTGCAAAAAAACACTTTAAAGACACAAATAGGTTAAAAGTAAAAGGATCAAATATATATATATAGCACACTAACCAAAAGAAAGCTGAAGTGGCTATATTGATATCAGACAAAATAGATTTCAGAGCAAAGACTATTACCAGGGATAAAGAAAGCCACTTTACAATGATGGAGGAGTCAGTTCATCTGGAGGACATAACAATCCTAAATGATTATATGCTTAATAACAGAGCTTCAGACTACATGAAGCAAGAACTGCTAAAAGAAATAGGCAAGTCCATAATTATACTCAGAGGTTTCAATACCCCTTTTTCAATAATTTATAGAACAAGTAGACAGAAAATCAATAGGGGTTAGAAGAACTGAACAGTACAGTACAAATAACTTAATTGATCTTTTAGACCACTTTACCACCAACAGTCGAATACCCGTTTTTTTAAGTGCACGCAGAACATTACCAAGAGACCATACTTGGGGACATAAAATAAGACTTAATAATTCTTTGACCACAATGGAATTAAATTAGACATCAGTAAGACCATCTCTGGAAAATTTACAAATATTTAAAACTGAATATATTTTTAAATAACTCATGGGTGAAAGAAATCAAAAGGGAAATCAGAAAGTTGCTGTATTCAATGAAAACACAGTATATCAAAAAGTGTGCAGTATTTAGGGAGAAATTTATAGCACTATATGCCTATACAGGAAAAGAAATGTCCCAAATAAATGACCTCTCCTTCCACCTTAAGAAACGAGGTGGGGAAAGGAAATTAAATCTAAAGTAATCTAGAGTAGGTAGATGAAAGGAAATAATAAAAATCAGAGAAGAAATCAATGAAATGGAAAACAAAAAAATAGAGAAAATCAATGAAACCAAAAGCTGGTTCTTTGAAAAAAATTCATAAACCTGTGGTGGACACACCCTAGGGTGACTCCCCAATGTGTAGTCCCTTCCCCTTAAGTGTGGGTGGAAACTGTGGCTTATATCTAACCAATAAAACATTGCAAATCCACATATCCAATACCCCTCTCCCATTTTATGGATGAGAAAATTGAGGCCTGAGGACAAGAGGACTTTCCAAAGTCATCCCACTAGTCTAATGCAGAGGAGTTAGGTTTGTCCATATTAAAGCTTCTGGACGAAAATGGGAGAGCTCCTGGTGGAAAATCATCTTTTTGGTATGATTAATTCATCCACTTCTCTCAGCGCACACGCTTCTCTATGCCAAGCACCATGCTAGGTATGCTTCACTGTTTTGTTTCTGTTTGAAAACCTGATTTTCTAGTCCTTGATTCCAGTTTCCTAGCAGGTAGCAAAACTTTCTAAGCTATTGTCCCCAAGTAGTTTTGAACCACTTTTGAAAACGTAGATTGTTTTCTCCAAAAACTACCACCCTTACATTAGTCTTACATTGTGAGGATTTAAACTCAGTATTGATTCACATTGGACTTTTTTATTGTTATAGGTCTGAATCGTTTGCTTACTAATGGCTCCTATGAAGCTGCATTTCCTCTGCACGAGGTATTGTCCTGCCTTTTCTCCTTCTCTGTCAATTCCGTGTTATTAAATCAGCTTCTGGGGATAGTGATTAATTGAGTTTGTTGATATATTTGTTCAGAATAATTTGCTCAGTGGGTAGTTGGGGAGGGCCTATTTGCATTGTGATACCTCTCCCCCAGAGTAGATTTATTTCTCTCTGTCTTTTTATTCTAATTGCATGAGTACTTGAATCAAGAGTCACTCAGCGTGAATTTAGAGGAATAGCTGAGGGACCCCAAGTCATAAAATTAAAGAGACATTGAAAATTTGCATGAGGTGCCAGACCCGGCGGGAAAATGTCTCTGAAATATATAGTCTCTGCAACAAAAAATTTTATAGCTAATCCTTAGAGAGTGGGAGGAAGCCATTTTGCAAAGTCTCTAGGAACTAAAGGATGATAAATAGAAATTAATAGTATTGTACTTATTGTTGCTTAAGATGTATAAATTTTTATATTCTCCTTAATTACTACATGGTCTGTGTCATCTATTAGGACTTTTATAAATGTAACTGTGATTACCCTTAACTCTGTTTCCCCCATTAGACTTTGGGTAATTTAACCCAGAATTCACTTTATATACATGGGTTTTCAGGGACGTAATTCTCATGACTGGTGAGAGATTACTGTCATTTTCATGGTATTGAGCCTGTACCAGCCGCAGTACAACACAGAGAACACAAAGATAAATATCATAGCCCATATCCTCTAGGACCTCACACAGTAGCCAGGGTGAAACTACTGTTAGAGAAATTTTCAGAAAAATCTTCTATGAGAAACAATGTTAACAGTTGGCCAATTAAGCTTGGAGGACAGTTCCAACTATCCACCAATGGCAAGTCTTTCCAAAATATACTTCTTATTTGGCTTATGGTGTTTCTTCTCTTGATTTTAAACACCAGGAGGATGGAGAGGAGGGTGTAGAATTTTTAGGCCTTTTTCATTAAGGAGACTAGAGGCTTTCATCTGAGGCCCTATTATAGACAGCCATGAAACCCTTTTGGAGTGATCCTTTTTTGTGTAACAGAAGCAAATATTTTGACACAAAGGTTTTCTGGAGTCACACACAAGTGTTTCTGAATGTTAAAGACAGATGTCCCCAAAGCATATCATTATTAGTTGGCATTGCCCCCCAAAAAAGGGTTTCAGTGATGACTGCATCCTCCCCCTGCCCATCCCTTGCCTATGGTAAGGGCAGTGTCTGAGCAGTGGTAGGTGGACAGAAGTTTCTGTGCAGGCAAGTGGGTGGTGGACATCTTGCTAAAGCCCTGTATTTTATAAAAAAGAGAGCTTCCAAATCAGTAATAGCAGCTGCAGCAATAACATAATCGCTCTTTTGACTTTTTGCTCTCAGTTTAACTTGATTATTTTATTTGACCACATAACAGCCTTCGAAGGCAGGAAGCGCAGCTCTTGTTGCCTTGTTTTATGGTAAAAATTTAAATAGAGGTTTAGAGGAATGTTAGAGTGAGTTGGTGTTGAGCTGAGCTAGAACCTGAGTTCCTTGTCTCTTGGGCCTGTTCACTTTCCACTAAGAAAGGGCTTCTCAAGTTAAAATGTCAAAAATTAGTTCACCTCCAGAAAGTACCTGTTCTGTTTGTGAAACTAGCAATTCCGCTAACTGAACTTAGAAACGCCCTACTCCACTGGCCCACGGTCTCCTCATTTGTTCCATGAGGAGGTTGAATTATAGTTGAATTATTGTAATTTTTAGCTAACTTACCACTCTTGCATTCTAGGGTTTTCTTATAGACAAGACCATTTGACCAGGTTACAGCTGTGGCTGTTTACCAGCTACTCTATCTTGAGACAAGTGGGAAAGAGAACTCATAAGTCTTGGGCATGGCCTCTGGGGCAGGAGGCTCTATTCATTCAAACCACAGAAGAAACCTAATGAGGCAGATGTTGTGAGTTCCACTATGACCTGGGAATCCAAGGCTCAGAGAGTATAAGATCTCCTAGCTAAAAAGTAACAGAACCGAATTTTAACTCAGTTCAGACCTGCCTGATTCCGGCAAGCGCGGGCTTCTTACTGCATGGCATCAACATCAAGATTATGTCCAGAATAACTAATCATACTGCTTTCCCTTCAATAGAATGGATCTGTGTTTTCTTCATATCACCCCTATTGCTACTCCTGCCATAAAGGCTAATATTACTATCAGCTTTTCCTTTTGGTTTTTGTGGGTATTACCTCACCAGCAGTGGTGTTTTTATCCAGGGAAGTTACAGAAGTAAAAACTCCATTAGAACCCACGGAGCAGTAAACCACCGCCATCTGCTCTATGAGTGCTGGGCCTCCTGGGGCGTGTGGTATAAATACCAGCCTTTGGATCTTGTAAGGTGAGTTTTGAACCAGATGCAAATATAAAGCTTACACAGGTTGATGAGGGCAGACTGTCAACTGGGACAAGCCAACATTGGGGGGGGAAAAAAAAAAAACGGTCTGAGGTGCACAGCTGACACTCAAATCTGACTTCTTCCCAAGAGGGCAGCCTATCAGAGGACATGGGTCGTTCTTGGTAAACCTGACCTCCCTCTGATGAGGCTGGCGTTTCCTCCAAAAGAGCCTTGGAAAGGGGCATGTGAGATCAGCCAGGCCTCCCCCAGGATTCCAGAAGAAGTTCATCACGCATGTGACTACTAATGACAAATTATCTATAACAGTTATAGAGAGGTAACACTGCTTGCATATATTAGTGACAAATGGAATATTAGTCACTATTATGCAAGTAGGAAATAGAGGGTGCTGTCGTTCTAATAAATTTCAGGCTTACTTTAATTTTCACTTAAAACTAATAACCTTTAAAGATTGTTTTAATTCTGCAAGTCAAAAGAGTATCTCAGCTTTTAACCTATGATATTTGTGCAGTAAAAGTGTGTGTTTTCTTTAACTGTCTGTATATGCCCAGCTTTCTGCCATGGAGGCATTATACTCTGACATCCCATTATTTATTTAGAGACTGATTATTAAGATTGAGTAGTAACAATCCACACTTCATGGATTCCTTATTAAAAAGAAAGTCATGTCTCATTTCCTAGACTAGCCAGATTTATTTCACTTTCCCCCGAGCCCTTAAAAAATGATGCCAGAGGAAAATAAAATAATAAGACAACTCAGTTTACATTTCGTCTCCCCGGGGAGTCATTCTTCCTTCCAGAGTCCTTGTTACAAGGGTTTACTCCTGTTGACCCAAGGCCATTGACGAATTGTGTCCCCTTCTCTGTGTGAGTAACGAATGATCCAGATGATCTGGGTGAGTGGACAGTATTTTCTGAGATGAGGTCACTTGCCTTTGACGAGTCTCAATATACAATAAAATAGTCGGGAAAAAATATCAAAGCCAATTCTCTTTCCAGCCTGAGTCCCATGTTACAGGATTACATCGATTAAAAATTACAGAAGATTGCTGCAGGCAAAGCAGCTCCCATCTGTGACAGTATCTTGATTAAGATGTTATCATTTTTCAGTGAGTATTAATTAACTGCCCATTGTGTTCCTAGTACAATGCTAAGTACTATTGGCAAAGACACACAGAAGCCATGGTCTCTGGCTTTGAGAAATGCACAGTTTCTTTCAGGAAAACCAGCCCTGCAAACTTGAGACAACTGTAAAACAAGACCATGCATAATTTGGTAACATGTGTGATGGAGGCCAAATGTTCTACAAAAACTAAGAAAAACGGAAAGGATGGATATGGGCCAGTGCCCCTGTGGAAGGTGCGGAGCTGAGCCCTGGAAGAGCAGTGGGATTTGTGTGGGCCAAAGGGAGGGGACATGAAAAGCACAAGCAAGGTTTGAGTGGAATGAAGTTGTGGAGCAACTGGGAAATCTCATCTCTTAAATAGTTCTTGTCCTATATCTAGATTTTGCTTCCTCCATATCTCTGGAATCTGGCCACACCCCAGCATCTCCTCTACCACTGCTGCTTCCTTCACCCATGACCTGGACTATGGCTGTTTTCCCCTACGTGGTCTCCCTTTTTCCTTTCTGGCCCTTCCTCTCCATTCTCCACCCTGGAGACAGAATGTGAAACTGGTCATATCCCCAGATTGGCTACAGTCCTCTCATGGCTTTTCATTTTTCTCAGGAGAAAAATCAATGCATTTAGCATGGTCTGCAAGGCCCATCGAGGCTTATCCTGTGCCAACCTCACCAGCCCATTTCTTATTATCAGTGTTCCAGCCACACCACCCTTATTTCACCTGGTCCCTCCTATCACACGGCCTTTGTAGGTTCTGTTCCCTCTGCTGGAAACACTCTAGCCCATCCCTAACCCCACCCAATTAACTTTCATGCATCAGCCCAATAGTCACGTCCTCAGAGAGGTCTTCCCTGGCTAGAGTTGTCAGATGGCTTTGTTATATACACTTATCGCATTGTGTTCCCCTCCTTTGTAGCTGTTTTCCCAGTTTTGTGATTATAAGCTTATTTCTTTAATTGATTTATGTGTGTCTCCTCTGTCACCCTAAAAGCTTCATAGGAGGAGGGACCAAGCTTATTTTGCTCGCCATTGTGTTCTCAGAACTTAGCACAGTTTTTGACACATAGTAGGTATTTTTTAATTTGTTGAATGAATAACTGAATATTTGTGTATATGAATATATGTTGGAAAAGTCTTCTGGAAGTGGAAGGCTTCTGTTGGGACACAATAGAAGATGGGATAAATAAATAATCCATGCTTTTAGGAGCCATTGAGTACTCTAGGGGGAAAGCAGCAGACAGCATTTGGAAACAGATGGTCAACATTCGTTTAGAAGGAGAACAAAAAATAATTCGAATATTCTTACATTGGACTAAGAAGTAATTAACTTCTAAGTTATGAAATTTAGCTGTTGAAAAGCATAGAAAACACAATAATGATATTTAAGAAATAAAAACCAAACTTCACAGACCACAGGGCACTAGGCAGGCTGGTTAGTCTCAGGAAAATATTTATAGAGGTAGATGTCAATGCCTGTGAAGAGTCATCACTTAAAAGGGAAAGTTGCTCTCAGAATTGATTCATGTTGAATCTCAGTAATTAGAGTCCTTTCTTTGTAACATCTTATGATTCTAGCATTTTAAACATCTTGTAAAACTACAAAATATTGAAAGGGGTGTTTAAAAGTTTTTCACAGTACTTTTGTTTACTATTTTAAAAAATGTATGTAATTATAATACATGCATTACAAACAAACACACACTCAGAAATGGCAAAAATGAGATTATGTGTTGGCACCGACTCTTCAAATTCCCCTGGTTCCTTGTCAATAACAGTATCATGTATAACTTCCTGAATGAGCTGGGTTTATTCTGTGTTTTCAGAACAAGCTTGCATATAATCCTGTTTTTTTATGGAAAGGTTTATTCTATTTCTGATCTAGAGTAATAGGAAAAGAAATTTAAGTCCAGAGCTTAAATCTGGTCAAACGTTCCACTCTCTTGGCTTACTTTGTCTGCATGGTTATCAGCAAAGCCACAACAAAGTAAAATGACTGAGCAAAGTGTTATAATGCCTAACTTTAAACACTTCAGTATAATTTGCAAGGCTGCTGTGTCTTAAACAGGCGGTACTTCGGAGAGAAGATTGGGCTGTATTTTGCCTGGTTGGGCTGGTACACCGGCATGCTCTTCCCAGCCGCTTTCATTGGATTATTTGTCTTTTTGTATGGAATCATAACTCTGGATCACTGCCAAGTCAGGTACGGGGAGCTCTGGGTGAGCCTGCCTTTGCTTATATTTGGAGTTGGGCATTTGTGTTTTTGGGGTGTTCACAAACGATCGGCCTACCTAACTATTCATTTTAACTTCTTTCCAATCTCTCCTGGAAAAATTCAAGGCGTTCAATTCACTAGGTCTGCCCATCCATTGCCCTTGTTGCTGTGGTCTCCAGCTACCAAGGAAGCAAAGCTCACATTTATGGGTATACAAGCCACTACATATCCACAGAACAAATCACTTTCCTTCACTGTCTCAAAGTTGCTCTTTTTCTGACTTTTTCACCTTTTTCTTTCTAACTAATACTGCAAAATAGTGGGTTAATCATCCTTTTTTATCAATTATGTGTTCTTACAAGGACCCTGTAAGCTGGAAAGACATCTCACCAACTTGCTGAAACCTTGTGAATGATTCACTGTTAACAATTGTTATCTTGGCTCTTTTGCTAGAATATAGTTTAAGGTATTCATAGAGATCTTCGTACAAGGCCGGACAGTAATCTTAAATAATAAATAAATGTGCCTTTTAGAAGTGACTGCAAAAATAAAAGTGACCTGCAAAAATATTTTAATTTCTGGGGAAATTGTTAATGAGATGTGGTTTTCTCCCAGAACTACTCCCTAGTATTTTTATTTATTCCTCCATAATTTCTTCTTATTTATCATGCACATAGAAATTAAGACTGGCACTGTGAGGTATCTCATTGTGCCCATAATTCAGTATGAAATTGCTTCCAACCTGTGCAGTGTTGTGAATGACTTCTGTATAACCTGAGGTATAAACAATCAATGTTTTGCTTCATGTATTTTCCTGAGCTTAACTAATTAATATGTAAAAGCCAAGAAACAGCCTCACAAATACGCAGGTTTATCAAACTATTAAACTGTGCAGGCACTTGTTTATATTAATAACTAAGAAAAGGCTAAGAAGCTTCTGAGGGCAAAAATTTAATCTACTGAATCTTATTTACTGGTTGACTGTTCTGGTGAAATTGAAGGGGAAAAAATGCTGTTATGTCATCAAAAAGTGGTCCTTTTTTGTTCTCTTTTCCAGTAAAGAAGTCTGCCAAGCTACAGATATCATCATGTGTCCTGTGTGCGATAAATACTGTCCGTTCATGAGGCTGTCAGACAGCTGCGTTTATGCCAAGGTAATTTCAAATATGCAGCATTTTAGTCAGATTGAACTTAATTATGTTTGTGTGTTTGTTTATATAAATTTATTTATTTATTTTTGGCTGTGTTGGGTCTTTGTTGCTGCGCGCGGGCTTTCTCTAGTTGCGGCGAGCGGGGGCTACTCTTCGTTGCGGTGCGGGGCTTCTCATTGCAGTGGCTTCTCTTGTTGCGGAGCATGGTCTCTAGGCGCGCAGGCTTCAGTAGTTGTGGCACGTGAGCTCAGTAGTTGTGGCTCGTGGGCTCTAGAGTGCAGACTCAGTCGTTGTGGCGCATGGGCTTAGTTGCTCCATGGCATGTGGGATCTTCCCGGACCAGGGATCCAACCTGTGTCCCCTGCATTGGCAGGCGGATTCTTAACTACTGTGCCACCAGGGAAGTCCCAGATTGAATTTAATATACACCTTCCTGAGAGGTGGTGGTGACCACATTCTCTCCGTCCTTTCTGGTCTTTGATTCTCAAGTTTACCTTGTAGGAGAGACTTACCTTCATCATTCAGTATTCTAATTCAGATATTTGTTTTACTGTATATATATTTAAAATGTATTGGCTCTAATTATTATCACAGGAAGCAAATAGAACAGTTGATGGAATCAGAGAAAGTTAGCTTCAAATCTTGACTGTGCTGTTCACCACTTGTTACTAGAGGAACATGTTATTTAACCTCTTCTGAGCCTCAGTTTTCTCATCTGTAAAATGGAGAACATGATACTCGTTTCACATGACTGTTTTATAAGAAATGTGATAGTGAGCATAGTGCTTAGCAAATGGTAAGGTCTCAGTAAGTGACAACTGCCATCATTTTCCTCCTCTTCATCATTATTATTGTCCAAAAGACCTAGATTCAAGTTCAGCTCAGCTACTTACCTCCTTGACCTTGCACATGTACAGACTCTTTGAGCCTGAGCTTTCTCTTCTCTAAAATGCAGGCAGTGATACCTGCCCTCTCTGCCCCATGGCATGTCATGAGGACCAAAGAAGATAGTATATGTGAAAGTGCTTTGAAAAAAAGGTACATAACACCATTATGTCTATATGTTATTACATACCCCTTTCTGATGTTACACCTCGCTTTATTAAAATTTTAGACACATTCATCAAATTTCTAGAGTTCATTACTGAAGGGTAGTATCACTAATGCAAAGCAATGGCTGGAGTATAGACTGATGAAGATGTTTTAAGACCCACTGCCTATCAGCTCACCCAGATTCCAGGTATAAAAGGGGTTGGCAGGGCTTCCCTGGTGGCGCAGTGGTTGAGAGTCCACCTGCCGATGCAGGGGACGCGGGTTCGTGCCCTGGTCCGGGAAGATCCCACATGCCGCAGAGCGGCTGGGCCCGTGAGCCATGGTTGCTGAGCCTGTGCGTCCGGAGCCTGTGCTCCGCAACGGGAGAGGCCACAACAGTGAGAGGCCCACATACCGCTAAAAAAAAAAAAAAAAAAAAAGGGGTTGGCAGATTTTATGTAACCTCTACAATCACTGCAGCTTGGATCCATCTAATTATACTGTTGGCATTGCAGAGTTTTGCTCAGTTTAAGTGTGGGAACATTAGATAGGCAGCCCAGGATCCCACCCATCCACGCCGTCTCTAGCCCTGTAGGTGGCCAGTCTGGTGGGAGGAACAGCAGCCAGCTGTGATTTTACAAAGATTTGGGCTTTTAGTATGTGCTGCAAGGGACCAAAAAAAGCCCAAAATACTCTCCCTTCCTTTGGAGAACATACAGATAGACCTGCCTGGATGAGGACAAATTCAACAGAGTGAGCTTGGGAAATAGAGATGTGGTGAGAATCAAAAGAGGTTGGTCAGTGATATAATTTTGTTTAAAGATCATGAGTTAAGCACGAATGACTCAGGTGTAAAAATCCTGCTTTTGGGGAATCTCAGAAGCCCAGTTTTGTTTGTTTGGGCGGTTTGTTTGTTATGTGAAAGATCTGCCTTGAGTGAAATTCTTTTTTTTTTTAGGGGAGCTGGAATAATTCCTTAAAATGATCATGAATAGTTTAGAGGGCTCAGATTTTATAGGGCCTTCATTGGTCGGTTGTCCTATCACACTCCCTAGATCTAAAATGATAATAATTATAATAATACATTTATTATTTCTAATTATTTCTATTATTTCTAATTATTATTTCTAATTCTCACAGCAACTTCAAGGTAGGTGTTATTATTCCCATTTTACTCAGAGACTCAGAGAGGTCAAAGCTGTTTATCTGTGGTCACACAGCAGTAAGTAGCTGGCTCTTAGTTTATCTGAGTGCAAAACACATCGTTGTGCCATACTGAGCTTCAAGATGCTTAGATTCTAAATTTTGGATTTGGCCTGGCCTAGAAACTTAGTAAAAGGAAGGCTTAAGAGCCTCAGAATGAAATAACTGAAGTTATACAGAATGTCCTTTAGAAAAATTTATTAGAAATGCCAGACTGATTTAATGAGACTGAGGATGCATAGAAATATTGGATCAAGTAGGAGCCCAGATCCAAGTCAGTCAGCAGCTCTTGTGCTCATCAGGAATGTTTTATCCCTGACCCTCGCACTTGTACTTGCACGGGTCAGAAACTCAATCAAACTGGCTTAAGCAGAAAGGGATTTACTGGCTCATTTCACCGCAGAAGATACTAGACCAGCTCACACTGTCTGAGCAGGAGGACCTCATGCCTAGAACTGGTCGTCCAGGTCCTCAGATCTCGCTCTCTGGCCACCTGTCTACGTGATCATTCTGTAGCCAGGTTCTCCTCATGACGGGAAAGATGGCTGCTGACTGTCACAACTCCAGGCCTCCATCTTCCTTCCTGTATCTCCCTAAACATATTTGTATGCTTATTTTAAATTCTTGATCTGATGTTACAGAATGTCTGTTTCAGAAGGTGTATATTGCCTACTTTGGAATTTTTGGGAGGCAGCTGTCTTCCCCAGATATTCTGTTATTTTGGCCTGTGGGTGCTTGTCCCATGGAGGTATCGACCACTTTGGGTGAGGGTCAGAGGCCAGGTCAGTCCTGGTGAGTTTACAGAGAGAAGAAGACAATGTGTCCCAGGCACCACTGTGTGCTGTCACTCTGTCAGAGGACTTTTCTGGTCAGAGTTTCATTTTTAAGCCTGCTTAGAACAAAGCAGAATTGGAAGGAGGCGCTCTCCCTTAATTGTAACTACCAGCCCTGGGGTTTAAAAGGGAAAGGACTGAGAAGTGAATGTTTGAGGCCAGCCTGCCAGGCAGCACCTACATTCATCATCTCTCCGACAAAGCGGGACTCTGGGCATCCCTGATATTACCCCCAAGAATACCAGCACTTGTGATTTGACCTGTTGCAGCTGATTTCTGAGGGAGGGGAAACTAATTTTCCAATGCCACTGTGGGAGAGGCTAGACTGGAACTTACGTATTTCTCTAACCTGTGTTCTCACTCTGCGTGGGAACCACTGCCACTCCCCACCATCAAGCGCGCGCGCACACACACGCACACGCACGCACACACACACACACACACACACACACACCTTAAGGCAACTTCTGTTTCCCCTGGCATTTCTCAGGATCGTGGTTTGTGTTTTGTCAGTTCCTGAAATCTACTCTCCTGCTTCTCCAGGTTTGATTGTGGCAGAGGGAGCCATCAGCCTGTCCTAGCTTTCCATCTTAGGAGGAACTAGAAGTCCCTATTAATTCACCCTGATTCACATATTTCCAGATCAGTAACTGCAGCGGGAAAATGTGTCTCTCCAAGTGTTTTCATACCAGTTTTAGGGAAGGACTCCGATTGGTTGTACTTGAGCCATGTTACCCAGAGAAGGAGGAAAAATGATCCCTACAGCCTAAAACAATGACAACCACAATCCATTCCAGAATCTTCCCTGATAGTGCAGGGAGTGTCCACCAGGAAATAACCTAGGAGGGGGTACAAACCAACCACTTACCACCAAGGCTTTCAGGCTTGATTTGATGCTGACCACCTGATATACATAGTGTAACACTCCTTCTGGCATCGAAATAAGTTGGCTTTAGACTTTTGTCTCACACTAGGTGTTTGAATGCTCCCCATCTCTCCTGTGTTTAAAGAAAGAAAAGTCATAAACTTTTGGAAAATTTTAAAATACTTCACAATCTGATATAATAGGAAAAGACCTGTTTATACTTGGCACGTTCTCCAAGGGACAGTAAAGTATACTTTATAGAGAGCTATAAAGCACCAAAACAAAAAAGGTTATGCTTTACGAACGTATCAGTCATCATTTCAATTTGGCTTGACGTTGGTGTGATTTATCCTGGAGGTGGAAATGAGCTTGGCAGTGTTACAGCACAAAGAGATATTTTTGCTTTCTGCTATGATGCTTGCAATAGAATATATTATTCTAGCAATAAAGTATTTGCTAGCTGTCTTTGTGTTATGTGTAAGAGGTAAATGTAGTGATTACCTGAGGCTTTAATAAAGGTAGAAGTGGTTTGTGTTAATGGGTTGCTCTTCTTTATAATGCCATGGTCCAGAGGGAAGCCCAGAAGATGTTTGCTCAAAACTACACACACAAAATGGCCATGTTTTCAAAGAGAATAAATGAAGCATTAAAAATAGTGCTGGGGAAATCAGAAACCTTTACAGCAGCAACATTAATACCTGCCTGGTCTTTTTTTTTTTAATTTATTTATTTTTGGCTGTGTTGGGTCTTTGTTGCTGCACACGGGCTTTCTCTAGTTGCGGTGAGCAGGGGCTACTCTTCGTTGAGGTGCACAGGCTTCTCATTGTGGTGACTTCTCTTGTCGCGGAGCACAGGCTCTAGGCGTGTGGGCTTCAGTAGTTGTGGCACGTGGGCTCAGTTAGTTGTGCCTCATGGGTTCTAGAGTGCAGGCTCAGTAGTTGCGGTGCAGGGGCTTAGTTGTTCCGCGGCATGTGGGATATTCCTGGACCAGGGCTCAAACCCATGTCCCCTGCATTGGTAGGTGGATTCTTAACCACTGTGCCACCAGGGAAGCCCCCTACCTGGTCTTAAATATAAATCTATCCACATGAGATATGCATGTGTATTAGCTTTTATAGTGTGCAAAAGGAAATTCTTAACAGCACCATTGGGTCTGCTGATAAATGCTCAGCTAAGTGATAGCCACATAAATGGAACAAATTCTCCTTTCCATAACCAAACTATTTCACAGAAAAAAATCCCTTCTTCCTTATGGTCCAAAAGGAATATGCCCCAAAGGAACCCTGTCAAATTCATTGCATTGTCAGAGCTATTTTTACAGAACGTGAAAAAAAAAGTGAATTGCAATATTATATATAGTAAATTAGTTTAACTATGACTCATAATGTTCCCAGGTAACCCACCTTTTTGACAATGGAGCCAC
This sequence comes from Mesoplodon bidens, assembly GCF_964165515.1. NCBI lineage: Eukaryota > Metazoa > Chordata > Mammalia > Artiodactyla > Ziphiidae > Mesoplodon > Mesoplodon bidens. The sequence continues at coordinate 78,156,573 of NC_138167.1, read as the reverse complement.
TGTCTTCTTTGCTGTTTTCATGGCAGTCTGGGGTAAGTGTTCTATACTCGTATAACTTGTTCCCATCATCTGCTCTATGATATGTTCCTTTAAAGTCTGATTTTGGACATGAGAGGAAGAAGCTTGAGTAAATTCAGTTGGCTGTTGTATTAGACACAAGTCGATAAATAATTCATTTGGTTTATTTTAAAAGTGATGTTGTAGAGGAGAACATGTCTTATTTCTCTTAAGCCTTCAACAGTTTCATCAGCATTCCATTATTGGGTAAAATTCACCTTCTGTTGGAGACAAAAATAAAGCCTATGGTATACCAAAAGGTCTGCTGACACCTGAATACCCATCTCAGTATATGTAGGACTTTCTGTTGTGAGTGGAATCTTTTCATCTGACTAATATGTGAGTACCCACCTCTAGGCTTCTTCCAGTTCTGGTCAAAATGACTCCTCATAAACAAGATCTACTCACAATACTGAATTGAGTCCTTCTAAATCACTTCAAGCCAATAGCCCTATAATAACAAGGTATGATGGAACATTCACTTAAAGAATTCCCTAACCCAAAGAATTTACTTAACCCACTTTTTGGTAAAATGGGTTTAATAATATCTTCCTAGTCAAATAATTATAGAGCTCTAATTTAATAGTATAGAAAAGAGTCTGGACAAATACATAATAAACGATGAATGGTGGTTACCTTTGGAGAGGAGGTTACCTTTCGTGGAAAGGTAGGTGGACAGTGATGAGAGTCAGGCCTTTCACACTATATATTTTCCATTTGGTTTGAATTTTTTGACAATGATTATGCATTTTTTTCTAGAACTTAAAAAGCCAAAATCTGAATTTTCAGGTTATAGAACTCTACTAACTCAAGGCTTAGGTCCATGTTGTTCCTTATGTATGGAATGAATTTCAGAATCTTTGCCATCTTTAAGGGCCTAGCTGAAGTGGCATCTTCTCCAGCCAGAAGATGTCTTCCTCCTTTGAATTTCCATAGCATTTGCTTTATGCCATTCTTTGGGCACTAATAATGATTTGCATACACAAGTTTTCTCCCCTAATAGGTTCATGGTCCTCAAGGACTATTATGGTCATGGAAAACCTTACGCATTTCTTTTGAAGACAGAGAGATTAATATTCATTAGATGGATGGATGAATAAATGGATGGATTGGGAAAAAAGAAGGGAAAGAGAAGAAAATTACCAAAAGAGTTTCTTTATAAGACAGTAAATATGTTAAATGGTCTCTTTGGCATGTAGAAATATAAAACCTTGTTTTCTTTGGGAGGTTTGTGCTAAATATGTTATGTCTTCTTTACCTCGAGCTCTTCAAAAGCAAATTGTCCCACCCACCGCAGCTCTGTTGAAGGAAAATTTTTGAACCCTATGACTCCAGCCCCTTTCACCCAGTGGGCATTTGTTCCAAGAATAGTCAAACCATAGGTTGGTGAGTGGCCTGAGAGAAGGTTCTGCCCAAACAGGAGCTGGCAATGCCACCCAGAGTCTTATTCTTAAGAATGTGGATTGGCAAATGTGGAGTGACACAAGAGAGTTAGCAGTAGAAAGAGGCACTGAAAGATGCAGAAAGGGAAGAAACGGGAGGGAGGAAGGGAGAGAGGGAGATTGAGATTGACCAGCAGGTAGAATTGGGGACCAGGAGGAATTATGAGCAGGTTGAGTTTATGAGAAATTGAACCTAGAAATAAGCAGAAGCAAAGAACTAGTGGAAAAAATTAGAACAGAGGGTACAGAAGCCAACTGGTAGCCATCTGGGAGAAAATGCAAGACAGTCCCCCAAGAGAAGCAAAGAAAGAATGTGGCCAAGTCATGTTATTAGTGGAGTATCAGGGTGAAGACCCAGGGTCTCTTGTGGCTGTAGTCTCTCAAGCTGCTGGCTTCCATATCCTGTCTGAATAGGTCCAGTCTTTTAATTCCCATGGGATTTCTGCCTCCCTTGGTGGACCTTGCAAAAGCCCTCACTATTTGTGCTACCCCTTACTGCATCTCTTGCAAACAAAGGAAGCTAGCCATAATAGAGTTTTGGTTACAGGAATGACCTCTCAGATCAAGAATGTGTATCTGGCTTTTCTAGAACATATTAGTATTGGTAACCATGATCATGAAATATAAGACGACATCCAGTATTTCAGCTTTGCCATGATCACAAATGAGGAGACTCTGGAAAATGTATTCATTTCCTAAACCAGTGGTTCCCAAACTTTTTCAAGTCATGACACACATAGGAAATGATGATATTTGCACAGCATGCTGATGTCCATGAAGGAACCTGCTCATGGCCAGGGATAATACTGCCCTAAGAACCTTAGCCTCCCCCAAAACTGATGGGATTATCACCTCTGGCAGACCTATAATCCATTCCTGGCACACATACTGGGAAGCTCTGTTTTGGGCTACTGTTCTACTGTGTAATAGGTTAATACTTCTGTAGAGAGAGTGGCATTCCGAAGAATTAACACACGAAACTCCCTTATCCGTTTCAGTGTTCCACCCATTTTACATATACTTTGACTGAAATAATATTTTCTTCTCCCACAGTTACCCAGAAGTAAAATTCTGGTAGAATGATCATAGTCTATAAGGTAGAGGTTGTCATCTCCACCCCTCACCCAGTACCACCATTGTAAAGGGGATGGCATCCCTTTCTTGCAAGTTGGAATGTCTTATACTGGGGAAAACAGACAGACTTTATTATTTTCTCTCTGCCAACCTCAGTGGACTGGCAGTGATTGCCTGGAGCATGGAGGTTTTAAGTAGGTGGGCTGGAGATCCGACAGTCCTTGTTCCTTGGAGGGCACTCAGTAGGAAGCCGATAGATGTTTTGTAATAACCTTTGAGCAAAGGGAACAATTTAGGGCCATTCCAAGCAACGCAAGCCTGGAATAATTCATTTTCTGAATTGCTTTGTCTTCATAGACAACTTATAACTTAAACCTTGTATTGTTCCCAGCTTGAGAAAAAGAATCATTTACCCCAGGTGTTTCTTTGCAGATAGGGCTCTGCCTTCTGCAGAAATCTAAAATAGCCAATAACAGTGATAGTTAGAATAATAGCATACACTTATTGAGGGCTTACTATATTAAGATTGTTCAGTATCATCTCACTTAATCTGTATAGCAACCTTTGAGGAAGGGACTATTACTATTCCCATGTGATAGATGGGAAAATGGAGGCAGTAGCTAGAAAAAAGTGGTGAAGCCAAGAGGTAAACTAGACAAGCTCTTACCTCCTCCACTCCACTGCTAGGACCATGTGCTGTCTGTAATCCTGTTTGCTTCTGTTTCACGGATCTGAACTTTAAAATAAAGGACGGTTACACTTGTCCCGAGCCCAGTATAAACACTGCTTTGTGACGGTGGTGTTCTATAAAAGCGTATCGGTTCTAACGGAGCTCGGTTTAATGGTCTCAGGATCATCCTTTACAATTGACACGTTACAACATTTAGGAAAACAAATGCACTTTATTTTCGGGAAATTGCTAGATATGGAGATGATGAGAACGGATGTAAGGGGTTTACAAGTCCTCAGAAGGGATGGGGTTGGTGTGTCTGTTTTGTTGCCTTTTGCTTTGTATGTTCACCAGAGAAACAATAAGGCTCCATTTGGAAACAGTCTGTAGTTGCTGGAAGGGCCTTTGTGTGGGGTTAGAAATCTTGACAGAACTCCACCACCTTTGTTCTTGTTCACACTCGTGTGATGGCAGGGCCTCCTAGGGACTATTCTGTGAGCCTAGGGCTCTGGGCTTGAATCAGAGTGGCTCTTTCGTCTAGAAAGATTCAAGGGACAGAACAATTATGGTCTATATTAGCTCTCTACCTAGGGGAAAAAAAATGAGTCATTAAGGAGTTTGATACTGGCAGAGACATGCCAGGAAGCATATTATTTCGCCGTTCTTTGTTTCCGTTTTCTTTTTTTCTTTTTTTTTCCTCTTTCAAGTGTTGCCAAAAATTAAATTATCCCCAGTAAACAAACAAATCGAGGTCCTCAGAGGTTTCCAATCAAAATCACAAGATTGCGGTTGTTTAAATGCAAATTCAAAGATTCTGCATGTGGTCCCATCAGTAATTTAAGAATGAAGTATGTCTCATTTTTTTAAAATAAATTTTATAATAATTTGCCTTTTGTTTTTAGATATTTACACTAATTTTATTTTTATAATCTTATCTATATATCCAATGAAAAACGGTGATTGTATATTCAGAAAATGAAAATGTATACATTTACTAAATGCCTACTAGGTGTGTAGGTGCAGTCACATATGACACCTCATCAATTTCTCATAACCCACCAGGAAGAAATTCTTATCTCCATCTTATAGATGAGGATATTCAGGCTCAGAGAGGTTATGCAACTTACCTAAGATTACCCAGCCCCTGGTTAAGTGGTAGAGTCTGGGTTTTAAACCAGATTTCGTCTGCCAAACTCCAGAGTCATTCTGAAGTGTGTCCACTGTGGCATGCACCTCCTATAGGATGTTATAAGATTTCATTACTCAGCAGACAGTGCATATTCACTGTCCCTTGGCACTGGGTATATCTAAAAAATGAGTAAGGTGTGATCTCTGCTTTCAGAAGTTGGTAATTATAATACTAGGTGATAAGTCCAATTTATAAAGAGACAGTGAGGGTCCATGCAGCCAACCTCCTGAGGCAAAAAGGAAAAGCAGAAAAGCTTTTACCCAAGAATAGATATTAGAACCAAGTCTTAAATTTGCCAGGCAAATAAATGGGGTTGGGGGTGGTATGAGTAACATTCTGAGCTGAGAACAGTGTAAGCAAAACTCTGAAAAGGAATGCTTAGACATTACATGTGCTAGGGACATAGAATGTGTCCTACTTTCCTAGGGGGTGCTGTAACAATATACCACAAACTGGGTGGCTTAAAACCCCAGAAAGTTATCCTTTCACAGTTCTGGAGACTAGATGTCCGAAATCAAGGTGTCAACAGTGTTGGTTCCTTTGGGAGACTGTGCGGGAATCTGTCCCATGTGTCTCAGATTCTTGTGCTGGCCAGCGAACCTTGGCATTCCTTGGCTTGGAGAGAACATGGCTCCAATCTCTGCCCCCCATCTTCACCTGCATTCTCCCCGTGTCTCTGTTGTCTTCACATGGCAGTCTTCTTATATAAGGACACTAATCATAATAGATTAAGGGCCCACGTTACTCCAGTATGAACTCAACTAGTTAATCTGCAGTTATTTTATTTCCAAATAAGGTAACATTCTGAAGTTGGAGCTTAGGACACCAACGTAATTTTTTGCAGGGGGGCACAATTCAACCATAACAGAGTATATGTTGAAGCCTGAGTTCTGCTTATCACACAACATCTGTACCACAACAGAGAACCATGGCTTCACCCTGTAGGCAGCAGAAAGCCAGCTGAAGTTGTAAACTGGGGAGTGACATCATCAGCTGTGTTTGGGAAGCAACTGTGGCAGCAGTGTGGGGAGGGGTGAAAGTGGGGACCAATAGGTAGCAGGTAGCCACTAAGAAGGCTGTTCCAGTGCTCAGTTAAAACATTATGCAGAATTGGGTGTCAGGGAAGATCTTAATTACAGAATAAAAACAAATATATTGGGCTTCCCTGGTGGCTCAGTGGTTAAGAATCCACCTGCCAATGCAGGGGACATGGGTTCGAGCCCTGGTCAGGGAAGATCCCACATGCCGCGGAGCAACTAAGCCCGTGCACCACAGCTACTGAGCCTGCGCTCTAGAGCCTATGAGGCACAACTACTGAGCCCGCGTGCCACAACTACTGAAGCCCGCGCGCCTAGAGCCCGTGCTCTACAACAAGAGAAGCCACCACAATGAAACGCCCACGCACTGCAACAAAGAGTAGGCCCCGCTCACTGCAACTAGAGAAAGCCCGTGCACAGCAACAAAGACCCAACACAGTCACAAATAAGTACAAATAAATAAATTTAAAAAAACAAATATATTATAAACATATATAAACATATATTATACATAAGTATATTTTCCTTGCTTTAGTTGTTTGTGACAGACAAAAATTGGAAATAACCGAAATATCCAACAACAGAATGGTTAAGGAAATTATAAGTGCCATTAAAAATTGTCTTTCAAAGCATATAATAACGTAACACAAAGCTATATTTAACTTTTTTTAATGTAGGATACAAAGTATACAAATAAAGTGTGATTTCAGGTATAGAAGCGTCACCGAGTCCAAAGTCCTACTGCTCACTGCATGACAGGCCAGTAAATCGAGGGATGAGATACTGGGGCAAAGAATAGTGACTTTATTTTTTATTTTTTTATTTTTTTGCGGTACGCGGGCCTCTCACTGTTTGTGGCCTCTCCCGTTGCGGAGCACAGGCTCCGGACGCGCAGGCTCAGCGGCCATGGCCCATGGGCCCAGCCGCTCTGCGGCATGTGGGATCTTCCCGGATCGGGGCACGAACCCGTGTCCCCTGCATCGGCAGGCGGACTCTCAACCACTGCGCCACCAGGGAAGCCCAAGAATAGTGACTTTATTCAAAAAGCCAGAAGACTGAGAAGATGGTGGACTGGTGTCCCAAAGAACTATCTTGTCTGGATTTCGATGCTAGTTTCATTTGTAGAACAAAGAGAGGGGAGGTGAGGAGGAAGAATAAAAAAGGCTATAAGTCATTGCAGATATTTCCTAGTTCTGGCCAGACTCTGGAGGGTATGTGTTAATTTCTTCTTTCCTGCAGCCATTCACAGTTGGGCCTGGTCAGAATGTTTCCTGTGAGCTAAACAAAGGTATTTTATATTATATTAATGGTGGTGTCCTCTGGGTGATAGGATTATAGGACATTTTTATCAGTTTTAGTTAGGTATAATTCACATAAAATAAAATCCAGTGATTTTAAGTGTACATTTTGACCTTATGTCAAACATATATAGTCATGTAACCATCACTGTAATGATGACATAGAACATTTTCATTCTCCAGAAAGTTTCTTCAAGCCTCTGAAGTCAGCCCCTTGGCAATCTCAAACCTGCTTTCTATCACTATAGTTTACTCTGTTCTAGAATTGCATACAAATAGAGTCTTTCAGTATTCAGCATTTTGTTTCTGGCTTCTTCCACTAAGATTCAAGCTGTTGAGATTCATTTATATTGTTGCATATGTTGGTAGTTTGTTCTTTTAGTACAGAATAGTATTCCATTGCCTGAAATATACCAAAATTTGTTTATTCATTTTATCCATTTCTTTACCCATATGTTGATAAACATTTGGATTCAATCCAGTTTTTAGCTGTTAGGAATACAGCTGAGACTTAACGGCTATTATAAAATTTTTTGCACATTTGCATAAAAGTCTTTGTATCTATTTCTCCTGGGAAGATAATTAGGAGTGGCATTGCTGGATCATAGAATAAGGGAATGTCTAACTTTATAAAAAATTGTCTTCTGAAGTAGCTGTGCTGTTGTGCATTCCCAATAGCATTATATGAGAGCTCCAGGTGTTCCACATCCTCACAAACACCTGGAATTATTAGCCTTTATCATTTTAGTCATCCTAGTGGGTATATAGTGTTATCCCATTGTGGTTTTAATTTGCATTTCCCTGATGACTAGTGATGCTGAAATCTTTCCGTAAGCTTGTTTGCAATCTTCACATCTTTAGTGAAGTGTTTGTTCAAATGCCCACTTGTTATTGGGTTGTTTGTCTTCTTATTTTTAAGTTAAAAGAGTTATGTACATAATCTGAGTACAAGTCCTTTAGCATACATATGTTTGCAAATATTTTTCCCAGTTTGTGGCTTTCATTTTTATGTTCTTAATGGTATCTTTTAAAAAGCAAGTGCTTGCAGGGAGATCAGCTCGGTGCTTTGTGACCACCTAGAGGGGTGGGATAGGGAGGGTGGGAGGGAGGGAGACGCGAGAGGGAAGAGATATGGGAACATATGTATATGTATGACTGATTCACTTTGTTATAAAGCAGAAACTAACACACCATTGTAAAGCAATTATACTCCAATAAAGATGTTAAAAAAAAATAAAAAATAAGAATAAAAATAAAAAGCAAGTGCTTGGAATTCACTGGCAGTCCAGTGGTTAGGACTCCATGCTTCCAACTGCAGTGGGCACAGGTTTGATCCCTAGTTGGGGAACTAAAATCCCACGTGCCTTGTGACATGGCCAATAAATAAATAAATAAATAAGTTTAAAATAAAAAATAAATAAACTAAAAATAAAAGGCAAGAGTTTTTACTTTTGATATATTCCAATTTAATTTCTTCTCTTATTCTGTGATTTTTGTTTTTTTAAGAAATCTTTGCCAAACTCAATGTCCCTAAGATTTTCTTCTAGAGAGCTTGTAGTTTTAGATCATATATTTAGGTCCATGAGTTATTTCAAGTTGATTTTTGTATATAGTGTAAGGTAAGGGTCAGATCCATTTTTTTGCATATATGGATATCCAATTGTTCCAGTACTACTTGCTGAAAGATTATCCTTTTCTTCCTTGAATTTTCTTGGCATATTTTGGTTGAAAATCAGTTGGCCATGTATAGGTCTATATGTGAAATTTTTTTGTTTGATCTATATGTGTACTTTTATGTAATAGCATTGTCTTGATTATTATAGCATAATAGTAAGCTTTGAAATCTTCCTCTTTTAAAAAATTGTTTGGTCTACCTTAGGTCCTTTGCATTTCCATATAAATTTTAAAATTAACTTGTCAATTTTTACCCCCCAAAAATGCTGCTATTTTATTGTGATTGAGTTGAATCAATAAATCAGTTTGGGAATACTGAAGACTTACTATCAAATATTTCTACCCATGAATGTCATTTAGCTTTTCATTTATTTAATTGTTCTATAATTTCTTTAAGCAATGTTATATAATTTCCAATGTACAGGTCTTGCATGTTCTTAGAAAATTTTCCAGAATCATATTGTCTAGTACTCCAATTACATGTATGCTAGACTGCTGAATATTGTCCTACAGGTTACTTATACTTTGGTCACCCTTTTTCAGTCTTTTTAGTCTTTGTGTTCTCCATGCTCCTTTTGATATTGTTTCTATTGATTTGTCTTCAGGTTCACTATCTTTTCTTCTCAAAAAGCTAATCTTCTGTTAATCCTATCCAGTGTATTTTTCTTTTCCTATCTTGCATTTTTCATCTCAGATTTTAATCAATTGGGTCTTTTTGTATATTTTATCACTTTCCCCATTGTGTTCAGGTTTTTTTTTTTTAATATTTATTTATTTATTTATTTATTTATTTATTTATAGCTGTGTTGGGTCTTTGTTTTTGTGCGAGGGCTTTCTCCAGTTGCGGCAAGTGAGGGCCACTCTTCATCGCGGTGCGCGGGGCCTCTCACTATTGCGGCCTCTCTTGTTGCGGAGCACAGGCTCCAGACACGCAGGCTCAGTAATTGTGGCTCACGGGCCTGCTTGCTCTGCGGCATGTGGGGTCTTCCCAGACCAGGGCTCGAACCCGTGTCCCCTGCATTGGCAGGCAGATTCTGAACCACTGCGCCACCCGAAGGGAAGCCCGTGTTCAGGTTTTTATCTACCTTCTTGACATACGAAGCATATTTATAACACGGTTGATTCTTGAACAGCACAGGTTTGAACTGCACAGGTCCACTTATATGCAGATTTTTTTTTCAATAAATATGTACTGCAGTACTACATGATCAGCAATTGGTTGAATCCACAGATGTGGAACTGCTGATACGGAAGGCCTACTATAAAGTTATATGTGAATTTTTCAACTGCATGGGGGCCGGCACCCCTAACCCGCACACTGTTCAAGGGCCAACTGTAGTTGTTTTGTCATCCTTGCTCTATCATTTCTAGGCTGTCAGTCTGAGATTGATTGAATTTTCTCTTAGTTATAGGTTTTATTTTCCTGCTAATTTGCATTCCTGGTAATTTTTTATTCAGTGCTGGAAAGTGTTGAGTTTTGGGTTTTTGTTGTGTTTCTTTATTGCTGGACTTTGTTCAGGCATGCAGTTAACTAACTTGCAGCCCTGTTTGATCCTATTGAAACTTGTGTTTAGCTTGTTTATTGTAAGTCCAGAGACTTACAATAGTCCACAACTAAGGCATCACCTGTATTAGGCCTCTTATAATACTTATGTATTATAATACTCTGCATTCTGATTAGTGGGATTGTGAACTACTTCTGGCCCTCTGTGAACTCTGAGGATTGTTTAGCTACCAAGCAGCCTCATGTAGTTTCACCCCATGCATGTCAAGAGTAGAGGGGACCTTGTTGCTGATATTGCAGCTTTCTTTTAGTATAGCTCCTTCCTCTCTGGTATTCTGCCCCATAGATAATTGCCAACTCACCCTCCCTACTCAATCTCTGTCTCCCCAGCTCAGTAAGACCACTAGGCTCTGTTTTTGTTCTCCCTGCCTGAACTGTAGCCTGGGAACTGCCTAGAAGCAATGAGTTGGTATGCTCCTAGGGCCCACATCATTTATTTCTTTTCTCTCGGTGTCACAGGTTTGCACTGTCTCTTGTCCAGTGCTGATAACAGCTATTTCTTATATTGTAATAGTTAATCCTCATGAGTGGAAGCGAAAGTCCTCAGCCTGCTGCAGTTTAATGGCTTTTTATAGAAGGGAAGCATACACTCAGATAAGGCCTCAGAGAATTGTGGTTCCCTGGAGAAACTGCCATGATCCATGGTGTCTCCTAGGCATTACCAGTTCAGAAACACTGTTGGAATACCCAGAGCTAATCTGACCTGAGGATACAGACTCTTCTAAACTCTGCAAACACCAGTTCATAAGCTAGTATGTGAAAATACAGGTATATGGTAGTGAATATTATATTATAATGACCATCACATTATTCCTCTGTCAGGAAACTTGGGAAACCAAAGTAATCACCATATGTTGTTTGAGCATGGGAATCAGTACAGCTAGCAAAATCCCTAGAACATCAAAAGAATGCAATTAATAATTGTTAAATGAATAAAAGAGGGGAGCAAGAACTATTTTTTTTCTTCTTGATTAATCATTCTTATCCCATGTCAGGATACCTTTCTAATATCTACATTAGATGAAACTACCAAATTTGTGTTCTTAGACCCTTGTTTTTCCTCAGCTACCCTTGTTTTTCCCCTATCTGGACACACTGACTTTCTCCAGAAGAGGTCCCAATGCCAGTAATAGTTTCAGCTTCTTAAAATGGAGTCACATTCCTGTCCTTCCTGGATCCTGAGATTACCCTCATCTTGGCATGTTAGAGTGTTTCACAAACTCTCTAGTCATTCATTTATATTCATTTGCGTTATTACTTCCAATGGCCTACCTCAAATATTGCAAATGAGCAACCCATAAAAATATTCTGTTTGGTTTTCACCAATTTTTAAAATATACGAATAAACTCTGAACATTTTTAAATTGAGATAGTCCATGTGAAAATACATTTTCATAGTTCCTTTTGAAACATTTGAAGAACTGGCCACAGCAGAATCAATGAGAACTGAGAAAAACCTACCACTTTACATGGTGCATACGCTTCCCAATTTGTCCCAAACCCCACCACTCCCTATTGTATGGCTTCTTCCAGGTTTTGTACGATTTGGCCCATTTAGCATTTGAGTTTGTGACTTCTGACTAAGCTCACTCATTGTGTGAAGATTTTACACGTTAAGCTCTCAGGATGCGACTCATTCCTTTATCTCTAGGTTCTTGAAAAGCACGTCATTTAAATTCCTCTGCTCTACCCAGCATGGCTCTCATTCAGATTCAGTGGAAAAGCCAAACGCTTTCCAGACAGGCAAAAGCTAAGAGATTCAGCACTACCAAACCAGTTTACAACAAACACTAAAGGAACTTCCCTAGGCAAGAAACACAAGAGCAGAGAACAAAAGAGGAAGGGAAGAAAAAAGACCTATAAAAAAAATTAAGAAAATAGCAATAGCAACATACATATCAATAATTACCTTAAATGTAAATGGATTAAATGCTCCAACCAAAAGATATAGACTGGCTGAATGGATACAAAAAACAAGACCCATAGATATGCTGTCTATGAGGGACTCACTTCAGATCTAGGAACACATACAGACTGAAAGTGAGAGGATGGAGAAAGGTATTCCATGCAAATGGAAATCAAAAGAAACTGGAGTAGCAATATTCATATCAGACAAAATAGACTTTAAAATAAATTCCTCTGTTCTTCCTCCAAATGAACATTCTCAGAAAGTTATAAAGGACTGAAAAGATGAAATCTGTTAATATTATTAATTTTACTTTTAAAAATTAAAATTAGCATTGGGGAAAAAAAAGACTGAAGGTGTGTATGAAGTAAGTCATTCTGCTTTCCTAGGAAGTAAGAGAATCATCTTGACCAGGTTTCTGAAAATGCTTTGAGTCATCAGACAGCAGGTCATCATTCTGAAATTAAAATCATAGGTACTCACTCATAGGTACTGCTCATTTTATTCCTGGCCAGAGCTCAATTCTTGTTTTTCTCCAAACAAATGGAACATAATCTTTTCTCAAGGAAAGAAGTTAGACTGTAGGATCTTTAAGCTCCTTGTTTTTTCAAAAATAAGAAAAATGCCTTTAAAATTATTTTCTGCGATTAAACATAATTTTCCTCTGGACTACCAGTGCAGACATTTTAAAGTGAAGAATCAAATTAGGCCTCTCAATACCTGTTATGTTACCAGAGGGCAAAAATTGGCAGCATTGTATCCCTAGTAGCTTTGGGAATAAGTGTGGACTTTTCCAGGCCTCCCAGAAGAAGAGTATAGATCAGAGAGAAGGATCCAGAGCTAATGTCAGGCTCCCACAGTGAACCTATAACCCTGGGGCACAGCACTTCTGATTTATAACTAGTTTCAGCTCCTGTGGTTGGGAGAGTAGGCTCTCTTTGTCTTCCTTTGTCTCTCTTTTTGGCTTTTCCCATTTCAATAGAAGTTAAAGCTCCCAGATTAGCGTGTGGCCTCGTAGCTAGGAGTCATGTAGTCAGCACCTCTGCTCCTACTCTAAATGCCAGTTGTGCCCCGAGTCCTTGTGACAGCCCAAACATCCCTGTGGTGGGTTGCACTTTGTCCCCCCAAAAAGGATATGTTGAGGTTCTGACTCCTGATACCTGTGAAAGTGACCTTATTTGGAAATAGGGTCTTTGAAGATGTAACCAAGTTAAGAGGAGGCCATAATGGATCACCAGTATGACTGGTGTCCTTATAAGAAGAGAAAACAGAGACACAGATACTCACAGGGGAGAATGCCATGTGAAGACAGAGGGAGAGGAGCAGTACCTCTACAAATCCAGGGATGCCAAGGATTGTGGGAAACCACAAGAAGCTAGGGGAGAAGCATGGAACAGACTCTCCCTCAAAGCTTCCAGTAGGAACCAACTCTTCTAACACCTTGATTTTGGACTTGGAAGCTCCAGAACTGTGAAAAAATAAATTGCTGCTGTTTGAAGCCAAAAAAGAGGCAAATCAGGTTCAAATCTCAGTTCTGTTTTTTACTAGCCTTGTGAGTTCTCTGTACCTCAGATTTTTCATCCATAGAATAATGAAAATAATACCAAACTTTACAAGCTTTTTAGAGAATAAAGATTAGTACCTAAGATATAATAAATACTTACTATACAGTAACTAAATAAATGGTACAGTATTTCGACGCTGCCGTGGAACCTGAGATATGCAGCTGAAAGAGGAGATTTCCCTGCATAGGTCTCTATAAATGCCTTAGGAAGATGATGAAAGATAGTTATTCAATGGGTTTTTTTCTAACTATTTGCAGAATGTTAATCATGGCTATGCTTTCCAGAAAAAACCCTGTATCAGTTAGGATGAGTGAAGTTAGCTGCTGTAACATACAAACTACAAAACCTTGATGCTCAGTAGAACCCACAAACTTAAAACCCAATCAGGTGTTCCTGGTTGTCAGATAGCCTTCTACGTGGTCATCCAAGTACTCAAATTCCTTCCATCTCATGGCTCCATCCTCTTCTAGATCCTCAGAGTTCTCTCCATTCATCTAGCAAAAGGAGCAAAGAAGCATAGGGAGGATACACCTACTTTTTAATTCCTCAGCCCAAAAGTGATGCACGTCACTTCTACTTACTTTTCATTAGCCAAAATTTGGCTCATGGCCACATATAACTGCAGTAAACCTGGGAGATATAATCGCACTATGCTTAGAAAGATGATAAATGGTTTCAGTACATGCATAGGAGTCAGCCACAAATTGATTTGAAATTAACCATAATTATTCTACTTAAGAAAATGATAATAGAGTGTGGCCTGCAGAACACTCTATGTCATGTCTTCCTTTTGTGTCCCTTATGGGCTGCATGTGACAAACTTCTCAATTGTGTGTGATTTGGAGCCAAGAGTGTCCTGCTATTTGAGCACTAACCTACCTGAACACTAATCCCGACCCTGTCTGCACTGACAGAAGTCTCAGAATTTCCTAATGTGTCAACTCCTGTTGTGAGAGGATTGTTGTTTGGGATTGGCATTAACATCTCAGGTGAACTTGTTTGTGGGTAGATCAGGTAGAAGTACAGGGTGGGGAGCTGGGCACAAGCAGGGTCCTTAGGATCCTGGGCTGGTAACAGGGCTTTATTTTATGGGTGATATGACTTTATTGACCAGCCCCCACTCGGAGACTTGGTTAGATTGGGGTTTAGAAAAATCATTAGCAGCATGGAAAGATAGATTGGAATCTAAGAAGTTCAAAATGCTAGCAGTAAGTAGCTGAGAAAAAGGAAATTTGGGGGCCAAATAATTGCATATATTAGAAAATGTTGACAAAACACTTCAGAATGTTCAGTCTTTTGAGAATCAATATATAAAAGAAATATACTTTTTAAAATTTTTTTTAAAGATTTTTTTGATGTGGACCAATTTTAAAGTCTTTATTGAATTTGTCAAAACGTTGCTTCTGTTTTATGTTTTGGTTTTTTGGCCCCGAGGCATGTGGGATCTCAGCTCCCCGACCAGGGATTGAACCCACACCCCCTGCATTGGAAAGGCGAAGTCTTAACCACTGGACCACCAGAGAAGTTCCAAAAGAAATATACTTTTAATCAAACTTAATCATAGTACTGGGCAGTATAAAAGAAAGATATAATATAAAGATATATATATAGATGGATAGATATACATATAGCATAAGCCAGCTTCAAAGGAGACAAAGAGGAAAGTGTGAGCTCATGACATAAGGCAGCATATAACTTACCACACCCAAAGCACATGGGCTCCCAGAGCGGTGTATTTAGACAAAGGACTTAAATCATGGAGTTACAGGGGTGGGGGATTGGAGCTTTGCCTTGAGAAGAGATCACCTATATTAGTTTGATTACGTCCTAGTTCATACATAGAGATAGAAGCAGATTCCTCCTCAGATGAATGGGGATTTTCACACACAGACACAAGAAAATGGCAGCTGCACAAACAATTCATTTCTTCTTCTCATCTTCCCAAGTTCTAGAATGGAAGAGAGGAGAGGATTATTGGCCAAAGAAGGGAATTACTGCTTCAAGTTTCTTTCTCCTTGATGCAGGGTTCAACACATGCTAGGGAGAAGGAAGCTGGTGGAATAATTCTTACAACCACTGGCTTATCTTGGAAATCAGTTCCTACAGACGAGAACCACAGATGGGTCGGTGGGGCTTGTTGGGAGCAGCAACAGCCTTTAAGACAGACTAGATGTGTATCCTGTGGCCTTAGGCCATCCCAGAATGACCCCCGAGCAAGCCTTTCTGAGGCCAAGGGGTCCAAAGCTTTTCTTCTTACGGAGAAAAGCCACACATTCAAGGCTTGGCTGCCTTGTCTCTTCAAGGTTAGGAGGGACTCTGGAGACCAAAGAGAGAAAATCAATAAAGTTGCATTTGTTTGAAGGGTCAGAGGACCTAATCAAGGAGATGTTTCAGGGACCCCATGCAAGGACAAGATAATTTGGTGAGGCAGAGGGCAAATGTGCAGAAAGAAGTTAACACAGCAGGCCTGCCTTAGAGAGTCCTACTTTACAGGGCTGGCCTGTGGCTGGCGTCTGGGAACTTAAATTTCAGGAGAGTTTCTACCACCCTAACTGCTAAGAGTAACTTGTTTTGCATTTTAAATGGTTTGCTCAAACATTATGGTTTGTGCTGAATACCTACCTGATTTTTTGTGAGGCTTGGGAATTTTGGAACGTGCTAGGCAAAGGATGCCTGTATGACCAGCCCCTGATAAAAACCCTGGGCACTGAGTTTCTAATGAACTTCCCTGTTAGACAACATTTCATGTGTTGTCACAACTCATTACTGGGGAATTAAGTACATGCTGTGTGACTCCACTGGGAGAGGACTCTTGGAAGCTTGCACCTGGTTTCCACCAGACTTCAGCCCATGTGCCTTTTCCCTCTGCTGATTTTGCTTTATATCCTTTCACTGTAGTAAATCTTAGCCATATGTACCACTATATGCTGAGTTCTATGAGTCCTCCTAGTGAATCATCAAGACTGGAGGTGGTCTTAGGAACCCCTGACACAATAAGACTCCTGGCAAGGATTCCAGTGGAAAATAGCTGCTCAGCTTTTGGCACTTTTCTTTTTTCATTTTTAATTAGAGTATAGTTGATTTATAATGTTATGTTAGTTTCAGGTGTACAGCAAAGTGAATCAGTTATACATACACATATATCTATTCTTTTTTAGATTCTTTTCCCATATAGGTCATTACATAGTATTGAGTAAAGTTCCCTGTGCTATACAGTAGGTCCTTATTAGTTATCTGTTTTATATATAGTAGTGTGTATATGTCAATCCCAATCTCCCAATTTATCCCTCCCCCCTTTCCCCCTGGTAACCATAAGTTTGTTTTCTACAGCTGTGACTCTGTTTCAATTTTGTAAATTAGTTCATTTGTACATTTTTTTTAGATTCCACATATAAGTGATATCATATGAGATTTATCTTTTCTCTGTCTGACTTACTTCACTCAGTATGACAATCTCTAGGTCCATTCATGTTGCTACAGATGGCATTATTTCATTCTTTTTTATGGCTAATATTCCATTGTATATATGTACCACACATCTTCTTTATCTACTCCTCTGTCAATGGACATTTAGATTGCTTCCATGTCTTGGCTGTTGTAAGTAGTTTGACACTTTTATTAACCTCCAAAGACATATGTTTATTTCCATTTCCCACTTCTAGAATTAAGCACTTGATTAGTTTAGGCGTGACTTTCTTAACAACTATACTCTGAATTTTTCAGATTTTAGAGAGGCACTGTGGTACATATATCATATATTCTGTAATACCTCATGAGGTCTGGGAAGGACTCCATATTCAAATACATTAATATGGCTGCTTTCAACGTATGTATACTCTCACTAAGAGGGATACATGAAGACTTTGAGTAGCCTCACCTCAGTCCAAGTCACAGCTTGCCACAAGATGAATTTGTGCCAAACTTAGGGGAAGAAACTTACAATTTTTAGAGCATTTTGAATTTTGCCATTGTGGATAGGGATTATATTGCCATCCCTCATTTGCTTAGCAGGAAATTGAGAATTAGAAAAGTTAATTCGTTTGCCAGTGGTAGCACAGCTTGTATCTGAACTGGATTTCAAATCTAGGAATGTCTAGGTCACAAGCCAGAGAGCTCTTAACTATTACCCTATACTGTCTTTCCAGTTACTTATTTTTAAATATGTCTTCTGTGTCCAAATACCACTAATAAGCAGGTAGTGTGAGAGCAAGGGGGAGTAGAAAAGGAGGAAGTAGTTATCTCTCATTGGAATGGACATTTGGATGTTTACCTTACCCCATGAAACTGATTCCAAATATATTACATATTTTTCCCTTTTGAAGTCTGACTACACAGCAAGGCCCAAGAGAGATGGTCAACAATTACCTCTCCTAGGGTATCTCTGTGATATCCTTAGTTGCAGTCATCCTCTGAGTGAGTAACTGAGTGTATGTGTTCCCTCATTGGGCTTGTGACTTCCAAGGCAGCAGGAATGTGTCTTGATTATTTTTTGATCTCTCTATCATTTTATAATGCTCAACAATTCATTTGTGTTGATATTTTTAAATTGAATTGAGTAGAAAGTTACTTTGGCTAAATGAAGATCACTTCCAGCTTTACCTGAGGCCAACAGGTTGGGAAAGGTTCTTAACAGAATTTACACACTTTTGCCTTCAATGTGACAATAAAGAGATGGTTTGGAGAAAAGAGAAGCAACAGGACAGCTTCCTCCAACAAAATAGCTTCCTTCAGTAAAATAGGAAGATACAGTCTACACAGATATTTATCCTGAGAAGAATTTGGGGGACAAGAAATCACTGGCAATCAAATACATGTGAACTGCTAAGCTTTGCTTTTCCTTTTCTGCCCCTCACTTTTCAAATGATGTTGGTAACCTAGTTTTCTGTATTCTTACATCTCAGGAGCTTCGTCATTCTAGTAAGTCTGCTCTGCTGTGACTTGCAAATCAGCTTAATTTAAATCTCTGAGTTTTCATTGTATTTGACACAGACTTAGTAATTCTCAGAAAATGATCCTTGTTAAAATTTATCTAGAAATTCTGATATTCAAGAATGCTTACACAAAGTGTCATTCTTTACAATGGCTTCATTATCCATTGGCACAGTTAAAGGCATTGTTTTATTTGAAAATGTCTGCCTTTCTCTGCTTGTTCCAGCGACAGTTTTCCTGGAGTTTTGGAAAAGACGGAGAGCAGTAATTGCTTATGACTGGGATTTGATAGACTGGGAAGAAGAGGAGGTTTGTATCATTTACCTCAATTTTTTTTTTTTTTTAAAAGCCAATAATCAAGAAATACACAGTCCCTCTTGAGTCATCGCTCTCTGGCCTGTGATGGAAGTCAGGTTGATTCATAAAGCATTTTTTATACCTGTCTTTACAGGAAATTTCAAGAGGAATTAAAAAAAACCCACAACATTTTGATTTCTTAGTGGAGTAAAATTCCATGATTAAGTAAAGCATTTCACTTGTACGTAGAGGCATCAGAAGAATTGGTAGTAAGATTTGTTTAGTTTCCTTAAATATTATCCATTCTCTTTACTTTATCAGAAGGAGAATATTAGTTTCACAATTGTAGGCACATGGAAGCAGACCTCCTAAGTACTCCAAGGAAATGGTTCTGTGAACTCTACAGGACCCTGGACAGTGACCAGATGTGCACAGGCTGAGTAGTGTTCCCGTAAGTGATAAATACTGAGGGGAAACCACTCCTCAAACAGCCTCTTTGGTGGATGTGGCTAAAAGCAGGACCAGCTCTAGATAAAACCATCCAGGAGAGGTAAATTCAGCCCCACAGACTTCACTTTCTCAGCATGTCACTCTCCCTTTATCGCCTTCTAGGCCAATACACCATGCCCTTTCCTAACCTGTGTCTGGTTTTTATCCTCTCTCTCCTTGCCCCATTCCTGTCAGAAGTCTCGAGGACCCATGGGTGGGTTTGGTCACCATGTGCCCGGCCTGAGCTCCCCTTCCCTTCCTCTCATCCATTATCTCCTACCTCTCCTGAGTACCATTTCCTCAGAGCCTTGCTGGGCCAGTAAATCAAATACACTAGTCATACATGATATGATAATGGGTATCAATGGGTGTTCTCCTTCCAAGAGACACAGATATATATTTTTATAAATTAAAAGGAATCTTCTGTAACTGAGAAGATTTAAAATTTAGAATTTTAAATTTAAAATTCTCAGATAACTGAGAATTTTAGCCCTGGGATAGGCTTGGTGGGGGGAGATAATTTTCAGGGGAGTGTTTTTTTCCTTCAAATCATGCCTCGTGGATGGCTGCCTTTTCTCCTCACACCCATGAACACATTTGGGTAGTTTTTAAATCTAGAAATGATACTGGGATTCTCAGCAATCCCTGTTCTTGTGATGAGGCCTCTCTCATGCTTTTATAAGCATGCATTCTCTAGAAAATGGTTTTCTGAGTTGGAAGAGACTGCCCAGGTGACTTCTGGGGGCTACCAGCCACAGCCAGGCTACATTCAAGACTTCCTCCTGGGTGGAGCTGTTCTGGTTTTTGTTACATGTGTTTATGGGAGTGGCTTTCAAGTGGGATGGAAAATGCTCTTTCCTGGGAAGCCGAGTCACCACTAAGCAGCTGTGTCATCTAAGACAAATTACTTCCTCTTCGGACTTTTTTCATTTCTAAAGAAAAATGTTTCTAAATTTTCCCCTTTCAGCTATAAAGTGGGGCATTAAATAACTTTGACTAAACCAGTCTAAAGTCACTGTTGGCCCTTGTGGTGGGCCCGCAATGTGAGTACCCTTAGGGTAAACATATCCCTTCAGAAGTCTAGAGCTTCTGAACTCCCAGCCCTGTTAAAAAGCGTGGAGTGCAGAACCCTGCTTTCACTCAGCACACCTGTGGACCAGAATCACATCAGGGGCCATGTGCAATTCTATTTCTGTTTGGAATTCATTGTAGAAATGCCTCTTACTTCTAGCCTGTGGTTCTCAGCTTGCTGTACAGAAGAGCCCAGACATGCTGCATGCCTTCTTCACGGGTAACCCAGGATGTTACTTTGCTAGGGCTGCCGTAACAAAGTGCCACTGACTGGGTGGCTTAAGCAAAAGCAGTTGACTGTCTCACAGTTTGGAGGCTAGTCTGAGATCAAGGTATTGGCAGGGCTGGTTTCTTCTGAGGGCTGTGAGGGAAGGATCGGTTCCCAGTCTCTCTCCTTGGGTTGTAGATAGCCATCTACTCCCTGTATCTTCACACTGTCTTCTCTCTGTGCATGTCTCTGTCTAAATTTCCTCTTCCTATAAGGAAACTAGTCATGTTGGATTAAGGTCCACCCTAATGACCTCATTTTAACTTAATTACATCTGTAGAGACCCTGTCTCCAAATATAGACACATTCTGAGATACTGAGGGTTAGGACTTCAACTTATGAATCGGGGGGTGGGGTGGGGACACAATTCAGCCTGTAATACCCAGGATGACAGGTCTGGCTCCATGACTGGCCTCATTTTCTGGATGATTAACTCAGTGACCCTTGATGACACTTATAGCCTAATGAATTGAGTTTCCCAAAGAAGCAGAATATTCTAGATCTGTTTATATCCTAAAGTGTAACTACCTAAAATAAAGGAGGCAGAGGCTGTTTATAACTGTATCTCCCCCTGACCTTCCCCATTACCTGCCACTGTGTAAAGTCAGCATTGGGCTTATCCTGTGGCAGGAGACGGGCTGCCCTTCCTCCTACACAGGGAGGCCACTACCAGACTGTGCCCATCCTCCATAATCTCTCTTCTGTCAGCTCCTTCTTTGCTTTCTGTCAGTACCTTCATCTAAGTCTTGAGTATTTCTGCCTGGACTAACTCAATCTCCACTGCACCAGAGTTTCTGCTTATTTTCCCTCCTCTTCCAAGACACTCATGTAGAACAAGTTGTTAATTAACCAGAATGACTTCAAAATACCCTTTCGCTGATTATCTTTTCCTAATCCCATAATTGCTTTTTAGTCAGAAGCTTTTCACATTGGATGGGGCTCAACTCAATGAAATAAAATCTCAGCTTGATTTAGAATTAGAGGAACCTTGATTTTAGCTGGATTTGAAAGGTATTTACCTTGTTTTCAATACCAATTAAGAATACATTTCAAGGGCTTCCCTGGTGGCGCAGTGGTTGAGAGTCCGCCTGCCGATGCAGGGGACACGGGTTCGTGCCCTGGTCCGGGAGGATCCCACATGCCGCGGAGCGGCTGGGCCCGTGAGCCTGGTGGCGCAGTGGTTGAGAGTCCGCCTGCCGATGCAGGGGACACGGGTTCGTGCCCTGGTCCGGGAAGATCCTACATGCCGCGGAGCGGCTGGGCCCGTGAGCCATGGCCATTGGGCCTGCGCGTCCGGAGCCTGTGCTCCGCAACGGGAGAGGCCGCAGCGGTGAGAGGCCCGCGTACCGCAAAAAAAAAAAAAAAAAAAAAAAAAAAAGAATACATTTCAAGTCCCTCCCATCAAAAAACTTGCACAAGCCTCTTAGATACCCTCATCCACCAGAGGGCAGACAGCAGAAACAAGAAGAACTACAGTCCTTCAGCCTGTGGAACAAAAACCACATTCACAGAAAGACAGACAAGATGAAAAGGCAGAGGGCTATGTATCAGATGAAGGAACAAGATAAAACCCAGAAAAACAACTAAATGAAGTGGAGATAGGCAACCCTCCAGAAAAAGAATTCAGTTAATGACAGTGAAGATGATCCAGGACCTCAGAAAAAGAATGGAGGCAAAGATTGAGAAGATGCAAGAAATGTTTTAAAAAGACCTAGAAGAATTAAAGAACAGAGATGAACAATACAATAACTGAAATGAAAAATACACAAGAAGGAATCAATAGCAGAATAACAGAGGCAGAAGAATGGATAAGTGACCTGGAAGACAGAATGGTGGAATTCACTGCCACAGAACAGAATAAAGAAAAAAGAATGAAAAGAAATGAAGACAGCCTAAGAGACCTCTGTGACAACATTAAACACAACAACATTTGCATTATAGGAGTCCCAGAAGGAGAAGAGAGAGAGAAAGGACCCTAGAAAATGTTTGAAGAGATTATAGTCGAAAACTTCCCTAACATGGGAAAGGAAATAGCCACCCAAGTCCAGGAAGCACACAGAGTCCCAGGCAGGATAAACTCAAGGAGAAACATGCTGAGACACATAGTAATCAAATTGACAAAAATTAAAGACAAAGAAAAATTATTGAAAGCAGCAAGGGAAAAGTGACAAATAACATACAAGGGAACTCCCATAAGGTTAACAGCTGATTTCTCAGCAGAAACTCTACAAGCCAGAAGGGAGTGGCATGATATATTTAAAGTGATGAAAGGGAAGAACCTACAACCAAGATTACTCTAACGAGCAAGGTTCTCGTTCAGATTTGATGGAGAAATCAAAAGCTTTACAGACAAGCAAAAGCTACGAGATTCAGCACCACCAAACTAGCTCTACAACAAATGCTAGAGGAACTTCTCTAAGTGGGAAACACAAGAGAAGAAAAGGACCTACAAAAACAAACCCATAGGGCTTCCCTGGTGGCGCAGTGGTTGAGAGTCCGCCTGCCGATGCAGGGGACACGGGTTCGTGCCCCGGTCTGGGAAGATCCCACATGCCGTGGAGCGGCTGGGCCCGTGAGCCATGGCTGCTGAGCCTGCACGTCCGGAGCCTGTGCTCCACAACGGGAGAGGCCACAACGGTGAGAGGCCCGCGTACCGCAAAAAATAATAAAATAAAATAAAATAAATAAAGATGATGACAGCACCCATCTTTGTGGGTAGCTATGACCATTAGGAAAAAAAAAAACAAACAAACCCATAACAACTAAAAAAATGGTAATAGGGACAGACATTGATAATTACCTTAAACGTGAATGGATTAAATGCTCCCACTAAAAGACACAGGCTCGCTGAATGGATACAAAAACAGGACCCATATATATGCTGTCTACAAGAGACCCACTCTTCAGACCTAGGGACACATACAGACTGAAAGTGAGGGGATGGAAAAAGATATTCCATGCAAACGGAAATCAAAAGAAAGCTGGAGTAGTAATTCTCATATCAGACAAAATGACTTTAAAAGAAAGGCTATTACAAAATACAAAGAAGGACACTACATGATGATCAAGGGATCAATCCAAGAAGAAGATATAACAATTATAAATATATATGCACCCAACATAGGAGCACCTCAATACATAAGGCAACTGCTAACAGCTCTAAAAGAGGAAATTGACAGTAACACAATAATAGGGGGACTTTAACACCTCACTTAAACCAGTGGACAGATCATCCAAACAGAAAATAAGGAAACGCAAGCTTTAAATGACACAATAGACCAGATAGATTTAATTGATATTTATAGGACATTCCATCCCAAAACAGCAGATTACATTTTCTTCTCAAGGGCACACGGAACATTCTCCAGTATAGATCACATCTTGGGTCACAAATGAAGCCTCAGTAAATTTAAGAAAACTGAAATCATATCAAGCATCTTTTTTGACCACAATGCTATGAGATTAGAAATCAGCTACAGGGGAAAAAAAATGTAAAAAACACAAACACATGGAGGATAAATAATATGTTACTAAATAACCAAGAGATCACTGAAGAATCAAAGATGAAATAAAAAAATACCTAGAGACAAATTACAATGAAAACACGATGATCCAAAACATATGGGATGCAGCAAAAGCAGTTCTAAGAGGGAAGTTTATAGCAATACAAGCCTACCTCAAGAAACAAGAAAAATCTCAAACAATCTAACCTTACACCTAAAGGAACTAGAGAAAGAAGAACAAACAAAACCCAAAGTTAGTAGAAGAAAAGAAATCATAAAGATCAGAGCAGAAATAAATGAAATAGAAACGAAGAAAACAATAGCAAAGATCAATAAAACTAAAAGCTGGTTCTTTGAGAGGATAAACAAAATTGATAAACCATTAGCTAGACTCATCAAGAAAAAGAGGAAGAGGACTCAAATCAATAAAATTAGAAATGAAAAAGGAGAAGTCACAACAGACACCGCAGAAATACAAAGCATCCTAAGAGACTACTACAAGCAACTCTATGTCAATAAAATGGACAACCTGGAAGAAATAGACAAATTCTTAGAAAGGTATAAGCTTCCAAGACTGAACCAGGAAGAAATAGAAAATATGAACAGACCAATCACAACTAATAAAATTGAAACTGATTAAAAATCTTCCAACAAACAAAAGTCCAGGACCAGATGGCTTCACAGGTGAATTCTATCAAACATTTAGAGAAGAGCTAACAGCCATCCTTCTTCAACTCTTCCAAAAAATTGCAGAGGAAGGAACACTCCTAAACTCATTCTATGAGGCCACCATCACCCTGATACCAAAACCAAAGGTACTACAAATAAAGAAAATTACAGACCAATATCACTGATGAATATGGAAGCCAAAATCCTCAACAACAAAAAGACTACGTTTCAAACCTATGGTTAAGGGTGAATGACATCTATAGGAGCTTATTAAAAAATAGATGCACCATGTTTTTAACTGCCTACAACAAAAAATTTAAAAATAGTAGAAAACTAAGAATTATATTATAACTCACAAAGCGAATTCTGAACATTTTGCTGTTCAGAAGCTTTCTTTGTCCTGGTGTCCACATCACTCCCCGGTAATAAAAGTAAAAGCTTATTAGTTGTTTCAAACCACTAGGGACAGGACAAATTGGTCCCTTTTCTCATTCTCAGTTTCTTCAAGTATAGTTTAAAAAGATAATAGAGACACTTAACTATTAGTCTAAATTACATAGCCTTGATGATAAAAAGTCGAGATCATCATTCTGCAGATTCTCTTTAAGTGGCCAGTTTCCAAGCCCATGTCATTGACTGTGGCATTTGTTGACTCGGTTTTCCTGTGGCATAAAATGATTTTTTTCTTATTGTCTGAATAGTTCTTCAGTACATAAAAATGTGTCTGCTTGTTCTTTAGGAAGAAATACGGCCCCAGTTTGAAGCCAAGTATTCCAAGAAAGAGCGGATGAATCCCATTTCGGGAAAACCAGAACCATATCAAGCATTTGCAGATAAATGCAGCCGACTTATTGTTTCTGCATCTGGAATATTCTTCATGGTCTGAAACTTTTTTACAAAACTCTTTCTTTCATAAAGTACAAACCTGTAGCATGGTAACAACAATAATCATATCAAGTGTTTGGATATATTTTTGCACGTTCTGTTATTTAGTCCTCACACCATTCTACGTGGTGGTCAGGGATAGCATTGCTGTCTGCATTTTACAGGTGGAGCAACTGAGACTCCAGGAGGGTAAAGGGCTTGCCCAGATTAGCCAAGAAATAGACAAGAGCTCAGATCCTCTAATCTGCTGTTCTTTGCATTTGTCTATGTCATAATGAAAGGAACTAAAACTATGAGATAGTATTAATACCTACAGCAGCTTTCCAAACTTTTTTTTACAATGCCCATACAGTAAGAAATACAAACGTTGTCATAACCTAGTATATACTATGCAAATAGATGTATAAAACCGAATATGGTAATTGAAACAATGTTCATCTTTACAATATGCAAGGAACTCTGTTACCCCAGTGTTACCCCATAGCTTAACGGTTTATCAGCTCTGAAGTTCTGTGGCTTTTCTATTTGGGTAATAAAGAACATACAAACAGACAAGAGAAAGCATCAACCACATGAAAAGTGTGCATTTTGTTGTGGTGTCTTGGGTCAGGACCACTGCCGCTTTATCTCGTTTCCTCATCCGAGGATTTTCCAGATGGCAGGAGCCCCTTCCTCCAACTTTCCATCACAGTGCTCACTGGGTGTCCTCTGTCTTCCTGCCAGATCTGCGTGGTGATTGCCGCCGTGTTTGGGATCGTCATTTACAGGGTGGTGACCGTCAGCACTTTCGCTGCCTTTAAGTGGGCGTTAATCAGGAATAATTCTCAGGTTGCAACCACAGGGACTGCCGTGTGCATCAATTTCTGCATCATCATGCTGCTGAACGTGGTAAGTGAGCTGCAAGGTAGCTAGTCAAATGGATAAAATGTGTGTGCTACAGGTGAGTTTTCTTCTGTTTCTAAAGGGACCTGGCCTTAGAGAGGCTGGTCAATTATGTGGCACTTATGGCCTGGCTGCAAAGTGCCTGGCATAAGGTGTACTCATCTGGGGATACCGAAGGCTTGAGTCAAATCTGGCCTCCAGGATTTTCTACATTGTAAGACTGGGCAAGGCACCTGCCCTCTCTGAACCTCAGTTCCCTTATTTATCCAGTAAGATAACACTGTATACGTCTTGGGGAAATTTAGAGAAAAAATATATTTTAAAGGCCCAGCTCAGACTCTGTGACATAGCTCAGTAGTGTTGGTTCCTGTTTCCTTTTGCTTCTGAATGATGGGAAATTAGTATCCAAAGCATTTCTTGCGATAACCCAGCAAGGAATATTTCAGGGTGGTACTTGTAGCTTGTGTTGATTTCAGGTTTTTTTCAAATGTATATTTCAGCCCAGCTGTCTCCTTTGAACCCCAAACATCCTCACCTAACACACAACCCCCAACTCCCCATCTTCCCTCCAGAATGAGCTCCTCCTGCAGCCCCATTGTAGTCACCCAGGCTGAAACTTCTCTGCTTCTCTCAGCATCGAAATGTAACCAGAATTTGATCACTTTTCACACATCCCCAGTCCCCACCTTGGTCCAGGTCCCCAGCATATCCCACCTGGATTATTGCAGTGCTTTCCGAGCTGGTCTCCCAGCTTCCACGTCTGCTTCCCTCAATCCAGGCTCATCATAGCAGCTAGAGCAAGCAAGCTTCATCCATGTAAGTCAGCCTCTGTTCACTGTATCCAGTGGCTTCCCTCTCGCTCAGAATAAAAGTTCTCTCTTCACATGGAGACCCAGGGTCTCCCTCATCTGGCCCCAGCGAGGTCTCTGACTTTCTCTCCTCCCTCCTCACCTTGACTTTCCTGCTTCTCACTGGCCTTCCCTTTTTTCTTCAATGTGCCAGGCAAGCTCTCACCCTAGGACTTTTGACTTGCTCTTCTCTCTACCTGGAACATTCTTTCCCATGGGGTCTGCAGAGTTTACTCCTGCACCTCCTTCAAGTCTTTGTTCAACTGTTACTTTTCCAGTATAAGGCTTCCCTCGTCACTCAATTTAAAATTGCAACCCACTCCTGCCGTCTGACCATTTCCTAGCTCCTTGCCTGCTTAATTTTGCTCTATGGCATTAATCGCCATCTAATAGGCTATTTTTTAAATTTATTTTGTTATTTATCTTCTCCATTGGAATGTAGCCCCAAGAGGGCAGAAACTTTTGTCTCTTCTGATAAGAGTAGTAGATCTAAGTTTCCAAACTCTGGCAGCCTCTGTTTCTGGCAGAGCCTGCCAGAAACAGGCTCTGGCTTATAGTAGGCTCTCAGTAAACTGTTGTTACTATTTGCAGAACAAAAGGCAATGGCTGACATTGTTAGACTTGAGGTTTGTAGGAGGGAATAAATAACGTATGTAGAGTATCATGTATAGTGTTAGGCGTGGAATAAGTGTTCAATTATAGTTCCCCTCACCCTTATTTATACTGCAACTTAAATCTGGGCCGTTGTGCTGAAATCACCGAGATAATGAAATATAGGTAACTTATTATTATTGTTAAAAATACAGGAACTTCTTTATTATTTTAGAAAAAAAGTTTAAAAATCCAGAAGGTAGGAAAAAAAAAAGCACTTGCAGATCATTTTGACATGATGACTGTGTAACTGCTTGGTCAAGTGGAGATTTTTTTTTTTTAATTTTTAATTTTTTTATTAGTTTCTGCTTTATAACAAAGTGAATCAGTCATACATATACATCTGTTCCCACATCCCTTCCCTCATGCATCTCCCTCCTTCCCACCCTCCCCATCCCACCCCTCCAGGCGGACACAAAGCACCAAGCTGATCTCCCTGTGCTCTGCGGCTGTTTCCCACTATCTATCTACCTTACGTTTGGTAGTGTATATATGTCCATGCCTCTCTTTCGCTTTGTCACAGCTTACCCTTCCCCCTCCCCATATCCTCAAGTCCATTCTCAAGTAGGTCTGTGTCTTTATTCCCGTTTTGCCCACAGGTTCTTCATGACATTTTTTTTTTTAAATTCCGTATATATGTGTTAGCATACGGTATTTGTCTTTGTCTTTCTGACTTAGTTCACTCTGTATGACAGACTCTAGGTCTATCCACCTCATTACAAATAGCTCAGTTTCGTTTCTTTTTATGGCTGAGTGATATTCCATTGTATATATTGAAAGTGGATGTTTGTCACTCCCTTGCACTCCCCCTGTCCCAGGTTCAGCTAGTCTCAAAGTTAATTGTGGAATGAGTATTCATTGTGAAGGGGAGTGATTCATAGTGAAATTAACCGAACAGCCCGAGCAGTAAAAGAAGATTCTGTGGTGTCCGGGTAGGAGGCAGTGAATTAAAGCTTACTGTATTTTATCCTCTCTCTTCTCCAATGTCTTACTAAACTTTAATTCGCACATCTTAAGAAATAAATTTCTGCATATATGCAGTGGGTCTATAAGCACATGCTTGCTGGTACACTTTGACCAGGAGCCAGTGTTGTCACTTCAGTTAACTGAAAATCACTTATCCAAAACCTCTGCTTCGTGGAACACAGCCAAGAAAAGAAGAAATAAACTAAGAACAAAGCAGGAGGGGAGACGAAACAGTATATAAGTAGGGCCACTACAAAGCACCTACTGTGTGCTAGGAGCTCGACAGGTAGGCATTTTACATGTTTTATTTAACAAAGGGTTTCTGAGTCACCAAAATGGATGACCAAGCCCACACACTCAAGCTGACACGTATCATTCTTAGGAATGCCCTTAAGGTTTCTTTTCTTTGTTTTTAGATATAATGTGAACACATTTGGTGTTCTGATTTCTCAGCCAACATCAAACTAAAATAACAGAAGGTTACTAAGGCAAGAATACCGACAGGGTCAGAAAATGACAAGCCATAGCAAGGGGAAGGAAAGAAAATAAAAAGCATACACACTCTAAAACTAGCATCATCCAGGACCCTTTTGTGCAGTGACCAATTGCCTTACCCTCCTCGGCCATCTCTGAGGACATCCTCATCCAGCACACACCTTTACACTCCTGTCTTATGCCCTGAAGCCTTGCAGGTTCCATTATGAAGGCAACCAAGTGTGTAATATAGCTGGGAAAGCTCTTCATCAAAATAGATTTTTAAAAATTTTAAGTCCTTAAAAAGCAAATATTGAATAAAGGACAAACGACAGACTAATGACTATAACATAGCTTTGACCAATTCAGAACTAAACTATTAATGACTGCTGAAATGACTCAATTTAAGACATTTTTATGACTCAATAATATAGTTTTTATAGCTATATAAATTGTTTTCAATTACTTAAAATTTTGGCCATACTGGTCTTGCAAAAAAAAAAAAAATCATTTGGACATTAGTCATGAATACTTTTTCATTAACTGAATATAAAAATCTTGAGAGCTAGATTGGTATTTATGTTCATTAAAACCTCTTTCAAATAATTATTATAGATCATATATCCTATTTCTGACTTTCTTCCAATCCTAACTGAAGAAGATCTATAAGGAATGCCTATTTTCTGGATTTGACAATGTGTGTTTACTTTTATGTGCATTTAAAAAAAAATAAAGCTCATATTATTTTACAAAAGTATTCTGGATCCTAACAAACTATTATGCCTCTTAGTGACTAGTTACGGGGTTTTCATTTTATTCCATGTCTTGAAAAATAAATAGTTCAAAGACAGAGTGAATAGATAGATTTCCTCAATCCTCCTTGTCATGCTCTTTCAATTTTATTCTGCTTCACTAGTGACCAAAGAACATCTCAATATAGTGGTCTCAAGCTATATATGCCAAGAAAGGAAGACATTAAAAGTTATTACCATCCTTTTTATTCAGCCATACCAAAATGAATCTGACATTTCATTATAATCTGTAAACAGTGAAAACCACAATGACTTGTTCCAAAAAGAACTAAACCAGAAAATATGGCTTGCATCAGAACAAACCCACATATATTGATCAGGTGGACAAGATAAAATTAGAAGTGCTCATAGCTTCTTTTGGACATATCCTTAGGATCAGAAAGCTTGCTGTTAGTTAAAGATTCTAACAGTAACCATTTGTGGCATCCAGTTTGGAAACTTAGATCTTCTACTACCCTTATCAGAACAAACTATCCGTGCTTTCTGTCTCAACTGGCTAATGAGAAATCAGGCCTTTTCCAGAAACCACTCATGTGACGCTCTCTTGTTGGCTATCAGTCCCTTTGTTTATGTGCTCTTTTCTGTTGCATCCTGCTCAAAGGCTCACTATCCATCTCATTGTATCATCAAGATAAAATGTTCACAGATGCCATGAATCCCAGTGTCCTCATACACTTTACCTTACTTTTCAAAAGGTTAATAATAATTATATTTCAACTCCTGTGCTGTTCCTTTTTTAAATTCCAATTTTTTCAGTTTCCAAACAAAAGTAACGATGGCATGTCACCAGCTCTCAAGGCCTTTGACACAAGTGTGCAAAGCGAGGCGCTTTAACAAATGTACATCAACATGAAAGATTAAAGGATGAACTAGGTAATCAAAAATTATATTTTTGAGAAAGGTTGTCTCACCAGCTGAATTTAATTTTCCTTGATAATTATGTAAGTAACTTTAATAATACCATGCCTTTGTAATATTAAAATAACTTTGATTAGAATATCTGTCCTAATATGTTTACCAGTATTTTATTTTTATGATAAAATTGAGATGTATGACTCATCTATAACACAAGATTTCTTATTGAAAATTATACCAGTCTGTTTTAACATTGGACTCCAAGAGTCTGAGATTTCTATATACAAACTTCGATACTGTGGCCATGTGAATTATTTATATCTTAATATAACAAACCACAGTCTTTGCTGAAAGTTTAGAGTCATACAATCTGAGTATTTAGACTATTTCTGTAGTTAGAAGAAATCTGGGGTAAGAGAATGCAGAAGTTAGGAAGGACCTCAAGATGAGTGTGTCCAATACCCATTCTCAACCACATGTAAAGAAAACGACGGTCTAAAGAAGAGGTGAGGTAACATGCCCAAGACCTACAGCTTGCTGGCAGTAAAGCTGTTATTCCAGCCTGGGGAATTTTAACCAGTGAAATTTCACTACTTTAGTCTAAATGTGATCTTAATTTTCATATTGTTCAAATCCATTTGACTTCTTTTTCGTTTTCATTTATCATCTTTCATTTTAGAGAAAGCACTTGCTCTTTTCTTTTTCAATTTATACCCTCCCTAGGGAATCTCCTAGAGCTGGGTTTGCCCTTAACTGTACCCCCTATACTTCCATACACACACACAAGCACAGGGACACACACCCCTTCCATCCTATTAGGACCCTCCATTTACCAGATGGCTGGGTGAGTTAGGGATGCATCTAATTCACTAATAGAAAAGCAGAGTACCATAAGTTTGGCGGTTCCCAATAATGTTTGATCACTTTGGTGTTTAGGAATGCTATAATCTAGAAAATCAGCCCATAAAAACAATAGGATTACAGACTCTTATCAGAAGCAGTCTTAGAGATTTTACATTGAGGAGATTTTACATTGAGGAGGCCCAGGAATGTTGTGACTTGCCCAGCATCCCTTAGCAAGCTGATAATTAGTGGCAGCTGGCCTGTTGTTACAGAATTATTCACCCCAAAACAAGAAGTGAGACTTTTAAAATATTAAAATGGGACCTTGTACAATTCTTTCTTGTCCTGAAAGGACACAATTGTTGATGATGTTTTCATTGTTTGAGCAGTGGATGGTTAATGAAATTATTTTCATTTATGACTTACTTACCTATTTATTTCATAATTACAGATTTTAGAACATCTACAGTTTGTTAAATGTATTAAATTTATTTTACAGCTCTATGAAAAAGTTGCACTGCTTCTGACAAATTTAGGTAAGTGGAACCCTCTTTACTTCACAGTACAGTATTGTGGCCTGAAAAAATACCTTCTCAAAGATTCATTTCTGAAACACTGCTGAAAACAAATATTCCCTTTATTTTGAATTGCATACAACAATTTGTTCTTTGCCCTCAACAGGACATGTTAAATATGTCTAGGAATTGAGAGAATCTTTCCTACCTAAAGCTTTAAAGCATTTAGACATTATGTTTCATGAGCTAATATAATTTAAAGTAGGTTTTCTCTTACAAAAGTACATGTGTATGAAGTACCTATAATCATTTAGAAAAGTGTTCATTTGCTGTTGCCTACAATTTTTATTTAATTAAAAACACAGCAAGTTTTAATGGCATATAAAATCACAGCAAAGTTAGTTGCTTTGAACACTGGGAGTCTTTTATGTAGACAGGCTAACCATTACTGACATTTGTGGAAGTGACATTCATCTGGACAAGTCATCCCTAAGAACGTTTCTCTGACTTTGTAAGGCACCAGAACAATCTGGTAACCAGCTATGAGCTGTACATTTACTACATTTTCAAGATAGAGGAACTGTCCCAATTTCATTAATGAGATATTAGTCATTTTACTCTATGCAGTTTGAGAAAATTACATGCTCCCACACAAAACCTGTTTTAGCACATTCCCATATGTAGCTTGCCAAAGGGAGAAAAAAATCACAAAAGTGTTTTTATTTATAATAATCATTATAATAAAAGATGCCAGATACATCTGGCACCTCATCTGTTTGAGCCCTTCTATGTGCCAGATACAGAGCTAGGCACTTGGCATATCTCCTTTAAATTCATTGAAATCTTCCATCACCGCCACTCTTTGCCCAAAAAGATAAAAGTTTATGTCCACAGAAGAGGTAACTGCCCATTGATAGACTGTGTCCAGGGGGGACCTTGCTCCAGGCTGGAAAAGATGCCTGTGGAGACAACAGCCATGGTCCATCTGTGGTTGGGCCACCTGGGAACCCACCCAGCTGGCTGATGAGCTAGGAGACCTTCCTGTGTAACCAAGAGTTCATTAGCAGAAGTGAAGTAAAGCTAAAGCCCTTGAAGCATCCTTTGTCATTTCTTCCCTCAACAGCAGTATGGCCTTGCTCTGAAATTGACATTTAAACCATTTTAAATCCGATTCTCATTCTTTCTCCCCTCCCTTCTCAGATATACTCCTGGGAAGCATTCTGAGCTATAATTTGTGGGAAAGGAATGGATGGGGTGAAATGGTAAATGAGTAATTAGAAGCTCAGGGAATGTGGAACCAGAAAGTGCTATTGCATTAAATGCATTTTCTTTGATGTTGTTTGAGGTGAGGATGCAACTTCCAGGGAAGGATAAGCGCATTTGACATGAGATTTCAGGTTGGAGGATTGATCCATATTTTTGGTTTGTATCACAATGTCCAAAGGGCATTTGCTGTATGGAAATTGAAATACAAGAAGATGAGAATTGGTGCCTGACTGAGGTCAGGAAGTTGTAAGACAAAGATGCTGCTATACAATAAAAGCTCTAAAGATGAGGTCACCTCCTCGGTACTTGTCCTTGAGAATGAAAATGATGGTGGATGAGGGTGACAGGTAACGGGGTCAGATGCTCATTCTGAGATGGGGGGGTCTGACTCCCTCTCTCCCAGTAGCACCTCACATCACAGCAGAAATAGAAGTCGAGACCAAGGAGTTACTAGGAGATGGGAGGGGACCTGACGCCACACAGGCCCCACCCCACAGGTGGAAACTAAGAGCGAAAGGAGAGGCTCCTGCAAGGAGCCAGGGCCGGGAGTGCGGCCCCTTCAGCCTGGCTGTCTCTACTCCAGGCTCTCTGGGCATCCTGGAAGAGCGGAACAAACGATATTCCCTGCCCTCAGACAAGTCAGTAGTCACTTCCCACCAAAGCCTCGCTGGGGCTGGTCTGGGAGCTTGAGGAACCCGTGGATGGTCCATTCCGTCGCATGTCATCTGTAGGCAAGCTGGGCCCTCCTGCAGCCTCCTTAGGAAGCCTGTGCTCCCACCCCGTGCGTCTGGGGAGCTGGACAGAGGGAGTTGAGAAGGGGTCAGACGCAGCCTCTCAAAGTCTGCTCCCCTTGTGTCCACAGAACAGCCTCGCACTGAGTCCGAGTGGGAGAACAGCTTCACCCTGAAAATGTTTCTTTTTCAGTTTGTCAATCTGAACAGCTCCACGTTTTACATCGCGTTCTTCCTCGGAAGGTAAGAACCCATTCTCTCCACACCTCCCCCGGCCAGGGACAGAGGTCACTGACCAGGGTGACAGAGAGGCCAGCCTTTAGGGTGACTTTTATAAAGTGTATAAAGAGGAGATCAGTCTCCTTTCCTTTCCCTTCCCATTCTGGGGAATGGTCTCCATCAAAGTCCCTTGTACCTTTTCTTGTTAAGGTGAGTAGAAGAAAATAGTTTGCACACGTGAAGTGTGAATGTAAAACTTGCAGGCTCCATCTGTACCTGAATCAGGCCTCTGGATCTCACACCTATAAGAGCAGGTGGCATGTCCCAGATCCCTGACCTCACAGAGGAGGGAAGGACATTCAGACAGGAAAGGGGGCTGACGTAGGATGCCGAAGGAGACTGGGTAGCTTCTGAATCCAGCAGTTCTGAGGATTTGGAACGTCCAGGAACGTCCAGGTACCATGAACTTCATTACACCAGGCAGTGTGTCTGAGGAGACGAGAACCAGGGAAGAGCCGAGTATTGGGTTTTAGTGAAATGGATGAGCAGCCTCTCCGCAGTTTCTAGCTACTTCAGCATGGAATGCTAGTCAAATAGTTTAGTTTTAAAAAATAAAAAACACGGCATTACTAATATTCAAAAAGATCTGATGTGTTTAAACCCAACCTGCTGCTTACACAACAGCCACTTGATATTCAGCAGAAAAAGTTAAAAGTCACAGCAGGCAGCAAGAACTGGCCTCTGTGGTCAGCAGCCAGACAGAAGGGCCAGGAGAGAAATATCCCCCAGAGAATTCCAGAAGCTGCCATTATGCCAGTTCCAGAGAGTTTTCCTAATTCCCTGAGACCTGTTCCTTACTGCGCCAGTAATTTTCACTGGAGGATGTGCTAATCTGAATATAATATTCACTGAAGGCTACAGGATGCTAATGGTTTGTTTTTCTGTGTGTGTTGAAGATTCACAGGACACCCAGGTGCCTACTTGAGGCTGATAAACAGGTGGAGACTAGAAGAGGTCGGTATTCTCCCATCATTCCTTGTTTCCTACAGACGTGCGTTAAACAGGTTTAAGGCAACTTTGTGCAGATTAGAAACCAGACAGCCTTTCTTCCTGTCCATTGATTCTTGAATTTCTGTGTTTGCTTACCTCGCAGTGCCACCCTAGTGGATGCCTTATTGATCTCTGTATGCAAATGGGTATTATAATGGTGCTAAAGCAGACCTGGAATAATTTCATGGAACTTGGCTACCCGTAAGTACCTTAGATATCTATACTTGAGAGGCAGCATGTCTCGTTGGCTTTTCTAGGTGTGGCAAGTAAGATAAGCAATGCAGACTCAGCAGTTAAGCCTGTATGTGCGTGTGTGTGTGTGTGTGTGTGTGTACCTGGAGCTAAGTCTTCATGCTTAGATATTCAAAGACAAATCATGAAAATAATAAACATTAGCTCTTTTGGAAGATTTAGCACAAATCCCATAAACAAAAGTGAATATTCTTTAAGAAGTCTCTGTGGGCCCCTAAATAAGTGGATACCTGCTTCCAAGCTGCTTTAAATGATGACGACACACTAACGAGGTCTCTACTCCCCAACCCCTGCAATAAATCAGAAATGGTAATTTCTTTAAACTTCCTTAAATTCAACTGTACAGGAAAGGAACTTATGAAAAGAAGACCTAAAGAAATGATTCAAAAAAGAAACTGGAATATTTCTAAGTAAGCATATCCTAACCAGTAAAAACATCATTACCTGATGATAACAGTTTATGTTGATGGCAATGGGCAAAAACTTGCATCACCTTTGTAAGGATAACCTTGAATTTGGCTGTGTTTGCTCAGTTCTGGTCAGTTAAGTTTTAAAGGGACATAAATCAGCAGCACTTCTATTTCTTCTTTAATTCTATACCTACAGGTTTCCAGGTCAGCTCAAGTGTCTCCATAGAGAATTCCAGGTTTCAGGGAAGACCACTCAGCCAGAACAATTAGCTGGAACTTGGTTCACTTCGAAAAGTCATCTCTTAGCTCCCTGTCAGAACCACTGCCAGTAATTTTTCTCTTCTTAGATTTATTTTTAGAAAATTTCTTCCAAGTGTTGATGTTTTCTATAAAACTTAAAAAAAAGCATAAAATTTAAAAATTAGAAGCATTATATTCTCTTTTAAAGTATCATCCATAACTTATCAAACTGTCATAGACATCAAGGGAACTATATTTATCTTCTACTAATATGGACATAGAGCAAAATTGTGAAGTAGGCAAAATTGTCTTTGATACCCATCCCCTTATTTAGTTTATTTCACATTTGTTTTTGCTTTGGCATCGCTACTCTCAGATACCCCTCAGCTTTCTCCTTGCCCCCTACAGTACACAAAACTGACCCCCGCCGCCCCGATTTCTTCGACCCTGTTCTGTATCGTAAGATGCACTTCTGAACACTGCCAAGGATTAATGTACTAACCTCACCAGTGTGAGATGCATTTTATTGGGAATCAGAGCCTCTGTCAAACTCAACCCGAAAGCAGGCAGATCCAGTTGTCGACCTGCGGGCTTCTGTATGCCAGGAGAGGAGGAAACCTTTGTGGGTTTGCAGACCTTCTAGGGCCCTCGAGTCAGAGTATGCAGGTCAGCACCCCATGGTAAGACTGCTCACGGGTCCTCAACTAAGCCAGCTAGGCCAAACCATCTTCTTCTCAGAGGCCTGCGGGTTGCCTTTGTACTGGGGGATCAGGTTATCAATGTTCTCAGTCCTCTACCCAACCCTCCGAGGCAACACTGGACGAGAGACAGTTTCGTGAATGATTAAAATAAGTTCATCAATCATTCTGTTCACTTGCAAGTACAAATGCTTGAAGTGTAGCCTCCATTGTTATTTCCTTGCTAATCCAAGGCTTCATTTCCTTGGCAGCCTGTCCTAAATTTTTAAAACTATTGTTCTATATTCTAATTCTATTTCTTATTACTTGTCTTATGAACAGCTATATACATTTTTTTAAATAAATTGATCTTGTTGTGCAGGTTAATTCAGAATTGGTGGACTAGAAGGAAAGTAAGACAAGAACATGGACCTGAAAGGAAAATAAGTTTCCCACAGTGGGAAAAGGACTACAACCTTCAGCCGATGAACGCCTACGGACTTTTCGATGAATACTTAGAAATGAGTATGAAAATAGCCTATTTTATCTGATTTTTAAAAATTTTATTGAAGTATAATTAATTTACAATGTTGTGTTAATTTCTGCTGTACAGCAAAATGACTCAGTTATAATTCTTTTCATATTCTTTTCCATAATGGTTTATCATAGGATATTGAATATAGTTCCCTGTGCTATAGAGTAGGACCTTGTTGTCTGTTTTAGCCTATTAATTATAAATGTAAATTCTAGCTACATTTAACTAGACATACACCATTATCATAGAGGCTAGCAGTATGGGGGGATTCTTGAGCTAAATGCAGAGGAAGGGTGTTCTTGCTTTAAGAAGCTTTATTGACAGAAATAGTGCCAAGTCACTTCACATTCTTCATGACATTGTGTCCTGTCCCTTGTAATAAATCACCAGGAAAAAAAGAGCTGAAAACTTGGTGAACCAAAGAAAAAGGAGTGATCACTCATGGTGTGATTGATTCATTCACTCAGCAGACATGTTTTTTTTTTAATTTAAGTATAGTTAATTTACAATGTTGTGTTAGTTTCAGGTGTATGGCAAAGTGATTCAGTTATACATATATACATAAAAGAATATAAACATTCTTTCTCATATTCCTTTCTATTATAGTTTATTATAAGATATTTAATATAGTTCCCTGTGCTATACAGTAGGACCTTGTTGTTTATCTGTTTTATATATAGTAGTTTGTATCCAGCAGACATCTTTTGAGCCATGTTATGTCCAGGCAGACATTATGTTTGGCACTAGCGATACAAGGAATCAGGCACAGTCCCAGCTCTGAAAGAGTGCACAGTGGGGGAAAGTCAGAGATATAAAAGGTAAGTGCAATAAAGTGGCATAGATGCTGCAGTATGAGTCAGTAGGGGGTAGACTGGGGACAGTCATTTCCCTTGAGGGGGTGGCAGGAAGCTGGGAATGCTTAAGCTATGCTACACTTTTATTGAAGGAATCTGATT
The DNA here is from genome assembly GCF_964165515.1 of Mesoplodon bidens. Classification (NCBI taxonomy): domain Eukaryota; kingdom Metazoa; phylum Chordata; class Mammalia; order Artiodactyla; family Ziphiidae; genus Mesoplodon; species Mesoplodon bidens. Next base: position 78,117,804 of record NC_138167.1, on the reverse strand, counting down.
TCTCTATGATCAAATCCAAGCTACTTATTTTAGCATGTATCTGAGAGCATGAGCTTTAGAAACAGATTACCTGAGTTCAAATCCCAGTCCCTCACTTATTAACTGTGAAACCTTGGGCAATTACTTAAACTCTTTGTCTCACTTTCCTCTTCTCTACAATGGGGATAAAAAAGTAACCACTTCAGAGCATTTTTATGTGGATTAAATAAATTAACACATGGAAAGGGCTTAGAACAATGCCTGGCTCATAGTAAGTACTTGATATATGTCATCCATGTCATTATTATTATTTTTCTATTCTTCTTATCTTCCAGGGGAGAAAAGCTTAACAAAATCCCTTAGCAGATACACTGAGCGTGTTTCCCTTTTTTTCTAATTATGTTTAAGCTCTGTAACATTGGGGTGAAAGTGGGGGTAGGGATGGGCAAGATACATTACTTCTGAAAGAAGTTCTTTCTGGACAAATCTGAAAATTAAAGCAGTAGTAGAGTTGATACTTAATGTTTCTTAGATTGCTTATGTCCTAACTACCTACCAATGTTTTTAGAGTTTCAATTATAGAATGGCAGAATGATAAAACTTGGAGAAGAAATCAATTTGGGCAGTAATAATAACACTTAATAAAGGGAATTCATTAAGAGAACTAACCACTTGGAGGTCTCTTAATGGATTCTCCTCCCATAAAGAAGGAAATGAACAATAATGTTGGTATATAGAGTGCATGAAAAGAACTGGTAGTGCTCCAAATACTCCAGTGTCTTTGCAGCAAGAAACAAATCTCAGAAGCAGCATTACAAGCAGACCAGTGAATCCTAACTGCTTGCTTCTGTTCTTGTTGTTTTTGTTATTTTCTTAATGACTTTCCTGCTTTGTTATATTTTTTAAATGTATTCATTGAAGTAGAATATATAGTGAGAAAAGCATATAAATCAAAAGTGTCGGGCCTCCCTGGTGGCGCAGTGGTTGAGAGTCCACCTGCTGATGCAGGGGATACGGGTTCGTGCCCCGGTCTGGGAGGATCCCATATGCCGCGGAGCGGCTGGGCCCGTGAGCCATGGCCTCTGGGCCTGCGCGTCCGGAGCCTGTGCTCCGCAACGGGAGAGGCCACAGCAGTGAGAGGCCCGCATACCGCAAAAAAAAAAAAGAAAAAAAAAAAAAAAGTGTTACAGATCAATAAATATTCACAAATTTATGCACAAATGTAACCAATCTATGTAGGTGAGGGGTTAACACACTACTGCCCTCAGACCCAAAGCCAGTCCACTGCCTGGCTTTGTAAATAACATTCTATTGAAACACAGCAATACCCATTTATTTGCACATTATCTACAGTTTTTTAATTTAATTTTTATTTTATATTACAGTTGATTTACAATGTTGTGTTAGTTTTGGGTGTACAGCAATGTGGTTCAGTTATACATATATATATATCCATTCTTTTTCAGATTCTTTTCCCATATAGATTATTACGTAGAGTTCCCTGTGCTATACAGTAGGTCCTTGTTGATTATCTATTTCATATATAGTCGTGTGTATATGTGAATCCCAAACTCCTAATTTATCCCTCCTCCCCACCTTCCCCTTTGGTAACCATAAGTTTGTTTCTGAAGTCTGTGAGTCTCTTTCTGTTTAGGAAATAAGTTCATTTGTATCATCTTTTTAGATTCCACTTGTGATATCATATAGCACTTGTCTTTCTCTATCTGACTTGTTTCACTAAGCACAATATTCTCTGGGTCCATCATGTTGCTGCAGGTGGCATTATTTCATTCTTTTCTATGGCCGAGTAATATTCCATTGTATATATGTACCACATCTTCTTTATCCTTTCCTCTGTTGATGGGACATTTAGGTTGCTTCCATGTCTTGGCCATTGTATATAGTGCTGCAATGAACATTGGGGTGCATGTATCTTTTTGAATTATGGTTTTCTCCAGATATATGCCCAGGATTGCTGGGTTGTATGGTAATTCTACTTTTAGTTTTTTAAGAAACCTCCATACTGTTCTCCATAGTGGCTGTACCAATTTACATTCCCACCAACTGTGTAGGAGGGTTCCCTTCTCTCCACACCCTCTCCAGCATTTATTGTTTGTAGACTATTTGATGACAGTCATTCTGACCAGTGTGAGGTGATTCCTCATTGTAGTTTTGATCTGCATTTCTCTAATAAATAGAGATGTTGAGTCTTTTCATGTGCCTGTTGGCCATCTGTATGTCTTCTTTGGAGAAATGTCTATTTAGATCTTCTGCCCATTTTTTGACTGGGCTGTGTTTTTTGTTTTGATATTCAGTTCCATGAGCTATTTGTATATTTTGGCGACTAATCCCTTGTAGGTCACTTCTCCCATTAAGGGTTGTCTTTTGATTTTGTTTATGGTTTCCTGTGCTGTGCAAAAGCTTTTAAGTTTAATTAGGTCCCATTTGTTTATTTTTGTTTTTATTTTTATTACTGTAGGAGGTGGATCCAAAAAGATCTTGCTGCAATTTATGTCAAAGAGTGTTCTGCATATGTTTTCCTCTAAGAGGTTTATAGTACCTGGTCTTACATTTAGGTCTTTAATCCATTTTGAGTTTATTTTTGTTTATAGTGTTAGAAAATGTTCTAGTTTCTTTCTTTTACATGTAGCTGTCCAGTTTTCCCAGCACCACTTACTGAAGAGACTGTCTTTTCTCCATTGTATATTCTTGCCTCCTCTGCCATAGATTAATTGACCATAGGTGCATGGGTTTATTCCTGGGCTTTCTATCCTGTTCCATTGATCTATATTTCTGTTTTTGTGCTAGTGCCACCCTGTTTTGATCGTAGTATAGTCTGAGGTCAGGGAGCCTGAATCCTCCAGCTCCATTTTCTTTTCTCAGGATTGCTTTGGCTATTCAGGGTCTTTTGTGTTTCCATACACATTTAAAATATTTTTGTTCTAGTTCTGTGAAAAATGCCACTGGTAATTTAATAAGGATTGAATTGAATCTGTAGGTTGCCTTGGATAGTATAGTCATTTTGACAATATTGATTCTTCCAGTCCAAGAACATGGTATATCATCTTTCCATCTGTTTGTGTCATCTTCATTTTCTTTCATCAGCATCTTATAGTTTTCAGAGTACAGGTCTTTTGCCTCCTTAGGTAGGTTTATTCCTAGGATTTTATTCTTTTTGATGTGATGATAAATGGGATTGTTTCCTTAATTTCTCCTTCTGATCTTTCATTGTTAGTGTATAGAAATGCAACAGATTTCTGTGTATTAACTTTGTATCCTGCAACCTTACCAAATTCATTGATGAGATCTAGTACTATTCTGGAAGCATCTTTAGGATTTTCTAGGTACAGTATCATGTCATCTGCAAACAGTGATAGTTTTACTTCTTTTCCAATTTGGATTCCTTTTATTTCTTTTTCTTCTCTGATTGCCATTGTCTAGGACTTCCAAAACTATGTTGAATAAAAGTAGTGAGAGTGGACATCCTTGTCTTGTTCCTGATCTTAGAGGAAATGCTTTCAGCCTTTCACTGTTGAGTATGATGTTAGCAGTGGGTTTGTCATATATGGCCCTTATAATATTGATGTACGTTCCCTCTATGCCCACTTTTTGGAGAGTTTTTATCATAATTGGGTGTTGAATTTTATCAAAAGCTTTTTCTGCATCTACTGAGATGATCATATGGTTTTTATTCTTCAATTTGTTGATGTGGTGTATCACACTGACCGATTTGCTCAGGATGACTTTAGGCAGCCTATCCGCTGATGGGTGGGGCTGTGTGTGTTCCCACTCTGCTGGTTGTTTGGCCTGAGGTATCCCAGCACTGGAGCCTGCAGGCTGTTGGGTGGGGCCAGGTCTCAGTGCCAAAAAGCATCTGCCACCAGTGTCCTTGCCCCCACAGTGAGCCACAGCTGACCCCCGCCTCCCCAGGAGACCCTCCAAGACCCGCAGGTAGGTCTGGCCCAGGCTCGTATGGAGTCACTGCTTTGCCCTGGGTCTTAGTGCATGTGAAACATTGTGTGCACCCTCCAAGAGTGGAGTCCCTGTTTCTCCCACTCCTGTGGAGCTCCTTCACTCAAGCCCTGCTGGCTTTCAAAGTCAAATGCTCTGGAGGCTCCTCCTCCTGATGCCAGACCCCTACCTAGGCTGTGGAGCTTGACATAGGGCTCAGAACTCTCACTCCTATGGGAGAACCCCTACGATATAATTATTTTCCAGTTTGTGGGTTGCCCACCCAGCAGGTATGGGATTTGTTTATATCATGAAAGTGCCCCTCCTACAGTCTTGTTGTGGCTTCTTCTTTGTTTCTGGGTGTAGAATACCTTTTTTGGTGGTATTGTGTCTTTTTTGTTGAGGGTTGTTCAGCAGTTAGCTGTGATTTTGGTGTCTTCATGAGAGGAGGTAAGCTCAAGTCCTTCTACCCTGCCATCTCGTCTCCAGGCCTCTACATATTATCTGTAGTTACTTTTGCACTACAGCAGCAGAGCTGATTAGTTGTGACAGAGACTTTATGGCCCACAAAACCTGGAATATTTACTATCTGGCTCTTTATAGAAAATGTTTGTCATCCTGTGAGCTACATCAAGAAATAGGATATTATCACTATCAAAGAAGGCTCCCTTGTTTCCTCTCCCAGGTATAACACCCTCCCCAAGCACTTTCCTGACTTCTAATTTTTTTTAAGTCTCTATAGAAATGGAATTATACATTTTCTTTTGTAAATGGCTTATTCCATTCAATATCGTATTTATAAGATTCTTCCATGTTGCTACAGGTAAAATTTCATTTTCATTTTTGTATAGTATTTGTAGAATGTGTACCTGAAGCAAAATTATGAAACAAGGGAGTTTGTCTTTGATACCCACCTCCATCTTTCCTTAGTCACATGTAGTTTTTTTTTCATTTCCAATACCAGATACTTTCCATTCCATCTTTCTCCCCTTCCCCCACCAATCCCTCAATCCTTTCCCATATCATGAAATGGACTTCTGAGCACTGCTAAGGATTAATGAGCTAGATAGTTGCATTTTAATAAGAATCAAAGCCTCTGTCAAACTTCAGTCAAAAAAAAAAAAAAAAGAGGCAAACTTACTTGTGGATGTGCAGGCATCAGTGTGCCAGTGGATGAACTAGTTTGTGAGTCTGCAGATCTTCTAGACCCCTGAAAACAGGAATTCACCACTATTTACGCATCCATTCTACTGGTGATAGATTTGTGAGTTATTTCTAGGTTTGGGTTCTTACAAACAATATTGCTATGAACATGGGTTTTGGTTAACGTTTGTATGTATTTCTGTTGGGAATTTATGCAAGAGTGGAGTTACCAGTGGAGTGGCCATCATAATGTATGCATTTGTGAATCTTCGGTAGACACCTGCAAACAGTTTTCAAAACTCCAACTAGCAATATAAGAGCTTCAGTTATTCCACATACTCACTAAAACTTGTTAGTGTCAGTCTTTTTAAATTTTGGCCATTCTGGTTCGTATGTAGTAGTACCTCATCATTGTTTTAATTTGAAATTTCATGGCAACTTAAAATGCTGAATACCTTTTCATATGCTTCTGGTCATTTGGGTATCCTCTTTCGTGAATTCCCATTCAGGCCCATGATTCTGTTCTGTTTCTCTTTCTTAGTGATTTTAGAAGTTATTTATATATTCTGGATATGAATCTTTTGTCAGCTGGACCTGGAATGTCTTTTGTAGGAAAGTTTCTAATTATAGATTTAATTTAGTTAAGAGATATATAACTATTCAGATTTTCTATTTCTTCAAGTAACCATTTCAGTAGTCTGTGGTTTGTGTTTTTCAAGAAACTTATGTTTCATCTAAATTTTCACATTTAGTGGAATAAAGTTGTTTATAATACTCTTATGAACTTTTAATGTACATAAGGTCTGTAGTGATGTTCTCTTTTTCATTTATACTTTCATAGTTTGTGCTTTTTGCTTTTTTCCTTTAACAATCTGGCTAGAGGTTTATTAATTTTTTCATTTATTTCTGCTTTTATTTCCTGCCTTATTCTTTCTTTGGGCCTAATTTTCTCTTTTCCAAACATCTTCAGATGGAAGCTTAAATAACTGATTTTCTACTTTTCTTCTTTTTCTAATTTAGGCGTTTAGAACTATGATTTTTCTCTAAGAATACTGCTTCATAGCTGGATCCTATAAGTTTTGATATGCTATATTTTCATCATCAAGGCATTTGCTAATTGCCATTGTAGTTTATTTTTGACCTATGGGGTTTTTTTAGAAATGTGTTGCTTAATATCAAAATATTTGAGGATTTTCTGGCTATCCTGCTGTCACTGGCTTCTTACAGTTTTTTTTTTTCCTTGTAGTTGATTTCTAATCTCATAGTGTTGTGGTCAGAAAAGATGCTTGATATGACTTCAATGTTCTTTAATTTACCAAGGCTTGCTTTATGGCCCAGCATGTAATCTATCCTGGAGAATGTTCCACGTACACTTAAAAAGGATGTGTATTCTGCTGCTTTCAGATGAAATGCTCTATATCAATTAAGTCCATCTGGTCTAATATGTCATTTAAGGCCTGTGTTTCCTTACTGATTTTCTGTCTGGATGATCTGTCCATTGATGTAAGTGGGGTGTTAAAGTCCCCCACTGTTTTGTGTTACTGTCCATTTCTCGTTTTATGGCTATTGGCATTTGCCTTATGCTCCTGTGTTGGGCACATGTACACAATTGTTATATCTTCTTCTTGGATTGATCCCTTGATCATTATGTAGTGTCCTTCTTTGTCTCTTATAGCAGTCTTTATTTTAGAGTCTAATTTGTCTGATATGAGTATTGCTACTCCAGCTTTCTTTAGATTAACACTTGCATGTAATACCTTTTTCCATCCTCTTAGTTTCAGTCTATATGTGTCCACAGATCTGAATTGGGTCTCTTGTAGACAGCATATATACAGGTCTTGTTTTTGTATCCAGCCAGCCAGTCTATGTCTTTTGTTTGGCACATTTAATCCATTTGCATTTAAGGTAGTTACCAATATGTATGTTCTTACTGCCATTTTGTTAATTGTTTTGGATTTGGTTTTGTAGTTCTTTTTTCTTCCCTTCCTCTTTTGTTTTCTTCTCTTGTGGTTTGATGACTATCTTTAGTGTTGTGTTTGGAATGCTTTTTCTTTTTTGTGTGTTTACCTATTGAAGATTTTCAGCTTGTGGTTCCCATGAGGTTTTGATATAGCAGTCTATATATATACAGAAGATTGTTTTAAGTTTCTGGTCTGTACATTTCAAATGCATTTCCAATATCCTGCATCTGTACACTCCTCTTCTCACAGGTGCTGGTTTTGATATCCTATTTGTGTTTAGATGGTTTCCTACCTTTACTGTATGTTTGCCTTTACTGGTGAGCTTTCCCATTTGTAATTTTCTTGTTTCTAGTTGTGGCCTTTTCTTTCCACCTAGAGAAATTCCTTTAGCATTTGTTGTAAAGCTGGGTTGGTGGTGCTGAATTCTCTTGGCTTTTGCTTGCCTGTAAAGCTTTTGATTTCTCTGTCAAATCTGAACAAGAGCCTTGCTGGGTAGAGTACTCTTGGTTGTACTTGGTTGTAGGTTCTTCCCTTTCATCACTTGAAATATATCATGCCACTCCCTTCTGGCCTGCACAGTTTTTGCTGAGAAATCAGCTGATACCCTTATGGGGATTCCCTTGTAAGTTATTTGTTGCTTTTCCCTTGTTGCCTTTAATATTTTCTCTTTGTCTTTAATTTTTGTCGGTTTGATTACTGTGTGCATGTTCCTCCTTAGTTTTATCCTGTATGGGCCTCTCTGCACTTCCTGGACTTGGGTGACTGTTTCCTTTCCCCTGTTAGGAAGTTTTCAGCTATTATCTCTTCAAACATTTTCTCAGGCCCTTTCTCTCTCTTCTCCTTCTGGGACCCCTATTATGCAAATGTTGGTGCATTCAATGTTGTCCCAGAGGTCTCTTAGACTGTCTTCATTTCTTTTCACTCATTTTTCTTTATTCTGCTCCATGGCAGTGATTTCCACCATTCTGTCTTCCAGCTCACTTATCCGTTCTTTTGCCTTACTTATTCTGCTGTTGATTCCTTCTAGTGTATTTTTCATTTCAGTTATTGTATTGTTCAACTCTGTTTGTTTGCTCTTTATAACCTCTAGCTCTTTGTTAAACATTTCTTGTATCTTCTCGGTCTATGCCTCCATTCTTTTTCTGAGATCTTGGGTCACCTTTACTATCATTACTCTGAATTCTTTTTTGGGTACATTGCCTATCTATCTCCACTTCACTTAGTTGTTGTTCTGGGGTTTTATCTTTTTCCTTTGTCTGAAACATATTTCTTTGCTGTCTCATTTTGTCTGACTTTGTGTTTGTGGTCTCTATTCTGCAGGCTGCAGGATTGTAGTTCCTTTTTTCTGGTGTCTGTCTCCTGGTGGGTGAGGCTGGTCTAAGAGGCTTGTGCAGAATTCCTGGTGGGAGGGACTGGTTCCTGCCTACTAGTGGGTGGAGCTGGGTCTTGTCCCTCTGTTGGGCAGGGACATGTCTAGGGGTGTGTTTAGAGGTGGCTGTGTGCTCAGGAAGACTTTAAGCAGTCTGTCTGCTGATGGGTGGGGCTGTGTTTTTGCCCTGTTGGTTGTTTGGCCTGAGGCATCTCAGCACTGGAGCCTACTGGCTTTTGGGTGGTCATCAGGTCTTGGTGACAAAATAGCAGTCTCCAGCAGAGCTCACGCCAATGAATACTCCTTGTTACCTCCACCACCAGTGTCCCTGTCGCTACAGTGAGCCACCCCCACCACCCCAGGAAACCCTCCAAGACCAGCAGGTAGATCTGGCCCAGGCGCCTATGAAGTCACTGCTTTTTTTTCCGGGTCCCAGTGCACACAAGACCTCCTGTGCACCCTCCAAGAGTGGAGTTTCTATTTCCCCTGAGGAGTTCCTGCAATCTAGCCCCACTGGCCTTCAAAGCCAAATGCTCTAGGGGCTCCTCCTCCTGCTGCCAGACGCCCAGACTGGGGAGCCTGACTCGGGGCTTATAACTCTTACTCCTGTGGGAGAACCTCTGTGATATAATTATTTTCCAGTTTGTGGGTCACTCACCTGGTGGGTATGGAATTTGATTGTATCATGAATGCACCCCTCCTACCGTCCTGTTGTGGCTTCTTCTTTGTCTTTGGATGTAGAATATCTTTTTTCATAGGTTCCAATCTTTTTTGTCCATGGTTGTTCAGCAGTTAGTTAGTTGTGATTTTGGTGGCTTCATGAGAGGAGGCAAGCTCAAGTTCTTCTACTACACCATCTTGTCTCCAACCGGCATCAAACTTTTTTCTTCTAATTCTACTGTAGTCAAGGATACTCTGTGTTATTTTAGGCTATTAATATATGTTGAGATTTGCTTTATGCCCTTTATGCATACTGACTATTTAGATAAGTGCTTCAAGTGTGTTCTGCAGTTGTTGAGTATAATGTTGTCTGTCAATTGGCAAGGTTAATTGTGTTGTTCAAATCGTATATGTCCTATTAAACTTTGTCTATTTTATCTATTAGTTACTAAGAAAAGGGTCCACAGTCAACCTGGGAATTTATCTTATGCTCCTTCTAGTTCTGTCAACTTTTACTTTATATATTTTGAAACTGTGTTATGTGCAAACAATTTAGGATTATTCTAGCTTGCTTACTGTTGAGTTGAAATTTTATCTTATTTAGAGCCATTCTTCATCTCTAATAATGTAATACTTTGAAGATGTGATGGGCAAGAGGCTAAGGAACTAACTGCAAAACCTCCCCAAGGACAGAACTGAGCCTCTTGTAGTCTTTCAGGGCCAAGATAAAGGCCCACCACGTTCTCAGTCACAGCCAGAGAGGTGGACTGAGCTTTACAAATTTACTGTACCCCATTACCAGCCTGGCTTAACTCGTGACCACATTGAAGTGATCCTCTCTTTCTTTAGCTGCCTAAGCGCAACATGAGGAACCTTTTCTGCTGGAAAAGAACACTGAGAGCAGAGACTAATAACTTGTTCTTAAAGGGCTAGTAGTAAATACTTTAGGCTTTGGGGGGCCAAGAGGCAAGGCAAGATTGAGGCTATTATATTTTAAATGGTTGTATAAGTATTTATATAACTACTTAAAATGTAAAAACCATTCTTAGCTCACAGGTGGGTTTAAAAAAGGAACAGAAACAAAGCAGAGGGCTATTCAGATGTGGCCTTCAGGCTATAGTTTGCTGACCCTTGATCTAGAGCTTCTATATGTCTGGCATACAATAAAAGTTACTAGGCTTATAACCTACTGAAAGCAAAGTAAGTATAAATTCTTAACTGGGGAAGGTGTCTGTTACTTCAAATGTGAACGCAGAAGTGCATATGGTCAAACACTGAAAAATCAAGGAAATACAGTGTTTCGTAAAGAAAAATAATGTTGCACTTGAAGTGATAAATAATTCAAAATAGATGTTATAAAGAAATTCATTGAGCTACAAGAAAACACAAGAAGGCAATTCAGTGAACTCAGGAATAAAATTAATGAACAGAAGGAGTTCTTTACCAAAGAGATTGAAATTGTAAAAGAGACCAAACAAATTCTGGAGCTGAACGATGAATGAGATGAAGAATGCAACAGAGATCACAGGTAATAAGACAGACCAGATGGCAGAAAGAATAAATGACTTGGAGTATAGGAATATAGAAATTATTCAGTCAGAAGAAGAGAGAGAAATTAGATTTTTTAAAAATGAAGAAACCCTATGAGAACTATTAGATTCAATCAGAAAGACAAATCTAAGAATAATTGGTGTGCCAGAAGAAAAAGAGAGAGCAAAGAGGCAGAGAGTATATTTAAAAAATATTAACTGGGAACTCCGCAAACCTGGAGAAGAAATGGGACATACAAGTCCACAATGCTACCAGAACACCCTATTACCTCAATGCAAAAAGACCTTCTCCAAGTACATTAATGAAACCACCACACATTATAATGAATCTTAAAGGCAGCTAGGGGTAAAAACTAACCTTCAAAGGAACCCCAATTAGGCTGTCAGTGAATTTCTCAGCAGAAATTCTACAGTCCAGGAGAGAACAGAATGACATATTCAAAGTGCTAAAAGATAAAAATTGACAGCCAAGAATACTTTATCCAGCAAAGTTATCCTTCAGCTATGGAGGAGAAATAAAGGCTTTCCCAAACAAAAGCTAAGGGAGTTCACTACCATTAGACTTGCCTTGCAAGAAATGTTGAAAGAAGTCCTTCAAGCTGAGATGAAAAGACACTAATCAGTGACATAAAAGCATATGAAAATATACAACAATGATAAAGGTGAAAAATAAACAATCACAAAATGGTAACTCTGTATTAGAATGGTATAAAAACCACTTAACTATACTATAAAGGTTAAAGGAAAAGATCATTAAAAATAACTATAGCTACTATAATCTGTTAAAAAATGCACAGCATAGAAAGAGGTAAATTGTGACATCAAAAATGTAAAAGGGTGGAGCCTTTGTAGGCAAATGAAGATAAGTTGCTATCAGCATAAAATGGACTATTTTACCTATGAGATGTATGTAAGCTTATCGGTAACCTCAAAGCAAAAGTCTGGAGCTGATTCAACAAACATACAAAAGGGATAGACTGAGCATATCACCACGGAAAACCACCAACTTACAGAGGTAGGCAGAAACACAGGGGAAAAGGAACAAGAAAGATATAAAACAACCAGAAGGCAAAAGGTAAGAAGGCAGTAGTAAGTCATTACATATCAATAATCACTAAATGGAAATGGAAATGGATTGAACTCACCAATACAAAGGCACAGAGTGGCTGGATGAATGAAAAAACAAGACCCAACTCAGTCTCCCAAGGCAATAGAAATAGCAAAAATACACAAATGGGACCTATTCAAACTTATAAGCTTTTGCACAGCAAAGGAAACCGTAAACAAAACAAAAAGACAACCTACGGACTGGGAGAAAATATTTGCAAATGATGTGACCGACAAGGGCTTAATTTCCAAAATATACAAACCGCTTGTACAACTCAATAACAAAGAAACAATAACCCAATCGAAAAATGGGCAGAAGACCTAAATAGACATTTCTCCAAAGAGGACATACAGATGGCCAAGAGGCACACGAAAAGATGCTCAACATCGCTAATTATTAGAGAATGCAAATCAAAACTACTACGAGGTACCACCTCATACCGGTCAGAATGGCCATCATCAAAAAGTCTACAAATAATAAATATTGGAGAGGGTGTGGAGAAAAAGGAGCCCTCCTTCTGTTGGTGGGAATGTAAATTGGTGAGCCACTATGGAAGACAATATGGAAGTTCCTCAAAAAACTAGAGTCGCCATATGATCCAGCAATCCCACTCCTAGGCATATAATGGGACAAAATTATAATTCAAAAAGATACATGCACCCCTATATTCATAGCAGCACTATGCATAATATCCAAGACATGGAAACAACCTAAATGTCCACTGACAGATGACTGGATAAAGAAGATGTGGTACATACATACAATGAAATACTACTCAGCCATAAAAAAGAATGGAATAATACCATTTTCAGCAACATGGATGGACCTAGAGATTATCATACTAACTGAAGTAAGACAGAAAGAGAAAGACAAATACCATATGAATCATTTATATGTGGAATCCAAAATATGACACAAATGAACTTATCTATGAAACAGAAACAGACTTGTGGTTGCCAAGGGGTATGGGGTTGGGGGAGGGATGGATTGGGAGTTTGGGATTAGCAGATGCAAGCTATTATATATAGAATGGAAAAACAACAAGGTCCTACTGTATAGCACAGGGAACTATATTCACTATCCTGAGATAAACCATAATGGAAAAGAATATTAAAAGAATGTATATATATGTATAACTGAATCACTTTGCTGTACACAAAATTAACACAAACTGTAGACCAGTTATACTTCAGTAAAATAATTTTTTGAAAAAATACCCAACTATATGCTGCCTTTTGGAGACACATTTCAGCTCTAAAGACAAACATAAGCTCAAAGTCAAGGAATGGAAAAAGATATTTCAGGTAAGTGGAAACCAAAAGAAAGGGGAGGTACCCATACTTATATCAGACAAAATAGGCTTCAAGCCAAAAACAGTAAGAAAGAAGAGACAAATAAGTTCATTATATAATAATAAATGAGGTCAATACACCAAGAAGATATAACGATCATAAATATATTTGCCCCCAATGCCGGAGCACTTAAATATATTAAGCAAATACAGTTGACTCTTAAATATATTAGGCAAAAACAGTTGACCCTTGAACAACAGGTTCAAAGTGCACAAATTCACTTATATGCAGATTTTTTTCAGTAAATACATACTGCAGTACAACATAACCTGTGGTTGACTGAATCCATGGATGTGGAGCCATGTAAATAAAGAGCAAACTGTAAAGTTACATGTGGATACTGTGCAGATGATTGGGGCCCTAACCTCCATGTTGTTCAAAGGTCAACTATATTAACAGATCTCAAGGAGAAACAGACGACAATACAATAATGGGGACTTCAGTGTCCCACTGTGAGTGACAAATAATCCACACAGAAAATTAACAAGCAAACATTGGAATTGAGGCATACTTTAAACCAAATGGACTAAACAGACATATAGAGAACATTCCATCCAATAGCAACAGAATACACATTCGTCTCAAATGCACATAGAACATGCTCTAGGATAGATCATATGATAGGATACAAAATAAATCTTAGCAAATATAAGATGATTGAAATCATACTATCTTTTCTGACCACAGTGGTATGAAACTAGAAATCTACCACAAGAAGAAAGCTGTAAAACATAAAAACATGTGGAAACTAAACACATCTCTGAACAAGTGACGGATCAAAGAAGAAATCAAAAGGGAAATTAAAAATTATTTCAAAACAAATGAAAATGGGAACACAACATATCAAAACTTATGGAATGCAGCAGAAACAGTTCTGAGAGGAAAGTTTATATAAATTAATGCATATATTAAGAAATTAGATCTCAAACACTCTAACTTTACATCTCAAGGAACTAGAAAAAGAAGAACAATTTAAGCCCAAAGTTAGCAGAAGGAAGGAAATAATAAAGATCAGAGTGGAAATAAATGAAATAGAGACCAGAAAAACAATAGAGAAGATCAATGAAACCAAGAGCTGGGTTTTTTGGAAAGATAAACATAACTGACAAACCTTTAACTAGACTAAGAAAAAAGAGAGGACTCAAAATTGGAAATGAAAGAGGAGACATTACAACTGATACTACAGAAATAAATAGGATAAGAAGCTATGAACAATTATATGCCAACAAATTAGATAACCTAGAAGATATGGATAAATTTCTAGAAACACACAACCTACCAAGAAAATCAGCAAGAAATAGGAAATCTGAAAAGACCAATAATGAGGAAAGCAATTGAATCAGTAATCAAAAGCCTCCCAACACAGAAAACCCTAGAACCAGACAGTTTCACTGGTGAATTTTCTAACAATTAAAGAAGAATTAATACCAATCCTTCTCAAATGCTTAAAAAAATTGAAGAGGAGGGAACACTTCCAAACTCATTCTGCAAAGCTAACATTACCCTAGTACCAAAACCAGATAAGGATACTATAAGAAAAGATAACTTTGGATCAATATCCTTGATGAATATAGATGCAAAAATTCTGAAAATATTAGCAAACTAAATTCAAGAACACAATAAAACAACTGTACACTACAACCAAATGGGATTTATCCCTGGAATGCAAAATTGGTTCAACATACACAAATTTTTAAATGTAATATATCACATTAATAGAATAAAATATAGGAGGAACCAAGATGGCAGAGTAGAAGGACATGCTCTCACTCCCTCTTGCGAGAACAACAGAATCACAACTAGCTGCTGGACAGTCATCAACAGGAAGACACTGGAACTCACCAAAAAAGATACCCCACAACCAAAGACAAAGGAGAATCCACAATGAGATGGTAGGAGGGGTGCAATCACAGTAAAATCAAATCCCATAACTGCAGGGTGGGTGACTCACAGACTGGAGAACACTTGAAGTCCACCCACTGGAGCGAAGGTTCTGAGCCCCATGTCAGGCTTCCCAACTTGGGGTTCTGGCAACAGGAGGAGGAAATCCTAGAGAATCAGACTTTGAAGCCTAGTGGGAATTGATTGCAGGACTTTGACAGGACTGGGGGAAACAGAGACTCCACTCTTGGAGGGCACACACAAAGTAGTGTGTACATTGGGACCCAGGGAACGAGCAGTGACCCCAGGGGAGACTGAACCAGACCTACCTGCTAGTGTTGGAGGGTCTCCTGCAGAGACGGGCAGGAGGGGGCTGTGGCTCACCGTGGGGACAAGGACACTGGCAGCAAAAGTTCTGGGAAGTACTCCTTGGCATGAGCTCTCCCAGAGTCTGTCATTAGCCCCACCAAAGAGCCCAGGTAGGCTCCAGTGTTGGGTTGCCTCAGGCCAAACAACCAACAAGGAGGGAACCCAGCCCCACCCATTAACAGTCAACTGGATTAAAGTTTTACTGACCTCTGCCCACCAGAGCAACAGACAGCTCTACCCACCACCAGTCCCTTCCATCAAGCCTCTTAGATAGCCTCATCCACCAGAGGGCAGCCAGCAGAAGCAAGAAGAACTACAATCCTGCAGCCTGTGGAACAAAAACCACATTCACAGAAAGACAGAGAAGATGAAAAGGCAGAGGGCTATGTATCAGATGAAGAAACAAGATAAAACCCCAGAAAAACAAATAAATGAAGTGGAGATAGGCAACCTTCCAGAAAAAGAATTCAGAACAATGATAGAGAAGATAATCCAGGACCTCGGAAAAAGAATGGAGGCAAAGATCGAGAAGATGCAATAAATGTTTAACAAAGACCTAGAACAATTAAAGAACAAACAGAGATGAACAATACAATAACTGAAATGAAAAATACACTAGAAAGAATCAATAGCAGAATAACTGAGGCAAGAACGGACCTGGTAGACAGAATGGTGGAATTCACTGCTGTGGAACAGAATAAAGGAAAAAGAAATGAAGACAGCCTAAGAGACCTCTGGGACAACATTAAATGCAACAACATTCGCATTATAGGGGTCCCAGAAGGAGAAGAGAAAGGACCCAAGAAAATGTTCTAAGAGATTACAGTCGAAAACTTCCCTAACATGGGAAAGGAAATAACCACCCAAGTCCAGGAAGCACACAGAGTCCCAGGCAGGATAAACCCAAGGAGAAACACGCCGAGACACATAGTAATCAAACTGGCAAAAATTAAAGACAAAGAAAAATTACTGAAAGTAACAAGGGAAAAACCGCAAATAACATACAAGAGAACTCCCATAAGATTAACAGCTGATTTCTCAGCAGAAACTCTACAAGCCAGAAGGGAGTGGCATGATATACTTAAAGTGATGAAAGGGAAGAACCTACAACCAAGATTACTCTACCGGGCAAGGATCTCATTCAGATTCCATGGAGAAATCAAAAGCTTTACAGACAAGCAAAAGCTAAGAGAATTCAGGACCACCAAACCAGCTCTACAACAAATGCTAAAGGAACTTCTCTAAGTGGGAAACACAAGAGAAGAAAAGGACCTACACAAACACACCCATAACAATTAAGAAAATGGTCATAGGAACATACATATCAAAAATTACCTTAAACGTGAATGGATTAAATGCTCCAACCAAAAGACACAGGCTTGCTGAATGGATACAAAAACAAAACCCATATATATGCTGTCTACAAGAGACCCACTTCAGACTAGGGACACATCCAGACTGAAAGTGAGGGGATGTAAAAAGATATTCCATGCAAATGGAAATCAAAAGAAAGCTGGAGTAACAATACTCATATCAGATAAAATAGACTTTAAAACAAAGAATGTTACAAGAGACAAGGAAGTACACTACCTAGTGATCAAGGGATCAATCCAAGAAGAAGATATAACAATTATATATGCACCCAACGTAGGTGCACCTCAATACATAAGGCAACTGCTAACAGCCATAAAAGAGGAAATCGACAGTAACACAATAATAGTGGGGGACTTTAACACCTCACTTACACCAATGGACAGATCATCCAAAATGAAAATAAATAAGGAAACAGAAGCTTTCAATGACACAACAGACCAGATAGATTTAATTGATATTTATAGGACATTCCATCCAAAAACAGCAGATTACACTTTGTTCTCAAGTGCACATGGAACATCCTCCAGGACAGATCACATCATGGGTCAAAAATCAAGCCTCGGGGCTTCCCTGGTGGTGCAGTGGTTGAGAGTCCGCCTGCAGATGCAGGGGACACGGGTTCATGCCCCGGTCCGGGAAGACCCCACATGCCGCGGAGCGGCTAGACCCATGAGCCATGGCCGCTGAGCCTGCGCGTCTGCAGCCTGTGCTCTGCAACGGGAGAGGCCACAACAGTGAGAGGCCCGCGTACCGCAAAATAAAAAAAAAAAATCAAGCCTCAGTAAATTTAAGAAAATTGAAATCATATCAAGCATCTTTTCTGACCACAACGCTATGAGATTAGAAATGAATTACAGGTGAAAAAAAGTAAAAAACACAAACACATGGAGGCTAAACACTACGTTACTAAATAAACAAGAGATCACTGAAGAAATCAAAGAGGAAATCAAAAAATACCTCGAGACAAATGACAATGAAAACACAATGATCCCAAACCTATGGGATGCAGCAAAAGCAATTCTAAGAGGGAAGCTATACAAGGTATACAAGCTTGTATATATAGCTATACAAGCCTACCTCAAGAAACAAGAAAAATCTCAAGTAAACAATCTAACCTTACACCTAAAGCAACTAGAGAAACAAGAACAAAGAAAATCCAAAGTTAGCAGAAGGAAAGAAACCATAAACATCAGAGCAGAAATAAATGAAACAGAAACAAAGAAAACAATAGCAAAGGTCAATAAAACTAAAAGCTGGTTCTTTGAGAAGATAAACAAAATTGATAAACCATTAGCCAGACTCATCAAGAAAAAGAGGGAGAGGACTCAAATCAATAAAATTAGAAATGAAAAAGGAGAAGTTACAACAGACACCACAGAAATGCAAAGCATCCTAAGAGACTACTACAAGCAACTCTATGCCAATAAAATGGACAACCTGGAAGAAATGGACAAATTCTTAGAAAGGTATAACCTTCCAAGACTGAACCAGGAAGAAACAGAAAATATGAACAGATCAATCACAACTAATGAAATTGAAATTGTGATTAAAAATCTTCCAACAAACAAAAGGCCAGGACCAGATGGCTTCACAGGTGAATTCTATCAAACATTTAGAGAAGAGCTAACACCCATCCTTCTCAACCTCTTCCAAAACACTGCAGAGGAAGGAACACTCCCAAACTCATTCTGAGGCCACCATCACCCTGATACCAAAACCAGACAAAGGTACTACAAAAAAAGAAAATTAGAGACCAATATCACTGATGAATATAGATGCAAAAATCCTCAACAAAATACTAGCAAACAGTATCCAACAACAAATTAAAAGGATCATATACCATGATCAAGTGGGATTTATCCCAGGGATGCAAGGATTCTTCAATATAAACAAATCAATCAATGGGATACACTGTATTAACAAATTGAAGAATAAAAACCATATGATCATCTCAATAGATGCAGAAAAAGCTTTTGACAAAATTCAACACCCATTTATGATAAAAACTCTCCAGAAAGTGGGCACAGAGGGAACCTACCTCAACATAATAAAGGCCATATACGACAAACCCACAGCAAACATCACTCTCAATGGTGAAAAACTGAAAGCATTTCCTCTAAGGTCAGGAACAAGACAAGAATGTCCACTCTCACCAATATTATTCAACATAGTTTTGGAAGTCCTAGACATGGAAATCAGAGATGAAAAAGAAATAAAAGGAATACAAATTGGAAAAGAAGAAGTAAAACTGTCACTATTTGCAGATGACATGATACTATACATAGAGAATCCTAAAGATGCCACCAGAAAACTACTAGAGCTAATCAGTGAATTTGGCCAAGTTGTAGGATACAAAATTAATGCACAGAAATCTCTGGCATTTCTATACACTAATGATGAAAAATCTGAAAGAGAAATTACAGAAACACTCCCATTTACCTTTGCAACAAAAAGAATAAAATACCTCGGAATAAACCTACCTAGGGAGACAAAAGACCTGTATGCTGAAAACTATAAGACACTGATGAAAGAAATTAAAGATGATACAAACAGATGGAGAGATATACCATGTTGTTGGATTGGAAGAATCAATATTGTGAAAATGACTATACTACCCAAAGCAATCTACAGATTCAATGCAATCCCTGTCAAATTACCAATGGCATTTTTTACGGAACTAGAACAAGTCATCTTAAAATTTGTACGGAGACACAAAAGACCCCGAATAGCCGAAGCAGTCTTGAGGGAAAAAAATGGAGCTCAAGGAATCAGGCTCCCAGACTTCAGACTATACTACAAAGCTACAGTAATCAAGACAATATGGTACTGGCACAAAAACAGAAATATAGATCAATGGAACAAGATAGAAAGCCCAGAGATAAACCCATGCACCTATGGTCAACTAATCTATGACAAAGGAGGCAAAGATATGCAATGGAGAAAGGACAGTCTCTTCAATAAGTGGTGCTGGGAAAACTGGACAGCTACATGTAAAAGAATGAAATTAGAACACTCCCTAACACCATACACAAAAATAAACTCAAAATGGATTTGAGACCTAAATGTAAGACCGGGCACTATAATAGTCTTAGAGGAAAACATAGGAAGAACACTCTTTGACATAAATCACAGCAAGATCTTTTTTGATCCACCTCCTAGAGTAATGGAAATAAAAACAAAAATAAACAAATGGGACCTAATGAAACTTCAAAGCTTTTGCACAGCAATGGAAACCATAAACAAGACGAAAAGACAACCCTCAGAATGGGAGAAAATATTTGCAAACGAATCAATGGACAGAGGATTAATCTCCAAAATATAAAAACAGCTCATGCAGCTCAATATTAAAGAAACTAACAACCCAATCCAAAATGGGCAGAAGAGCTAAATAGACATTTCTCCAAAGAAGACATACAAATGGCCAAGAAACACATGAAAAGCTGCTCAACGTCACTAATTATTAGAGAAATGCAAATCAAAACTACAATGAGGTATCACCTCACACCAGTTAGAATGGGCATCATCAGAAAATCTACAAACAATAAATGCTGGAGAAGGTGTGGAGAAAAGGGAACCCTCTTGCACTGTTGGTGGGAATGTAAATTGATACAGCCACTATGGAGAACAGTATGGAGGTTCCTTAAAAAACTAAAAATAGAATTACCATATGATCCAGCAATCCCACTACTGGGCATATACCCAGAGAAAACCATAACTCAAAAAGACACATGCACCCCAATGTTCACTGCAGCATTATTTACAATAGCCAGGTCATGGAAGCAACCTAAATGCCCACTGACAGACAAATGGATAAAGAAGATGTGGTACATATATACAATGGAATGTTACTCAGCCATAAAAAGGAACGAAGTTGAGTCATTTGTTGAGACATGTATGGTTCTAGAGACTGTCATACAGAGTGAAGTAAGTCAGAAAGAGAAAAACAAATATCATATATTAACGCATGTACGTGGAACCTAGAAAAATGGTACAGATGAACCGGTTTGCAAGGCAGAAGTTGAGACACAGATGTAGAGAACAAACATATGGACACCAAGGGGGGAAAACCACAGTGGGGTGGGGATGGTGCTGTGCTGAATTGGGCCATTGGGATTGACATGTATACACTGATGTGTATAAAATTGATGACTAATAAGAACGTGCAGTATAAAAACAAATGAACAAACAAAAAAGAACAACTAATACTAAACTTTTTTGGGGTTATTTGTATGGAAATATGTTAATGTAAATGTTTCAGACATTACATGAAATTTCTAAAAACCTTATATATTCTGGTATAATGTTATAAGTCATAAGTCTTATTACTTCAAAATGTATCTCAGAAATAACTAAAATTTCCTTGTCAATTGCATTATTATGCACTTTCATCAAATCTTTAACTGTGGTCATTTTTAAGTCTTTTGTCATTTACAGACAGTTCTGGGTGTACTCTGATGCTTTTGCAAAAACGTTCCTATAAAAGAGTTTCATCTTCAAGGAACTCTTGGAAAAGACTCTGACAAGTACAGGTTTCTGGTAACTGACTATACTGCTGAACTGAATGAATAAGCATTTTCAGAACTCTGTGGAAAACTGATGAATTCATAAAAGTGCTAACAAAAGTTCAAGATGAAAAAAAATTAATTACACAGGACTGAGTGAACTGATGAGGATGATTATTAATTTTTGTGACTTTCTGTTTGAATAAAAAAAAATCCCACAAGGACTCAGAGGCAAAAAATATACAAATCAATTTTCACTGCAAAGTAAAGGAGCTGTTACAGTGGAGGATTACTGGACTGAATGTCAATATTTTGACATAGTATGAGTGTGTTTCGTGTTTGGTAACTGCAATCACTGTTGCTTTTGTTGTGGTTATCCACTTACAATGCTTGGTGTCAGTTTATTTATCTCTTGTAAAAATAAAGTACCATGTGTGTGTGTGAAAAAAAAAGAAAGAAAAATGAGAGACAAATTAATCCCATCAAAATGGCAAAGATTCTTTAAAAGTTATAAGATGAAGTTTTGCGAAGAACGAAGGGAAATGAACTTCTCGTAATTGCTTGTGGGTTTTTAAATTGGTACAACTGCCACAAGGGCAATTTGGCATATTTATAAAAAATCCTAGATGTATGCATTATCATATATCTGTCTTCCTGTGCTAGGTCTTATGCTAGGTAGTAGGAGAGTGATGGATGGTAAGTGAGATATTATTCCTGCCTTCCTGGTAGGAGAGACAACTAAATAAGCAATCACAATAACGTGATCATTTGATGAAGACTATAAAATAGATTTTCATATTTTTGCAATAATATCTGTGTATGTGTGCATGCAGAATATCAAATACACTAAAAGAATATATACCAGAAAAAAAATCCTCTAATGCTAAAAGCAGATAACTGACAACTCCACTTTAGACTCTTCTAGGAAATGACACATTTTGTCTTATTTTTTTTTTCCCCAAAACTATGGTTCGGAGTTGAAGCCCTGAGTAGGTCCAAAACTGTTTTGATAAACACCATCTTATTCTTGTTTGGGGACATCTTGTCCCTCCTCCCATTAAAATTTTAAGTGGTTTTGGAATTAAGTGGACTTGAGTTTCAGGACAGGCTTTGATTCTAATTATTAAAAAGATCTTGTACTACCAAAACAAAAAATAGAATAAAATATAAAAATCATGATTATCTCAATAAATGCAGGAAAAGCATTTGCAAAATTCAACATCCTTTCATGATAAAAATCTTGACATATTGGGCATAGAACAAACATACTTTAACATAGTAAAGGCCACGCACAACAAACTCACAGTTAACATTATACTCAATGGAGAAAATTGAAAAAATTTCCTCTAACTTCAGGAACAAGACAAGAATGCCCACTCCCATCACTCTTATTCAATATAATACTGGAAGTCCTAGCTAGAGTAATTAAGTAAGACAAATAAATAAAAGTCATCCAAATCAGAAAGGAAGAAGTAAAATTATCACTATTTGCAGATGATACGATTTTACATACAAAAATCCCAAAGACTCAAAGAACTGTTGGAAGTAATCAACAAATTTCATAAAATTGCAGGATATAAAATCAACATACAGAAATCAGCTGCATTTCTGTATACCAACAATGAAGTATCTGACAAAGAAATTACCCCATAAACAATAGCATCAAAAACAATAAAATACCTAGGAATAAATTTAACCAAGGAAGTGAAAGATCTGTATAACAAAAACGACAAGACTTTGCTGAAAGAAATTGAAGAAGACACAAACAAATGGAAAAACATCTCATGTTCATGGATTGGAAGAATATTGTAAAATGTCCATATTACCCAAACTGATCTATAGATTCAACACAATCTCTATCAAAATATCAAGGGCATTCACCACAGAAATAGAAAAAACAATCCTAAAATTTGTATGGAACAACAAAAGACTCCAAATATCCAAGGAAATCCTAAGGAGAAAAAACAAATCCAAAAGTATCACACTTACTGACTTCAAACTATACTACAAAGCTAGAGTAATATAAAAACAGTACAGTACTGGCATAAAATTAGACATATAGACCATTAGAACAGAATACAGAGCCCAGAATTAAACCCTCCGCATATGTGGTCAACTACTTGTTGACAAGAGAGCCAAGAATACCCAATGAGGAAAGAATAGTCTCTTCAACAAATGGTGTTGAAAAAACTGGATAAACACATGCAGAACAATGAAATTGAATCCCTATCTTACACCACTCACAAAAAGAGCTCTAATTGGATCAAAGACTTAAACATAAGACCTGATACTATACAGGTAAAGAGCCATAAAATTAAGACAAAATAAGCTCTATGATGATAAGCAGAGTTGTGGGAGCTACAGAGGAAGCAGTAGTTAATTAAATGTGCCCAGAAGAGGGCACACTTGAGCTCACACTTGGAGAAAGAATAGAATTTCACTAGAGTATGAACAGAAATACTACATGACATGACCCCATAAAAATAGAAGTGTGGTGTGGATGGGCAGAGGATTGTTTGGGACACCTGTCTGGGTCATGGGGCATGTTTGGACATGAGGTTTGGAAGACCCTTGAATGGCACGGAAAAAGTTGGGGATTTAGTCTACAGGCAACAAGAACCGACTGAAACATTCTGAGTAGGAAGGTGATGAGTGATGGGCTTTAACCAACATTAATAGTAGGGCAATGGGGGAAGGAGGAGAAAGCCTGAGGCAGAGAAGCCAGTTAGAAAATCAGAGTCTGATTTGGGGACAGTGGAGAGGAGGGACAGATGAGAGACATTTTTGAAGGGTAATTAATTTTGGGGACTTGGAGGCTATTAGTTCTCAAGGCTGAGCTAGCTAAAAGCTGGTTTTTATGTAAGACAGCTCCGAGGGGAGGTGGGGAAGAGAGACATGAAAGGTGGAGCAGGTTTAAGGATGAGATTGAGAGACTGGTTTGGAAAGTGTTGCTTTTGTAGCATAGCAGCAGACAACTGGTCAGGGTTAGAGAGAGAATTGGGAAACCTCATCAGACAGATAATAAAGTCATGAGAGCGGATGGACTCACCCAAGGAAAGAGGGAAGTCAGGAGAAAAGTGGAACCAAGGGAAAAACCGAAGGGAATGCCTGTGTCTATTGGTGGGTGAAGTGCCAACCAGCATAGTCACTGAGTATGAATGTAACCAAAGATGGGGGATACCCTGGAGGTGGCAGTATCAGAGAGATGAGGTAAATGGACTCTTCAGGATTCTGGGACCATATCACCCATGTTAGAATTGCTTCTCAGTGATGTGTCTTGGGCAAATTACTTGACTTCTTTGTGCCTCAGTTTCCTCAGCTGTAAAATAAGGATAATAATAGTATCCAAATAGAGTGGTTGTGAAACTTGAGTTAAAATAGGTGAAGTAATTAGAACAGTGCCTGTTACATAGAAAATGGTGTATGTGTTAGTCATTGTTTTGTTGTTACTTTCTAAAATAAGGTTTTAAAAGTAAAAACAGTAGAAAATATGCAGTCATTCATTCAGCCAAGTGCTTTTAAATTTTTTTCAATTATGCCATCTGGTTGTTTTGCGTCAGGCACTGCCTTTTTAGAAACTTTTTATTTTGCAAAGTTGCAAACATAGTACAGAGTTCCTAAATACTCTTCACCTTGTTTCTCATAAGGTTAACATCTTACATATATATTGAAGCCAGAAAATTAACATTAATACAGTACTGTTAACTAATTACCTTATTTGAATATTGCCTGTTTTCCACTGTCTTTTTTTCTTGTTCATGACCCATTTCAGCATCCAACATTGCATTTAGTTGCATCTCCTTGTTCCCTCCATTCTATGACAGTTCTGTCTTTTTCACGATCTTAACATATTTTAAGACTACTAGTTTTGTAGAAGGTCCATTTGGTCTTATCTAATGGTTTCTCATGATTAGGTTGAGGTTATGCATTTTTGGCAAAAATTCCACAGAAAGGATATTGTAGCCTCCTCAGTACACCATCTTGGGGGTATGATGTCAATATGTCTTATTACTGGTGGTATTAACTTGGATCACTCAGTTAAGGTGATGTCTATCAGCTTTCTCCATAGTAAAGATATTTTTTCCTTTGTAATTACTAACATGTAGGGAGATACTTTGGGAATGTAAAAATCATTTTTTCCATATAATTTCCCCAACTAATTTTAGCATTCTTTGATGGCTCTTGCCTGCAACAATTACTACTGTGGTGTCTGACTACTGGTGATTTTCTATTTTTAGTCATTCCTTCTACATTTATTAATTAGAATTCTGTCATAAGAAAGAGCTGTCCCTTTCCCCCCATTTATTTATTTCAGTATATATTTATACTTGTATTTATTTCAGTATGGACTTGGATACTTGGTCTTTGGGTTGTAATCCAATACTATCCTTATTTATTTTGTTATACAAATTTTGCCAGCTTTGGCCATTGGGACCTCCTTCAAGTTTGTCCTGTGTCCTATTGATGTGTCCCCATCATTTCTCAAGCACTTCCTAACTTTCTGGCATCACAAGATATTCCAGACTAATCTTGTCTTTTCCCTGCCATAGCTCTGGAATCAAACATTTCTCTAAGGAGCCCTGGGTTCCTTTTATTAGAGAATGGTATTTAGAAAACAAGCTCTGGACTCTAGGTATGATCATTGCTCCTAGGATGCCACTGCTTCCAGGCTCAGGGAGTACCTCTTTTTCAAGTGTCCTGGCCGTCTTTCTAGAAGAGATGTTCCCTGTGCTTTGGGGAAAAATATGGGTTAAAACAATGACACATTCAAATTATTATCCTTTTGAAAATAGTACTGGAAAACCAATACTCTTTGTTCTTTTTCCTTTTTCCTTCCCTAGTTCTCCAGTTTGGATTTACAACTATCTTTGTGGCAGCTTTTCCCCTAGCACCACTTCTGGCCTTACTGAATAATATAATTGAAATTCGACTTGACGCTTATAAATTTGTCACACAGTGGAGGCGACCTTTAGCTTCAAGGGCCAAAGACATAGGTAAGTTGGATTTGGGGTGTTTTTAAAAGATATTAACCACCTGGTAGATAAAATAAAACAGCTACCAGCTTTAGATTTTTACATATGGTTTTCACGTAAGATGACTCAACTAGCTCTTGCAAAAGAATAATTGTTAGCTTTAAATAATATTAGATAGGGCTTTCATGGTGGCACAGTGGTTGAGAATCTGCCTGTTAATGCAGGGGACACGGGTTCGAGCCCTGGTCTGGGAGGATCCCATATGCCGTAGAGCAACTAAGCCTGTGAGCCACAACTACTGAGCCTGCGCTCCGCGACAAGAGAGGCCGCGATAGTGAGAGGCCTGCACACCGCGATAAAGAGTGGCCCCCGCTTGCCACAACTAGAGAAAGCCCTCGCACAGAAACGAAGACCCAACACAGCAAAAATAAATAAATAAATAAATAAAAATAATAATAATAATATTAGATAACAAGTACAGCTACCTATTTGGAAATTTATAATTTCCAGTGCTAGGGAATTTGTGCTTAAATAGATTTTCAATTTGGTTGTTTCTATCCTAAGACTTTGGAATCTAAAAATTTGATTTATGACCACCTATTTCCTTTTTAAAGTAGATCTCCCATTTGCTTAACTTTGTTTTGCTCTTTCCTAAATGTTTGCCTGAGTCATAGGAAGTATGATCCAGTTTTTATAGAGGCAGAGATGGCCTTTGGTTTTTGACTAGAGATGCTGAGTTGAATCAGGTGCAGCCTCTCAAAAGCTGGCAGAGATCAGAGATTGTCTTTTATTCATTTCTGCATCCAGTGCTTAGGATAGAGCAGGCAGGTGCTCAGCCAGTGTGTGTAGAAGAGAATTCAGTGCATATATGCTTAACTCAGCGGTCTTTGAACATCCCGATGAAACAAACACACTCAATGAGCACCTGCTCTGGGTCAGTGCATCAGGAACTTGGTCCATAAAGATTAACTGGAGAGACCCTATAGGTACCCCCAAGGAGCTCCCAGTCTGGTGGCATCTTAACATTGCATGTGCCAATCTTATCAGATAGTGTTTGGTGCCTTATCATTGACCAGAATTCTCTACTTATATCTGAACCCGACTGATTTTTAAGTCATGAGCATGTGCACTTCCATGCAAACTCCTTCAATGCCAAGGTTTTTGAAGGTACAAATTCTTCCTCCTGGTTGCAAGAATCAGTATTTGGGATGGTGGAAGTACCTGTGCAAAGGACTATTGAAAATGAATTACCCCAGTTGTTTTTATAGTTATCACCTCTGCTGTTGTGTCTGGAATTAATTCAACACTTCTCTTTGAATAGGAATTTGGTATGGAATTCTTGAAGGCATTGGAATTCTCTCTGTTATTACAAATGCATTTGTCATAGCGATCACATCTGACTTTATCCCTCGCTTGGTGTATGCTTATAAGTATGGACCTTGTGCAGGCCAAGGAGAAGCCGGGCAAAAGTAAGTGTGCCATAAAGCCATCATGAAATCCCCATTTCCTAGCCATTGTGTGCTGTTGGACACTCAGACAGAAGCCTCTGCATTGGAGTACATGGGACACAAGCCCAGGACAGAAGGCCTGTAGTGGGGAGGTGGAAATATGATACAATAACACTTCTGGCCAAAGAAAACACATTCTGATCTATTGTAGGGTTGGAAGTCATACAAGTCATAGAAGTTTTAGGTGGAATCCAGTGTGAGAAAAGCAAATAATCATTTTCCCCCCTCCTGCTCACCATGAATTCAGAAGTGTGTGGTATGCTAATGTGTGTAGCAAAAAAAGTGTTCCATGATGTATAGTTATGCCATTTTTATGAGTTCATAAAAGTATAGTTATAATTTGATTCCTCTTGTGTCATGTGTAGACTCTGCAAATTTTACATGAGAAATGTGCAATCATGTGCCAAGTACTCACAAGGTATTCCATAAATATTTGTGGAATAAGTAACTGAATGATTCTTTCCTGGCTATGGACTTGACCAGTGTCTATATTACCACAGGCAAATTGGGTAAACTTAACTTGCTGAGAGATCAATACTATGGCATCACCTCAATGGTTCCCAAAACCAAGGCTCTGTATTTCTGGTCAGCCAAAGCCTTGGCAAAATTATAACATGTCCCCTAGCTTTCATTCCTACACCCTTGGAAAAAAGGTAAAAAGTCCCAACATACTTTAATGGGAAAAAATAAAACAACCCTGTTTGGCTAATGTCAAAATAATATAATTAACTGTGGGATTTAAATGTCTGTAGGTCAGAGTGGAATGTGTGTTGGGATCATAGAGTCCTTCTGGTTCCCCAGAAGTCATCTCACTTAGGCTCCTGCATATTCCTACAAGCAGCCCTGCCTCTTAGTTTACTAGTCTGAGCCAAACTAATTCATCCTCTATAGCCAGTGTAGTTCCATCAGCCCCCAAGGAGTACAGTGCCACCAGATCAAGTCAGCTAAATTTATACACACCTGACCTAGGTCCAATTTCATTATTCATCCTACATAAATGCTCTAAGGCATAGATAACTGAATGAGATAAAGCTCACAATCCAGCTATTTGAGGAAGCTTCTATAAAGTTCTTCACTAACCACGTGGCCATTAAAGGTGAATTATCTAGCCACTGTGAGCATACCATCCCATTTCAAGAGAGATTTAAAGACTTACATTGTACTATGCATGCATTTCTTTCTACCTGTAACTGTTGTGAACATTCTCTGCTTGACTCAGCCTAGAAATGCTTACCTTTGTTCAAACCACTTTCATGTATGTTTTGCATCTGATTCTCAAAACAACGCGGGTAGCGGGATATGCATTATTAGCCTCGCTTTGAAGAGCAGAAAGAGATTGAGAGAGGTTAAATCCATAATCACAAGGCAGAGTAACTGATGGAGCCCACACGAAGGTAAAGCCTAGACTCAGACAGTGCCCTTCATCCTGAACCTCACAGCCCTCGGGGCCCTTGCCAATAAGTGCTTATCCAACTCATCCAACAGTCAACTCCCTGGCGTTTAAATCTTGATGGTTATTTCCATTCTTCCGCTACTTCAAATATGGTAATACCTGTCTTGTTCTGGAGGAAACCAAAAAATAAAGTGGGAACATTTATGTGCTGTTGATAATGAATCAAAGCTTTAGAATTTTGACAGCCTATTAGATTTAAGACAATGTTCATAGTGATTAGAATTTCTCTAAATAGCCTCCTTAATTCAGTTTTACTGAGCTCTTTGGGCCTTTTTTTTTTTTTTTAAATAATGTTTCTCTTAAGAGCCTGTTGCTACCTTCAATATTTGTAGACCTACTTTTTATCTTCTAATCCATTAGTCGTTTTTCTTACTTTCAAATAGTTACATTTGTGTATGTTTCTTAATGAATCTTATTTTCTGCCCCACCAGCTACTCTATTATCCTTTTTAGGTTTTTTTCTTTTTCCAGTTTAAAAATGCTTCAGAGATGACTGAACTCATAGAGGAGCAGCACTGTCAAATTTTAGACATCATAGGCTTTTAAGGTAGCATGTGCAGTCAGAGTGAGATCCCACTTAGATTAAATCCGGCTGTGGAAATGCCATATTTCAATTTAAATTGACCCTAAATCAACAGTATTCCAACCAAACCAATCACCTTTCTCCAGAACTCCAGGCTTCCCTCACCTTACAGGTTTCCCTGGCTCCTCCATGGATGAGAATTTCACTCCTGTGTCCAGGGTCATTCAGTTCACAGGCCCCGTGTCCCTATGACAGCGTGCTTCAGTTATTCCTGGCTGCACATTCCCACCAGTCTCAACACTCGTCTGCTCAGCAGACGAGTCTTTAGCAGCACAGTGGGGAAGACATTCTCATTTTTCAGCCAGATCTGTACGTGAAAGGAATACTGTGGTTTGAGGCAGTGGTCTCCACACAGCGGGTACACAAGAATTTTTCAAATGTTTTCATCTTCCCTCTTAAGACATTCTGTCTTTCCAGCTGCCAGTGATCAGAGTGTTGTTCATTGCCTACAAAATGAAGTCACTTCGTCTTTCAGGGTATCTTCCCAAGGGTCCTTTAGAAAGAGCTTAGAGAACTAAAATCACCTCTAGGCAGACATCAGGAGACAGAAATTGTGAGGTCAAGTTGAAGGTGTATATTATAAAATTGTTCTGTCAATCAGAGTTAAAATTTCAATCAGCAAACTAAATTTTATTTCCAGAAAGCACAAATAACCAGTTTGATCCCTCACCCTCAATGAATGCAATAAACTAATTACTTTGTTATCAGGTAGACATGGCTTAGAGTTTGGGAACATTCTCTAAGGATATATGCAGGCCTTAGAAAATTACTGTGAGGTATATACCTGATCTAGTGGTATAAATCAAGCTGATTTTCCTGTAAAATAGTTATACCATAAGGAGTTAGAGATTTGATCAAGGACACAGTGCTCGAATTTTCACAGAATGAGCTACAAATACCTTAATGAACTATAAATAATGTATTTATATAAGCTATAAATCTATTAAATCGATCAACAACAAAACCAATTGCAAAGTTGTATTTCAGAAGATAAAGCTTATGGTTACAGAGGGCTACTCTTCTTATTTCATAATGTCTGACATTTTCAATGCAAGAAGTCAGAAGTCCACTTTCTTCTGTGCTTATCTCACTAGCCTAATTTATTACCTATAAAGTTATCTACAAATTAACCTATAAATAAATTAGTCATTTGTTTTCTACAAAGCATGTCTGATTTAAATGCACAAACCTGACCTTATTTCCCCTTGCTCTTTTGCCCTTTCAACCCTCTCCCCATGCTATTTGAGTCACAATGCCTAAAACCTCAAAAGCAAATTTAGTAGCAGAATTCAAAGCAGATGTGGCACATATATACAATGGAATATCACTCAGCCATAAAAAGAAACGAAATTGAGCTATTTGTAATGAGGTGGATAGACCTAGAGTCTGTCATACAAAGTGAAGTAAGTCAGAAAGTGAAAGACAAATACCGTATGCTAACACATATATATGGAATTTAAGGGGAAAAAAATGTCGTGAAGAACCTAGGGGTAAAACAGGAATAAAGACACAGACCTACTTGAGAATGGACTTGAGGATATGGGGAGGGGGAAGGGTAAGCTGTGACAAAGCGAGAGAGACGCATGGACATATATACATTACCAAACGTAAAATAGATAGCTGTGGGAAGCAGCCGCATAGCACAGGGAGATCAGCTCGGTGCTTTGTGACCGCCTGGAGGGGTGGGATAGGGAGGGTGGGAGGGAGGGAGATGCAAGAGGGAAGAGATATGGGAACATATGTATATGTATAACTGATTCACTTTGTTATAAAGCAGAAACTAACACACCATTGTGAAGCAATTATACTCCAATAAAGTTGTAAAAAAAAAAAAAAGACACTCTGCAGTGAGTTTGATCTGGAATCTACAAACTCAAAAGTCACCTGATTCTGTTCTCTCCCTTGAAAATGGTGATAATGATCACTAACTCATCCTTTTCCCCCACAGTAAAGGATGGAAAGCAATAAGTAATGAATGGTTTTAAAACCAGAATTCTCACATTTAAATAAATGTCTTCTCAGAAGTTACTTGGAAAACATATGCATTCTCATTCAAACAATGCTGCCCTTGCATAAGACATTTTTCTGAATCTTCTTTCTTGGAAATGCCTTTAGAGGCCATCTGCCAACCCCTTAAGAAAACTGATGACTTCATTATTTTATATTCTCAGGAAACTCTTCCTCTGTCTGATACTTTTTTCTCCTTCCCTCTCACTTCTCCCTGATCATCAGTGTAGCCTCGTCTTTCCTGTGTCTCACCTGGAGCTGGGGGTGTGTCACAGTGAGGATACATAGACCTCCTGCCAGCAAACTTAGCAGACATGGGATCCGCTGCTGCCTGTGACCTTCCTGATGTAACAATAGGTCACTGAGTTGACCCATGGATGCCACTGGCTGAACTCTATACGATGAAGTGTGGGAAACCTCATTTCCCTAAATTGATGATGCTCTCAACTGTTTGATGTTGGCAAGCTAAGATTCTACCACAGTGAAAAGAATTAGATAAATGCCTAGAAAATTCAGCATTAGCAGTTCCTCTTCTTCCTTGATTATGGAAATTATATGGAAGGAAGACTTACTAGTTCCATGTGTAATGCTTTGCACCCAGGAGTACATGCCCACTAAAGGCACATTTTCAACTAGATTCATGACTGACATTACATGAATATGCTTAATGAAGAGTTCAACTATGTCTCCCTTTTATCTTTTATTTTGAATGTAAGGTATTCAGCCTGTGAGACGGGTATTTCATTCGAATTTAGGCTCTCTATTGAGTTTTTTAAGAGTAGCCATGAGCAGCTTTAATCTTAGTAAAGCTCAGGGCTGCTGTTTGAGAGAAGAATGTAGGAGGGGTTGTAATTATTCCATTTCAATGCTGGGCCTGCTTTTGCCAGTTTCCAGAGCACCTTTCCCTTCCCACAGCTGAGCTCCTGAAAAGACTCTGTCCTATTCTGTATTTCACAAAACCGGTTCCCTCTCTGTGACAGCGAATCATCATCAAGCTTCTGTTTTCATGTCATATTCCAGGCAGTTCATAGATGAGGGAGAAATCATTTCAAATTATCTTTT
Source organism: Mesoplodon bidens (assembly GCF_964165515.1). Classification (NCBI taxonomy): domain Eukaryota; kingdom Metazoa; phylum Chordata; class Mammalia; order Artiodactyla; family Ziphiidae; genus Mesoplodon; species Mesoplodon bidens. Next base: position 78,085,020 of record NC_138167.1, on the reverse strand, counting down.
TATGGAGTGATGGGAGAGGCCTGCTGCCAGTGGGAGTAGGGCATGTTACACACGCACTGACCATTGGTTTCACCCATGAGTGACTGTTGACAAATGGGTCCTTCTGCTTGGTTCATTTCTTTTAAGGCCACGATGAAACCAGTGACTTGTCTTGAGCAAGACAACACATGCACAGAACCCATGTGCTCTCAGAACTATGTTTGTGTTATCACTTGGGTTTGGTATTCAGCAACTTTGGACAATCACATCAGACATGTTAATGAAGAGAGTCTGAAGACCATGATTTATTCTTTCAATTAATAATTAAATATTTATTGACCTCCGAGGTGCATGAAATTAAATGAATAATACCACTCACATTTATTAAGATCTTGCTATAGGCTAAGCATTATATCACTTGCTTTACATATATCATTTCATTTCACTCCCACAATGACCCTATGAGGTGGACACTTCTGTTGCTTAAAGAGTTGCATAATTTGCCAAGATCACATGGCTAGAAAGCAGCAGAGCTACAATTTGACCCTAAAGCCCAAGTTTTTTGTATTGTAATATACTGACCCCCATTCCCCAACACAGAAAGAAAGCCATGTCCTCAAGAAGCTTATATCCCTGGGAGGTCCAGGCAATAGTTTTATTCCTGATCCATCTTCAAGACCTTGATAGAATCTCTGGTACTTTAATTTTCCTCCAATCAAATAAATTGAATTCAATATTTACTGGATTCCTACACTGCACGAGACTGTCCTAGGATACCAAAATATCTATCACACCTCTTCTCATCCAAAAAAGAAAAAAACCACTATAGTCCAAAGGAGAAGGCATACATGTATGCAGCCAACTCTAATATAAGCTATATGGCCATTGTGAAGTAAATAGAGCTGCACCACAGAGAGAAGGGAATGAGTCTTCTGACTGGGGGGATTAGGACGTTTTCACAAAAGAGGTGACATCTCAGTTGGTGAACACTATTACCACTTGTAAAACATGAGTAAGGAATCCCAAGAGAAAAGACAACATGAGCAGAGGCATGAAAGTATATGATACGTGAAAGGAACATAATCTAGCATGACTGTAGCATGGGATGTGAGTTGGGAGGGGGGTTATATTCATACTAGTTATATTCAGGGCATTATGAGAAATTATAGATAATCATTAATGAAGGAATGTGATTATGTGTGCATATGTGTGTGTGTCATCAATGAAAGAAGTGGTGACTTACTTATGCTGATCATGCAATGCTTTTGCCCATTTTACTGAAGCACTGATTGGGGTAGTGATGGTCTAGATGATGATTCTGCACATAAAGGACTATAACAAAAGAATGACTTGTTCTTCGTTCAACATACCCAGGGCTTTTCAGTGTATTCCAACTTGAGTGCTGTGACAAGGCAGGTCCAAGTAAGGCACCTATAACTGCAGGGATTTCTAGGAAGTAGAGCCTTGGTGAATTGGATGCAGAGGAGATCAGAGTCCTAATTAGAGAATCTGTTTTCTTTTGTAGGTGCATGGTTGGCTATGTGAATGCCAGCTTGTCTGTATTCCGAATTTCTGACTTTGAGAACCGATCTGAGCCTGAGTCTGATGGCAGTGAGTTCTCGGGGACTCCTCTCAAGTACTGTAGGTAAGTGTGGCACTCTGAGCCTCAGCTGGGCTGGCTCTGCCGTGGGGAGGTGTTGCTCAGACAGTGGCCCTTTTCGACTGAGTGGATTTACAGCTGTGGTTCTCAAACTTGATTATGCATTACAATCCCCTGGAGAATTTTTAAATCTCTTTTACACAGATTAAAACATAATCTCTGGGTGAAGCCCAGACTTCCAGATCCAGGAAGCCCATGCAAGAGGAACCCAAAGAGACCCCCACTAAGACATTATAATTAAAGTATCAAAAGTTAAGACAAGGAGAGAATATTTGAAGCAGCAAGAGAAAAACAATTTGTTACACACAGACATATGTCATTTTTGTGCACTTCGCAGATATTGCATTTGTTAAAAATTGAAGGTTTGTGGCAATCTTGCATCGAGAAAGTCTGTCAGTGCTGTTTTTCCAACAGCATTTGCTCACTTTGTGACTCTGTGTCACGTTTTGGTAATTCTCGCCATATTTCAGATTTTTTCATTATTATTATATTTGTTGTGGTGATCTATGATCAGTGATCTTTGATGTTACTATCATAATTGTTTTGGGGTGCTACAAACCCTGCACATATAAGACAGTGGACTTAATGTGTTCTGACTGCTCTGTTTCCCCATCTCTGCCTCTCCGTGGGCTCCCCTCTTCCCTGAGACACAGTATTGAAATTAGGCCAATTCAATTAATAACCGTACAGTGGCCTCTAAGTGTTTAAGAGAAAGGAAAGCCACACATCTCTCACTTTAAATCAAAAGCTAGAAATGACTAAGCTTAGTAAGGAAGGCAAGCTGAAAGCAGAGATAAGCCAAAAGGTAGGCCTCTTCCACCAAACAGTTTGCCAAGTTGTGAATGCAAAGGAAAAGTTCTTGAAGGAAAGTTAAAGTGCTACTCCAGTGAACACCCAAAAGATAAGAAAGTGAAACAGCCTTACTGATGATCTGAAGAAAGTTTTAGTGGTCTGTACAGAAGATCAAACCAGCAAAAACATTCCCTTAAGCCAAAGCTTCATCCAGAGCAAGACCCTCACTCTCTCAATTCTGTGAGGGCCAGGAGAGGTAAGGAAGCTACAGAAAAGTTGGAAGCTAGCAGAGGTTAGTTCATGAGGTTTAAGAAGCAGCACCCATAACATGCAAGTGCTGATGTAGAAGCTGCAGCAATTTGGTTCAAGTTGGCGGAGTGGAAGGACGTGCGCTCCCTCCCTCTTGCGAGAGCACCAGAATCACAACTAACTGCTGAATAATCATCGACAGGAAGACACTGTAACTCACCAAAAAAGGTACCCCACATCCAAAGACAAAGAAGCCCCAGTGAGATGGTAGGAGGGTCGCAATCACAATAAAATCAAATCCCATAACCACTGGGTAGGTGACTCACAAACTGGAGAACAATTATACCACAGAAGTCTACCCACTGGAGTGAAGGTTCTGAACCCCACATCATGCTTCCCAATCTGGGGGTCTAGCAATGGGAGGAGGAATTCCCAGAGAATCACACTTTGAAGGCTAGCAGGATTTGATTGCAGGACTTTGACAGGACTGGGGGAAACAGAAACTCCACTCTTGGAGGGCACACACAAAGTAGTGTGCTTATCAGCACCCAGGGGGAAGGAGCAGTGACCCCATAGGAGAATGAACAGACCTACCTGCTAGTGTTGGAGGGTCTCCTGCAGAGGCTGGGGGGCAGCTGTGGCTCACCATGAGGACAAGGACACTGGCATCAGAAGTTCTGGGAAGTACTCCTTGGTGTGAGCCGTCCCAGAGTCCACTATTAGCCCCACCAAAGAGCCTCTGGCTCCAGTGCTGGGTCCCCTCAGGCCAAACAACCAACAGGGAGGGAACTCAGCCCCATCCATCAGCAGACAAGCAGGTTAAAGTTTTACTGGGCTCTGCCCACCAGAGAAACACCCAGCTCTACTCACCACCAGTTCCTCCAATCAGGAAGCTTGCACAACACTCTTAGATAGCCTCATCCACCAGAAAGCAGGCAGCAGAAGCAAGAAGAACTAAAATCCTGCAGCCTGTGGAACGAAAACCACATTCACAGAAAGACAGACAAAATGAAAAGGCAAAGGACTATGTACCAGATGAAGTAACAAGATGAAACCCCAGAAACACAACTAAATGAAGTGGAGATAGGCAATCTTCCAGAAAAGGAATTCAGAATAATGATAGTGAAGATGATCCAAGCCCTCAGAAAAAGAATGGAGGCAAAGATCGAGAAGATGCAAGAAGTGTTTAACAAAGACATAGAAGAATTAAAGAACAAAGAGAGATGAACAATACAATAACTGAAATGAAAAATACACTAGAAGGAATCAACAGCAGAATAACTGAGGCAGAAGAACAGATAAGTGACCTGGAACAGAATGGTGGAATTCACTGCTGTGGAACAGAATAAAGAAAAAGAATGAAAAGAAATGAAGACAGCCTAAGAGACCTCTGGGACAAAATCAAATGCACCAACATTCTCATTATACGGGTTCCAGAAAAAATAAAGAGAGAGAAAAAGGACCCAAGAAAATATTTGAAGAGATTATAGTTGAAAACTTCCCTAACATAGGAAAGGAAATAGCCACCCAAGTGCAGGAAGCAGAGAGAGTCCCAGGCAGGATAAACCCAAGGAGAAACACACCGAGACACACAGTAATCAAATTGACAAAAATTAATGAAAAAGAAAAATTATTAAAAGTAACAAGGGAAAAATGACAGATAACATACAAGGGAACTCCCATAAGGTTAACAGCTGATTTCTCAGCAGAAACTGTACAAGCCAGAAAGGAGTCGCACGATATATTTAAAGTGATAAAAGGGAAGAACCTACAACCAAAATTACTTGACCCAGCAAGGATCTCATTCAGATTCGACGGAGAAATCAAAAGCTTTACAGACAAGCAAATGCTAAGAGAATTCAGCACCACCAAACCAGCTCTACAACAAATGCTAAAGGAACTTTTCTAAGTGGGAAACACAAGAGAAGGAAAGGACCTACAAAAACAAACCGAAAACAATTAAGAAAATGGTCATAGGAACATACATATCGATAATTGCCTTAAATGTGAATGGATTAAATGCTCCAACCAAAAGACGCAGGCTTGCTGAATGGATAGAAAAACGAGACCCATACATATGCTGTCTACAAGAGACCCACTTCAGACCTACGAACACATACAGACTGAAACTGAGGAGATGGAAAAAGATATTCCATGCAAATGGAAATCAAAAGAAAGCTGGAGTAGCAATACTCATATCAAATAGACATTAAAATAAAGAACGGTACAAGAAACAATGAAGCACACTACATAATGATCAAGGGATCAATCCAAGAAGAAAATATAACAATTATAAATATATATGCACCCAACATAGGAGTACATCAATACATAAGGCAAATGCTAACAGCTATAAAAGAGTAAATCAACAGTAACACAATAATAGTGGGGGACTTTAACACCTCACTTACACCAATGGACAGATCATCCACAAGAAAATTAATAAGGAAACACAAGCTTTAAATGACACAATAGACCAGACAGATTTAACTGATATACATAGAACATCCGAAAACAGCAGATTACACTTTATTCTCAAGTGCACATGGAACATTCTCCTGGATAGATCACATCTTGGGTCAAAAATCAAGGCTTGGTAAATTTAAGAAAATTGAAATCATATCAAGCATCTTTTCTGAACAAAACACTATGAGATTAGAAATAAATTACAGGGGAAAAAAATTACCAATGGCATTTTTTACAGAACTAGAACAAAAAATCTTAAAATTTGAGGAGGGGGAAGATGGCGGAAGAGTAAGACGCGGAGATCACCTTCCTCCCCACAGATACACCAGAAATACATCTACACGTGGGACAACTCCTACAGAACCACCTACTGAACGCTGGCAGAAGACCTCAGACCTCCCAAAAGGCAAGAAACGCCCCACGTACCTGGATAGGGCAAAAGAAAAAAGAAAAAACAGAGACAAAAGAATAGGGACGGTACTTGCACCTCGGGGAGGGAGCCGTGAAGGAGGAAAGGTTTCCACACACTAGGAAGCCCCTTCGCGGGTGGAGACTGCGGGTGGCGGAGCAGGGAAGCTTCGGAGCTGTGGAGGAGAGCACAGCAACACGGGTGCGGAGGGCAAAGCGGGGAGATTCCCACACAGAGGGTCAGTGCCGACCAGCACTCACCAGTCCGAGAGGCTTGTCTGCTCACCTGCCGGGGCAGGCAGGGCTGGGAGCTGAGGCTCGGGCTTCGGTCAGTCGGAGCGCAGGGAGAGGACTGGGGTTGGCGGCGTGAACACAGCCTGAAGGGGTTACTGCAACACGGCCAACTGGGTGGGAGTCCGGGAAAAAGTCTGGACCAGCCGAAGAGGCAAGAGACTTTTTCTTCCCTCTGTTTCCTGGTGCGCAAGGAGAGGGAACTAAGAGCGCCGCTTAAAGGAGCTCCAGAGACGGGCGAGAGCCGCGGCTAACAGCGCAGACCCCAGAGACGGGCATGGGACGCTGGGGCTGCTGCTGTCACCACCAAGAAGCCTGTGTGTGAGCACAGGTCACTCTCCACATCTCCCTTCCGGGGAGCCTGTGCAGCCCACCACTGCCAGAGTCCCGGAATCCAGGGACAACTTCCCTGGGAGAACGCATGGGGCACCTCAGGCTGGTGCAATGTCACGCCGGCCTCTACCGCCGAAGGCTCGCCCCGCAACCGCACCCCTCCCTCCCCCCGGCCTGAGTGAGCCAGAGCCCCCGAAGCAGCTGCTCCTTTAACCCCGGCCTGTCTGAGTGAAGAACAGATGCCCTCCGAGGACCTACACGCAGAGGCGGGGCCAAATCCAAAGCTGAGCCCCAGGAGCTGTGCGAACAAAGAAGAGAAAGGGAAATCTCTCCCAGAAGCCTCAGGAGCTGCGGATTACATCTCCACAATCAACTTGATGTACCCTGCATCTGTGGAATACATGAATAGACAACGAATCATCCCCAATTGAGGGGACTTTGAAAGCAAGATTTATTATTTTTTCCCCTTTTCCTCTTTTTGTGAGAATGTATGTGTATGCTTCTGTGTGAGATTTTGTCTGTATAGTGTTGCTTTCACCATTTGTCCTAGGGTTCTATCTATCCGTTTTGTTTTTTTGTTTCTTTGTTTTCTTTTTAAAAAAAGTTTTTTCTTAATAATTATTTTTTATTTTAATAACTTAATTTTATTTTATCTATATTTTATTTTATCTTCTTTCTTTCTTTCTTTCTTTTCTTTCTACTTTTTCTCCCTTTTATTCTGAGCCATGTGGATGAAAAGCTCTTGGTGCTGCAGCCAGGAGTCAGTGCTGTGCCTCTGAGGTGGGAGAGCCAACTTCAGGACACTGGTCCACAAGAGAACGCCCAGCTCCACATAATATCAAACGGGGAAAATCTCCCAGAGATCTCCATCTCAACACCAGCACCCAGCTTCACTCAACGACCAGCAAGTTATAGTGCTGGACATCCTATGCCAAACAACTAGCAAGACAGGAACACAACGCCACCCATTAGCAGAAAGAGGCTACCTAAAATCATAATAAGTCCACAAACACCCCAAAACACACCACCAGATGTGGACCTGCCCATCAGAAAGACAAGATCCAGCCTCATCCACCAGACCACAGGCACTAGTCCCCTACACCAGGAAGCCTACACAACCCACTGAACTAACTTTAGCCACTGGGGACAGACAACAAAAACAACGGGAACTACGAACCTGCAGCCTGCAAAAAGGAGACCCCACACACAGTAAGATAAGCAAAATGAGAAGACAGAAAAACACACAGCAGATGAAGGAGCAAGATAAAAAACCACCAGACCTAACAAATGAAGAGGAAATAGGCAGTCTACCTGAAAAAGAATTCAGAATAATGATAGTAAAGAAGATCCAAAATCTTGGAAATAGAGAAAATGCAAGAAACGTTTAACAAGGACCTAGAAGAACTAAAGATGAAACAAGCAACGATGAACAACACAATAAATGAAATTAAAAATACTCCAGATGGGATCAATAGCAGAATAACTGAGGCAGAAGAACGGATAAGTGAGGTGGAAGATAAAAATAGTGGAAATAACTATTGCAGAGCAGAATAAAGAAAAAGGATTGAAAAGAACTGAGGACAGTCTCAGAGACCTCTGGGACAACATTAAATGCACCAACATTCAAATTATAGGGGTTCCAGAAGAAGAAGAGAAAACGAAAGGGACTGAGAAAATATTTGAAGAGACTATAGTTGAAAACTTACCTAATATAGGAAAGGAAATAGTTAATCAAGTCCAGGAAGCACAGAGAGTCCCATACAGGATAAGTCCAAGGAGAAACACGCCAAGACAGATATGAATCAAACTGTCAAAAATTAAATACAAAGAAAACATATTAAAAGCAGCAAAAGAAAAACAACCAATAACACACAAGGGAATCCCCATAAGATTAACAGCTGATCTTTCAGCAGAAACTCTGCAAGTCAGAAGGGACTGGCAGGATATATTTAAAGTGATGAAGGAGAGAAACCTGCAACCAAGATTACTCTACCCAGCAAGGATCTCATTCAGACTTGATGGAGAAATTAAAAGCTTTACAGACAAGCAAAAGCTGAGAGAGTTCAGCACCACCAAACCAGCTTTACAACAAATGCTAAAGGAACTTCTCTAGGCAGGAAACATGAGAGAAGGAAAAGACCTACAATAACAAATCCAAAACAATTAAGAAAATGGGAATACGAACATACATATCGATAATTACCTTAAATGTAAATGGATTAAATGCTCCCACCAAAAGACACAGACTGGCTGAATGGATAAAAAACAAGACCCATATATATGCTGTCTACAAGAGACACACTTCAGACCTAGAGACACATGCAAACAGAAAGTAGGGGGATGGAAAAAGATATTTCATGCAAATGGAAACCAAAAGAAAGCTGGAGTAGCAATTCTCATATCAGACAAAATAGACTTTAAAATAAAGACTATTAGAAGAGACAAAGAAGGACACTACATAATGATGAAGGGATCAATCCAAGAAGAAGATATAACAATTGTAAATATTTATGCACCCAACATAGAAGCACCTCAATACAGAAGGCAAATGCTAATAGCCATAAAAGGGGAAATCAACAGTAACACACTCATAGTAGGGGACTTCAACACCCCACTTTCACCAATGGACAGATCATCCAAAATGAAAATAAATAAGGAAACACAAGCTTTAAATGATACATAAAACAAGATGGACTTAATTGATATTTGTACGACATTCCATCCAAAAACAACAGAATACACATTCTTCTCAAGTGCTCATGGAACATTCTCCCAGATAGATCATATCTTGGGTCACAAATCAAGCCTTGGAAAATTTAATAAAACTGAAATTGTATCAAGTATCTTTTCCGACCACAACACTATGAGACTAGTTATCAATTACAAGAAAAGATCTGTAAAAAATACAAACACATGGAGGCTAAACAATACACTACTTAATAATGAAGTGATCCCTGAAGAAATGAAAGAGGAAATCAAAACATACCTAGAAACAAATGACAGTGGAGACACCACGACCCAAAACCTATGGGATGCAGCAAAAGCAGTTCTAAGAGGGAAGTTAATAGCAATACAATCCTACCTTAAGAAACAGGAAACATCTCGAATAAACAACCTAACCTTGCACCTAAAGCAATTAGAGAAAGAAGAACAAAAAAAGCCCAAAGTTAGCAGAAGGAAAGAAATCATATAGATCAGATCAGAAATAAATGAAAAAGAAATGAAGGAAACGATAGCAAAGATCAATAAAACTAAAAGCTGGTTCTTTGAGTAAATAAACAAAATTGATAAACCATTAGCCAGACTCATCAAGAAAAAAAGAGAAGACTTTAATCAATAGAATAAGAAAAGAAAAAGGAGAACTAACAACTGACAGTGCAGAAACAAAAAAGATCATGAGAGATTATTACAAGCAACTCTATGCCAATAAAATGGACAACCTGGAAGAAATGGACAAATTCTTAGAAATGCACAACCTGCCAAGACTGAATCTGGAAGAAACAGAAAACATGAACAGACCAATCACAAAGCACTGATACTGAAAAACTGTGATTAAAAATCTTGAAACAAACAAAAGCCCAGGACCAGATGGCTTCACAGGCGAATTCTATCAAACATTTAGAGAAGAGCTAACACCTATCCTTCTCAAACTCTTCCAAAATATAGCAGAGGGAGGAACACTCCCAAACCCATTCTATGAGGCCACCATCACCCTGATACCAAAAGCAGACAAGGAAGTCACAAAGAAAGAAAACTACAGGCCAATATCACTGATGAACATAGATGCAAAAATCCTCAACAAAATACTAGCAAACAGAATCCAACAGCACATTAAAAGGATCATACACCATGATCAAGTGGGGTTTATTCCAGGAATGCAAGGATTCTTCAATATACGCAAATCAATCAACGTGATACACCATACTAACAAATTGAAGGAGAAAAACCATATGATCATCTCAATAGATGCAGAGAAAGCTTTCGACAAAATTCAACACCCATTTAGGAAAAAAAAAACTTGCAGAAAGTAGACATAGAGGGAACTTTCCTCAATATAATAAAGGCCATATATGACAAACCCACAGCCAACATCGTCCTCAATGGTGAAAAACTGAAACCATTTCCACTAAGATCAGGAACAAGACAAGGTTGCCCACTCTCACCACTCTTACTCAACATAGTTCTGGAAGTTTTAGCCACAGCAATCAGAGAAGAAAAGGAATCCAAATTGGAAAAGAAGAAGTAAAGCTGTCACTGTTTGCAGATGACATGATACTATACATAGAGAATCCTAAACATGTACCAGAAAACTACTAGAGCTAATCAATGAATTTGGTAAAGTAGCAGGATACAAACATAATGTATAGAAATCTCTGGCATTCCTATACACTAATGATGAAAAATCTGAAAGTGAAATCAAGAAAACACTCCCATTTACCACTGCAACAAAAAGAATAAAATATCTAGGAATAAACCTACCTAAGGAGACAAAAGACCTGTATGCAGAAAATTATACGATACTGATGAAAGAAATTAAAGGTGATACAAATAGATGGAGAGATGTACCATGTTCTTGGATTGGAAGAATCAACATTGTGAAAATGACTCTACTACCCAAAGCAATCTACAGATTCAATGCAATCCCTATCAAACTACCACCGGCATTCTTCACAGAACTAGAACAAAAAATTTCACAATTTGTATGGAAACACAGAAGACCCCAAATAGCCAAAGCAATCTTGAGAACAAAAAACGGAGCTGGAGGAATCAGGCTCCCTGACTTCAGACTATACTACAAAGCTACAGTAATCAAGACAGTATGGTACTGGCACAAAAACAGAAAGATAGATCAATGGAACAGGATAGAAAGCCCAGAAATAAACCCACGCACATATGGTCAACTTATCTTTGATAAAGGAGGCAGGAATGTACAGTGGAGAAAGGACAGCCTCTTCAATAAGTGGTGCTGGGAAGACTGGACAGGTACATGTAAAAGTATGAGATTAGAACACTCCCTAACACTATACACAAAAATAAGCTCAAAATGGATTAAAGACCTAAATGTAAGACCAGAAACTATCAAACTCTTAGAGGAAAACATAGGCAGAACACTCTATGACATAAATCACAGCAAGATCCTTTTTGACCCACCTCCTAGAGATATGGAAATAAAGACAAAAATAAACACATGGGACCTAATGAAACTTCAAAGCTTTTGCACAGCAAAGGAAACCATAAACAAGACCAAAAGACAACCCTCAGAATGGGAGAAAATATTTGCACGTGAAGCAACTGACAAAGGATTAATCTCCAAAATTTATAAGCAGCTCATGCAGCTCAATAACAAAAAAACAAACAACCCAATCCAAAAATGGGCAGAAGACCTAAATAGACATTTCTCCACAGAAGATATACAGACTGCCAACAAACACATGAAAGGATGCTCAACATCTTTAATCATTAGAGAAATGCAAATCAAAACTACAATGAGATATCATCTCACACCAGTCAGAATGTCCATCATCAAAAAATCTAGAAACAGTAAATGCTGGGGAGGTTGTGGAGAAAAGGGAACACTCTTGCACTGCTGGTGGGAATGTGAATTGGTACAGCCACTATGGAGGACAGTATTGAGGTTCCTTAAAAAACTACAAATAGAACTACCATATGACCCAGCAAACCCACTACTAGGCATATACCCTGAGTAAACCATAATTCAAAAAGAGTCATGTACCAAAATGTTCATTGCAGCTCTATTTACAATAGCCAGGAGATGGAAACAACCTAAGTGTCCATTGTCGGATGAATGGATAAAGAAGATGTGGCACATATATACAATGGAATATTACTCAGCCATAAAAAGAAACGAAATTGAGTTATTTGTAGTGAGGTGGATGGACCCAGAGTCTGTCACACAGAGTGAAGTAAGTCAGAAAGAGGAAGACAAGTACCGTATGCTAACACATATATATGTAATATAAGAAAAAAATGTCATGAAGAACCTAGGGGTAAGACGGGAATAAAGACACAGACCTACTAGAAAATGGACTTGAGGATATGCGGAGGGGGATGTTTAAGCTGTGACAAAGTGAGAGAGTGGCATGGACATATATACACTACCAAACGTAAAATAGATAGCTAGTGGGAAGCAGTCGCATAGCATAGGGAGATCAGCTCGGTGCTTTGTGATACCTGGATGGGTGGGATAGGAAGGGTGAGAGGGAGGAGATATGGGAACATATGTATATGTATAACTAATTCACTTTGTTATAAAGCAGAAACTAACACACCATTGTAAAGCAATTACACTCCAATAAAGATATTAAAAAAATCTTAAAATTTGTATGGAAGCAATAAAGACCCCAAATAGCCAAAGCAACCAAGAAAGAAAAACAGAGCTTGAAGAACCAGGCTCCCTGACTTCAGACTATATTACAAAGCTACAGTAATCAAAAGAGTATGGTACTGGCACAAAAACAGAAATAGATGGAACAGGATAGAAATCCCAGAAATAAACCCATACACCTATGGTCAATTAATCTACAACAAAGGAAGCAGGAATATAAAATAGAGGAAAGACAGTCTCTTCAATAAGTGTTGCTGGGAAAATTGGAAAGCTACATGTAAAAGAATGAAATTAGAACACTTCCTAACACCATACACGAAAATAAACTCAAAATGGATTAAAGACCTAAATATGAGACCAGATAGGATGAAACTCCTAGAGGAAAACACAGGCAGGACACTCTTTGACATAAATCGCCACAATATCTTTTTGGATCCATCTCCTAGACTAATGGAAATAAAAATAAAAATAAACAAATGGTGCCTAATTAAACTTAAAAGCTTTTGCACAGCAATGGAAACCATCAACAAAATGAAAAGAGAACCTACGAATGGGGGAAAATTTTTGCAAATGATGTTACTGACAAGGGATTAATTTCTAAACTATACAAACAGCTCATAGAGCTCTATATCAAAAAAACAAACAACCCAATCAAAAAATGGACAGAAGATATAGACATTTCTCCAAAAAAGAGATACAGATGGCCAAAGGCACATGAAAAAATGCTTGAAATCACTAATTATTAGAGAATTCAAATCAAAACTACAATGGGGTATTGCCTCACACCAGTCAGAATGGTCATCATCAAAAAGTCTATAAATAAATGCTGGAGAGGGTGTGGAGAAACGGGAACTCTCCTACACTGTTGGTGGGAATGTAAGTTGGTACAGTGACTACTGAGAACAGTATGGAGATTCCTTAAAAAACTAAAAATAGAGCTACCATAGATCCTTCAATCACACTCCTGGGCATATATCTGGAGAAAACCATAATTTGGAAAGACACACGCACCCCAATGTTCATTGCAGCACTATTTACAATAGCCAAGGCATGGAAGCAACCTAAATGTCCATCAACAGAGAAATGGATAAAGATGTGGTACATATATACAATGGAATATTACTCAGCCATTAAAAAGAACGAAATAATGCCATTTGCAGCAACATGGGTGGACCTACAGCTTATCATACTAAGTGAAGTAAGCCAGATAGAGAAAGGTAAATATCATATGATACCATTTAAATTTGGAATCTTAAAAAAAAAAGACACAAATAATCTTATTTCCAAAACAGAGACTCACAGACATAGAAAACAAACTTATGGTTACCAAAGGGGAAAGGGGGGTGGGGGAGGGATAAATTAGGAGATTGGGATTAACATATACTCACTACTATACATAAAATAGATAACCAATAAGGACCTACTGTATGGCACAGGGAACTATACTCTATATTTCATAATAACCTAGAAGGATTATTACAAAATCTGAGGAAGAATATACATATATATATTCTGAACTGCTGTGCTGTAAACCTGAAACTAACATGATATTGTAAATCGACTATACTTCAATTTTTAAAAAGTTGCTAAGGAAGTAGATCTTAAAAGTTCTCATCACGAGAAAACAAAATTTTTTAATAATAAATAAAAGCAGAATCCAGAGTACTATGTCGAGCACTGCAACCAACTTTTACCCAAAGGGCATTTGCTGAACTGGGTAGACTTAACACGTTTTTCAAAGCTTTACATGGTTAGGGAATATGAAAGCAAAGAGAGAAATGACCAGCTTGTGAGTATAAATTGAAATATACACTACATAAAACAACAATATATGCATACTGGAGTCTGTTGTACAGCAATGGCCACATGCAACAGCACAGATAAATCTTAGTAGCACAATGCTAAAAAAAAAAACAAGCAAGTCTCAGAAGGCTGCATACCATATAGCATCCTTTCTAGAGAGTTCAAGACAAAACTGAACAATATCATATTCAGACAAATGAATATACATATACATAACAAAAATATGTTAATGATAAAAATGAAGTTCAGGATAAGGGAAGCAAGGAGATGAGATGAAGGAGGAGCCCAGAGGTGGATATAAGTTCCCGGTAATATTTTAATTCTTGGGTTGCATGGAGGATTTATGATCGTTCATTATGTTATTAACCTATTAAGTACATAAACATAAAAATTGGAGAAAAGAAGAACATGAATGGACTAATAAGATCAGTTATAAAAACTAAGAATTGTGATTAGTCCAATTTTGTGCAACAGAGGGCCAAAATAATGTTATAAAGAAATGCAAAGGATGAAGAACAGTCAAGATATTTTTGAAGAATAACAAGGTGGATATTTACCTTACATTAGATATAGTATAAAATCATAATAATTATATCAGTGTGGTGTTTAACATATGAATAGAAAATGGAATAGAAATGAGAACTCAAAAATAAATTGTGCAATTAAAATGTACTCACAAAATAAAACAGTATGATTCCATTTATATAGAATTCAAAGCAGATAAAACTAAGCACTGTTTTATTTAGGAACACTTGCATAAGTAGCATAATTATAAAGAGAAGCAGAAAATTACAATAGTCCTCACCTCTCGGGGTGTCTGGCTTTGCCAGTGAGTCATTTCTAAGCCACTGACCGTGTTCTGTGGCTTAACTTGTATGAAGTTCACTTATCGTTCTTTGAAATGTACATATGTTTTTATTTTCACAGTTTTAAAAAATGGGAATGAATTAACTGGTGCTAGAATATATCTGGTGCTAAAATTGAAGCCAAGAAATTTAAACTTTTACTTTCTGAAAACAGTTCTGACTCACTTGGAAAAATCCTCCAAACATTAACACCACTGGGCTACATTGTATCTTGGAAGGTACTAGGCTAAAAGATCAGAAGAGTGAAACTGACTGATTATCTTGAGGCTTGGTGTCCTGGCTGTTTCTATAGAAGGGCAGGGAAGTGTATTCTTTGTACAAGTGCCAGAGAACATGCAGCCGATCATTTTGCAAAAAAAATTAGACTGCATCAAAAACAGAAACACGGGGTATAAATGACATCTGAGCACGGCCCTCACCAAAACTGCTGCTGAGTGGAAAAGGCCAAGAGACCAGGGGTAGACTGCGGTGTGAACTGAGAGCTCCACTTACAACAGTCATCTGCAAGCTCATAGAAGAAAAGAGTGAGTCCAAAATTTTACAGCAGGGTGGGACACACCCTAAGTTTGCTGATAGGGAAAACTGATGTCCAGCGACGCTTCATGAGTTACCCAAGATCATTATTAGTCAGGCAAACCCCAAACATGGTTCCAGTATACTTTACAGCACGTAATTCTGGAGACAGCTGCCAGCAGCAAAGCAAATGACAAACTCATTGGCACCACTGAGTTTTAATTCCCTTAGGGTAGCAATAAGAAATTTTCTAGAGAGAAACTTGACTTTATGGTACAATGGCTTAAGAGAGTAGGAAGCTAGAAACCTGCTGCTTCTGAAAACAAACTTCCTAAGAATTTCACAACTTCTGATTCTCATTCTCAGAACCTAAATGCCAACGTAGACACGTTGTGTTCCTCTGAGTACAGGTTAGCAGAACTCTGTGACAGATCACAAATGGATGTATATGACACACAGGCTGAACAAATAGATGCATATTCTCAACAACTTGATCCCTACATAGAAATTATCTAAAATGTTGCCAACTTACCATAGCCATGAGTATGTGTTTCCTAAATATTAAAAAGCACATGTAAAGAATATTAATTTTTAAAATACTAAAAAACCATAAATTAACATTTAAAACCCTTTACCTTTTGCATATCGTATGTGTACAGTTTTACAAATGGTCACTGTGTTTGATAATCTACTCTCATTGAGTGATAAAAGTATTTCAACTTTCTAGTTTTCATACTTATATTTAATGGCTGTTTATATTTGATGCATACTAGTTTATTCAGCTATGCTGAATAAAGGAATTCATTTATTTGCTATGAGTTTACAGCATGAATTTTAAGAATGACACATCTGAATTGTATTTTTTGGAAATGGTCAAGGAAAATGGTCTGCAAGATCAAGGAAAAACTATGATTTTCCATGCAGTGAATTTAGAAGGTATCTGAGGAGGAAGAGATTTGTCAAAATTCTTCAAATTAAAAGCCAAACAAGGGCTTCCCTGGTGGCGCAGTGATTGAGAGTCCGCCTGCCGATGCAGGGGACACGGGTTCGTGCCCCAGTCCAGGAAGATCCCACATGCTGCGGAGCGGCTGGGCCCGATGGCTGCTGAGCCTGTGCATCCGGAGCCTGTGCTCCGCAACGGGAGAAGCCACAACAGTGAGAGGCCCGCATACCACACACACACACACAAAAAAAAGCCAAACAAGATCTGAGAAGCTAGGAGATGGAGCAGGCAAAACAAAGGGCAAAAGTCAAGAGCAGAGAAGAGCATAAATAGGAAAGGGACCAGTGGGTCCTGAAAAGAACTTCCCTTTTCTAATGAACACTATTGTGTAGAAAGTTTAAGGAGTCAGTGATGGTGACTCTTTTTTTTTTAATTAATTAATTTACTTGTTTTTATTTTTGGCTGTGTTGGGTCTTCGTTGCTGCAATGTGGGCTTTCTCTAGCTGGGGTGAGCGGGGGCTACTCTTTGTTGCAGTATGCGGGCTTCTCATTGTGGTGGCTTCTCTTGTTGCGGAGCACAGGCTCTAGGTGCATGGGCTTTAGTAGTTGTGGCTCACTGGCTCTAGAGCACAGGCTCAGTAGTTGTGGCACATGGGCTTAGTTGCTCCGTGGCATGTGGGATCTTCCCAGACCAGGGCTTGAACCCATGTCCCCTGCATTGGCAGGCAGATTCTTTTTTTTTTTTTTTTGGCAGGCAGATTCTTAACCACTGTGCCACCAGGGAAGCCCCAATGATGGTGACTCTTGAAGCAATTCAGGTTCCCTCCTTTTATATATACTTTTGCCTGATAATTAACCATGTGTATAATAAAAAGCATACTGCTCCTTTTCCTTCTAGAATACTTACTTGGACTATATTTGAAATATAGGTAGCTAAAGACAAATAAAGGAATTACATGTTATCTTAATTGGAAAACACAATTCCTGGTTCTTGACTACCTGTGCTCTGCAAAAAGTAAAAGAAGGTTAGAATAGTCTATGCAAACTTTTAGTCCTGAATAAAATTATTCTTCCTAAAATTTCAGGCATTGTTTATTGGACCTATGACAGGAGCAGATTATGTAACAATATATTAGAATGAGTGTTTTCAGTGATTATCTAATCCTTATCATCATAGGGAGAACCAACAGTTTGAAGGCACTAACATTCACTTTTTTTTTAAAGTATGGTTGATTTACAACTTTGTATTAGTTTCACGTGTACAACATAGTGATTCGATATCTTCACAGATTATACTCCAATTAAAGTTATTATAAAATATTGGTAATATTCCCTGTGCAGTATGTTACATCTTTGTATATTATTTATTTTATACCTAGTAGTTTGTACCTCTTAATCCCCTCCCCTATCTTGGCCCTCCCCCCAGTCCTCTCCCCACTGGTAACCACTAGTTTGTTCTCTGTATCTATGAGTCTATTTTGTTACATTCATTTATTTATTTTTTAGATTCCACATGTAAGCAAAAACATGCAGTATTTGCTTTTGTCTGACTTACTTCACTAAGCATATGGGTATATATCCGAAGAAAATGAAAACACTAATTAGAAAAGATATATGCATCCGAATCTTCATAGCAGCATTATTTACAATAGCCAAAGTATAGAAGCAACCTAAGTATCCATTAATGGGTGGATAAAGGAAATGTGATATATAATTAGATATATGTGTATATACACACACAATGGAATACTACTCAGCCATAAAAAAGCATTAAATTTTGCCATTTGCAACAACATGGATGGACCTGAAGGGTATTATGCTTACTGAAGTAAGTCAGACAAAGAAAAACAGATTCATTCTTAATTTCAGCACCAAGTACTCATCATAAATATCACATTACTGGCAAAATAATCATGATACATTACTATTATATTCCATAGACACTAATAATAATTAAGATGATATTGATGATGATAATGGTCACAGCTCATATTTTTGTAGTCCTTGATATTTTCTAGGATGCCCTGCATAGAAATTATCCTGTATCCTCATATGCAAATTAGTGCTGACCTTAAGGTTAGGTACCTGGACAATCATAGTTTTTATTCGGATAAGGGAAATTTAGTATGTCTACACAGCAGAACTGTTGTAATAACCAATATTTCCATATCTTCTCACATTTCTGAGCGAATGAAAAGAACATTCAAAACACATGAAAACTGTATGACGTTGAGAGTCACTTCTCAGTTTTTCCACCTGAGAATAGTAATGATACGGTAAGGATAAAATGGAGTCTCACGGATCTAAGTTCCTAGGATAGTGCTTGGCACCTAGTAGATAACAGACATCTGTGGAAGTTGATGCTTACTCAGAAGTTACAGTTGGAGCATATTTTAGGAAGGACTCTAGTGGCAAGTGGCAGAAATCCAGTATAAACTGACTTAAAAAGAAATTCATTGGTTCAGGTAACCAGCAGGTTGGAGGGGTGATATTAACATTAGCAATGACTAGATCCCAAGTCTCCAGCAGTGTCAGCAAGAGACCACCTTTCTGCTGGCTCTGCTTTTGTTCTATTGACTGCATTCTCAAGCAGGCTCACTTCACAGTTTGTGATGTCCACCAGAAGCTCCAGGCTTTTACCTTCTGTGGGCTTCGGGATAATTCACTAAGTAAGCATTCTAGCAGAAGATCTGGTGATGAGTCTTACTGATCAGGTCTGGCTCATCTTCTGAGCTGGGGTCAGGGAGGGGGAGAACCCTGCCCAGCCCACACGGATAATTCTCCAGAGAAGAAGAGAGATTCTTTTACCAGAAGAGATGCTGGACAAGCAAAAGAACAGATGTCTAGTATACAGAAACTCTGTATACTTTTCTCCCGCGAATGAGGACTACATAGTGGGGATGGAAGAGATTTGGGAGTCAGGAAAATCATAATTTGGAATGTAACACTCTCCTCTGTGTTTATAGATACCGAGACTACCGTGACCCTCCTCATTCACTGGTGCCCTACGGCTACACACTGCAGTTCTGGCACGTCTTAGCAGCCCGACTGGCTTTTATCATTGTGTTCGAGGTAAGTTTTCTCAACCAACTCCTTTATTTCCTTTGACATAATGAAGTAACTACAAGTAATGAATGAATGTAACTTATGAGAACTTTCAATATGATTATTTACGTCCAGAAGCAGGATAAGTAATACTATGTAATCTCTTTCTCTTCTTTTTCTTCTCCTTAAAGTACTTGAATTTTCTAAGAAATATTTGAAAGTCCAGGGTTGACTGTTAAAGAATAAGTCAGGAATCATTGGTCCTAAATTTATTTTTTTAGTATTTATTTTTTTAATTAATTAATTAATTTAATTTTTATGGCTGCGTCTGGTCTTAGTTGTGGCACACGGGATCTTTGTTGAGGCATACAGGATCTTTTGTTGCGGCGTGCGGGCTCTTCGTTGCTGTGCGCAGGCTTCTCTCTAGTTCTGGCACATGGGCTCCAGGGCACATGAGCTCTGTAGTTTGTGGCATGCGGGCTCTCTAGTTGAGGTGTGCGAGCTCAGTAGTTGTGGCGTGCAGGATTAGTTGCCCCACGGCCTGTGGGATCTTAGTTCCCCAACCAGGGATCGAACCTGCGTCCCCTGCATTGGAAGGTGGATTCTTTACCACTGGACCACCAGGGAAGTCCCATTGGTCCTAAGTTTAATATTCTAGGGCTGCTGTTCTTAAAATTCAGGAAATTTGCAGTTTTTCCATCCCCACTCCCAGAGATTCTGACACATTATGTCTGCAATTTGCTTTTCACAGCTCTCCAAGATGCTTCTGACATTTAAGGGCAATGTTTGGAAAACACTGAACTGAGTGTTACAAGCGGTAGCCTCTGGTTATGCATCATCATGACACTACTTATAAAGTATAATCTACCTAGTAATTGCCTGTATTATGTGTCCATAAAAATACACCATCTAGGGCTTCCCTGGTGGCGCAGTGGTTGAGAGTCCGCCTGCCGATGCAGGGGACGCGGGTTCGTGCCCCGGTCTGGGAGGATCCCACATGCCGCGGAGCGGCTGGGCCCGTAAGCCATGGCCGCTGAGCCTGCGCGTCCAGAGCCTGTGCTCCGCAATGGGAGAGGCCACAACAGTGAGAGACCCGCGTACCTCAAAAAAAAAACAAAAAACAAAAAAAATACACCATCTATTTTCTTTTACTCTTTAAGAAAATTGCTACTAAAAATAGTTTGCATTCCCATAACTATACCCATAAATGGAACTTTCATCTCTCTTGTTACATACTTATATTAAAGCCAGATTAATGCAAGTGAAGGCTGCCTCTTGGCTCAGACTAGAAGTTTCCTATTCAGGCATACCTCGGAGATATTGTGGTCTTGGTTCCAGACCACTGCAATATAAAGTATTTCACAATCTGTGAAGCATTTCAAAATATTTTCTTAAAATTTTCATAAGAACACCCATTTTGTGGATGAGGGAATTGAGGCTCAGAGTGACTTATCCTCAGGTAAACAGATAACTCTTCAGTGGTAAAAGTAGAGCTGGAATTCAAACCTGGCTTTCTGATTCCGCAGTGTATTCTTCTGGCTCTCCTTTGCATTTTCTGGCCATTGCTTCTCCGCCTTCTTCCCTGAGTCCTCTTCTCATTTCCTGTGTGGTGCCATGACACCAAGTTCAGTCCTCACCCATCCCTGTGACTCTGTTTCCTCTCACACCCACCCCCTGGCCTTGTTCCACTTCCCAGACACACCAGAGGCTCCATGTCCCTGTTCTTGACCAGCTCCCAGAGCTCTTTCCGCTAAGGTTGCACAATAGACCTGACTCTGTTGTATTCTCCCGTGTTTTTAGCACCTCGTGTTTTGTATAAAACACCTCATTTCATATCTGATCCCAGACCTCCCAAAAGATCTAAGGGATCGAATGAGAAGAGAGAAGTACTTGATTCAGGAGATGATGTATGAAGCAGAACTGGAGCGTCTTCAGAAGGAACGAAAAGAGAGGAAGAAAAATGGAAAAGCACACCACAATGAGTGGCCATGACCAGGTCGGTGAGAAGTGTTTCATGGTCTGAAACCTCTCCTCGGCTGGGAGGGACGCTTTCAACTCCCTGAATCAAAGCTTGCCATTGTTCTCCTGATAGGGATGCAAATAAATCCTTTAGAAGCTTTCAAAACCAGCTTGTTTCTTACTAAAATTGCAAATTTAACTTAATCTTCCCTTTGCACACAACTCCTGCAACTCTTCTCTGTCTCCATGTCACACTCTGGCCTGGCAGCCAAGGTCTTCATGAGTTGGCCTAGGTGTCCCCTGAAATAAACCCTCCTCCCCCTTCCACTCTAGCCTGGCTATTCTCCTTCATCAGAAAGAAGGGGCGTGTTACCATGGGGATATTAAAGTCACTTTTTCATCTCACCCAAGATGGCCTTCCCTCCATCACCCATTTATTGTTTCCTCCCAGGCTGATCCATGTCAGGCCACACCCGCTAAGAAGGTTTCCTCAGACTCATCAGCCCACTGAGACTTACTCCTTATAAACACCCCTGGTTACTGCATCAGTACCACACGTATTGACAGATATTTATATGTGTTGTTAATTTCTGATTTTCAAATAGTTAGGCTTCCCCAGCACAACTGTAAGCATCTTTAGGAAAGTCTCTAGGGACTGTAATTTATTCTTCCAGCTGGTGAGCACAGCGGTAAGTACATGGCACCCACTAAATGCACATTTAATTAATAAAGGTTGGGTGCATTACGCTTAAAAACACTGTAAGAAACTTTCATGATGTTCCCACGTATCAGAAAGTTCTTCTGAAACCTTCTCTCTGGCAAGGCAATTACTATCTGTGTGTCCTTGGACAAGTCACTTAACTTCTCTGCGCCTCAGTTTCTTCAGTGATAAGATGAGCCCTCAGTTTTTATACTCTGTGAATCTAGTACTCCAGCATTTCTTTTGCCTTCCTTGCCTTCATTCCTCTCTCTTCACTTTTTGGAGACTAACTTTGAAACATTTTCCAAAATTTGGCCTCCAAAAGAAAAATGACACATACAGAAAAAACTGTATGTTTTTCACTTTTCATATAGGTTACGATAGAGCAGATATCTGCAGAGATGCTTGTTGTTAAATTAGTGAGGTTTTATCTGCATTAAGAGTCCAGGAGGTTAGTGTGAGTTGGGTGTGAGGGTGGACTTGGAGGATATCACCTAGACCCCAGGCCACAGGGATAATATAAAAGGATACAGATGTTGAATTGGTTCTGCCCTCCATTGCAAAGTAGGCCTTGGCTTCACTAAAGGCAAGAAATGTTTTGCTACTTAGTAATTTTGCCATTTTCCAGATCTGCCATTTGGCTATATGAGTTCAGGAAAATTACTTAATGTTTCTGAGCCTGCTTATTGGGTGGAACTAATTTGCAGCTCAAATAAGGTTATGAGTGTGAGACATTACAAAACAAAATGCTATCAAATACTACATTGGATTTGCACTGTTGTTAAGCGTTGCATTGTAGTCCAGCGGATTCTAGATCTGGCTGTCTGTTCTCTATCTGTATGACCTGGGGTGGAGCATTCCCGTGGATTCGGTGTCCACATCTTCAAGAGAAAAGGAGTTGGACTAAACAATACTTTAAGAGCCTATCTGGCTTTAACCTTCTGGGATTCTATCATTTGCTCCAAGCCCCTGGCCCCCTGCACCCATTCTGACCACCTTTTCTCTGGCTCTGGTCAGCTTTCAGAGGAGAGAGGCTGACTATCCAGACGGCTTGAGTTGGGGTAGGAGGCACACACTATTAGTGAAGAGAACTGCTCCAGTGCCCAGAGACCAGCGTGCCGCGGGGGACTGTCCTCACCTCGGGGCTGTGCTGGGCTGCAGGGCCCTTCACACTTGAGAGTTCCTTCTAGCCTCATCATTATGGGTTGCTTTCTCCCCAAAGAGGACATCTGTGCATTTTGCTTGAAAGCATAGTCTTTGTCTGTCTCTATTCTCCCAACAGTTGGCAGGAAGTCACCTTCCTTCAGACTGCCTTTCTGACTCAGTCTGTTCATCTGTAAAGCAGGCACAGTAATGTTTATACCATACCTGACTTAGTTCAGGGTTACAGATTCTTCGAATGCCTTTGATTCACACTAAGTACAGACCATTGTACATAATGTCCTTTAAGCCATCATGTGTACTTTGGATTTTAATACCTTTTTTTTTTTCTCCCAGGTAACAGTTCATTTGCAGGCCAAGGATCTGAATTCTGTTTACTTCTCCCAGCTGTGCAAAAGCACATTCAAGTGAATGACTAAAATGCAACCGCAGTGCATGTCGCCGAGGTCGGCAGTGGCGGGGGGTCAGCACCCTTAAAGGACTGCCTGGGAAACCATGCTGCTGTGAAATCACATTGCAGCCCAGCACACAAATGCTATCTATCCATAGACCATTCTTGACCAAGCAAGCATGCACATCATGGGCAGTTACATTCTCAAGTTTTTAAAACCAAGGGGAACTTGTATACTGGGCCTGTTTTCCAGCCTGTTTGCTACCTTTTTTGCATTCTATCCCATGTGAATTTTACAGACACTGGGCTGAAAAGGGTATTTGGACACCTGGACACACATTCCTAGAATGTCATATGGTCCTAATTCCGTGTCACCGAACAACACAAACAAGACCCTGTTTACAACTTTTTCTTTCTTTTTTTTTAATTTCAGATCTTTCTGAGGAGATTATATATGACATATCTATAGCTATGTGTATGGCCATAGATGTATTTCTGTGTGTACATATGTATAGTCATGTATTCTTACATATGTACATACAAATACAGAGATATATAAAAGTACATAGAACTTCCTTACTTGTAAATAGCCAAAAGGTACTGACATGAATGATGAATTTTCACATTTAAATAGTCATCAACATGAAGCCATGTTTAATGCTTGTATAATGTGATGCAATAAAATTTAAAATAAATTTATGCACATGGAATATTTTTAGCCGGGTCTTCTGAAATTCTGTTGTAGTTTCTTCTCACAAAATATGAGGAATCATAGAGTGGGGTCTTTAAAGAAAGTCTGTCACTCCCAAACACTGCTGAGAAATCACTTCATCCTTCAGAGAGACTACATTTTTCTTCCTAACCTACCTTTTCCATATTGCTTCCATTCTACCTTCTTAGAGAGGGTACCAAGCCAACTAATTAGAAATCACTCAGAAGAGTTTGGAAAATGCCACTGATGCACTTTGTTGAGGAAATGTGAAATATAACCAATGATACATACGATGCTTTTGATTACCCTGCCTGCTAGTATGCTCTGCTGATCCTAGCAAAGGGACTATCTGTCTGGATGGGGGAAGGGGGGCTGGTGGTGGAGTTTCCTTCTAAGTAATGCCTGTTATTGTAATTACTCTTCTTCTAGAGATTGCAGAACCTGACTTTGAATTATGTTATCAGCTTGCCTGTGCCAGTCAGGGAAATGGGAATGCTCCTATTACCGCATCCATCAACACTGTCTCATTTTTGCTGTGGATTCCTGAGCTGTTGGATTCCCAAGAACCTTAAATGTTTCCTTAGATGGGAACAGTTGTCAGAGTGGCTTCGGGCAGGCTAGAACTTCAGCCATTTCGTAGTTTCTTTCTAGTACTCCTTCTGACCTGATGTTCCTAGGAGTGAAATGCAGTTAACCCTTGAACACCACAGGTTTAAACTATGAGGGTCCACTTATAAACAGATATTTTTTCAATAAATACATAATACAGTACTACAGGACCTATGATTGGTTGAATCCATGAACTGTGTATATGGATGGCCAACTGTAAAGTTATATGCAGATTTCTGACTGCACGGAGATTGGCACCCATAACCTCTGCACTATTCAAAAGTCAACTGTACTAACCCTAGCAGAGCCTAAACTAAGGAGATGTATTTTATGGGAACTGAACACAAGTGGCCATTAGCAGAGTTTTCTTTTCAATCATGGCTAAGAAGTCTATGAAATATTTCACATCAGCCCTGGGGAAAGGAATTTCCAAGGAAAGTCTCAAAAGATGAAATACAAAGAGATGCTCCAAACAGACAAATTGCTCTACTGACCCAGTATTGTGACTTTTGCTTGTTACACCTGAAGCTCTACGTCTAAGCATCAGGAACCAATAGATCTTTGGATTTAATACATCCATAGCTTCTCTCCTACTCCTTGGAGCAGGAAGAGTGGCAGACGCAGGGGGAAGGAATGTGAACCCTCCTTGGGTTTGCAATGGGCCATGAACATTCAGAACTAGGTAGAGGACCACCCAACGCACTGGTCAGGATAAGGAAGTAAACATTTGTTAAGTATTGCTTTCTACCTGATCTGAGTATAGACTGAACCTAAGACTCTGGCCAGAAATATCTTTTGCCCATGGAATTCTGCCTTTGCTATTGCAAGTGCCTCTGGCAATCACAATCCCTGATACATTTCTAGCATATAATTCTTCTCTTTCCTCCCTTCCTCTCTCCCTCCCTTCATTTCTTTCTACCAGCGCAGCAAATACAATCATTCATCTTCCCTGTTTTTGGTACAAGGAACACTTAGTGAATATCTTAAGATGTGTTTAGGTTTGTAGAAGAGAAAGGCAAAGAAGGTTGTAAAGGCTAATTTCTGAGGGACTTTGTAAGAAATCAAGTGTTGGAAGTGACATCACCAAAATAGAGACATAGTTACTTTCTGACTTCCCTCCTGTCCCAAGAAGAAAACTAACAACTATTCATGGATAAGACACCACTAAGAAAATCCTAGAACATGGCGGTGAGGCTGAAGCACCTCCCCCGCACCACAGAGACCGAGACAGACAACAGTATGGAGTTCCCTTAAAAAACTAAAAAGAGAGCTACCATGTCATCCAGCAATCCCACTCCTGGGCATATATCCGGAGAAAAACATGGTTTGAAAGGATACATGCGCCCCAATGTTCATTGCAGGGCTGTTTACAATAGACAAGACATGGAAGCAACCTAAATGTCCATCAACAGAGGAATGGATAAAGAAGATGTGGTACAGATATACAATGGAATATTACTCAGCCATTAAAAATAATGAAATAATGCCATGGACGGACCTGGAGATTATCATACTAAGTGAAGTAAGTCAGACAGAGAAAGACAAATACCTCATGATACAAATGAACTTATTTACAAACAGAAACAGACTCACAGAGAACAAACTAATGGTTACCAGGTGGGAAGGGTGGTGGGAAGGGATAGATTGGGAGCTTGGTACTGACATATACACACTGCTGTATTTAAAATAGATAGCCAACAAGGACCTATTATATAGCAGCAGGGAACTCTGCTCAGTATTCTGTAATAACCTAAATGGGAAAAGAATTTGAAAAAGAATAGATACATATATATGTATAACTGAATCACTTTGCTGTACACCTGAAACTAACACTGTTAATCAACTATACTCCAATATAAAATAAAAATTAAAAAAAAATCCTAGAACATAGGGGTGAGGCTGAAGCACCTCCCCTACACCACAGAGACCAAGACAGGTGATATTAGAAGAAGAATGGCTACATGCTGACCACATTGCCCCTCCCCCAGGCCAGCATAGCATCACATTGAGAGGTCCTTGCCTGAGCCTGGGGTTCCTTTATTGGGAAATGAGACCCCGGGGTGAATATATAGCCCCCACTGTGTTGTGGGTCGCTTCTTGGAAGCCCCCACTCTCGTCTCACCCCACAGGAATTGGGGGAAATCTATGGGGCTTGACCACTGAGAATCTAATTATGATAAAGAAGCGGGTAGGGGCTTGCAACAACCAGCACTCGGATCTGGATAGACCAAGTTCCTACCTGCAGGGCCCAACCAGCAGTCCCAGTCAGAGGCTTTGCTCACCTGCAGAGCCCCGACTAGGGAACTCAGTGGGGTGCAGGTCTGCCTGATTCAGGTCCTCAAATGAAGAACCTTGCTAGCCCTGGAGCCTGGTCTGCCCTACCCAGGCAGGGGAGCTGAGTCATAGCCCAGCCCACTGCTGAGTACAACTCCCAGCACCCCCTGACCACAAAGCCTGGAAACTACATAGCTCAGGAATGCTTGAGCACAGAATGGCAGGCTGAGCTGAAAATCGCAAAGTCTGTGTCACCACAGGGCCAGGGCACTTGGGAAGAGCGGATCAGATTGAGTCAAGACCACAAACAGGGAGCCTTGCTAGGCCTGCAGGTGTCCAGGGCTCTGTCCGGGGAGGGAAACTAATTCATAGTCCCACCCACTACTAAGTGTAGCTCCTGGCCGCTCCTGACCAGGAAACCTGATCCAGAACACCTGAGAGCACGCTTGGAGCTGGCCTTCCCATTTCACCCAGGCAGAGGAGTTAAATCATTACTTTATCCACTGCTGACTGTAGCTCCTGGCCCACCTGACCAGAAAGCCCGGCCAAAACACCTGGAAGCTACATAGCTCAGCAACACTCAGAGAGTATGGCAGGCAGAGATGATTGACTGCAAAGCAAAGGCAGCAGCCCTGTTTGGCCCCCTGGGGCATGGGTTGACCTGTGTCAAGACCACAAACAAAGAGCCTTGCCACCCTTGGAGACGATTCTCCTGCTCTATCTGGGCAGGGAAACTAATTGTTGCCTGCCCTTTGCTGAATACAGCATTCAGCTTGCCCAATCAGAGCACACTGGAAACTGTGCAGCCCATCCAACAGCCTTGCATACAGTGGTACTTGAACAGAGAACACAACCCGTGGCTTTTCTGTCTGCAGAGCAAAACCAGTGACCTCATCTGGCCATAGAAATCAGTGCACACTCTTGCCTGATTCAGATCCCCAAACGATGAGTTGTGCAGGCCCTGGAGCATGTCCTGCTGCCATACCAAGGCAGAGAAGCTAATTCATAGTTCTGCCTACTGCTGAGTATAGTACCCAGTTCCAACTATCTAGTAAGCCTGACCAGAGAACTCCGGTAACCATGGAGTCCATCCTACAACCTCACCTAAGTAGGGAACAGAGCCAGAATTCTTATCCAACTGCTTTCAGCCAGCAGTACCCACCCCAGACCTCAGTTTGGGCAGTGGGCTCACCTGAAAATACACCCTGATAGCAAGCCCCACCTGCCCAAAGTTGTTACCAGCAAACATGTCCAGAAACCCAAACTGAGCCAAATGGTGAAGAGCTGTCTGTGTCAAAGAGAACCTATAAAGTCTGGAATTGGAGACCATTTACTAAAATGCACAGATGTCAACGTAAGGAATCAAGGTTCAAAAAAATCAGGTAAACATGACACCGCCAAAGGACACAAATAAAGGTCCAATAATTGAACCTAAAGAAATGGAGATCTATGAATTGTCAGAGAATTCAAAATGATCCTCCTAAACAAATTTAGTGAACTATAAGAACACACAGCAGACAAGTTTGTTTCCTAATTGTTTAATCAGGAAAACAATGCTAAACAAAACAAGAAGTTCAACAAACAACAGAAACCATAAAAAAAAATCCTAGAGCTAAAAATTACAATGACTGAACTGAATAATTCAAAAGAGAGATTCAAAACAGACTTCACCATGCAGAAGAAGGAATCAGTGACCTAGAAGACAGGATATTTGAAATTGTCCAGTCAGGGGAGCAAATAGAAAAAAGAGTGAAGAAATAATATGTGACTTATAGGACACAATTAAAAGAAACAATAGTGGCATTATGGCAATTCCAGAAGAAGAGTAAGAGAAAGAGAGAATATTTAAAGCAATAATGGCTAAAAACCCCCCAACCTGAGGAAAGAAATGGATGCCCAGATTCATGAGGCCCAAAAGTCCCCACAGAGGTGAACCCAAGGAGGGCTACACCATGACACATTATAGTTAAGTTCTCAAAGTGAAAGACAAAAAGAATTTTGAAAGCAGTGAGAAAAAAGAGTGGAGTTACATACAAAAGAACCTTCCTAAGACTATAGGCAGATTTCTCCACAGAAGCTTTGCAGGCCAGGAGACAATGGGATGATATATTCAAAACACTGAAAGAAAAAACTGTCAACCAAGAATTCTATACCTGGCAGAGCTGTCCTTCAGAAATGGATAAAGACCTTCCCAAACAAAAGCTGAGGGAGCTCATTAACACTAGAACTGCCTTACAAGAAATGCTAAAGGGAGTTCTTTATGTGGAGGTAAAAGGATGCTAATTAACATTATAAAAACACAAGAAGGTAGCATAAAACTCAGTGGTAATGTTAAATATAGTGTCAAAGAAAGATTCTATAATATAGTAATGGTGGTGCATAACTTATTTACAACTCTAGTTTAAAAATTAAAAAACAAATGTAGTAGAAAATAACCACAACTACAATAATCTGTTATTGGATACACAATATAAAAAGTATGTAACCTGTAACATCAATGTGAGGCAGGAAGTAAAAGTATAAAGTTTAGGAATGCTAGCAAAGTGAAATCGTTATCAGTTTAAAATAGGGTGTTAAAATTTTAAGGTTTTATATGCAAATCTCATGATAACCACACGGAAGAGCCTATAGTAGTCACACAGACACACACACACCATGATAAAGAAATAAAGCATACTGATAGCAAAAGACATCAAAATAGAAAAAAAGATAGCAGTAAGAAGAAAGAGTAGATCTACAAAACCACTAGAAAATAATCAATAAAATGGCAATCCATTTAAATGTAAATGGATTAAATTCTCCAATCAATCAAAAGACACAGAATGGCTAAACAAGATCCAAAAACAAAAGAAGAAAAGAAAAAAGGTCCAACAATACGAGACTCATTTAGTCTTAAAGACACCCATCAACTGAGAATGAAGGGGTAGAAAAAGATTTCAGCAAATTGTAGTAAAAAAATTAAAAAAAAAAAGGCAGGGGTAGCTCTATCAGACAAAATACATTTTAAATTAAAAATGGTAAAAAGAGGCAAAGGTCAATACATAATGATAAAGGGGTCAACCCATCAAGAAGATATAATTGTAAATACATACCCAATATCAGAGCACCTAAAAATGTAACCCAAAAACTAACAGAGCTGCAAAGAGAAATACACAGCAATATAATAATAGTTGGGGACTTTAATACTCCACTCTCAACAACATAGATCATCCAGATAAGGAATCAATAAAGAAACAGGTTTGGACAAAATTATGCATCAAATGAACCTAACAGACATACACAGAGCATTCTGTCTGACAACAGCAGAATACCCATTCTTCTCAAGTGCACATGGAACATTATCTAGGATAAACCATATGTTAGGTCACAAAACAAATCTTAGCAAGTTCAAGGAGACAGAAATCATACCAAGTATCTTCTGTAATCACAATGGGATAAAACTAGAAATCAGTAACAAGATGAAACTGAAAAATTCACAAATACATGGAAATTAACACTCCTGAACAACCAATGGATCAAAGAAGAAATTAAAGGTGAAATAATAAAATCTCTTGAAACAAAAATGGAAACACAACCTACCAAAATTTATGGGATGCAGCAAAAGCAGTGCTAAGAGGAAAGCTCACAACAATAAATGTCTATATTAATAAACAAGAAAGCTCTCAAACAACCTAACTCTAAAGCTAAAGGAACTAGAAAGAGAAGATCAAACTGAGCCCAAAACTGACAGAAGGAAATAAAGATTAGAGCAACAATAAATAAAATATAGAACAGGAAAACAATAGAAAAGAGTGATGAATTAAGAGTTGGTTCTTTGAAAAGGTAAACAAAATTGAGAAAACTTTAGCTAGACTAACCAAAGAAAAAATAGGAAACAAATCAACAAAATTATAAATGAAAAAGGACACATTACAACTGATACTACAGAAATACAAAGGATCATAAGAGACTACTATGAACGACTATACACCAACAAATTAGACAACTAAGAAAAAATGCAAAAATTCCTAGAAACATACAACCTACCAAGACTGAATCAGGAAGAAACACCAAATCTGAACAGACCAATTACTAGTAAAGAGATTGAATCAGTAATCAAAAATCTCCTGATGACAAAAATTCCAGGACCAGATGGCCTCACTGGTGAGTTTTACCAAACATTTAAAGAAGAAAGAATGCCAATTCTTATTTTTAAACTTCCAAAAAATCAGAGAGGAGGGAACACTCATTTTATGAAGCCAACATGGGCCTGATATCAAAGCCAGAATAGGACACTACAAGAAAATAAAACTACAGGACAATGTCCCTGATAAATATAGATGCAAAAATCCTCAATAAAATAGTAGCAAATCAAATTCAGCAGCACATAAAAAGGATCATTCACCATGATCAAGTGGTATTTATCCTTGGAATGCAAAAATGGTTCAATATACATCAATAAATGGGATACATCACATTAATAGAAAGAAAAAATATATGATCATCTTAATAGTGGCAGAGAAAGCATTTGACAAAATTCAACATCCATTCATAATAAAAATTCTTAACAAATTAGGTAGAGAAGGAATGTTCCTCAACATAGTAAAGGCCATATATGACAAAGCCACAGTTAACAACATACTTAATGATGATCCTCTAGGATCAGGAAAAGACATGGGTGCCCACTATCACCACTCCTATTCAACATAGTACTGGAAGTCCTAGCCAGAGCAATTAGGCAAGAAAATAAATAAATAAATAAAAGCCATAAGAATTGGAAAGGAAGAAGTAAAATGGTCTCTATTTACAGATGACATGATTTTATATATAGAAAATCCTGAAGACTCCACAAAAAAACTGTTATATCTAATCAATCAATTCAGTAAAGTTGTAGGACACAAAATTAACATACAAAATCAGAAGCTTTTTATACACTAACACAAATTATCTGAAAAAGAAATACAGAAAACAATCTCACAGAGGCAACAAAAATAAGATATTTAAAAATAAATTTAACTGAGGAGGTGAAAAATCTCTACCCTGAAAACTACAAGACACTGATGAAAGAAATCAAAGACACAAATAAATGGAGAAATATCCCTTGTTCATGGATTGGAAAATTTAATATTGTTAAAATGTCCATACTACCTAAGCCATTTATAGATTTAATGCAATCCCTGTTAAGATTTCAATGGCTTTTTTTTTTTTTTTTTACAGAAGTAGAAAAGACTATCTTAACATTTATATAGAACCACAAAAGACTGTGAATAGCCAAAGAAATCCTGAGAATAAAAGAACAAAGAGGGGGGCAACACATTTCCTGATTTCAAGCTATATTATAAAGTTACAGTAATCAAAAAAAAAAATATGGCTGGTTCAAGATGGCAAGGTAGGGCTTCCCTGGTGGCGCAGTGGTTGAGAATCCGCCTGCCAATGCAGGGGGACACGGGTTCGAGCCCTGGTCCGGGAAGATCCCACATGCTGCGGAGCAACTAAGCCCGTGCACCACAGCTACTGAGCCTGCGCGTCTGGAGCCTGTGCTCCGCAACAAGAGAGGCCGCCACAGTGAGAGGCCCGCGCACCGCAATGAAGAGTGGTCCCCGCTTGCCACAACTGGAGAAAGCCCTCGCACAGAAACGAAGCCCCAACACAGCCAAAAATAAATTAATTAATTAAAAAGAAAAAATCTTTAAAAAAAAAAAAAAAAAAAAGATGGCAAGGTAGGAAGATCCTGAGCTCACCTCCTCCCACAGACACACAATCTACAGCTAAATATGGAACAATTTCCTCTGGAAAAAAAACAAAAAACAGAAAACCCCTAAAACTAGGTGAGCAACACATTGGGGAAAAGATTAAAAACCCACAAAGTGGGTAGAAGAGGCTGAGACAAACTCACCCTAAACCCCACCCCCAGTGTGACAATCTACAATCAGAATTCAAAACCTGGACCTTCTCCCTGAGGAGGAAAGGGTTTGAACCCCACATCAGGCACCACAACTTTTAAGACCTGCACCTGAGAGATGAGCCCCCAAAACAGCTAGCTGTGAAAACCAATAGGACTCACATCCCTAAGAGCAGAGCAAACTGATAAATGGCTCTTAGAGGGCTCACATGCTCAGACTCACTCATCCCAGGGACTAACACAGAGGCAGCCAATTGTGAGGTGCATAGGATACTCATACAGAAAACAAATTGGTGGTAGCTAGAGGCAGGGTCAGGGAATGGGTGATATGGGAGAGGTAGTCAAAAGTTACAAACTTCCAGTTATAAAATAAATAAGTCATGGGCATATGATGTACAGCATGGTGATTACACTTAATCATACTTTATTGTATATTTGCTAAGAGAGTAGATCTTAAAAGTTCTCATCACACACAAAAAATTTTATAACTATTTGTGATACTGGATCTTAACTAGACATATTATGGTCATCATTTAGTAATATACACATACTATATAGAAATATCAAATTATTATGTGGTATGCCTGAAACCAATATAATGTTATATGTCAATTATATCTCAAGAAAAGATAAATAAGTATAGGGATATAAGGCACATGATGACTATAGCTAACACTGCTGCATGGTATATTTGAAAGTATTAAGATCCTAAGAGCTCTCACAAGGAAAAAACTTTATTTTTCTTTTTCTTTTTTGTATTTATATGAGATGATGGATGTTAACTAAACTTATTATGGTAATCATTTCACATTTTATGTGAGTCAAATCATTATGCTGTACATCTTAAAACTTATACAGCACAGTATGTCAATTATATCTCAGTAAAACTGGGAAAATAAAAAGAAAGAAATCAAGTGTTTATTGAACGAATGCATGCAAAAACAAACAACACAGCCAGCAAAAAAATTAGCATATGTTTCTGATGAACTCTATTTCCCAGTGTTGATGGTGGAATATGTTAATTATCAGGTGTAATGAGTAGGCCGTCATTTGAGGATTTTTTAATATACCTAACGAGTCTGCATAAGACTAAAATATTAGAAATATCCTACTTCAACACTATAATCTTCATTAAAACCTCACCTGTGTGGATATAAAGTTATCCAAACAGTTGGCAGGGGGGTTAATCGTGGAACTGGCAAAATTTTATTTTAGCTGATTTTTTAAAATGGAAATCTCTCTAGAAATAACTTTCTATGTAAATTTTCTATAAATATGCTTTCCAGGGTGTCTTAAATAAAGGAAATTGGGGCTTCCCTGGTGGCACAGTGGTTGAGAGTCTGCCTGCCAATGCAGGGGACGCGGGTTCCTGCCCCGGTCCGGGAAGATCCCACATGCCACGGAGCGGCTGGGCCCGTGAGCCCTGGCTGCTGAGCCTGCGCGTCCGAAGCCTGTGCTCCGCAGCGGGAGAGGCCACAGCCGTGAGAGGCCCGCGTACAGCAAAAAAAATAAAAATAAATAAAATAATAAAGGAAATTGCAACCCATTTATCCTTCCTTTGATGATGCATTGCATTACTATAAGTATAGTCTAATGTACACTAGAGGCAGATTAAGAATACAGCAAATGCCCCTGGCAGGCAGCAGACCCTCCTGGATTCAAAGGGAAGTTCTGGTAAAAGTCCTAACTCCACATCTTAGTCCTTCAAACCAGCCATACTACTTACATAATGTTTCTTCACCTCAGTACCAACCTCCATGCTACTAGCCAGGATCTCCTCACATCCCCTAGAAGATCAGGTTCCTTCACTCCTTCCCAAGCTTTACTTACACCTCCCTCCAGGCACCACACTCCCTGGAAAAACATTTTTCCTCTCTTCTTTACCTAGTCAGATTATCTCTAGTTTTAAGGTCTAGCTCAGACTTCAACTTTTCAGCAAGTGTGTCTCCCAGAGAGTCCTGTCCACTGGGCTCCCCTCTCCCCAGAAGTCTCCTATCGCACAACCTGCCCCACTCACTCAGACTCTTTCCCCGTGTGTTATTCCTCCACTGGTGCATGCATATCTGTCTATATCCCCAGAGAGCTTGCAAGTGACAGAAATCAAGAATC
This sequence comes from Mesoplodon bidens, assembly GCF_964165515.1. Lineage (NCBI taxonomy): Eukaryota > Metazoa > Chordata > Mammalia > Artiodactyla > Ziphiidae > Mesoplodon > Mesoplodon bidens. The sequence continues at coordinate 78,049,530 of NC_138167.1, read as the reverse complement.
CCACCTTCACTTTCCCCAGTGCCTAACAAAGCGTCAAGGATTTAGTGCTTATAGGATGCAATCAGTGTTAACTCATTTTCCTGTAAATAAATTTCAACATGAAAGAGCCAAGTGTAAAACCTCAATTCATACAATCCTCTATCTTAGTGAAGAAGTTAAACCCACTTAAGTCCAGCTATTGTTTTCCTAACAGGGATACTGAGCAATTTCCCCAGATCACCCATTGACTACCTGGTTTTAGACACCAATTTTATAATATTTTCAACAAAAAAAATTAAGGAAGCTTGCTGAATAATGTTTCTATGGCAGTAGTGGTTTTAAATACTTGAAGTATTCAATTTGGAGCCCATTAATATCCTGGTAGGGAGGGGTAAATACTAAAGGTGTTATCAGTGGGACCCTATGCACAGCTGCACTCAGCTTGCCTAGACCTTAGCCCTCAAGGAGGTAATCTTTAACTTTCATTAATTCAGACCTCACTAATTAGGAATTTGTGATCATTTAGAAGGGCTGGGGTCCAATATGCAAAGCAAATCCAGTGAACAAATAGAGGAAATATTCAAACCATTTTTAAAGGAAACACTTATATACAGTTTATTTGCTATTGCAAATGCAGTTTCTTTTTCCTACTAATTATCACTATCTAGTCCAGTATTTCTCAAACTAAACTCTAGCTTGTATTAGAATCACCTGAACCCGACCACTAGCGTTTCTGATTCAGGAGTTCTAAGGTAGGCCCAAGAATTTCAATTGCTACAAGTACCCAGGTGGTGTTGATACTGTTGGCTGGGAGCCACACATTGAAAACCACCCATCTACTCAATATTTTGCCATAATTTGAATACACTCTACAATGCAAGCTGAATGGTTCCGTTTTATGACTGTATAATATTTTAAAGAATATTACCCTGGTGGAAAGGTCGGCGGGGAGCAATTTCAAACTGTAATAGTTACCAGTTAATCATATTTAATACAAAGCACTGTCACTGCAGTTTCCTTGCTGAGCAGGGCACTGGGCGTTGCTTAAAGGAGTGGGTCAGGGCCACACAGAGGTCTGCCACTTTGACTTGCACTTTGTATCTCAGAAGCCTGAGAATAAGCCCTCCTAACTCCAAGCCCCACCCTCAGCAATTTAGGAGTGAGCTTACATCAACACGTTCAATAGAGCAAAATATCAAGGTCTTGGGCTTTGGCGTCAGACAAAACTAACTTCAGATCCAAGGTGTCTGACCTTAGACAAATGATTTAACGTCGCTAAAATGCAGTTACCGGGGTTTCCCTGGTGGCGCAGTGGTTGAGAGTCCGCCTGCCGATGCAGGGGACACGGGTTTGTGCCCCGGTCCGCGAAGATCCCACATGCCGCGGAGCGGCTGGGCCCGTGAGCCATGGCCGCTGAGCCTGCGCGTCCGGAGCCTGTGCTCCGCGGCGGGAGAGGCCACAACAGTGAGAGGCCCGCGTGCCGCAAAAAAAATAAATAAATAAAACAAATAAATAGATAAGTTACCTTGTGAAGTGGACACCGTAGTACACTGCCGAGATCCCCGTTCAGCGAAGGACTGCTAGCCCCTGCCGTTGGGAGGGCTACGGCAGACAGCTTTTACCTCTCAGCTCTTCGGGAAGGCCTTATTGCAGAGGATCACGTGGTCCAAGACCACGCCTCTTCCTTGCCTACCCACATCAACGACTGGTTGACGCCGGGATGTGAAAGCCTGACTACCTTGGCCCAATGGGGTTAACTCTGAAGTTAACTCCCCGCACTTCAGAGCCTCTGTGGGGAGACCGTCCTTGGATTGGCATTACAGCTCAACTTCCACCTCCGCCGAAACGTGCGTCTCTCGTCTTCCTTCCACAGGCGTGGATCCTAAAGGCTCCCCTTAATAAACATTAAGCACACCAAACTCCGTGTCAGACTGCTTCTCAGGGAATCAAACCTGTGACTCATTTAAAAACAAACAAGTGGATGAAAACTCTAAGAGGCAGTAATTTTATAGATTCATTCATTCGACAGTATTTATTGGGCCAGGCTCTTATTCTAGACGCTCAGAATACAGCAGTGAACAAAGATGACTAAGTTTAAGAAGAGAGATCGTGAAAAGCATTAAGAGATTGAAATCAATTTTTAGCTACAGTATTGACTGACTACTCGCTATAAAAGGGAATAATACTTCTTCCCATCCTCACTCCCCCATCTGCCTAGGTTTTTTTTAATTGTCTAAGCTTTTAATATTCATCTTCTGTTCGGAAACCATAAAATACTTGTCAATCTCAGCCGGTCTCAGCCTGTTTGAGCCTAATTCCCCTGTTGTTTTCCTTCTTTACTTCCATACTGCTCTTACACTACACTAGGTTGTACGAAACTGTGAGGCTAAAATCCTAGTCACCTAGACATTTCATGCAGTAATTTCTGCTTCTGTGCTTATAAACCATGGTAAAGTCTAACACCCCAAGGTCATATGCCTGCCCAGATACACCATTCAGCTGTGTATTTACTGGGGTCTTGTGGCTCTCAGCTCTAAGCAGGAGACGGGGCACAGGTTTTGCTGTTTCTCTCAAATCCCACAAACCTATGGTGGTTTGCTGCCGCCATCCCAAGGCTCACCACATAAAGTGGGACACAGACCCTTCCTCAGAGACTCATTAATATATTAACCCTCCTGGCTTCCTCTAAACCCTCCTAGCATCAGAAATCCATTTCTACTCTAGGCATTTGAGAATTTAGCTCTTACCTCCCAAGATATTTTATCCTGTCAACCTAAGAGGCTAGACTTTTGACACTTAAAAGCCAAGAAGAAATCTCTTTTTTTCTCTGGTATTTGTGGAAGCATTCCTTTTCTGAGCTATAAACATCAAACACCTGATTATTTGAAAGTGAAGAAGAGCCAAGGAGGCAATCAAATGCTCCAGGGAGTGGGTAAGATCATTGGTTAAATTTTCTGAATATCTTTTTCTCTGCTTGATCACTTCCCCTGTAGATGGCCTTCTTGAGCCAGCCTCTTACCTCTCCAACAGCATGTAAACCAAGGTATACCTTGGCTCTCCTATCATTTTTTGCAGTCTTGCCTTTGCCTGGGTATCCTGGCTTCCACCCATGCATGGCCTCAGTGGAGAAATAAGTCTATGTGTTTATCTTTCTCCTATTTCTTATCTCTCCACCTGCTTCACCTGTCTCCTTTTGTTTCTCCAACTACCGCCACAACTGGCCCTATTTTAAATTGCACTGTACTTTGTCTTATTTACTGAAACATCATGCTTCCTACTCTATCTTAAGTGTGTGAATAGGAGGCTTTACGTTCTCTACTTTGAAACTTGAGATCTGTTTAGATCACGTCACTTTATAACTCAGAGACTTAGAAAACTCTCTCCAACCCACGGAGTGGAGGAAAACATTTGTAAATTATATATCTGATAAGAAACTTGTATCTTGAATATACAAAGAACTCTTACAATTCAATAATAAAAAGACAAGCCACTGAAAATGGACAAAGGATCTCAATAGACGTGTCTCCAAAGATGATATACAAATGGCCAATAAGCATAAAAAGCTTCCAACATCATTAGCTATCAGGAAACTGCAAATCAAAACCACAATAAGATACCACTTCACACCCACTAGAATGGCTATAATAAAAAATACATTTAACAACAAGTGTTGGTCAGGATGTGGAGAAATTGGAACCCTCATACACTACTGATAGAAACGTAAAATGGTGCAACCACTTTGGAAACAGTCTAGTAGTTCCTCAAATGGTTAAGCATAGAGTTACCACATGACCCAGCAATTCTACTGCTCATATATACTCAAGAAAAATGAAATCACACATCCACACAAAAACTTGTACACAGTGTTCAGATCAGCATTATTCATAATAGCCTAAAAGTGGAAACAACATAAATGTCCATCAACTGATGAATGGATAAATAAAATGTGGTATAGCCATACAATGGAATATTAGTAGGCCATCAAAATGAATGAAGTACTGATGTATGCTACATGAATTAACCTTGAAAACATTATGCTATGTGAAAGAAGACAGTCAAAAAAGACCACTGTGGTCACAAAAGACATACTGGGGTCTTTTGATTTTCATGTGATTTCATTTATATGAAATTTCCAGAATAGAAAAATCTGTGGAGATAAAAAGTAGATTAGTGGTCAGTTAGGGCTAATGGGGTTGGGCGAAATGGTGACTGACTGCTAATGGATATGGGGTTTCTTTGGGGGTGATTAAAATGTTCTAAGATTGTGATGAATATAAAAATATAACAATTATGAACCAGATCAGGAGACATGGGGGATGAGATCAAAAGTTACAACATTCATCTAATAGGAGGTAAGGAGATACAGAATAGAGAAAGTGGGAGAGGGGGAATATTCAAAGAGATAATGGCTAAGAAATTTCCAGTATTAAATATGTTATTTTCTATTGTATTTTCAGATATAGTCTTAATTGCTTAAAATATAAAATATCCTTCAGTGATATGTTCTACATGTTTATTTGCTTACACTTTTATAATCCATACATAGTACATAGTAAGAGTCCTTTGTGTGGTAAATAGAGTGGAAATAACTTTCTGTAAAAGCTGATAAAGTTAATTACATTCAATTTGATACTTATCCCCCAAGAATAGACAGCTGAAAGACACTTGTAGAGTTTAATCAGCAAGTTGAAAAGTCAGAAATGCAACCATGTTTTACATTATAATGTTCAGTCTCCTCAAGTTTTTTCACAAACAATGGGCATACAACTTAAATGTAAAAGTGAATTTTACAGTGATTAAATTATACAGTGAATTTCAGTAACTAAAGGGTCATTCACTTAGTTGACTCCATATCAACAATCGTTATTGGATAAAACTCAGAATTTCCTATAAGAATCAACACAGAGAATTACCTCCCCCATCTCAGCTCCATCTCTGTCCCATGTATCTACATCATGGACAGACACTCAGTTGTTAACAATAAACTATATTTTCTGGAGTTATCATAAATAAAATTATGAAAACTTCATACTCACATATTTAATACTTCCTTCATCCTAATATGTGTTAATGTTGGAAATCATGTTAAGAAATGAAACTCTTTTTTTAATAAATTTATTTGTTTATTTATCTGTTTGTTTGTTTTTAGGTGCATTGGGTCTTCGTTGCTGTGTGCGGTCTTTCTCTAGTTGCCGCGAGCAGGGGCTACTCTTCATTGTGGCGCACAGGCTTCTCATTGCGGTGGCTTCTCTTGTTGTGGAACACGGGCTCTAGGCACGTGGGCTTCAGTAGTTGTGGCAGGCGGGCTCAGTAGTTGTGGTTTGCGGGCTCTAGAGCACAGGCTCAGTATTTGTGGCGCACTGGCTTAGTTGCTCCACGGCATGTGGGATCTTCCAGGACCAGGGCTCAAACCCGTGTCCCCTGCATTGGCTGGCAGATTCTTAAACACTGTGCCACCAGGGAAGCCCAAGAAATGAACTCTCTTAAGAGTTGTTTTCATAGTTATTCACAATTCTACAGTCCTTAATATTTTCAAAATGCTGTGAAAATATATGGTCATTATTCTGCATCATAACATTCCATATGCTAGTGATACTTTAATCCTCACCTGTAGATGAGTCAAGGCAATTTCCCTAAAAGAACACAACCAAGGTGTGTGACTTCAGGAAAATCAAGATTTCAACCTTGGCCTCTAGGGCAGGATTTCTTGAACTCCACACTATTGATAGCTGAGGCAGGATCATTTTTTGTTGTTGTGGAGGAGAAGGGCTGCCCTGTGCACCATAAGACATTTAGCAGCACCTCTGAATTCTATCCACTAGATGCCAGTAGCACCTCCTCACCAGATGTAACAACCATAAATGGATCCAGATATTTCTACATGTCCCCTGAGATGCAAAATTGCCCCATTGAGAACCACTGGTCTAGAGAGAAAATGATTGCATAAGCAACTAAATAGATGAATATACATGTATACTGTTTTATATCCTACATATAAAATTTTCTTTGCTCTATGGAGTGAATATGATTGGTCTGTAGCTTTCTTTAGAGTTTACATTCTCTCTGTTAGAATAATCCTGCTGATTCCTAACTACATTTTAGTATTTCTATGGCATATATTTTTTTAGAGTAAGGAACTATTTCCATATCATTACACTGCAAATTATTAACGGCTTATCTTTTTTCAAAACTAGCAAATAAACTTTGTCTCAAATTTTGACTCCCAATCAATTTCAATTGAAATTTTAAGTAACACTATTTGAATTAATAAAGCACTATCTGATCTTTGATGGTCACATTATTTTTGTGAGGTAGGTATGTGTTTAGTGTTAAGTTCCATCATTAGAGGAGATTAAGGATAAATTCAAGGTCATACAACTTATTAGTGGCAAAAGAAATAGGTAACTTATGTGGCTTTTCCCTCCCACTAGCACTGTTGTGATTCAAAATAATTAAGAACATTAGATTTTTAAATTTACATTATATTAACATTTTACCTTTATTTGGTTTAACCCAAAGATTTAGATAAGATAAATAATTTTTAATTATTAATAGTAACATTACTTTGATTTCTCAAGATAGAAATCTGGTACTCTCATGTGTTTATAAAAGTAAAATATCGACAATTCCTAATGTCACAAAGACATATTTTCCTAAAAGAAAGTGGACAAGAATGGAAGTATTATATCTCTCATTAAGAATACAGGGCTTCCCTGGTGGCGCAGTGGTTGAGAGTCTGCCTGCCGATGCAGGGGACACGGGTTCGTGCCCCGGTCCGGGAAGATCCCACATGCCGCGGAGCAGCTGGGCCCGTGAGCCACGGCCGCTGAGCCTGTGCGTCCGGAACCTGTGCTCCGCAACGGGAGAGGCCACAACAGCGAGAGGCCCACATACCACACACACACAAAAAAAGAATATATTCCATAACTCCTTGGCAGTCAGAAAAGAGAAAAAATTATTTAAATAACCTGATTTTGATTTCCAAAATTGAAGGAAAGTACACACATGTGCATTTAGAATTACTAAATAAATAACAATTGTTCAAATCACACTCACATAAAACAAATAAGATTATATCTTCCTACTCATTAAAAAATCATAGAAAGAGTTACAAAGTTTGATGGATGCTTACAAATATGTTGATTAAAAAATAACAACTATACACATAGAAAATATGTGACTATATCATTAATTTAAATGTATAAATCTCTTTGCTTTAGATTAATGCTATTTCTTATTTTTTTATTAATGTTTCTTAATAACATGAATAAAACATTAAAAACATTAACATTAAAAACATTTCTTAATGTTTTTAATTGTCAACCTCTGTACAGCATGCTCACCTAAATATCAGACAATAAGCAAAAATTATTTAATCATAAAATATTTTAATGTACCTAAATATTTCACACATTATTATTTTGAAACAATGTAATGCTAAAAAAATACCCTTCTAAACAGTATCTAATGTGTGAACTGTAGAAAAAAAATAAGTTATTGATGAAAGCCTGTAACCAAAGTCTTAGCTAGAAATGTAGGAAAATAAACAAAATAAACTTTGAGATTGCTACTTGAAATTTTAAAGCATGGAACATAGCATATATTCAGTAATTCCGGAACACTAAACAAAAATAGTAGTATTTGCCCATGTAATTTAGCTCATCAACCAGGTGGATACATTGGAATTCAATATGTCTAAGCATATGTACCTTTAAATTTAAATCATTGCAAATTAGTTGACATTCAGCTTCATAGCATTCAATGGAATCATCTAATTCCACAGAGCTTACCCATTTTTAATTGTGTAAATGTTCTTGGATCACCAAATCTGTAAGTACCTAGCTGAAAGTACTTTGGTCAGTATAAGCCTCATGGGAGTTTATATTTATAGGCCAGGATGCAGTGAACCAGGACCTGGGGTAGCATGATTCACATTGGGTGTCTCAAGACATACACAAGCCCAAAGCAATAGAGTGAACAGGAAATTAGCAAGGTGAGCAAAGGTAAAATGTTCAACAAAACCAAAGTTAGTGGATGAGAAACCAGGAATCCAGATAAGAACCAGAGTCTAAGAAAGGCAATATAAGCAGCCAATGGCCAGGAACTCTAGTTAACAAGCAAAAAGGCACAAGAGATGCATAGCACCAAAAAGACCTTGACCATTGCGCCCATGTTCTGTCCCAAACAGGATGCTTCTTGATTACCACCCTCCCGAGCCAGAATCAATTCCAAGATTAAACGTGCCCTGGGCTGACAGGGGTTGATGAGAAGCAAAGATTGAGACAGCACAGACCTGTCACTTCATTGCTCCCTAAGAATAGAGTATGTGGTAGGAGGGAGAAAGGTTCTTTTCAATATTAATTATGGTTTCAGCAAACCCCAAAATATATGCTAGCACCAAATGCAGGGAAATATTTTTAATGATGCCCTAATTTAAGAATATGCTTTTGACCATCGAGTATGTGTGTATATGTGTGTATTAGCTTTTCAGCACATATGTAGTCACAACTTTCAAAACTTTCACAACTACAGCTTCACTGAAATAATAGTAGAGAGACAGGAAAATACTGATGCTGAAACTCTTACATCCAGAGTAGCATCAATTAATGAGTATAGAAAGTAAAAGTCAAAATTTGCTTTAATAAAAATGAATCCCCCCAAAGTTCCCCCAAAACACTCATGATAGGACAAAAAAAAAATCTAAACCTGATCCAATTATCTTCAAAAACATAAAACTGGGACACTGTTTAAGATAATTTAGCATCACAGCTGCTTCACAAACGAGTCCCATTGATCTTGCCACTTTGATCTGTGCAGTTCAATTCAATATGGTTGAAGCCAGGATTATCAGTTCCACCATCTTTTACTGGATGAGATTTATAGTCTAAAACTTGCTTCTTCTAAAAGAAAATGTTAACATGGTGATTAGAAAAAAGAAACTGTTCGTTCAACTCTAAATAATTGTTACTACTACTTTTCTTTCTCTAAATCAGCTTCGTAGTCTATTGAGGCAGAGATAAACAACAGAAATAAATCATTAAAAAAAGGAAGGCAAATACCTTCCTTGTCCAAAAGAAAGTCTGAGGATTAACTAGTATTCTGTCCTGGTGATAAAAGCACAGTCTTACTAATTTAAGGAAAAAGAAAGCCAACTCACTTTCTTAAAAATGTCAAAATTGAATAAAAAGTCCTCTTTGGTTAGTAGGAATCTGCGGTCTATGTTTTGTTTTCTTCCTCCTGAAAAACATACATTATTTACATTGTTAAAAAGATATCTGTAACTACCCAGTGATGGACCATCATACACACATTTAACTTGGGCACATTCACTTCTATGCATTTATAAAACACAAAGAGAAAGAGTCTTTTAAGTAGTGCTGGAGACATAACCTACCATTTCTCTTCCCTCAGTCAGTCTCAGATTCTGCAAGCCTGTCACTGGGGTACATATGAGTCTAGTGTTTAAAGATAAATAAGGTGGTTCTTAAATGCAAGCCAACTGTCTCATCTGGTATCAACTAGGGAAGAGTCATCTGGCCCAATACTGGTAGGAAAACTGGTTTAAATGCATCCTTCATGATCTACCAATAAAATATCAAACCTCTGCTTGATGGAGTTGCCCTTCCCCAGTTTAGTGGCTATGAATGTGTGAAGAAATGCAGGAAATTATGAATTGTTGGATAAATTATTTAAATGAAAACCAGTATGATGATAGGTGCTTGATCCAAATTCTTTTCCCTAAAGTTTTGCTCTACAAAAATTATTCTTTGGCTCAGTATTTTATTTGTGAATCAGAGAGGAGGCTTTTAAAACTGTGTATCTCAAAGAGTTGTTCTCCAACTACCTCTATCCAAATCACCTAGGAGATGTACCGAACATGCAGATTCCTGGATTCCAACCTGGACTGACCCAATTAGAACCTCTGTGGGTGGAGCCACTGAGTCCTGATTTTTACCAAATTTCCAAGGTGATTCTTCTGCCCTCTAAAGTTTGAGAAACACCATTTTAGTATAAATACTAGGTTTTTAATTAAGGGAACCTCTGTTGTTCAGGAGATGGGTTCAACCTTAAATTAATTCATTCAATATTGTTGAGTGCCTACCATGTTCTAGAGACTCTGCCAGGTGCTGGAGAGTCAGAGATGAATAAAATAATCACTGCACTCATAGCTCATAGTCTACATAGGAAAAAATTTACCCCACTTTACCAGTGAAGAGACACATTCATCGTGCACCATCTGTGATTAGGTGAAGCTGAAATGCCAACCAAGTCTGTTTGGCCTGAATTCCTACATGTTCCTAGTATCTTACAGTAGATCTTTAAATATATTTCCCAAGGAGCATCAGGATTTTATGCTTCTAGACTTTTTTTGCAAGGTTCTCACTGATGGTATGAAGTGGGAATAAGTTATATATGAGATTAATGAAGTTGAAGTGTTTTTAAATCACTGGATGCCTGTTCACCTTCACTTTTTAAAGCAAAAGATAAAGTTGTAGAAGGTTATCAGAATCAAAGTATTTAAGGGGGGAAGAAAGGAGCACTCAGAGGGAGTACACTGACACTCCCATTTTTTTAAAGGAAAAAAAAAAGGGTTGAAAAAGGACCAAAGGTCAAATAGGAAAATGAGATTGGTTAGGTGTGTTCCAGATCTGAACAGTTGGGTTATTGGTGAGAAAAGTTCAAGATCTGTCTTAAAATATATCACAACGGATAAGAGAGTAAACCTACTGTGCTGGAAATTTTACTTACAAGAAAAAGCATAGTCCTTTTTGAAAAGAAAGAGAATAGTTTAAACAACTGTTTGAGAGGTAACAAATAGTTACAAACATTATTATAAGTTTACAATAATTATAAATTATAATGTCTAAAATAATTATAATTATATAATGTTAATATAATCATTGATACAATTATATTAATATCACCACTAATTATTAATATAATTTATTAATTATAAATACACATCCTGTGATATAAGTATCACAAAAGTTTCAAAGACAGTGCTATCCAGGTGCCAAAAAACAATGAGAGATGGTAGAATTCTATAAAGTAGCACCATGCTGGTAGATTTACAGCATAAAGCAAACAAAGACATCAGGCATACTTGGACAAATTATAGGATTTCTGACTACTCATAATACATTTGATAAAGAAGGCAGGGGAGCTGCCTCCCGCCGCTTGGTTGCTCTGGATGTGTATGTGTGAGGAAACGTAGGAAATTAGGGAGCCCAGCACTTCTCCCCAACTCCACACTACTGCCCTGCTCCAAGCCACCGTGATTGCTCACGTGGGCTACTGCAATAGCCTCTACCTGCCCTCCTTCCCTTACAGAGTATTCTCAAAACTGAATCAGAGCACTCCTTTGAAAATTACTGGAAAAGTCATTTTAAAAATAACCCATGTAGTAAACCTAAGAGACAGAGATGGAAAATAGGAGAGAAAAGATAAGAAAATCAGAAGGACTGTCCAAGTTTAAAACATTTGACTAACAGGAGTTTCCAGAAAGAGAAAACAGAAAATGGCAGAAAATTACAAAAGAAATAATATCGGAAAGTGCCCTAGAACTGCAGGACATGGGTCTTCAGATTGAAACCCTCCTGAGAGGCTAGGGCAAGGCAGTCATTGTGAAATGGGTCACATGCGAACGGCCAGCAGGCAGCAGGGCACTGGTATCCTCAGCGGCAACAAGGCAAGTCGAAGAGAAGTAACACAGCCTCCAGGAACAAGAAAGTTACTCTCAACCTAGGATTCTCTACTCAAATTATCAGCAATTATCAAGCATAAGGAGGAATTAAAGACTTTTTTTTTCAGCTATGCAATGTTTCCAAGATCTCTTGTCCACCCTTTCTCGAGAATGTGCTGTAGGATGTGCCCCATTCAGCTAAGGGTGTAAACAAGAATTAGGAGTAATGGGATACAGGCAGCAGGGAATCCAACACTGGAGGGAGACCAAGAGAATTCACAGAACGAGGACAAAATGAAGTCCCAGGGTAACAGTTCTATAGCAATCCCAGAGAGCTGTGTATGCTATGTGTATTATTGGTTTGATTTCCTTTAAAAATTATTTTTTTAAAGTTTATGAACATCTGAGAAAAGCCTTCACACTATGTTTAGATATAAAGATCATAATTATTATTCCTTACATGTGTATACTTCTGTACAAAGAGTCAGTGCAGGACAATGAGAAGATCATGGCACAGAGCTACTGTAATGGTATGTGTAAAATCCCTAGCATTGTAGTAGCTATACACAATTTCTTCAAGCATTTTATTTTTATCTTACAGAGACCTGTGAGATAGGCAGGTCAATCATTATCCTCATTTTATACATAGGATAGCTAAGGCTCAGAGTAGCTATGTAGTAGCTATATAGACTTATAGCTATAAGTTTTTTCAGCTAATAAATGGCATAACAAAGATTCAAATTGAGGTGGGTCTTCTGTTTTCAAGACCAGGCCATAAAATTTCCCATGAGTAAAATGGAACAAATAATTAAACTAGTTGTTAGGACTATAGTAAAATAACATAAATACCTATAAAACAGATATAGTAAAAACTAATGTAATGGTAATACAGCAATATTAATGTTTAGTTACCTATTAATAAACTGATAAGCATTCCCACAAATAACGTTACCAAAGTTCCAACAGTACTGAAGTATAGATATGATAAAGAATACCAGTTATCCATCAGTGGAGTCCTAAGAGAGAGAAAAACATAACCGTAAGATTTCATGCATGCTACTAGCAGCTAACAGTATGTGTCAATAAACCTCATGGCAAAGTCAAAATATAATATTTAATCATGTTTTTAATGTCCACATCTGCTGTTCCAATTTTATCTTATTGGATCAGGAACTAAAAGTATGACTTAATCTTAACCACATACTAGAATACTAAATGTCCATGTTTATTCATTCAACTCTGCTTTGTGTCCCAGGTACTGTTCTTGTTATTGGAAAGTCTGCCATAAAAAAGCTGGATAAGGTTGTTCCTGCCCTCAGAAAGTTTACATTCTAATACAGAAATGTAATGAACAAGTAAACAAATTAATAAACATAATAATTCCCACTGGTGGAAAGTATATAAGGAAAATGAAACAAGGTAATGTGACACTAACAGGGTAGAAAAAAGGAACTACACTACAAGGAGTGGTCAGGGAAAGTCTTTGTGAAGAAGAGACATTTGAACTGAGATCTGAATAACAAAAGTTCTTGAGAAAGCATTCCAGAGAGAGGTAAACATCAGCAGATGGTAGCATAAAGAACAAGATATAGAATGGTACAAGATGAGTTAGAGGTCTTTTCGTAGGACTTGGATGAGTTTGGATCTTACTCTCTGGATAGCGGCACACGTTGCAGTATTTTTATTATTTTATTTTATTTTTATTTTTTAAATTTACATTTTATTAGAGTTGATGTGTAATATTATATGTTACAGGTGTACAATATAGTGATTCATAAGTTTTAAAGGTTATACTCCATTTATATTCATTATAAAATATTGGCTATACTCCCCGTGTTGTACAATATATCCCTGTAGCTTATTTTATACCTAATAGTTTGTACCTCTTAATCCCCGACCCCTATATTGCCCCTCTCCCCCTTCCCTCTCCCCACTGGCAACCACCAGTATGTTCTCTATATCTGTGAGTCTGCTTCTTTTTTGTTATAGTCACTAGTATGTTATGTTTTTTAGATTCCACATGTAAGTGATATCATACAGTATCTGTCTTTGTCTGACTTATTTCACTTCCATTTGCAGCAACATGGATGAACTTGGAGGGCACATTGCAGTATTTTAAGTGGAGGAGTGACATGACCTGATCTGCTTCTACAACAACTGCTCTAGGATTCCACTTTCAGCTTTGATAGAGTAGACCCACCATTCTGCCAAGAACAAAATATGGAAACTGGGAAATGGGAGGAGGCAGGTTTTTGAAGGCCTCAGAGAGATCATGGCAGTTAGAACTTGAGAAGCCAACATCCCAGAAAGAAGGGAAAAATAGAGGTGAGCTAGTTAAATTAAGATAATGTGATATATTGGGCCAAAGACAGACAAAATAGAACTGAATAGAAAACTGAAAAACAGACCCACAGAAAAATAGACATTTGGTTTATGTCAAAGTTGCCACTGCATTGCAAAGTGTGGTAAAAGGAGGCTCCGTTCAATAAATGGTGCTTGGTTAATAGAATATCCATATGGGTCATTTTTAAGTCTTTTGTCATTTACAGACAGTTCTGGGTGTACTCTGATGCTTTCGCAAAAATGTTCCTATAAAAGGGTTTCATCTTCAAGGAATTCATGGAAAATACTCTGACAAGTACAGTTTTCTGGTAACTGACTATACTGCTGAACTGAATGAATAAGCATTTTCAGAACGCTAATGGTAAACTGATGAATTCATAAAAGTGCTAACAAAAGATCAAGATGTAAAAAAATTAATTACATGGGACTGAGTGAACTGATGAGGATGATTATAATTTTTGTGACTTTCTGTTTGAATAAAAAAAAATCCCACAAGGACTCAGAGGCAAAAAATATACAAATCAATTTTCACTGCAAAGTAAAGGAGCTGTTACAGTGGAGGATCACTGGACTGAATGTCAATATTATGACATAGTATGAATGTGTTTCGTGTTTGGTAATTGCAATCATTGTTGCTTTTGTTGTGGTTATCCATTTACAATGCTTGGTGTCAGTTTATTTATCTCTTGTAAAGATAAAATACAGTGTGTGTGTGTGTGTGTGTGAGTTGTGAAAAAAAAACAAAAAAAACGGTTCTTCTAGTCCAAAAAAAAAGAATATCCATATGGGAAAAAATGAATCTTGATCACTTGAAATCAATTCTAAAGTGGATTACATTTCCCAAATGGAAATGGTGAACAAGAAAACTTTTAAATAAAAAAAAATAGAGGAATAGCTTTATGACCTCAGGGTAGGCAAAGATTTCTTAAACGGAATTCACAAAGGACTAACCATATAGGAAAAGACTGATAAGTTGAACTCAATTAAAATTAAGACATTCTGACCACTAAAAAGCATCACTAAGAGAGTAAAAAGGAAAGCCACAGAGTGGGAGAAAAATATTTTCAAAACTTATCTTGTATCTAGAATATATCAAGAAATCCTAAAGAAATAAGAAAAGGACAGAGAACCCATTTAAAAATGGACCAAAGATTTCAACAGACGGGCCTCCCTGGTGGCGCAGTGGTTGAGAGTCCGCCTGCCGATGCAGGGGATACGGGTTCGTGCCCCGGTCTGGGAGGATCCCATATGCCGCGGAGCGGCTGGGCCCGTGAGCCATGGCCGCTGGGCCTGCGCATCCGGAGCCTCTGCTCCGCAACGGGAGAGGCCACAACAGTGAGAGGCCCGCATACCGCAAAAAAAAAAAAAAAAAAAAAGAAAGATTTCAACAGACAAGTCACAAAAGTAGTTATATGAATGGCCAATAAACGTGTAAAAAGGTATTGAACTTCATTAATCATAAGGGAAATGCAAGTTAAAAGCACAACAAGCTATCAATATGTACCCATCAAGTACTAGAAACTTAAATAAAAACTGAATCTGGGTAACTGAAACCCAATACCTAGGCAACCAAAAAGTATCTTACTTCACCTTTAGCTGTGTGTTCGTTCCCCTTGGACTCTAGCCATACTGAACTATGCATGATTTCCTAAGATGCCATGTGGCTTCAGGCCTTCATGCCTCTGCATATGTTGCCTTCCTTCTGCAACATACACTCCATCTTCCTTTGGTCCCCTCTGCCCAATCCTGTTCACCTGAGTAACTCCAGTTCATGGAATACTTCTCTAAGAAGCATCTTCCATCCAGGAAGAGTTAGGCTCTTCCTCCTCCTGGATCCCATGAGAGCCTATGAATACTACTGCTCACAACATTGTTTAATTGTTTATTCTCTTGTTCAATTTCCCTTCTGGTCATTTTCTGTGACAAGAGTAACTTTCCAGACCTTCTCCTCTAGCCAACGTCTGCATTCTTCAAGTATTAGTAGATCCTGAAGTCTGTGCTAATCTACACTCCAACTTTGTTTATAATCATTCTTTTAACAAATACTTTCAACTATTTATTAGCTAGTTATTATACTTATCATGCGTACTGAGTTCCTTGTTTTGTATATAGTAGCATGTTCTCTCCAGCTAGATTATAATTGCCTGGAAGGCAGGAACCACAGTGGATGGGAGGGGAAGACTGTCTATGGATATTACATAAATGGTCAGCCCAGTGCCGGGTGCATAGTTCATGCTCAAAAATTCTTGTTTATTAGCTGAGTTATTTTATAAATAAGCTAACATATAAAAGTGATTGTTATGGTACCAGGCACATAGTAAACCTCAGCTAATTCATTTGTCTCAGAAATCCGAATAACCAATTTGCCTTACTCTTTTAAATTAAAAGAGACATTTACATAATCAGGACAAATGCTAAGCAAAATTTTAAAACAAAAAGCACAACTTCAACGTCCTCCTACTTACATTTAATTAATTAATAATTGCTCCCTTTTTCACTCTCTAATGACTTCCTGACTACACCCCCCACATTAGTGCATTCATGCTTATCCGGACTACTCACTGTATTTCTGTGCACCCCTCTCACCCCAGCACCCCACCTAGTCAAACCTTCCCCCATATATGCCTCAGGCTCTGGAACTATCTTTTCTCTCTACCCATGCAGAGTTTACCAGCCTTGAACTCCCACTGACAAGTGTCCTCACTGCTGAATTCCCTCTGGGACATAAATCACCAATGATGTTTATATGTATGGTCACATTCTTTCTCCCAGGAGTGTGTCCATTTTAAGAGGGAGATGCCATGTCTTGTCTTAAATGGAATGATTCTCCAGTGGTTTCATTCTAGGCAAGCTGGAACTGGGGCAATACTTTAGGGGAAGTGGCCTCATCTTTGTATTCCTTGAATGTATCCACGGGTTTTGTGCTTTAAGGCTGGAGATGTATTGATATATATCCACTAAGGGTAGTCTTGCCCTCACATCCACTGTGCAGTGAAATAGTGATATAAAAAAAAGGTCTACATCATTTCATTAAATCAGACAATATCAATATCCAGAAGCTCAAAAATGTACTGCATAACTGAAAACTCTAGCAGGAAGATCACTGCTGTGACTTATTGCCAATGCTCTAAAGATTTGGAATCTTTAAAACTGAACAAGTAGCAATTATCCAACATATTTAGATAAACTGTAGCTTTTAGTTGGTAAAGGCTATACTTCAAAAACTATATATGCAATGTGTCTTTTATCATTTTACTTTTCATTTTAAAGGTTTTTCAGTGGACAGAGGCAATTTTTCATTCAACTGGAGCCAGTATTTATCAGCATTTACCCATAAAATAATTTTTTTTGTTACTATTCAAGTCTTCTCTGCATCTGTAGGTGAGGTAGACGTTTCTATTGAAACTAAGAAAATATGGCATTTTTTGCTATTTCTGAACAAAATATAATAGCCAGAAAGCCACATGGGCTCTCCCCATTTCAGAATTAGGCAAAATCACAGCACGGAAGGCAAGAAAAGCAACTGGGGTTCTCTACCTGTCACACACATTTTTAAAAAATACATCATTATAAAGCTCAATTCAATACCTTTCAATGTTGTATACTTGAAAAGTACTGGTAGAAACTGGCATTTCTGTGGTTGTCATCCAATCTGTCCCATTGTATGTGCTGTTACAGCCATAGGTTTCAAGGCTTAATGGCATAGTTCTCTCAGGAAGTGGAGGATAAATTTGAGCTCCAATTCCGACCCACAAAGAAATGGTAAATCCAGCCAGCAGACCCACAAGTGCTCCCTGCAAAACAGGATTGCTTTTCAAAAACAATAATACAGTTTGCTTTGAAATGGAAATTAACATTAGGAGCTTAAGCTCAACATTGTCCAAGCCAAATTTACCAGTCCCCTCCTAAAACTCTTTTCCCCTGTAAGCTCCTTGCATCTTGCCAAGAGCAGCATGGGTCCCTGGTCCCTCAGCCCAAAGCCCTGGGGTCTCTGGAACCCCACCCCGTAATTCATATCTCTATCTCGCCAATCACCAATTCCTGCCCATTTTTCTTTTCCTTTGTCTCATAATTCCATTCCTTCCACTCTGTTTCCATGGCCAGCACTCTGCTTTGGCCTCCTTGTCTCTTTACACCCAATAACTACAACAGTCATGCAGCTGACTTCAGGCCAACTGTTCCCTCTATTTTTATTTAATCTGTGAAAAAAATGGCATGCCATCTGAGCAGCAACAGATACAAAGAAGAAAACATCCACAGAATTTATTCCTATACATAGCAACATGCATGACTGTAATTGTACTGCAGGAAAATTAGGGGAAAATAGCCAGCTGTTTTCACAAATGACAGCAATGGTACATACAACCAAACCATCTCTAGAGATAAGTGGAGATTTCCTCTCTGAAGACATTTGGTTTCCCAGTCTTTGGAAGACGTGGGTTCCCCTGCCTGCTTTTCACCAGTAATCCAAGTATTTTTGATCAGTCAGTCAGTCCTTGAATGATTTAAGCCCTAGTTCCAAATGATGGAGATGAAAGCAAATCTTGAGCTGGGAAGCTGCTTCCTCTGTGGTGAAATTTCTCCCGTTTCTTTAAGAATAATGATCAGATATTACGACAGGAATAACAGTTCTTACTTCCCCTTCTAAGGGCGTGTTGGACCTAGTCAGCTATAGCATTTCTGGAGGCAACTCATGGTGGAAATAAATGTCAAAAATCAAAAGGCAGTCTTCTTTTAATATTTCAGGCATTCAACAAACCACTATGCATTTCATAATGCAAAGAATCTCATCAAAGCTTCAACATTCTGAGGTGGACACAAATTGCTCTCTTTCATTTTGATTAATTTCTGCCAAACTAGCTTTTCATAAGACACTTTGTTGAGAATTATTGTTAACAATAATAACAATGATAATAGCCCTTAGTAGTATCTGCCTTACCAATTCCTAATGCCTCATGAGGAAAATGGAATTCTAAATGTAAAGTCATAGTTCTGCAGTTATTCTCCATCTGTCTGAAACAACCACACATACATTACCAGCTTTTCCTGAACTTCAGCTTATAGCAGGACTGAACTAGTGGAGTTCCTCCTGGATTTCAGAGAAGTAATTTCAATTTCACTTATTCTAAACAAAACTTGGCCTCAAAGCACAGATATGTCTATGTAGAAGAAATGAGCTATTACCTCTTCCTGAATACAATTCCCAGTTATAATCACCCCTTTGGGTCTAAAACCATGTTGGTGGAGCTACATCTTTAAATATCAGGAGTATAAATTTTCTGACCAAAGTGGTGAAGATCTTATCCTATTTCTTCTCTTTACTGTACTCCGGCTAGTCACAGGTATCCTCAGCTCTACTGCCCTGAAATCTTGTATATCTGAGCCTGTCGATCTCCTTTGAATCCTAGTGATTAATTTTCAAGAACAGCAAAAAAGTAGATGCGTACAAAATATTGTTCCTTTAGTTATATAATATTCATAATATATATTGTAATATATATTACATATCATATTGTATATTGTTTCATAATATATATCCTTTAGTTATGTTATATAATACTCTATAATATCATAATTTAGTTATAAATATCATTATGTTATTATATAATTTAATTATGTGATATTCATAATATATATTATTCTGGTAGTTTCCATTTAGTTTCACACATGCAGGGTCCCAATGCATAGTATGTTCATTGTGTATCCCAGCAAAGTCAATATGAGTAATTTAAGTCATCAAGACAGGTCACTAATGACAAATATCGAAGGAACCATATCTTTTTTTTTTTTTTTTTTGAAACTTCAAAATTGAATTTTAGTACATCTAAAAGAAATTACATTAAACCATCTTTGCAAATTATTGCATCCTTTTTTTTTTTTGATTAAAGTTATTTATTTATTTATTTATTTTTAAAAAAATTTTTTGCTTTATAACAAATTTAATCAGTTATACATATAGGAACCATATCTTTACAATTGAGAAAACATTATAGAGATGCTACTGCAGTTGGAAAAGTAGGCTTTACACATATTCATTTTTAATACTTACTATTGAGTTGGCAAAGGGAACCAAAATCCCCAAAGCAAATAAGCCCAGAAGTGGTCCCCCAATCATGCCAAATATGCTGAGTGAGGCCTACAAAAATAATAAGAAGTCATCAATTAGTAATCTCAAATCCAAAGTTAAAATGCTTTAAAGTAATTTCATCAGGATGAGGATTTAAAGTATTCAGCCTCCTCCTGACAATCATGGCAGCCTTGCCATTGACAAAGAGATAATCAGAACTTGGAAGCTTCTGCTTCTCAGTCTCAAGTTCATCAGTTCATTCAAGTACCCTCAATAAAAAAAGCAAAATGTAAAGAGGTTAGAGACTCATGAGACAAGAGGGACACTACTCCTCCTGGTATTGTTCTTGTAGATATTAATAATCAACCACGTCACTTCTTTGTGCCTTGGTAGTCTCAAAATCCCCTGCAAAAGAAGATTGTGGATAATTACTGCTAAGAGACCAGAGATGGCAATGAAACCCAATGCTATCCTTGATTTCCTAAGGATAGAACTAGAATGAGAAGTATGGTTAAAAAAAGATGGATCAAATCATGTAGAAAGATTTAAACCTAACTAATTGCAATCTTTGCTTTGATGTAGAGATGCCAAAATCATGATAGTGAAAAAAAATGTACAGTATGAAGAATAGAGAAATGCAAATAGCTGAAACTTTCAAGAGATGTGTGTACCCAATATTCAAATGGCTAATTTTTGAAAGTGGACAGAACCATAAAAGAAGAATCAGGGACACACCGGTTTGTCCACAGAGTAAAAGTGACAGAGAGAACAGAATGAATAAATCAAAAAATATATATATCAAGTCAAGAAAAATTTTAGAGCATACAGACTACAGTCCTGGGTTAAAAAAAAGAGGCTTAACTCGTGGACTAGGGAAAGGAGTGAGGATATGATGACAGAGGAGAACTAGTGTTTGAGGAGGATATGGACTCAGGATATGATCCTAAGGAGTCATTTCACAGCATCTCTTGAACCAGAGTCCAGTAGGAAGGAAGGTAGACTTTATGTAAAATGTGAAAGAAGTCACTTGGCCCATGTAGTGGTCACTGCGACAGTATGACCTAGAGCCAGTTTTGGAGATATAAGGAATACACCCCCCAAAATACCCATCTCAGGAAATAAGACCTTGGCTAGAGATAAAGCAAGGAAGAGTTGCCTTGGACCTATGATGACTCTCCTAATATCTCATTATCTATACTCAGGCCAGAGCTGGTATATGAAAAAGGGGAAATCAATCACAATAAGAACTATAAGTAATAATGCAGACTATGGAGGAAAGCACACAAAGAGGAGTTTTGTTGGTTATGGCTTACTTGTACCAGGGAAGCTTAGAGCTTCCGGACCTAGTTCATTCATTCACTAATTCATACACTCAGAATGAGATCACACTATTTTAACAACTGGTATGCCTAAGCAACCACCACCAGAAAGGACCCAAGTTGGGGCTGAAGCAGGAGCCTGGAGGACTTGCTGTGCCCAGCATTAACCTTCAAGTTTCTGGGTCCTGGTCCTAGAGTTGGAGCCCAGGTGGCCATGGAAGTTTCATGGACCACTTAGGTGTGATCAGATAAGTAGGTATTTATGAACCAATACATAAATAGGTACATTCAACCTGAATCTGTAGAATGTCTACTTTGTCCTGGACACTGCAGTAGGCACCAGGTATTTGATACAGTATCAAAGAACAATGTCATAATCCTCACCTTCATGGAGTTATAAACTATTTAGTAAAACAGACATTAAATAAATAACTGCAATAAAGTATTGTAATGGGGATGATACAAGAAATACAAGGTGCTCTGGGAACATTTGGTAGAGGGGAACTCAAACCTATCCAGGGAACAGAAAGGGCCTTTTTGAAAAATAATGTTTAAATTGAAACTTGAAGAACAAATAAGACTTAGACAGTTGAAGGACACTTAGACAGTTGAAGGGTACTCCAGACAGGGAGAAGAGTCCATGCTGAGGCTTGGATGCTAAAAACAGTGAAGTCCACTCAAGGTTCAGAAAGAAGAGGCTAGGGGACTTCCCTGGTGACGCAGTGGATAAGACTCCACGCTCCCAATGCAGAGGGCCCAGGTTTGATCCCTGGTCAGGGAACTAGATCCCACATGCATGCCACAACTAAGAGTTCACATGCTGCAACTAAGGAGCCCACCTGACACAACGAAGGAGCCCACCTGCCTCAACTAAGACCCAGCACAACCAAGTAAGTAAGTAAATAAATATTTTTTTTAAAAAAGAGGCTATTCCAAAGATTAATCTGTCCTCTCCATTCCAACACCTCCAAAGAAGCAAGACAGTTTTCCAACACAAAAATGCTCTCTAACAAAAATTTAGCAAATGCCACAAGACATGAAGGACCCTTTAGGCAATAAAAAATGTATTTCCACTCATAGGAAGATGGAGTAGGTGTACTTTTCCCTATTCCTCCTGCTAATAAAACTAAGACTCCTGGACATTACATATAAAACAAACATAAGAAGAATCTAAAAGGTCGAGAGAAGAAGGCAGACTAGCTAGGACTTTGGGACCTGAAGAACAATATAATGGTGAGGTCTCTGAGTTTTCTTTTTGGCCCACATATCCCAGTCTTAGAGCTGAAGAAGCTGGCAATTCAGAAATGACATGTGCAGGCCAAAAAAATCCAGCAAAGACCAGAAAAGGAGCAACTTAGCAAGAAAGAAAACTTTTAGATAATAACTGCTCAATTCCAGCCAAATGCCACAGAATAAACTGTTCTCCCACATACACATGCCAGAAAAGGCCAAGTAGGGGGCCTAGATTCCATCCCCTACCAGCCTATAACAAGGCACCCCATTCCCTCCCTGCTCAGGCAATGTCATAGGAGGCCTAATGGAGAATTAGGACTTTCACCATTGCCCAGCAGGAACAAGACCACCTTCACCATGATGTCAGTGGAGACTGTTCCCACCCAGCAAAATAAGAAATTCCTCCCTTGGGTGTCAACAGAGGCCAACTTGGGAACCTAGACTTCTACATCCACCTGGTAGTAATGAGACAGCTCCCTCCCTTACACTGTTAAAGTGGTATCAGAGAAAGAAAATCAAAACAGAAGGTGCATGTAAGATCTAGAGTCTCATCACATAATATAAAAATGTCCAGGTTTCAACTGAAGTTCACTTTTCAGAGCAGGAATTAGGAAGATCTCAAAATGAATGACAAAGGACAATCAATAAATGCTGATAGAGAAGTGACAGATATATTAGAATTATTTCACAAATTTTAAAGCAGCCATGATAAAACTGCTTGAGCAATTAGAACATGCTTGAAACAAATGAAAAAGTAGAAGGCCTTAGCAAAAAAAAAAAAAAAGAAAGAAAAAGAAAGTATCAGCAAAAACATAGATGATATAAAGAAGAACAAAATGTAAATTTTAGAACTGAAAATATAATAACTTAAATAAAAATCTCAGTGGATATGTTCAACAGCAGAATTGGGGGGGACAGAGAAAAGAATCAGTGAACTGGAAGATAGACC
This sequence comes from Mesoplodon bidens, assembly GCF_964165515.1. Lineage (NCBI taxonomy): Eukaryota > Metazoa > Chordata > Mammalia > Artiodactyla > Ziphiidae > Mesoplodon > Mesoplodon bidens. The sequence goes on along the minus strand of NC_138167.1, from coordinate 78,025,957 downwards.
AATAAAAACTGCCCAATCTGAAAAAATCAGAGAGAAAATAGGCTTAAAAATTAGTCACTAGGACCTATGTGAATATAACAAAAAATCTAACATTCATATCATCCGAATCTTAGGTAAGAAAAGAGAGTGGGGCTGAAAAGTACTCAGAGAAATAATGTTTGAACTTCCCAACTTTGGCAAGAAACATAAACCTACAGATTCAAAAGCTAAGCAAACTACAAACAGAATAAACCCAAAGAAAAACATGCCAAGACGCATCGTAATTAAACTTCTGTAAACTAACTTCAAATAAAAATTTCTGAAAGCAGCCAGAGAAAAAAAAATGACACCTTACCTATAGGGGAAAACAATTAGAATGGCAGCAGATTTCTCCTTAAAAATAATGGAAGCCAGAAGAAAGTGGCACAATATTTTTCAAGTGTTGGAAAAAAAGAACTGTCAACTCAGAATTCTATACCTGGCAAAAATATCATTTGGGAATAAAGGGGAAATCCATACATTCTCAGATAAAGGGAAACTAAGAAAATTTGTTGCCAGCAGACTTATCCTTAAAGGAATGGCTAAAGGAAGTTCTCTAAATAGAAGGGAAATGGTAAAAGAAGGAACCTTGAGAAATCAAGAAGAAAGAAAGAACACAATAATCAAAAATAAATATAATAGGCTTTCCTCCTCCTCTTGAGTTTTCTAAATCATGTTTGATTGTTGAAGAAAAAATTATAACACTGTCTAATGTAATTCAAAATGTATGCAGAGTAAATATTTAAGACAAGTGTGTTATAAACTGGGTAAAGAGACAGAAATGAGGTAAGATTTCTATACTTTACTCGGATTGGTAAAAGGACAAAACAAGTAGACTGTGATAAGTTATGTATATACACATAAAGCAACAAATGAAAATGCTACACTAAGAGACAAACTCAAAACAATATAGATAGATCAAAATGGGATTCTAAAAAATGTTTAAGTATCCCACTTAAAAAAATGAAAACAGAAAGAACAAACATAACAAAAAACAGCAGACTTAAGCCCTAATATTCCAATAATTATACTAAAATTTAAAAGTCTAAATACCCCAATAAAAAGACAGAGATTGGCCGGATGAGTTTGAAAACATAACCCAACTATATGCTGTCTACAAAAAACTCACTTAAGATATAATGATATAGGCAAGTTCAAAGTGAAAGGATATCATGCAAACATTAATCAAAGGAAAGCAGTAGTAACTATTTAATATCAGATAAAGTAGTTTTCAGACAAAGAAAATTATCAGAGAGGAACATTATATAATGATAAGAGGACTAATTCACCAAGAAGCCATAGAAATCCTAAATGTATATGCACCAAACAAGAGAACTGCAAAATACAAACAAAAACTAATAGAACTAAAAGGAAAAGAGACAACTACACACTTTAGGTTGAGAATTCACCACTTCTGTCAACAATTGATAAAAACAAATAAGTGTAAAATCAGAAGGATACAGAAGAACTCAGCACCATCAATAAGCAGGATCTAACTGACACCTGTAGAACACTATGCTTAACAACAGCAGAGTACACATTCTTTTCAGGTGCCCATGTAACAGATACCAAAATACTATATTCTGGGCCATAAAACAGACCTCAACAAATTTAAAAGAATTAAAATCATACAGAACGTGTTCTCTGACCACATTGGAATGAATTTCTAATTGAAATTAGAAATCAATAGCAGAAAGATAACAGGAAGATCTCCAAACAATTAGAAACTAAGTAACATACTTTAAAATAATCTATGGGTCAAAAGGACATATCAAAGGAAATTTTAAAACTCCAATACAAAATATGAAAAGTTATGGGACATAGCTAAAAGTGCTGAGAGGGAGATTTTTAGCAATTAGTGCACACATTACAAGAAAGTCTAAAATCAGTAATCTAGTGTCACACTTCAAGAAGAGCAAAATAAACCCAAAGCCAGCAGAAGGAAGAAAATAATGAAGATAATTTTAAAAAGCAATGATTTAAAACCGAAAAATGATACAGAAAATCAATGAAACAAGAAACTAATTCTTTCAAAATATCAATAAAATTGACAAATCTCTAGCAAGACTAAAAAAAGAGATAAAAGATAAAATTACCAATATTATGAATAAAACAGGAGATATCACTAAAAACACTGCAGACATCAAAAGTATAATAAGGGGATACTATGAATAATTCCACACACCTAAATTTGACAACTTAGATGAAATGGAGCAATTCCTCGAAAACACAAACTACCATGATTCATCCACTATGAAGCAGATAATTTGAACAGCTATAACTATTAAGGAAACTGAATTCATAATTTGTAAACTCCCAAAAAAGAAATCCCCAAGCCCAGATGGTTTCACTAGAGTATTCTACCAAACACTTAAAGAAGAATTAACACCAATTTTACACAATCTCTTCCAGAAAATAGGAGAGAATTCTTCCCAATTTATTTTATGAAGCTGGTATGACCCTAACACCAAAACCAAGAAAAGGCATTACAGAAAAATATTACCACAGATCAGCATCTCTCATGAATATAGATGCAAAAATTCTTAGCATAATATCAGCAAATAGAGTTCAGCAATATATAAAAATAACTATACACCATGACCAAGAGAAGATTATTCCAGGAATGCAAGGCCAGCTTAAAATCTGAAAATCAATCAGCATAATGCACCATGTTAAAGGGCTAAAGAAGAAAATCATATTGTCATATCGAATGCTGCAGAAAAGCCATTTGACAAAATTCAACACTCATCCATGATGAAAACTCTCAGAAAAATAGGAATAGAGGGGAATTTCCTTAATTTGGTAAAGGGCATGTACAAAAATCCTACAGCTAATGTACTCAAGAATGAACCACTGAATGCTTTTCTCATTCAGATTGGAGAACAAGGCAATGATGTCCACTTTCACCACTCTTATTCAACATAATGTGGAAGTTCAACCCAGGGCAATAAGGAAATTAAAGGTACATATACAGATTGGAAAAGAAGATATAAAACTATCCCAATTTGAAGATGATATAATTTTATCTGTAGAAAATCCCAGGAACTAATAAGTTCAGCAAGGTCACAGGATACAAACAAATATACAAAAATCAACTGTATCTTTATATATTAACAAACACATGGACACCAACATTAAGAATGCAATACTGTGTACAATCACTCAAAAAAATGAAATACTTAGGTGTAAATCTAAATAAATATAAACATGACTTGTATATAAAAATTACACAGTAGTGGTGGAAAAAAATCATAGAAAATCTAAATAAATGAAGAGGTACACTACGTTCATGGATTAAAAGATTCGACACAGTAAAAATGTCAGTTCTTCCCAAATTGTTTCACAGGTTTAAGGCAATCCTATCAAAAACTAAGCAAGATTTTTTTTTCAGATATAGAAAGATTATTCTAAACTTTATATGGGAAGGCAAAGGAACTAGAACAGTTAAAAGAATTTTGAAAAATAAGAATAAAGTGGGAGGAATCAGTACTTCTGAATTCAAGACTTATTACAAAGCTATAGTAATCAAGACTGTATGATCTTGGCAGATGGACAGACACATAGACCAATGGAACAAAACAAAGAAACCACAAATAGACCCACACAAATATGCCCCACTGATTTTTCACATAGGTGCAAAGGCAATTCAATGGAAGAAAGACAGCTTTCACAACACGTGGTGTTAGAGCAACAGGACATCCACGGGGAAAAGGGAAAAAAAGAACATCAACCTAGGTCTCATACCATTGAGGGAACTGGGTAAAGGGTATATGGGGTCTCTCTGTATTATTTCTTAGTATTGCATGTAAATCTATAATGATCTCAAAATGGAAAGATTAATATAAAAAATTTTTAAGAATTTAGTCATCTATGTTCCTTGGTATGTCTATGTGTAGACATATAGAGAGAAAAGTCTGTTAAGGATGGTCACATCAACACTTAAAAAAAAAATGGAAAAGAAGAAGAATTTAGTGATTATGACTCAAACCTTCCAGGATTAGCTCTTACCTGCAACAAACCTCCCATTAGTGATGCCAGCGCAGCCATTCCAATACACAAAGCTCCAAACAGCACACCTAGATGGATGATGTAAAAGCCATTGTAAAATCCAGACTTAGAAGATTAGGATTCTCAATAGAATAAGCTACCACACCTTGATTCAAAGTACATAATATGACTATAATAAAGAATGGCCACCTACCTCAGAGCCAGCTAAAAAAGGAAAGGGGTGTTGTTCTACAGGATCAGCAGTGTGCAAAGAGGAAAGAAAACACTGATATTGTGGCCCAGGATTAATTACATTAGGTTATATTGGTAAAGATTCCCTAAGATTAACTATAGGGATTTAAAACCTAATAACTATTGTGTTATTAATGTAATCCTCCATAAACATTTCTTGGTAAAGGAAGGCTCAGGGAGCTTCTGGGTTGGCGAACACGCGGCATGCTCAGAGAGGGCATGGATGCTCCATGCCCTTTTCCATATCTTGCCAAATTCATCTCTTCCATCTGGCTGTTTTTGAGTTATATCCTTTTACAACAATCCAGCAATCTAAAAAAGTCTTCCAACCTCTGGCCTGGCTTAGAACATCACTGGTCCTAATGATGTCCTACATCCTTCCCAGATTGCATGCCAGCATGCCACTGCTTCTCAGAGCCGTGTGTCTGACAGGATGGTGCTCTGGCCGGCTGTCAGACCTGAGCCTCTGAGGTGGGAGGGCTGAGTTCAGGACATTGGTCCACCATACACCTCCTGGCCCCACTTAATATCAATCGGCCAGAGCTCTCTCAGAGATCTCCGGCTCAATGCTAAGATCCAGCTCCACTCAACAACCAGCAAGCTCCAGGGCTGGACACCCAATGACAAACAACTAGCAAGAAAGGAACACAACCCCACCCATTAGCAGAGAGGCTGCCTAAAATCATAATAAGTTCACAGACACACCAAAACACACCACCGACGTGGTCCTGCCCGCCAGAAAGACAAGATCCAGCCTCATCCACCAGAACACAGGCACCAGTTCCCTCCACCAGGAAGCCTACACAACCCACTGAATCAATCTTACCCACTGGGGGCAGACATCAAAAAAAACAGGAACTAAAAACCTGCAGCCTGCGAAAAGGAGACTGCAAACATAGTAAGTTAAGCAAAATGAGAAGACAGAGAAATACACAGCAGATGAAGAAGCAAGGTAAAAACCCACCAGTCAAACAAATGAACAGGAAATAGGCAGTGTACCTGAAAAAGAATTCAGAGTAATGATAGCAAAGATGGTCTAAAATCTTGGAAATAGAATGGAGAAAATACAAGGGACGTTTGACAAGGACCTAGGAGAACTAAAGAGCAAACAAAGAGGAACAACACAATAAATGAAATTAAAAATTCTCTAGAAGGAATCAATAGAAGAATAACTGAAGCAGAAAAATGGAAAAGTGACCTGGAAGATAAAATAGTAGAAATAACTATCACAGAGCAGAAAAAAGTAAAAAGAATGAAAAGAATTGAGGAAAATCTGAGAGACCTCTGGGACAACATTAAGCACACCAACATTCGAATTATAGGGGTCCCAGAAGAAGAAGAGAAAAAAAAAAGAGACTGAGAAAATATTTGAAGAGATTATAGATGAAAACTTCCTTAATATGGGAAAGGAAATAGTCAATCAAGTCCAGGAAGTGCAGAGAATCCCATATAGGAAAAATCCAAGGAGAAATATGCCAAGACACATATTAATCAAACTGTCAAAAATTAAACACAAAGACAACATATTAAAAGCAGCAAGGGAAAAGCAACAAATAACATACAAGGGAATCCCCATAAGGTTAACAGCTGATCTTTCAGCAGAAACTCTGCAAGCCAGAAGGGAGTGGCAGGACATATTTAAAGTGATAAAAGGAAAAACCTACAACCAAGATTACCCTACACAGCAAGGATCTCATTCAGATTGGTCAGAGAAATTAAAATCTTTATAGCCAAGCAAAAGCTATGAGAATTCAGAACCACCAAACCAACTTCACAACAAACGCTAAAGGAACTTCTCTAGGCAGAAAACACAAGAGAAGGAAAAGACCTACAATAACAAACCCAAAACAATTAAGAAAATGGTAATAGGAACATACATATCGATAATTACATTTTTTAAAATATTTATTTATTTATTTGGCTGCACCGGGTCTTTTTTTTTATTAGTTTCTGCTTTATAACAAAGTGAATCAGTCATACATATACATCTGTTCCCATATCCCTCCCCTCTTGCATCTCCCTCCCTCCCACCCTCCATATCCCACCCCTCCAGGCGGTCACAAAGCACCGAGCTGACCTCCCTGTGCTATGCGGCTGCTTCCCACTATCTATCTACCTTACGTTTGGTAATGTATATATGTCCATGCCTCTCTCTCGCTTTGTCACAGCTTACACTTCCCCCTCCCCATATCCTCAAGCCCATTCTCAAGTAGGTCTGTGTCTTTATTCCTATTTTACCCCTAGGTTCTTCATGACATTTTTTTTCTTAAATTCCATATATATGTGTTAGCATACGGTATTTGTCTTTCTCTTTCTGACTTACTTCACTCTGTATGACAGACTCTAGGTCTATCCACCTCATTACAAATAGCTCAATTTCATTTCTTTTTATGGCTGAGTAATATTCCATTGTATATATGTGCCACATCTTCTTTATCCATTCATCCAATGATGGACACTTAGGTTGTTTCCATCTCCGGGCTATTGTGAATAAAGCTGTAATGAACATTTTGGTACATGTCTCTTTTTGAATTATGGTTTTCTCAGGGTATATGCATAGTAGTGGGATTGCTGGGTCATATGGTAGTTTTATTTGTAGTTTTTTAAGGAAACTCCATACTGTTCTCCATAGCGGCTGTACCAATTCACATTACCACCAGCAGTGCAAGAGTGTTCCCTTTTCTCCACACCCTCTCCAGCATTTGTTTCTAGATTTTTTGATGATGGCCATTCTGACTGGTGTGAGATGATATCTCATTGTAGTTTTAATTTGCATTTCTCTAATGATTAATGATGTTGAGCATTCTTTCATGTGTTTGTTGGCAGTCCGTATATCTTCTTTGGAGAAATGCCTGTTTAGGTCTTCTGCCCATTTTTGGATTGGGTTGTTTGTTTTTCTGCTATTGAGCTGCATGAGCTGCTTATAAATTTTGGAGATTAATCCTTTGTCAGTTGCTTCACGTGCAAATATTTTCTCCCATTCTGAGGGTTGTCTTTTGGTCTTATTTATGGTTTCCTTTGCTGTGCAAAAGCTTTGAAGTTTCATTAGGTCCCATGTGTTTATTTTTGTTTTTATTTCCATTTCTCTAGGAGGTGGGTCAAAAAGGATCTTGCTGTGATTTATGTCATAGAGTGTTCTGCCTACGTTTTCCTCTAAGAGTTTGATAGTTTCTGGTCTTACATTTAGGTCTTTAATCCATTTTTAGCTTATTTTTGTGTATGGTGTTAGGGAGTGATCTAATCTCATACTTTTACATGTCCCTGTCCAGTTTTCCCAGCACCACTTATTGAAGAGGCTGTCCTTTCTCCACTGTACATTCCTGCCTCCTTTATCAAAGATAAGTTGACCACATGTGCGTGGGTTTATCTCTGTGCTTTCTATCCTGTTCCATTGATCTATATTTCTGTTTTTGTGCCAGTACGATACTGTCTTGATCACTGTAGCTTTGTAGTATAGTCTGAAGGCAGGGAGCCTGACTCCTCCAGTTCCGTTTTTCGTTCTCAAGATTGCTTTGGCTATTCGGGGTCTTTTGATTTTCCAAACAAAGTTTGAAATTTTTTGTTCTAGTTCTGTGAAAAATGCCAGTGGTAGTTTGATAGGGATTGCATTGAATCTGTAGATTGCTTTGGGTAGTAGAGTCATATTCACAATATTGATTCTTCCAATCCAGGAACATGGTATATCTCTCCATCTATTTGTATCATCTTTAATTTCTTTCATCAGTGTCTTATAATTTTCTGCATACAGGTCTTTTGTCTCCTTAGGTTTATTCCTAGATATTTTATTCTTTTTGTTGCAATGGTAAATGGGAGTGTTTTCTTGATTTCACTTTCAGATTTTTCATCATTAGTGTACAAGAATGCCAGAGATTTCTGTGCATTATGTTTCTATCCTGCTACTTTACCAAATTCATTGATTAGCTCTGGTAGTTTTCTGGTAGCATGTTTAGGATTCTCTATGTATAGTTACATGTCATCTACAAACAGTGACAGTTTTACTTCTTCTTTTCCAATTTGGATTCCTTTTATTTCCTTTTCTTCTCTGATTGCTGTGGCTAAAACTTCCAAAACTAGGTTGAATAAGAGTGGTGAGAGTGGGCAACCTTGTCTTGATCCTGATCTTAGTGGAAATGCTTTCAGTTTTTCACCATTGAGGATGATGTTGGCTGTGGGTTTGCCATATATGGCCTTTATTATATTGAGGAAAGTTCCCTCTATGCCTACTTTCTGCAGGGTTTTTATCATAAATGGGTGTTGAATTTTGTCGAAAGCTTTCTCTGCATCTGTTGAGATGATCATATGGTTTTTCTCCTTCAGTTTGTTAATATGGTGTATCACGTTGATTGATTTGCGTATATTGAAGAATCCTTGCATTCCTGGAATAAACCCCACTGGATCATGGTGTATGATCCTTTTAATGTGCTGTTGGATTCTGTTTGCTAGTATTTTGTTGAGGATTTTTGCATCTATGTTCATCAGTGATACTGTCCTGTAGTTTTCTTTCTTTGTGACATCCTTGCCTGGTTTTGGTATCAAGGTGATGGTGGCCTCATAGAATGGGTTTGGGAGTGTTCCTCCCTCTGCTATATTTTGGAAGAGTTTCAGAAGGATAGGTGTTAGCTCTTCTCTAAATGCTTGATAGAATTCGCCTGTGAAGCCATCTGGTCCTGGGCTTTTGTTTGTTGGAAGATTTTTAATCACAGTTTCAACTTCAGTGCTTGTGATTGGTCTATTCATATTTTCTATTTCTTCCAGATTCAGTCTTGGCAGGTTGTGCATTTCTAAGAATTTTTCCATTTCTTCCAGGTTGTCCATTTTATTGGCATAGAGTTCCTTGTAGTAATCTCTCATGATCTTTTCTATTTCTGCAATGTCAGTTGTTACTTCTCCTTTTTCATTTCTAATTCTATTGATTTGAGTCTTCTCCCTTTTTTTCTTGATGAGTCTGGCTAATGGTTTATCAATTTTGTTTATCTTCTCAAAGAACCAGCTTTTAGTTTTACTGATCTTTGCTATCGTTTCCTTCATTTCTTTTTCATTTATTTCTGATTTGATCTTTATGATTTCTTTACTTCTGCTAACTCTGGGGGATTTTTGTTCTTCTTTCTCTAATTGCTTTAGGTGCAGGGTCAGATTGTTTACTCAAGATGTGTCCTGTTTCTTAAGGTGAGATTGTATTGCTATAAACTTCCCCCTTAGAACTGCTTTTGCTGCGTCCCATAGGTTTTGGGTCTTCGTGTCTCCATTGTCATTTGTTTTTAGGTATTTTTTAATTTCCTCTTTGATTTCTTCAGTGATCACTTCGTTATTGAGTAGTGTATTGTTTAGCCTCCATGTGTTTGTATTTTCTACAGATCTTTTCCTGTAATTGATGTCTAGTCTCATAGCATTGTGGTCGGAAAAGATACTTGACACAATTTCAATTTTCTAAAATTTACCAAGGCTTGATTTGTAACCCAAGATATGATCTATCCTGGAGAATGTTCCATGAGCACTTGAGAAAAATGTGTATTCTGTTGTTTTTGGATGGAATGTCCTATAAATATCAATTAAGTCCATCTTGTTTAATGTATCATTTAAAGCTTGTGTTTCCTTATTTATTTTCATTTTGGATGATCTGTCCATTGGTGAAAGTGGGGTGTTGAAGTCCCCTACTATGAGTGTGTTACTGTTGATTTCCCCTTTTATGGCTGTTAGTATTTGCCTTATGTATTGAGGTGCTCCTATGTTGGGTGCAGAAATATTTACAATTGTTATATCTTCTTCTTGGATGGATCCCTTGATCATTATGTAGTGTCCTTCTTTGTCTCTTGTAATAGTCTTTATTTTAAAGTCTATTTTGTCTGATATGAGAATTGCTATTACAGCTTTCTTTTGGTTTCCATTTGCATGGAATATCTTCTTCCATCCCCTTACTTTCTGTTTGTATGTGTCTCTAGGTCTGAAGTGGGTCTCTTGTAGACAGCATATATATGGGTCTTGTTTTTGTATCCATTCAGCCAATCTGTGTCTTTTGGTGGGAGTATTTAGTCCATCTACATTTAAGGTAATTATCAATATGTATGTTCCTATTCCATTTCCTTAATTGTTTTGGGTTCGTTATTGTAGGTATTTTCCTTCTGTTGTGTTTCTTGCCTAGAGAAGTTCCTTTAGTATTTGTTGTAAAGCTGGTTTGGTGGTGCTGAACTCTCTCAGCTTTTGCTTGTCTGTAAAGATTTTAATTTCTCCATCAAATCTGAATGAGATCCTTGCTGGGTAGAGTAATCTTGGTTGTAGGTTTTTCTCCTTCATCACTTTAAATATGTCCTGCCACTCCCTTCTGGCTTGTAGAGTTTCTGCTGAGAGATTAGCTGTTATCCTGATGGGGATTTCCTTATGTGTTATTTGTTGTTTTTCCCTTGCTGCTTTTAATATGTTGTCTTTGTGTTTAATTTTTGACAGTTTGATTAATATGTGTCTTGGCATATTTCTCCTTGGATTTATTCTGTATGGGACTCTCTGTGCCTCCTGGACTTGATTAACTATTTCCTTTCTCATATTAGGGAAGTTTTCAACTATAACCTCTTCAAATATTTTCTCAGTCCCTTTCTTTTTCTCTTCTTCTTCTGGAACCCCTATAATTTGAATGTTGGTGCATTTAATGTTGTCCCAGAGGTCTCTGAGACTGTCCTCAGTTCTTTTCATTCTTTTTTCTTTATTCTGCTCTGCAGCAGTTATTTGCACTATTTTATCTTCCACGTCACTTATCCGTTCTTCTGCCTCAGTTATTCTGCTATTAATCCCATCTAGAGTATTTTTCATTTCATTTATTGTGTTTTTAAATGTTGCTTGATTCATCTTTAGTTCTTCTAGGTCCGAGTAAACTGTTTCTTGTATTTTGTCTATTCTATTTCAAGATTTTGGATCATCTTTACTATCATTATTCTGAATTCTTTTTCAGGTAGACTGCCTATTTCCTCTTCATTTGGTAGGTCTGGTGGGTTTTTATCTTGCTCCTTCACCTGCTGTGTGTTTTTCTGTCTTCTCATTTTGCTTATCTTACTGTGCTTGGGGTCTCCGTTTTGCAGGCTGCAGGTTCGTAGTTCCCGCTGTTTTTGGTGTGTGTCCCTGGTGGCTAAGGTTGTTTCAGTGGGTTGTGTAGGCTTCCTGGTGTAGGGGACTAGTGCCTATGTTCTGGTGGCTGAGGCTCGATCTTGTCTTTCTGGTGGACAGGTCCACGTCTCGATAATTACCTTAAATGTAAATGGATTAAACGCTCCAACCAAAAGACATAGACTGGCTGAATTGACAGAAAAACAAGACCCGTATATATGCTGTCCACAACAGATCCACTTCAGAGTTAGGGACACATACAGACTGAAAGTGAGGGGATGGAAAGAGATATTCCATGCAAATGGAAATCAAAAGTAAGCTGGAGCAGCAATTCTCATATCAGACAAAATAGACTTTAAAATAAAGACTATTAGAAGAGAGAAAGAAGGACACTACATAATGATCAAGGGATCCATCAAAGAAGAAGATATAACAATTGTAAATACTTATGCACCCAACATAGGAGCACCTCATGCATAAGGTGAATGCTAACAGCCATAAAAGGGGAAATCGACAGTAACACAATCATAGTAGGGGACTTTAACACCACGCTTTCATCAATGGACAGATCATCCAAAATGAAAATAAATAAGGAAACACAAGTGTTAAATGATACATTAAACAAGATGGACTTAATTGATATTTATAGGACATTCCATCCAAAAACAACAGAATACACTTTCTTCTCAAGAGCTCATGGAACATTCTCCAGGATGGATCATATCTTGGGTCACAAATGAAGCCTTGGTAAATTTAAGAAAATTGAAATCATATCAAGTATCTTTTCCAACCACAACGCTATGAGATTAGATGTCAATTACAGGAAAAAATCTGTAAAAAATACAAACACATGGAGGCTAAACAATACACTACTCAATAACCAAGATATGACTGAAGAAATCAAAGAGGAAATCAAAAAATACCTAGAAAGAAATGACAATGAAAACACGATGACCCAAAACCTATGGGATGCAGCAAAAGCAGTTTTAAGAAGGAAGTTCATAGCAATACAATCCTACCTCAAGAAATAAGAAAAAATCTCAAATAAACAATCTAACTTTACACCTAAAGGAACTAGAGAAAGAAGAACAAACAAAACCCAAAGTTAGTAGAAGGAAAGAAATTATAAAGATCACAGCAGAAATAAATGATACAGAAACAAAGAAAACAATAGCAAAGAACAATAATACTAAAAGCTGGCTGTTTGAGAAGATAAACAAAATTGAACAACCATTAGCCAGAGTAATCAAGAAAAAAAGGGAGAAGGCTCAAATCAACAGAATTAGAAATGAAAAAGGGGAAGTAACAACTGACACTGCAGAATACAAAGGATCATGAGAGATTACTACAAGCAACTCTATGCCAATAAAATGGACAACCTGGAAGAAAGGGACAAATTCTTAGAAAAGCACAACCTTCCGAGACTGAACCAGGAAGAAATAGAAAATATAAACAGACCATTCACAAGCACTGAAATTGAAATTGTGATGAAAAATCTTCCAACAAACAAAAGCCCAGGACCAGATGGCTTCACAGGTGAATTCTATCAAACGTTTAGAGAAGAACTAACACCTATCTTTCTCAAACTCTTCCAAAATATAGCAGAGGGAGGAACACTCCCAAACTCATTCTACTAGGCAGGCCACCATCATCTTGACACCAAAACCAGACAAAGATGTCACGAAGAAAGAAAACTACAGGCGAATATCACTGATGAACATAGATGCAAAAATCCTCAACAAAATACTAGGAAACGGAATCCAACAGCACATTAAAAGGATCACACACCATGATCAAGTGGGGTTTATCCTAGGAATGCAAGGATTCTTCAATATATGCAAATCAATCAATGTGATACACCATATTAACAAAGTGAAGGATAAAAACCACATGATCATCTCAATAGATACAGAAAAAGTTTTCGACCAAATTCAACACCCATTTATGATATAACCCTCCAGAAAGTAGGCACAGAGGGAACTTACCTCAACATAATAAAGGCCATATATTACAAACCCACAGCAAACATTGTACTCAATGGTGAAAAACAAACTATTTCCACTAAGATCAGGAACAAAACAAGGTTGTCCACTCTCACCCTTATTATTCAACATAGTTTTGCAAGTTTTAGCCACAGAAAACAGAGAAGAAAAGGAAATAAAAGGAATCCAAATTGGAAAAGAAGAAGTAAAACTGTCACTGTTTGCAGATGACATGATACTATACAGAGAATCCTAAAGATGCTACCAGAAAACTCCTAGAGCTAATCAATAAATTTGGTAAAGTTGCAGGATACAAAATTAATGCACAGAAATCTCTTGCATTCCTATACACTAATGATGAAAAATCTGAAAGAGAAATTAAGGAAACACTCCCATTTATCAGTGCAACAAAAAGAATAAAATACCTAGGAATAAACCTTCCAAAGGAGATAAAAGACCTATATGCAGAAAAGTATAAGACACTGATGAAAGAAATTAAAGATGATACAAACAGATGGAGACATATACCATGTTCTTGGTTTGGAAGAATCAACATTGTGAAAATGACTCTACTACCCAAAGCAATCTACAGATTCAATGCAATCCCTATCAAACTACCACTGGCATTTTTCACAGAACTAGAACAAAAAATTTCAAACTTTGTTTGGAAAAACAAAAGACCCCGAATAGCCAAAGCAATCTTGAGAACGAAAAACGGAGCTGGAGGAGTCAGGCTCCCTGCCTTCAGACTATACTACAAAGCTACAGTAATCAAGACAGTATCGTATTGGCACAAAAACAGAAATATAGATCAATGGAACAGGATAGAAAGCACAGAGATAAACCCACACACGTATGGTCACCTTATCCTTGATAAAGGAGGCAAGAATATACAATGGAGAAAAGACAGCCGCTTCAATAAGTGGTGTTGGGGAAACTGGACAGCTACGTGTAAAAGAATGAAATTAGAACACTCCCTAACACCATACACAAAAATAAACTCAAAAGGGATTAAAGACCTAAAAGTAATGCCAGACACTATAAAACTCTTAGAGGAAAACATAGGCAGAACACTCTATGACATTAATCACAGCAAGATCCTTTTTGACCCACCTCCTAGAGAAATGGAAATAAAATAAAAACTAAACAAATGGGACCCAATGAGACTTAAAATCTTTTGCATAGCAAAGGAAACCATAAACAAGACAAAAAGACAACCCTCAGAATAGGAGAAAATATTTGCAAATGAAGCAACTGACAAAGGATTAATCTCCAAAATTTATAAGCAGCTCATGCAGCTCAATAGCAGAAAAACAAACAACCCAATCCAAAAATGGGCAGAAGACCTAAATAGACATTTCTCCAAAGAAGACATACAGATTGCCAACAAACACATGAAAGGCTGCTCAACATCAGTAATCACTAGAGAAATGCAAATCAAAACTACAATGAGGTATTACCTCACACCAGTCAGAATGGCCGTCATCAGAAAATATACAAAGAACAAATGATTGAGAGGGTGTGGAGAAAAGGGAACCCTCTTGCACTGTTGGTGGGAATGTAAATTGATACAGCCACCATGGAGAACAATACGGAGGTTCCTTAAAAAACTAAAAATAGAATTACCATATGACCCAGCAATCCCCCTACTGGGCATATATCCTGAGAAAACCATAACTCAAAAAGATTCATGTACCATAATGTTCATTGCAGCTCTATTTACAATAGCCAGGACATGGAAGCAACCTAAGTGTCCATCGACAGATGAATGGATAAAGAAGATGTGGCACATATATACAATGGAATATTACTCAGCCATAAAAAGAAACAAAATTGAGTTATTTGTAGTGAGGTGGATGGACCTAGAGTCTGTCATACAGAGTGAAGTAAGTCAGAAAGAGAAAAACAAATACCATATTCTAACACATATATATGGAATCTAAAAAAAATTAAAAGGTTCTGAAGAACCTAGGGGCAGGATAGGAATAAAGACGCAGACGTAGAGAATGGACTTGAAGACACGGGGATGGGAAAGGGTTAGCTGGGATGAAGTGAGAGAGTGGCATGGACATATACACACTACCAAATGTAAAATAGGTAGCTAGTGGGAATCAGCTGCATAGCACAGGGAGATCAGCTACGTGCTCTGTGTCCACCTTGAGGATTGGGATAGGGAGTGTGGAAGGGAGACACAATAGGGAGGGGATTTGGGGATATATGTATATGTATATCTGATTCACTTTGTCATAAAACAGAAACTAACACACCATTGTAAAGCAATTATACTCCATAAAGATGTTAAAAAAAAAAAAAGGAAGGCTCAGGTGTCTGTTTTCAGTTTGCCAGAAACAGGACACAATTCAGCTCTGCTCTGTATAACATAATGGGGGAAGGGAGTAATAAACTTCAGAAAGTCTTCCGAATTTAAGTGTTCATTTCTCCTGGGAAGTAGCAATCCACACCAAAGAGTGTTTTAGGACCTTTAACCTTCTCATAATCTCCATGAACATTCACAAACCTTTCCTGTTAATCTAGGAAAGAAAGGCAGTTTCAAGACAAGTATTATATTCCTCCTTCTACCAAACTATTTTCCTGAAACTTTATACAAATTCTCAAGCCACCATCAGTGGTCAGCTTACGGGATTTTTCTTCTCTTTTGGCTTTCAGTATTTTCCAGATTTTCTCCAAGTATACATTTTGCTTTCAAAATTACTATAGGAAAAATTTTTTTTTATTAAACCCACCCTCTATTCTTATTTTTAAAGACTTCCATTCAGCAAAAATCACCTGAAATCTGTTAATATAATTTTCCACATATAAACTTCAAAATACAAAAAATAAAATGAATGAGAAATGTGTTCATCAAAAAATTACTGAATTCCTTATGTTATTTCTATCTTACTTAACACAAGCACTCACACCTTTGTTAAGCGTAGTGAGTAAATAATCTTATTGCACCTGAATGGAAAAACTTACATAAATTTTTTTCAAAGTGCTTTTGTTGCAATGATTTTTCATACCTCCAAACTCTATTATAAACAGTATTTCCAACATATTTAGCTAAATTCTTCTCTAATTGGCAGCTCATGAATGGTCACCATTGTGGTTTTTTGTACTCAAAGTCATCGGAAACATTCAAGTCATTTGCCGTGTTCTTCTCTATGATGTCCTTACTGTATATACCTCAAGATAATGACTATATACAACCTTTCAAAATGAATGAAAGCCTCATCTACACTAGCGGAGTTGATTTGTTATTAATCATCATCAACATCATTCCTGAGTACCAGTTAGTGGCTCTTGTTTTACATGGATTATCTCTAAACGTCATAGTACCTGCAAAGTGAATATTTTTTGTTCTCATTTTCCATATAAAGAAACAGAGGCTCAGATGGGTTTGCTC
Source organism: Mesoplodon bidens (assembly GCF_964165515.1). Taxonomy (NCBI): domain Eukaryota; kingdom Metazoa; phylum Chordata; class Mammalia; order Artiodactyla; family Ziphiidae; genus Mesoplodon; species Mesoplodon bidens. The sequence continues at coordinate 78,009,223 of NC_138167.1, read as the reverse complement.
AAGGCTAACAGCTAGTTAACTGGTGAAACAAGACGGAGTCTGTCTAGCTTCAAAAGCTTCTATTCGTTCTACTAAACCACACAGCTTCAACAATCCCATAATGAACCCATCTAAAATTAAAATCAGGTACATAATAAAATGATGCAATGCTAGTTAAATTTAGGGGACACTGAAGAATATAAATTAAGTACTTATTCCAGGCTACAGTCATGGCAATTATATATAGAGCTATGGTTTAAAACAGAATATTATTTACTATGTCTTTGACAGTCTGTTAGTGCTATTGAGGTTAAAGATTATTTTTAAAATAATAAGTTCGTTAGTCATTCATCCCCAAATATGTATACCCAAGATTTGAAAATGAAGAAGGAAGTACGCTAGCCAGGTTTTTTTGAGTCAGCTATTACAGCTGGGACATCTGGGAACTGAGGTTAAAGACTTTTCCATTCAATATGATATTTAACCCCTAATAAGGTCCTATAATCTATGAATTTAAGCATTCATATTAAATGAAGGAGTTGAGCATACCTTGGACAATTTTATTGATTATCTTCTGGACAGTCTACATGTGCAGAGAGAACAGACAATCAAGACCAGTAAAAAATCATAATGCTCTGTTCCTTTATCTTCCATCCATACACACAGACTGTATCTTAAACTGGCAGTGCCCTCTTAGGTAATACAGAAAAATCACAGCTCTTGGTTCCAAACTAAGAATATTTCTTAAAACTGTGGTCTAAGTTTCAGATGGTAAAGGGTTAAATTTTTAACTATGGCTAAGAATTTTAACATAGATTTGGGATAGGAAGAAGGTAGGAAAGAAGGCTAGCCAAATAGCACCCCCGGCAATTGTTTTTTGTGGTGGCCTAACAATTGTTTGAAGTATGTCTCAAATCTTGATTGCAAATATGGCCATGACTGCATTAAGTCACATGAATGTGAGTGTATATACACTCACACTCACTTACTCTATATTTTCCATGGAAAAGAATTTCTGGTATTTCTAAAAATCATCTCCCAGAGCTAAAATGGAATTGTGAAACAAAAACTTACTCATTCCTTGGGAAATCCGAGAGAGAGATCTTTCTGAGAGACATCGGAAGTGAGGTTTTACTAGGTCTTCCACAGTTACTGCTGCTAAGGCATTAATACTGGAGGACACTGTGCTGTAAGGGAAAATCACAATTTTGATGAATAATGTTTAAACTTTAATAATACTTTAACAAGGTAAAAGAAAAGGGAAAACATATTGTCACTTCTGAAATATAACCAGATTTCTACTACATTACTTTAAAAAAATTTTTTTTATTGAAGTATACTTGATTTAGGCCCAAGTGCCTAGAGCCCGTGCTCCGCAACGGGAGAAGCCACCACAATGAGAAGCCCACGCACCGCAACGAAGACCCAACACAGCCAAAAGTTAATTAATTAATTTATTTATTTAAAAAACAAAAGAGACTGATGACAATATCCAGCCCGTAGAGAGAAGAGTTGGACCAACAGAGAGAAGACACGGAGTACTTTACCTATATGGGGGCCATTTGTGCTCATGTCCAGAATTCAGCTTTATCCCCCCCAAATATCCAATAACAAAAGAAAGATCCCAAAAGGGAAATCTTGTATTATTAGAGTCATAGTTCATACCTTAATGTTCCACTGTAAGCAGAGGCCACAAAAAGTCCAGGAAGTCCCGGATAATCTTGCAGAATGTCCAGTACCAAATAAGGCATGAGCTGAAAAATTCCAAAATTTACTCTTGAGTACTATTTGCTATGAAATGAAATTAATTAACACCTCCTTTATCTTGTGTTCTTCAAGAACTGGAGGAAGCTATTCCACATAACTGAAATGTCCAAATATATAAAATTAAACTCTTTACCTGCTAACACTTAAAGAAAAGAATAGCACAGTAGTTAAGGGTACAGGCTCTGGATTCAGACAGATGTGGTTTTTGTTAGTTAATTTCTCTGAGCCTCAGTTTCCCCATCTATAAAATAGGAATAATAATCCTAACCTCATAGAGTTGCTATAAAAGTTAAATTAGATAATCTGTGTAACTTCTTAGTATAGTACACAGAATAGGCTCAGTAATAGGTAGCTGTTCTCATTCTTTGGAATAATAAATCAATTTAAAGGAAATATTTTACATACCTCTGTGCTTAAGTAAGAAGAATTCACTTAATTTAACTTTACTTGATGACTCAAGATTATATTTGTGAACGTCAATCACTGCTCAGGATTGAAAATGTAATTATAGTTGCACATACAGTTGACCCTTGAACAACACAAGTTTGAACAGTGTAGGTCCACTTAAATGTTGATTTTTTTCAATAAATACAGAAAAATGTACGTATAGAACATTGTATGCATGATTTGTATTACATAGTATGTATGCAAGGATAGCCTACCCTTACATAGGCATGAGGTGAGTGACATTTAATATAAAAATAATGTGTTAGGGTTTTTTTTTTTACTGTTTTATAACTTTGCTTTCAAAGAATTATATTTATATAATTATATTTATATAATTATACTACACAGTATGCCTCTCTCATAATTGGAGAAACTGTGCATCAACCGATGATCACGGGTGAGTTAAAAAAAACAAACAATCTTTCCAATGCTGTATGATCAATATGACTGTAATACTGTATGCCATCCAAACTTTATAATGATTCATTTATTATTATAGGCGAGGCTACCACAAAGCAATCGTATCGATTACACTAGGCTATAATAAAGCAATCATATTGCTGCTTTTTTATCAATGCATGACTTGTTATACCTGTAAATGAATATGAATTTATTTTGTACATTATCTTCCATTTTTGACATCCTGTGCTAGTAAAAAGTGTAACATCTGCAGTGTTTTGTGTCACATAAGACAACATTGATGTAGGTACTGACAGATGATTCATCTTGTAAACAGACAAGGTAAACTTATGGTATCAATCAGTACAGTACTGTAAACGTGTCTTCTTGTCTTCATAATTTTCTTAATAACACTTTCTTTTCTCTGGCTTACTTTATTGTAAGAATACTGTATATAATCCATATAACATACAAAATATGTGTTAATGAACTGTTTATGCTATCAGTAAGGCTTCTGGTCAACAGTAGGCTATTAGTAGTTAAGTTTTAGGGGAGTCAAAAATTATACATAGGTTTCTGTTGTGCAGACGGTCGCTACCCCTAACCCCCATGTTTTTCAAGGGTCAACTGTTGTATGAGACATAGTGATGAGTGGAGAGTAACCTCACAAAATCCCTCAACTTGCTTCTTTAAAAAAAAAAACCTCCTAATACTTGCTTTTTGATAAGTTACCTTTTAAAAAATAAATATTAAATAAGGATGGGAAGGTGTATGCCTTCAGCATGGTGTTACGTGGCAGTCTTTCGGCAAAACTGGTTTTTCAATCAAAAGAGTCCTAAGAGGATAATTTTCTAGAAAAATGCCCTCTCATTTCACTGAAACATCATTGATTCCTTCTCCCAATAGTACACAGTGGATGCTATGCCCATTCTCATCAGCCTCTTTGATCTCGTTTAACAACTAAAGCTTATTAATTCTTTATTCTCAGAAAAAGAGAATAACACTACTCTCTCTATGAGTTCAACACCCATTTTCCCAAGACATCTTACAAGTTTAACTTCAAGAAGTATTCTATACATAAGCCAAAGTTAAGTTTCCATCATTAGTATTAAAACGAGATCCAAAATCCTCTACCCTATCGTCAACTTTCTCAAAAATCTTCAGCCTTATATTTTAGATTCTGAATGACCCCTCAGGTATAGGTAGAATCCACCAGGTAAGATTGATAGAAAAATAGTAAAACTATAACTAGGCACTAATCTGGCTTCCTCACTGTGAGCTACAGCGGAGTGTAGCAGAAACATATCTTTGCTCTCTTGGGTTAAGCTTTTGACCTGATCTTCTACTGACTGCCTTACTTCCATTGTAACCCCAGGAAAATGTCAATTGAATTAACTGGTTAATAATCAACACACTAGTGGAATCATTCACAGAAAATCTCTTTTTCAAAAATTTATCACATGCTCTCTAAATGATAAATGCACGCATGCAAGACACCCCCTGTGTACAATTTATGACAAGTGGTCTCAAGGTTAGGAAGTTGTAGGTTAAAAAATTTTTTTTTGTTGTTTTTTGGTTTTTTTTGGGATTTTTTTGGCCCAGGGTAAGAGGAAGCCATATTAGAAAAAAAAATTAGCCCCTATGGTCTTCACAGATAATTACGATTGACAAAAATCACAAAATATTCTTGACTAGAGAAAATATAATGGAATAGTGCCTCCATCTTCAGAGTAAATACGATTCTTGGATTCTCTGAACAAATAGAAAGATCCGTTTATCAACAGGAGGGCAAAGATTAAGATAGGGTTGAGGGCTTCCCCGGTGGCGCAGTGGTTGAGAGTCCGCCTGCCGATGCAGCGGACGCGGGTTTGTGCCCCGGTCAGGGAGGGTCCCACATGCCGCGGAGCGGCTAGGCCCGTGAGCCGTGGCCACTGAGCCTGTGCGTCCGGAGCCTGTGCTCCGCAACGGGAGAGGCCACAACAGTGAGAGGCCCGCATACCACACACACACACAAAAAAAAGATAGGGTTGAGATACACAGATCAAGGATGCTCTCATTTCCTAACCCCACAAAGTTGTATTTTTCTGGGAGTATGTTATTCATTTACACCAACATAAAGTTCAACCTGTCATCATTCTAATAAGTCCCCTGGGCCCTTGATTTACAATCGACTCTGGCAGTCCTGAGTTTGGATTCTAGCTACACTTTCTGAAAGATGGTCTATGGCATAGAGGTTCAAAGTTAGAACACTGGCGGCAGCCTGCCTGGGTTTGAATCCTGGCTCCAGGTTTACCAGCTGGCTATTTAAGTTCTCTGTGCCTCAGTTTCCTTATTTTTGAAAGGGAGATCATCACGGCACTGTTTCTGTGAGGATTAAAAGTTAAAATTTATATAAAGCACTTATAATCGTGCCTGGCCCATGGTATTTGATGAGTGCTTGCAGCTATTCTTATTCATTAACTACGTGAACTTGGGCAAATTGTATAACCTCTCTGAGATTCATTTCCTTGTCTATAAAATTAGAATTATAGGGTTGTGAGAATTGAAAGAAATAAAGCATGCAAAGCTCTTGGCACAGAACCTCATCACATAGCTGGTGCTCAATAAATGTTCACTTTTAGATCCATTTCCCTATCATTTAAAAACTGGAAGGTGGGACTTCCCTGGTGGTCCAGGTTAAGACTCCGTGCTCCCAATGCAGGGGGCCCTGGTTTGATCCCTGATCAGGGAACTGGATCCCGCACACTGCAACTAAAAAAGATCCCACACGCGGCAACGAAGATCCCGTGTGCCGCAACTAAAACCTGGCGCAGCCAAATAAATTAAAAAAGAAAAACAACTGGAAGGTAAACTGCTTATCAATGAACAATCTAAACCCACAAAATGTTCTATGGTACCACAGTTTGTATATAGTTTTGGGCTTTTTTAAAAACTGTGTTTATATTTCTATTCCCAGCCTTGAGCTATTTCTATTTAACACTTACCTTGAAACTTTGCCAGGTATTTCAATATTTTTATTGGATGTAGCATTCTTCATTTTTGCTATGGCTGCTAAAATAAATTTTTTCCAAATGCTTTATAGAAACTAAAGATGATTATATTGTGCCTATTTTCTCTTACTTTACAAGAACATGAACACTCTTTCCTCCCAGCTAATAAGCTTTCTGAATGTCATTCTTGCATGTGTAAGAAAGGCATGGTACTGGACCTGGTCTGGTGCAGACACTTTCTTGGCTGTCCAAGGATCACAGTCACGGTATCTGGAATACATGGCGAGCCCACATAGCACTGTGCAGGTCAGGATCAACCAGAGTGCCACAAGATTGATGTAGAGAGACCTAAAGAAGTGAAAACAAACCAGCAGATGACAATTTAATTTCCATCTCAAAGATGAGGAAAATTGTTACATAAATAGACGAGACTTTCATGATTATATTCAATAGATGTGCATTCTCTTTTGGTTCTTGAAAATGCTACGGATTTTATTCTGGCCTAACTTTCTGTTTATGATGTCGGTCAACACTGTATTTGGAAATACTTGGAACAGATGGGATTTTGCCATTGAATGAATGTATCCTCCTGGTCAGAGTTCCATGGGCATTATTAGCTTTATAATTGTGTCTAGTTACCGTCCTTCAGGACGTCTTGTCACGAAATAGAGGTTTTAATAGTCAACAGGGCAGTGACTATTACTCCTTTTACCTTTAAAAGTGATGCAATTATAAACTGGTAAACACTGTTAGCCTTTACATAGCAACTCGTCAAGCTTGTTTAAATGTAGTTTGTGATGCCATCCGTTAAATAGGAAAGGCAAACCTGTATTCCTTGGACAGGTATCTTCCAAAACAATGTCCAGCATTTTAATAAATGGTGTGTGCTCCAGTAGAGTGTAAATGTTTACATAATAGCACTGGAGTCAGTCCTGAGCATAAATCTTAGCTCTCCCTACCATATGTGACCTTGGGCAAGTAATTTAACCTCTCTGATCCTCAGTTTCTTCATTTACAGCTAGAAATAACAATGCCTACCTCACCAAGTTATATGTGAAACTAAATAAAATAGTATATATCATATAGTACAACGGCATGTAATAAACACTTGTTAAATGGTAGTTATTGATATTATTAGTGTTAATATCATTGAATGCTATGTCTTAATAATCAGTTGATAGTAAATATTTCTCCCACTAGGGTGGCTACATTTTTACATTCCCCCCCCCGGGGGGGGTGCTGTAGTGGACACTGATAAGCTGCCCTAGGCTGAAGAGAGGTCTCCCCACACCCACCAACTCGTACCTCCTTCCCCAGAGAAGCCTGCATAAAATGACAACTGGATTCAGAGGTTTAAAGGCTAAGTCCCCTCAGGCCAACTTGGGACAGTCTGAAGGGTCATCCCAGCTCTGGGGCTCCCCTTGAGGCCTCTGTTGAGACCTCATTACAGTCCAACTTCTCCCTCTGGCCAATCCTTCTTCCTTCCCTTCCTTCTCTGTTCCAGTGGTGATCCCCTAGTAGACTCTGGCATGCTAACCTCCATCTCAGAGTCTGCTTCCAGGAGAAGCTACCTTGCAGCAGGTCCCACAACAGATTGCTAGCCTTTTTCCTTGACTGACTACATTCACCGCATGTTTTGTTATTGTCTAAAAGTACTGTAACTATATCTCATCTCCAAATCATCAGAAAATATACCCAGACACTTTCTCAGTCACCACACCTCACTTATATATGAGTTAACACTTTATTATATTGTTTTATTTTACTTTAATGCCATTCATGTAGATCTGATATTGTACCCAGTCAATCAATGTCAGTAGGTCTTGACTTTTTGGCTGGGACTCATTCTTCCCATGGAGCCAATGTTAAAAAGTGGGAGAAAATGGTCCCCCTGAGCTCTTGTTAAAGAGACACATTGGACTATTCTGAAGGAAACTGTTTCTTACTAAGAAAGCTCTAATGCTGTTCTTTCAGTTATAAAATTGGCTTTTTGAATTCCATGTTCTCAAAGAAACGTGTTCCCAAAGAAGAGCATGTGCACAATTACTTTGGGAGAGGCATCAGTGCTAACGTACATGGATTAATAGATATATGAATTATATTCCTTTAGAGTGTCTTAAAGTAGCAGAACTCCTAAGCTCACTTTTGGGGGATTCCATATCCGGTTATTATACTCATATTCATATAGATTTTTCATTGTGGAATTTACCAAAGACAGATAATGTCTAAACCAATTTACTCTCATATATTGACATGTGACCTCATATATTTCTCACATTCCCCTTTGAATAGCAACAGAACTGCCACTCCCCCTACTCCAACCCCCTTGTTACAATTAATGAAGCTACTTAGAGTTTTATAGCCCCTAAATGCATAGCCTGATATATCAGCATGAAGAGCACTAGTCACCAAGCTTATCTGAGGCCTCCTGACAAAGAACCAGATACTGTTCGTACTCTTCGCTGAAGCCAAGATGGGCTGGAGAGTCCCCTGACCATGCTGTCCTTCCCACCTCTGTGCTTTGCCCAAATCACTCTGCCTACTCAGAATGCTCTCCCACACTTCTTCACCTGCCCACATATGGTCATTCTTCAGGACCTGCCTGCTTGACAGGAATCTCTCACTTATCTCCTGCCTTCACATCCCATGATTTGAGGTGGAAAAAGGAATTCACATTTACTGGATCCCTACCACATGTGTCCCAAACCCAGTATTTTATAATACCTCCACGAGATGTGTGATATCTTTTTTTTTTTTTTGAGGGCATTTCTTTTTTTTTTTTTAACATCTTTATTGGAGTATAATTGCTTTATAGTGGTGTGTTAGTTTCTGCTTTATTTTTTTTTTGGATTTTTATTTTTTATTTATTTATTTTTTTACATCACTTTTTTTATTCAAACAGAAAGTCACAAAAATTATAATCATCCTCATCAGTTCAACTGATGAAAGGATTCATCAGTTTTCCATTAGAGTTCTGAAAATGCTTGTTCATTCAGTTCAGCAGTATAGTCAGTTACCAGAAACCTGTACTTGTCAGAGTCATTTCCATGAATTCCTTGAAGATGAAACCCTTTTTTTTTTTGTTTATTCCTGTCTTACCCCTATGTTCTTCATGACATTTTTTTCCCTTAAATTCCATATATATGTGTCAGCATACAGTATTTGTCTTTCTCTTTCTGACTTACTTCACTCTGTATGACAGACTCTAGGTCCATCCACCTCATTACAAATAGCTCAATTTCATTTCTTTTTATGGCTGAGTAATATTCCATTGTATATATGTGCCACATCTTCTTTACCCATTCAACCGATGATGGACACTTAGGTTGTTTCCATCTCCGGGCTATTGTAAATAGTGCTGCTATGAACATTTTGGTACATGTCTCTTTTTGAATTATGGTTTTCTCAGGGTATATGCCCAGTAGTGGGATTGCTGGGTCATATGGTAGTTCTATTTGTAGTTTTTTAAGGAACCTCCATACCGTTCTCCATAGTGGCTGTACCAATTCACATTCCCACCAGCAGTGCAAGAGTGTTCCCTTTTTTCCACACCCTCTCCAGCATTTATTGTTTCTAGATTTTTTGATGATGGCCATTCTGACTGGTGTGAGATGATATCTCATTGTAGTTTTGATTTGCATTTCTCTAATGAGTAAAGATGTTGAGCATTCTTTCATGTGTTTGTTGGCAGTCTGTATATCTTCTGTGGAGAAATGTCTGTTTAGGTCTTCTGCCCATTTTTGGATTGGGTTGTTTGTTTTTTTGTTATTGAGCTGCATGAGCTACTTGTAAATTTTGGAGATTAATCCTTTGTCAGTTGCTTCATTTGCAAATATTTTCTCCCATTCTGAGGGTTGTCTTTTGGTCTTGTTTATGGTTTCCTTTGCTGTGCAAAAGCTTTGAAGTTTCATTAGGTCCCATGTGTTTATTTTTGTCTTTATTTCCATTTCTCTAGGAGGTGGGTCCAAAAGGATCTTGCTGTGATTTATGTCATAGAGTGTTCTGCCTATGTTTTCCTCTAAGAGTTTGATAGTGTCTGGCCTTACATTTAGGTCTTTAATCCATTTTGAGCTTATTTTTGTGTATGGTGTTAGGGAGTGATCTAATCCCATACTTTTACATGTCCCTGTCCAGTTTTCCCAGCACCACTTATTGAAGAGACTGTCCTTTCTCCACTGTACATTCCTGCCTCCTTTATCAAAGATAAGTTGACCATATGTCCGTGGGTTTATCTCTGGGCTTTCTATCCTGTTCCATTGATCTATATTTCTGTTTTTGTGCCAGTACCATACTGTCTTGATTGCTGTAGCTTTGTAGTATAGTCTGAAGTCAGGGAGGCTGATTCCTCCAGTTCCATTTTTCGTTCTCAAGATTGCTTTGGCTATTCGGAGTCTTTTGTGTTTCCATACAAATTGTGAAATTTTTTGTTCTAGTTCTGTGAAAAATGCCCTTCGTAGTTTGATAGGGATTGCATTGAATCTGTAGATTGCTTTGGGTAGTAGAGTCATTTTCACAATGATGATTCTTCCAATCCAAGAACATGGTACATCTCTCCATCTATTTGTATCACCTTTAATTTCTTTCATTAGTGTCTTATAATTTTCTGCATACAGGTCTTTTGTCTCCTTAGGTAGGTTTATTCCTAGATATTTTATTCTTTTTGTTGCAATGGTAAATGGGAGTGTTTCCTTGATTTCACTTTCAGATTTTTCATCATTAGTATATAGGAATGCCAGAGATTTCTGTGCATTAATTTTGTATCCTGCAACTTTACCAAATTCATTGATTAGCTCTAGTAGTTTTCTGGTAGCATGTTTAGGATTCTCTATGTATAGTATCATGTCATCTGCAAACAGTGACAGCTTTACTTCTTCTTTTCCAATTTGGATTCCTTTTATTTCCTTTTCTTCTCTGATTGCTGTGGCTATATCTTCCAAAACTATGTTGAGTAAGAGTGGTGAGAGTGGGCAACCTTGTCTTGTTCCTGATCTTAGTGGAAATGGTTTCAGTTTTTCACCTTTGAGGACGATGCTGGCTGTGGGTTTGTCATATATGGCCTTTATTATGTTGAGGAAAGTTCCCTCTATGCCTACTTTCTGCAGGGTTTTTATCATAAATGGGTGTTGAATTTTGTCGAAAGCTTTCTCTGCATCTATTGAGATGATCATATGGTTTTTCTCCTTCAATTTGTTAATATGGTGTATCACGTTGATTGATTTGCATATATTGAAGAATCCTTGCATTCCTAGGATAAACCCCACTTGATCATGGTGTATGATCCTTTTAATGTGCTGTTGGATTCTGTTTGCTAGTATTTTGTTGAGGATTTTTGCATCTATGTTCATCAGTGATATTGGCCTGTAGTTTTCTTTCTTTGTGACATCCTTGTCTGGTTTTGGTATCAAGGTGATGGTGGCCTCGTAGAATGAGTTTGGGAGTGTTCCTCCCTCTGCTATATTTTGGAAGAGTTTCAGAAGGATAGGTGTTAGCTCTTCTCTAAATGCTTGATAGAATTCGCCTGTGAAGCCATCTGGTCCTGGCCTTTTGTTTGCTGGAAGATTTTTAATCACAGTTTCAATTTCAGTGCTTGTGATTGGTCTATTCATATTTTCTATTTCTTCCTGATTCAGTCTTGGCAGGTTGTGCATTTCTAAGAATTTGTCCATTTCTTCCAGGTTGTCCATTTTATTGGCATAGAGTTGCTTATAGTTATCTCTCATGATCTTTTGTATTTCTGCAGTGTCAGTTGTTACTTCTCCTTTTTCATTTCTAATTCTATTGATTTGAGTCTTCTCCCTTTTTTTCTTGATGAGTCTGGCTAATGGTTTATCAATTTTGTTTATCTTCTCAAAGAACCAGCTTTTAGTTTGGTTGATCTTTGCTATCGTTTCCTTCATTTCTTTTTCATTTATTTCTGATCTGATTTTTATGATTTCTTTCCTTCTGCTAACTTTGGGATGTTTTTGTTCTTCTTTCTCTAATTGCTTTAGGTGCAAGGTCAGGTTGTTTACTCAAGATGTTTCCTGTTTCTTAAGGTGGGATTGTATTGCTATAAACTTCCCTCTTAGAACTGCTTTTGCTGCATCCCATAGGTTTTGGGTCGTCGTGTCCCCATTGTCATTTGTTTCTAGGTATTTTTTAATTTCCTCTTTGATTTCTTCAGTGATCACTTCGTTATTAAGTAGTGTATTGTTTAGCCTCCATGTGTTTGTATTTTTTACAGCTCTTTTCCTGTAATTGATATCTAGTCTCATAGCATTGTGGTCGGAAAAGATACTTGATACGATTTCAATTTTCTTAAATTTACCAAGGCTTGATTTGTGACCCAAGATATGATCTATCCTGGAGAATGTTCCATGAGCACTTGAGAAAAATGTGTATTCTGTTGTTTTTGGATGGAATGTCCTATAAATATCAATTAAGTCCATCTTGTTTAATGTATCATTTAAAGCTTGTGTTTCCTTATTTATTTTCATTTTGGATGATTTGTCCATTGGTGAAAGTGGGGTGTTAAAGTCCCCTACTATGATTGTGTTACTGTTGATTTCTCCTTTTATGGCTGTTAGTATTTGCCTTATGTATTGAGGTGCTCCTATGTTTGGTGCATAAATATTTACAATTATTATATCTTCTTCTTGGATCGATCCCTTGATCATTATGTAGTGTCCTTCTTTGTCTCTTCTAGTAGTCTTTATTTTAAAGTCTATTTTGTCTGATATGAGAATTGCTACTCCAGCTTTCTTTTGGTTTCCATTTGCATGGAATATCTTTTTCCATCCCCTTACTTTCTGTCTGTATGTGTCTCTAGGTCTGAAGTGTGTCTCTTGTAGACAGCATATATATGGGTCTTGTTTTTGTATAAATTCAGCCACTCTGTGTCTTTTGGTGGGAGCATTTAGTCCATTTACATTGAAGGTAATTATCGATATGTATGTTCCTATTCCCATTTTCTTAATTGTTTTGGGTTCGTTATTGTAGGTCTTTTACTTCTGTTGTGTTTCTTGCCTAGAGAAGTTCCTTTAGCATTTGTTGTAAAGCTGGTTTGGTGGTGCTGAACTCTCTCAGCTTTTGCTTGTCTGTAAACCTTTTAATTTCTCCATCAAATCTGAATGAGATCCTTGCTGGGTAGAGTAATCTTGGTTGCAGGTTTTTCTCCTTCATCACTTTAATTATGTCCTGCCACTCCCTTCTGGCCTGTAGAGTTTCTGCTGAGAGATTAGCTGCTATCCTGATGGGGATTCCCTTGTGTGTTATTTGTTGTTTTTGCCTTGCTGCTTTTAATATGATTTCTTTGTGTTTAATTTTTGACAGTTTGATTAATATGTGTCTTGGCGTATTTCTCCTTGGATTTATTCTGTATGGGACTCTCTGTGCCTCCTGGACTTGACTGACTATTTCCTTTCCCATATTAGGGAAGTTTTCAACTATAATCTCTTCAAATATTTTCTCAGTCCCTTTCTTTTTCTCTTCTTCTTCTGGAACCCCTATAATTCGAATGTTGGTGCGTTTAATGTTGTCCCAGAGGTCTCTGAGACTGTCCTCTGTTCTTTTCATTCTTTTTTCTTTATTTTGCTCTGCAGCAGTTATTTCCACTATTTTATCTTCCACCTCACTTATCCATTCTTCTGTCTCAGTTATTCTGCTATTGATCCCATCTAGAGTATTTTTTATTTCATGTATTGTGTTTTTAATCGATGCTTGATTCATCTTTAGTTCTTCTAGGTCCTTGTTAACTGCTTCTTGCATTTTGTCTATTCTATTTCCAAGATTTTGGATCTGGGAAATAGAATCTTGGATCATCTTTACCATCATTATTCTGAATTCTTTTTCAGGTAGACTGCCTATTACCTCTTCATTTGTTAGGTCTGGTGGGTTTTTATCTTGCTCCTTCTCCTGCTGTGTGTTTTTCTGTCTTCTCATTTTGCTTATGTTACTGTGTTTGGGGTCTCCTTTTTGCAGGCTGCAGGTTCGTAGTTCCCGTTGTTTTTGGTGTCTGTCCCCAGTGGCTAAGGTTGTTTCAGTGGGTTGTGTAGGCTTCCTGGTGGAGGGGACTAGTGCCTGTGTTCTGGTGGAAGAGGCTGGATCTTGTCTTTCTGGTGGGCAGGTCCACGTCTGGTGGTGTGTTTTGGGGTGTCTGCGGACTTTTTATGATTTTAGGCCACCTCTCTGCTAATGGGTGGCATTGTGTTCCTGTCTTGCTAGTTGTTTGGCATAGGGTGTCCAGCACTGTAGCTTGCTGGTCGTTGAGTGAAGCTGGGTGCTGGTGTTGAGAATGGAGATCTCTGGAAGATTTTCGCCGTTTGATATTATGTGGAGCTGGGAGGTCTCTTGTGGACCAGTGTCCTGAAGTTGGCTCTCCCACCTCAGAGGCACAGCACTGACTCCGGGCTCCTCAATTTGGGATGATGTGTTGTCTATTCATGTATTCCACAGATGCAGGGTACATCAAGTTGATTGTGGAGCTTTAATCCGCTGCTTCTGAGGCTGCTGGGAGAGGTTTCCCTTTCTCTTCTTTGTTCTCACAGCTCCTGGGTCTCAGCTTTGGATTTGGCCCCGCCTCTGCGTGTAGGTCGCCGGAGGGCATCTGTTCTTCGCTCAGACAGGACAGGGTTAAAGGAGCAGCCTCTTCGGGGACTCTGGCTCACTCAGGCCGGGCGGGAGGGAGGGGCACGGAGTGCGGGGCGAGCCTGCGGCGGCAGAGTTCAGCATGACGTTGCACCAGCCCGAGTCGCGCCGTGCGTTCTCCCAGGGAAGCCGCCCCTGGATCCCGGGACCCCGGCAGTGGCAGGCTGCACAGGCTCCCGGAAGGGCGGTGTGGACAGTGACCTGAGCTCGTACACAGGCTTCTTGGCGGCGGCAGCCGCAGCCCCAGCATCCCACGCCCGTCTCTGGGCTCCGCGCTTTCAGCCGCGACTCGCGCCCATCTGTGGAGCCCCTTTAAGCAGCGCTCTTAATCCCCTCTCCTCGCACACCAGGAAACCAAGAGGGAAGAAAAAGTCTCTTGCCTCTTCGGCAGCTCCAGAGTTTTCCCGGACTCCCTCCCGGCTAGCTGTGGCACATTAGCCCCCTTCAGGCTGAGTTCGCGCCGCCAGCCCCAGTCCTCTCCCTGCGCTCTGACCAAAGCCCGAGCCTCAGCTTCGAGCGCCGTCCGCCCCGGCCGGTGAGCAGACAAACCTCTCGGGTTAGTGAGTGCCGCTCGGCACCACTCCTCTGTTCAGGAATCTCTCCGCTTTGCCCTACCCAGGTATGTGGGGAGTTTCTTGCCTTTTGGGAGGTCTGGGGTCTTCTGCCAGCGTTCAGTAGGTGTTCTGTAGGAGTTGTTCCACGTGTAGCTGTATTTCTGGTGTATCTGTGGGGAGGAAGGTGATCTCCACGTCTTACTCTTCCGCCGTCTTTCCCGGAAGTCCAACTCGAGATGTGTGATATCTTATGCTCATTTTACAAGTTTAGAAACTGAAGCTCGGAGAGTCTAAGTAACCCACGCCAAATCACTCAAGTAGCAAGTATTAGAACAAGGTTATAAACCCACGACTGTGTCTGAAAATAAAATGCACCAGCACATCTGGCAATATAATGCTCTAGAACATTTCCTCTATATTGTTATACTGTTTCACAGAACTGTTATACCTCTAGTGTTAGTTTACTTTTCACATACTTGCATATATTTTCCTAATTTGATGCTAAGCTCCTTCATGACAAGAGCCATATATTTATCATTTTTTATTCTCTACAGTTCCTCATACAAACAAATGCAGAATAAATGCCTATTTATTTGATAAGATTTGTTTTACTTAATAATTGATATAAATATTTTTAAATATCTGATTTAAAACATACAATGCCACTTTGTTCTATGTGATCCTTTTGTAGTATATCATTTATCTCTCAGAATTTCATGACACAAAAGACTTAAACTTGAGCAAAGCTTGACTTTTGAAAGAGTTTCCATAAAGGCAACTGATAGTTATTGATGATTCATATACCATAGTTTGTCTTACATTTTTGCCTGGAATCTGCTTTTACAGGAAATATATCTCTGCACTTGGGATTGGTTGACTCCATAGATGCTGGTCCATGTGAAGGTCCCTCCTATAACAATCGTCCAGAATGTGTGTCTTTGCAAAGGGTTAGGATTAAAACTAAATGAAAACAAACAGAAAACAAATTTGAAGTCTCAGCCAAACAGTACAGAAATCTTCCTAGAGTAATTTTGGAAACAAGCAATGTATACCTACATAAATATAAATAAATATTTATAAATATACATACATAAATATGTACCGATTAAGTAATATAAAAGGTAGAAATATTCTTAAGTTCAATGAAATAAAAATGGATACTTTCAGAGATTTGGAAATTCTGGATGGGACTGGGGGAAAAAATGAATTTTCCAATCATTCTGAGCATTTACAGAAATTGTTCTCCCATGGCCATAGGAAATTATTTAAACAAGTTTGCCATGCTGTAATCAGAGAGGAGCATGAAGCTGAAAAAAGAGAGAGAAAGAGATTCCTAGGTACACTGCAGCAGTAGAAATTGTACTAAAATGAACACAATATTGACATATTTTGTGTGTGTAATTCCTCTCCTAGCACATGTATAGTCATAGTTCTACTTTATATTCAAGCTTAAGAATTCAATTAATGCAGTTTAATGGTTTTCATGTCATTATAATCTGTTCTTAAAATGCTGTGTGCACAAATTAAGTACTCATAGTTCAAAGTCATTATGACATTTACAAAACATTGCTACAAAGAAAGCTCAACTTCCACATTCAACACATCTTTTAATCCTTCTTAACGTATCACCTTGGAAGGAATGAGTCTGTTCATCTCTCATACACAATATAAGCTTGAAAATTTTCTGCAGAATTAGTTTCAATGGAAACTCTCTGAAAATTATGAAATTCTGCAATTCCACTTCAAAGCTTATATTTGAGATCAGTTAAGTAAAGTGCTACATTTTTATGCATTTTTCCAGCATTCATATGGAAAGATAAGAGCCTCTATTCCCTTCTCTAACACTTAATATCAAAGTCTAAGAGTTTTAAGGGTGTTGGCCCTTTCTCCCATAGAGAAAGTAGCTACTATACTAGCTAATAAAAGTCAAGAACCAAAGGGTTCAGTGAGTTACTTGAAGGAAGTAAGACAAGATTTAAAACATCCAATTCAGTGGTTTTGGCAATACAGAATACATATGTCAACTATAGACCATACAGAAAATACCAACACAAAATCCTTCCCTTCATTTATCAAAACAAGAGCAGATCTATTGCCCACCATATTCTCAAAACATATTTGAATAACAAGGGATATACAATAAGGCTTTTCATTATTTCTTAATTGCTGGCAACCTTGTAACAGTCATAAAAATGTCTAATCTTTTACTTTTTAGAATCTCTTACTGATGTATAAGTTATCGTTTCAATGCAGCAATGTATGTACTCTTTGTATAAAGTGACAGTTATTTTGCAGAAAAATGATTGACTCCACACCCTTTCCCCTCAACCTAGCTGACTAGGAAGAGATTTGGGAGTAATCCATGTCTCCCAAGTGGCCACTGGTTGTTTCTGCCTCTTGGTATCCGTTCCCCCTTCTTCTGGTAACAGCAACCTAGGTTTGTCTTGGGGAAACTACCATTTCTCCATTAAATAGTCTAAATAGTGGTCAACCAAAATGTTCTGCTCTGCACTAGCTACAGGATGGAATCATGCCCACGCTAGGCCAACTGGAGGCTCTCTTCCTTGGAATCTGAATCTTGCGGTAAAAGAAAAAAAACTATTAAGAATAGCTGAAGTTGATTCACTGTAATTCATTCTTGCAAATTAACACATTGACCCTGTTCAATTTCTGACATTCTTCTCATACATTAGCTCCTATTTTCAGAAAACTGGGAAGAGAGCCACCAAGTGCAAAATGATTTTCTTTCCTTTTGCCAGTGATTTCAGCTTGCTCATCTCAGAACAGGGCTGCTGAAAGAGAAAATAAGTTGGTCTGTGTCAAAATGAGCCCCCCCTGCATGTTGAATGTGATGTACAAGGAAGACACTATTGATCCCAAAGAGAAGGTGTTTAAAATTTCTTTTTTTTTTTTTTTTTTTTTTTGCGGTACACAGGCCTCTCACTGTTGTGGCCTCTCCCGTTGTAGAGCACAGGCTCCGGACGCACAGGCCCAGTGGCCATGGCCCATGGGCCCAGCTGCTCCGTGGCACACGGGATCCTCCCGGACCGGGGCACGAACCCGCGCCCCCTGCATCAGCAGGCCGACTCCCAACCACTGCACCACCAGGGAAGCCCTAAAATATTTTTTTTAATTGTGTGATATATTTGTGATGAAATATCTAGTTTCTCCATTAGCCTTCTTTAAGAAAAGTAAATAGTTGTTGAAGATGTTATATCTTATGCTATCCTGAGACTTGAGGCATCAGCTGTAACTTTTCTAGTCAATTTTCAATAAATAATATTTAATATATAATGTACATTATGTAACATTTATACACATATAATACACACATATATATGTAGCATAATAATAATATACTATACATTATCAGGGTAATATTAAAAGAGAAATTCTCTAGGCTGCTTGAAACAAAGAACTGTCAAAATGGAATCACTGTCTTTTAGTGTTTTTTTCTTAAGAGGTTTCCTTTTCTTCTCTCTCTAGTATGTCTTCCCTTATTTCCCTACCCACACCTTTGAACCTATTCCAGACTTTAATATCTGGAAGAAAATACTCTTTTGCTATCAATCCCTTCTCAGGAGGAAGCACCATCCTCAGCTCCATGTAGCTAACTACCAACTGACTAACCCCTTAAAGACCTGGTGGAAATTCCTTACGCATTAACTTCCCAGCTTCAAATTTTTGTACCACATCCTTAAAGGTTTGTTTGTTTTCTAATGTAAACTTACTATTTCAGCCAAGAGATTTTTTTAACAGAAAAAAACAAAAGGAATGTTATATTAACCAAGAAGTAAATAGCAACTTACTTCCAGAAGTTTAATCTTCCTCCATTATAAGCATCATTTAGAATAGTGCTGACTCCACCTTGAATCAATGCAGCCTGTATAATCACAGATGCAAATCCAGCCACCATGATCCCAACTTGAAAAACATCCGTCCAGATAACCGCTTTAAGACCACCCTTTGAAGGGAAAGTACATTAGGATTAATGCTTCTACCAGACATTATTAAGCATCTACATGCTTATACACCATGCTGGACAAAGATAACGAAAACATGGATCTTGGCCAAGAAGTGCACCCAAGGGAGATAGGAAGGTAATACTTAGACCAAACTTTCAAATATAAGCAGAGTCCAAGATGTAAGGTCCCCCCAATAGAGAAAATAGCATGGGCAAAAGCTTAGAGAAGTTAAAATATGTGGCATGTTGAGTGCAGCCAGATATATATTTTGGAGTGCCGTAGAGTGGTGTGGGAATACTGTTGGGAAAAAAATTCAGAGTCAAATTGCAAATGGCAATATCATAGATTTTATCCCATAGGCAGGGCTGAAATTCAACCAGTATGCACAAAGAAGGACATACCAGTTGTTGAAAAAACTAAAATTGTTTTGTACTAGCCACCACCACAAACTTCCCAAGTGTCCCCCTCCAGTCCCTGAACCAGCCCCTCCTTGAGGGCCTTGTCTTCCAAAACACTGAGCAACTAAAGGATTAAGACCTAGAATATCAGGGGTTGCATAAGACTTGCACCACTGCTAAGGATCAGCATCCATGATAATATCAGTGCCCATGCCATACTGGTTCTTACATATTTTGACTGTTGCTCCTGCCTAAAGGCAATGGGAAGTTATCTCAGGTTTCTAAGCTGAGGAATATTATGAGCACAGCTATAGTAACACAGCAACAGTGAGAGTGAACTAGGAGACAAGGTTGGGGACCACGGCATGGCTCAAATGAAAGAAAAAAATATCAGTTATGATCAACGTCCTACAAAGGATCAAATTTTACCCTGGACTGAATATTCCTTACAAAAAAAGTTATACTGTGGGAGGCAGGTATGAAGAACCCAGATTGCAGCATGCAACGATTGAAATTTTCAATTTTGCAAAGCAAGTGTGTAGAGTGAAAGGAGAAATAATTTTCTTGACATACCATGGTGCAGTAGAATGTGCAGACCACACCAGTAGCCACTACAGCACCCCACAGATTGAATCCTGTGACTGTAGAAGAAAAGAAAATGCATGTGTAACTATGAAACATATATAAGCACTTCTCAAAAAATCATCAGGGGGAAGCTATACCATTTATTGGGCACCTACCTCTATACCTACTTGCCATAAACTAGGTCCAAGTATCAAAAAATGTACCAAAACAAATGGAGTTTAAAACTTTATTTGATGAGTTAAATAGACCTGGCTTCTACCCTCAGGTACCATACAGTATCCAACATGGGCTAAATCAATTATATGAAAAAGCATTTATATTGTAATTAAGCTAAGACACCGCTTGATATTGGGAGGTAGTTACCCAGACTGAATGGGGTCATAGGATATTTGTTGTCATGGTTCAAATAAACACATTATTCTACCAGTCCATGAAAGGCAAGTTGTGCGTGTTAAAATGGGGCCAAGATAGAGAAAAATCTATATAATTTGTTACCATTTATTTAAGAAGTAAAGGGGCATATTATATTTTTTTAATGAAAGGATAACAACTCTATGCCCACAGATTGAAAATCCAGATGAAATGACCCAATATCCTGAAAGACACAATCTGCCAAAACTCACACAGGAAAAAAATAAATGATCTGAATAGACCTATATTTACTTTAAAAATTGAACCAATAGTTAGTAACCTTCCAAAACAGAAAGCCCCAGGCTCAGAGGGTGATGAATTCTACTGAATATTTAAGGATGGAATTATACCAATCTTTTTCAGAGGATAGAAGCAGAGGGAATACTTTATAACTCATTCTATGTGGCCAGCAACACCCTAATACCAACCAGACAAAGACATTACAAGAAAAGAAAACTACAGACCAATATCTCTCATGAATATAGATGCAAGAATCCTCAACAAAATATTAGCAAATCAAATTTTAAGAGCATAAAAATAATTAAACACCATATGCAAGGCTGGCTCAACATTTGAAAATCAATTAATGGAATCCACCACATCAACAGACTAAAGAAGAAAAATCATATTATCAAATTAATAGATGCAGAAAAAGCCTCTGACAAAATGTAACATGCATTCATGATAAAATCTCTCAACAAACTAGAAATAGAGGGGAACATTCTCAATCTGATAAAGATTATCTACAAAAACTTACAGCTGACATTATACTTAATGGTGAGCCACTCAAAGACTTCCCACTAAGATCAGGTACAAAGGAAGGAAGGAAGACATAAAACTCTCTTTGTTCACAAATGACATGGTCATCTTTGTAGAAAATCTGAAATTATTGGCAAAAAAATCTCCTAGGTCTAATAAATGATTATAGTAAGTTTGCAGGATACAGGTTAATAAACAAAAGTCAATCAGCTTCCTATATACCAACAAAAAACAGGTGGAATTTGAAATTTAAAGCACATTTCCATTTACATTAGTACCCCACAAAATGAAATACTTAGCTATAAATCTAAAAAAATATAATATATACAAGATGTATATGTAATATATACAAGATGTGTAATATATACAAGATGTATATATGAGGAAAACTACAAAACTCTGATGAATGAAATGAAAGAACTGAACAAATGGAGAGATATTCTATGTTTATGAATAGGACAACTCAATACTGTCAAGATGTCAGTTCTTCCCAATTTAATCTACAGATTCAGTGCAATCCCAATGGAAATCCCAGAAAGTTATTTTGTGGATAATGACAAACTGTGGAGAATTGACAAACTGATTCGAAAGTTTATATGGAGAGGCAAAAGACTCTGAATCGCCAACACAATATTGAAGGAGAAGAAGAAAGCTGGAGAACTGACTGTACCTGACTTCAAGACTTAATATGAGGACTTCCCTGGTGGTGCAGTGGTTAAGAATCTGCCTGCCAATGCAGGGAACACAGGTTCAATCCCTGGTCCAGGAAGAGCCCACATGCTGCAGAGCAACTAAGCCCATGTGCCACAAATACTGAGCCTGTGCTCTAGAGCCCGCAAGCCACAACTAAGGAAGCCCGTGCGCCTAGAGCCCGTGCTCCACAACAAGAGAAGCCACCACAGTGAGAAGCCCGTGCACCGCAATGAAGAATAGCCCCTGCTCACTGCAACCAGAGAAAGCCTGCATGCAGCAACGAAGACCCAATGCGGCCAAAAATAAAAAGATAAAACTAAAAAGTAGAAAAGACTTAATATGAAACTAGAATAATCAAGAGAGTATGGGGCTTCCCTGGTGGCGCAGTGGTTGAGAATCTGCCTGCTAATGTAGGGTACACAGGTTCAAGCCCTGGTCTGGGAAGATCCCACATGCCACGGAACAACTAGGCCCGTGAGCCACAACTACTGAGCCTGCGCGTCTGGAGCCTGTGCTCGGCAACAAGAGAGGCCGTGATAGTGAGAGGCCCACGCACCGCGATGAAGAGTGGCCCCCACTTGCCACAACTAGAGAAAGCCCTCACACAGAAACGAAGACCCAACACAGCCAAAAATAAATAAATAAATTTAAAAAGAAAAAAGAAAAGAGAGTGTGATATTGGTGAAAGAATAGACAAATAGATCAATGAAAAAGAACAGAGAGCCCAGAAATAGACCCCCATAATTAAAGTCAACTGATCTTTGGCCAAAGAGTAAAGTCAATTCAGTGAGGCAAAGATAGTTTCTTCAACAAATGGTGCTGGAGCAACAGGACATCCACATGCAAAAAAAATGAATCTAGACACAGACCTTACACCCTTCACCAAAATTAAATCAAGATGGCTCATAGACCTATATATGATGTTGCCTTTTTAGATACAACATCAAAGACACAATCTATAAAAGAAATAATTGACAAGCTGGACTTCCATTAAAATTAAAAAACATATGCTCTGTGAAAGATAATATCAGATGAATTAGAAGATAAGCCACAGACTGAAAGAAAATTTTGCAAAAGACACACCTGATAAATGACTGTTCTCCAAATTATACAAAAACTCTTAAAACTCAACAGTAAAAAAAAAGCCTGATTTTAAAATGTACCAAAGACCTTAATAGACACCTCACAGAAGAAGATATATACATGGCAAATAAGCATATGAAAAGATGCTCCACATCATATGTCATCAGGGAAATGCAAATGAAATCAAGAAACTTATTAGAATGGCCAAAATCTGGAACACTGACAACATCACATATTGGCAAGGATGTGGAGCAACATAACTCTTTCACACATTGCTGATAAGAATCCAAAACGGTAACAGCCACTGTGGAAGACAGTTTGGTGGTTTCTTACAAAACTAAACATATTCTTATCATATAATCCCACAGTTGCGCTCTTTGGTATTAACTCAAAAGAGTTGAAAACTGCATATGGAATAGTCTCTCCAAAAAGTTGAAATGAAGTCTGAGAAAGCTTCTAGATCTAGCTCACAAGAAATACAGTTCACCAAAATGACTCAATAAGAACAAGAAAATATGAATAACTCTATATTTATTAAAGAAACTGAATCCATATACCAAAACCTTTCTACGAAAACAAACAAATATCAGGCCCAGATGCCCACATTGTGAATTCTTTCAAGCATTTAAGAAAGAAATACACAGTTTTATACAAACTCTTTCAGAAAATAGAGGAGGGAACACTTCCCAAATCATATAAAGCCAGTATAATTGATACCAAAATCCTGACAAAGATATTAAAGGAAAAGTAAATTTCAGGGCAATATTCCTCATAACCTGTAAAAATCCTTAACAAAATATTGGCAAATCAAATCCAGCAATATATAAAAAGGTTAATACATTATGACCAAGTGAGGTTTTTCCCAAGGATGAAAATTGGTTTAACATTTGAAAATCAATAAAATTTTCTACATTAACAGTGCATTAAGACAAAGAAGAGAAATTAGAGGCATGCAGACAGGAAAAGAAGTAGTAAAACTGTCTCTATTCATAAACAACATGAAAATCATAAGGGATATGCCAAAAGCCTACTTGAATTAACGAATATATTTAACAAGTTCTCAGGATAGAAGATCAACATATAGAAGGCAATTGTATTTTTCCATACTTGCAAATGAATAATTAGAAAATGATATTATAAAACAATACCATCTGCAATAGCATAAAAACATCAATTATCTAGAAATAAATCTAAGAAATATGTACAAGACTTCAATATCAAAAACTAAGAAACATTACTGAGAGAAATTTTAAAAGACCTGGGTAAACGCATAAATAGGCTATGTAATGGGGTGGTAGAATATTTGCTTTTGCAAAGTGATGGGTCAAGTCTTTTGCCTACTTTTTGCTAGGTTATTTGTCTGTTTTGTATTCATTTTATTATTCTATGAGCCAGTAAACTCAACATCAACAGTCGTCAGAAAAATACAAATTAAAACCATAATAAGATAATAGATCATACAACTAGAATGGCTACAATCGAAAAGACAAATACAAAATTTGGCAAGGACACAGAATAACTGGAACTCTCACACATTGTGGGGTGGGCATGCAAAATGATATAACCACTTAGAAAAGCTATTTGGCAGTTTCTCTTAAATTTTTTACATGCACCTACCCTGTGCTGGGTCAGAATAGTGTGTATTTAACTGTATATTGCTTCCAGGTATTCATCCACTAAAAATGAAAACGTGTGTCAAAAAGCAAAGCAAGACAAAACAAAACCTGTACAAGAATGCGCTTAGCAGTCTTAATTCAAAATAGCCTAAAACTGGAAACAACCCAACATCCATCAACAACAGAATGGATAAACAGATTTTCGTAGATGTATATGATAAAATACTAGCAATAAAAAGGAATGAACTACTGATACATGTAGCAACGTGAATGAATGCCACAAAAACATTTTGTTGAGCAAAAGAAACCAGATGCAAAAAGGCACTATATAAAATCTAAGAACAGGAAAAACTAATGTATGGTGATAAAAACTGGCTGCTTGGAATGGAAGGGGGGATTCATTAGAAAGTATCAAAAAAATTTTTCTGGGATTTGCTGATAGAAATATTGTATATCTTGAGTTGGGTGGTTGTCACACAAGTACACAAAATTGTTAAAACTCATCCAAATGTGCACTTAGGTTCTGGGCATTTTATTGTATATAAGCTACAATATATCTCAATAAAATATGGTTTTCGATTTTAAAAAGCAAGAAAGAGAAACATAAGAGACAAATGAAATAATTACAATTACATAAAATTATCTGGATCCTGATTCTAACAAACACTGAAAAAAAAATCAGGGAAATCTGAACACTGACCTTATATCGATGACAGTAAGGTATTAATGTTAATGTTTTAGAAATGATAAAGGTACAATTGTGTTTAAAAAACACATCCTGGACTTCCCTGATGGCGCAGTGGTTAAGAATCCGCCTGCCAATGCAGGGGACACGGGTTCGAGCCCTGGTCCGGGAAGATCCCACATGACGCGGAGCAACTAAGCCCGTGCACCACAACTACTGAGCCTGCGCTCTAGAGCCTGCGAGCCACAACTACTGAGCCCGTGCACCACAACTACTGAAGCCCACATGCCTAGAGCCCGTGCTCTGCAACAAGAGAAGCCACCGCAATGAGAAGCCTGCGCACCACAACGAAGAGTAGCCCCAGCTCAACACAACTAGAGAAAGCCCACGCGCAGGAACGAAGACCCAATGCAGCCAAAAATAAATAAATAAATTTATCAAAAAAAAAAAAAAAAAAACACACATCCTGGTACAAACATCCAGTCATGGAATCCATAAGTCATGGGAATGTAATGTACAGCATGGTTAATAATAACGTATTGCATATTTTAAAAGTTGTTAAGAGAGCAAATCTTAAAAGCTTTCATCACAAGAAAAAAAATTTTGTAACTATGTATGATGATGGATGTTAACTAGACTTATTGTGGTGATCACTGTAATATATACAAATATTGAATCATTATGGTAAACCTGAAACTAATATAATGTTATATGTTGATTATACCTCAATGAAAAAAAAAGTATGTAAAAGACATGGAATTCAGATGAAATGATAAAGTATCTCAGATTTACAGCAAAATAATCTAGTGAGGGAAATAGGAAGTGAATTAAACCAAGAGTTGATAATTATTAGTGTAGAGTTAAGGGTCCATTAGGGTTCAATACACTATTCTATTTTAGTGTATGTTTGAAGTTTTCTGTAATTAAAAAAAAAAGTTTAAAAAAATTGTATCTAGAGAATGTTAAGTTCCAACTCAGCTAAACAAGTTTCTATGGAGCATCTGTTGCACACCAAGTACCCTGTCTATGCTTGTGTCTACTCCCTTGGTACAGTAAAATACACAACTGATACTCAAATAGTCAAAATGCAGTCTTTGGATCCTAATTTACTCCTAGGGAGTGGCTCAATAACTGATAAGAACAGAGTTCTTGAAGCACTGAAGGCAGTGCTTTCTTATTCCCAGAACTGCACTTTAAAACTCTAAAACCGGCCCGTGGGCCATGACCACTGGGCCTGCACGTCCAGAGCCTGTGCTCCGCAACGGCAGAGGCCACGGCAGTGAGAGGCCCGCGTACTGAAAAAAAACAAACTCTAAAGCCAACATCTTTAGTTACACTTAAAGCCAATAGGTAACTTATGAAGTTTATAGTTCAGCTCTTTACATATGAAGTGATCCAACCATGATGTTGGTAATATCGACATGGAACATGCCTGACATTCAGAATTCAATAGCACATTATATAATGGAGTTCTTTGTAACAGTACTGTTGTGCTTTATTATCTATGTATTATGAAATCAAGAAATTAGAATGTGGAGTTAGCTGGCGTTTTCCATTTTCTTTCTTTTTTTTTCTTGTTTTCTTTGGGGTTGTCTGTCCATTTTATATTAACTTGAGGAACTGTACCACATTGTTCCCATCACAGAGTCCACTTGTCCATTTTACAAGGAAGTTTTAGAGATAAATTCACTTCTGATTGATAAGAATTCAGAGAATGTAGAGTTCCCCTGAAGCCTTTTGAAGGTATGACTAACACACACATTTGCCACAGTAAACAATCTCAGTTTCACAGCTGTTATCTGCCCAAATCTAGAAAGTATAGTAATTTGTTGATCACTAGAATCATCACACATTTGTTTACAGGGATACTATAGCCATCTGTCCTTTGGTAACTAGGAGCAATCTGATATTTCAAATCACACAGATCTCTTTTTCTTCTTTTTGGGCCACATTAGAAATGGGGAGAAGAAAAGTTTCTCTCCCTGCCAGATTTTACAACAGGACCGAGTCTGAGCTGAATAACGCAGAAGCCTCTTGGAGAAGGGCTCCAAGTTAGAGCCACAAAGGGAGGAAGTGCAGTCTTTCATGATTTTGACTACAGGGGGCGTTCATTCTGAAAGGATGGAGAATGGCTGGTTGGCACATCCCAGAGAAACACCGCCCAGTGAAGTCTACAGACCTTTTGAAGCTATGATCCAGGAACCCAGAGAAGCTGCTAGTGTAAACACTGAACCCACCTGGCCCGCCTCAAGCTGATGCAGGTTACTGGAAGCATTCCTCCACCTCCCCATCTCCCCAAAGATAGAATAAGGTCTGTGAACCCCCAAATGTGAGTAACATATTGGTAACTCTAAAACGTACCTTGATTCAAAGCCAGGGCAGGGGCATAAATAACAATTCCAGTATACAAAATCTAGGGGAAAAAAGAAAACCAAATAAATGGTTTATGAATTACAAAATGAAATATTGATATTTTTCTATAAATTTAATTATGAATTAAAACTACAGTTTCAATATACTTAATAAAATTTGCTTGTAACTTGAAAAATGTTATTTAAGTGAAGTTGACTCTCCTTTTCCATTTGTGGTGTGGTCATAGGTCACAAAAATCTTTTATGACCAATTTTGTGTAAAAATATGGACTTTTCATGTTGTGCTTAGTGCAGATAGTCACTGATACATCAATTCAAGTTTGAAATCAATTTTCCTAGATCTAGAACAATTAGAAAGAGAGAAAGAATACAAATTTAAAAGGGGATGCTTCCTCATTCATATGCTTTCAAGCTGTTGTTAATCACTGCATAATTAATTGGGAAAACAGTGAAAATTGTGAAACCTTGTTTGTAAAAGTTTGTATGACCACTAATTAAACAAAAGTGTAAATCTGCCCTAAAATTTCCTGAAAGCCAACAAAAATTCTATTCTACCTTTTTAATATTATTTATTATTTTTCATTCATACACTTAACAAATATTTATTAATCTGGGGTACAACAGTAAGATAAATATGTTCTTTTTTCTCAGAATACCATTTTCATTGCATTTGATCTTTCAAATACATAGAAGCTAATTCTATGATTACTGTATAAAACATATGAAAAAAACATGTTATACAGTAGTTGAATGATTAAATTGCATGAGTGATCTATGGAAGTAAGTCTTTCAAATAGCATATTCTAAAGCTCCCCTCTTTTTGCAAGAATGAACTAGCTTTTCACAGTCATTATTCTGTCCAAGTTAAAGATTTGAAAATGTGACCACAGGCCACCTTCCTAACATTTGTCCCCACTTTTTCATTTCTGTTGGCACTTCTCACAATGATCCAAAGAGTGTCTGAACTCCGCTGTCGAATGAGAGCTACCAGCCTCAGCTCTGTGTCATAATCTCTACCAGACCCCAGAGGGCTCTCTCCTTTTATACTGCAAGTGTTAAGGACAGATACAATTTAAGTTACATAATTTACAAAGATGTAAAATGGAGTCGAGTTAAATAATTGCAAAGGCACTCTGTCCTGCTGTAGCAAATGCTTGGGTAGCTTTTGAATGGAGAAATGGAATTATAAAAACGGATGAGAATGAAAACTCCTTCCTGGACCTCCATTATCAAACTCATTCTTAAAGCACTTAGCTACCAAGAGGAAGATAGATCTAAATGACGTGACAATGATCGTGATAAGCCTCTAGCAGCCTGGATGAAGGGTGGGAAGCATTCTCTGTCACTGATTGCTTGGCAAATCTTTGCTTTCCGTTTGTGCCAAGCAGTAAATCTACACTTGCATATTCTTGAAGTACTGGATTGTGTACTTGGCTTTAAAAACTCCGCCAGAGTGCATGGTTTTGTTGTTTTATATCAATGAGTGCATCAATTGGGTTTTACAGTTCGATTTTTAAAAGAGAGCACTGATTCATTTTTTAAAGTATGCTTTCAAACAAAGAAAATTATTTCCTAATGTCTTCCTATGTCAGTTAATTTTCCTACTAAATTTATTGCTTAACATGTTGCAAAATACTATGAAACATACAACTTGTTTTCCTTTTATTACAATTCCTACTATCAGCTACTACAGTCCCTTCAAATATCTTTGTCATCTCAGTAATGCCCTTACTGTCACTTTGGTGGGGACAGAGGGAGGTGTGAGAGGGAAAAGCATACTTTCCTAAAGTAACGTAAGTGTTGCTTGATCAATATAATATTCCATGTTTACTTAAATCATTCTGTTTTCCCAGGAAGTAATGCATTTGCTGAAACACTGTTTAATGATCTTAAGGATTAATGCTATGTAGTGACAAGTGTTTGTCCTTTTTTGTTTCCTCCTATTTTCAACATCCCTTTTTTATCTGTCATGTATTTACCAAATAAGCTTGACCCAGATGCCCTGTTTAAAAACACTGTACATGAAAAAAAGAGAAAATAAATGAACTGAGGGCTACTTACTGTTTGAACAATGAAGAGGATTACTCCACAGAAACGAATATACTTGTTAAATCGGAGTCCTAAATACTGTTTCCAAAAAAGGAAAAATGGTTAATATGTAAAACTTCTGGACACTTTTTAAAAACCAGCAGCTTAAGAAGTAAAGGAGTTAGAAATTTAAAGCAACTTCATAACTAATTCGTATTCTGCATTCCTATTTCACCGTTATTTTAAATTACATAGAGAAAAATTGACCCTTGCTTTAGAGTACTGTTCAATGGGTTTTAACACAGAACAGCTCCATCACCCACAGGAAACTCCGTCAAAAGTTTCTCCTTTCTTGCTCCTTTGTAGTCAAACTCTCCTCTCACCCCTAAACCTTGGCAATCACTGACCTGTTCTCCATCCCTACGAGTTTTGCCTTTTGCAGAATGTCATACCAATGGAATTATATTCTGCATTTTTAGAATGAGCAAAGTGTTGTCCTCCCCTTTCTCTTGGTATCTACCCAATACATTTCCTTTGATACACTTAGGGAATCAACCCTTTCCCACTTTAGGCAATTGTGGTGGAATTGTCAATCAAGGTGCCCAGCCTCAGCCAAAAGATAGTCACATGACCCACGTTCAGCCAATCAGCTTCTCTTCTCAATGGGTATTTGAATCTTAGAGGCAAGATATAAAGACAGAAAATGATTGGAGCAGAAGCAGGCTGATACTGACAGGGTGGCCTGAAGAGGCTGCCCTCGCTTCTGTCCTTTTCAAAGTCTGTTTGCTCAGCTTTTCCACCTATTCTATGAGCTACTCCCATATCCTTACAATAAAAAATTTTAACTTAAATCAGCCTAAGTAAGTTTCTGTTCAGAGCCAAGCGTGACATCTGCGCTATCTTATAATACACAAGCATACCTCATTTTATTGCACTTTGCTTTTTTGTTCTTCACAGGTACTGCATTTTTTACAAATTGAAGGTTTCTGGCAACCTTGCGTGAAGCAAGTCTATCGGTTCTATTTTCCCAACAGCATTTGCTCACTTCATGTTTCTGTGTCACATTTTGGTAATTCTCGAAATATTTCAAACTTTTCATTATCGTTATATTTGTCATGGTGATCTCTGATCAGTGATTTTTGATGTTACTATTGCAAAAAGATTATGACTTGCTGAAGGCTCAGATGATGATTAGCATTTTTTAGCAATAAGGTACTTTTAAATTATGGTATATGTACATTGTTTTTTAAACATAGAGCTATTGTACACTTAATAGACAACAGCATAGTGTAAACATAACTTTTATATGCACTGGGAAAGCAAAAAATTCCTGCAACTCGCTTTATTACAGTATTCCCTTTATTGTGGTGGTCTGGAACTTAACCTGTAATATCTCCAAGGTATGTCAGTAGTGTGCTTATCTCCAAAATTATATATCAGAATGTATTACAGATTTAGAATCCTAGGATTTTAGAGCTGGAAGGAAGCTGGGGTCCAAGACATTCTTTAACTTGAATATTATTACTACACATAGAGAGAATTCTAAGGCTGACAGTAGTCTTTTCATATAGCAGAAAAAATGAGGAAGGAAAAACTGACATTAGGTAAATATCAGAGGAAAAGACACCAGATATTTTTGCTTCATAATCACAGCTAACATTTATAGAGTTTTTGCTGCATGCCCTGTCCTCCCAACAACTCCATGAGGCAGTTACTATGCATAAGTGCATGTTGGAAACCAGGACACTGGGGCACAGAGAGAATACCAAGGCTGCAACCTAATAATTGTTGGAGACACAATGCAAATCTAGGACCATTTGATGCCAAACTCTGTGCACCTAACCACTCTGTTATTCAAAATAACAAGAAAACTGTCCATGTGTCTAAGATTCATCCAGAGTGAGTGAGTGGCACTGACATAATAGGAACTCCTAAAATAACTGATGAGTAAAGAATATACAATGCAGTGTAGTGAGTGCTCTGGGGCAAGAGTTCCAGCCCTTGTTCCAGCCTTACTCTTTTTTTTTTTTTTTTTTTTTTTTGCGGTACGCGGGCCTCTCACTGCTGTGGCCTCTCCCGTTGCAGAGAACAGGCTCCGGATGTGCAGTCTCAGCAGCCATGGCTCACAGGCCCAGCCGCTCCGCGGCGTGTGGGATCTCCCCGGACCGGGGCACGAACCCGTGTCCCCTGCAACGGCAGGCGGACTCTCAACCGCTGCGCCACCGGGGAAGCCCCCAGCCTTACTCTTGACTCTACGAGCTTGGGACACTCTAAATCTCAATTTCCTCCTTTTGAAAATGTGGATCATAGTAATCATTCTTTCCCCACTTACCTTGCAGGATTTTGGAGACTATCAAATGATGTAAGTGGATGGGGAAATGTTGTAAACTGTTCACTTAAGAGTTAAGACATTAAAAAGCTGGTAACCAAATCCATAGGCCTTGAGAATTTGAATCTCAGTGAATTACATGAGTCGAAATCATCCAAGTATATTTTGGAAGACTTTTTAGAAAACCCAAGAAGTGTCTTGAAGCATGGGAACAGAGCTGTGTTATTTCTTCTGAGTTGTTTTAGTAAAACTCTATTAAAAATAAATGTCCATGAATTGACAGAGAAGTCTTTGCCTTTTCTAGGTACGTGTATCCATACCACTGGAGACTAAAGAAAACTGAAGAGGAAAATGTGATGGAGGTAAGAGTGTAGCAAGTTGAACAAAAATATATATATATATTTTTTTCTTTTTTCCCCCTCTCACAATACTAACTCAAGACAGAACCAAGAATTCTATCACTATCTCAGTGTCGAATGAAAAAAGTGCATAACCTAAAAGTTGAGAATTATGTTTTATTCTGAGGCCTTACTGAGGACTATAGCCCAGGGTGGCAGCCTCTCAGACAGCTCTGAGGGACTGTCCTGAAGAGGTAAGGGAGGAGCCAGGATATATAGGAGTATTTGCTGGGAAACAAAACAAAACAAAACATGTAGTTGAACATCAAAAGATTCCTGCTAATCACAAAGAACTGACGTCTCAAGTTAATGATTTTAGTGCTTTTCTGTGTATGGGAAAATGCAAGAGTCTGAGCTTACTGAAAGCCTTCCTTTCATATACATCTTATCTATCTAGGGCCACTATCCTATTTTTCTCCATCCTGGATTCCTCTCAGGGTGCACCATGGGGGGTGGCTGCAGTGGCTGATGGCTTGGTGGCCACGACATCCTTTGTTTACTGAATGGCAGGGGCAGTCTTTGTCCATCTCAGATACTGGGCTGCTAAAGAAATACCTAAAGATCAAGTCACTGATCAGTAGGCTCAGAGAATAGCTCTAGATTTCTAGACAAAACTACAGAATAACAGCAGGTGTCTATGTTACCAAGCAGGACCCTATGGACCTTCCCGGGACAGACCCCTGCCCCCATGTCCTCTGCCTGCCTCTTGTTTATAGAAGAGCTGTAGTCTTCCAGGCCTCCCCTGAGTCACAAAAGCCTGGGTCAAGAATTAATGATTGAAAGGGTGTGAGCATGTAGTGACAAAGGAGCAGGTGGGCCTGGAGAACTAGTAACAATTCAAAAGTAAATCAGCAATATGGCAGTCACCGAATCTTTAGTTCCTCCCCAAGGTACCAAGATAACAGTATCTGATGCACATTTCCTGAGTTGTTTTACAGATGCTAAAAGCTCCATCAAATGGAA
Source organism: Mesoplodon bidens (assembly GCF_964165515.1). NCBI lineage: Eukaryota > Metazoa > Chordata > Mammalia > Artiodactyla > Ziphiidae > Mesoplodon > Mesoplodon bidens. The sequence goes on along the minus strand of NC_138167.1, from coordinate 77,976,177 downwards.
GAAGTTAATTACTTGATGACCATGAGCATGTAGCCCCAGACCTACTGAAGCCTGAGGACTGATCATGTGAACCCCTGTGACACTGCCCTATTACCTCACCACCAATCTATCAGAGAATTGTGCACAAGGTGGTCACAAACTCTGTGACTTCCCTCCCTCACCTTGCCTTTAAAAATGCTTCCCTAAAACCCACTGGGGAGTTCAGGATTTTTTTTATCATTAGCTGCCCCAGACTAATAATAAAAGCTGCACTTTCCTCCACCGCAACCTGGTGTCAGTAGATTGGCTTCACTGCACATGGACAAGAGGACCCAAGTTTGGGTCAGTAACACCTATAGTCAGTTGAGATCTCTCATAGTCCTCAGTACTTTGAATAACTTAGGGACACTAAGATTTCTATTGAATGTTTTTTAAAAAGAGAGAGAGAGAGAGAGAGAGAGAGAGAGAGAGAGAATCTGGCAATGTAGTTCAAACACATTGATTTTGCTGGATCCAGAAACATCCTGAAGAAACGGTGAATGCAGTTGGGCTCCTGTATATTTCTTCTCTGTGAATCTGGAAGTTGCTATACACCTATCAGGACTACACCTTGAAGGCAGTGATAAATAGATAACACAAATGCTTCTGAACAGCCAATTGTAGCTAACAATCTGGAACTAGGGAAAGATTTCATACTTGCACAAGAATGCCAGGGTATCTCAATGCTGGACTTCTTATTCTGTATAGTTGATTCCACCTCTCAGCATAAAACAAACAAAATATGCCACAAGAAAGTGTTTTCCATGACCAACTGCCAGGGACATAGCATGTTACCTAACTTCCCTGTCCCCAGTGGTCTGGCATCCGCTAGGCGTGGACACCCCCAGTGTGTCCACAACCCCTTGTGTCCTGCACCACATCCTTTTTGCCTGCACCATTCTAAGCTCCGCTCAGGGTTATAACACTCACCGGAGCCTTCAGAAGCAGCCAGTATGCACCACTGCACAGCCTCTAGGCATGTGTCCACTTTGCTTCAGGCTCTCTTGTGTAGCTTAACTTACTCGGAATCTCTGTCTGCAAAATGGGGCTCTCACAGTATAAGAATTATTTTGAGTATTGAGTCAGATAATGTATGTCAAACAGGCAGCCCAGTGCCCAGCCTGTATTAAGCATTCAGTAAACGTTCACTTTTTGCCATTTTTAGCTGGAACCCTGCTAACTTAGCCTCCACCCCTGCAAATGTGTGGGAAATCTGTTTCTGGTTGAGTTAATGTTGCTGACCCAAAGAGGCACACAGGTCAGTGATTATGAGAGGAGCATTCACCTATGGGGACTGAAGTCCTCTTGCCAGGTTCTTCAAACCCTTTCTGGGTTTTGGAGTTAACTACAGATCAGAGCTCACAGACTCAAAATGCCTACAGATCTCATCAGGTAAAATACACCAACTGGATCAGCCAGGCGTTCATATATTACCAGGTTGAAATATTCCTCATATCCATTAAGAAATATGTCCTCTGACATCTCCCTCAAAGCAAGAACTCCCTTCAGTCCTTTCCATTTTCCCTTTTGCATTTTTGATAAAGACCTAAATGCAGATAGATTTCTCTACCATAAGACAGTAACCATGCAGATACAATGAAGAGACCTCAATATAGAAATTAATAGGGAATGACAGCAACAGCTATAAAATGGGGTTCCCATTGCCACAGGGAATGTGAGCCCAGTGTCACTAGTCTTTTAAGTTTCAGAAGAAGTCAGAATCTGGAATTTTATTTGACTTCTCATCATTAAGTGCTAAATTAAAATTTTTTCAAAACACTATAAGGGCCAACAACAACAAAAAAGACCTAAGACTGAGTTTGTCTGGGGTAATCAGTTTGTCACTTTTGAGCAAAACAAAGAAACTCTACCCTGCTCACTTCTGGGGCGATGACTAAACGCTCTCAAACACAATGTCCAGAGTGCAAAGAAGGCAATGCTGCACCAGGGGCACCTCACCCTGCAATGAGTTCATTAGAGCCCAGGCAGTGTGTCACCAACACTTGTTGTGCCTTTGGGGCCCATCCCCAGCACCAGTTGAACCAGCCTCACTAAGAAACCACCATCCAGTGGCTCTGGGTTGGGGCAAACACTACATGAACTCAAGGACAAGGTGGCTGCTGAGAATGAGGCTCGGGGTCCTTGGATAATGGTCTGTTAGAGGGAACACTTCTGCATGTTTGTCCATGGAACTCATGGAACTGGGCCCGACCACTCCTCTAAACTTTTATCCCCCCACCCCGACGCTCCCATTCAACAGCTCTTTAAACTAAACCAAACGTTCACACTATCTTTGCAAAGCCCTTTCTGGCAGACAATTTGAGAAAATTTATAACCAGGGGACCTGTGCAATTGGAAAGATGGTTTCCCTTAATCATCTCTCCACAGAGAAGGCAGAGACGCTTAAGAACTCTGCAGCCAAATTTTCCTAGTGATCCCAAGGGAACAACCTCTACCACCATCACTCCAATACTTATGGTCAACATTTATTCAGCACTTACCCTGTGCCAGACACTATTCTAAATGCTGCCCTTGCATCATCTCATTTAATCCCCCCAACAACCAGATGAGGTAGGTAGTATAATTATTCCCATTTTGAGACTAAGAAAGAGGCACAAAAGGTTAAATAAGTCAGCCAAGGTTACCCAGCTAGTAAGCATAGAATCTGGTCTCAAACATGAGATTCAGAACCTTAACCATGTGGGTGCCTGACTCTCCGTGGAAGGCATGTTTGTGGAGAGGGAAGGAGCGGAGAGTACCCATACTTCCTGGAGAAGTGAGTGGACCGAGGACCCGGAATGAGGGGATTCCTTTCAAGGAGGAGGAGCTGAGACTTACCCTTCCCCAAGATAATAAGTTGAAAAATCTTTCCCCTTGACTTGGAATCAAAGATGTTAAAGCAGAAATGGCCTTACTGAGCACTAGTCCGGATAACTCCGTCTACTCTGGGAGCCTCTCTCTTCCCCTGAGCTCATGCAAGTTAAGTCCCAAGATTATTTTTCGCCTTTACAAGACACCTCTCCCCAAAAGGGGCGGGCAGAAGAGGTGATGGATATGAACGGAGAGAGACTTGGATGTGGTGGAGAGTCTGCCCCCAGGAAAACCCCTCCAGGAGCCTGAAAAGTACTCCCCTCACCCCATCACCTCTCCCTGGGCCCTCCCTCACCCTGTACCTCGTAGGTGCTGGTAACTCCCAGTTTGTAGAATACCGGGAGGAAGACCTCCGCGCTGAGGACCACCACAAGGAAGTAGGTGATGGCAAAGATGCTGAATATGGCCCCAAAACGGTAGACCTCGGAGGGGGTGCCCAGGACGGTGACAGCCGACATGAAACTGGCGCTGAGGGACATCGCCACTGGCACGGCGGTCATCCTGCGGCCGCCCATCAAGAAGTCCCCGGAGGTCTGCTGGCCGCCCCCCGCGAAGGCGTAGTAGATGCCGATGGCGGCCGAGATGAGCAGCATCCCGGCAAACACTACGTAGTCCCACACCACGAAGGTGCCGATGCCCCGCGGTGAGTCCATGGCCGCGCGGTTGCCGGGGCCCTGCGCGTAAACTGGCGGCTCCGCGGCTCGCAGCTGGAGCCGGAGCTTCACCTGCGCGCCCTGCTCTCACTGATTCCCGAGCCGCGCGCGGCGGGCGCGGCGCCCTAAGGGGATTAGAGGCGTCTGGCAGGTGTCGGTCCCCGCCGGCACCCAGCGTCTCGCGAAAGGGGACGGAGGGTACGCTCTGGCAGCAGCCTCTGCGCCCACCGCAGCCAGCAGAGCCCCCCGAAATGGGACTTCGGGGACCCCACCCCCAGGTGCCAGGTCAGGGTGGCTCCCCGAGCGCCGCGGACACCTGGGCAGGTGAGAACTTGAAGCTTCCAGCCGCCTCTGGCGAATCCTCAAGGAGCGCTCAGAGAAAATTTTATCAAGTGGCACCCTAGGGAACGCACTATTTAAATGAGCAGGTGACCTATGGGAGAGGTGGGTCGAAGGGCAATTGTCACGCCTTTATTTATTTATTTTTAACATCTTCATTGGAGTATAATTGCTTTACAATGGTGTGTTACTTTCTGCTTTACAACAAAGTGAATCAGCTATACTTATACATATATCCCCATATCTCTTCCGTCTTGCATCTGCTTCCCACCCTCCCTATCCCACCCGTACAAATACCGTATGCTAACACGCCTTTACTTTTAGCTTTCCAGTTCAACAGACCGGGTCCTTACGGAAAGATACACCTGGAATTTTTCAATTGCCTTATGTGACAAATTGATGGGCGATTCGGGTGACAGTGTGCAGTGAGCTGAGGACCCAGTCCTTAGGCACGTAAGCAGTTACAAAGGACAGGAACAAGCCTGTGCTACTGGTTGCCTGCGCTTTCATTCAACAAACAATTTTGATTCCCAACAGTCTCTGCTACAAATGATAGTTGCTATAATATCAGAAATACCTACTATTTAATGAGCCTTACCATGTGACATATAACACGCTTGGCACCTTGTACATTAACTAGTGTAATTCTTACAATTACCCTTGGTATAGAAATCATCTCCATTTTTCAAATAAGGAAGCTGGCCAAAACACTTTCCCAAGGAAACGGTAGAGATTAAGATTTTTAATCCAGGTCTGTTACAGAATTTGTTCTCTTAATCACAATGCTATACCTTTGTAGAGTACAAATGTAGACACATGTTAAATGTAGGCACAAATATGTACACCTAAATGAAGATACCTGAAAGCATATGAAGACAAGATCATTTGCAGTAGTAGCACTCAGTGTTTTAAGTGGCTTGTCTTGAAATATTACTAACAACATGAGTCATGCCTGTAAAGCAATGTGATCCTCAGGTTTTTCTTCTAAAATAGGCCCTCTGGCCAAATAAGCCCTGGCATAGGTATATTTCAAGCCATCCTTGTTCATCTTCATACATCTTTATAATTTACCTGTTGACCCTTGGTAAACAACCCACAGAATGCATTTAGCCCAGCCTACTATGTGAAGAAAGCTATATCAGACTTTATTTTTTTGTAAACTGACGTTATGTGTATAACACTTTTGAAAGGAAATAAAGAAGGAAATATAAGCTAAATCCAAGTGATTTAATTATTTAAACAATTACATGGTTTGGAATTATGTCCCAACTGTGTGAAATTTACTATGTTTGCACTTATTATGACTCTCTTGGACAGAGACAGTATTTTCTCCTACTGTCACCGCCTGGAGCTCAAACTCTCACCATGAAACAGCACCATAAAAGTTATAGCATCCACTACATCTGGGGTTCTTCCATCTCCACACAAACTATTGTGCTTTACTTTACGACCCCTCCCAAGATTCACTGTGTGCTGCCAGTGTACTCTACCCCATTAGCATCCTGCCAGAGGATTAAGTGAGATGATATGTTCTCCGGAGATGATGGCCTCTGATTGCACGGAGAGAGAGGCATTTTGGTGGAAAACACCCAGACAACAGAGGGTTGGCTGTCCAATTCTCTGATGATGGGAGATGTTATGACTTTGAACCCAGCATAGTAGTAGTAGTTGTGGGGAGGACAAGTGGTCTTCCCACCTACTTTTAGGGAGACATTTCCTTTTCAAAATGGACCACGATGCATGTTTTTAGTCCAGTTAAATGTGACTTCCTAGCAATTCATCCTACATTTTCTGGCCCTTGACCAGCTCTCAGACATCTTTTCCTACCACTTCTTTTCTCCATTTACTCTACTCCAGCCACATTATCTTCTCACTGTTCCTGGAACATGTCAAGCCTGTTTCTGTCTCAGGGCCTTTGCATGTGTTGCAGCCTCTGCCTTGAATGCTCTTCTTCCAGATATCACCATGACGCCGACCTTCACTTCATTCAGGTCAAATGTCATCTCCTCCAAAAACCTTCCCTGCCCATTCCACCTATCGCTTTCTACTCCCCTTACCTTGTTGTTGTTGTTGTTGTTGTTTAATATACAAATACACTCTGACATAATTCTTTGTTTATCTTGTTTGTAGTCTGTCTTCTCCCGCTGGAATAGAAGCCCCATGAAGGCAGGGACTTTCTCTTTCTTTTGTTCATCACTATACTCCCTGGGTCTAAAACCTGGTACATGGCAGTTATTTTTAAAAATATTTGTTGAATATGTGAATAGACAAAGGAAGGGATTATTAGGAAATTCTCTCAAATAAATTGACTCAGTCTTGGGTTTTTTGTTTTTGTTTTTGTTTTTGCGGTACGTGGGCCTCTCACTGTTGTGGCCTCTCCCATTGCGGAGCACAGGCTCCGGACACGCAGGCTCAGTGGCCATGGCTCACGGGCCCAGCCGCTCCACGGCATGTGGGATCTTCCCAGTCCGGGGCACGAACCCGTGTCCCCTGTATCGGCAGGCGGACTCTCAACCACTGTGCCACCAGGGAAGCCCAGTCTTGGTTTTTAATGTTGCAAATTTCATCTTTTTTCTGTGTTTCATAGACATTTTGGAGGAAAAATGAGCGAAGCTACATCAGGAACTACTTTTTATTTTAAAGCTACATTTAGACCTACAGCAGTTGTCTTTAATTTATCATTATGTTTTCTTTACCCATTTTATCAATTAATATTGCATTTGGCTGAGAACAACAGGAACCAAAATAACGATGGTGTAAGCAAGATAAATGTTTACTTCTCTTTCACACTTAAAGATGTCCAAAGATAAGTAGCTGAGGATGGAGGTGGGGAGAGGGGTGAGGCTACATGAAATGATTTGGGATCCAAACTCCTCTCTTACAGTTCTACCATCTTCAGATTTGATTTCCATCTCAGCAAGAGGAAGGAAAGGGCTGCTTAGGGTATGTCCACATCCTTCAAGGACATTTCCCATCAATTTTATGTGACAGTTCCACTTATATCTCATTGAATAGAACTTAGTCACATGGTCACATCTAGTTTCCAGAGAGGCTGGGAAATGAAGTCTTTGTGCTAAGGGGCCACGGGCCAAACTAAATTTGGGGGCCCTACTTCTAAAGAAGAACAGGAGAATAGACACTGGGGGATGACAAGCAGTCTCTGCCACATCTAACTTAACCACAACCTTCACCAAACAAACTTCTTTCTCAGAGTTTCCCAGGAATTTTTACTATTTCCCCATGGGTCATCCTTAGCTGACAAAGTTAGAAGTCCTCAGGTTTAAAAACACAAATCAACTATGCCAATGACTAGTTCCTACCTTACCCTTCTCTACTTAAAGTTGATAGTCTCTGGTTTTTCCTCTTGTTTTGACAAACAGCTATTCTCTCCTCAAGAAACCACTCAGAAGACCCCTAACACTAGGGCCACATAGAAGCAGACAGGAGCACGAGTGAAGTGGCTGATTCAGAATGGGGGACACAGAGGGACGCTGCAGTGCCCAGTCACAGCGGGCTACCCCTTACTCAGTTGCTCACAGCCCTTGAAGAAAGCATTTCTCAAGTGCATTTTGACATGTGATCTGCTGGTTTTATAATCAATATGCATTGATTTTAGGAACACACTTAGTACACAGGATGTTGTAAAGTCAAAGCTCATTAAGATTAGGTACAGGCACTATCCCCAACTGTCTTGTTATACAAACTACATCCTTTTAAGGAAGAGTCATGGCTGCAATAGGAAACACTTCCCGTGATACACAGAATGTTGCAATGACATCTGTTGTAATGGGATTATATTTGTGTCAGACACTTGCTGAAGGAAGGACAGGATTTCAAGCTCACAGAAGCTCTAAATACAAGGCTATGATAAAGATTGGTTTGGGGGACTTCCCTGGTGGAGCAGTGGTTAAGAATCCGCCTGCCAATGCAGGGGACACGGGCTCAAGCCCTGGTCTGGGAAGATTCCACATGCCGCGGAGCAACTAAGCCCATGCACCACAACTACTGAGCCTGCACTCTAGAGCCCATGAGCTACAACTACTGAGCCCACGTGCTGCAACTGCTGAAGGCTGCATGCCTAGAGCCTGTGAACCACAACAAAGAGAAGCCACTGCAATGAGAAGCCCATACACCACAACGAAGAGTAGCCCCCGCTCGCTGCAACTAGAGAAAGCCTGAGCATAGCAACGAAGACCCAATGCAGCCAAAAAATAAATTAAAAAAAAAAGATTGGTTTGGGAACAAATAATATTTAAAATTATTAACAAGTCAGCAGTTAAGAAAGTTACATGAGCTGCCTTCAAGTTTAAAACATTATTGTCTTGTTGCCTAAAAGTTACTTTAGTTTATAAACCAGATCCCTCCCTAAATAAGGTAAATAATATTAGCTATAGGGTAGAAGGTCTCACATTTTTTGTTTCTCTCCAGACCTTTCCTACTGAGTTCACTTTTATCCCTCTCACTAATCAGTGTACTTATAAACATATAAAAATACATAATAAGCTTATTCATGCAATGCCTTATAACTGCACAGTTCATTCAGGTTTTAGAAGTATATTCACATTTAATATTTTGTGAAAAATAGAAACTTAAACCACAATAGGTTTATATTACACCTTTTTCCCAGTCCCATTTATGGTATGTTTTTAAAATTTGGCAAAATAAACTTTTTCCCCAGAAAAGTAATCGGTGGCCCTGAAAATTGGTGGCCTGCTACATCTGAAGGCCCTAGATATAGATGGCCAACAGAGCCAAACAGGTTTCCTTGGAGTGAAATAATGTTTGGTATTCCTATTACTCACCTCACACTGCTGGGAACATGTTTATTTACCATTTATCCCAAGGAAATAAGAAATTTATATTGAAAATTATAGCACTGTATTATTAGTTGCTTCACACATCCTTTTGTCTTCTGTAGAAATATAGGAGTTTTTCTGAATGGCCTCTTTAATTTTTTTTAAAGCAGAGTAGCTAGGGAGGTCAATGAGAACAGACTGACACTTGCTGGTAATTATGCTCAAGTGGAAAAACGACCTAGAATGTGCTGACATGTGTCATAGCTCATGCGAGGAACTCAAACCTTCACAAGAAGACAACCATCCCCACTCACCTTGGCACATGCCTCCCCCCTAGTTTTCTCTCCCATCTATGGTTCTGTATAATTGCTCTCACCCCCACCTCCTCCTGGGTGAGATGGGTGATAGAGTCTCACCCATCATTAAAGGTGGACTCAAGACTTCCGGGTAAGATGGTGGAAGAGTAAGACGCGGAGATCACCTTCCTCCCCACGGATACACCAGAAATACAGCTACACGTGGAACAACTCCTACAGAACACCTACTGAACGCTGGCAGAAGACCTCAGACCTCCCAAAAGGCAAGAAACCCCCCACATACCTGGGTAGGGCAAAGCGGAGAGATCCCCACACAGAGGATCGGTGCCGAGCGGCACTCACCAGCCCGAGAGGCTTGTCTGCTCGCCCGCCGGGGCGCGCAGCGCTGGAAGCTGAGGCTCGGGCTTCGGTCAGAGCGCAGGGAGAGGACTGGGGCTGGCGGCGAGAACTCAGCCTGAAGGGGGCTAATGTGCCACAGCTAGCCGGGAGGGAGTCCGGGAAAACTCTGGAGCTGCCGAAGAGGCAAGAGACTTTTTCTTCCCTCTTGGTTTCCTGGTGCGCGAGGAGACGGGATTAAGAGCGCTGCTTAAAGGGGCTCCACAGACGGGTGCGAGTCGCGACTGAAAGCGCGGAGCCCAGTGACGGGCGGGGGACGCTGGGGCTGCTGCTGCCGCCGCCAAGAAGCCTGTGTGCGAGCGCAGGTCACTGCCCACACCGCCCTTCCGGGAGCCTGTGCAGCCTGCCACTGCCGGGGTCCCAGGACCCAGGGGCGGCTTCCCTGGGAGAACGCACGGCGCGCCTCGGGCTGGTGCAACGTCACGCCGACCTCTGCCGCCGCAGGCTCGCCCCGCACTCCGTGCCCCTCCCTCCCGCCCGGCCTGAGTGAGCCAGAGTCCCCGAAGAGGCTGCTCCTTTAACCCTGTCCTGTCTGAGCGAAGAACAGACGCCCTCCGGCGACCTACACGCAGAGGCGGGGCCAAATCCAAAGCTGAGACCCAGGAGCTGTGAGAACAAAGAAGAGAAAGGGAAACCTCTCCCAGCAGCCTCAGAAGCAGCGGATTAAAGCTCCACAATCAACTTGATGTACCCTGCATCTGTGGAATACATGAATAGACAACACATCATCCCAAATTGAGGAGCCCGGAGTCAGTGCTGTGCCTCTGAGGTGGGAGAGCCAACTTCAGGACACTGGTCCACAAGAGACCTCCCAGCTCCACATAATATCAAACGGCAAAAATCTTCCAGAGATCTCCATCTCAACACCAGCACCCAGCTTCACTCAACGACCAGCAAGCTACAGTGCTGGACACCCTAAGCCAAACAACTAGCAAGACAGGAACACAACGCCACCCATTAGCAGAGAGGTGGCCTAAAATCATAAAAAGTCTGCAGACACTCCAAAACACACCACCAGACGTGTACCTGCCCACCAGAAAGACAAGATCCAGCCTCATCCACCAGAACACAGCACTAGTCCCCTCCACCAGGAAGCCTACACAACCCACTAAACCAACCTTAGCCACTGGGGACAGACACCAAAAACAACGGGAACTACGAAACGGCAGCCTGCAAAAAGGAGACCCCAAACACAGTAACATAAGCAAAATGAGAAGACAGAAAAACACACAGCAGGAGAAGGAGCAAGATAAAAACCCACCAGATCTAACAAATGAAGAGGTAATAGGCAGTCTACCTGAAAAAGAATTCAGAATAATGATGGTAAAGATGATCCAAGATTCTATTTCCCAGATCCAAAATCTTGGAAATAGAATAGACAAAATGCAAGAAACAGTTAACAAGGACCTAGAAGAACTAAAGATGAATCAAGCATCGATTAAAAACACAATACATGAAATAAAAAATACTCTAGATGGGATCAATAGCAGAATAACTGAGGCAGAAGAACGGATAAGTGAGGTGGAAGATAAAATAGTGGAAATAACTGCTGCAGAGCAAAATAAAGAAAAAAGAATGAAAAGAACAGAGGACAGTCTCAGAGACCTCTGGGACAACATTAAACGCACCAACATTCGAATTATAGGGGTTCCAGAAGAAGAAGAGAAAAAGAAAGGGACTGAGAAAATATTTGAAGAGATTATAGTTGAAAACTTCCCTAATATGGGAAAGGAAATAGTTAATCAAGTCCAGGAGGCACAGAGAGTCCCATACAGAATAAATCCAAGGAGAAATACGCCAAGACACATATTAATCAAACTGTCAAAAATTAAACACAAAGAAATCATATTAAAAGCAGCAAGGCAAAAACAACAAATAACACACAAGGGAATCCCCATCAGGATAACAGCTGATCTCTCAGCAGAAACTCTACAAGCCAGAAGGGAGTGGCAGGACATAATTAAAGTGATGAAGGAGAAAAACCTGCAACCAAGATTACTCTACCCAGCAAGGATCTCATTCAGATTTGATGGAGAAATTAAAAGGTTTACAGACAAGCAAAAGCTGAGAGAGTTCAGCACCACCAAACCAGCTTTACAACAAATGCTAAAGGAACTTCTCTAGGCAAGAAACACAATAGAAGTAAAAGACCTACAATAACGAACCCAAAACAATTAAGAAAATGGGAATAGGAACATACATATCGATAATTACCTTAAATGTAAATGGACTAAATGCTCCCACCAAAAGATACAGATTGGCTGAATGGATACAAAAACAAGACCCATATATATGCTGTCTACAAGAGACCCACTTCAGACCTAGAGACACATACAGACTGAAAGTAAGGGGATGGAAAAAGATATTCCATGCAAATGGAAACCAAAAGAAAGCTGGAGTAGCAATTCTCATATCAGACAAAATAGACTTTAAAATAAAGACTACTAGAAGAGACAAAGAAGGACACTACATAATGATCAAGGGATCTATCCAAGAAGAAGATATAACAATTGTAAATATTTATGCACCAAACATAGGAGCACCTCAATACATAAGGCAAATACTAACAGCCATAAAAGGGGAAATCGACAGTAACACACTCATAGTAGGGGACTTTAACACCCCACTTTCACCAATGGACAGATCATCCAAAATGAAAATAAATAAGGAAACACAAGCTTTAAATGATACATTAAACAAGATGGACTTAATTGATATTTATAGGACATTCCATCCAAAAACAACAGAATACACATTTTTCTCAAGTGCTCATGGAACATTCTCCAGGATAGATCATATCTTGGGTCACAAATCAAGCCTTGGTAAATTTAAGAAAATTGAAATCGTATCAAGTATCTTTTCCGACCATAACGCTATGAGACTAGATATCAATTACACGAAAAGAGCTGTAAAAAATACAAACACATGGAGGCTAAACAATACACTACTTAATAACGAAGTGATCACTGAAGAAATCAAAGAGGAAATTAAAAAATACCTAGAAACAAATGACAATGGAGACACGACGACCCAAAACCTATGGGATGCAGCAAAAGCAGTTCTAAGAGGGAAGTTTATAGCAATACAATCCCACCTTAAGAAACAGGAAACATCTTGAGTAAACAACCTGACCTTGCACCTAAAGCAATTAGAGAAAGAAGAACAAAAACATCCCAAAGTTAGCAGAAGGAAAGAAATCATAAAAATCAGATCAGAAATAAATGAAAAAGAAATGAAGGAAACGATAGCAAAGATCAACCAAACTAAAAGCTGGTTCTTTGAGAAGATAAACAAAATTGATAAACCATTAGCCAGACTCATCAAGAAAAAAAGGGAGAAGACTCAAATCAATAGAATTAGAAATGAAAAAGGAGAAGTAACAACTGACACTGCAGAAATACAAAAGATCATGAGAGATTACTATAAGCAACTCTATGCCAATAAAATGGACAACCTGGAAGAAATGGACAAATTCTTAGAAATGCACAACCTGCCAAGACTGAATCAGGAAGAAATAGAAAATATGAACAGACCAATCACAAGCACTGAAATTGAAACTGTGATTAAAAATCTTCCAGCAAACAAAAGGCCAGGACCAGATGGCTTCACAGGCGAATTCTATCAAGCATTTAGAGAAGAGCTAACACCTATCCTTCTGAAACTCTTCCAAAATATAGCAGAGGGAGGAACACTCCCAAACTCATTCTACGAGGCCACCATCACCTTGATACCAAAACCAGACAAGGATGTCACAAAGAAAGAAAACTACAGGCCAATATCACTGATGAACATAGATGCAAAAATCCTCAACAAAATACTAGCAAACAGAATCCAACAGCACATTAAAAGGATCATACACCATGATCAAGTGGGGTTTATTCCAGGAATGCAAGGATTCTTCAATATATGCAAATCAATCAACGTGATACACCATATTAACAAATTGAAGGAGAAAAACCATATGATCATCTCAATAGATGCAGAGAAAGCTTTCGACAAAATTCAACACCCATTTATGATAAAAACCCTGCAGAAAGTAGGCATAGAAGGAACTTTCCTCAACATAATAAAGGCCATATATGACAAACCCACAGCCAGCATCGTCCTCAATGGTGAAAAACTGAAACCATTTCCACTAAGATCAGGAACAAGACAAGGTTGCCCACTCTCACCACTCTTACTCAACATAGTTTTGGAAGATTTAGCCACAGCAATCAGAGAAGAAAAGGAAATAAAAGGAATCCAAATTGGAAAAGAAGAAGTAAAGCTGTCACTGTTTGCAGATGACATGATACTATACATAGAGAATCCTAAACATGCTACCAGAAAACTACTAGAGCTAATCAATGAATTTGGTAAAGTTGCAGGATACAAAATTAATGCACAGAAATCTCTGGCATTCCTATATACTAATGATGAAAAATCTGAAAGTGAAATCAAGGAAACACTCCCATTTACCATTGCAACAAAAAGAATAAAATATCTAGGAATAAACCTACCTAAGGAGACAAAAGACCTGTATGCAGAAAATTATAAGACACTGATGAAAGAAATTAAAGGTGATACAAATAGATGGAGAGATGTACCATGTTCTTGGATTGGAAGAATCAACATTGTGAAAATGACTCTACTACCCAAAGCAATCTACAGATTCAATGCAATCCCTATCAAACTACCACTGGCATTTTTCACAGAACTAGAACAAAAAATTTCACAATTTGTATGGAAACACAAAAGACCCCGAATAGCCAAAGCAATCTTGAGAACGAAAAATGGAGCTGGAGGAATCAGGCTCCCTGACTTCAGACTATACTACAAAGCTACAGTAATCAAGACAGTATGGTACTGGCACAAAATCAGAAAGATAGATCAATGGAACAGGATAGAAAGCCCAGAGATAAACCCACGGACATATGGTCACCTTATCTTTGATAAAGGAGGCAGGAATGTACAGTGGAGAAAGGACAGTCTCTTCAATAAGTGGTGGTGGGAAAACTGGATAGGGACATGTAAAAGTATGAGATTAGATCACTCCCTAACACCATACACAAAAATAAGCTCAAAATGGATTAAAGACCTAAATGTAAGGCCAGACACTATAAAACTCTTAGAGGAAAACATAGGCAGAACACTCTATGACATAAATCACAGCAAGATCCTTTTTGACCCACCTCCTAGAGAAATGGAAATAAAGACAAAAATAAACACATGGGACCTAATGAAACTTCAAAGCTTTTGCACAGCAAAGAAAACCATAAACAAGACCAAAAGACAACCCTCAGAATGGGAGAAAATATTTGCAAATGAAGCAACTGACAAAGGATTAATCTCCAAAATTTATAAGCAGCTCATGCAGCTCAATAACAAAAAAACAAACAACCCAATCCAAAAATGGGCAGAATACCTAAATAGACATTTCTCCACAGAAGATATACAGACTGCCAACAAACACATGAAAGGATGCTCAACATCTTTACTCATTAGAGAAATGCAAATCAAAACTACAATGAGATATCATCTCACACCAGTCAGAATGGCCATCATCAAAAAATCTAGAAACAATAAATGCTGGAGAGGGTGTGGAAAAAAGGGAACACTCTTGCACTGCTCGTGGGAATGTGAATTGGTACAGCCGCTATGGAGAACGGTATGGAGGTTCCTTAAAAAACTACAAATAGAACTACCATATGACCCAGCAATCCCACTACTGGGCATATACCCTGAGAAAACCATAATTCAAAAAGACACATGCACCCCAATGTTCATTGCAGCACTATTTACAATAGCCTGGAGATGGAAACAACCTAAGTGTCCATCATCGGATGAATGGACAAAGAAGATGTGGCACATATATACAATGGAATATTACTCAGCCATAAAAAGAAATGAAATTGAGCTATTTGTAATGAGGTGGATAGACCTAGAGTCTGTCATACAGAGTGAAGTAATTCAGAAAGAGAAAGACAAATACTGTATGCTAACACATATATATGGAATTTAAGAAAAAAAAATGTCATGAAGAACATAGGGGTAAGACAGGAGTAAAGACAGAGACCTACTAGAGAATGGACTTGAGGATATGGGGAGGGGGAAGGGTAAGCTGTGACAAAGTGAAAGAGCGGCATGGACATATATACACTACCAAACGTAAGGTAGATAGCTAGTGGGAAGCAGCCGCATAGCACAGGGAGATCAGCTCGGTGCTTTGTGACCGCCTGGAGGGGTGGGATAGGGAGGGTGGGAGGGAGACGCAAAAGGGAGGGATATGTATAACTGATTAAATTTGTTATAAAGCAAAAAATTTAAAAAATTTAAAAAAAGACATAAAAAATAAAAAAAAATAAAAAAATAAAAAGGTGGACTCAATTTTCAACATTCTTCATGAAATATTTCACTATTCCTAATCCTACCAGCCCACAACCAGATGTACTCTCTCCCTGTCTTGAGCATTTTTACCATGTTTGTACTGCATTTTTGGCCTTCATACTGGTATGGTCTTGTAGTCGTTTTAATCAAGGCTATTAATGCAGGATAATCTCACAGATTCCATGAGTCCAAAAGCAGAAACTAGGAAGCCACTCTACATACCTGCTTCATTTTCCCCTCTCTCTCCAGATGGGTTTTCTCTGCACTGCCACAGTTATGGGGCCAGAAATGTCCAAGCCAGTGCTTATATGCCCTTAATTCAGTAAACAACAGAGGTTGATTAGCACCTTTGAATTTTAATTTTCAATCCCTTGGAGAGGAAATCTGATTGGTGCAGCTTGGGTCCCATGTCTCTGGACCCCAATCTCATCAGCAGTGGCCAGAAGGGCAGGGTTCCCATTGTGGCTGTACAGATTCACCCTGAGAGTGGGGAAGGGGGACTAGTTTCCCATATGGGAGGTGGTGAGCTGGTGAGCTGCTCTGAAAGGTGCCTCCTCTATCAAACATCTATGCCATTTTGTTATCTCCTGTGAGAGTAAAATAAGCTCCTTGGGAAAAGGGACTGGGCTTGCTCATCGTCATAAATCCCCACAACCCAGCACTGCTTGTTGCCTAAAAGAAAATGCTAAACATGCTGTCGTATTGACTCTACTTTACCGTGCTTGTCAGCATTAAGATTTTTGCCTGCTTTCAAGATGGAGGAAGAAGCCACGAGCCAAGGAATACAGGTTGCCCCTAGGAGCCGGAAAGGGCAAGAAAACAGGTTCTCTGGATAAGAGGAGCGGCTGTAACAACACCCTGATTTTAACCCAGTAAGACCCATGTCAGACTTCTGACCTGCAGAACTGTAAGATAATAAATATTTGTTCTTTCAAGCCACTCAAAAAAAATAAATAAAAGAATTTCCCAAGAATTTCTAAAAGTGAAGTTTGGAAACCTGAGAGTGATCTAATTGGATCTTGAAATCATCATACCAAGTTATTTTTCTTGCTGACAGATTTGCAACAGATATAACAAGATTTCATTTAACTTCTATTAAACCTAGGTGCAGTAAACGTATTATACTTAATGTTGATGACTCTAAAGACAGATCTATATTAATTAGATCAACAAACTTAAACTAACCTTAATATCAGGTATTAACTTAATAGAGTATTTCCCTGTTCATGTGAACTTGAAACTCATTTTGTCTAGCTTCTTTTATATTTACTTTGTAAGCACTTAAAGTCAATTAAATAGAGCTCTTTATAAATTCAATTTTTTTTTTTTTTTTTTTTTTTTCTGGTACGCGGGCCTCTCACCGTTGTGGCCTCTCCTGTTATGGAGCACAGGCTCCGGACGCGCAGGCTCAGCGGCCATGGCTCACGGGCCCAGCCACTCCGCGGCATGTGGGATCCTCCCGGACCAGGGCACGAACCCGTGTCCCCTGCATCTGCAGGCGGACCCTCAAACACTGCGCCACCAGGGAAGCCCTACAAATTCAATTTTGATAATACTTTCCAAAGGCAGAGATATCTCATGTGTATAATGTGTACACAGACATATAAACAAACAATACTAGAGATCTCATAGCGTCACTTGAAAAAACTCAGTTATGAATGGGGTATTACAATACAAACTTACTAGCTTACAAAGAACAGTTGGAATACATTAAAGTTGCTTGCTCAGATGACTAAGGCTTTACTATTTGTTCTTGACTCTTATGAAGCTTATGAATTAAAGTTTGGCTGAGGGAGCATTCCTAGCAGTTTTGAGGGTTTTTTTTTTAAATGTTATTCCTGTATCCCTTTTTTTCTTCAGTTCCAAGCAATATAGTTTGATTAGATAAGCTCCAGAGATCCCAGGTAGATCATTTACATCTCAAAGGCACAGGAAGAGAAATGCAAATTCCTCCTTTAACCAATACAAAACCTAGCCATCTCAGGCTATTTTCAGGGAACTTTCTTTTTTTTTCCAGTTCCCAAATATCCACTTCAGTTTAAACAAATAACAGTAATAGACAATAATACATATCATCTGCTCACATTCGCATGCCTCACTTTCAGCAAAACCAGGAAGAGAAAAAGGGATTGAACTCAGGTACCGAGACACTCATTCACACACACACACACACCCTCAAGATAAAAGCAATTGCAAAAGACCAACTTTGATGTAATAGCCGAGCCCTTAAGGGCTTTTGCTCTCCAGATCTCAGAGAGTATAGAGGCATTTTCTTTCATTTAGGGAGCATAGCTAAAGATCTCCTAGTTTTGCAAATATACCCCAGGGGACTGTAAGATGGAACAGAGCTCTGATCGTCCATACTTAATTACTCACGGCCAGTGTTATCAAATATCAAGCAAACAGCAATTCAGATCGGTCTCTCAGGGTCACAGTTCCCTAGCCCCAAAAGGAAGATTCCCAACCGATGCCCCATAAGTCCAAAAGGAGAGAATGCCAACCAATGCCCCATAGGAGATGAAGCTGAATGAAGGACCAAGGCTAGTTCACAAGGGAAAAGCCCAATGCTCTGCCTCGGGTGAAACTAATGCAACAGGGAAGGATACCCTGGGGTCATCACACACGAACCCCATTATTCTCCAAAGACGTCTCAACTGGTCAATGCAAGTACTCACACACAAACATATGGTCCCACAAACAAAGGATCAGACGATGCATGGTCCAGAAATTCCACGTTCATTCCCAGACGGAGGCTCCAGAGCAGCCTGGCTCCTGAAAGAGGATGGACCATGAGTGGCTCACCCCAAAATGATACACACAAAAACACAAACCACTAAGCTACGGTCACAAAGACAGAAAATCTGAGGAGGTATAGTCTAAAATTCCGCTTCCACTCCCAGACGGAGGCCTCCAAACAGATTGGCCCGGCTCTCAAAAGAAAGTGGACCCAGTGGCTCACTTCCCGCAAGGGAAGCAGCCCAGATGCAGTGGAGAGAATTCCCAGCCTGCGCAAGCTGGAGTGACTCACCCAAGGACACCGAATGTGGACTGCGGCTCCAGACGTTTCTCGGCTCCAAACAGCCTCGTGCCATGGGCGGCCGGCGCCTGTTGGGGACAGTGCCTCCAAGATTTCCTGAGCGAAATGGGCTCTGGCAGCTGCTGGAGGCTCAGGGAAGGGGCTGCCCTCTGCTGGGGTCGACCTGCCACGGGCACAGACTCCTCGGCTGGCTTCGCCAAAATTGTTAGCGCAAGTTTGTGTGCCCGACGCACAGTGAGGCCAAACAAACCGAAACGTTGGAGTTTGGAGCAAAGAAAGGTTTATTGCAGGGCCCTGCAAGGAGATGGGTGGCTCATGCCCTAAAAAGCCCCGAGCTCCCTGAAGGGTTTCTGCAAAGCATTTTTAAAAGCCAGGTGGGTGGGGCGGGGCGTCACAGGGGATGTGATCAGCTCGTGCACAATTCTCTGATTAGCTGATGGTGAGGGAACAGGGTGGTATCACAGGGGTTCACATTGTCAGTCCTTAGGCTCCAGGAGGCCTGGGCCTGTGTGCTTATGGTCATCAAGTAGTTAACATCTTCCATTTGGTGAGGGGGGTTTCACATCTGTAAAACAACTCAGGAAATGTACATCAAATACTGTTATCTAGGTACTTTGGAGAGAAGCTAAAGCAGAGGATATGGGGGAAAGGCCTGTCCTGGGAAGGCCCCACAGTGTCCTGTTCGGTTACACTTCCACCTAGGAACACTGAGTAAAGTTGGGAATTTAAAGCAGTACAAGAGTCAGTGCTGCCGACTGAAGAAAATGCACAACCTGAAAGTTGAGAATTATGTTTTATTCAGCAGACATACTGAGGACTTAAGCCTGGGAGATAGTCTCTCAGATAGCTCTGAGGAACTGCTCTGAAGAGGTAAGGGAGGAACCAGGATATATAGGAGTCTTTACAACAAAAACCAAGTAGTCAGAACATCAAAAGATTACTGTTAATTAAAGAAAGCCAGACATCCCAAGTTAATGCATTTAGTGCTTTTCTATATATGGGAAGATGCAAGAGTCTGGGCTTACTGAAATCACTCCTTTGGTATACACCTTAACTATCTAGGGCCAGTATCCTGTTTTTCTCCATCCTGAATCCCCTCAGGGTGCACCGTTGGGGGGTGGCTGCAGTGACAGATGACTTACTACATCCTTTGTTTACTGATGTGGCAGGTGACATTCATCATCCACAGGGGTCACCACAGGGCTTGAGGTGGGAGAGGTGTAAATGACTCAGAACTACTCCCACAGGTCTTCTTTTATTTTGTTTCTTATCTGAGTTTCACTCTAACCAACTCAGTGTAATCAATTCTGAGTTGCAGTATTAGGTACTTGATTAGGTGATAGGATCAACCAGCTCAATAAATTTAGTAGGAGGAGTTTTATCTGATGCCCTAGTGTGCTTCCTGTTAGGGAATGAGGGCTATGAAACTCCTTATGTTTCTGTTTTTAGCAGAACTGCTATGGTAGCTCAGTAAGGCCAACTTTTGTGCTATTACAGTCCACATCCTTAGCCTCGTTTTCTGCCACAGATATTTCCCTTCTTTTGCTGCTTGACTTCTGTTGTTTTCCCCAGATTTCAATCTTTTTTGCCTATGTATCTTTTATTGCAAGCAATCTCAACTCCTCTTTTGGATATAGAAAGTTAAACACAAAGAAGGAACAATGTCTAATAAAATATGTTGATTGCACATACTCCACTACTTCCTGAAACAGCACTAAGATGACTAAAACGGCATCAAAGGAATTAAAAAAAATAAAGACAAAAAAAAAAAAAACAAAGAGAAGGTGAGAAGATATGACTGCCAATGAAAGATTTAGGACAATTTTGGAAGAATGAATGCAGATAAACAAGTGGAAATTGACTTGGGTTTTAGCTTTCTTCACCTATTAAATACCTTAAGGGAAGGAGGCCAACAAGAACAAAACAGATTGTAGCACAGTACCCCCCAGGAAGAGTCAGAAACAAAGGTGCCGTATACCTTTAAAGGTAAGGATGGGAGGTAGAATGGAAACCTAGAAGGCTTTTCTGGGCAGCCAGGTAACTCCCTCTCCATTTTCTTGTCAGAAAACTAAAAACACCCTTCCTGGAAAGGTTAAATTAAAGAACCTCTGGCTGAGGAACCAGTCACAGCTAAGGCCTGGAGTGAGGTGTTTTCCTAGAAAACAGAGATTAGAAAATGTTTGCCTAAAGAGTGATGAGCCACCCTCCCCATCCTTTCCACTATTTGGATACCAGCATGCTGACTGCCAGATTTTTATACTCTCTCAGGCAGGATGGGAGAGGATTCCTTTCTGGAGAAACCAACCAGCCCAAGAGAACACTGGCATTTAGGGGTTCTATAAAAAGACAGGGCCCTCACATGATCATCCTAAAGTGAGACCCTTTCATCCACAAGCCCAGCCTCCACACAGTTTCTGATTAGCTTGTGGTGTCTCTCTCCTTAATTGAATGACAGCCGGGGATCACTATCCGTTTGGGAAAACCTTTCACGTAAAAGACAGAGACCAAAACAAACTGGGAATGAAACATTAAGAAAACAGTGTCACTGCAGAAAGCAGAGGAAAACCTTCAAAAGAAAAAAAAAAAAAAAAGCTAGAGTTATCATTTCCTGAGAAAACAAGGAAAATTCCATATTTATGAAATGTGAAGAGTTGGCTGTTAAAATGTCACATTTAGGGAATAAGAAGGAGCTCCTGGAAATTAAAAAATAAGGAACAGAAATGAACAACTAGTGGAAGAGTTAAAAGGTAAAGCTGAGAAAACCTTTTATAAAGCAGAACAAAAAATACAGAGAGATGAAAAACAGAAGCTAAAAGAAAAGAAATTTAGAGGTTCAATCCTGGAAGTCTAAAACACAATTATAGGAATTCTAGAGAGAGAATGGAGAGAATGAAACTTTCAAAGGAAAATACAAGAAAATTTCTAAAAATCTTAAGAACGTGATTCTTCAGGTCGAAAGTTCTCACTGTGTGTAGACAGTGAATTTAAAAACACCCACTTGAGACCCAACATTGTGAAACACCAGACCACATAGACAATCCTAAATGCTTCCAGAGAGAAAAAAAAAAGTCACATAAAAACATCAGATATCAGGATGGCATGAGATTTCTCAACAGCAACATTGAAAGCTAGAGGACAATAAAATAATATCCTCACAGTTCTTTTAGGAAAACTATTTCCAATCTAAAATTCTAGAGCAAATCAAACTGTCAAATCAAGAGTGAGAGGAGGATCAAGATGTTTTCAAATAGGCAAAGCCTCAAGAGTGTTATTCCCTACACACCGTTTCTCATGAAGCTTCTGGAGAATGTGCTCCACGAAAAGAGGGAGAAAACGCAGAAAGGATGACAAGAAACAGCAGGTGGAGAAGGACGAGTAAGCAGCTAGTCCAGATGGGAGCAGGAGGTCAGAAGGCTCCACGTGGAACAACTACAAGAAATAACAATGGAGCAAACAGATTGCCTTACAGATTTGGCCTTTATGAGAAAAGAGTTTCAGAAATTCTTTCAAAAAGCATGGTGATAAAGTGATGGCAAGTACATGGAAAACAAAGCAAAATAATTCCTACGATACATGTTAGGTTGGCACAGCCACCACATTGACAAAAACTAAACTCAAATGATATGAAGTGTTGGCGAGAATGTGAAGCACTGGGAACTTGCATATAACGTTGGTAGAAGCACTTTGGAAAATGATGGGTAATAGAAAGATGAAGATATCCATGTAATGTGACCCAGAATGTTCACTCCCTGCTGTGTACCAAATGAAACTTGTGTACATGTGCGCTGAGGAGTATGTACAAGAACGTCCACAGCAAGGAGACGCACTCCAAACTGGAAACAACCCAAAAGCACATCCACAGAAACACGGATAAATAGTTTGGGGCATACTCATCCAATCAAAATGGATGTGAACAATGACATGAGTGAATTTTACAGAGCTGAGTAAAAGAAGCCAAACACAAAAGAATATTCACTCCATTTATATAAAATTCCAAAACAGATCAAACTAAACTGTGTTGTTTCACAATGGAGACTTGGGTGGTAAAACCATAAAGAAAAAGAAGGAAGCTGTAATAGTCAGAGGCAGACTAGTGTTACCTCTGGGGAGAGGTAGCTAGTTGCCATCAGGAAGGGGACACCTGGAGGGCTTTTAGGGTGCTAGCAAGGTTTTATTTCTTGACTTGGGTATTGGTTAATGACTGTTCACTTCATAATTATTCATTAAGCTCTAAGAAAATATTTTACAATTTAAAAGAAAACTACTTTTTAAACAGCATGGCAGACTGAACACATATATTTATCTTTTGTTTCCTCCCAAACCTCACTAAAATTGATTGTAGTGGGATAAAAACAGCATAAACCATAAAAGATAGAGTGAAAGACAAAAGAACTAGGATAAAACTTTGGAAGCTGGAAAGCAGATGAATAACTAGAAACCTACTTAAAAAACCAGAGGAAGCTGAAACTCAAGCCAGCAGTATGGAGGGCCCAGAAGTAGGCTTATTTGTGACTCAGAGGCCACCAAAGGATTAGGATTTGGAGGTAACAATAATTCTTAAAGAGAGACAAGTTGATGGGGAGGGGTCTGAAAACAACTGGTGGAAATGTGTACATAAGGAAATTTTATCCCAATTCCTTGCCTTCCCTCCCGCCCCCCACAGGGGGCAACTGTCCCTTCCCCACCTCAGCAGAAAACTGAAGTTTCACTCGCGGAAGAGGTCAACCCAGAGCGACTGTGGACAGAGGTCACTGGGGACAACTGTGGCTGGGCTTCTATACCGAAGACTGGGAGATTGAGGGAGTATCTACATACTCACAAAAAGAGACCCCCTGCCTCCTTCCCCCAGTCATTTCTTTCCCAAACTCTTCCCCAAGAGTGTAAATCTCCATCAGTATGTCTCAATACAACGTGTAATCACTGTGGACTTAACTGACCTCCAGACCCGCTGCACACTTGTTGCCCTGGGATCTCAGTGTATCAGACTCCAGGGACTTCCCCAGTCTTTATCCTTTCGGTCTCTTATTACCTGAATCTCAGGTTTCTTTTCTGGTAGACTCCCTTTTCTGGGCTGCGCACACTACCCAGAAGCTTCCTGAGAAAGAGTCCATGGGAGGTAATTCTTTTGAGAGCCAGTATGCCTGAAAAACCCTTTATTCTCCCCTCCTACTTGATGAATCATTGGGCAGAGGCTTGTGAATTATCCGGCTTTTTGATGCGGTGTCGCGGCTGGGTTCATTAGGCAAACCCCACAGGCCAATATCATTAATGGCTTCTTCTTCTTCCTGCTCTGGCTCCTTTTCCCCTCCTCCCTTTCCTCCTCCTCTTTCTCTTCCTTCTTGCCTGATGCATTCTCAAGAGCAAGAACTCTGTGATTCCCTTACCTCTGTATGTCTGGTGCCTAGTACCAAACCTGATACCCAACAGACATTTAATTTGAATTCAAATTAACAAATTAACATTGACGTCAAATGAACTTTATTCCTCTACCTGGTCCCTTATCCTTAAATGCCATATATATGCTGATCATTCAGCCCTGGCTTCTCCCCTGAACTTCAGATTCTTTACATCCAACAACCACACAACAGCTCCAGTTGGAGGTCTAATAGGCCCCAGATATTCCTGTCTTAGTTGATCACAACACCACCTACCCAGTTGCTCAGGTCAAAACCTTGCCGTCACAAGGTCTTGTGTGCAGCATTTAGGAATCTCGACCCTGCATCCAGAACGCCAGGGGTCAAAGCTCATCTCCACCGTTTCCTATTGGGTCACTCTTACACACACTACTGAAGCCCTCTCTGCCTCCATTTTTCTCATCTGAATGTGGAGACAATAATAGTGCTTACTCTATGGGACTGTTGTAAGGATGATGCGAGTGACGTGTGTTCAAGCATTTAGAATCTGGCATAGAGAAGGCACTAGGAAGACATTAAGTATTATTGCAGTTGTGATTAATACATGTAAAGCATAGAAACAGGGCCTGGCACAGACCATGCATTACGTAACTGTTAGCTGTTGCTATTGTTAATAGTACAGATTCCTTTTTTTCTCTGATAGGTCACATTCAACTCAAAGCAAATCCTGTTGGCTGTATATTCAAAATACAACTAAAATATTCAATATAACTACTTCTCTCTGTCTGAGTCACTGTAACCCTGATCCAACCTACCTCCTTCTCTCAGTTGAATCCCATGATATTCTCCTAATTTATCTCTCTGACCTAGAGTTTATTTTTCACATATGAATCTGTTTGTGTCACTCCTTGCTCAAAATCTTCCACTGACTTCCAAAGTACTCAGGTCTTGAGCACAGCCAGCAAGGCCCTTCCTAACCTAGCACCTGGACACCATTAGCTCCTACCACCTTGCCTCTCTCACTGGGCTCCCTGACACCAGCCTCCTTGCCATTCTTTGAGCACATCCAGCAAGCTCTGCCACATGGCCTTTGCACTTACTTTTTCTTTCCCAGCATGGTCTTTTCCTAGATAGTCCCATGGCTCACTCTCTCATGTCATTCGCAGCCGTGCTGAAATGTCACCTCTGAGCAGTCAGACCTTCTTTCTCTGATTATTCTATATGAGATGTGACTCTCCTAACCCCATCCCTACTCCTCATCCCCTATCCTCTTTTATCTGGAGATGATATATACACATATGTACACTTTTCCCCCATCACATCACTACCTGCCATTATACTGGTTAGTCCCTGGAGAGAACTGTGCTGTAGGGGTAGGTGGTGTTACAAGAATTAGACTTAATCAGTTTGGTTTTTTTTTTTAACAGCTTTATTGGAGTATAATTGCTTTACAATGTTGTGTTACTTTCTACTGCATAACAAAGTGAATCAGCTATACATATACATATATCCCCATATCTCCTTCCTCTTGCGTCTCCCTCCCACCCTCCCTATCCCACCCCTCTAGGTGGTCACAATGCACCGAGCTGATCTCCCTGTGCTATGCACCTGCTTCCCACTAAATATTTATTTTACATTTGGTAGTATATATAAGTCCATGCCACACTCTCACTTCATCCCAGCTTACCCTTCCCCCTTCCCATATCCTAAGGTCCATTCTCTATTTCTGCGTCTTTATTCCTGTCCTGCCCCTAAGGTCTTCATAACCATTTTCTTTTTTTAGATTCCATATTTATGTGTTAGCATACGGTATTTGTTTTTCTCTTTCTGACTTACTTCACTCTGTATGACAGACTCTAGGTCCATCCACCTCACTACAAATAACTCAATTTCGTTTCTTTTTATGGCTGAGTAATATTCCATTGTATATATGTGCCACATCTTCTTTATCCATTCATCTGTTGATGGACACTTAGGTTGCTTCCATTCCTGGCTATTGTAAATAGAGCTGCAGTGAACATCGTGGTACATGACTCTTTTGAATTATGGTTTTCTCAGGGTATATGCTCAGTAGTGGGATTGCTGGGTCAAATGGTAGTTCTCTTTTTAGTTTTTTAAGGAACCTCCATACTGTTCTCCATAGTGGCTGTATTAATTTACATTCCCACCAACAGTACAAGAGGATTCCCTTTTCTCCACGCCCTCTCCAACATTTATTGTTTATAGATTTTTTGATGATGGCCATTCTGACTGGTGTGAGGTAATAACTCATTGTAGTTTTGATTTGCATTTCTCTAATGATTAGTGATGTTGAGCATTCTTTCATGTGTTTGTTGGCAATCTGTATATCTTCTATGGAGAAATGTCTATTTAGGACTTGTGCCCATTTTTGGATTGTGTTGTTTGTGTTTTTGATATTGAGCTGCATCAGCTTCTTGTACTTTTTGGAGATTAATCCTTTCTCTGTTGCTTTGTTTGCAAATATTTTCTCCCATTCTGAGGGATGTCTTTTTGTCTTCTTTATGGTTTCCTTTGCCGTGCAACAGCTTTTAAGTTTCATTAGGTCCCATTTGTTTAGTTTTGTTTTTTATTTCCATTTCTCTAGAAGGTGGGTCAAAAAGGATCTTGCTGTGATTTATGTCATAGAGTGTTCTGCCTATGTTGTCCTCTAAGAGTTTTATAGTGTCTGGCCTTACATTTAGGTCTTTAATCCATTTTGAGTTTATTTTTGTGCATGGTGTTAGGAAGTGTTCTAATTTCATTCTTTTACATGTAGCTGCCCAGTTTTCCCAGCATCACTTATTGAAGAGAGGCTGTCTTTTCTCCATTGTATATTTTTGCCTCCTTTATCAAGGATAAGGTGACCATAGGTGCGTGGATTTATCTCCGGGCTTCCTATCCTGTTCCATTGATCTATATTTGTTTTTATGCCAGTGTCATACTGTCTTGATTACTGTAGCTTTGTAGTATAGTCTGAACTCAGGGAGCCGGATTCCTGCAGCTCCATTTTTCTTTCTCAAGATTGCTTTGGCTATTTGGGGTCTTTTGTGTTTCCATACAAATTGTGAGATTTTTTTGTTCTAGTTCAGTGAAAAATGCCCTTCGTAGTTTGATAGGGATTTCACTGAATCTGTACATTGCTTTGGTAGTAAAGTCATTTTCACAATGTTGATTCTTCCAAACCAAGAACATGGTATATCTCTCCATCTGTTTGTATCACCTTTAATTTCTTTCATCAGGGTCTTATAGTTTTCTGCATACAGGTCTTTTGTCTCCTTAGGTAGGTTTATGCCTAGGTATTTTATTCTTTTTGTTGCAGTGGTAAATAGGAGTGTTTCCTTAATTTCTCTTTCAGATTTTTCATTACTAGTGTATAAGAATGCAAGAGATTTCTGTGCATTAATTTTGTATCTGCCTACTTTACCAAATTCATTGATTAGCTCTAGTAGTTTTCTGGTAGCATCTTTAGGATTCTCTATGTATAGTGTCATGTCATCTGCAAACAGTGACAGGTATACTTTTTTTCCGATTTGGATTCCTTTTATTTCTTTTTCTTCTCTGATTGCTGTGGCTACAACTTCCCAAACTATGTTGAATAATAGCGGTGAGAGTGTGCAACCTTGTCTTGTTCCTGATCTTAGTGGAAACGGTTTCAGTTTTTCACCGTTGAGAACGATGTTGGCTGTGGGTTTGTCATATATGGCCTTTATTATGTTGAGGTAAGTTCCCTCTATGCCTGATTTCTGGAGGGTTTTTATCATAAATGGGTGTTAAATTTTGTCAAAAACTTTATCTGCATCAATTGAGATGATCATATGGTTTTTATCCTTCAATTTGTTAACATGGTGTATCACATTGATTGATTGGCGTATATTGAAGAATCTTTGAATTCCTGGGATAAACCCCACTTGATCATGGTGTATGATCCTTTTACTGTGCTGCTGGATTCTGTTTGCTAGTATTTTATTGAGGATTTTTGCATCTATGTTTTTCAGTGATATTGGCCTATAGTTTTTTTTTGTGACATCTTTGTCTGGTTTTGGTATCAGGGTGATGGTGGCCTCATAGAATGAGTTTCGGAGTGTTCTTCCCTCTGCTATGTGTTGGAAAAGTTTGAGAAGGATAGGTGTTAGCTCTTCTGTAAATTTTTTATAGAATTTGCTTGTGAAGCCATCTGGTCCTGGGCTTTTGTTTGTTGGAAGACTTTTCATCACAGTTTCAATTTCAGTGCTTGTGATTGGTCTGTTTATATCGGAAGGTTGTGCTTTTCTAAGAATTTGTCCCTTTCTTCCAGGTAGTCCATTTTATTGGCATATAGTTGCTTCTAGTAATCTCTCATGATCCTTTGTATTTCTGCAGTGTCAGTTGTTACTTCCTCTTTTTCATTTCTAATTCTGTTGATTTGAGTCTTCTCCCTTTTTTTCTTGATGAGTCTGGCTAACGGTTTATCAATTTTGTTTATCTTCTCAAAGAACCAGCTTTTAGTTTTACTGATCTTTGCTATCATTTCCTTCATCTCTTTTTCATTTATTTCTGATCTGATCTTTATGATTTCCTTCCTTCTGCTAACTTTGGGGCTTTCTTGTTCTTCTTTCTTTAATTGCTTTAGGTGTAAGGTTAGGTTGTTTATTTGAGATGTTTCTTATTTCTTAAGGTAGGATTGTATTACTATAAACTTCCCTCTTCCCTGTGCACCCAATAGGTTTTCGTCGTGTTTTCATTGTCACTTGTTTCTAGGTATTTTTTGATTTCCTCTTTGATCTCTTGGTTATTGAGTAGTGTATTGTTTAGCCTCCATGTGTTTGTATTTTTTACAGATTTTTTCCTGTAATTGATATCTAGTCTCATAGCATTGTGGTTGGAAAAGGTAGTTGATACAATTTCAATTTTCTTAAATTTACCAAGGCTTGATCTGTGACGCAAGATATGATCTATCCTGTAGAATGTTCAATGAGAACATTCAAGTTGAGAAGAACTTGTTCTTCTCAAGTTCTTCTCCACTTGGGAAGAAAGTGTATTCTGTTGTTTTTGGATGGAATGTCCTATAAATATCAATTAAGTCCATCTTGTTTAATGTGTCATTTAAAGCCTATGTTTCCTTATTTATTTTCATTTTGGATGATCTGTCCATTGGTGAAGGTGGGGGGTTACAGTCCCCTAGTATGATTGTGTTACTGTCAATTTCTCCTCTTATGGCTGTTAGCATTTGCCTTATGTATTGAGGTGCTCCTATGTTGGGTGCATAAATATTTACAACTGTTAAATCTTCTTGGATTGATCCCTTGATCATTATGTAGTCTCCTTCTTTGTCTCTTGTAATAAACAGTCTTTATTTTAAAGTCTATTTTGTCTGATATGAGAATTGCTACTCCAGCTTTCTTTTGATTTCCATTTGCATGGAATATCTTTTTCCATCCCTTCACTTTCAGTCTGTATGTGTCCCTAGGTCTGAAGTGGGTCTCTTGTAGACAGCATGTATATGGCTTTCGTTTTTGTATCCATTCAGCCAGTCTATGTCTTTTGGTTGGAGCATTTAATCCATTTACAGTTAAAGTAATTATTGATATGTATGTTCCTATTACCATTTTCTTAACTGTTTTGGGTTTGTTTTGGTAGGTCATTTTCTTCTCTTGTGTTTCCTGCCTAAAGAAGTTCCTTTAGCATTTGTTGTAAAGTTGGTTTGGTGGTGCTGAATTCTCATAGCTTTTGCTTGTCTGGAAAGGTTTTAATTTCTCTATTGAATCTGAATGAGATCCTTGCTGGGTAGAGTAATCTTGGTTGCAGGTTTTTCCTTTTCATCACTTTAAATATGTCCTGCTACTCCCTTCTGGCTTGGAGAGTTTCTGCTGAAAGATCTGCTGCTAACCTTATGGGGATTCTCTTGTATGTTATTTGTTGCTTTTCCCTTGCTGCTTTTAATATTTTTTCTTTGTATTTAATTTTTTATAGTTTGATTAAAATGTGTCTTTCGTGTTTCTCCTTGGATTTATCCTGTATGGTACTCTCTGTGCTTCCTAGACTTGATTGACTATTTCCTTTCCCATATTAGGGATGTTTTCAATTATAATCTCTTCAAATATTTTCTCAGTCCGTTTTTTTTCTCTTCTTCTTATGGGACCCCTATAATTCGAACGTTGGTGCATTTAATGTTGTCCCAGAGGTCTGAGACTGTCCTCAATTCTTCTCATTCCTTTTCTTTATTCTGCTCTGTGGTAGTTATTTCCACTATTTTATCTTCCTGGTCACCTATCCATTTTTCTGCCTCAGTTATTCTGCTATTCATTCCTTCTAGAGAGTTTTTTATTTCATTTATTGTGTTGTTCATCATTGTTTTTTGCTCTTTAGTTCTTCTAGGCCCTTATTAAATGTTTGTTGTACTTTCCCCATTCTATTTCCAAGATTTTGGATCATCTTTACTATCATTACTCTGAATTCTTTTTCAGGTAGACTACCTATTTCCTCTTCATTTGTTTGGTCTGGTGGGATTTTACCTTGCTCTTTCTTATGCTGTGTACTTCTCTGTCTTCCCGTTTTGCTTAACTTACTGTGTTTGTGGTCTCCTTTTCACAGGCTGCAGGTTCATAGTTCCCGTTGTTTCTGGTGTCTGCCCCCAGTGGATAAGCTTGGGTCAGTGGGTTGTGTAGGCTTCCTGGTAGAGGGTACTGGTGCCTGTGTTCTGGTGAATGAGGCTGGATCTTGTCTTTCTGCTGGGCAGGACCACCTCTGGTGGTGTGTTTTGGGTTATCTGTGAACTTATCATGATTTTAGGAAGCCTCTCTGCTAATGGGTGGGGTTGTGTTCCTGTCTTGCCAGTTGTTTGGCATGGGGTGTCCAGCACTGGAGCTTACTGCTCATTGAGTGGAGAGGGGTCTTAGTGTTGAGACGGAGATCTCTGGGAGAGGTCTCGCCAATTGTTATTAAGTGGGGCTGGGACGTTTCTGGTGGACCAATGTCCTGAACTTGGCTTTCCCAGCTCAGAGGCTCAGGCTTGATACATAGCCGAGCACCAAGACCCTATCAGCTACACGGCTCTATAACTCTGTCCAGTGCATTTTTTGCTTTGATAATTCATATCCACAAGGAAAATGAATTATGTCCCATAGGATTCCACTGGAGGTGCCATCTGTGCCAGTCACAGGTAGAGAGACTTAATCAGTTTTATTTAATACTGCCAATTTAGCTTATGAGTCATTCTTCACATTTAGGAGGATGGATTTGGATTTCTGGGGTTTAGGAAGCTTCTGAGCACATTTAGTAGATGCACCCATGTATCATCCTTGCAGTCTTGAAAATGATGAGGGGTGCCCTAAGTTTCTCCTTTTAAAGGATGGACCTAGAGTCTGTCATACAGAGTGAAGTAAGTCAGAAAGAGAAAAACAAATACCGTATGCTAACACACATATATGGAATCTAAGAAGAAAAAAAAAAAGGTCATGAAGAACCTAGGGGTAAGACGGGAATAAAGACACAGACCTACTAGCGAATGGACTTGAGGATATGGGGAGGGGGAAGGGTAAGCTGTGATAAAGTGAGAGAGAGGCATGGACATATATACACTACCAAACATAAAATAGATAGCTAGTGGGAAGCAGCCGCATAGCACAGGGAGATCAGCTCGGTGGTTTGTGACCACCTAGATGGGTGGGATAGGGAGGGTGGGAGGGAGGGAGACGCAAGATGGAAGAGATATGGGAACATATGTATATGTATGACTGATTCACTTTATTATAAAGCAGAAATTAACACACAATTGTAAAGCAATTATACTCCAATAAAGATGTTAAAAAAAAGGGACTCACGGAGGTGTTCATCTTGTGCATCATTTCATCCATATTTTTAGTCTTTATTATTCATCTTTTCTTTTTTTGCATTAAACGTCTAATTACATAAACTCTGGGTATCACATGGATGCTTTGTGAACACAGACATAAATCCTATGATAATTACTTATTTATGAGATCCTTGTGTCTATTTTGATGGGTTTGGTGTTGTTTTTAACATAAAAGGGAGGCTCAAGAAAAAAATGTTTTTCTTGTTGAAAATTAATGTTAATTACATTTTCAGCCTATGAGAATTCACCCCACAATTCACCCTTTTTCAGGCACAAATTATCATCATTGGTTGGGGAATGTCATATATTACTTGTTTATATGTTCTATGTCCACCCCACTAAAATGTTAGTTCTGTGGCACAGGGACATTGTTTTATTTAGAACAGTACCTGGTGCATGTAGACATTCAATAAAGAAATAGGAACGAACATAAAAATTACTGAAATTGTAAGAAAATGTTTTTTCTTTTGTTTTAAAAAATGGAAATATGTATGGTTAATGATTATGGTAATGTTAAACATGAAAATAAAGACATGGGAAGAAAATATACAAAAATGATAATAGTTATTGGAAAGTTGTGATTATGGGTGATTTTTGTTGTTGTTGCCAAAATTTCCAAGTTTTTTGAAATGTTTCATTGTTTTATTTAAAAAAGAAAACTAACTAAATAAAAAAGGAATATCCCTGGTGAAAGCACACTGAACCGGAAGTCCAGTGTGCTTTGGACTTCTAGATTCCAATAGTACTGACTGTGCTGTGTGATCTTAGGTAACTCCCTGAGTCTCTCTGTGCCTCTGTTTCCTCTTCGGGAAATGGAAGATCTTAGGGCTTCTCAGCTCCAAAATTCCGATTCTCCTTTCTATCAACACTAGTCACTCCCACTCCTTCCTTCTTTAGTGTCTGTTCTTCACTCTGGGCCTGACGGCAGAAATGTCCTAGAATGTCAGGAGGCTGATCTACAGTAAATAAGTGAAATGGTTTTCAGTACTAGCACTCTTTATCATCATTATTTT
The DNA here is from genome assembly GCF_964165515.1 of Mesoplodon bidens. Lineage (NCBI taxonomy): Eukaryota > Metazoa > Chordata > Mammalia > Artiodactyla > Ziphiidae > Mesoplodon > Mesoplodon bidens. The sequence continues at coordinate 77,943,186 of NC_138167.1, read as the reverse complement.
CTTTAACATAATAAATTCTGTTGTACTGCAGTGACTGCTCCAGTTTATGGCAGTGATGGTCTGACCTGTTCTCCCAATTCCATCCTCCCTGAGTTCCAGGAACATATCAGGAAGTCCTGCATCCAGCTGGTGGGTGGCTGGTGGGAGGGAGAGGCACAGCACATTCCATGGCATTAGGCTCCTGATTTTCTGGTTTGGGTGGGGTGATGGGTTGGCCCTGGATTTGCACGGACTTCTCTTTGCTTTCATCATGCATGGTTTTTGCTTCCCTGGAAACACTAGAGAACCGTGGGTAGGGTAAACTAGCTTCCACTGCCCATCTGATGGGGGAATTCTCAGGGCTAGAAGACCAACCTCGAAAACTCTGTATATTACAGGCTGTATTTTACTTTAAATAGAATCATTTTAAATGCATGTGTGATCACTCCATGCCTTCTAAGATGAATTAGTCAGGGTGGTACTTGGAGAATTCTCATCTAGTGAGTCAGTCCTCTTTATGCCACAAGGCAGTGATGTGAGACCCAGTAGACTGTCAGTTTCAAAATCTCTACTCATGAAAAACAATTTCAGGACTTCCCAGGTGGCACAGTGGTTAAGAATCTGCCTGCCAATGCAGGAGACGTGGGTTTGATCCCTGGTCTGGGAAGATCCCACATGCCACGGAGCAAATAAGCCTGTGCGCCACAACTACTGAGCCTGCGCTCTAGAGCCCACAAGTCACAACTATTGAGCCCATATACCACAACTACTGAAGCCCATGCACCTAGAGCCCGTGCTCCACAAGAAGAGAAGCCACCACAATGAGAAGCCTGCGCACAGCAACAAACAGCAGTGCTCACTCACCACAACTAGAGAAAGCCTAAGCACAGCAACGAAGACCCAACACAGCCAAAAATAACCAAAAAAAACCACATAAACAATTCCTTAGTTTGTTTGCACCTCTACTTATAACACATAATGTGGTGATGAATAGGATTGTACAGTAAGTATGTTATTCTGCTTGCATAAAATCAGGAAATAACCCAGTTTTTGAGCACAGGATATTTAAGATGATTTTGAGATGGCTGTGATTAGCTGTATCATTTTTAGGATTAAATGAGCTAACACATTTAAAGAGCTCAAAGCAGTTCCTGACATACAGTAAGTGCTCAATAATTACCTTTGATTATTTTTATTTATGTTTTATTATTACATTCAAATATATTTGTGGCCCATTTGCCCTCTTAGGGGAAAGAATGTTGTCGAGGGCAGAGATTCTCACCCACCCCCAGTCATTGTAGAAAAATTAGAATATGCACAAAAGAAAAAAAAAGACCTAATATACTCTTAATCTAAATCTTATTTTTTGATGGCTATTCCTCAATATTTTGTATAAATAAAAGAATGTATTTGTAAATGTCATTATCAACACACAGAATATATTGAGAATTTAGTATGTATAAGATCTAGGTCAGTTGAGGATATGGGGAGGGGGAAGGGTAAGCTGTGACAAAGTGAAAGAGCGGCATGGACATATATACACTACCAAACGTAAGGTAGATAGCTAGTGGGAAGCAGCCGCATAGCACAGGGAGATCAGCTCAGTGCTTTGTGACCACCTGGAGGGGTGGGATAGGGAAGGTGGGAGGGAGACGCAAAAGGGAGGGGATATGGGAACATATGTATATGTATAACTGATTAAATTTGTTATAAAGCAAAAAATAAAAAAAGAAAGAAAGAAAGAAAGAAAAAAGATCTAGGTCAGGAATTGAGATAAAAAGAAATGAGTCATATAGTCCTTGACTTCAAGGATCTTATATTCTAGTTGTGGAGATAGGATTTATGAGGAAAGTTAACAAACTATTATTTCTATAATAGCAGAAAATCATCCATAAAAATAGTTGAGGGCATTTTTTTTTTTTTTTTTTTTTTTTTTGCAGTACGCGGGCCTCTCACTGTTGTGGCCTCTCCCGTTGCAGAGCACAGGCTCCGGATGCGCAGGCTCAGCGGCCATGGCTCACGGGCCCAGCCGCTCTGCAGCATGTGGGATCTTCCCAGACCAGGGCACGAACCCGTGTCCCCTGCATCGGCAGGCAGACTCTCAACCACTGCACCACCAGGGAAGCCCGAGGGCATTTTTTAATTTAGCATTTATACCCAGACCTAGCACTACTGTGCTATACATGTCTGAGAAAGTTGTATTTTAAGTAGAGTTTTAATCAGTCTAATAGCCCAAGTTCCATGGTGAAGCTTTTTATAAAGACACCTATCTCAAAATAGATACCCATTCTCTAATTTACTAGGTAATTCAACTTTTGCATTTCAGGCTTAAGTGAAGATGTGCTTCTACTGTTCCTGAAACCTGGAAATGTCTAAGGGAAATGTCTTATGAATGCGGCACCAGAGAAACAAGGTTGTCCTTGACTCTCAAGCTCTATGTGGCATGGGCTGCTGTCACTGGAGATTCAGGCAAAGGTCCCAGGCCAGTCCTCTCTGTGATGGAACTAGCAGAGAATGATCCTTCTACTGCAGTGAATGGGCCCAGAGCTTCTACGATGAGGAGAAGGGCCCATAGCAGAGAACAAACACACCAGAATGTCCCTTCTTGTAAAGGTAGAAGGGAAGGAGTGTCTCCCTACACTGCAAGAGCCCTGCTCACTGGCTCTGTGAGTGTCCCCTCCACTCCTTTCTTCTCCTCAGGGCAGCCACCTGGATCAGGTGATACGTTGGAACTTTCTCTGACCAATGGGTGTTTGATGGCAAAGGATAACCGGCTCCTGGGGGAAGCCTGGCCCAGCACAAACATGAGAAATGCTCCCAGCTCAGCCCTGGCTGCTTTTCAAATTCTAGCAGTTGGAGGGATTTTGCTAGCCAAGCGGAAAGCACCTGCAACCTAACCTAAACCCAAGTATAAACCTAGGAGACTAAGAACTTTCTCTTTTCCCCAGAGACTTGAAGTCTGATTGAACAATTCTGGAAGTTTGCAAAGTCCCACTAAGCTGAATGTATTGTCCACTTTTTATTTTCCATGGCACCCCGTTTGCTTAATCTGGAAAACGTCCTCCCCCTTAAGCGTCATCACAAGTCCCTTTACTTCCTTGAAAAGAGCAAAAAAAGGAAGGAGGTTTGAGTTTCCCAGCTCATTCTCAGATCCAAAACGGGCCATTGGGCCTCAAAAGTTCAGTCCCATGTTCACTTCTAGGAAAACTGAGTTTGATGGACCTAGAAACATTAGCTTTGTTAAGGTTGGTGATTTGCAATCCTCCGAGAGGTAATACTGTTTATTCCCAACATGAAACAGGAAAGAATTGAACAAGGTGACAAGGTGGGGGAAGCCAGGCTGTATCTAGAACCTCCCAAGGCAGATCTCACACCATTGCTGGTTTGAAATGTAGAAAGGCCCATCCTTATAAACAGGTTATGTTCCTGAAGTCTTATTTATTTGTGGAACTTATTTGAAACTAAGAATATATTCCATATCCTGCCCCCAAACAGTCATCTCCTCTTTTTGTTTTATTATTATTAAAAATTTTGATATTAGTTTAGTTTTAGAAGAGGTCCTTGATTTTATGAAAGTTTTAATTTTGTTAAGCTAATACGTGTATATGGGTAAGAAAGTCAAATGGTATCACAAGGCTTATCACCAAGCCAGCAATACCCACTCCCACAAGTGTCCTCACCCTTGATTCTCACTCTCCAGAAAAACCGCTTTATGTTTTTTTAGCTGTTTCTTCTAGCATTGACCTCCAGATTTCTAAGTAGCTATGTACTATAACTATTTCCTGATGTTTTATAGTTTAAGTATGTTCTATTACCTTCCTGCCAGGGAAACTGAAGACTTAGCGCCCTTACCAAGTCCCTCCTTCCCCCACCTTCACACACATATACACACACATCGTGTCTCCAATTTTTCTGGTAGAACTATATCATGATTTGTGTTAGAGAAAATTCAGCATGTATTTTGTATAAATATTCACAGCCAAGGCACATAGTGTACTAAGAAGAAATTGACTTTCTTATGTATGCTGTTGCTTTTCTTAGAGTTAACAATTGTTTCCTTCTCTTTTCTTTTTCATTTGGTTGTTTTCTTTGAACCTCTTAGCAATTCTTTCATCTTTAACATCTCAGTTACTTTCTACCCTTAGGCCAAGACTCAGATTTGCCAAAGCAGTAACAATTCTCAACTTTCTTCCAACTTTAGGCATCTCACTTTGTAATTAGTAAGATACGATTGTTGAAAAACAATAATTGGCTAATCAAAGAAAGTCTAAGTTTTTAAAAGACATTTCCTTTTGACAGAATGAGAAAAGATGCCTTATTGCCTTTCCTGCTTTCTGGCCAAATTCTTCTACTGATTGCCTTCTATAGAAAAGTAACTTTTTGGGACTTCCCTGGCAGCACAGTGGTTAAGACTCTGCGCTCCCAATGCAGGGTTCAATCCCTGGTCAGAGAACTGGTTCCCACATGCATGCCACAACTGAGAGTTTGCAGGTCACAACTAAGGAGCCCGTGAGCCACAACTAAGGAGACTGCCTGCCACAAATGAGGAGCCCACATGCCTCAACTAAGAAGCTGGAAAGCCACAACTAGGGAGCCTCTGCAACTAAGACCCGGTGCAACCAAATAAATAAGTAAAATAAATATTCAAAAAAAGAAAAGTAACTTTTTGCTTTGAAAAACAAAACTGGAAACTACTGGAAGCACAAAGAAAATGATTCAAAGCAAATTCATGTTGAGTATAGAAGGCGTACTATGTCAGGAAGCACTGACTATATTTTAATAAGCATTATTAAAATACTTGAAAGTATACAAAACACCTGGCCATATGCCTCAAACCTCACAGCCTCAGACCTCTTATTTCTATAAGCTGGTGGTGTTTTACTGCTGGGTTCTTAACGACAAGTTGCCATCACTAGATGATGGGTAAACAAAGGTATGAGTCACTGGGGTACTCCCTTAGACATTCTCATGCTTCTTCACCACTGAAGTTAGAGGAAACAGAGTTAAGACCAGGAACTGGTCAAACTTAAGGCCAATCTCTAATGCGGAATTCCCCTTTTCATTTTTTGTTATGGTAGTACAACTTTTCTGTTTGTTTTATTCATTGTTCCCTAAGATACTTGAATAAAACTAGTTGATCTGACCAAACTCATTGAGTTGTATGCATTAAATATGTACAGCTTTTTACATGCCAATCTTACCTCAATAGAATGGTTTCTTAAAAAAAAAAACAGTTGATCTGACTCATTAAATAAGCATAGGTTGATTTTAGAGAGGTTGCCAGGAAGTAGTTTGTTTTAAAATTTAAGAAATTGGTCAAGGTATAATAAACAACGTATACTAATGAAATCCACACGCTTTTTGTAGCTTGTTACCTCCTAATGTGTGCTTTCTTGGCTATGATGTTATGAAGTCTGACAATAAGATAAGGTGAACCTTAAAAAAAATCTCATGATCTAAATGTGTAAATGAGGATTATCCTCTTTAAGGTAGTTACCTTGAGAGACTGTATTTTAGTCCTGTAATGCCACCACTACACAAAGCAGTTACAGAAACTCCTCTTCTAGAATTATCTTCAATACCTGGGTAGGGATGCTAACTAAAATACAGGGGCCCAGTTAAATCTGAATTTAGTATAAGCATGGTACATACTTATACTAAAAAAGTGTTCATTATTTATTTGAAATCCAAATTTAACTGGGGATCCTGTATTCTTATTTGCTAACTCTGATAGCCCTACCCTGGGTATGTCTATGAAAACAACTAGTCGGTGACAGTCTTCTGTGGAAGGTGGTTGTGATTTCAGACACAGTCTAAAGTCTTTCAAAGTGAAGTCTGATGCCAAGAAGGGTAATGCCACTTTTAGTTAAAATAACGTCAATAAACAGACAGGTTTTCTGATAGGCCTTGTAAACTGGCTTTCACAGAAGTGCTTAGAGTTTTCCAAAATGTATTTTTTTTGTGGCTGCGCCACACAGCATGTGGGATCTTAGTTCCCTGACCAAGGATCAAGCCTGTGCCCCCTGCACTGGAAGCACAGAGCCTTAACCACTGGATCACCAGGGAAGTCCCCAAAAATGGTTTTAATCAATGGCAGGCTTTGAAAGAGTATTTTCCCTTCCAAAATAAAGAAATAGCTGAGCAGGAACTAACAAAACAGAGCCACAGATATGTACATAGTATCAAGTGTTAGTGTCAGACTAAAGATTTGCATTCAACTACTGAAACTTTTATGTATTTGGCTTCATAAGTCCTGTATTAGTTTTATCATTTGCATTTAACTCTATAGAGTCTTTTGCTGTTGGGAAGAGCTGTACAAAAAGAGAACATTTCTCCAGAGAAAATCAAATGAGTTTACTCCCTGGTGCATTAACTTTCTCCATTAAAAATTTCAATCATTTGTGATACTTTTCTGTTACTCCTGGTAGACAGTAAACCTGAGATTCTATGTCATACTCACTGTTACTTGCCAAAGTTCTTGGCAGTGTGTCCTCCAAGTATGGTAGCTACCCCACAAAGTATTGGTGCATTGTAGGTACTGTATCATCTTATTGTTACTGTCGTTGTTATTATTTTCATAGGAGGACCATGACATGGTAGAAATTACTCCTGACTTGGCAGAAATTATTCCAGAGCTTTTGCAGAAGAGAGTACTGTGACTCAAAGAGAGTGGATGATTTGCTACTAAAAAGCATCAGACAAAAGGCCACTGCACTAAATGGATGCTTTTTTCTTTAGGCCAAGATGTCTCTGGAAAAAAAAAAAAAGTCGAGTAAACAACATTTTGAACTTTCTTCTCAATTTGACGGTTAAAAAAATAACCCACCAAAAAAAAAGTAAGATGAAAACAATATTTTACTGAAATGTAACATCCCGAGACATATATGTTGGCTACTGGACTCTACACAGAAACAAAAACTCAGGGATCTTTCCAAAGTTACTGAAATATAAACCCAAATTGATGCCTGTTATTGATAAGGCACCTGAAGTTGTGGCCCCTAAAAGAGCACTGTGATATGATAAAAACATCACTGAATTAGTTTGCAAAGGTTTCTTAAATAGGATATTAAAACCACTAAGCTCAAAAGTTTAAAAAATTGATGAATTAGGTTATATTAAAACTGATAACTTTCTTCATCAAGAAACATAATTAAGAATGAAAAAGTAGCCATAAAGTTGGAGAAGATATTTGCAACAATTATAAGGCACAAATGAACAGATCCAGAATATATAAAGAACTTCTACAAATCAGTAAGAAAAAGACACTTAATAGAACAGTGGCTAGAAGACTTACTAAAAAAGAGATATACAAATAGCTAAGAAGCATATTTAAAAGTATTCATCTTGACAGTGCCCCTGCCCACCATCCACTACACACACTGGAGTTTCGCCTCCAAAACCTTCCTTCAGACATATTTCCAGCTCTCCTCCAGCCATCTAATTCATTCACTCTGAAGTGACGCAAAGGAATCAGGTAATTCTTAATGGAGTCGATTTTGAGGAAAGACTAATGTAGCTCATCTACATCACCTTCTCATTTTATAGGCAACACTGCAGAATTTGGAACAGAGCCGCTCCCAGTTGGAAGAACTCATTACTTCCGCACAGAATTGGAAAAACAAGACGAGTAATCAAGAGGCTAGGACTATCATTACTGATCAAACCGGGTGGTTGACAGGGTCTTGGTACTCCGGTGGGGTGTCAGGCCAGAGCCTCTGAGGTGGGAGAGCTGAGTTCAGGACACTGGACCACCAGAGTCTTCCCGGCCCCACATAATATCAATCGGCCAGAGTTCTCCCAGAGATCTCTGTCACAATGCTAAGACCCAGCTCCACTCAAAGACCAGGAAGCTCCAATGCTGGGCACCCCATGCTAAACAACTAGCAAGACAGGAAGACAACCCCACCCATTAGTAGAGAGGCTGCCTAAAATCATAATAAGGTCAGAGACACACTAAAACACACCACCAGACGTGGTCCTGCCCAGCAGAAAGACATGATCCAGCTTCACCACCACAACACAGGCGCCAGTCCCCTCTAACAGGAAGCCTACAAAACCCACTGAACCAACCTTACCCACTGGGGGCAGACACCAAAAACAATGGGAACTATGAACCTGCAGCCTTCAAAAAGGAGAGCCCAAATATAGTAAGTTAAGGAAAATGAGAAGACAGAGAAATACACAGCAGAAGAAGGGGCATAGGAAAAATCCAACGGACCAAACAAATGAAGAGGAAATAGGCAGTCTACCTGAAAAAGAATTCAGAGTAATGATAGTAAAGATGATCCAAATTTTTGGAAATAGAATGGAGAAAATACAAGAAACATTTAACAAGGACTTAGAACTAAATAAAGAGAAAACAAACAATGATGAACAGCACAATAAATGAAATTTAAATTTCTCCAGAAGGAATCAATAGCAGAAAAACTGAGCAGAAGACACATAAGTGACCAGGAAGATAAAATACTGGAAATAACTACCACAGAGCAGAGTAAAGAAAGAAGAATGAAAAGAATTGAGGATAGTCTCAGAGACCCCTGAGACAACATTAAATGCACCAACATTCAAATTATAGGGGTCTTAGAAGAAGAGAAAAAAAGGGTCTGAGAAAATATTTGAAGACATTATAGTTGAAAACTTCCCTAATATGGGAAAGGAAATAGTCAATCAAGTCCAGGAAGTGCAGAGAGTCCCATACAGGATAAATCCAAGGAGAAACATGCCAAGACTCAAATTAATCAAACTATCAAAAATTAAATACAAAGAAAAAATATTAAAAGCAGCAAGGGAAAAGCAACACATAACATACACGGGAATCCCCATAAGGTTAGCAGCAGATCTTTCAGCAGAAACTCTGCAAGCCAGAAGGGAGTGGCAGGACATATTTAAAGTGATGAAAAGGAAAAACCTAAAACCAAGATTACTCTACCAAGCAAGGAACGCATTCAGATTCAATGGAGAAATTAAAACCTTTCCAGACAAGCAAAAGCTATGAGAATTCAGCACCACCAAACCAGCTTTACAACAAATGCTAAAGGAACTTCTCTAGGCAGGAAACACAAGAGAAGAAAATGATCTACCAAAACAAACCCAAAACAGTTAAGAAAATGGTAATAGGAACATAGATATTGATAATCACTTTAAATGTAAATGGATTAAATGCTCCAACCAAAAGACATACACTGGCTGAATGGATACAAGAACAAACCCATATATATGCTGTCTACAAGAGACCCACTTCAGACCTAGGGACACATACAGACTGAAAGTGAAGGGATGGAAAAAGATATTCCATGCAAATGGAAATCAAAAGAAAGCTGGAGTAGCAATTCTCATATCAGACAAAATAGACTTTAAAATAAAGACTATTACAAGAGACAAAGAAGGAGACTACATAATGATCAAGGGGTCAATCCAAGAAGAAGATTTAACAGCTGTAAATATTTATGCACCTAACATAGGAGCACCTCAATACATAAGGCAAAGGCTAACAGCCATAAGAGGAGAAATTGACAGTAACACAATCATACTAGGGGACTGTAACCCCCCACTTTCACCAATGGGCAGATCATCCAAAAATAAATAAGGAAACATAGGCTTTAAATGACACATTAAACAAGATGGACTTAATTGATATTTATAGGACATTCCATTCAAAAACAACAGAATACACTTTCTTCTCAAGTGCTCATGGAACTTTCTCCAGGATAGATCATACCTTGGGTCACAAATCAAGCCTTGGTAAATTTAAGAAATTGTATTAATATCTTTTCCGACGACAATGCTATGAGACTACATATCAATTACAAGAAAAAAATCTGTAAAAAATACAAACACATGGAGGCTAAACAATACACTACTCAATAACCAAGAGATCACTGAAGAAATCAAAGAGGAAATCAAAAAATACCTAGAAACAAATGACAATGAAAATATGACGACCCAAAACCTATGGGATGCGGCAAAAGCAGTTCTAAGAGGGAAGTTTATAGCAATACAATCCCACCTTAAGAAACAGGAAACATCTCGAATAAACAACCTAAGCTTACACCTAAAGCAATTAGAGAAAGAAGAACAAAAACCCCAAAGTTAGCAGAAGGAAGGAAATCACAAAGATCAGATCAAAAATAAATGAAAAAGAAATGAAGGAAATGATAGCAAAGATCAGTAAAACTAAAAGCTGGTTCTTTGAGAAGATAAACAAAATTGATAAACCATTAGCCACACTCATCAAGAAAAGGGAAGGGCATCCCTGGTGGCACAGGGGTTGAGAGCATGCCTGCTGATGCAGGGGACACGGGTTCGTGCCCCTGTCAGGGAAGGTCCCACATACTGCAGAGTGGCTAGGCCCATGAGCCATGGCCACTGAGCCTGCGCGTCCGGAGCCTGTGCTCCACAACAGGAGAGGCCACAACAGTGATAGGCCCATGTACCGCAAAAAAAACCAAAAAAAGTGAGAAGACTCAAATCAACAGAATTAGAAATGAAAACGGGGAAGTAACAACTGACACTGCAGAAATACAAAGGATCATAAGAGATTACTACAAGCAATTATATGCCAAAAAAATGGACTACCTGAAAGAAAGGAACAAATTCTTAGAAAAGCAGAACCTTCCAACACTGAACCAGGACGAAACAGAAAATATAAACAGACCAATCACAAGCACTGAAATTGAAACTGTGATGAAAAATCTACCAACAAACAAAAGCCCAGGACCAGACAGCTTCAAAAGCGAATTCTGTCACATATTTACAGAAGAGCTAACACTCATCCTTCTCATACTCTTCCAAAATATAGCAGAGGGAGGAACACTCCCAAACTCATTCTACGAGGCAACCATCACCCTGATACCAAAACCAGACAAAGATGTCACAAAAAAAGAAAACTACAGGCCAATATCATTGATGAAAAAATAGATGCAAAAATCCTCAATAAAATACTAGCAAACAGAATCTAACAGCACAGTAAAAAGATCATACACCATGATCAAGTGGGGTTTATCCCAGGAATGCAAAGATTCTTCAATATACACAAATCAATCAATGTGATACACCATGTTAACAAATTGAACGATAAAAACCATATGATCCTCTCAATAGATGAAGAAAAAGCTTCAACCAAATTCAGCACCATTTATGATAAAATCCCTCCAGAAAGTAGGCACAGAGGGAACTTACCTCAACATAATAAAGGTCATCTATGACAAACCCACAGCCAACATCGTTCTCAATGGTGAAAAACTGAAAGCATGTCCACTAAGATCAGGAACAAGACAAGGTTGGCCACTCTCACCACTATTAGTCAACATAGTTTGGGAAGTTGTAGCCACAGCAATCAGAGAAGAAAAAGAAATAACAGGAATCCAAATCGGAAAAAAAGTAAAACTGTCACTGTTTGCAGATGACATGATACTATACATAGAGAATCCTAAAGATGCTACTAGAAAACTACTAGAGCTAATCAATGAATTTGGTTAAGTAGCAGGATACAAAATTAATGCACAGAAATCTCTGGCATTCCTATACACTAATAATGAAAAATTGAAAGAGAAATTAAGGAAACACTCTCATTTACCATTGCAAGAAAAAGAATACAATACCTAGGAATAAACCTACCTAAGGAGATATAAGACCTGTATGCAGAAAACTATAAGACACTGATGAAATAAATTAAAGACGAGAGGGCACACAGAAGAAGCAAGAAGAACTACAGTCCTGCAGCCTCTGGGACAAAAACCACATTCACAGAAAGACAGACAACATGAAAACGCAGAGGGGTATGTACCAGATGAAGGAACAAGATAAAACTCCAGAAAAACAACTAAATGAAGTGGAGATAGGCAACCTTCCAGAAAAAGAATTCAGAATAATGATAGTGAAGATGATCCAGGACCTCACAAAAAGGATGGAGGCAAAGATAGAGAAGATGCAAGAAATGTTTAACAAAGACCTAGAAGAATTAAAGAACAAACACCTAGAATAATTAAAGAACAAACAAACAGAGATGAACAATACAATAACTGAAATGAAAAATACACTAGAAGGAATCAATAGCAGAATAACTGAGGCAGAAGAACAGATAAGTGACCTGGAAGACAGAATGGTGGAATTCACTGCTGCAGAACAGAATAAAGAAAAAGAATGAAAAGAAATGAAGACAGCCTAAGAGACCTCTGGGACAACATTAAGTGCAACAACATTTGCATTATAGGGGTCCCAGAAGGAGAAGAGCGAGAGAAAGGACCCGAGAAAATATTTGAAGAGATTATAGTCGAAAACTTCCCTAACACAGGAAAGTAAATAGCCTACCAAGTCCAGGAAGCACAGAGAGTCCCAGGAAGGAAAAACCCAAGGAGAAACACACCGAGTCATGTAGTAATCAAACTGACAAAAATTAAAGACATAGAAAAATTATTGAGAGCAACAAGGAAAAAACAACAAATAACATACAAGGGAACTCCCATAAAGATAACAGCTGATTTCTCAGCAGAAACTCTACAAGCCAGAAGGGAGTGGCAGGACATATTTAAAGTGATGAAAGGGAAGAACCTACAACCAAGATTACTCTACCCGGCAAGGATCTCATTCAGATTTGATGGAGAAATAAAAGCTTTACAAATAAGCAAATGCTAAGAGAATTTAGCACCACCAAATCAGCTCTACAACAAATGCTAAAGGAACTTTTCTAAGTGGGAAACACAAGAGAAGAAAAGGACCTAAAAAACCAAACCCATAACAATTAAGAAAATGGTAATAGGAACATACATATTGATAATTACCTTAAATGTCAATGGATTAAATGCTCCAACCAAAAGACACAGGCTCGCTGAATGGATACAAAAACAAGACCCATATATATGCTATTTACAAGAGACCCACTTCAGACCTAGGGAAACATACAGACTGAAAGTGAGGGGATGGAAAAAGATATTCCATGCAAAGGGATATCAAAAGAAAGCTGGAGTAGCAATACTCATATCAGATAAAATAGACTTTAAAATAAAGAATGTTACAAGAGACAAGGAAGGACACTACATGATGATCAAGGGATCATGCCAAGAAGAAGATATAACAATTATAAATATATACACACCGAACATAGGAGCACCTCAATATATAAGGCAACTGCTAACAGTTATAAAAGAGGAAATCGACAGTAACAATAATATTGGGGGACTTTAACCCCTCACTTACACCAATGGACAGATCATCCAAAATGAGAATAAATAAGGAAACACAAGCTTTAAATGACATAATAGACCAGATAGATTTAATTGATATTTATAGGACATTCCATCCAAAAACAGCAAATTACACTTTCTTCTCAAGTGCACACGGAACATTCTCCAGGATAGATCAGATCTTGGGTCACACATAAAGACTCAGTAAATTTAAGAAAATTGAAATCATATCAAGCATCTTTTCTGACCACAATGGTATGACATTAGAAATCAATTACAGGGAAAAAAATGTAAAAAACACAAACACATGGAAGCTAAACAATACATTACCAAATAACCAAGAGATCAGTGAAGAAATCAAAGAGGAAATAAAAAAATACCTAGAGACAAATGACAACAAAAACATGACGATCAGAAACCTATGGGATGCAGCAAAAGCAGTTCTAAGAGGGAAATTTATAGCAATACAAGCCTACCTCAAGAAACAAGAAAAATCTCAAATAAGCAATCTAACGTTACACCTAAAGGAACTAGAGAAGGAAGAACAAACAAAACCCAAAGTTAGCAGAAGGAAAGAAATCATAAATTTCAGAGCAGAAATAAATGAAATAGAAACAAAGAAAACAATAACAAAGATCAATAAAACTAAAAGCTGGTTCTTTGAGAAGATAAACAAAATTGATAAATCATTAATCTGACTCATCAAGAAAAAGAGGGAGAGGACTCAAATCAATATAATTACAAATGAAAAAGGAGAAGTTACAACAGACACCACAGAAATACAAAGTATCCTAAGAGAGTACTACAAGCAACTCTATGCCAATAAAATGGACAACATGGAAGAAATGGACAAGTTCTTAGAAAGGTATAACCTTCCAAGACTGAACCAGGAAGAAATAGAAAATATGAACAGACCCATCACAAATAATGAAATTTAAATTGTGATTAAAAATCTTCCATCAAAGAAAAGTCCAGGACCAGATGGCTTCACAGATGAATTCTATGAAACATGTAGAGAAGAGCTAACACCCATCCTTCTCAAACTCTTCCAAAAAACTAGAGAGGAAGGAACACTCCCAAACTCATTCTATGAGGCCATCATCACCCTGATACCAAAACCAGACAAAGATACTACAAAAAAAAGATAATTACAGACCAATATCACTGATGAATATAGATGAAAAAATCGTCAACAAAATACTAGCAAACAGAATCCAACAACACATTAAAAGGATCATACACCATGATCAAGTGGGATTTATCACAGGGATGCAAGGATTCTTCAATATATGCAAATCAATCAATGTGATACACCATATTAACAAACTGAAGAATAAAAATCATATGATCATCTCAATAGATGCAGAAAAAGCTTCTGACAAACTTCAACACCCATTTATGATAAAACCTCTCCAGAAAGTGGGCATAGAGGGAACCTACCTCAATATAATAAAGGTCATATACGACAAACCAACAGCAAGCATCATCCTCAATGGTGAAAAACTGAAACCATTTCCTCTAAGATCAGGAACAAGACAAGGATGTCCACTCTCACCACTATTATTTAACATAGTTTTGGAAGTCCTAGCCATGGCAATCAGAGAAGAGAAATAACGAACAAGAATCCAAATTGGAAAAGCAGAAGTAAAACTGTCAGTGTTTGCAGATGACATGAGAGTATACGTAGAGAAACCTAAAGATGCCACCAGAAAACTACTAGAGTTAATCAATGAATTAGGTAAAGTTGCAGGATACAAAATTAATGCACAGAAATCTCTTGCATTCCTATACACTAATGGTGAAAAATCAGAAAGTGAAATTAAGGAAACACTCCCATTTACCACTGCAACAAAAAGAATAAAATACCTAGGAATAAACCTACCTAGGGAGACAAAAGACCTGTATGCAGAAAACTGTAAGACACTGATGAAAGAAATTAAAGATGATACCAACAGATGGAGAGATATACCATGTTGTTGGACTGGAAGAATCAATATTGTGAAGACTCTACTACCCAAAGCAATCTATAGATTCAATGTAATCCCTATCAAATTACCAATGGCATAGTTTACAGAACTAGAACAAAAAATCTTAAAATCTGTATGGAGACACAAAAGATCCCGAATAGCCACAGCAGTCTTGAGGGGAAAAAAACGGAGCTGGAGGAATCAGACTCCCTGACTTCAGACTATACTACAAAGCTACAGTAATCAAGACAGTATGGTACTGGCACAAAAATAGAAATATAGATCAATGGAACAGGATAGAAAGCCCAGAGATAAACCCACGCACCTATGGTCAACTAATCTATGACAAAGGAGGCAAGGATATACAATGGAGAAAAGACAGTCTCTTCAATAAGTGGTGTTGGGAAAACTGCACAGCTACATGTTAAAGAATGAAATTAGAAAACTCCCTCACACCATACACAAAAATAAACTCAAAATGCATTAAAAACGTAAATGTAAGGCCAGACACTATAAACCTCTTAGAGGAAAACATGGGCAGAACACTCTGTGACATTTCTCCTAGAGAAATGGAAATAAAAACAAAACTAAAGAAATGGGACCCAATGAAACTTAAAAGCTTTTGCACAGCAAAGGAAACTATAAACAAGACGAAAAGAAAACCCTCAGAATGGGAGAAAATATTTGCAAACAAAGCAACAAAGGATTAATCTCCAAAATGTACAAGTAGCAGATGCAGCTCAATATCAAAAAAACCAACAACCCAATCCAAAAATGGGCCAAAGACCTACATAGACATTTCTCCAAAGAAGATATACAGATTGCCAGCAAACACATGAAAGGATGCTCAACATCACGAATCATTAGAGAAATGCAAATCAAAACTACAACGTGGTATCACCTTACACCGGTCAGAATGGCCATCATGAAAACGTCTACAAACAATAAATGCTGGAGAGGGTGTGGAGAAAAGGGAACCCTCTGGCACTGTTGGTGGGAATGTAAATTGATACAGCCACTATGGAGAACAGTATGGAGGTTCCTCAAAAAACTAAAAATAGAGGGCTTCCCTGGTGGCACAGTGGTTGAGAGTTCGCCTGCTGATGCAGGGGACACAGGTTCGTGCCCCGGTCCGGGAAGATCCCACATGCCGCAGAGCGGCTAGGCCCATGAGCCATGGCCGCTGAGCCTGCGTGTCTGGAGCCTGTGCTCTGCAATGGGAGAGGTCACAACAGTGAGAGGCCCACATACCACAAAAAAAAAAACCCTAAAAATATAGTTACAGTACGACCCAGCAATCCCACTAGTGAGCATATACCCTGAGAAAACCATAATTCAAAAGGAGTCATGTACCACTATGTTCACTGCAGCTCTATTACAATAGCCAGGACATGGAAGCAACCTAAGTGTCCATCAACAGATGAATGGATAAAGAAGATGTGGCACATATATACAATGGAATATTACTTAGCCATAAAAAGGAATGAAATTGAGTTATTTGTAGTGAAGTGGATGGACCTAGAGTCTGTCATAAAGAGTGAAGTAAGTCAGAAAGAGGAAAACAGATACCATATGCTAACACACATATATGGATTCAAAAAAAAATGGTTCTGAAGAACCTAGGGGCAGGACAGGAATAAAGATGCAGACATAGAGAATGGACTTGAGGACATGGGGAGGGGGAAGGGTAAGCTGGGACGAAGTGAGAGAGTGGCATGGACATATATACACTACCAAACATAAAACAGATAGCTAGTGGGTAGCAGCCACATAGCACAGGGAGTTCAGCTTGGTGCTTTGTGACCACCTAGAAGGGTGGGATAGGGAGGGTGCGAGGGAGATGGAAGAGGGAGGGGATATGGGGATGTATGTATATGTATATATGATTCACTTTGTTATACAGCAGAAACTAACACAACTTTGTAAAGCAATTATACTCCAATAACGATGTTATAAAAAACAAAGATAAAATAAAAAAATTAAAATGTCAAGAAAAAGAAAAAGAGGGAAATGTGAAAGACTTAAAAAAAATAAAAGTATTCATCTTTATAAGTCAGCAGGGAATTACCAATTAAAGCCCTAATTTAACATTTCTACTCTCCCACCAGAATGGCTAAAATGAAAAAGATGGAAAATACCAAGTCTTGGAAAGGACGTGCAGCAACCAGAATCCACATACAACACTGGTGGGAGTGTAAATTGGTACAACCTTTTGCAAAACTGTTGTACCAAACAAAAGCTGAATGTACGCAATCCCTAAGATGCATCAATTCTGTTCCTAGGTATATACCCAAGGGACATGGATCCATGTGTTCACCAAAAGACATGCACTAGCATGTTTGTAGCAGCACTGCAAATAGTAGCCCCAAATGGAAATTTCCCAAGTACCCATCAATAGCAGAATGGATAAATACATTGCGATATTTCACACAGTGAAATTCTATGCAGAAATGTGAATGAATAATTTACAGCTACAACAATAATATAGATGAATCTTAGAAACATAATGTTGGCCAAAGAACCAACCAGAAAAGACAGTGTATAGTATTGTTCCCTTTATATAAAATATTAAAATAGGCAAAACTAATCAATGTTGTTAGAAGTCAGGACAGTGGTTGTCTTTGACAGGGGGAGGGGAATAGGGACAATGACTGAAAGGGAGCATGCAGCAGGGCTTCTGTGGTGTTGGTAATGTTTCATGATCTGGGTGCTGGGTATAAGGGTGCATTTAGTTTATGAAAATTCATCTATCTGTACTCTTATGATATGTGCATGTTATATATTATAGTTTGATAAAAATTCTCACTGGAATTATAAAGAGATCCGATATTCCATATTTACCAGAATTTTCTTGGAAACCAAACCAAAAAGGGTCACTCAGAATCCTTTTTAGTAGCTCTGAGGTTGAGGGTGCTTGGTACACCCTTAGATTTTCAGGTATGTCAGACAATAAATTCCATTTTTACATAAGCTAGTTAGAATGGGTTTCTGTTGCTTGCAGCCCAAAATTTCCTTTTGGAGGAAATTGTATATATATATTATATATATATAATTTCTATAATTATTATATTTATAATTTTTATATTTTATACAATACATATAGTACATTCTATATAATAGATAGGACACATTGTTTTCCTGTTAGTTTATAAATTAATTCTTTATCTCTACCTTACCTCCAGTTCAAATTTCACCTTTTTGAGATTATGGGAAGGAATGGAAGAAAAAGATTGCTGTATCTACAGTTGAGTGGTTTAGCACAAGGGAATTTGTGTCAGTCAAACACAGGGATAAAAAAATAAAACCCTGGGCTTCCCTGGTGGTGCAGTGGTTGAGAATCTGCCTGCTAATGCAGGGGACACGAGCTCGAGCCCTGGGCTGGGAGGATCCCACATGCCGCGGAGCAACTAGGCCCGTGAGCCACAACTACTGAGCCTGCGCTCCGCAATGAGAGGCCGCGATAGTGAGAGGCCCGCGCGCTGCAATGAAGAGTGGCCCCCACTTGCCACAGCTAGAGAAAGCCCTCACACAGAAACGAAGACCCAACACAGCAAAAATAAATAAATTAATAAACTCCTACCCCCAACATCTAAAAAAATAAAAAAATAAAAAATAAATAAAACCCTGTTGGCTCATGTCCAATATAGCATGTCTAGTCAGTTCAATGCTGGAACACATTCCCAAATTCACAGGCAATTTCCAACTTATAAATAGGCAATGTTTCAAAAGCTCATTTGTAAGCATTCATTAGATGGTGCCTACTGTTATGATCAGAGGTACACATGACCTGTGATAAATATGGAACAATTCTGAAGATATAGTTATAGCAGTTTTCTGTCACAGAGAAAGCCTGTGTATGTTCTGGAAGGTCTGAATCAATAGCATGGAGACCTTGGCACTAGGTTCTAAGTGCTGGGACTCATCAATAGTGTGACTTAGGTGAAGTCCCAGTATCTCTGTGGAAACCTGTGCTTTGAGTCCTATGTCCATTCCATCTATTGAGACCCTAATAAGACCAGCATATAAAGGGACAGTGGTAGCAAGGAGAAAGGGGGAAAATAAAGAACTGCAAAAATCCAGGGTCTCCATTCCCATCAAAGTATAAGTGAATGTTACCTTTGGGGCAGACCCTAAATTCCCCACAGTTAGAAATATATGAATGAGGTCACTTTTGGGGGACACCTGTAATGAACATCTGTTGTTTTGCTTGCTCAGCATCACCTCCTCACTCTTTCCTTTTTTTTTTTTAATAGATCTTTATTGGAGTACAATTGCTTCACAATACTGTGTTAGTTTCTGTTGTACAACAAAGTGAGTCAGCCATATGCATACCTATGTCCCCATATCCCCTCCCTCTTGAGCTTCTCTCCCACCCTCCCTATCCCACCCCTCTAGGTCATTGCAAAGCACCGGGCTGATCTCCCTGTGCTATGCGGCTGCTTCCCACTAGCTATCTATTGTACATTGCGTAGTGTATATATGTTGATGCCACTCTCACTTCGTCCCAGCTTCCCCCTCCCACCTGTGTCCTCAAGTCCGTTCTCTATGTCTACATCTTTATTCCTGCCCTGCAACTAGGTTCATCAGTACCAATTTTTTGTTGTTTTGTTTCCTGGGTATATATTCTCCCACACTATCAGTCCATGCAGTTCAGGTGACTGACCTGAACCTGTACACGCCAGGGTGTATAGATGAGTGACTCAGACCTAACAAATCAGAGTCACAGTGACTGGTTCATGGCTTGGAATGTGGGCACGTGACTCAATTTAGATCAATGAGTCAGCCCTGAGACTTTTGCCCAGACAATTCCAAAAGAGGCATTCACTTTTGGGCTTGTAAAACAGTAGGATGTAGAACCAGCCTGAGAATTAAACTCTCCTGGGACAGGGTTGAAGCAATATTTGAGGAGCAAACCCCAGTGTTGTACCAAAATTATTGCCAGTAATGAATGAATGGCCTAGGCACTTCAACATTCTCCTCACTCAGGGTAGTGTCCTTTGGATTCCCCCAAAGGCTGAGGATGACTTCATCTCACCTTTGCTAAGGAGCTGGACCTTACGTCCCTGGATCTAATCTCTACTTTCCAAAGTCCTTTTTAATATTTTTTCCAGATGGCCAGTTGTGTCTCTGTACTCTAGAATTCCTGATAACCTGCCTTGATATTGCCATTGTTCAGAGAAACAAACTTAGCATAGTGAAATCCACTATCTAAGAAACAATTTTCCAACAGAACTCCCCAAAATGCAATGGAATGTCTCATAAAGTTCACATCACTAGAGATGTTCTGATGTTCTGTTTCACTAAGACTCAAAAAGGCTAAGTAAGTTGCCCAAGATCCACAAGTGGTAAGTGGTAAAGCTAAATAATAAGCAATCACCTCTGGTTCTAAAGGCCATGCGCCTTCCACTATGCCAAGCTACACTGCTTTTCTAGTCTCTCTAGTATAGACAGATTGAGACGGTATTTTGGCTTTACTGTCTCTCACTTCCCTAAATGATCAGGGGTGTGCATTTTCAAGATGGGTACCTAGTATGTGACCACAGAACAATGTGGACTAAATTACACATGATCCAAAGTTATGCCTAATTCAAAGCATAAGATCAGAGATTCTCAATTTCTTCATTAGTAAAATGGGTATAATAAAGAGTCTGACTCCATTTTCTGATGTTTGACTACTGACAGCTTTTAAACCTCACCTCTTCCTCTTCCCCTTCTGCGCTGCATCTGGGGAAATGGATCAGAAAGCCCAGGTGCCCCTCCTTGGTGTTGGTGGGAGGTTCAAACCATGTGTGGGAACCCTCACCCTGATCCCAACCCCTAACCACCAAAAAATCCCAAGCCAGTCTCATTTCCTTACCCTCGCTCAAGCCAGTTTTTGCTCTGTTTGGGAGCCACTCTGCTCTCCCCAGAAAGCCTCATTATGTGAGTAATAAACGTTTTCATACCCTCTTGGTGTGTGTGCGACATCATCAGTCTTGACATCCAGACCAAATTTTGGCCATTTCTCAGGAGTAGTCACAACAGTGGGAACAATACTAACTACCTTCAAGGATTATTGTGAGAATTAGAGGTAATGTAATAAAGTACAGTACTTTACAATCACGTAGTGGGTGCTCATAAGGTTATGGTAAAGTCAAAATGAGTTAATAATTATAAAGCAACTTAGGACATAGTAAGTGCTTTCTAAGTGATAAAATAAAGAGCGCTTATTATTATTTCTGCTAGTGTGTAATCAATGTTTAAATTTTTGCACATGAAAGAAAATCCATGGTTGATATCTAAAATTGCATCTAGAAGCATTTACTTAGAATATGATACATACCCAATCCACTTATAAGCCCATTTAAGAAAAACAATTCTGGGACTTCCCTGGTGGCGCAGTGGTTGAGAATCCGCCTGCCAATGCAGGGGACATGGGTTCGAGCTCTGGTCGGGGAGGATTCCCACATGCCGTGGAGCAGCTAAGCCCAGCCTCCACAACTGCTGAGCCTGTCCTCTGGAGCCCGTGAGCCACAACTACTGAAGCCGGCGCACCTGGGGGCCGTGCTCTGCAACGTACAACAAAGAGTAGCCTCTGCTCACCACACCTAGAGAAAGCCCCATGCAGCAACAAAGACCCGATGCAGCCTAAATAAATAAATTAATTAATTAAACAAAAAAGAAAAACAATTCTGATTCCTAGATGTCACATTTATGAGGTCAGGTATAGATATATATTGAATATACATTTATGCTCCCTTGTGGTAATAAACTGGAGAATATGTCGGGGGGGCTGGCATCATCAGCACAGATAGAAATGCAGTCTGTTCAGGAATGGAGACCTCCCACCAGGATTCTAATGACAGTGAAACAATGGAGTTGGAATAAGGTTCAAGTCACCCCAGCTGGGGGAGAAGTCAGTGACAGAGATTCACACACACACACACACACACACACACACACACACGCACAACACCCTAACAAACTGTCCACAGGATGGAACTTAGGAGGAGAAGGTGAGGGCAGCCTTGGAAGAAGCCTTGGTAAAGACCAACCATGGCAATTTGGGCAAGTTTCCAATTTGTACTCTCTCATGCAAAAGTTAAATATGCATTTAATGTGGTTGCAGCTAATCTGTAATCCTTTATCAAGTGAATGTCTGCAGCCCTTGACTTGAAGTATCCGTGAACTGCAGGGAGAGATGAGAGACCTGAGCTGCACCAATGAGAACTACCAGGACCTATCTGGAGAAGGCACTAACAGATACAGACCACAGCTGGCAAAACCTTTAGGAAGAAGAACCCTCAAGGGCAGAAACATCATCAGAATTGTGAGCCGATGTATAGAAGAGATCAATTTAACCATTCCCGCTCTTTCCCCTCAAGAGGTGGGAGATGCCTCTATGAAAGAGGACTTCCTCCTAAACCAGTAGCGATATTAGGACTACAATGGGCCATTGGTCCCTTATTCCCATTGACTAGTATTGCCTTTCTTCCCTTCAAAGAGATAGAAGGAGGATGAGACATTGGGGCCAATGTACTTTTAACTGGAAAATTTCTACCAGACACATTAAATCGAAACATCTAAACCTCTACATGGAAGACTACTTCTTCCATTTTTCATGACTGGTGTTTCTAACAAAAAAAACCTGTGTATATGCAGCAAACGTCAAAATCATGAGAAGTTTCTTCTGTGATAAAACGTTTTGCAATGTGTGGGATGATGTATATTACTGGAGATAATTTTAGGTGTGGCTCAGATAGGCATTAAAATTTTTAATTAAGTTAAAATTTAATTTAACTTAATTAAATTAAGTTATTCCTTTCTAAATTGTCCTGATTACTTCCAGGGTAAACTCTCGGCTTGCTGCTGGCCTTTTAGCAGCTCTCTAAATAAGGGGCAAGCCTCGGGCTTAGAGAACAGGAAAGACAGGTTTAGTTAGAATTTTTTCTAACGTTTTGTTTTCATTAGATTTAATTTTATAGTTACATTCAATTTTTAGCAAGTGATGCCTGTCTCCAATTTTATAGTAACAATATGAAAGTCCCCTTTCCAAAAAAAATTTAATTTTAAGTGAGTTGATTTAAAAGTCAAATCAATACACATACAGGTAATAGAAAGGTATAGCAAATGTGAATTTAGTCATCCTGCAGTGCAGAATGACTAAACTTTGGGAATCAATCAGTGACCTAATATATTTAAAGTATTATAAGACATAAAGAATTCCCAGAATGATGTCTCCAATTAGTTCATCTTAATTCTAAATCGTGACCGAAATATCTAAGAAGTGTAGAGAGGGGTGAAAGCTGAGCCTATTTGCTCCCTCCTGCGACTCCACTTTCTCTCTCCCTCCCCATTCAACTTTCCAATATGAATGCTTCATCTTCAACTGCTCGTAATGCCAAAATTTCACCATAAGAAGACTGGAGAGTCCTGTTTTATTGGTAATGAAAATAAAGTCAATGTAAACATTTTTAATTAAAAAGTAATATTTTCATCAAACCCACAGATGTATCCAATTTACACTTCTGAAAACATCTTCAGGTTCAAAAGTTAATTAGCTCTGCAGTTACATGAAATTCAAGTATAAAATCAACTACTGCATAAAGAAATAATGGGATGGCCTTCAACTCAGACCAAAGTGCAAACTAAAGAATGTCGCTCGCCATCTGGTTCTAAAAGAATGAAGCCACTAGCCACTGCAGTTGCTGACGTTTAACCTACCCTGAAAGGAGTTCAGGGCAGAGATCAGGAATGAGGCCCTCTGTGCTTTGGGAAAGACAGGCAGAACACATCTTCAGAGAGTTAGATATTTTCAGGAGAAAATTTCATGAATCCAATTTCTTGCATCTTCTCATTCCTAGAAAGGCACTAAAATCATTGATGGAGACGTCTGCTCCTCGTGGCTAGCAGCGACCTTCTACCAAGATGTATGCTTGACTGCATAGACCCACTTCACCAAAGTCATCTATACATACTGACCTCCCCCTCTCCACACCTCTTTGTGCGGCAGTTCTCAGAGCTATCTGAGAGGCTGTCTCTCAGGCTATAGTCCTCAGTAAGCCCCAAAGAAAACTGAACTCACAGCTCTCGTTGTGCACTTTTTTTTCAGTTGACAAAGGTCAATGTAATTTTAAATGACCTGAGCTTTGGCAAAGATTAGATAGACAGATAGATACATAGGCAGATAGACAGACAGACAGACATGGGTGCATAACATATACACATATATATTCATTTCATTCAATAACATGAGACACTTGCTACAGATAAGGCACCGTGCTAGCAGATAAGTAAGGCATGGCCCCTGGCCTCGCAGACCTCAGTCGAGTCTAGGTTCCCCAAAAGATAACATATATAAACTTCCTGGTATAGAGCAAGTGCTAAATAAATGCTAGTTCTCTTACCCACTCCCCCCTTCCCACATTCTCATCCTTAATGCAAAGTGAAAGGGCCCCATGAATTCCTCTTAAATAAAACTAAAAGAAATGCACTGCTGAGAGAGTGGCATGGACTTATATACACTACCAAATGTAAAATAGATAGCTAGTGGGAAGCAGCCACATAGCACAGGAAGATCAGCTCTGTGCTTTGTATCCACCTAGATGAGTGGGATAGGGAGGGTGGGAGGGAGACGCAAGAGGGAGGAGATATAGGGATATATGTATCTGTATAGCTGATTCCGTTTGTTATAAAGCAGAAACTAACACACCACTGTAAAGCAATTATACTCCAATAAAGATGTTAAAAAAATTAAAAAATAAAAACTGTTCTAAAAAAAAAAACAGAAATGCACTGCTAGAGTCTCTTGGCTCTCCTAATAACGCAAATCATTTAACATGTACTAAAGATTTACCTGGAAGAGAGTCAGAATTTTCAGAGTAAATAATTTGTAGCCTCATTATCCCAGCTTTAGACTAGCTGGAGGAAAGTTTTGGGAAAGTAGGACAGAGGCCACCTCATGGGAGGCCAACAGGGCAAATTCCAGGAACTGTGTGTCCTGTCCCCACACACCAAGCCCCAACATGATGTCACCACATACTTCCAGTGTGGGCAGCTCTGGCTGCAGCAGGGCTGATACAGATGCAGATTTAGGAAGAGCTGGCATTGGGCAATCCCAATACAATCCCCACATGACCGATTCTTGCTAAATGACAGGTGAGCCACAGAGCATGGTCACATTCCCAGGATACCCACTCTAGTTACAGGGAATTCCTAGTCACAAAGGTTCTTGAGAAAACAGGAAGGGTCAGCTTCTCTTTTTTAAGGAAATGGAAAATGGGCATTTTCTAGTTGCCCAGGGCCTATCATAGTACCTGACATATCTAGCAGAAGCAAAGCTTCTGCTTATACTGTACCCTTCTTACAAAGAGACACTTGAACATATGTATGGCCATGTGTGTTTCAGTAAACATACACCCACATTCTGTGAAAGTGGCACAGTCTGAAATCCTGAACTCTCTTCAATCCAGTGAGGGTTGCAGAACTTACAGATATATAGTCTCTTTCAACTGGATTAGGAAGAAAAACCTCACAGTCCAAACTAAGTAATAGTTTGCAAACACACACCTTTACATACTAACCACACATAGAAATTCACGAACCAGACTTTGGTTTGAGATCCTACTGTGAAGAATAATCATATATTTAACTTACGGAAGACCCCAGACTGCCTTCCTGAGTGCAGTCGTTAGCTCCAAACAGGTCAGGGCTGATACAGAGCCATATAGAAAGAAGTCCAGGTACTACAATACATCGTGAAGCTCCTGACAGTATAAAAAAGTAAAGAAATGGGGCTTCCCTGGTGGCGCAGTGGTTGAGAGTCTGCCTGCCGATGCAGGGGACACGGGTTCGTGCCCCGGTCCAGGAGGATCCCACATGCCGCAGAGCGGCTAGGCCTGTGAGCCATGGCCGCTGAGCCTGCGCGTCTGGAGCCTGTGCTCCGCAACGGGAGAGGCCACAACAGTGAGAGGCCCGTGTACCGCAAAAAAAAAAAAAAAAAAAAAAAAGAAGTAAAGAAATGCAAACACATGGTTACTTGATGTGTAGGTTTTCTTAAATATTTATAAGTTAATAAGTTAACAAGTTAATTTTTAAACAGAACATAATATGGAGTACAAATCGTGTTATTTAAAAGGTAGTTAGGGGACTTCCCTGGTGGCCCAGTGATTAAGAATCCACCTTCCAATGCAGGGGACTCGGGTTCGATCCCTGGTCGGAGAACTAGGATCCCACATGCCACAGGGCAACTAAGCCCATGTGCCACAACTACTGAGCCCACGTGCTCTGGAGCCCGAGCATCACAGCTAGAGAAAGCCTGCACGCCACACCTAGAGAAGCCCACACGCCGCAACAAAGAAGAAAACGAAGACCCAGTACAGCCAAAAAAAAAAAAAAAAAAGGTGGGCTTCCCTGGTGGCACAGTGGTTGAGAATCTGCCTGCCAATGCAGGGGACACGGCTTCAAGCCCTGGTCTGGGAAGATCCCACATGCCACGGAGCAACTGGGCCCGTGAGCCACAATTATTGAGCCTGCGCATCTGGAGCCTGTGCTCTGCAACAAGAGAGGCCGCGATAGTGAGAGGCCCGCGCACCGCGATGAAGAGTAGCCTACGCTTGCCGTAACTGGAGAAAGCCCTCGCACAGAAATGAAGACCCGACACAGCCAAAAAATAAATTAATTAATTAATAATTTTTTAAAAAGGTAGTTGCAATTTATAAAAACATTAATTCAAAATATACTACAGAAGATGTGACTTGGTAATGAGGCACAGTTTAAAGTTGCTGGTAAATGCAGTCTTTGTGAATGGGCATAAAATCTCATTTGGAGGTAGAATTTTGAGACTCTTTTTGAATGTCATGCCCTGAGCCAAATGGCCTTCCTAGTACCTTGTAGGAGACCCTGCTGGAATCTACGCATGGCTCTTTCTTCCTGCCTTCTATTCATTTAACGTTTCAAAAAGATTATATATCATTATGTGTTCACCTGAACAAAAAATCTAAAAGCCTAAAAATAATTACAGTCAAAATTCTCTCTCCCACCTCTGCCCCCCTCATCCAGCCAGCTCCCACCTTCCCCCAATAAATACCACTCTCACTAGTTCCTTAAATGACATTCCAGAGATTGTTTTTCTATATATACAAGTGAATACCAATATATATCTCCCCTCCTTTATACCTAAATTCACAACATACTATAGACATCCCTCTATACCTTGCTTTCTTCACTTAATATGTCTTTGAGTTTCCTCCGTATCAGTACATAAAAAGCTTCCTCATTGAACAGCTGGAAAGTATTCCATTGTATGCTTGTTGGAAAATATATTTGGCCAGTGCCCTATTGATGAATATTTGTCTATCCCATAATTTTCTCATTTCCTACAAGGTTACAATGTACAAACATGCCAATCATCATTTTACTTGTGTAAGGAAACCTTATGGAAGAATATTAGTGGCTAATAAACAAAGACCTCCATTCAAAAAAAAGAATTATATTTGATAACGTATAGGAAACATACTGAAAGAACTTTGTGATCAAGTACCCATCTAGAATGGCCTTATCTTTCTCTACCTTCCTTTCTGTTCAACTCCCCCCAAGGCTGAGGGTCTACTGCCATCTGTTTCTTAAAATGTGCTCTGTGGCTTATCTGTATCAGAATCCCATGGGGGTAAGGATAAGAAAATGTGGCTTGCTGGAGGCCATTCCAGGCCTGATGAATCAAAATATGCAGGAATGGGGCCTTGGAACCTGCATTCTAGACAAGTGCCTCCCACTCAAGTCATAATTCATATGCATACAAAGTGCCCACTGTGGCTAGTCCCGCCTGTATCCTTGAAGCCCCTTTGAGGGCATGAGCTCCCTCCTCTGAATCCCTGAATGGTATTTATCTTCCATAGATTCACTTAGAGCACTGCCTTACCTCTCACTGTTTTGCTGTGACTTAGAAGTGAAATACATATCTGAACTCTGAGCCGTATTCTGTAAGTCTTAGGACGTGGCATTTATTTAAGGTTTTAATTTCACATTAACTGATTCACAATTTGGCCAGTTTGCAAGTTCCAAGTTAATGTATGAGGACTAGCTCACAAATGATCATTGGATAAATAAATGACCAACTTACCTTCAAAATGTTACTGGTTTTGTTTTCCTCAACTTAGCATAGGTTTCAATTTATGTTCTATATTCTTAACCACCTCTTGTGGTTCTGAGAGCAACATTTGTTGCTCTATGCCTTTGGCTAAATAAAGTTCATAACGATTAACCCTGGTTCTTAAAAAACATCAGTATCAATCAATGACAATCACCACTGATTGGGATGCATAATATTTTGCCACAAGCATTTCTATTAATAATGGTTTCGGAGGCCCTTTATACTGTTAAAAAAAGAAGAGCCAATTTTTGTTGAATGTCTATTATTGCAAGGTGTTTATTATGAGAGGTGGTGTAACATAGTTAAGGGTATAGACCAGAGATAGACTACCTGAGTTCAATTCCTGGATCTGCCACTTTGGAGCCCTGTGAGCATAGCAAGTTATTTAAATTCTCTGTGCTTCAGTTTTCCCTTTTATAAAATGGAGGTAATAAAACCATGTTGTAGATTGTAAAGATGGCCACAAATTTTTCCCCTTCCTCCATCTATGTATGACTTTACACAGATGTGGAACCTGTTTCTCCACCCCTCAAGTCTGGGTTGGCCATGTGACTTACTTTGGCCAATGCAGCAAAGGCAAATGTGACACAACATCAAACATGACAGATGCTTGTAAAGCACTTGCAGAATCAGAGAAGCTGACTGCAGCTGACTGCAGATGCAATAAGCCCAGGTGAGGCCAGCAAAGCACCACCCCACAGAACCCAGTCCAAATTGCTGACTCTGATTCATTTACTTCCTAACCATGTCTGTTTCCTTGCTGGACTCCTTCCACTCTTTACTTTAAATATTGGTCTTCCACAGGGTTTTATTTTCTTTTACTACTATTGTTTCTCTTTAGGAAGTCCCAACTACTTTCATATCTCAACTACTACCCACATGATTATAGCTCTGAACTTACATCTTCAGCTCCTACCTCATTACTGAGCATCACATATCCAACTATCTAAAGGACATCCCAAACCCAGCAAGTCTAAGTATAAAGCTACTACTTTCCCCTTTCCTCCTGTATTCCTATTTCAGTTACTGGTTTCATTTGATAGCCCAGGTTGTAAAACTAGAGTCATTCAAACAGATACCAAATACTTTATTCTGCATCCTATCAGTTCTCAAATCCATCCCTCTCCTCTTCACTTCTATGTGTTTGCCTTAGTTCAGTCTCTGGTCATCTTTCACCTGACTTTCGACCTTCTAACTGGCCTCCAACTCCAGAATAGGTGTTACAAACTGAAATGCCTACAGGTGCCAGGCACATAACTAAATGAAATAGGTCAGGTGTAGATATTTCAGTGTGGTGGCAAACCGGAGAACACACGCCTCATCTAAAGAACTTCCAGATCTTTAAGACTGACGCAGGAGCTTGGGTTGCCAGATTTAGCAAATAAAAATTCAGGACATCATGCAATATTTAGGAAATACACTACAAATTTATTGTTTATCTGAAATTCAAATTTAAACACGTGTCCTATATTTTATCTGACAATCCTATCCAGACATTTCTTTCAAGATAAGAAGGAGGAAGGTAGAGGTGACTGACAATACATAACAGACAGTGGAGTTATGAAAAGTTAGGCTGCTGACTCACGAAGGTCTCCGGTGAATCTCAGGAGGTAGAAAAGTCAAAGAAGGAAGAGAACTAGTAAAATTGTTAGAATTTTGTGTAGTGGATACTGATTGGTTGTGGGTTGAATTGTGTCCTACCCACCCCCCACCCCCCGCAAAAGATATGTTCAAGTCCTAAGCCTCAGAACCTGTGAATGTGACCCTATTGGGAAATAGGGTTTTTGCAGATGTAACCAAGTTAAGATTAAGTGATACTGGATTAGGGTGAGCCCTAATCGAATGACTAGTATCCTTATAAGGAGAAGGAAACTTGAACACAGAGACACAGAGGAGAATGCCATGTAAAGATGTAGGCAAAGATTAGAGTGCTGCAGCTACAAGGCAAAGAACGCCAGGATTGCTGGCCACCAGCAGAAGCTAGGAAAAGGTAATGAAGGATTCTTCTCTAGAACGTTCAGAGGGAGCATGGCCCTGCAGACACCTTGATCGTGGACTTCTAGCCTCCAGAACTGTGAAAGAATAAATTTCTGTTTGTGATCATTTGTTACAGCAGCCCTAGGAAATTACACCACAGTAAACTAATTGGCCTCTTTCCCTCCATGATCTATACATGGTTACAGAGGATGCTTTCTGGAGAGATGCTGGTATATGATTGCTCTGAGGCAGGGACACCAGGAGTAAAACCAGCGATGGCAGCTGAGCCAATGTCCCTTCCCCCAGTTTGTTTTGGTCATTCGCAAGTAACTGGACCTCAGCTATGTAAACTTGGGAACCTATCTGTCTGTCCTACTATAAGGTCTGTCGACTCAAAGCCAGTCCATCTGCAGAGATATGACCAGCTCTGATAATAAATGAGTCCCTGGTTCCAATTTGTCCCTGGTTGAGGTCCAGACCATACCTTTGCCCTTGGGTTTCTAAGATGACCATCTGCCATTACAACAGACTCCCACTTTTCACTTAAGTTCTATTACCTGCTACCAGTAGACCCCTCCCATACAGTCTATAATTGCCTCTGTGGGGAATGGGAAAGAGTCCGTCTAGGTAGGTATACTAGTTTGTTAGGGCTGCTGTAACAAAGTACCACAAACCGGGTGAGGCTAGCAGTCCAAAATCAAAATGTTGGCAGGGACGGTCCTTCTGAGGGCTGTGAGGGAAGATCTGTTCCAGGTCTCTCTCCTTGACTTGTAGATGGCCATTTTCATGTGCATTTGGTGTTCTCTCTGTATACATGTCTGTCTCCAAATCTCCAAACTTTATACAAGGACATCAGTCATATTGGATTAGGGTCCACCCTAATGATCTCACTTTGACACGATCCCCTCTGTAAAGAACCCATCTCCATATGGGGTCACATTCTGAGACACTGAGGATTAGAACTTCAACATATTCAACATATACGTTTTTAGGGGGACACAATTCAACCTATAACAGTAGGAGGCCCATCTGAGACGAGAAGTCCTGTGACTTCTAAAATGTATTAACTTACCTTATATGCAACGGTCAAACAAAGGACAGGTTATTTTTGGCAATGTCCCCCACCTTGTTTTCAGAATATAGCTGGGACTCAGGGCCAAAGAAAACTGTGCCAACTCTAATTTCACTAATGAGCTAAGCACAGAAATTTGGTTTAAACCTCCCTGCTTCTCTCACCACCACTGAAACAGTGTTCTTCAAATACCCCCTCAGACCTCCAAGGTTCCATTTCTAAACTCACAAAGTTTCACTTTGTTTAGGTCACCATCTTCGATTTTACAACTATTTTAGATATCGATTATTTTAAAACTATTGAATATTATCAATGAAGGAGAGGCTGCTTGTTGTTCAGGCAGGACTTTGGAGGTTACTTTAGGGCCAGGGGTAGAAGGGGGTCCTTAGTCTAGGATCGACTTTGCAGCGGTTGAAATAACAAAACTTGCAACCTCAGATTTTTGCATATTCATTTAAAATTTTCTCTGCAGATAACTACATTTCTAAGAAATTTCTATTGCTCAGGAAATGCCAAATTTATAGAGAGATAGTTGAATGGAGAGCCTTTCCAAAGGCTTCTCAATACCTTGGCAGGCTCTCTAAGATTCCAGTCTTGTCCTTCATTAATTTTAGGTTCAGAAATATACCTAGACAAAACTCATGCTCACCAAGCTAATGAAAACTGATGTATAAACCAGAATGTCGAGCTCTTTACCCATGTTGGTGTACAGACCTTTCAGGACAGACTGTACTCACGTTTGCTACTCAGGAGAACCCCTTTATACGAAGCAGGTGAATCCAAATACAAAGCAGCCAGGTGTGGACGATGATAGACACGGCATGCCCCAGTCAATCTCAGGACTGAAGCACGCATTCCCTCAGCCGTGGAGGCCAAGATGCCCGACAGCTCACACTGTCCTCAACTGAAGAGAGCCTCTTCATCAAAGATCATGCCCCCTTCTCAGGGGCAGCCTGCATGTTTTGACTGATTGATACTGTGGTGAAAAGGCTTGGTCCTTTGCTCCAATTCAAGACAACTCAGAACTACTCTGCAGGGCCATTCTTGTTCCAAAGAGATTAGCTGAGGCCTTCGTTGTGGCCCAACTTTTTCCTCTGCCACATCTTGCTTCATTCATTACTCTAGAGGTGTTGATCCTGACAGCCCTCCCCAGTACCCTTCTTACACACAAAACTCCATCTCAGAGCCTGCTTCCCAGGGAACTCAATCTGCAAATATGCGTAGTCGGAGGTGCTTCTACTATCATTTTTTTTTCTACTATCATTTTTGACCAAAGATAAGAGGGGTAATAAAAACCAAAATCATAACAGCTGCTATTTGTTAGGCACGGCCTGGGGATAAGAGATGAATAAGACCATTCCTTCCCTTCAAGGAGCCTAACATACTCACAAAGTCATAGGGCAGGGATGTCTTATAGAAGCTCAAGGTAGGGTCAAGGAAGGTTTCCTGGAGATGATGTCCCATCTGACGTTAGAGGGATTAGGAAGAGGTCACCAAGAAAAGAAGGATAAGAAAACATTCCAGGTAAAGGAAAGCATGTTCAGGGCAGTCATAATTATTACTAAATGTACCAGAACATGGCACTGGCTAGAAGTTTTATGCCACTAAATTCAGCTCATTCAGTAAACCAGTCACAGTTACAGAAGTGGTAGGCAGGTGGGTGGTGTGGCACCCTGGCATTCTCAGTGCTTAGGTCTTAAACCTTTAAGAAGGGAGATGAGGGCCTCCCTGGTGGCGCAGTGGTTGAGAGTCCGCCTGCCGATGCAGGGGATACGGGTTCGTGCCCCGGTCTGGGAGGATCCCATATGCCGCGGAGCGGCTGGGCCCGTGAGCCATGGCCGCTGAGCCTGCGCATCCGGAGCCTGTGCCCCGCAACGGGAGAGGCCACAACAGTGAGAGGCCCGCGTACCGCAAAAAAAAAAAAAAAGAAGGGAGATGAGCGTGGAGAGGGAAGGGGTGAGTGTGACCATCCACCTCTTCACCGGGCTCTTCACTTGGGGTACTCTCCACCGAGCAGGCACAGAGGTCTTCCCTTGGGCCATCTATTAGTCCACACCACATCCTCGTGAACTGGGATCAGGGAATCCCTTCCTTCTGCATGTCTTCTCTCCTCCTTCTCCCAAAGTCTCATCAATCTTTTTGTCCCTCTGTTCTACTTCAAGGCCTCACTTTCTAGACTATGACTGAGGCGAAGAGTAGATTGGAGCCATCCAGTTTCCCTCTGGCAGAGCCAGGGGCAGTCTTTGGCTGAGGAAGAAAAGGGGCTTCAAGACCCCTGCTTAGGTGACGGGGATGAAGGAAACATCCCCAGCCTCAGAGAGAAACATTCACAAACAAATCAATCGCCTGCTCGTAGTGGCCTACTCAGATGCTCTGGTATGCAAATGGTCTTAATTTTTTCTCCTCTTCTTTTTTTTTGAGGTACGCGGGCCTCTCACTGTTGTGGCCTCTCCCGTTGCAGAGCACAGGCTCCAGACGTGGAGGCTCAGCAGCCACGGCTCACGGGCCCAGCCGCTCCACAGCATGTGGGATCCTCCCGGACCGGGGCACGAACTCGTGTCCCCTGCATCGGCAGGCGGACTCTCAACCACTGTGCCACCAGGGAAGCCCTTTTCTCCTCTTCTTAAGAACAACTTGCTCGCTTGCTCGCTCGCTCTCTCTGTCCCTCCTCCCTCTTCTAAATCCTAGAGGTAGGAGCCAGAACCCTAAAAGAAGTGTGGATAGGCACCCTATCCCAGGAAAGGACATCCTCATACATAAAATGAGGCTTGGAGATGCTCCAACAAATAAGTGATAAGCCAGTGTTCAAACCCTTGTCTGTCTGACTCCAAAGCCTGTGGATGTTTCTTACCACTGTCATGAGGAATGGGGGCAGTGACTCTAACACGCATGGAGCATTTTCTAAGCGCTAAGTGTTAGGCATCTCACATGGGTCACCTCATCTAATTCTCTCAACAACTCGATGAAGGAGATATACATTGAAGAGCAATTCTTCTCAAGCAATTTCACCAAAATGCCCTTAACACGCAGAGGAGAGCCAGCTCTCAACCCTGGGTGATCGGGGCTGTAGGTGTGAGCAGATGCTGCAAGCAAGAAATATTCGTGCGGCCTCATGTTTCCTCTATAATTTCGTTAAAAATGTAGGCTTCAACTTCACAGAATGTTTAAGGTTTGTTTTCATTTTAAAAAGTGATGTTCTTTCCCCTTTAAATTCTCAAGTGAAATTGACATTCTGATGCATCACCAAGTGGAAGTCTTAGAGTCATCAGCAATAAGTTTATAAATGTTTTTTTATGGTGGTTTACGTCAGCAAACAGCAGGCTATAAGTTGCATGGGAAGACAAACCCTGCCTGTCTTGGTTTTTTTTTATTCTTTTGGCCACGTGGCGTGGCACGTGGGATCTTAGTTCCCCGACCAGAGATCAAACCCATGCCCCCTGCAGTGGAAGCACTGAGTCTTAACCATGGGACCGCCAGGGAAGTCCTGTCTTGTTTATCATAGTACCCCTAGCACAGAAGACAGTGCCTTGAACACAGTAGGAGCTCAAACAATACTTGTTGAATGATAGTAAGAGGTAATACCTGAAGTAGGCCTTTTATAAATAGTTGGATCTGTCTCTTAATCCCCATCTCCATCTGAGAAATTGAGAAACAATGTATACAACTGCATACTATGCAAATATTATATTGTATCTATTGTTATAGAAAGATGGTCTGGATTAGTCTAAGGCTTGCCCAAATTAGGGATATAGCCCCTCTCTTGGCAAGATTTTATTCTGATTCTTGTCTTCTTTAATAAGAAAGATATTGAGGATACAAGAGATAGTAGGTGGACCACTAGGCACCATTCTACCTTGGTTCCCTACAAAATGCTTCACTAGTATACAGATGTAACCTGTACTGCTTCTATCTCTCAGCCAGGGGTGAGATTCATCAACCATCTAAATAGTAGCCTGGTTGCCTGTTCAATTCAATTATTTTTTCCAACAAGATGGATCATGGAAGGTAGTGGTATTTTGCCCCCTTTTATTATCTTTTCTAGAGCAGACGTTATGGACCTGTAATAATATTTGTTATGGTCTGAATGTTTCTACCCTCCCTCCATTATTCACATGTTGAAGGTGGGCCTTGGGAGGTAAGTAAGTTTAGATGAGGTCATGAGGGTAGAGCCTCATGATAAGATTAATGTCCTTATAAGTAGAATAGACCAGAGCTCACTCTCTCTCTACCATGTAGGGACACAGCTGTAAGATAGCCAGCCATCTGTAAGCCAGGAATGGCGTTCTCACCAGGAACCAAATCTGCTGGTACCCTGAACTCAGACCTCCATTCTCCAGAACTGTGAGAAAATAAGTGTCTGTTGTTTAAGTCTCCCAGTCCATGGTGTTTTCTTATAGTAGCTCAATCTAAGATGATATCCAATCACAAATCTCTTTTTGCCTTATTTTGAATACAAAGGGATAAGTTTCTTTCTAGTTTTTATAAAACTGTTAAAAGAAAACAAACATGATTTCTAAACAAAGGAGCTTCAAAAATGGTATCTGTAAATGTCATTTGCTTTTCTTTCATTATAGCAGCTATCTGGCCTTTCTCTGGGAAAAAGTCACTGAAGTTTTGGTATAACTTATTTAATAACAATAGACAATTGCACTAGTGTGTTAATCTCAACTGCTTCCCATGACAAGGAAGAGTTGTTGCCTCGCTTGTTAGGAAAGAGATTTTTCCCTGTCTTTTTAAAAAGCAGGTTATAAAATAATATGTATCGTATAATTATATTTTAATAATAAAAGTATTTATAAAAAATGTTCTGGAAGGATACCTCCAAGGGTTTTAACAAAAGCTATAACTACATATTGGAATTATGTGTAATCTTTTTAGTTTTTTCTTTATCCTTATCTAAATATTCTAATTCTTGTGCTACAAAAATACATTGCTTTTGTGGGACTTCCCTGGTGGCGCAGTGGTTAAGAATCCGCCTGCCAATGCAGGGGACACGGGTTCGAGCCCTGATCCGGGAAGATCCCTCATGCCAGGCAGCAACTAAGCCCGTGCGCCACAACTACTAAGCCTGTGCTCTAGAGCCCGTGAGCCACAACTACTGAAGCCCGCGTGCCACAACTACTGAAGCCTGCGCGCCTACAGCCTGTGCTCCGCAACAAGAGAAGCCACCTCAATGAGAAGCCCGTGCACTGCAACGAAGAGTAGGCCCCGCTCGCCACAACTACAGAAAGCCCACACACAGCAAGGAAGACCCGGTGCAGCCAAAAATAAATAAATAAATAAATTTATTAAAAAATATATTACTTTTGTAATAAGACAAAATGTTTCAACTACTAAAATAATGCAAGATTCAGAAAAGCTACATAAACAATTTCTAAGAATACCAGAATTGCACTTGGATTCTACGCTTTCAGAATAGGGTAAGAAAATGAACACATATTATGTACTTGCTATGTTTCATCAATCCTGCAGGTGAGTGGTATTATTCCCATTTTATAGATGAGGACACTTGAGGATCAGAGGTTGCATAAATAGTCTAAGTCATATACCAGTACAAAGCAGAGCCACGATTAAATCAGATTCATCTGATCCCAATGGCCTCACTCCTTCCACCTGACTGGACAGCTTCCAGCACTGCGTAATAGAAAGCACCAGAGATGCTTTGTGACTGCCTAGAGGGGTGGGGCAGGGAGGGTGGGAGGGAGATGCGAGAGTGAGGGGCTATGGGGACATATGTATATGTATAGCTGATTCACTTTGTTATACGGCAGAAACTAACACAACATTGTAAAGCAATTATATTCCAATAAAGATGTTTAAAAAAATTTTTTTAAATAAAAAGAAAGCACCAGAGAAATGGTTTAACTCATCACCGCTCAGGGTGCCTTGTATATAACATTCTGTCAGTAAGGGCTGCACCTAAGTTGCATCTGAGTCAAGGTCTTTTCTTACAGCTCAGGGAAGGAGTGCACGTCAGGCTCCCAGGCATGCTATTCACTCCCTTAACTCACCCTGAGTAAAGACGAATGGCTCTGAAACTCTTGTTACAACTGCAGTGCCAAGTGCACTAAATGTGGCTTACATTCCCTCTGCCTGTGGTAAAAACCCATTATTAGGGTGACTTAGAGCCTTTTGATAATTCTGAGATACATATGCTCTTAAGGGAAGTATCTCTACATCATGGTTGACGGACAATTGGCCTTTTATTTTAACAACTGCCAAAGCATCACAGCATTGCCTCAACTGTCCTTTGTTTTCCTGTCCTGTTGGATGTTTTGTTAAGTGTTAATATGACTTTGATTCCCCGTCACACCAAGGAGCTTCGGACAATTGATTTACAGTCTCTCCTTGCCGTCACATCACAAGGAGATGAAGAACATAATTGCTAAACACTGTTTCCCCATCATTACAATCAAGGCAGTGAGGCACTGCATGCTGCACCTCTTGGAATAAATTTGGCCAAGTGGCAAGTGATTGGCAAGAAGCCAGAGTGGTAGGTGGAGGAGAAGCAAACTATGAACAGAACACGGACAAGTGCTGACACTTAGGGAGTGGAGGAAAATGATGTGGGACCTGTGGTGAGGGAGGGAAATTACCTGCATTACAACAGGGACTATTTATGAAGCTCTTACAATGGGCCAGACCCTGGGCTAAGCGTTTTGCACGTGTTATATGATTCAGTCCCACAAGCAGGAGCTGATCCGAGTTGTCTGAGTCTCTGAAGATTATATACTTTGTGGTGGGGGTGAGGGGTGAAGTTTATGAAGCCCCCACGAGGGGCTCATACAAGTGAGGTGCCTTAACGCTTAAATTTCCTTAGCTTCTGGTTAAACTCAAGTAGGTATTATTCAGTCTACATATAAGGAAGCTCAGTGAGGTTAGGTAACTTGCCCAGTGACAGAGCTACCAAGTGACACAGCACGGATTTCAACCAGGCTTCCAAAATCCTTCCAGAATTGCCCAAAGTCCCCAGAGAGGCAATTCATAAGGACAAACTCCCTTGAAACAGCAGCGTGACACCTTGATGTGGTTCTGAGAGCTTCTGGGCAGGGCCCAGCCCCTGGCAGGACCTGCAGGGCTTGGGGGTGTGTAATCCTCCCAAAGATCTCTACAGGAATTTGCATCTTTCAGATTCACAGAATCTGTAAAGAAAACCTCTGTGGAGGGAGAGAGAAAGACAGGTTTTAATGACTGATTGTTGTGTCCACAATCCAAAAAGCAGGGGAGAAAAAAAAATCTTTTTAAGACACACATACTTAATTTAGCCACAGTCCTGGATAAGAAGCTACCAGTGATCAAAGCTGGATGTAGTGATGGGCTGGTAAACCAGCTCCGGCGGTAGAGGGAGCCCCAATTTCAGCATTTTCCAAGAGTACTACGGTGTCAGTACTCTTCCCAAGGCTGGTTTCAAGCTACCAATGATTGTTTGGCTTGCAAAATTCCTGAATATTTAGGAATCAGCTCTCACAAGCAGGTACAAGGCGCTCTAGCACACCACTGGCTGTCATGTCATGGCTTCAAGTTCTTCAGTTTTTTTTTTTTTTTTTTGCGGTACGTGGGCCTCTCACTGTTGTGGCCTCTCCCATTGCGGAGCACAGGCTCCAGACGCACAGGCTCAGTGGCCATGGCTCACGGGCCCAGCCACTCCGCAGCATGTGGGATCTTCCCGGACCGGGGCACGAACCCGTGTCCCCTGCATTGGCAGGCGGACTCTCAACCACTGCGCCACCAGGGAAGCCCTAGTTCTTCAGTTTTTATGAAGATCTTTCTTAAAAGTTAAAGGCAAATCTTCTTGGCCCTGAAATCTTGTCTAGTTGGTACTGTGGATACATTTCCTGATAATACCTTTAAATGATACCGTATCTTCCAGATTAATTTTGTAGCAACATCAGGAAAGTGATAATTTGGCTATTTGGGGCCCTGACTCATTTCCTCTGCCTCTGCGTTTTTTAGTTTTCTAGAGCTGGAAACACTCATCACTGCATAGGGAAGCTCAGAGCTTCCCAATTCAAAGACCAACAGAAAGCAGAGCCTGAGACAGGGGCTTGCGTGGAAGTAGGTAGGGAAAGGCAATTCTGGTGTGTTATTAAGCTCTGGGCATCTGGGACTTGACCCCCACTGGAACCTCATGAGAAGTCTTGTAGAACGCCTTTCAGAATTTAGGGGGTTCCTGCAATGTGGCACTCTCGGCGTAAAAACCAGGCAAGTCCCAGGAAAACCAGGATGGGTTGGTCACCCTACCAGAATCATCTACCCAAGAGCTGGAAAAAAAGGAACTTTTATCCACTAGCTCCTGTCCTTCACTGGTTCAGTTGCCCCATGAGATGCCAACTCCTTGCACTCTCGTGTTTGCATATGTGAAAGTCAAAACATATTTCTGCAGGTGTCCAAAGAAGTGGAGTGAGAGCAGCCCCAGGGAAGAATGAGACGCGGGCACCTGAGGTGAGGGACCGTAGGCTCACACCTCTGGCAGCCAGAACCTGCAGCAATGGCTGGAGTAAAGCTAGGCTGAGAGGATGTGAGGCGGTGCACAAGGGCAGCCAATGCAGGGTGTGAAGGACATGCAAACAGCCTTGGCCCCTGAGCTGGGAGGAGCTCAGACCCTCTGGGAGCTGGGGTATGGCGATGACTGAAGCCACTATGCAGTTTACCAGGCGGCCCTTTCATGAATCTACCCATGACAAGATGTTGACCCTTACATGGTTTTCCTTCCTCCCTCCCTCCCTCCTTTCTTCCCTTCCTTCTTTCCTCCATAGACTTTTTTTTTTTTAATGACATGAAGAACTTCCCCGACCAGGGATCGAACCCATGCCCCCTGCATTGGAAGCGTGGAGTCTTGGACTACCAGGGAAGTCCCCTTGACCACCAGGGAAGTCCCCTTCTTTCCTCCATAACTTTTCTTTTTCCTCCTTCAATAAATATTTAGTGAACATCTATCATATCCCAGGGACTATGCTAGGTACTTGAGATACAAAAATAATTAAACCCACTCCTTGCTCTCAAGTAGCATGTAGAGGAGGGACCAATCATACAACAGTTATAATACAATATAACTCTGGGAGAGAAATGGGCAGGAGGGGAAAGGGAGAACCGAGGCTTTACATAGGAAGTAATACTTAAGCTGAGTCTCTAAGGATGATGATGATGATGTAATGATAATAACAACAACAACAGATAACTTTGACGGTTATGGATGGATGCTGATTATGTGCCAGGCCATGTTCTAAGGTTGGTTTAAAGTACAGTACGTTTAATCTTTATAACAGCCCTAAGGAGATGCTATTATTATCCTTAATTTAGAAGGGACTAAGTTAAACTGTTGAATAATTAAGTTTTCCAAGGTTTAAGGCACAACGGCACAGACTGATGTTCACCAAAACCCATTTTTTTCCTTCCTCCTGGGCACACAGCTAGACTACGTTTCCCAACCTCCTTTGCAGTTAGATGTAGCCATGTGACCGAATTCTAGCTAATGGAATGGGAGCAGAAAAGACATTTCTAGGCCTGACCCATAAAAACCCTCTATGTATATCCCCCATATGCTTTTCCCCTCCTGGATGTCTGGAAAGGTGAGCTTGGAAAGCACATGTTGAAAACGGTTGGGTCTCCATCAATCTGGGTCCCTAAAAAGAGGAGGGCTTGCTCCATTGATTATTCACCTGTCCAGCACTGTTCTTTGAGCAAGAAATAAACTTTGATTGTGTTTGAGCCACCATAGATTTTTGTTTTTTTTGTTACAGCAACATTTCCACCTTTTTTATGTATCTAGGCAGTTAGTTTACTGTAATTAGTACAGGAACATATGAGGAAGTGGCAGAAAATTAGGTTGAAAAGGTAAATAAAAGGTGTCATGTACCACATAAAAAAGTCTTATCTTCTTTTTTTCTAGAAGTACAGAAGAATTCTTTTAAGATGGAGCAGAAGGAAACAAAAAGGGTAGCTATAGCTCCAGTTGGGTAGAGAGGATAGCTGAGGGACGTCATACCCAACACATTCTTTTTTCTGAGCAATAAGAAGCAGAGTCATCTTCCTAGGGGCATGATGGGTGTGTGGGCATGTGGGTGGGGTGTGGGGGAGCAGGCTGGGAGCATGAGAAAAGCGGTGAAGGTTAATAATGTGAGAGACAGCAGTGAAGAGAACAGACTTTGAAGTGTGTATCAGTCAGATTCCTATAGGGAAAACAGATACTCTAGGTATTTCAAGTAGAAGGGTATTTAATACAGGAAATTAGCTGCTCACAGAACGGGTAGAAAGACCTGAGGAGCAAAATTCAAGGGGACCCCCACTAGATTTCAGCGTCATTGCCTCTGAGCCAGAGATCTGCTGGTGTCCGACTCAGAAGTGTGCAGGAAACCATTGCCAACTTCAGAGGCCTCCACAGTCCAAGGCAGGTGAAATGCAGTGGCTACCGAAAAAAACTCCTGTTTGGGAAGTCCAGTCCATTTTTAAGAATGTAACTACAGGGCCTCCCTGGTGGCGCAGTGGTTGAGAGTCCGCCTGCCGATGCAGGGGATACGGGTTCGTGCCCCGGTCCGGGAGGATCCCATATGCCGCGGAGCGGCTGGGCCCGTGGGCCATGGCCGCTGGGCCTGCGCGTCCGGAGCCTGTGCTCCGCAGCGGGAGAGGCCACAACAGTGAGAGGCCCGCATACCGCAAAAAAAAAAAAAAAAGAATGTAACTACAAATTCTTTGAAATTCTTTCCACCAAGGCATGTGATCCCTTCCCTTGTGTCTAGGTAAGCTTCTGACTGCTTCAACCAAAGGAGCATGGCAAAATGAAGCTATGTGACTTCTAAGGTTAGTTCATAAATGGCCTTGAAGATTCTGTCTTGCTTGCTGAGGACACTCATCTAGGAGCTCGGAGCCGCCATGTAAGAACTCTGTCTACCCCAGGCTACCATGCTGTATGGAAGCACAAGCCACATGGAGAGGTCTGAACGGGAGGCAGGAGGTTCCGAGAAGGCAATGAGACAACGGAAGCAGAGGGACAGGAGGAGAGGTGATGATAGAAGCAGAGGGTGGAGTGGTGCGGCCACGAGCCAAGGAATGCTGGGAGCCTCCAGAAACTGGAAAAGGCAGGGAAACAGATTGTCCCTAGAGCCTCCAGAAAGAATGCAGCCTGGAGGTCCTTGTGACCTCCAGGACTGAACTGCTTTACCATACTGCTTTAAGGCACGACGTTTGTGGTAATATGTTGCAGCAATAGCAAACGAATACAATGCCTGACTGAGTACACCCTCAGGAAATGTGTGTTAGTAAAGAAGCAGATGAACTAGGCTACAAGCATCTCTTCCTATAAGAAAATGTGGAATTTTAACCTAGTATAATTTTAAAAGATTAATTAACTCCCTGATATCTAAATATTAGGAGTTGTGATACGTTCAGTTCCCCTAAACTCCTAAACCCAGACTAAACGTAGACAGGAGTAAGCCAAATAGAAAAATGCTGTGTTTTAAGAAACAATGACAGGCAAAATTTATTGAACACTTACTGTGTGCTTTATTTACCTTCTCTCATTGAACCCTCACAACAACCCTATGTGATAAGCACTACTGTCATCATCCAGAGAGAGGTTAAATAATTTGTCCAAAGTCTCATAGCTCATAAGTGATAAGGCCTGGACTAGAACGCAGGCTGACTGACTCCAAAGCTCAAGCATGGACTGCCTTGGCGTGGGAAGGGAACAGCACGAGATGATGGAAAGCCTGCTGTCACCAGGTAAGGGTCCAGATCCACCTCTGCATGGCCCTGGGAAAGTTCCCTAATTTTGGGGTCTGGTCTCCTCTTCTGAAAAATGTGGCGATTGGGCCAGATGACCTTCAAAGTCTCTTTTTGGAACAGAGTTTCTATAACTCTTTCCAACTTAAAGGAAAACCACACATGTCAAATGGGTGAAATAAGGACAGGTAAGCATCATATCCTGCACTGAAGGAACGTGCTACCTTTGGTAAGCAACTGGTAATTTCCAGTATGCATTTGCTTATTTTATCTCTTTACCACCACTGTTTTATAAATGTAACAAGGAGGAGTGTGGTGGACTGATTACAAAAATGGTTCTAATTCTCCACTCCTCCCTGTAGCTATGCCCTTTGCAATGAGAACTTGCAGCTCTTCCCATCAAGAGATGGAGACCATTTCCCCACCCACTGAATATGGGCTATTCTTGTAACTTGCT
Organism: Mesoplodon bidens; assembly: GCF_964165515.1. Lineage (NCBI taxonomy): Eukaryota > Metazoa > Chordata > Mammalia > Artiodactyla > Ziphiidae > Mesoplodon > Mesoplodon bidens. Next base: position 77,899,706 of record NC_138167.1, on the reverse strand, counting down.
TTGCCAAATAGAATAAGGTCAAAGTGGTGTATGACAGTCCTGAGCCTAGGTCTTACACTCTTCCAGGCTGTCTCAGGCCTCTACCTGTCCATGAGAAAAGCTCAGGCTAGCTTGCTGGATGATGAGAGACCACACAAAGCAGAGCTATGTAGCCAAGTAATCCAAGCCAAGGCCATGCTAGATTAGCCAGCCCCCAACCACTTGGTCAGCAAACCACAGATGCCAGCAAGCCCAGCCAAGATCAACCAAGACAAACCCAGAACATGAGAACCACCCAGCCATAGACTTGTTGCACGTCACTGTGGTTGTTTTTTTATGCAGCTTTATTGTGGCGATAACTGATACAGTTCACTTTCAGGCAAAGCAGAAAGTCTGGCATATGAATTATGTCTGTATTAATCAGAACAATTAATTAATCAATCAGGAAAATTAATCTAGGTTGCAAGCAGCAGAAATCTGACTCAGATTTGCTTAAACACACAAGGGAATTTATTGGTTCATATTATTGAAAAGTTCAAGGGTAGACACAGCTAGATTTAGATGCTCCAAATTTGTCATTAGGAACCTGATTCTATCTCTTCATTCTATTTTTATCTGTCTTAGCTTCATTCTAATGCAAATATTACCTCACAGGTCAAGATAGCCACCAGTAGCCTCCAGTTTGCGCTCTATTATATTTAACCATTAAATAGAAAGAGGGTTTCTGTTTCCCAACAGTTCAAGTAAAAGTCCTAGGGACGGGCTTCCCTGGTGGTGCAGTGGTTGAGAGTCCACCTGCCGATGCAGGGGACACGGGTTCGTGCCCTGGTCCGGGAAGATCCCACATGCTGCGGAGCGGCTAGGCCCATGAGCCAAGGCTGGAGCCTGTGCTCTGCAACGGGAGAGGCCACAACAGTGAGAGGCCCGCGTACCGCAAAAAAAAAAAAAAAAAAAGGTCCGAGGAACAACATTCACTGGACTGACTAGGATCACAGACCTATCCCCAAACCAATCACTTTGTTTTTTCAGGGAGATACGCTGGGCCTGGGTATGGATCATGCATCCAACCCTGGAGATAGGAGATGGGTTGGAATTAAAACCACATGCCCCGAGAATAAATAAAGAGGGGATTCCCTAAAAGAAAATAAACGTAGTGCTACCAAAAGAATATATGGAAACTATGCATGTCTTCTATACTCCTCCATATTACTAATGAATTAAAGAAAAAGAGAGTGAAGCAATGACTTCTCAGCATTGATTCTTCTGCAGAACAGTAGGCTGTTCACTGTTACCTGTAAAAACTTTTCAACATTCATGCCAAAGTAACTATTGTTATGCCCAATTTTCTTCCACCCCACCCAGATGAATGTCTAAAAATCAAATCTTGATCACATCTCTCTATCATGTAAGTAGATAATATCAAGTGGCCATACACATTAAGGAAGGTCTTAGGATAGGCATTAGAACGATGAGGCATCTGAACTTGATCTCAAAGACTCTTGATGTGTGTCCATGAAGCGTAAAATTGCTTGCAAGTCCTAACTGGAGAGGTAGCACAGTGCAGTGGCCAAAAGCACAGGTTCTGGATACGGTCTATGTATATTTGGGTTCCAGCTCTGACTGCTTTATGAAACTATGTGACTTTGGGTAACTCAGTCTCAGTTTTCCCATCAGTAAATGGGATAATAACAGAATTTACCTTGTAGAAAGAGTATATGAGTCATAATATGCAAAGCACTTAGAACAGTATCTGGTACATAGTAAGAGCTATAAAGTGTCAGCTATTAATCATCTGGGCAGACACATGTGGCAACAAGTCTTTTGAACCTGGAGTAAGAAAGTCTGGCACCATCAATCAAAGATGTGTGACCTCAGCGGAGTCACTTCTTGCCTCTGGGATTACTTTATCTATAATGTGACGGAAATTATATCTACCCTGCTTACCTTGCAGGGATGCCATAAGGATCAGAGGAGTTGATGGGTGCTAAGTTCGTTAGAAACCTCCAAGTCCTTTATAAATAAAAGGCCCTATTAACACTAATCACCTCCATCTAGATTATCTGACTGTGTGCAATCAACGCAGATTTTCATCCCACACTGCTTTGCGCAAAGAATCATTAGGGGACCTGCTGACAAATAATGGATACCCCAACCAAATCCAGTGCAAATGTCCTTAGGGATTGTTTTGTGACTTAATATTCACCATCACCTTTTATACCTAGCCTGAATTAAAGTTAATTGTAATGGAAAGGGTATTAAATTGGTGGTCAGGACACCTGGATTCTAGTTCCCAATTCTGCTGTTAATTTACTGTGCCATCTCAAGTGAGTCATTTGATTTCTCTGGGTTTCCCTAGTCTGTAAAATGGGGAATGCTTATAACGTTGTGACTGCATAGCTCTTGTGACAGAGATGTTCCTGGGCATTGGCATGTGGTCATTCTTGGTGGAGGATTACTCATAACTTAGGTTAAATCCCCACTGAAATTCTGGAAAACACATCTGCCCAGACAGCATTTTATTACAAATACAGTATTTGCTTAAGAGAATACATCCAAGAGTATATGTTGAAATCACAATGTCTTTGTCTCTAGAATTTCCCATGAATATAAGCAAAAATCATCTTACAGATGACCAAGAAGAGGATAGCAATCTTCCTTTCTCTGGTCCCACAAGGCATCTGGTGATGTCCTCTTCCATGGACCTTCTTCCACTGTCCTTGCCTTGGGACCACAGCAGCTCTTTCTAAGAGGCTGTTTCAGCAATTTCCTAGTATGGTCTATTAAGCCCTATGTGATCTGCTCCCCAACCCTCTGACTTCCCCTCCTACTTGCTGTGTTCTTGATATGCTGGGCTCCTGGCTATTCCTGGAACAGACTGAAGGTCAATCCTGCCTCAGGGCCTTTGCACTTGCTGTTCTTCTGCCTGGAATTATCTTCATCTCCAGAGGTCCCTCCCTCCCTTCCTTCACATTTCTGCTTCCCTGATTACCTTATATAACATAGCAAACCCTTCTCACTTTGCTCTGGTGTTCCCTGAATTAAGTACCAGCTAAGCTGAAATAATAAAGAAATCCAAACCCGAAGTGGCTTATATTAGATAGACGTTTATTTCCCTCTTGTGTAACTGTCAAGAATTGAGCAGTCCAAAGCTGGGGGCTCTGCCATCTTCCACACTTGGCTTCCAAGGATGCTCCAGTCAATGCCATCTCTTAGCCAGTTGGAAGGAGAAAGAAAGGGTACAAAGCAAGTGGCTTTATCCTTCAGCTAATGACCTGACTGAAAGTTACACAAAACATTTCCACTCATAACCCCTTGGACCGAACTTGGTCACAACACTATATCCAGGTACAAAACGGAGGGTGGGGGGGAAATGTAGTCTCTAATGTATGGTCATGTTACCAGCTAAAAGTTGATAGGGGTTCTTTCTTAAAAAATTTTTTACACAATTTTTAAAGGTTACACTCCATTTACAGTTATTACAAAATATTGGCTATATTCCCTGTGTTGTACAATACATCCTTGTAACCTATATTACACCCAATTGTTTGTACCTACCACTCCCCCTCCAATGTTACCTCTCCCTGCCTCTCCTCACTGGTAACCACTAGTCTGTTCTCTATATTTGTGATTCTGCTTCTTTTTTGTTATATTTGCTAGTTTGTTGTATTTTTTATTAAGTGATATGATACGTTATTTGTCTTTCTGTGCCTGACTTATTTCACTTAGCGTAATGCCCTCCAAGTCCATCCATATTGCTGCAAATGGCAAAATTTCATTCTTTTTTATGGCTGAGTAGTATTCCACTGTGTGTGTGTGTGTGTGTGTGTGCGCGCGCGCGTGCGTGCAGGCTTTCTCTAGTCGCGGCGAGTGGGGGCTACTCTTCGTTGCGGTGCGCGGGCTTCTCATTGCGGTGGCTTCTCTTGTTGCGGAGCACGAGCCGTAGGCGCATGGACTTCAGTAGTTGTGGCACATGGGCTCAGTAGTTGTGGCTCACAGGCTCTAGATCACAGGCTCAGTAGTTGTGGTGCACAGGCTTAGTTGCTCTGTGGCATGTGGGATCTTTCCGGACCAGGGCTCGAACCCATGTCCCCTGCATTGGCAGGTGGATTCTTAACCACTGCGCCACGAGGGATGCCCTTAAGATGTATTTTTAAGTGTATCTTTAAAGGTATTCTATCACCCAGCTCAAAGAGTTATATATAAGAAACAGAAGCGTCCCGTTCTCGGCCTCCCCAACTGATACTGAAAACATACCATTGTATATACATAAGAAGTTTTGGGAGCAACTCATAACTACTTGACTTCACATAATGCAATATTCAAAGCATATATGTGTACATTACTTCTTTCGGTGCAGGGTTAATTTTACAAAGTCACACAGCTGAGTGAACCTCCTAGGATTAGAACCCAGGTTTTATAACTCCTGGTCTGGTATTCTTTCCAATCCATCACATTGACTCCTATTATCAAGATTTTGTCTTTGATTCTTTTGACTCTTATTCACCATATAAATGTTTATGTTGAGAGGAAGGCTTAAGTTTCCAGTCTTGTTTATCAGCAACACAAAATTTTTTTTTCATAAATTTATTTATTTTTAATTTTATGTATTTTTGGCTGCGTTGGGTCTTCATTGCTGTGCGCGGGCTTTCTCTAGTTGCAATGAGCAGGGGCTACTCTTCGTTGCGGTGAGCGGACTTCTCATTGAGGTGGCTTCTCTTGTTGCAGAGCATGGGCTCTAGGCGCGCGGGCTTCAGTAGTCGTGGCTTGCGGGTTCTAGAGCGCAGGCTCAGTAGTTGTGGTTCACGGGCCCAGTTGCTCCGTGGCATGTGGATCTTCCTGGACCAGGGCTCAAACCCATATCCTCTGCATTGGCAGGCGGATTCTTAACCACTGCGCCACTAGGAAAGCCCCAACACAAAAATTTTAAGTCAGCTGTATAAGTATTATTTTGGATGGAAGTGACAGAACCCAATTAAAATTGGCTTAAGCATAAAAAGTGTAATTAGTGAACTAAGGTGACTGGAAAGTCCAAGGACTGGGTGGATGGATCCATTGGCTCACATAAGCTCATCTCAACCAATCTCTCTCCCTCCCTGTCTCTCACCTACTTTGCACAGAGCTCATTCTCAGGCAGACCTCTCCATGAAGTGACACAATGGCCACCAACAGCTTCAGGCTCCTATCATCTTGCAAAAATTCAAGAAAAAGAAGCACCTCTTTCCCAATAGCTCTCACAAAACTTCTAGATAGGGTCCCTGGCCCAGCTTGGGACACATGCTTGCCTCTGAACCAGTTAGTTGGCCAAAGAAATACAACTTAGGACACAGGCCCTCCTAGGTGTCTAGTCTGAACTTCAGACAGTAAGAATGAGGGAAGAGTGATTCCTCAAAGGAAAATAAGGATGCTGCTTCCAGAGGAAGAGAGAACAAACACTGTCAAGAAATCAACAAATGTCTACCATAACATCCAAGCATTTATTTCTCTAAACCTGTCCCTTCTAGTTCACACTCTTAAGCTGTGGGGTGGCAAAAAGGCAAACTGAAATTAGAAGACCTGAATTCAAGTCTTTCCACCACTTAGCAGTTCTCCGAACTTCAGATCCCTCATCTTTAAAGTGAGGATTATACGACCTACCTTGCAGATGTGGATAGGAGAACAAAATAATGATAATAGCAAGTACTTATAAAAGACTAAACAGTAATAATAGTAAACACATTCTATAGCACATGGGATGTGCTAGACAAGGTTCTAAGTGCTTTAACATACAGGAGGTGAGTGATGACCAAACTTGAGCCTGCAGCAGAATCACCTGGAAGGCTTGTGAAAGTACAGATTACTGGGCCCCATCCCCAGAGTTTTTGATTCAACAGGCTTGGGGTGAAGCCTGAGAATTCACATGTCTAACAAGTTCCGATCGGGTGCTGATGCTGCTGTTTGGGGACCACACTTGATAACCAAAGTAGTAGGTTAGTGACTCTTTGGAACAGCTCCATGAGGGGCACCAGTATTACCCTTAATTTGGTGGTGAGTAAACTGAGGTTCACATAGCAGTGACAAGGGTGTGAGCCTGGGACACCTGGCAGCAGAGTCCAAGCTCTCCTCTCCTTCAAAGAAGCAACTAAGACGTAATAGAACAAAAGCCAATTCGGATGCAAAGATATAACCAAGGGGAGGGTGGGAAAATGGAGAAGGGGAGATAAATCCAAACTGTGAGACCTTTATCCTTCCTACAGAAGATGTCAAGTTAAGGATAAAAATAAAGAGTAGAAATCATGAAAGTGAATATGTAAAAATATGTAGGTGTTTAAATTGTTCAAAAAGCAGGTTAATTTAGGTTATCCTCTGACATCTCTTAAAAGAAAATAAGGAATTTAAGGTTCACGACACAAATGCCAACAGTGAGTGAAAGTGGGCAAGGAAAACAAGCTGAACACAGAAGGCAGTAGCGTGTGTGCATGTCTGTATGTGTGTTTCAGGAGGTGGGGAAGGGTGTTCCATATATTTTCACACCGACGGAAAAACTGCACCAGCTCCCCTGTAAAATGCTGAGTCACTCACTGTATTAAACAGTAAAAATGGCAGCAGCGTCAATGATCTGCTCTCTGGAAGAGACATATTTAAAACCGAAGACAACAACAGCCTTCTTCTTGAGCAGGTGCTGCAAAATGAAATGCCTGAGGGAGCCAGGTGGGTACCTCAGACATAGACCAGCGAGGGGGTCAGGGCTTGGAGTACAGGGAGTGATTGCTGCTCTTCCAAATGTGGGCCCAGTGTTGTGGATTTTTTAAATTTTTCAAGAGAGGCTAGAAATCTGGATTTTCACTTGAAAGCTCCAGATTTTTTACAAATTAAAATATTTCAAAGGGCCTCCCTGGTGGCGCAGTGGTTGAGAGTCCGCCTGCCGATGCAGGGGATACGGGTTCGTGCCCCGGTCCGGGAGGATCCCATATGCCGCGGAGCGGCTGGGCCCGTGAGCCATGGCCGCTGAGCCTGCGCATCCGGAGCCTGTGCTCCGCAGCGGGAGAGGCCACAACAGTGAGAGGCCCGCGTACCGCAAAAAAAAAAAAAATATTTCAAGAACATTTTTGGTAAGCAAAATATATCTGTGTGCCACACTGGGCTGGTGAAGCCTACCACTTGGCAATTTCTGGTCTAATGTCTCTGATGCCTGAGGCATAAACCAGGAAAGGAGAATAGAAGCTCAATGGTCTCAGTGCTAAAAAGCGATCATATGGTTGAAAAAGAAACAATAAAAATAAGAAAGACTGTTCATATAGGCATGTATAAGTTACAAGAGACTTTGACCTGCTTTATGTCAAAGGATCTCCTTACTAACCAGCAAGTAAAAAGGCAGACTTGGTTATTAGTTAAAGGTGAGGAAACTGAGGCTCAGAGATTAAGTCACTGGTCCAATTATCAGCTAATACATGGAAAATCCTAGAATTGGGATCCAAATGTTCTTCTGAATTCAAACTCCATGCTCTTGCTGCCTCCCAATTTATACACAACAGTGAACATGGTTCTCACAAGAACGGAACGATCTTTGGGTCAGCTTCTCTTAACTACCATAATTAAGAGTTATTAAAATATCTTCCTTGGCCATGCTTTCTTCTTTTCCCTTCACTCCCCTCTATCGGTTTGAGAGCTCACTTCCTTGGTTCCTTATTCTGAGTCAGAATCATTTCCCGTTTGATATACTGCATCTTTTGAGCCCCACCATGCAGACCTGCCCCCTTCCTGACATCACGTACAATATCTTACTAATCTTTCAAGAGCCTTGGATTACTGTTGTCCCCACTTTACAGTTAAGGAAACTGAGGCTCTCCCTACCTCTGAGTTTCACCCTGTTCCTTGTTTTATTTTTATTAGCCCAAGGATACTAAGAGTGATACCAATGCCCAGTGCTAACTTGAGAGGATGTGGCTTTGGATTAAGAGCTAAAAATAACCAAATGTGTATTTGACTACTTTGAACCCTTGCATATACTGCTCCTTCCCTTGTTCCCTCTACCTAGATAACACCATTTGTATCCTTGCTCCTCCCTTGCCTGGTTTTCTTCTATCCATCTTCCAGATCTCAGCTTAGATGTCACCTCCAGCTAGAAGCCTTCCATGACTAGGCTAGGCAAACTTCTCATGTGTTCTTGTAGTCCCTTGGGCTTTAAATTAGAGTGTGCACTAAGGAAACAAACATTAAAAAGCAAAACTTCCTAATCAAGCTTAAGAAGGAAGGAACGAAAGAATTATGTGTCTAAGTGAACTAGCTGGAATGGATGCGGCAGGCAGAATCATTGTGGTAAAAAGAAACAGAGGATTGCAAGGGGTGTTTAAGGCCTTGGCATGGAGGGCAAAAGCTGGGGGGCAAGAAGACTCATAAGTAAACAGTGATGTTTTTCATGGCTGCTTTGGATATTCCACAGAACCTCAGAAACAGCTTTGGGAGAAACCTTAAACATCCTGTGGCACAACCCGCATCCAGTGCAGGAGTTACATTAGTCTTGAGTTTGTCACGGTCAAACAAAGTACTGTAGGCTTTGTTAATTCAACAAACATTCATTAAACTCTTAAGTTCAGGGGATACACTGGTGATACGAAGTTGAAAAAGTACATGGTTTCTTCCCTTAAGGACCTTGTCAGGTAGCCGGACAGTAGACTACTTATCCATTCAGCAAACATTTATACCATTCTCTGTGTGCCAATACAATTCCTTGAAAAACTGGTATTATTATGACTTCCTTTTAATAGATCAGGAAGTTGGGTCTCAGGAAGGTTAGGTAACTTGTCAAAGGTTGTACAGTTATGGTACCTGGCACCTTTCATCCATTAGCTTCTTTACTCTGCACAGCAACGCCCTATAAGGTAGGTGCTTTCATTAGCTCCATTTTACATAAAAGGAATTGAGGCTCAGAGAGGGTAAGTAACTTCCCCAAGACTACACCAGTAATAAATGGCAGAGGTAGGATTCAAACCCAGGCAATCTGGTTCTAGCATCTATGCTCTTAACCACCATGTTGTATTGATAAATTGTTCAACCAGAGCTGTCGATATTATACGGATCATATAATGAGTAACAATGCAATATATAACTTGTGTCAGTTTTTTGATTTTCATGTTTCTCTCTACTCCTTATTGTCCCACTAACTCCATTACCAAAAATAAATAACAGAGAAGCAAAAGGACACAATTATCTGGGGGTAATTTTAGCAATAGGTTGGGAACATTGCTTAGAGTAGGGGCTCTTACCCTCAGGTAACTGCAGACTTCTCTTTGAAATCATCTACATTTTAGTGTGAATGAGCTTATTAGTATTTTTCTGAAGAGAAGGTCTACAGCTTTCTTAGACTCCTTGAAGGCTCTGTGACCCAACAAGGTGAAGAACCACCTAAGGGAAAAAAAAGAAAAAAAGCCAATTAGCTTACTGGAAGCCAGTCAAACATTGGGCACTTCTATATTTTATTATTAAAAAATAAAATCCATAAATGCTATGAATCCATTAAAAATATTTACAGCAACCCTGTGATAACATAAAAACATTGATGTTGTAATGCCAATAACAATATGAAAGTGTTTTATCTACTTTACTTCTTCACCTGATTCCCTCCTCAATCCATACATATTTTGCTTCCTTTCCTCTACACCGGACCATACTTGTCAAGGTCATCAGTGACCATCACCTTGTCAGGTTCAGCAGCTACTTCTCTCTCCTCAGTTTTCACTATAGTTGGCCACTGGCTCTGCTTCCAGGCTAGGACTAGTCTGTTTCTACCTCACTGGCTCTCTTTCCCAGTAACCTTTCTGGTCACTGCTAAATGTTGGAGCATTCCAACGCTCAACTTGGGTCCTCTTCTCTTCTTTGTCCTCCTTTTCATCACTCTCTCCCTAAAACATCTCATCCAGTTCCATGGCTTTAAATAACTTCACACTTTCTGTAAAGTGTATTTAAGTCACACCTCCAGCCCTGACCTCTACACTGAGGTCTAGGCAGGAATATATTCAATTTGTCTACTGAATATCTCTTCTTGTCTATCTAAGATGTAAGCACCTCAGACTGAACATTTCCAAACAAAATTATTATTAATATTATTAGTCTCTTTTTCAGCTCACAGAACAGAGCCTGGCCCATAGCAGACTGTCAAGAAATATTTGTTGAATGAGTAAGTGAAAACACACACACACACACACACACACACACACACCTGTTTGTATAATTACGCTTAACAGGACATAAGAATGGTAGGAAAATACCAAAACGTTAACTGGTTGTGCATGAAACCATGAGTTTTCTTTAAAAGTCCTTTCCAATTTTAAATGGAAAAATAGTGGTTAAGAATATCAGACATTGCAGGGGTGGGATAGGGAGGGTAGGAGGGAGGGAGATGCAAGAGGGAAGAGATATGGGAACATATGTATAACTGGTTCACTTTGTTATAAAGTAGAAACTAACACACCATTGTAAAGCAATTATACTCCAATAAAGATGTTAAAAGAAAAAAAGAATATCAGACATTGGAACTCAGTGACCTCTGCCAGACTGCCACTTACCGGCTGCACATCCTTGCTTTCTCCGCATGCCAGAGGGACTTAGAAATATGTACCTCATCTGTAGTCATGCAACATTCACAATGCGCTTTACTGTGAAATTAGGAATGTAAAGAACTTTGCCTGGTGCAGTATACATAGTGAGAGGTAGTAGCTGTTGGCTGTTAATGATGACAGGCATGTTTTCTTTTATGATAAAAATACACATTTTTCTTATAAACCTTTACTGAAGAGAGTTCAAAAAACGCCGCGCCCACATACCCACTAAGCCAGAGCCTCCCAGCTTCCAGCCGGCCGCAGGGGGCGGGCGCGCCTGCTCCGTCCGCTTCTTCCGCCCACGTGACCCGCTCAGCCGGCTACCCGTCTCCAACATGGCGGCGCCCAGGGGTTCAAGCCGCACGTGAGAAAGAGTCTGAGTACGTGGGAGTGCAAGTGTGGGAGCCAGTTTCCCTTGTCTGCAGTCAGTAGCATCCCTTCAACTCCTCCCGAGATCCTCGCGGGCCGCCGCCCCTCTGCAGCCATGAAGCCAAAGCCAGTTTCTCACAAGATCGAGAACACTTACCGGGTGAGTGAAGAAACTTGGCCGTGGGACTAGTTCTGAGCGGGACTCCCGGGGCTACAGTGCTCTGGGCCGAGCGGAAGTCATTTGTCCGGAGGCTCTAGCAAAAGAGCCTCTCTCTCTCCGGGTGTAGTAAATATGGGATGGGGAAGGAAGCTTCAACTGCAGATTTCGCCCATGTTTTGTGGCGTCTGGCCTGGCTGAGACTTCTCTTCAGGCCAGAGTTAAATTCAGTGTCACAAACTAACTGTTTAGGAATTCTTTCCTGCTCTTTTATCCTTGAAGACCGAATGGGGGGCGGGCCGGTGGGAGGAGGTGAGTGATTTCCAGCTACTGGCTACTAACCACTTTCCCGGTTTGCTCCTTGAGGGTTTCTTTGTTAGTCTACAGCCGTAGGTCTGTATATGTTTAAAAACACTGTTGTTGCCACGACTTAGCCAGATCCTGTACCTGCAGCAGGGTATGAAACCTAGCAGTAGATCTGGCGAGGCCACGTTGCTAGCTTTTACCTAGGTCAATCCATCAGTCTAGCATGGAAATTTTGTTTGAAATGACATTTTGCAAATATATCCATAGAAATATTTCATTATCTTCGTACAGTAGTGCAGTGCATTTGTCTTTCAGTTTGTTTTTAAAATTAACTTTTGTGATTTATCAGTGATGTCTACTTCTAGTTGTAAAACTCAGTTATACATTTTACGATTGATTGAAAATACAACTCTGAAATTGTAAGCGAAGCATAACATTATTTCTAATGATAGAACGTAAGGAGGCACATTGAACCTTTAAACTTTATACTGCCACAAGGACATTGTCCACGTATGATTTTTATACAGCACTCAAACAGATATTCAAGATATGATAAGTATAAAATGTGGATGTGTTGTAAATATACTTCTCCCCCGCAGTTTCTTACGTTTGCTGAACGATTGGGAAATGTGAATATCGATATTATTCACCGGATTGATAGAACTGCAAGCTATGATGAGGTAAGAGAATGTTAAATGAGCTGATCTTCAAGTATTCATAGTTGGATTTTTAGATTCTCTTTGAAGTGAATTGTTTCTCAAGCCATTCTTTTATGAACATGAAATGCATTAGACCTGTGCTGTCTCAAACAGTAGCCACACATAACAAATTAGATTTAAAGTAAAGTAAATTAAAAATTCTAATGCTCAGTAGCCATATGTGGCTAGTTGCTACCATACTGACCAAGTGCAGATATGGAACATTTTCCATCATTGCTGAAAGTTCTATTGGGTGATGTGGTGTTAGAAAATTTACTTGATTCTCAGGTGGCTTCTGATTCCAACCACTCGCTTCCCATGTGCATTCCGAGCACTGCTACAGATCCGTATTCCTGAAACTACAATTTTCAAGAGGTTTTGAGCAAGTCACTTTCCTGGGGCTCAGTTTCCTCCTTTATTAAAAAACATGGGGGAGCTAAACCACATAATTTTTTCCAGTTCTAACCATGCTGTAACTCAGTCACACCTCTACTCAAAAATCTTGTTTTCGGGCTTCCCTGGTGGCGCAGTGGTTGAGCGTCCGCCTGCCGATGCAGGGGACGCGGGTTCGTGCCCCGCTCTGGGAGGATCCCACATGCCGCGGAGCGGCTGGGCCCGTGAGCCGTGGCCGCTGAGCCTGCGCGTCCGGAGCCTGTGCTCCGCAACGGGAGAGGCCACAACAGTGAGAGGCCCGCGTATCACAAAAAAAAAAAAAAAAAAAAAAAAAAAAAAAAATCTTGTTTTCGCTGCATCAAGTCATTATTTCTCTGCCAGCCTTTTAAGGTCCTGTATAACATGCCTTTAAATTAGGGATTCAAGGTCAGTTTTTACTATTTTTCACTTGACTCTAGTCAGACTCCGCTCACTATCTCTTTGAATGCCTTGTCTCCAATATGTGAATTCAGTGTGTTAATGATGTTATCTAGGTAGGCACATAATGCTTTGAGAACTCACCATGAAGTGATCCTAACCTAGATTCTGTGAGGGTGTAAGGTGAGGTGTCCAGAAAGGTGAAGTAGACAAGGTGATACCTGAATTGAGTCTTGTTTGTATAGGTTTTAGCATGGCAAAGAGAACAGGAAAGGCTGTTTCAGGCTGAGGAAGAAGCCTTTATAAAGGAACAGAGGCTAAAGAGAGCATGTCACATTCAAGAAACGCCAAAGCATTTCAGTATGCTTATAATTGCATGTGGGATGTTTGTTTATGTTGATGGTGACTGCAGATGGGCGAAGGGGGTAGCTGGTGAGAGATAAAGCTGAAGAGATAATCAAGGACCATGAAGGGCTTCATATGTCAAGCTAAGTTTGGATTTATCCTGAAGCTATGGGAAGTCATTCTAGGATTATAAGGCAGGGGAATGTGTGACATGATCAGTTGTAAAGTTTAGATCTCTCTCTGGCTTTAATGTGGAGGAAAGAACAACCAGTTGCTCTGGAGTCAGGGTAACCAGTTGTGATGATTCGGTAGTCATCTAAGTAAGAACTTTTCTCTCATATAAATATGTGCAAACACTTATAGAGGTTTTTTTTTTTTTAAAGAAAAATTGGTTCCTACCATTTACTTCACTATGAAACTTGCTTTTCTCACTTTGAAAGTATACTATCAACATCCTTCTAATTTAATAATAGATATAATTCTTTTTAATAGCCACATAATATACCTTATTATGTAGAGACCATAATATGTATACCAACCATTTTCCTTTTGTTGGATATTTAGGCTTTTTTATGTCCCCACCACCACTACAATAAAGCTGAATGAATGTCTTTATACTTGTATATTTACAAATTTTATAAGAAATATCTCCAAAAAGGGAATTGCTGGATCAAAGGACATACCTGTTTTTTTGTTTTGTTTTGTTTTGTTTTTTGCTGTACGCGGGCCTCTCACTGCTGTGGCCTCTCCCATTGCGGAGCACAGGCTCCGGACACACAGGCTCCGCGGCCATGGCTCGCGGGCCCAGCCGCTCCGCGGCACGTGGGATCTTCCGGGACAGGGGTACGAACCCGCGTCCCCTGCATCGGCAGGCAGACTCTCAACCACTGCGCCACCAGGGAAGCCCGACATACCTGTTTTTAATTTTAATAGAAATGCCAGATTACTTGTCTATAAGGTTGTAGCAATTCATATTTCCAAAAGCAGAATGAAAGAACTGTAAGAGTCAACATTTTTCTTGGCCTAAAATTGTGAAAAACAGAAAAAAAAAATTTTTTTAGTGTGACTGTTACATAGTTTTAAATCTTCTGCCCATATTTTACACCTGATTGCTTTTTTAGATGTGTTAGTTAATGCCCTGTTTAAAAAAAAACTAAGAGGAGTTTTTCAACTCTTGACTATCATCACTGTCTTAAGGTATTAATATATCATTATTCTTATTTACTTTGATTATAGTTTTTCTTTGAGTTGTCTGATTAATGAACTGCTTTAATCTTGGCAGGAAGTTGAAACCTACTTTTTTGAGGGTCTACTGAAGTGGAGAGAACTGAACCTTACGGAGCACTTTGGTATTTTCTATTTTGTTTCTATTTTATTCACCCATCATTTGTACTATATATGGTCAAAACAGCTAAATATTGGTGTGATGGAAAAGCAGAACTTATTCTTTTTTTTCCCCCCCACCCAGGGAAATTTTACAAAGAAGTTATTCACAAATGCCAGTCTTTCAATCAGCTAGTCTATCATCAAAATGAGATAGTTCAGAGTTTGAAGACTCACCTGCAAGTCAAGAACAGTTATGCCTATCAACCCCTTTTGGAGTAAGTAGCATGTTCAAAGAAAGGCAACAACATTTACCTGAATTTTAAGAAAGGTTGTTTTATAGCTACATATGCTTTAGATCTGGTGTTTGTAATTTAGAAACAAGAATTTACCTTTTTTTGTTAGATGAAAATATTAGTACATTACTGTAAAGCAGAATCTTAGGGGTATACTTTTTTGCTTTTTATACTTTTACAAGAACCTGATTTTTCTTTGACACTATAGGAATGACTGACTATAACTTGTGATGGAAGGTACAAGCTCTAGCCTGATTTCTTTGCTCAACTCTTAAAACGTGAAAAATTTTATACCTCTCTTGAGACTTGGTTTAGTAGCTTTAATTAATCCTTTCATCATAGGCGATAGGTTGTCATTTGTGAAACAGATTTGTAGTATTTGGTTTTTGATCTACATGTATCAGAATCAGTTACCTCTCCTTCTTTCTTTCATCCAGTTTAGTTGTACAGTTGGCACGAGATCTGCAGACGGACTTCTATCCACATTTTCAGGATTTTTTCCTGACTATCGCTTCAATCCTGGAGACTCAGGACACGGAGTTGTTAGAATGGGCTTTCACCTCACTGTCCTATCTGTACAAGTACCTGTGGAGACTAATGGTGAAGGACATGTCCAATATATACAGGTGACCATTCCTCTCTCTCACATGGGTTTTTCTTTTCTTCTTCTTCTTTTTTTTTGCTTTAAAATTTTATTTTATTTTATATATGATTCAGTGCTGTTTAGTAAATTTATAAAGTTATGCAACCATCACCACAATCCAGTTTAAGAACATTTCCATCATCTCCAAGGGATTTCTCATGCCCATTTGCAGTCAGTTCTGCTCCCCATCTGCATCAGTTTTGCAAGCAAGAGCAATATACATATATCGAATAGTGGAGATTGCCTCTGGGGAAACAACTGTGTGCTTGAAGCCCCTAAGTAGAATGATCCTCTTCTACAATGATATTTTTTAGCATTTAAGTTTTTAATTTTTAATTTTTTGGTCAAGGGCAGTTTTTATTGATACTGACAACCAGCAGAGACTTTCTGACTCCCATCTGTATTTAATGAAAACACGCATAATACCTGTCACTTGCACCTGCTGACATGGCTACCTAACTTTAATATGTTCTTTAATTGCCTTTTCCCTGTCTTCAGTCTGACGCCAAACTTCCTTTCAAGCTCAGTCTCTAATTATTTCCTTATAAAAAGTTGGTTCTCCAGCCAAAGTGGTCCATCAGTCTGCATTGACCTGACCTTCTCTTATCTCCAGGTATTGAAATCAGACCCCCCACTATCAAAGCCTGACTTGAATCCATAGCTTCCATATACATGCCCGGGCACCTTGTCCAGAAATCAGAGCTTTGTACTCTGAATATGTCTGGCATTCTCTACCACTTATGTCACATGACTTCTGTTATAATCGTTTGTTCTAATGTAATGGTGTCCTCTGCAAACCTATAAACTCTTCAAGAACCCCATGTTAAATATTTGCATTTTCCTTGCCCCTAAAATATTGATTAAGACAAAAGAGACACTCAGTATTTGTAAGTAAGTGTGGACAGGGAAAGAGAATGAATTCTGTACCAGCTTTTTGTTTAAACTAAGGCAAAGATTGTTTGTAATCTATTTCAATCTGGGACTTAATGGAATTTTCTACTTGGCGTCCTGATTACTTCTACATACTTCAACTGGCACAGGAACACGTAAGATTAACCTTTTACCCCAACCCAGTATAAGTATGGATATGGGATAGGACTGTCGATTTTGTTTGTGTACCACCTCCCTTCACTCTACCCTCCTTTGAACACGGAATGAGAAAGAACTATTTTTCTGACCTTTACTAGTTCTCTATGAAGATTTTGGTAAAATCTACCGAGATTACTTCATTAAAGACCAGCAAGATCTTGGGGGATATATAGTTTTTTTGGTTTCATGACTTCTGCTGTTACTTTTTTATCTCCTGAGTCAGGCTCTCCAGTTATAAATTTATTTGCTTTCTGTATGACATCTTCAGCAGCCTGGATATTTTCACTTGACTGTTGTTGAAATCAAAGTCTGCACACTCCTGTTCAAGCCAGCTCTTCTCATTCATTTGTGTGATCAGTAAATATGTACTCAATGCCAGGCTTTGTTTGGTCACCCAGTTTCTAACGGTGATACCATCACTCTTCCCATCACTGAGATTTGGCCACTTAGAGGCATCTTTGACCCAGTTGTCTTCAAACACTTCACATTTTCTTGATTCTGCTATTCCCGTGCTCAATCCAGTGACTACTTATTGTACACTGTGTATCAGGCTTGAGACGCACTCACAAATAAACCAGATAAAAATCCCTCTTACGAAGTTTACATTTTATCAGGGGAAGAACGTCTTAGGCATGGGGCTTGCATGAGCGAGGAACAGTGAGGAAGCCTGGGTGGTGCAGCAGCGTGTTTGGGGGAGAGTAATCAGGTGATGTCAGAGATGTGGTGGTAGGGGGCCTGGCCATAACGGGCCTTGGGGATACTATAAGGTCTTTGGTTTCATTGCAGGGACCCTTGAAATGTCTCTTGGGTTCATCCATTACCATTTCCCTCTGCCACTGGCCCTCTGTCATGCCCTTGTTTGCCCAAGCTTTTATGACTTGAATAACTTCCTAGTTGGACTGCCAGCCTCTTTCTTCCTTTATATCACCCTATACTGGTGCCCAATTTCTCTTTCTGAAACTATTCATTTCTTATTCAGCCAACACTTATTAGTACCTGCTATGACCAGGGAACAATTAGGGGCTGGAGATATGGCAGAAATAGGAGAGATATATTCCATGCTCTTCTTTCATTTGGGAGACCAGTTTAAACAATGTGATTATATGAGTCATTATTTAGTTACAGCTGCATGGCTGTATGACCTTGAGTATGTTGCGTAGCCTTTCTGCCCCTATTTCGTTATCTATAGGATAGGGATAATAGTTCCTACCTCACAGAGTCGTTGTGCTGATGAGATGAAGTAACATAGTAAGTGCTTACTTAAATGTAAGCTAGAATCCCCACTCCTTTGCTTAGTGTTCAGAGCCACCTGTTGACCCGAGCACCTGTATCTGGAGCTGCCTTCCCCACCCATATCATCCTTCCTTTAGACAGACGAGCCTCTCTGATACCTCTCTCTCTTTTTTTTAAATTAATTAATTTATTTATTTTTGGCTGCGTTGGGTCTTTGTTGCCGTGCATGAGCTTTCTCTAGTTGTGGCGGGCAGGGGCTACTCTTGAGTGTGATACCTGGGCTTCTCCTTGCGGTGCTTCTCTTGTTGCAGAGCACAGGCTCTAGGCGCGGGTCTGAGTAGTTGTGGCACGTGGGCTCAGTAGTTGTGGCTGGTGGGCTCTAGAGTACAGGCTCAGTAGTTGTGGCGCACGGGCTTAGTTGCTCTGCGGCATGTGGGATCTTCCCGGACCAGGGCTCGAACCCGTGTCCCCTGCATTGGCAGGTGGATTCTTAACCACTGCGCCACCAGGGAAGTCCCTCTCTGTTATCCCTTGACTGTGATCACTTCTGCCCACCCCGTGTTTGCTCTTGCTTTGATCTCTGGTCCCCAGTCCCCACCTGGATTCTTCCTGTCATTCAGGGATCACTACAAGTTTCATCTTTTCATAGTCTTTCTTATATGACCAGTGCCACCAATCCTAGGATTCTTAATGTCTATGACCTTCAGTCTTCTGTTTGACATGTGGGTGTCATGGTAATCGAATGAGATTTTAAACATCTGTGTTATTATAGCTGCTACATCTTTCTTGCATACCTTGCACAGTGTTGGGCATATAGTTAACATGTAGTACATCTTTATTAAAATGATGATTAATTAAACATGTCTTATTTTCTCATTTATAGCATGTATAGTACACTTCTGGCTCATAGAAAACTACATATAAGAAATTTTGCTGCTGAAAGCTTTACTTTTTTGATGAGAAAGGTTAGTTTGATCATTTATGTGTTTATTGCTCATTAATCCTCAAGAATCTGATGAACGGAAGCAGATATCTTTTATAATATAGTTATTATGGACTAATATTTTTTATATAAAGAGAAACCTGTTACTGTTTTGAGTTTATCTCACCATAAGGTGGTTTTTGCTTACTAATGTGAAATAATTGGGGTTACTCTTTTATTCTTACTTAGTGTATATATATATATTTCTCTAATTCAAGTCGGTCTATGCATGAACAGTGAGATTAACAGAAATTTTTATAAAAATTTCCTGGAAGGAACTGATTGTATAGTGTCATTTGTGTTTGTTTTTAATAGAGTTTTTGTGATAAAACAAAAACATTGCTATTAAATTTCTTTTATACTCATAAAATATAAGCATACTATTTACCTTAAAAGATAGAATGTTGCCTTATGTAGTTTTTCTTGGTACATACCTTCATGTTATACCAATGAATTAATCACTCTTTTGTGTGACATTACAAGTGATAATATACTCTTGCAACAGTTTGAAATCATTGCAAGTGTCACTATTCCTTTTAGAATTTTTATCCTAATTACGTTTAAATATGAATCTTTAGAATAGCAAATCATAATTATTCATTAGGATATGTTTATGTTGTAAATACAGTTTTCCATTTGCATTTTGTGTTTTAGGTTTCTGATAAAAATGCACTTTTCAACTTAATGTTTCTTGATCTTGACGAACATCCGGAAAAAGTAGAAGGAGTTGGACAGTTGCTCTTTGAAATGTGCAAAGGAGTTAGAAATATGTTTCACTCCTGTACAGAGACGGTAAATAACTGGGAGGAGTTCCTTGAATCTATGTGAAAGGGATTAAAAGAAAATAGTTAAGATTTACACAGACGACATGGAGAGAGGATTGCCTAGAATAAATAGAAAACATTCAATGGGGCGCATTAGGGCTTTAAAAACAATGCTTACCTACTGTAGGCCCTGGGTCATTAGGTATTTTTCATTAAAAAAAAAAAAATCACTGCTCGGGACTTCCCTGGTGGTCCAGTGGTTAAGACTCTGCGCTTCCACTGCGGGGGGCATGGGTTTAATCCCTGGTTGGGGAACTAAGATCTCACTTGCCATGCAGCACGGCCAAAAAATCAATCTGTCAATCAAAAAATTTTTTAAATCACTGCTCTCTTCATCCTGGATGCTAGAAGGTGACATAACTTGATCGATGGGGGACGGGGGGATATTGTGTGATAAAATTCCCCATCGTAGTTTGGAAATTTCTTCTGGGACACGCAGTTAACCACCAGAGCTGCCATATCCTTGATTATCCTGGATCAGATTTTAAGGTAGCTTAAGCAGAGTGGGGAATAATCAGAGAGGGAAATACCAATGTAATACTTGAGAACAAGAGTGTGCATGTTCATTTTCATGATTCTTGGATTCCCACAGGCAGTGAAGCTAATTTTGCAAAAGCTAGGACCAGTTACTGAAACAGAAACTCAACTTCCATGGATTTTAGTTGGAGAAACACTCAAAAACATGGTCAAATCCACAGCATTCTACATCTACAAGGAACATTTTGGTATATTTTTTGAATGTTTGCAAGTGAGTTCTGATTTTTAAGTATTTGTGTGTAAATAGGAGTCTAAGAGTTGATTGTTGTTCTTAATTAAGCAGATCACTCCTGGATATTGTATTTTATAATTGTTGTCATCATATTTTTATATACTTACTAGGATTTTCCTTACCTCTATCCCCTGTACTATTTTTACTTGCTTTGATAGCTTGAGATGCAGTAGAGCATAGTGGTTAAGAGCACAGGCTTTGGAGCTTGAGGCCTCTGTTTGAATCCTGGCTTTGTCACTTACTGCTAGTGTGACTTGGGAAAATTTAAGTCTCTGGTCCTTAGTTTTTTCATCTGGGAAATGGGGATAATAGTATTCCCTGCCAGTGAGGATTACGAGGAAATACTTGTAAAGAACTTACAATAGTGCATTCAGAAATGTTAGCGGTTATCATCAGTGACTCCCAGTAAATGTGTCCTTTTCTTTCACAGAAAAAGAATGAAAATTTGAACTGCTTCACACAATATTTTCGTTATTAAATTAACAGATGAGTTTGATCTTTGGTAATTATTCTTTCTTATAAATTCTTCGTTTACAGGAATCACTCCTGGATCTACATACGAAAGTAACCAAGACTAACTGTGGGGAAAGTTCTGAACAGTTTAAAAGGTTGTTAGAAACATATCTGATACTTGTAAAACATGGAAATGGATCAAAGATAACCAAACCTGTTGACGTTTGTAAAGTGAGTTCCCAACTTAATTTGCTTAGAGCTTATTCATTAGAGGCTGATTGCTAAGTGTGCATTGTTTTTCCTTTTATTTTACAGGTATTGTCTCAAACATTACAAACAGCCCATCTCTCCACATCTTGCCGGGCGACCCTCTTGGATGTAATTTCTGCTTTGATCCTAGGTGAAAATGTTTCCTTGCCAGGGACCCTCATCGAAGAAACCATAGAAAAAGTAATTTACTTTTGCAAATATTAACTGAGTAGTTAATACTGTGTTTAGTGTTGAGTAAGCCTTCTGGGGAATATAAATGAAGCTTGGCAAAGGCTCTGTCTTCAGGGAATTTATAATCTTGTTGAGATGTGAATCGCGTGCTTTAAGGGAAATAAGCAAAACAAAATGTGATAAAAGCTAAATCTGTTCAGCAGATATTCAGCAAACAAATATTTACTTAACCAAGTTCAGGCTATGGACTAGATATTGCAGAGTGGACACTTTTATTTTATTTATTTACTTATTTTTGCCTGTGATTTAAAAAACTTTTTTATTTTAAAAATTAATTAATTAATTTTTATTTTTGGTTGCGTTGGGTCTTCGTTACGGCGTGCAGGCTTTCTCTAGTTAATGGCGAGCGGGGACTACTCTTTGTTGCGGTGCGTGGGCTTCTTATTGCGGTGGCTTCTCTTGTTGCGGAGCACGGGCTCTAGGCACGCAGGCTTCAGTAGTTGTGGCACACGGGCTTAGTAGTTGTGGCTCACGGGCTCTAGAGCTCAGGCTCAGTAGTTGTGGCACACGGGCTTAGTTGCTTGCAGCACGTGGGATCTTCCCAGACCAGGGCTCGAACCCATGTCCCCTGCATTGGCAGGCGGATTCTTAACCACTACACCACCAGGGAAGTCCTGCCTGTGATTTTTTATTGTTAGGGAAGTGGGGCCCTGGGAGTATGTAGTTAAAATCTGTTGAGTCAGTCTATTTATGTCACGTCGAAACATAAAGGTTAATTCTGTCTGGGGTTGAGGGACAGAGAAAGCTTTTCAAAGGACTAATATTTTAGATAGTCCTTGATGGTTAAATAGCAGTCTGCCAGTCAGAGAAGGTGTTAAAAACTCTAGGAGAGAGAATGGCAAAAATATGTTCAAAAATCTATGTTGCTGGGCACATGGACACATGAAGTGTGATGTATATCAGCAAGGCTTTGCCTGGCTTTGAAAAGTTAGGTTGGATTTTATCCTCCAAGTAGTGGAGGGCCCTGGAAAAATGTTAAGCAGGGAAATGATTTAATGAGATTGGCATTTTAGTGAGTTTAGAAGATGAATTGGAGGGAAGTGGAATTGAAAATAGATCAGTTAGGTTCTTCCTAGCTTCATGTAGTGCAACAGTATAAAGTTTAGAGGAAGGTGTAAAGTCGTGCTACTTGCCCTTTTGTAATTCTCTGTAGCTGGGAAAGAATGGAGCAGCTCTTAGGCAATCACTAGAAACACAGCCCTTCACATTTGTAAGTCCCTTTGGAGAAGGCCGAGCACTTAGAATACTGGTTGAAGTGTGCCCACCGTACCTTTACTCTAGTAGCTTCTTTCCCGAGGAGGAAGGCCCAGTGCCTGTGTCTCACACCTGGTGTGTCCATCTGCACAGTGGCAAATTCAACAATCCAGTTCTTTTTGCCTTCCATGACTATTTTAACTTGTATCAAGCATCCCACACTTCCTGCTTGCAACTTAGAGGACCTTGAAGGTCTCGGATGTTTTTATTTTCAGGAATGGGAAAGTACTCTCTTTGTATTTACATTACTATTCTTTGCCTGTGGTCCACAGATTTTTGAGAGCAGATTTGAAAGATGCTTAATTTTGGACTTTTCGGAAGTCATGTTTGCTATGAAGCAGTTTGAGCAGGTGAGTGAGATGTTAAGTCTTGGATTTGTTTTGTTTTAAATTTGTCATGATATAATCAATTTAAAAATCCTATGATTTTGTTTTTTGAAAGGAATAGAATAAGTATTTGATGTTTTAGTTCATGTATTTTTTTTTAAAGCAGTTATATTCCAGTTCTAGGTCATATGTGAAACTTTATTCCACATGCTAAGCATTTTAAATGATACTAGGTAACCAATTTGTTTTTTTAATAATCTTTTAGGAAGTTATAGAACCATGTGATAAATTTGAAAAAAATGGCTTAAGGAGCTTAAACTGTGAATTTGAAGCATAGAAAGTAGTTTCTGAAACAGTTTGCATTGGAGGAGGGTTATGAATTCATTTCATTGCTACAGAATGAATTGCTCCCTGATAGAATGAGGTAGAAATCTTTCTCACCAAATCCTGAGTTTATTTTATCCTTGCCCCTCACCCTCATCAAACACTTGCCACTCTTTCTAACTGGTGATTCTACAGTACACTTCATGGAAATCTCTGTATCTCTTCTCTCATTTTTCCCTTTAGTCTTTAATATATATTTTCATTTGTCTCAGAAAAACACTTCTTTATACATGTCCTAGCCCTGTTGCTTCCTGCCCAGTGAGGGCTCTTTATTTCTCTCTGGTTTTCTTAGCAGCTGCATCTTTTCCGTCTCCCCTGGTCCCTGTGACCTTTTTTTAAAAAACTTATTTTTATCAGAGTACCCTATGTATGTTGTTTAAAACGTTGCACAGAGCTAAGAGGCACTCACTTCATTCCCACTCCCATCTTCCTCACCAGGAACAAGCACATCTAATGATTTTTAGCTATTTTTTTCTAGTATTTACTTTATATTTTTAAATCATCTGAACATACTGCTTTTCCTTGACTCATTAATTTTAGTCCTCATCTTTAGGCTTCCTCCTGGGTAGGTGGACTTCTAGTTCTTTTACGCTTCTCATCTGCTCAACAAAGTTGCATTATAAATTTTGGTTGAATTCATATTCATTAAATACTTAATCCCTATAATCAAGGAGTATTTTATAATTACATTTCCTTTTTTGTATACCCTTTCATTTTTCCTGAAGTTACCAATTGCCTCATTCTTTAAAAACTTGAAATTGCTGGTGAGTCTGCCAACAGCATCATAGAATGCCTTTCACGTGGCAAACCGGCAGATCATTTGGCAGCTCTTTGTTGTTCTATTTTCTTTTTAGGAGACATCCCTCCTAGAGCCATTCAAGTCTGAACAGGTTGCTTTCTCTGCCCACTGCACAGATGTCATACTAGGACTTGCCTCTCTCCTGTTTCCTGGGTCCCATGTCTCTTTCTCTTATTGTAGTTTCCACTCTTATTTTGATGGAACACATTCTCCAGAGGTTCCTGAGAAAGGGTGAATGGAAGTAAAATTTTGAGATTTAGTGCATCTGTAAGTGTCTTTATTCTCTCCTCAAACTACATTACCAGTACGCTGGGTACAGCATTCTAGATTCTGTCATTTTCCCTTAGTTTTTCAGGCATTGCTCCATTGTCTTCTGGCCTCCACTGTTCCTTTGCAGAGGTCTGATGTCATTATGATTCCTGAGCCTTTATCTATGATCTCTTTTTTTCTCTGTGGAAGTGTTAGAATCTTCTCTTCATTAGGTGTTCTGAAATTTATATCTGTTGTTAATAAATGTGATTTTCTTTCTTATTTTTAGCTTTTTCTACCCAGCTTTCTCTTGTATATTGAGAATTGCTTCCTGAGTGATGACGCTGCAGGCAAAGATGAAGCTCTGGCCATTTTGGCCAAACTCATTCTGAACAAAGCAGCACCTCCCACCACTGGCTCCATGGCAATTGAGAAGTACCCTCTGCTTTTCTCAGAACAGACAGTGGGGTAAGTTCTAAGTCTTTATTCCCTGTATTCTTGGTAGGATTACCCATTTAAAAATAATGCATTCAGAATACTGTAAAAACTGAAGATCTACATGTATTAACTGGAAAGATGTCCGTGATACATTGTTATGTGAAAAAAGCAAGTTGTAGGACTTCCCTGGTGGCACAGTGGTTAAGAATCCACCTGCCAATGCAGGGGACACAGGTTCGAGCCCTGGTCCGGGAAGATCCCACATGCCGTGGAACAACTAAGCCCGTGGACCACAACTACTGAGCCTGCTCTCTAGAGCCCATGAGCTACAACTGCTGAGCCCGCGAGCCACAGCTACTGAGCCTACATGCCACAACTGCTGAAGCCCGCATGCCTAGAGCCCGTGCTCTGCAACAAGAGAAGCCTGCACACCGCAACGAAGAGTAGCCCCCGCTTGCCGCAGCTAGAGAAAGCCCGTGCACGGCAACAAAGACCCAATGCAGCCAAAAATAGATAGATAAATAAATTTTAAAAAATAAATAAACCAAGTTGTAGAAGAGTACGTGATCCCATTTTGCAAAGTTAAAACCAAAAGTATATATAAGCATAGGAACACGTGTGAAAGGATACAGAAACAGGTTATTTAACTTCCAGAGTGTGGTAAGTGAAAGAAAGAGGTCACTATTAATTTTCTCAACCTTTTATTTTAAAACAATTGTATATTCATGTGTGGTTATAATAGGACAGAGAGTTTCCATATACGTTTCACTTAGTTTCCCCTGGTGGCAACATCTTATTTGACTAGGCCAAAAAGTTCGTTCGGGTTTTTCCACACGATGTTACGGAACAACCTGAATGAACTTTTTGGCCAACCCAATACAAAAGCTGAGTGCAATATCACAACCAGAAAATTGACATTGGTACAATCCACCAACCTTATTCAGATTTACCAGTTTTACATCACTCATCTCTGTGTTTGTATGTATATGGATATGTAGTTCTGTGCAGTTTTATCTCATGTCTATTCACAACTACCACCAAAGTCAAGATACAGAGCTGTACTATCACTGCAAGGATCTCTCGTGCTACTTGTTCTTTTTCTTTTCTTTTCTTTTCTTTTTTCTTTTTTGCGGTACGCGGGCCTCTCAACTGTTGTGGCGTGTCCCGCTGCGGAGCACAGGCCCTGTATGCGCAGGCCCAGCAGCCACGGCTCACAGGCGCAGCCACTTTGCAGCATGTGGGATTCTCCCGGACTGGGGCACAAACCCACGCCCCCTGCATCGGCAGGCAGACTCCCAACCGCTGCGCCACCAGGGATCCCTCGTGCTACTTTTTAATAGCCACACTCACCCTGCCACTCCCCACTCCATCCCTAACTGCTGGCAACCACTAGTCTTATTCTCCATTTTTACAATTTTGTCATTTCAAGAATATTATATAAATTATGCAGTACAGCTTTTGAGATTGGCTTTTTCACTCAACACAATTCCCTTGAGACCCATCTAAGTTGTTGTGTGCATCAGTAATCCACTCCTTTTTATGTTGAGCGTCTTTGTGTGCTATTCCTGAGTAGTATTCCATGGTAATGGATGTAGCCGTCTGTTTAAACATTCACTTGTTGAAAGGAATAACTAGGTCATTCCTGGTTTTTGGCTCTTATGAATAAAGCTGTTATAAACATTCATGTACGCAGCTTTCCACTTCTCTGAGATAAATGCCCCAAAGTGGACTTACTGGGTTATAGGGTAAGGGCATGTTCAGTTTTGGGGCTTTTGTTTTTGTTTTGCAGTTTTTTGTTGTTGTTGTAGTTTTGTTTGTTGCTTCGTTTTATTTTTCATGTTCAGTTTTTGGGGGTTTTTTTGCGGTATGCGGGCCTCTCACTGTTGCGGCCTCTCCCGTTGCGGAGCACAGGTTCCGGACACGCAGGCTCAGCGGCCATGGCTCATGGACCCAGCCGCTCCACGGCATGTGGGATCTTCCCGGACCGGGGCACAAACCCATGTCCCCTGCATTGGCAGGCGGACTCTTAACCACTGTGCCACCAGGGAAGCCCCATGTTCAGTTTTATAAGAAACTGCCAAATGGTTTTCCAGAGTGACTGTGCCATTTTACGTTCCCAGCAGCAGTATGGGTGATCCAGTTTCTCTGCATCCTTGCCAGTATTTGTTATTTTCACTGTTTTTTTGTTTTTGCCGGCCTGATAGGATATAGTGATATCTATCTCACTGTGGTTTTAATTTGCATTTCCCTAATGGCTAAGGATGTTGAACATCTTTTCATGTGCTTATTTGCCATCTGCATGTCGTCTTTACTGAAATATCTGTTCATTTCCTTGGCCCATTTTCTGATTTGATTGTTTCTTTGCTGTTGAGTTTTGAGAGTGTTTATATATTCTAATACAAGTCCTTTTGTCTGCTTCGTGATGGTGCAAATATTTTCTCCCAGTCTGTAACTTGTCTTCCTTTGCTTAACAAGATTTTTCAGTGGTCAGTGTTTTAAATTTTGATGAGGTCCAATGTATCAACTTTTCCTTTTATGGATAATGCTTTTGATGTCAAGTCTAAGAACTGTTTGCCTAACTATAGGTCCCAAGTATTTTCTCCTATTTTTTTAAGTTTTATCATTTTATGTTTTACATTTAAGTCCATGATCCATTATGAGTTAATTTTTTTTTTTTTTTTTTTTTTTTTTCTCTTTTTGCAGTATGCGGGCCTCTCACTGTTGTGGCCTCTCCCGTTGCGGAGCACAGGCTCCGGACGCGCAGGCCCAGCGGCCATGGCTCACGGGCCCAGCCGCTCCGCGGCATATGGGATCCTCCCAGACCGGGGCATGAACCCGTATCCCCTGCATCGGCAGGCGGACTCTCAACCACTGCGCCACCAGGGAGGCCCCGAGTTAATTTTTATATAAGGTGTGAAGTTTAGGTCAAGTTTCCTTTTTTGCCTCTGAATGTCCACTGCTCTGGCCACATTTGTTGAAAAGGCTGTTCTTCCTCATTGAACTGCTTTTGCTTTTGTGTCAGAAATCAGCTGGGCACAAGTGTGTGGGACTGTTTCTGGCTCTTATTCTGTTTCATTGATCTATGTGTCTGTCCTCCTCTAATGCCACAATCTTGTTACTATAGCATAAAATAAATCTGGAAATCTTTAAAAAAATTCCTTACACTGTATTCTTCTTTTTCAAGATTGTTTCATCTATTCCTGGTCCTTTGCCCTTTTGTATAAATTTTAGAAGAAACTTGTCTATGTCTACCAAAAAAAAAAAAAAAAAAACCTTGCTGGGATTTTGATTTGAATTGCATTAAATCTGTAGGTCAATTTGGGGAGAATTGACGACCCCCTAAAGAGACACAAAACTGTTACCTTTGTTTATGACAAGAGGATGGTAAAGAGAAGAAAGAAGTGACTATTAGCTTTCAGATTATAAACCTTTGCATTGTTTGAATTGTTAAAAGGTCTATGGATTACTTTCTCAATTTCATTAAAAACAGTACATACTCTTTGGAAGTCGAAACAAAGTTTATGTAAATATTTGAGAGGATTCTGCTTACTGTGTTTCAAATAGTTGAGTGGGTGTGCCTCTAGAATTTATAGATCAGGAAATCAGTTCCCTTATCATTCCTAATAAATGGAAGCATACTAACTTAAGGTGAGTGCCACAGTTTCTGTATTTCTTTGTCTAAGAAAACTTCCATCACCCCATAGAATAATACGTGAATGGTCACCTTTGTCTGAATATTCCTGATCACACTCCATCCACTTATCTCACAGATTTATTGTGAGAATAAAAGGAGATAATCGATGTGAAAAGACTCTTGAGAAGATAAATTTATTCCGTCATTTGACAGATACTTATTGTATCAGACACTGTTCTAGGCACTGGGATATAATAATGAAAAAGAAAAAGGTTTCTTCTTTGGGGGAGATGACAGTCTTGCGGGGACAGGCGTGTGAGGCAGATAAACAAACAAGTTAATTTTAGATAGTGATAAAAAGAAAAATAAAACAGGGCTTTGAGACAGAGTAGACAGAGAGGCAGCACTACTCCTGTCTAGAAAGGGGACCTTTGGTCCGATTGTAATGGTGGAAGGATCCAACCTGGCAAAGAAAGGCTGGGTGAAAGGCTTTCCAGGCAGAGGGAAGCGTGCCGGCAAAGGCTCTGGGATGGGAATAAGCCGAGTGTGTTTGAGGAACAAAAGGAAAGCCTGTGTGGATAAAGAGCATTGAGTAAGGAGGAGAGTGGAATGAGAGGAAGTGAGTGAAGGAGGGGAGGGTCGTATCACCCAAGGCCTTACAGGATGAGGTGAGTATGGATTTTATTGGAGGAGCTCATTGGCAGGTGTGACGAAGCAGGGGAATGACATGGCAGCTAATGAGTCATCTTTATAAAGCATCTCAATATTTTATTCGTAAGATTTTTGCCGATTATTGAGTTATGGTTAATACTAGAAAGACTGTATATCAAGGTATAGTGACTTTTAGAAATTACCAGTAAAATTAACTTAGTTATCTCTCATAATTTCCAAGCATTCAGTATCCTGATAAGTATGAAATAAAAGAGAATGCCACTTTTTTGGTTAACTTTAATGATAAAAAGGTATAGAAATAAAAACCTGATATTCTACTTCTATTCCACAATAAGTTAACCAAACTGGACATGGAGGATTCATTATAAAAACAGATCAATTTACTTATTGTTTCTATGACTTTTCTTTCCACTGGATTTCTGTCTTTTACATAGGACTGAGGTATAGTTCACTGGCAAAAATAGAGGCAAACAAGAATACCACCAAAGTAACAGATACCTAAAACTGAATGTCATATTAGAAAATAGTGTTGAGTAACCACTGATCAGATTAAAGCCTCAGAGGAAGTTACTTCTTGCTTTTTTTTTGGCCACATGGCATGCGGGATCTTACTTCCCCAACCAGGGATTGAACCCACACTCCCTACAGTGGAAGAGTGGAGTCTTAACCACTGGACCGCCAGGGAAGTCCAAAAGTTACTTCTAAGTCATAATCATTTTAGTGACATTTGTCAAATTCACTGTGATTCCTTTGCAACATCATTCTCCACATTTGTGAAGCAGTAAAATTCATGTCAGAAAGGAAAGGGGGGATGGAGGAAGTCAGTTCATGCCAATAAATTAC
Organism: Mesoplodon bidens; assembly: GCF_964165515.1. Classification (NCBI taxonomy): domain Eukaryota; kingdom Metazoa; phylum Chordata; class Mammalia; order Artiodactyla; family Ziphiidae; genus Mesoplodon; species Mesoplodon bidens. Next base: position 77,869,756 of record NC_138167.1, on the reverse strand, counting down.
CTCTCCAGTTCTTAAACACATGTTCATCAGCACAAAATTCAGAAATAATACCTAAAACTGGAAGAGAGTTGCTTTTAGTTATGAAGCAAATTAAAATAGAAGAAAGTAGAACTAATGGGGTTGAAAAAGTCTGTCGCTGAAAAATCAGTAAATGAGTCACTTTTGTTTAGTTATTTGTATTCAACTGTCACCACCAGTTCCTTCCTTCCCGCTAATGCTCCATGCATGGAAAGGAACCAATTTTATTTCAAACTTCAGAGGGCAAGAGCGATTATATCCTCTCTTATTTTAAATATTTGTTTATCTTTTCTTCCTTCAGATCCAATATAAGGCAGAAGAAGACCAGATCCAAGGGAGGAAAGGAACAGATCTCAGTATTAGATCATCTTTTATCTATAATTCAGTTACCCCCAAATAAAGAGACTACTTACCTTTCATGGTCTTGGGCGGCCCTTGTCGTGTTACCTCATATTAGGTGAGAAAATCAACTGTGTTTAATTGTGAAAGGTGTTTTAGCAAGCTGATGAAAACATTTATGAGCCATTTTTTGCCATTTCATGAAAAAGCCATTGAATGCTAGTCTGAGCATTTCCCTTTTTCTCCCCACTTCTTGGACAGACCCCTGGAGAAAGAGAAGGTGATACCCCTAGTCACCTGCTTCATAGAGTCACTCTTCATGACTGTTGACAGAGGGAGCTTTGGAAAAGGTCAGTTAACAATCACCATTTGTTCTCTTGTCTGTCTTTTCTGGCACACCCAGAGTAACTGTAAACACACAGATACCAGAGAATAGTACTGCCGTTGTGTTCTGGCAGAACCTCCTGTATGTAAATAGGAAAAAAAGACTGAGATGGAGGCGTTACCCTTGTACCTCATAATGTGGTGACAAAGTCAGGACAGCTTGAACACTTGCTGAGTCCAAAGGTGAAGTAGTAGAAGGCTGCCATGGTCTAAGAAATCAGACTCAACTTCGAGTCCCAGCTTGTGTCTTGTTCCTGTCTTCCACGCCCAGTCTAGCCCTGGTATACACTTGTGCTACAGGCATTTGCTTACCTAGAGCAAGACACTTTCTTGTATGTCCCTCTGGCTACCATTGCACATGTGTCCCTCCTGCCTGGAGTCCTTTCTAGGTCTTTCATCATTTGGTGAACTCATACTTAGCTTTCAAAACTCAGCTCAGGGCTTCCCTGGTGGCGCAGTGGTTAAGAATCCACCTGCCAATGCAGGGGACACGGGTTCGAGCCCTGGTCCAGGAAGATCCCACACGCCGCGGAGCAACTAAGCCCGTGTGCCACAACTACTGAGCCTGTGCTCTAGAGCCCACGAGCCACAACTACTGAAGCCTGCGAGCCTAGAGCCCGTGCTCTGCAACAAGAGAAGCCACCGCAATGAGAAGCCTGCACACCGCAACAGAGAGTAGCCCTCGCTCGCTGCAACTAGAGAAAGCCCGCGCGCAGCAAAGACCCAAGGCAGCCAAAAATAAATAAATAAAATAAAATAAAAAACTCAGCTCAAACACAGTACCTCTAGAAAGGTCTTCATGACTCATACAGGCAGAATTAGACTGCCCTGCCCCAAACACCATTTCCTGTTGTATACTTGTCCATCTCCCCCAACTAGCTGAGAACAGCAATTTAAAAGTAGGTATTTTGATCAAAATAAGATTAATAAAAAAAAATTTTGCTACAAAAATAAATAATAATAGGTGTTTTGTTTTATTCTAGCATGGCATTTTTCTTCCTAACACATGTGTATAGTACTCATTCGTTTAAATATTAATTGCTAGGTTCTGTGTTAGATACTAAACAGACATGTTAGAGAATAAAGTAGACCTGCCCCATTTCCAGTGCTCAGTAGCCACATGTGGCTAGTGGCTACCATATTGGGTTGTGAGTACATTTGGCAGAAATATAGAGCCTTTCTACCACTGCAGAAAGGAAGTTCTGTTGGATAGCCCTTTTCTAACTAGAGCAGGTGTTGGCAAAATATTTGTGTAAAAGACAATACAGTAAATATTTTAGCTTTTGTGGGCCACATTCAGTCTTCAGTCTTTGTGGCATATTCTGTTTGTTTGTTTGTTGTTTTAAACAACCCTTTAAAAATGTGAAAAGCATTCTTAGTTTGCTGGCCATATAAAAACAGACTACCCGCAAGATCTGACTAGTGGGCCATAGTTTGCCAACCTCTGGTCTAGGATTAAATGATTATCTAATTAATATAAATTGAGTCAATTATAGGTAGTAGCCATTGGATATGTGATTTCTTATAAATTGGAGTCATAAAATCAACATGAGTTTTACACAAAGATAATTTCTTAGCTTTTGAAAAGTCTAAGTCTATTCTCAAAAGTTCTAATTTTGATAATACCAGTTGGTAGAACCGTTGAATTTTCTCCTCATCTCAGTTGAAGGGAACGTATATTTTTATTCTCTATTTCTGAATATATTTTTCTCTTAAGAAAGTTAAAATATAAGACTTGGAACCCCTTTTCAGTTCCTTTCTGTTATATTCTGACATTTGACAGATAATCCTTTAGAAGGCACAGATTCACTTTAAGAACTCTGTATAAATACCAAGTGGTAGATAAAATGAGATGTCTATAGTTACTGTGTCAAAGAAGTAATGGGTTTTCTCCTGTTTTTCTGCCTTAAGGAAACTTATTTGTTCTTTGTCAAGCTGTAAATACTCTGCTAAGTTTGGAAGAATCTTCTGAACTTCTTCATCTGGTTTCTGTGGAACGTGTGAAGAATTTAGTATTGTGAGTAAACATATCTTACATTGAGCTTAATAATGAATGGAATATAAAGGCTTCTGTGTTGGCAAAATCTTGGATCTATTTTTTACCTGAGTTGTATTCCTGTAGGAAATTTATTATTGATTTAAATCCTCCAGTTAAAATAAGAACATTTTTGGATACAGTCTTTAAATACAGATTCATCTTTGTGAAAGGGTATTTTACTGTGTATGTAAATTAGTGTTGCAGAGTGAAGTGGGTGTATAATGCTGGTCACATGACATGGCACCGTGGCTCCAACATACACGTTTCTGCTTTCACAGTGTTTCTCAGCTTGACAAACTTAGCACTTCAGAAAACTTTCCTGTGGTCCTTTTACTACATACCAAAACAATCCAGTTTTGGGGTTTTTTTAAGTTTATTTTGATTTGGGTCATAGCACAGGGCCGTTACTGGGAGCCGTTCATTGCTCGGCTTAGCACCCTTTCTAAAGGTCAGGCGTTTTAAATATCTTGTGAAGTAGTAGTTTGCTTCTGTTTCTGGAGTCTAGTCCATTTTATTTACATGCTTTTAACAACAGATTTGCTCATTTACTTCATTCAATAAGTATTCATTGCTTTTCTCATGTACCAGGCCCTGTTCTTGGCACTGGGAGACACGGTAAATGAAACACACAATTCCCTGCCTTCATGGAGCTAACACACTAGCAAGAAGATATACTAAACAAAATAAACAAGTAAAATATATGGCATGTTAGACAGTAGTAAAGTCGGGACAGCGAGAGTCTGGAGGCTGGGGACAAATAGGAGTTTTAACTAGGGAAGGCCTCACCAAGGAGATATTTCAGCAGAAACCCAGAAGCAGCAAGAGAGTAAGCCCTGGGGATGGGATATCTGGGACCTGGGGCACTCTGTCCCAAACCCAGGGAAGATGTGAGTGCTGAGGCTCTGTGTGGGTGCCTTGCTTGAGCAGCAAGGAACTATTGTAGCTGAGTAGGGTGAGGAGAGGGTAGAAGGAGAGGAGGATATGGGGCGCGTGGTGGCAGGTAGTGTTTGACCTTTGGCCATTGTAGGGCCTTGGCTTTTACTGTGAGTGAAAGGGGAAGCCACAGGAGGTGTTTTTGGCAGGAGAGTGGCGTAGGCCAAAGTAGGATCACTCAAGCTGCTATGTCGAGAAGAGAGTGAAGGAGGGTAAAGGAGACCAGTTAAAAGACTTAGTGCAGTAATCCAGAATCTCTGTACATTCCCCAATCTGGGCAAGGCCACTGTCTCTCTATTGTTAATTGAATTGCTTTAAATTTTTTTAAGGAGGAGTTTTTCTTTGTTGTCTTCCTACTTACCGTAATCCGTATGTGTTCCCTTTTTTTTTTTTTTTGCGGTACAAGGGCCTCTCACTGCAGCAGATGCGCAGGCTCAGCGGCCATGGCTTATGGGCCCAGCCGCTCCGCGGCATGTGGAATCTTCCCGGACCGGGGCATGAATCCGTGTCCCCTGCATCGGCAGGCGGACTCTCAACCACTGTGCCACCAGGGAAGCCCCCCCTTTTTTTTTTAAGTCATTCTGTTTAAAGTTCTCACACTGTATTCTTTGGTGGGAACAATTTAAGGCATCTGTGGAGGTTTTAAAACGGAAAAGCATGCATAACAGAGTGGGATTTGTCTGTCCCCTGTGGAAGGCCAGCTGGCATCCCGGGCAGGTGCTTTTAACCTAGGAGGCCCAGAAACCTCTAATAGGAGCGAATCGGCTTGGAGGGTGGCAGTGCAAGTTTTCATTTGTGAAAGTTGTAGATGCAGGCCTCAGTGCTGGGTGCTGCACTAGCTACTGGTTACGCCGGAGGTTTCACAGCCAAGACAACCCGGATTTGAACCTTGTCTTCATCACTTACTAGCTAGATAGCCTTGAGTAAGTTAGTTAATCTCATTTTATTCTCTCTCAAAAGGGAGTAGCAGTACTTACCTCGTGGAGATTGAATTAGACTGTGCGTGCAGTAATAACAATACACAAATTGCATTTATTGAATTTTTATTATGTGCCGGTCACTCTTCTGAGTACTTTCCGTACATTATTATTACGTTATTATTGTAATCCTCACAACAACTCCCTGAGGTATAGGTACTGTTAACATTGTAGAAGGGGGAACTCGAGTTCTTAAATAAATCCAGAACCCCAGCTGCTCAGCACCCGCTGCCACCCTGGTCTCCACCTCCATCTCTCATCTGGATGACTGCAGTAGCCTCCTAACGAGTTTCCTTGCCTCCATCCTTGCCCTGCTGCTGTCTGTTTTGTACCCAACAACAAGGGTGATTCTTTTCCTTGAAAGAGAACATGTCACTCTTTTGCCAACAACCCTCGGAAATAGTGATTTTCAAACACGGGCCATTCTGGAGACGTTTTTGGTCATCGCAGCTGGGGGCTGCTACTGGAGTGTGGTGGGTAAGGAGCGCCCTGCTGTGCACTGGACAGCCTCACAACAAAGAGTCACCTGGCCCGCGTGAGCAGAGCCACTGATGAGAAACCCTGCTCTCGTGGCACCCAGCCTGCTCGGGATAAAACCCACAGTCCTCATCATGTTCCTCGGGGCTCTGTGTAGTCTAGGCCCTGGCTTCTGGCCTCACCCCCAGCCACTCTGCCTTGTTCGCTCCGTTCCAGCTGCACTGGTCTCCTCGATTCTTCTCACATAGGCAAGCACACCTGTCTGGGACTTGGCATCTCTGCTCCCTCTGCCGGGAATGCTTTTCTTCCAGATGCCTTTTGGCTCACTTCTTGACTTCCTTCAGTCTCTGCCTTCCGTGACCACCCCCATATCAAACAGCACTCCTCTCCACCCCCTCGCCCTCTCGCCTTCTCCCCCATGCACCAGTCTCTCAGTCCAGCCTCCTTTTCCTGATTCACTTTTCTCCATTGTCCTCGTCACTGTCATTATTTATGGTTTATATGTGGGTGACCTTCCCCTATTAGAATATAAGCTCCAGGAGGATAGGGACTTTTTCCTTGGTTTCCTGCTATAGCCAGTATCTAGAAAAGTCACTGGTACATGGTAGGTACTCAGTAAATATTTGTTGGAGGATAGCACATAGTGGCTAAGTGGCTTGTCCAGGGTTACATGGATGATGATGATGATGGGCTGGCTTCAAGCCTGGGCTGCCCTACCCCAGAGCTGATGTGCCGGCCCCCTGCTCTGTACTGCTTCCCTCATAGCTCAGTACCCGGCACATGGAAAACACTCAGTGAATATTATATATCCCCCCGTATGTCACTGTCAATTATGAGTATGTGGATTGAAAAGACAGCATTTGACGTCAGTCAAAATACCATATTATAATCCTGCCTCTGCCTCTGGCTGTGTGTCTTTCCTTGAGTGTGTGTCTCACTGTTGGTGGACCTCAGCTTCTTCATGTCTCAAGTGATGCTAAATGTCCATGTAAAACTTTCACCTGTTCCCTCTTACATTTCCTTCATCAGTGATAATTTTCTGTGGTTTCTAGTATAGCCTAAGTTCTCTGTGGTGTATGGTACAGTTTGGGTCTAATAAATATCTCATTGCAGAGCGTTTCCTTTGGAACCATCTGTGTTGCTGTTGGCTGATCTCTATTATCAGAGATTATCCTTATGTGGCTGCAGGGGGCCACTTTCAGAGGAAGCTCTAATGGAATTATTTCCCAAGTTACGAGCAAACATTTCAACTGGCATATCCAAGGTACTGCGGCTTCGTGGTGTGTTCTCTGCCTCTCATCTTTTGTTTTATACGTGTATTGCCAGTGGTTGTCAGAGCTCCTTAATCAGAAAATGCTGCTTTGGGGTGGTTTCTATTTAAAGCAGTGATTCCTAAACACTGACCTACAAACTGATTGCAGCAGGATTAATTGGGGCACTTACTAAAAATATAAATTCTGGGTTCCAACACCCTCAAATTCTGATTCTGCAGGCATAGGGTGGAAGTGACGTATCTGCATGATTTTTCAAAGCTCTGTAGGTGATCCTGCTGCTCATTCAGGTGTATAGAAATACCTGAACATGTTATTTAGAAAGAAAAACCATTAATTTCAGTGGAATTGTAAGCTTAATCAGATTCTTTGCGCTTATTTACAGAGATGCTTATAGTGTCATAGTTCAAAGAAGCAACACCATTTTATGAGCAACCTTATCTTCTCAGTCTAGTCTGGTCATTAATTGTTCCACGTACCATTTGAATAAGGTGTCGGTTGGTGTTGAATATGAAATAAGGAATAGAATAAACATGTATTACTCTGACAAGTGGTATATCTTTCATAATTCCATGAAACTTAGGTCTCACTGACTCTTAATCAGTTTCTTATGTTTAAACGTTGGAGTTTGAAACATGCCTTTTAATTTCTCTAGATTCGGCTTTTGACAATAAGGATCCTAAACCACTTTGAGGTTTGGCTTCCGGAATTAATGGAGGTATTTTAACTGTTCATTTTGGGTAACTTTTAAAAAATATAACTTGACATATTGTTTTCCAAAATGATAATTTTACAGAAAATTCAAATACCGTGTAAATATCTATCACAAAGTCTGAAAAAAACTTTTTGCAATTCTTATTCCCATCCCCTCAGCAAGGCCACCACTGAAAATCCACAGTTAGTTGGTGACTATTCTTTCAGACTTTTTGTATATACACACATCATTTAAACAAATGGTGTCATGTAAGTTTTTCCATATCCGTACCTCTAGCCCTACCTCATTTCTTTTGAAGTTTGAATAGTGCCCCACAGTTTAAAATATTGTATTTAACCAGTTCCCTCTTGATGGATGCTTAGGTGGGTTGTTGGTAGTTTTTCAGCATTTCTAATAATACTGCCGTGAACATCCTTACACAGATATCTTTGTTCAGGGAAACATTTCAGTAATGCAAATGACTACTTCCAGAAGTAGAAATTACTTCTACTTAGAAGTAGAATTGTACAGTGAAAGTATATATACATTTTCTTTATTTCAAAAGATATTGCCAATCAACTTGAGTGATTTTGAGAATTACTTTCCTGTTTTTTACTTGTCATGTCTATGCTAGACACTAAACCTAGATGATCTACCAAAAAGTAAATGACGTGAGGAAGAATGAATCATTTACTCAAAAAATGTGTTGCTTATTTAATTTAAAACGTTAATATATGCCAGTTTTTCTTTTTTAGACTTCTGTTCACATTTAATGTTCTTTTTGGAAAATCAAAATACTGACCTGCCTCCTGGTTTCCTCTGGTTGTTCAGGATGACGGGCTCTCAGAGCGTCAGTCTGTCTTTGCTATATTACGCCAGGCAGAACTTGTGCCAGCAACTGTGAATGATTACAGAGAGAAGCTTCTTCATTTGAGAAAACTAAGACATGATGTGGTACAGACTGCAGTCCCTGATGGGCCGTTACAGGAGGTAAAAACAGTGTTTTTTGGGTTCTTTTTTTAACTCAGTTTATACTTTAAAGTCTGTTTAGCTGGCATTTGAAAAAAGAGAAGCGTACTAAATAGTCACCAAAAAAAAAAGAGAGAGAGAAAGAATTTTTAAAAGCAAGAATTATAAAAAAAAGAAATTAAAACTAAGTAAATACCCAGTTCTGTTCAATGCTTTGAGTTAAATGGCTCTGCAGCCTTTTCAACAGTAGAAATAATTTACTATCCTCCCTTCTCCTGAGTATGTGTGTAGTGTGTGAGGGTAGGTAGTAGGTGGCAGCAGGAGGAACAAGGTCAAGTTGACAGCCTGATACTCATCTCCAGATTTGTTCACTGCTGCAGGACGTCAGCCCTCTACCTTTTGTATTAGGGATTTTCCATCCATGACCCTTGAGGATACATCACTATCCCTTTGGGAAGAAGGCCAAGTGGAGGCATTCCCCTTTCAAGCAGAGCAGTTCTTTCCTTAACCTGTTCTGTATATCAGCATCCTGTGTTACGTTCCATTTGGAAAAGGGCTCTGCTGCTAAGGTAGACACAAGCACCCCACCCCTAAATAATAATAGAACTACCACTTTACCTGATGTTTCCTGAGCAAATGGGGATGCTAGTGACAGTGACTGTCATTCCAAAAGGAGACTGAAAACTTCAGACCCTCTGAACTGAACTCTTTTAATGCCTAGTTTTGAGAACTCACACATCTGCTTATAAAGCCTCAGCTGCCATTCACATAGTGCTTTGCTGGGTTCTTTGGCACCTGTGCTTTACTGATTACCATTCAAGTTTTGTCTTGTCAGGTGATGGCAGTATTTGTTAGGAGTGAATTTAATCATGAATCAAATCTGTTTATTCAAATATATCCTTTATTCGTGAACATCTGGAGTGAGTTTGAGTACTATGTTTTCTTAAGTGATTCTTCTCTATTAAATAGCGAGTGACATTTTGGGGAGAGGAGGAAAATGACTGTACCTGAATTTTGGATTGGCACCTGCAAGTTTTTTCTTAAAGCAGAAGCTTCTTTCCAAACCTCAGGTTGTCCAAGTCAGGATCCTTGTATTTTGGTGCTAATCTAAACTAATTTCCTATGCTTGCAGGTACCACTTCGTTATCTGTTAGGCATGTTATATGTTAACTTCAGTGCTCTCTGGGATCCTGTTATTGAACTCATAAGGTAAGCCTGGGTGAAATGGATGAAGCTGTTGTGCTTTCACTACTGCAGAATGATGATGGAGCCAGTATTATACTCTGGGGTGTGATTTAAGTGAATGGGTGTGTATGGTATTTATAGCTACCTTAAAGCCTTTGTGGGACAAGGTGAAGAAAAAGTAAACATTAATTATTCTATCTGGTGCCAAGTTTTTGACAATTCAAGTGTTTTATATATGTTTCTCTGTACTTTGAAATAACTTCAGAGAACTTTCTCTTTTCACTTTATATTATACACCTGTATTATTGAATTTTTTTACAGTAATAAGTACTGTAAAATAATTGTATAATTTTATTTATATATATTGAGTCATTGAGCCAAACTTTAATTTAAAAATTAAAAATTTAATTTAAAACCCTTGCTGTCTAGTATCCAAAACCCTTTAGCCCTAAAAAGGACCTTCATAATCACATAAAAAATACATATGTTGTGCCTCATTTATAGACAACTGTCCTTCTGCAGGCATTTGTCTTCAGAGGGCCTACTCTGGCTTTTTGTCAGATTGGAAATATATTATGTGTGGCCTCTCAAAACCCTAAATATTAGACCTTAGCAGAACAGGCATTTTAAAAAATAAAGTACAAAAGTTGTTTATTACCCCACATTCAGGGATAGCTTAATTAGTACTTCAGTTATATCCTTTCACTTTTTTTTTGTATGAGATATCTCAAAATAGGGTCCATACCACATGTTTTGTTTTATGATCTTTACTCTTAGTTCTCATGCACACGAAATGGAAAATAAGCAATTTTGGAAAGTCTACTATGAACATCTAGAAAAAGCAGCTACACATGCTGGTATGTAAAGGGATATGAAGGAGGGGGCTGCAGGGGGAAATGGTTGTTTAACTATTTAATTTCTACTGCGTAATTACACATGAAATTGGAAAGCGGAAATGAGAAATGTATTATTTTGATAACCTTTGGATACTGTTATCGTTTGCTTGTATTACTAGAGAAATGAATGCCGTTACTGGCAGAAACACACAGGGTAGTTGTTAACATTTCTCTAGTGGTTATGATGACCTTTTTTCTTTCAGAGAAAGAACTGCAAAATGACACAAGAGATGAGGAGAAGTCCATTGGAGATGCAAGTTCGGAGCAGACTCAGGAAGGAAACGTTGGAACTCTTTATCATGAGCAGTTCGCATTGAAAACCGACCTTCAGGAAAGATTGGACCATACCAATTTTCGGTTTTTGCTCTGGCGAGCTCTGGCAAAATTCCCAGAAAGGGTAGAGCCACGGTCCAGGGAGCTTTCCCCGCTTTTCTTGAGATTTATCAAGTAAGTATTCTTGCCTAAGAATATGTCTCTGGTAGGGTGTGAGGAAGAGAAGGTGCAAAGTATTAAATTCCCAGATTGGCTGAGTTCTTTTCTTACATCTGTCATCTTTTCAAATCATTGGCACCTCTCTAAAGCACTGGCTCCATCAGATAACAACTAAACAACTTTTGTTTACCACTTAATCTTACATGAATCAAAATTTAACCAGCCCACAAATGCTGTTAATAATATATATAATATATTAAAGTAAGAAAGGCCATACTGAGTTAGATCAGTGTACAGTGGCCTTGTTATTTCTTGCCCTATTGTTGTTTTCTTGCCTGCCTGGGGCTTAAAAGTACTTTCCAGTAACTCAACCTCAGCCACCACTCTGTTTTGAACCTCTTGACTGTTTCCCATGATGCCAAGGAATGTGCTCTCAAAGAATAACAAGAACTTTCTGGAGCACTGTTTTATTTTGACTAGGTATGCTGTGTGAGAGTCAGATTGCTTTAAAACTCTAAAGATAAGGGATGTGGTATATAGAACACTACAAGTCAATTAATAAAAAGTTATGTTTTCTGGAATCATTTCATTACATGGGAAAATGCTGTAGGCTTAGGTTAGGCAGGCTACAGACCACAGCCTGCCAGGCTTGTTCAAGGAACAGCTAGGGAGTCTCGTGGCTACAGCAGGGTGATCCAGAAAGAAAGTAGTTGGAGGTGAGGGCAAAAAATTAACAGGAGACTGAATATGTGTAGGGCCTTTAAGTGATAGTAAGGACTTTGGTTTTTACTGTCAGTGAAATGGAAAGCCATTGGGAGGTTTAAGCAGGATGACATGACTTAAGTTTTCTTGAGGATTTTTCTGGCTGCCATGTTGAGAATGGACTGTGGGATGGCAGTGGTGAGAGCAGAGGGACTGCAGAGTAGAGTTGGGAGGAGATTGCAAAAATCTGGGCAAGAAGTGATGGTGACCAAGGTGGGAATAGTGTAGGTGATGAGAGGTAGTTGAATCCTGAACACCTTTTGAAGGATTTCAATTCAAAAAGATATATTTTTGAAGAATTACAACTAGATTAGCCTGTGGGACTTGCCAGCAGATCACTCGTGGGATGGGGGTTTGCGGGGGGCGGTGCATGAAGGAGGAAGGGGAGGAATCAAAGATGTCTGTAAGGTTTTGGCCTGAGCAACTGGAAGAACAGAGTTACCATTTACTGAGATTGGCAGAAATGCAGAAGTATGCTGACTTGTGAGGAAGATCAAGAGTTCATTTTTTAAAGACATGTTAAGTTTAGGATACTGAATAGACATCTAAGCACAGATCTCAAGTAGGCAGTTGAATGTAGAGTTTAAAGTTCAGGGGAAAGGTTTGGTTTAAAGATAGTAAATTTGAGACTCATCAGTATATAGATGGTTTTTAAAATTAAGAGACAAGCAATGAAATCACACCTGGGGGTATAAATGTAGAGAGGGAAAATTTCCAAGGACTGACAGCAATATTTAGAGGTTAGAAGATAAGGAATCAGTCAAGGAGGCCAGGAAAGAGTGACAGAAGAACTAAGACCACTTAATGTCCCTTGAAGGAAGTATTTCAAGGAAGGAGTAAACAGTGGAATCAAATGTGTCTGAGACATCAGTCAGATGAAGAATAAGAATTGACCGACACAGAAAGATAGACAAGATGAAAAGGCAGAGGGCTATGTACCAGATGAAGGAACAAGATAAAACCCCAGAAAAACAACTAAATGAAGTGGAGATAGGCAACCTTCCAGAAAAAGAATTCAGAATAATGATAGTGAAGATGATCCAGGACCTCGGGAAAACAATGGAGGCAAAGATCGAGAAGATGCAAGAAATGTTTAACAAAGACTAGAAGAATTAAAGAACAAACAAACAGAGATGACCAATAACTGAAATGAAAACTACATTAGAAGGAATCAATAGCAGAATAACTGAGGCAGAAGAACGGATAAGTGACCTGGAAGACAGAATGGTGGAATTCACTGCTGTGGAACAGAATAAAGAGAAAAGAATGAAAAGAAATGAAGACAGCCTAAGAGACCTCTGGGACAACATTAAACACAACAACATTCGCACTATAGGGGTCCCAGAAGGAGAAGAGAGAGAGAAAGGACTCGAGAAAATATTTGAAGAGATTATAGTCGAAAACTTCCCTAACATGGGAAAGGAAATAACCTACCAAGTCCAGGAAGCACAGAGAGTCCCAGGCAGGATAAACCCAAGGAGAAACACGCCGAGACTTGTAGTAATCAAATTGACAAAAATTAAAGACATAGAAAAATTATTGAAAGCAACAAGGGAAAAATGACTAATGATGAAAAATCTGAAAGAGAAATTAAGGAAACACTCCCATTTACCATTGCAACAAAAAGAATAAAATACCTAGGAATAAACCTACCTAGGGAGACAAAAGACCTGTATGCAGAAAACTATAAGACACTGATGAAAGAAATTAAAGATGATACAAACAGGTGGAGAGATATACCATGTTGTTGAATTGGAAGAATCAGTATTGTGAAAATGAATATACTACCCAAAGCAATCTACAGATTCAATGCAATCCCTATCAAATTATCAATGGCATTTTTTACGGAACTAGAACAAAAAATCTTAAAATTTGTTCGGAGACACAAAAGTCCCCGAATAGCCAAAGCAGTCTTGAGGGAAAAAAATGGAGCTGGAGGAATCAGACTCCCTGACTTCAGACTATACTACAAAGCTACAGTAATCAAGACACTATGGTAGGCACAAAAACAGAAACATAGATCAATGGAACAAGATAGAAAGCCCAGAGATAAACCCACACACCTGTGGTCAACTAATCTATGACAAAGGAGGCAAGGATAAACAATGGAGAAAAGATGGGCTCTTCAATAAGTGGTGCTGGGAAAACTGGACAGCTACATTTAAAATAATGAAATTAGAACAGTCCCTAACACCATACACAAAAATAAACTTAAAATGGATTAGAGACCTAAATGTAAGACTGGACACTATGAAACTCTTAGAGGAAAACATAGAAAGAACACTCTTTGACATAAATCACAGCAAGATCTTTTTTGATCCACCTCCTGGAGTAATGGAAATAAAAACAAAAATAAACAAATGGGACCTAATGAAACTTCAGAGCTTTTGTACAGCAAAGGAAACCATAAACAAGACAAAGAGACAACCCTCAGAATGGGAGAAAATATTTGCAAACGAATCAACGGACAAAGGATTAATCTCCAAAATATATAAACAGCTCATGCAGCTCAATATTAAAAAAACAAACAACCCAATCCAAAAATGGGCTGAAGACCTAAATAGACATTTCTCCAAAGAAGACATACAGATGGCCAAGAAGCACATGAAAAGCTGCTCAACATCACTAATTATTAGAGAAATGCAAATGAAAACTACAATGAGGTATCACCTCACACCAGTTAGAATGGGCATCATCAGAAAATCTACAAACAACAAATGCTGGAGAGGGTGTGGAGAAAAGGGAACCCTCTTGCACTGTTGGTGGGAATGTAAATTGATACAGCCACTATGGAGAACAGTATGGAGGTTCCTTAAAAAATGAAAAATAGAATTACAGTATGATCCAGCAATCCCACTACTGGGCATATACCCAAGAAAACCATAATTCAAAAAGACACATGCACCCCGATGTTCATTGCAGCACTATTTACAATAGCCAGGTCATGGAAGCAACCTAAATGCCCAGCGACAGATGAATGGATAAAGAAAAGGTGGTACATATATACAATGGAATATTACTCAGCCATAAAAAGGAATGAAATTGGGTCATTTGTTGAGACGTGGATGGATCTAGAGACTGTCATACAGAGTGAAGTAAGTCAGAAAGAGAAAAACAAATATCATATATTAACGCATATATGTGGAACCTAGAAAAATGGTATAGATGAACCGGTTTGCAGGGCAGAAATTGAGACACAGATGTAGAGAGCAAACATATGGACACCAAGGCGGGAAAGCCGCAGGGGGGTGGGAGTGGTGGTGTGATGAATTGGGCAATTGGGATTGACATGTATACACTAATGTGTATAAAATTGATGACTAATAACCTGCTGTATAAAAAAATGGTTATCATTAATTTGTGAGAAAATTTTCTAATTATTTTCCTGTATCTAATAAGTTAGTTGTATGCTTTTTTCTTCTTTATTCTCTTAATGTAACTAACTACACTGATTGACTTTAGAAAGTTAAACCTTTCTTGTATCATTGGAATAAACCTTACTTGTCATGATAGATTAAAAAAAAAAAAAAAAGAATTAACCATTGGCTTTGGAAGTGACCTTAACAAGAGTTGTTTTGGTTGACCTGATAGGGATGAAATTCTGATTAAAATGGCTTAAGAGAAAATGGAGAAGAAAAATGGAAACAGCAAGTATGGGCAGTTCTTGAAATAAGGAAGTAGACATAGGTGGAAGGAGGTGTGGGAGCAGAAGGGGAGCTGTTGTCGTCTGGGTTGACGTTGAGCTTAAACAGCCTGTGTGTAGGCAATGCTAGCATGAATGATACAGAAAGGAGGGGAAATGGGTAATGCAAGAGAGAGGATAAAATCGCGAGAGCCCTGCCTTTGAATAGACAGGAGGAGACAGGATTCCGTGCATAAGCGATGAGGTTTGCATGGATAATTCATTCTGGGAAAGGTTACAAGCAAAGATGCACACAGGTCAGTAGATATGGTGGTGGAAGGGTAATGATTTTCTCTTTTTTTCACATAGGTCTTTGGGCTTTATGTCTAAACAAGAGCAATGACGTTCAGCTTCCTTGCCTTGTTTTGAAGATCATGTAGTGTTTATCAGTTGTTTTGTGAATTGCAAGGGGCTGTACATATGCAAGCTGGTATTAAAGGTGTTAGTAGGATGTGAAGTTCCTTTCGTGTTAATTTTTCAAGTTTTTCCCCAAAGAAATAAATTACTCCTTAGCTTAATGTAAAGACCTTCCTCTAGTAGCACAAGGTGCTGTGAGGTGTGTATGGAGAGCAGAGCCTGTAACAGCATGTGAGTCTCTGAGTTAAAGAAAACTTAAAGACTGAAAAGACACAATTTTAAAAAAATGTTGAAGATTATTTGGTACTGATTACCTATAACTAATACTTTTGTAAATGATCCAAACTAATGAAAAACCCAAAGGTCACCTTTAATTCTGACTTTGAAATATATTATGGGCTTTTAATTTGGGGGGTTATAGATTTATACTTCTAAATATGTTTCAAATAATTTGATATTAGGGACTAATTGTGAATTCCTTGTAAACATGCCCTGAGAAGAACCAAACCAGAAGCAGAAATGAATGACCAACAATAGCAACAGTATCTCAATGATAGGTGACATTTAATGAGTACTTGCTGTGTGTTAGACACTCTTATAAGTGCTTTGTATGAATTATGTAATAAATGACTGAGTGAACATGCTGTGCATGGAGGTAAAGGTTAATATGTCATGTGGTTAATTGAGGGCTGAGAGTATAGTACACACGTTTTTAAATGGATAATGGTGCAGTTTGTAAAGGACAACTTTGCTCATTTCATTCATTCATTTATTTTTTACTTATTAAGGGTAAGATCCTGCTAGCTAAGAGTACAACATTGAGTATGGTAGTGTCTCAGCCCTCTAGGTGTAGTGTTGTGTATTAACCTATAGTGTATTTCTTCCAGGTGTGCTGGTAGGATGCTATCCTCAAATATGTATTGTATCAGTGTATTTTTAAATTAATTAATTAATTTATTTATTTATTTTTGGCTGCATTGGGTCTTAGTTGTGGCGAGCGCGGGCTCTTCTTTGTTGTGGTGCACGGGCTTCTCATTGTGGTGGCTTCTCGTGGAGCACGGGCTCTAGGCACACAGGCTTCAGTAGTTGTAGCACGGCGGCTCAGTAGTTGTGGCTCATGAGCTCTAGAGTGCAGGCTCAGTAGTTGTGGCACACGGGCTTAGTTGCTCCACGGCATGTGGGATCTTCCCAGACCAGGGTTCGAACCCCTGTCCCCTGCATTGGCAAGCGGATTCTTAACCACTGTGCCACCAGGAAAGTCCCTATCAGTGTATTTTTGAGTGAGGACTTCAAAGTCTATCTGATCAGTTTCCTTATATCTGTAGCCCAGTGTCATGCACAAAACAGACAACAAAGTAATAATTGTTGGATGAATGAACCAAAGTGACACAAAATTAATGCACTGAATGATAGCCTTCAAGATAACATTAGTTACCTACAGCAGTGGACCAAAATTAAAAGGATGGAATTCAGTAAGAACAAATGTGAATACCAACTGCACAAGCTTAGTTTAGAGGAGCCACAACATAAAGCCTTACTGATTTTCATTGCCTGGACATTTAGTCTGAGTCTGTGTCATGTTGTGACCTCCCTCAAAAGCGATGAATTGATAGTCCCACCTGTCTTACCAGGTCATACCTGGAGGACTGAATACTATACTTTAATATAATCTACCCCTATCCCCTCCTCCCCAAGTTGTGGTTCCAGAGACAGGGAGGCTGATATCAGCTTAGTCCAAAGAAGACATTTCAAATATTTTCAACAGTGTAACAATGAAGTGGCTGTCTTCTGCAGTTAGTGATTGACTTGTCAAATTAGGTACTTAAGAGGGGCTGAGTTTAAATGTTGTAGAAGATGCCTCTGATGTCTCTTCTGTGTGTGAGTCTGTGAACTGGGGACATACATCTGCCATAAGCATTTAGGATATTTAGCTTCATCTGTTTCATATTACTCTCCTTCCACGGTAGCAATGAGTATTACCCAGCAGATCTGCAAGTTGCACCAACCCAGGATCTGCGAAGAAAAGGCAGAGGGCTGGGGGCAGAGGAAATAGAAGAGGAACCTGTTGCCGGAGAGGATGAAGAGTTGGGGGAAGAGCTGGCGCCCCAAGATGAACCCTCACAAAAGAAAAAGACAAGAAGAGCTGCAGCCAAGTAAGTTCAGCGTTGCTGAAAGGTTACAGATCCACGGATCTGTGGAGGAGGAGCGGGAAGAGACCTCTTGTGACCTCCTGTGAAACAGTCTTTGACAAGATGAATTACTCAGATAATTATTTACCAAAGTGCTGAATCTTCCTGAGATTTTCTTTTACAACCTGAAGAAAACTGCCAGTGTTCTGAGTTTTTTCTTCGCTTGCTTACTGTTTATTTTTTCTTGTTTAGCCACAGAATGTTAGAGTTTGGGGACTTTGGAGTCATCTGATCGTACCACCTTTTTATAGATGAGAGCACTGGGGCCTGGAGCAGTTAAATGCCCTTGACCTTTGTCGTTCACTTTCATAGCATCGGGACATTATGTTCGTGTGCTGGGGCAACACAGAATGGAACATCTTTTCCCTTATAAATAAGTGCATCAGCACTCTTAACTTTGCCTTTTGACTTCTTTCCTGATTACTTTCGGCTTTCTTTTTTTTATGCTGTTAAATTCTCTTTCTGACTCTCTGGATTACTCATTTACCTGAATTGTTAGAAACGTTAGAAAAAAGAAGTGACTCTGCTTTCAGAAGGTACTCCAGCTTACTTGAATATTGTCTGAATTGGGGTGTCAGAGATCCACCAGACTGATGCTGCTGTGTTATTTTAACACTTGACATCTCAATCTGATATGCACATGTGTTGAGTCTTTCCCATGAGCCGTTTGTTAGCTCATCATTCAGCAACTGTATCGAGGTCCTTTTGCTAAGTGCTGGGCAACAGAGATGAATGGTACCTAGCTTCTGCAGAGCTAGAAGCTCAGTCTCATGCCTGGTGAAATATTTTAACGGAAGTATTTTTAAAGGAGTTACAGGAGCACAGTAAAAAAAATGACTTAATTCTATCACAAAGGGAAGACTTTTACAAAGGGGAGGGTACCTTTGAAGCTGCAAGACAAAAGTTTGCCAAGCACAGAAGGGCTTACCAGCTAATGGAAATAGTGTATAAAGCACAGGAGTTTATATACTAAGATCATGGCTAAGCTTCATGGAACCATAGTTCCTTCTCTGCTCCTACCTTCTCACAACTCTGAGCATTCTGTCCCCTACTACTTCCTCTAAGACAGAGATTGCTGTTTTCGTCTTTGTATCCTTCAGCATAACAGCTATCCAAAGGTTTGTCCTTGTGTTTATTTGTTGAATAAACGAATAAGTGATTCATGCATTCATACCTCTTCCATTCTCACCCCTGGACCTTTGCTATGTCCTTCTTTCTGCAGTCCCCTTTGCCTCATTGCTGCCAAGTGAAATTCTAGTCATACTTCAAGGCACAGTTCTCATTCTGCTTCTTCACTGAAGCTCTTCCTGTCTTTTAAACTAGAAGTTATCTTACCCACCTTCAAACTTTGATAACAGTTGTTCATACCTCTAATCAGGTGCTGCTCCTTGCCTTGGGTACTAATTTTTTTTATAAATCATCTATGTAAATTAAAAACTCTTTAAAAATACGTTCCATGTCTTAATTAATTTTCCTGCCCCCTGTAGCCAAACCTAGAATGTTGCTAGCATTCCCCATCATTGAAAATGTAAGGAAATGGATAATCACATTCTTGGGGCCATCTCAGTATATTCATAACCCAATTTTATAATCCATGGAACACGTTCCTCACTGGCAGGTATTTAATGAGAATGTGAAAATTAGCTCCTGTTCTCTTTGTCTCCTGAAGGCTACATGGCACATAAAAAATAATAAATGTTGAGGGAAGGAGTGTATGTTTCAGTAGGAGATTTTAAAAATTTATTTGTAAAACTGCAAAGGCTCAGTGATAAGTAATTACAGAGACATTGTATCAGTCAGAGCTTTCCAGAGAAACAGAACCAGTAGAATGGAGATATATATGGGGTGTGTGTGTGTGTGGAGAGTATTGTTTTAAGGAATTGGCTCACGTGATTATAGGAGCCAGCAAGTACAGAATTTGTTGGGCAGATAGCAGGTTGGAAACTCAGGCAGGATTTGATGCTTGTAGTCTTGAATGTGAAGTTCAAAGGGTAGGATTTCTGTGTGACAGTCTTACGGCAGAATTCCTTTTCTGAGAAACATCAGTTTTTGCTCTTATAGCTTTCAGTTGATTGGATGAGGCCCATCCACATTATTGAGGGTAATCTCCTTTATTTAAAGTCCACTAGTTGTAGATGTTAACAACGTGTACAAAATATTTTCATTGCAACACCTAGATTAGTGTTTTGTTACATAACTGGGTACTGCAACTTAGGTCGACACATAAGACTAATCATCACAGGCATTTAAGCTAAATATAAATAATAGTGCTTCCCTTACCCCTATTTCTCTACAATATCTTAAAGAGGTCATAATTTCCAGCCATTTTTCTCTACATTAACTAGTAGGGCTTTCAGAGTTGTGCTTTCTTTTGCCTAAAACAGAGAAATGCGTTGTTTGCTAAACCCTTGGGAGCTGAAGCACCACAACTTGTGGTCTTTCATTCAATCCTCGCAGAAAATCTGGGAGGTCTTGTCCTTGTCAAGATGAGGAACCTGAGACTCTGAGACATTCAGTGACTTTCCCCAAAGTCAACAACAGCTCAGAGTGGCCGAACCACACATGCAGCTTGGTTCCCACCTCTCTTCACTTCTCCCTGCTTAAGTATTTTTAAAGCCTCGTGGAGTCTATGGATTAGGAAGTTGAGCATGTTAATGCAGTAGAAGCGCTCTTCTCGTTCGTCTTGGTAGATGATGGGGTTTGTCCGAGGCAACCCCATCTTCAGATTTAACTTTTACCACAGAACATTGCTCTTTCTTCCTCCTTCTTGGTAAGCAAGAGCCATGGTTACCCAAACTTGGACCTCTGTTGCCTGACATCAGTTTTTATGTTATATAAAAGTGAGGAAGTGTATATTTTTCCACTTTCCTGTCTACTGCATAGGAACTAGATAAGGAATCCTTCCAAAAATTATCTGTGTTCAATTTTGGAACGTATTACCATTTTGATTACTTTCTTTCTACATTTGGTTTAATTTATGGTTTATTCTGAGGACATCCTGAATGATTTTCTGGGGTGGGGAGCCTGGATTTCAGGGGAGGACCTGCCTGAGATTTGGAATTCCTGGAGAATGATTCCCTAAATGCAAATAATTAAAACTTGTCTGTGTAATTAACAGTGACGCTGTAGTCAAGGTGTTCAGGGTACCTGTCAGCGACTAAAATTAGTGGGTACTGTCATCTCAAGAAAATAATGTCTGTTCTTTAATTCTGTTTTTTTCTGTTTTTCTCGGGGTTTTTTTGTTTGTTTTTTGTCTTTTAGGCAGTTAATTGCTCATTTGCAAGTTTTCTCTAAGTTTTCGAATCCACGAGCCTTATATCTGGAATCCAAATTACATGAGCTGTATCTTCAGGTAAGTAAAATAAATTCCTGCCACTACGGTTACTTGTGAACTCTCATCTCCCTTTTTCTTTGCCAAAATAACTTCTAGGTTTTCCGTGATTGTTGGAATAGGGCCCATATCTACACTTTTAAGTCTAATTTTTTTTTAATTAACAGATATTTTCTGTATCTTGAGAAACAGTTTTACACAGTTCTAATTTAGCGGATTTTTAAAGAAAGTTGGGGTGACTAAACATTGATCAGCTGTATTAACAGTGAGTATAACAAAGCGTTAGTTTTCTAGTGAGAATTCGTTTTTAGAAGGGAGTGAGGGTTTATGCCGAGAGAGCTGCTACTTTTCACTGCTAGGCAAGTTAGCCTTATGGAGCACCAGGGTTTCAGGATCTTTTCGACTGAATGAAAAACGATAGAATAATAGTCCGTGGAAATCACAATATATGACCTTGAATTCCAAAAAACGTTGCAGAAAAAGATTAACGTCAGAAGCAGATTGGATGTCATTCTAAACCATCTGGGGAAACGAGATTTTCTCTTTTCATTTGGATGTTTTTTAAATGAAACATGTTATTTCATCAGAATTTGTCCTTGTTTTGCCCGTAATTCAGATATAACTTGTTCGTAGAGCCAGAGCTCAAAACTCTCAGTTGTCCACAGGAAACAAAATTCTGAACTGACTGATCAGAGAGGCTTCAGAGCCAGGTCTTCTCTCCTGGCATCTTCCTGACTGCTCTTGCCTTCACGGTATTAGAAGAGCTCTGTCTCGTCACAGGACCAGCCCAGTTGGTGTAAACCTAGATTCATGTAGGGAATTGGCCTTGGCCAAAAGACAGACCTGAGAATCCGGCCTGTGGGAGGCAGGTGTCAGAGTTGTGTTTCTGTTTTGTTCTTTGCATATATTCTGTTCATCTTCCTTTACCTCCAGGAAAATGTAAAGCTATTATCAGGAATCATCCTTAACCCACGTCTAAGAATTTAGATTCTAAGAATTTTAATTGAGCAAATTAGTACAGGTAAATTGTGATCCCATAGTATGTGTATATCTGACTTCCTTAATTTATTCTATAAAATATCATTCCTAGTTGTTGCTACACCAAGATCAAATGGTGCAAAAAATAACACTGGATTGCATAATGACATATAAACATCCACATATCCTCCCTTACAGGTAAGTTATTTGAAGCTAAAGAAATATTTGGGGGGCTGATTTTTAATCTTTCTACCAGACATCTTCTTATAAAGTAATTTTATAAAGGCCTAGGAAATTTCCCTCCTTTCTAAGGTGATCATAATGCTATTTTCAGGTAAGAAATGAAAACTGGAAGTATATTTTTTTGTTAAGAGTGCTTCTCCATAGATAATAAGGTAGGAGAGAGAATATTAATTGAAAAGTATGTGTTGAGGTGGCTGTATCATTTCTTCTTGCTTATACAATGTCATAAAATCTTGGTGATTACTTAGGGAGTCATCATAATCACACCCTAAGAACTGAAGAAAGCTTTCATATTATGCTTTTATAAACAGCTGAATTATTGACTAACCCCTTATAATCCCTTTTACCTTTTAAAATTTGAAAACTTGCCATTTTGGAAGGTGTTTGTGTGAAGACTTTCCTTTATGGATGTCAGCTACAGTATAAACTATTCTTAATACCTATTTCATTTATAGTTCATTTATGTATAGTACTCTATTATATTTTTTTAAAAAGTATTATTGATTAAGTGATGATTTGTGCTGAATTCTATTTTTAAAGGGAAAGCTTACAAAGATTGCTTGAAGACAGAAGCTTTAAGGAAGAGATAGTGCATTTTAGCATTTCTGAAGATAATACAGTAGTGAAAGCAGCCCACCGAGCAAATCTGTTTCCTATTCTGATGAGGTATTTACACACTTTCAAAACTGATTTTTTAAAAGTTGGTCACAAAAACAGTTGTGAGTATCGTATTATGATTCTTTCAGCAATTGTAATGGAATATTTCATTTTGAATTTTATTTAATTATTTACTTTTAAAATTGGTCTTTTGGGGAAGTCAAATTGTTATAGAGACTTACTTTAAATATTTTGTCCCTAACATGAGGAAGGATCTTGCCATGGTGTTATTTTAATAATAGTGTTGAAATTAAATCCAGTATTTCTCTAAGGTTTGCTATTGAGAAATAGTATAAATAATTCATTTGTTTGGTATGTAACTAATTATGAGATATAAAAACTATTGATTTGTTTTATTTAACCATCCACGTTACAAAACTTTATTACTAGTTTTCATAGTTTTCATTGGATTTTCTGGGTCAAAAAATAATAGTGAATAACAGTCATCGGTCAGGTTGTTAGTCCCCTGTTTCAAAACCCTTTGAGACCCCATTTTATTGAGTGTAGCAAAGGGAATCCTTACTACGCCTTTAAGGGCCTGGTATGACCTAGGCCAGACCCACCTCTCTAACGGCACCTCTTCCATTTACCACCCCACTCAGAGCCCATTGCACAACCTTTCTTCACAATTCTTAGTCATCCAGCGTAGCCTCTTTTCTTATTGTGTATCTCCCCTGCTAGAAGGCAGACTCCATGGCTCTTAGTAAATAGTGGTCAAATGAATTTTGTGTTCTCTTTTATGATATAAATCCCACTTTTTCTGTGTTTTAATTTACGAATTCCTTACAGAGCCTAGAAGAATTAACTGGTAGTAGTGCTTGGGTTATCCTTGTCTTGCTACTGGCTTTAGCAGTAATGTTTGTAAAGCAGTCGTTCTTAAAGTGTGGGCTGCTCCTTCCTGGTGGGGGCTGTCCCAGAGATGTTCTCAGGAGGTCCACGAGGTTAAAACTTTTTTCATACTACTACTAAGACATTACCCTTTCCATCGTGCTAACATTTGTGCTCACCAGGCAAAAGCAATGGTGCGTAAAACTCCGGGTGCCTTAGCATGAATCAGGACAGTGGCTCCCCACTGTGCTAGCCATTCTTCATCGCCACAGACCTGGAGTTTAAAAAAATAAAATAAAAAGCTGGTTTCATTCAATGCCCTTAGATGAACCTTGAGCCTTGAGTACTTGTCTTTTTATTATTCTATATGCAAAAATGGGAGGTATGCATAAGACACTTCTGCTGCTCACTTGTTCCCATGGAATTTTTTTCATGTTTTCCAAGTAACTGATGCATGTTACAGGATCATTCATGGGTAAAGATCTGTTCAAAGTGCAAGATAGACAGATGGATTTTAATGTAACAGAGTTCACAAAGTTCACTGATATGGTTTCAGATTCCACCTTGCAACCAGCCTTTAAGAAACTGCTTCCTGTTGAGGTTTGGTGTAGTATCAAAGTGGAATATCCACAATTATCTGAAAAGAATTATCTGAAAGTTTATAAAACATTTTTCTCTTCTCCAACTACATATCTGTGTAAGGCTGGATTTTCTTCAACCACAATATATTGCAACTGATTGAATGCGGAAGCAGATATGAGAATTCATTTATCTTCTAATAAGCCAGGCAATAAAGAAATTCAGAGGAAAAAAAAAAGTAAAACAATGCCTCTAGTCTCACTAATTTTAGGAGGGACAGGTTTGGAATATATAACTAATTTTTATTAGAAATGTTACTTTTGCTAACTTGTTTTAACCTGTGCTATGATAAATATCAATAGATAAAACTCACGTATACAAAAGCTCTCCAATAATATTTAAGATTGAAAAGGGATCCTAATATTGAAGAGTTTGAAAACCATTGTCTTTAAATTTTGAATATTAAGTCAGTAGTTTTATCATGCTCAGAAAGTAGCTTTTATTACTATGTTATTTAGTATTTCTGCTAAATGGATGTTGAATTTTATTAGAATGACTATTAACCATGTATTAAAATGATCATATTAACTTTTTTCTATGAGCTATCGATCTGTATTAATCTAATAGATTTTACTAATGATTCTTTCTTGCTTTCCTGGGATAATCCTTATTCAGCTTTAATATCGTTTTAATGCAGCACTGGGTACTGTTTTCAGAAATGTCGTGGGGTTTTTTCCCCCAGTTATTTATTTATTTATTATTACTGAAGTATTTATAATATTGTGTTAGTTTCAGATGTACAGCAAAGAGATTCAGTTATATAGTTGCCTGTGCTATACAGTAAATCCTTGTTGCTTATCTATTTTATGTATAGTAGTTTGTATCTGTTAATCCCCAACTCCTAATTTATCCTCCTCCCCCTCCCTTTCCCCTTTGGTAATCATAAGTTTGTTTTCTATGCCTGTGAGTCTGTTTGTTTTGTATATAGATTCATTTGTATTATTTTTTAGATTCCACGTATAAGTGATATCATTTAATATTTGTCTTTGTCTGACTTACTTCACTTGGTATGATAATCTCTAGGTCCATCCATGTTGCTGCCAGTGGCATTATTTCATTCTTTTTTATAGCTGAGTAATATTCATATATATATATATACACACACACACTATATATATATATATATATATATATATATATATATACATATATATATATATATTTATGTTTATATATACACACACGCCACATTTTCTTAAACCAGTCATCTGTCGCTGGACACTTAGGTTGCTTCCGTGCCTTGGCTACTGTAAATAGTGCTGCTATCAACATTGGGGTGCATGTGTATTTTCAGAAAAATTAGAGTTTTCTCTGGATATATGCCCAGGAATAGGATTGCTGGATCATAAGTTAGCTCTATTTTTAGTTTTTAAGGAACCTCCATACTGTTCTCCATAGTGGCTGCACCAATTTACATTCCTACCAACAGTGTAGGAGGGTTCCCTTTTCTCCACACCCTCTCCAGAATTTATTATTTGTAGACTCTTTGATGATGGCCATTCTGACAGGTGTGAGGTGATACCTCATTGTGATTTTGATTTGCTAGAAATGTTGTGTTTTTTGTTTCTAGGCAATATTGGTATGTAGTTTATTTCTCTTCCTTAATCCATCTTGATATGACAACTATACCACCTTCATAAATGAAAAAGGACTGTTTCCTTCTTTCTCTCTGCTGTGAAACTATATCACGGGGATTGTTTTTCCTTGAAAGTTTAAAAAATTCATCTGTAAAACTATGTGAGCTCCAAGTTTACTGATCTATTCAGGGTTTCTTAAGTTCCTTTTGCTTATTTATATGTGTGTTTTTTCCAGAAAATTATCCATTTAATTGAAATCTTTCCAGTTTCCTTATTTTACCTATAGTTATGCTCTTATTTTACTTCCTTTTAATCTATATATTCTTGTTTTCATTTTTCCTTGATTAGACTTATCTCTGGCTTGCCTATTTTATTGCTTTTTTTCTCTTCCAAAGAACTACCTTCTAGTTATTGTCTTTATTATTTCCTTCTTCCTGCTTCTCTTAGCCTTGTGTTTGTTGTTGTTATTTTAAATTTTCCATATTAAATATCTAATTTTTATTTTCATTCTTCCTTGTTTTAGAATGTATCCATTTAAATCTGTTGAGTTACTATTCTAGCCTTTTAGGAAAATGAAACAACTGTGTTTTAGGGTTAATGTGCAGATAAATAATGTTTTAGGATGAATGTGCAAACAAATAACATTCTTTGGACTTTTTAGAATTTTGTATGGCCGAATGAAGAATAAGACTGGGAGTAAAACTCAGGGGAAATCTGCTTCTGGCACCCGCATGTCCATCATTCTGAGGTTCCTCGCTGGGACCCAGCCTGAAGAGATCCAGATATTCTTAGACCTGCTATTTGAGCCTGTGAAGCACTTCAAGAATGGTAGCTATCAACTAGCTGCCTCTCTGCATGCATGTTGTCTGCTCAGACCTCTGCTGTCTCAGGCTGTTTCCCACGCTCTTGGGCATCTTTCTAAGGGGGTCACTCTTCCTAATCTCGAAGGTGGTCTTTTTGCTGACATGCAGTTTTTTTTAAACTTTGATTGAATTAGGTGGAGCTAATAAATGATCCTGGGGATTATCATCATCCCTGTGCTAATAAGCCCCTGATTAGAAAATGTGTATTTTTTGTTGTTATTGTACATTTAGGCCATTTGAAAAATGATACTTATCCATATATGATGAATAAGTTTCTCCTTAGAAACTTAAAGCATGCTGCAAAATTAATCTTAATTGCCTTGGCATGTATTCATTCACTGAATCATTCATCTATTGCGTAACGATTTGTTGAATACCTCCTGCGCCCCAGACACTCTGTTGAATATAGAAAAATGAGGATTTATAATCTCTGCTCTCAACCTCACAGTCTAAACAAAGTGGATTAGTAAGTGTATACAATGAGCTGTGATGCTCTGTGGTATGTTCTCCAGTATGCGATCTTAGTAATTAATAGTGATAATAATGGCTAACATCTACTGAGTTCCTACTTCATGCCAGACATTATGACAGGCCCTTTACGTATAACTCAGTTGACTGTTAAAACAGCCACATTAGGTTTCAGTACTTGATTGTCCCCATTTTATACATAAGGAAATTGAGGCTTAGAGAGGTAAGTGTTTTTTGCCCATGGTGAACCTGGTATTTGAACACAGATCTTCCCAACCATAGTATCTCTGCTCTAGTCTTAAAATTGCTTTGTTTTGGGCAAACATAGATATTTATTTATAGGGTAATGTGTTGCTTTCCCCCCCTGCCTCGGGGGGTGGGGGAGAGGAAGGGATGATAGATATAGCTGTTAAAAGGTTTTCATTCAGTGTAATATGGTCCTGTGGAGGAAGTTGGCTGTAATGAATAGAAGAGTTTTTGTTCAGTGTAATAGCCTCTGTTGTAAGAGGGTAGCTATTAATGATACCCTTATGGATAGACTGTTTTGGTGTATGAATCAGTAAGCTCATGATCTCCTACCAGGTGGTTTGAAGTAAAGTTCAAGCAATAACAATTCAAGTCTCTTAAGTAAATTATGAAATCAATATGGTACCTGTTTATAAAGGACCATTGTTTTATTTATTTATCAGGGGCTGCAAGAGAAATAAAACACTTGATTCTCAGCCTTAAAGGAGCTTATAATGTAACAAGACATTTTCCTTGAAATGGCTGAAGATAGCATAGTCCATGAAAGCTGAGAGGGAGAAAATGTGTGGAAAGTTGATGGATGGAATAAAATGGAATTCCTTAGGTTTTGAGGAATAGTATAAATAGGGTGAGAATTGGGCTTAGAGGCTTCGTTCTGTCACAAGTTTCTTACTTTCCTTTACTCCTCAGTTTCCTCATCTATAAAATGATAGTAGTACAAGCTATCACATCTAGCTCATTGAATGTTGGGTAAGAATCAAAAGGAGAAAGATACAAGTAAAGTACATTATCATCTATAAATCATTATAACAGTAGAAAATGCCGTATTACTGAGGGAAAGTGAAAGGAAGCTATAATTATAAATAGTAACAAACTAATATTTCCCTTCCCATGCTATCTCTGCTCCTCTCTGTTTCACTAGGAGAATGCCATTCTGCTGTCATTCAAGCAGTAGAAGATTTGGATTTGTCTAAAGTTCTTCCTTTGGGTCGTCAGCACGGTATCTTAAATAGCCTTGAGATAGTATTAAAGAACATTAGTCATCTGATCAGTGCATACTTACCAAAGATTTTGCAGATACTGCTCTGCATGACCGCAACTGTATCCCACATCCTTGATCAACGAGAAAAGGTGAGAGAGATTCACTTTACACACTTGCTTCTAGGGTAAAAGTCTGTGTCTTACTTGGGAAATTGGTTGGGGCCTGAATATCTAACATCCTTCTAGGTTAATTCTTTCTTATGTAAAGTATCTCTTTATTTATTTATTTTTTAAGTATTTGTCTTTCTTTCTTTTTTTTAATTTAATTTAATTTATTTATCTTTGGCTGTCTTGGGTCCTCGTTGCTGTGCGTGGGCTTTCTCCCGTTGCGGCGAGAGGGAGCTACTCTTCATTGCAGTGCATGGGCTTCTCACTGCAGTGGTTTCTCTTGTTGCAGAGCACGGGCTCTAGATGCGCGGGCTTCAGTAGTTGTGGCGCGTGGGCTCAGTAGTTGTGACTCGTGGGCTCTAGAGTGCATGACCAATAGTTGTGCCTCACGAGCTCTAGAGTGCAGGCTCAGTAGTTGTGCCTCACAGGCTTAGTTGCTCTGTGGCATGTGGGATCTTCCCAGACCAGGGCTCGAACCCATGTCCCCTGCATTGGCAGGTGGATTCTTAACCACTGCACCACCAGGGAAGCCCAAGCATCTCTTTAAAATGGCCTTCCCTACAATGGGAATCTTCACTGTTATAAATATTTATGAATAGCTAGAAAATGCTGATTATAGCAAGTGTCTATTTAAAAAGGAGGTGAAATGGTAGGGAGGGGGTTAGTTCTGTATACATCTCAGAACAAAGTCAGAGGTCGTTGAGCTGATGTTTCTTAGATCTTAATTTCAGGAACCTAAAAGTGTAGGGCATCTTCTAACTCTCATTTAATTCAAAGTGGTTGGAGAATGAATAGAATACTGTTAGCACTGTCCTTGTTATTTTGAGAGAGAGTTTCCCAGACCTCTTTTAAAGGTAAATGCTTGCCTATTGTAAGTGCAATGTTTTAAGTAAAGGTAAGTAGCAAGATCGGGCAAGACAAGTCAGCTAGCTAACTGCCAGGAGGCTTCGTGAGTTGGTGCTTAGGAAATGTTTTCTGAATTATATTCAAGACAGTATATTTATGTTTTGTTGAAACAGGTATGTGGACATAAGTATACTCATTGGAGTTTAGGGAAACTTAGTATGTTTATGGACTGACTGAAGGCTTGTTGGAGAAAATGGGACTTGAAGTGAAAACCCAGACTCAGATGTCTGCTGTCGATTCTCAGTTAATGACAAATAGGCACAGTTTTAATTTGGCTAAAGTTCATCGCATTTGTTTTAGGGATATGCCTGATGAACTGCCTCTCAAATACAGTCATAACTAAAAATCGACAGCCAAAGTTTTACACTGCTTTTTCAGGCTATGCATGGATATAAATCTGCTTTAGTAATGAAATAATATTCTCTGGTTAACAAGATCTACAGATTTAGATTATACCTTCCATTTTGCTTGGCACTATTTTATTTTCATCCTTCTTTCATTCATTCCTTCAACAAATGTTAATTGAGCCCCTACTGTTTGTCAGGCACTGTGCTAAGCATTGGGATGAAGCAGCAAACAAAAGTTCCTGTCCATTTAATTATACAGTGAATACTTATTTCACACCTACTATCTCCCAGACATTGTTGTAAGTGGAGAACGAGGTGGTTAGGACTCCGTTTCCTGGGGAGAAGACTATAGATAAATACAAAAATAATCAGAATAATGCCAGATGGTAAGTTCTAAGAGGAAAATAAACTCAGGAGGCTCCTCTGCAGACCTCTTAAAATCCTTCTCTGTGTCGCTGTCTCTTCTCCAGTACTCGGCCCTGTGACTTCTAGCCACCTTGGCCTCCCCAAGTCGCACAACTGTCTCCTCATTTTAAGAAGATTGGGCTCTTCCTTTCCACACCAAGGCCTGAAACTCTGCAGGCAGGAAGCCGGGGAATGTGTAGGACTCATCTCATCTGTTTCCCCTCTCTCAGGGATTACTGTCCTCTGTTGCCTGCTGTCCAGTGTCCAGAAATCATTGTTTCATATATTCTGTTAAGCTTTTTAGTGTCTTGAGAGGGGAGAATAAAATCTGGTCCCTGTCACTCCATCTTGACTAGAAGCAGTAAAACCACGCTAAAGGAGCAGGCAGAACAGTCCTCTGACTAACACAGGGCTGGGAACAGTTCATGTTCCCAATAGCCAGAGCAGAAACCTCATGAGACCTGGGGCATCAGGGAGAGTCCTTGGAAGGGGATTGCCTCAGTAGTGGAGCCAGATTAGCCCAAGCATAAAGGCTGCTATGACACCACCTAACAAAGCTTAAGAAGATCAAACCTTTTCCTAAATTAACTGCATCCCTGTTCAGAAACTTTTAGATGATTTAAATGAAACTAGAATTCACAGTGTCTGACATCCAGTCAGGTGTTACCAGGCCTGCAAAGAAAGGAAGATTTTGCCCATAATGAAGAGAAAAACCAATGGATAGAAGCAGACCCAGAAATGACACAAGTAGTAGAATCAGACAAGGACATTAAAACAGCTGTTAGAAGTACACTCCATATATTCACAAAAGTAGAGGAAAGCATGAGTATGCTAGGGAAAGACATAAAGAAATAAAGAATTTAAAATAAAATGAGGGAATGTGGTAGGAAGTGACCCATCTGGAGGTGGATGGGTGCTGCTTTTACTAGGTGTTCAGGGCCATCTCTAAAGAGGTGATATTTGAGCTGACACCTCCCCAGCCACTGGAAGAACATTTCAGGCAGAGAAACTGACTAGTAGTACAGAGTCCTGAGGTGGAACATTCTTGACACATCCTGAGAAGAGACAGAAGGCTGAGGTGGCTAGAGCACAAGGAACAAGATGTGTAAGATGAGGTCAAGAGGTGGGTAGGGCCTCGTAGGCTATGACGAGGAGCTGGATTTACTCTGAAGTGTACTCGGAAACCTCTGAGAGGTTTGAAAGCAAGGGAATGACAAGGCCAGTTTGATGTTCCAAAACTGTCGCTTTGCTTGGTGGAAAGAGGCTGTGTAGGGCCAGGAGTGGAAGCTGAAAAGGGGTCTTAGAAGTTTTTTTGTCTGTGTTGCATGAGAGCTTCAGGGCCATAGAGAGAATTGTGTGAGAATTTTAGTTTTTACCTTATAGTGAGGGATAGTGACTACCTATACATGGCTATGTTAAGTCATGAAACGCTACAGGTTGTATAAACCCTCTGTAAGTCCTCTGACTTTCTGGTTAACTTAGAAGACGTTACTCAGGAATGCAGCCTTTCTCCTGAGTCAACAATCAGTAACTCAAAGGATCATTTATGCAATTTCACAGTTCATTAGACAGCAAGGTGCTAGCCTTCCAGACACGTAGGAGCTTTCTTTTCTGTTCTGTTCTTCTTCTTTTTTTTTTTTTTTTTAATTCTTGGACAAGTCCAAGGAATTCCTTGAGGTTCTGTAATGAATTATTGCACGGTAATATGCTCAAGTGAGTTAAAGTTCTACATTTGTGTGTTTGAGCTAAGTTACACATTTACTTTTTTATATCTTTCAGATCCTCCAGGGCATTGACTGACACTGAAATAGGTGTCTTGAGGGTTCTTGAGGGTCGTTTTGGTTTGTGTTTGTTTTTGTACATTTAAGCAATGAAGTAATTCATAAATGTCCATAAACTCAGTCATATGGACTGTTCCTCTAGGAATTAAAGTCTCCAGTTGCTCATTTTCAGGATTTTTCTCCAGTTTACTCAACAATTACTGAGAAGTCTGGGCAGCTGATTACAAAAGAGAAGAGTACATGCAGATCCTACTTGATTGGATGGGAATAGGGGAAAGGGAGGGGTCTGACTTGGTGTCATGTTTGCCAAGGTTAGTTTCTTACTACTCTGGGGGATCGTGATACCATGCTTTTTCAAATATCAGTAATAGTTTCTATTTGTCACCAAACGTGATCTAGCAGATAATGAAAATATTGCCAGTAGAACTGAAGCAGAACAGAATGGCTTGTAATTGTGTCACCTTCTTATGCTTGCCTGTCATCTCCTCTCTTTGTAACTTGTATAATGAGGTAATTAGCTAAAAGTGAATGGTAGAAACTTGATGGGTATGTGAACTATCATGATTCCTCAGACTTTTGCATAGCAAAGTAATGGCATCCTTGTTCATATTCTCTTGAATTTAAAATGTACAGTTTCAGAAAAGTAAAACAATGTAGAATACAAAACAGCTGTTCCCACTGAGATTTTGTTTTTCCCTAAGGACACAGTGTGATTTTACTGGGCCTGATAATAGAACACATCTCACCACTTGGTTTTTTTAAGTATGCTTTCCCCTCTTGTTCAGTAAGAAAAGCAATATGACTTACTCAGTTGGCGTTTCCATGTGGATCAGAGCTTCATAACAGGATCCCAGCTTGATTCTTCACCACCTGAGCAGAAGTGCCTCCCTGAGGAGTCGAGAATAAAAGCGATATCTTTTTAATAGAAGATCTTTATTTTACAGATACAGCTGAGGTTTATTAACCCACTGAAAAATTTAAGACGTCTTGGCATCAAAATGGTAACTGATATCTTTTTGGATTGGGAGTCCTATCAGTTCAGAACAGAAGAAATTGATGCTGTATTTCATGGTGCAGTTTGGCCCCAGGTAAAGCTTGATTTCTGTGTTCTGCCTGGACACCTTCTGCTTTTTCTTTTAATACTGCTTCACCAGCACAGTCTGCACCCAGCCACAAATGCTAATCCGGGTCTTTTCTTTCACATCAAGCCTTTCTTTGCTTCTGCAAGTTTTAGAACACTTTTCTTTACCTCCACCACCACCTAAAGCTCCAGAGCTAGTTTCTCCAATACCATAGTGTTTATACTTAAGGCTAATTTGAATATGACTGTTGTCTCTTAAGCAAATGTACCCTAACTTTTGTAGCACCTCACATAGTATGCCTCTGGGTTTTGACAAGCATGAGGGAAAATACACAGGGTTTTTTCTTACTTATTTCCTTGTTTGATTTCTCTGGTTGTCCCCACTTGGTGATAATAACTGGTGTAGTTATAGCTAAGACTGTAGAAGAGACTTGATTTTAGGAAAGATTGCTCACTACTCAGTTTGTCCTTTAAATGTTTATCTCTTAGCTCTTTTATCCTCTGGTGTGATTTCTGTTCTTGTTCTGCTTTTCAGTTGTTTGGTTTTTTTCTACGATTCTGTGTATGTTCTTATTTTGTATTCTGTTTTTATTTTGTGTCCTAGATCAGCAGGCTTGGATCTGAGAGTCAGTATTCTCCTACTCCTCTACTGAAGCTAATTAGTATCTGGTGCAGAAATGCAAGGTATAATTTTTTTTTTTTTTTTTTGGCCTTTAAAAAGGGCAGTGTTTTAGACTAACTGGTCAAGGGAACTAATAGTGTAATTTATGCTCTTACCACACCGTGACCTACTTTCAGTGCAGTTAAAAAGAATAAGGCAGTTGAATCTCAAAATACATAGTTTGAAGAAAAATACAAGTTGCTGAATAATAGGTGTAGTGTGTTCCAGGAAAAATGCTTTTATATGTGTATGTATGTGTGTATAAATACAAAATGAAATAGAAAATGGATCAAGGCTACATGAGAAACAATGTCACCTTAGCATGTGGAGGTTTAGTGAGCTGGAGAGAGGAAGGGAGACTTTTCATGATATATCTTTGGAGTGTTTGAATTACTTATAACAATAAAAAAAGGAAAAAATAGATAAAACAACATTTTGCATTTTAATATAAATTAAAATTGTAGAGTGTATATTATATCAAGACTTACACATTTTTGGTTATTTTTACGATTTCATTAAAACTTGAAAATTAGGGATTTCCCTGGCGGTTCCCTGGTTAGGACTCTGTGCTTCCACTACAGTGGGCGCAGGTTCCATCCCTGGTTGGGGAACTAATATCCCTCAAGCTGTGTGGCATGGCCAAAAAAAAAAATTGAAAATGGAAAATGAGTAGTATTGAGGGGCTTCCCTGGTGGTGCAGTGGTTAAGAATCCACCTGTCAAAGCAGGGGACATGGGTTTGATCCCTGGTCCTGAAAGATCCCACATGCCACAGAGCAACTGGGCCCATGCACCACAGCTACTGAGCCTGCGCTCTAGAGCCCGTGAGCCACAACTACTGAGCCCACGCGCTGCAGCTACTGAAGCCCGTGCGCCTAGAGCCCGTGCTCCTCAACAACAGAAGCCACCACAATGAGAAGCCCGCGCACCACAACAAAGAGTAGCCCCTGCTCGCTGCAACCAGAGAAAGCCTGCACACAGCAACAAAGACCCAGCGCAGCCAAAACAAATAAATTTTTTTAAAAAAGAAGAAAATTAGTAGTATTGGGATTGATATGGCTGTTCTTCCAATGTGTAGTGATTGTATCAGCAGTTTGATTTGACCTGGCAAAGGGAAAAACAGATGTGAAACACACTAGGTAGTTACATCATCACCCAAATATTACAATTTTGCGTGTTTGCTTAAAAATAAAAGCTGATTTGTAATTCGCATTCTGTCTTTTCCCCGGTTCCCACTTAAAAATTTCACAAGCTTTCTGGATTTTCTAGGTCATTGTCTTCTGTTCTTTGTAAAACTCCATCTAAATATGCATGCAGCGCTCATGGTCACAAATCAGTATCCTTTTGTGGACATATGAGCCATTTACAGAACCTTCATCTGCTGATGGTTCAGAGATGCTGTGTTACAGGCCAAATGCATATTTACTGAAGAATGTGGGAACTTTCAGTAAAGTGGGAATGTGAGAAACCTGTTTTGTTTATCTCAGTGATGGAAACAGACTTAAGTTTGCCCTGATCTATTTTGATGAATGAAAGATAGAATAAAAGAAAATGTATTTATTATTGATTCAGTGATGTTAAAATCTTGGCATCCATTTTTACAAAATTGGGATCATACCTTATAGCTAGCTTTTGATTTTGTTTTTTTCATGTAAATTATGTCATGAACGTTTCCCCGTGTCATTAAATAGTCTTCAAAAACAATACCTTGCCATTGTCTTCCTCAGGAAAGCCTGTTTTATTTTTACTGTCATAAGGGCTCTTTTCATTTATTTCCCAATTTGAGAAAGCAATTTCATATCTTGTTTTTTCATTGGACATTTATAAGCAGCACTTCATAGGCATACTTGAGAAATATTTTATAGTTGTGTCATTGTTATACAAATAAGCCATGAAGGACTTTCATCCAAGAAGACTTTACAGTAGTGACTTGGTTTATATATTAGTTGGGTCCTTACTCAAGTATAGATCCACATCATTGGATGCCACCTCGTTCTCTTCTACAATTTCTTTCTCGTTGACAGTGGAGATATAATATGTAAAGTATCTTGCTTGGTGCCTGCGCATAGTATCCCCAGTATCTGTTGGACAAAGATGTATGAGTATAACCTCTTAGAACTTTTCTTTCAGTCTGTCAGGACTAAGTATGTTAAAGTGCTTGAGCTCTTTTTCCAGTGATGATGAATTGGTAAAGCCAAACTATTTGAATTTTTTCAGTTTGGCCTTCCTACTGATTGTTAGGATTGCATCTCTGGCCGTAAAACAACTGCTAGTTTGCCTGTGGCTGGAAAGCTTTTGTGTTCTCTACCTTTTGGGGTATCGTTCGTGTGAGTCTTTCATTACTGGGGATGGATTCATCTCCCTCCCTTGACAAATGATCCTAATCTGAATGTTGCATATCCTAATTCAGCAAATATTTGTTTGGTCTGTGGTCTGTACTCCTAATTTTCATGTTGTAGTACATGGTTTTTATGTGAGCATATAAACATTCATATTCTAGAAGGCTTATAATTGAAAAATAGCCTGTCTTTAATACATTTCCTTTAGAACTAGGGCTTAGACCACGGTTCACAGCTCAGCTCTATGACTTATTAACTCATTGGCTTTAGACAATTCTCAGTTTCTTCATCTGTAATGTGGAGATAAGGATACCACCTTAACATAGAGATGTTGTGAGGATTAAATGAGAAATATACATAAAATGTGTAGATAATATAATGTTTGTATGGTGCCTAGAATTATTATCCATCAAATTTTAGATTTTAAAGTAATTTCCCTTCTGAGTAATCTTATTAACATTCATATATACACATATATATTCATTAAACTCTATGAAAATTTGTATGGAACATGTTTTTAGAAATAAACGTATTGAAAAAGAAGATGACTATTTTAGTGTTTTTTCTTGCAGATATTTCCCTTTCCTGGCTAAACAGAAACCTGGGCACCCGGAATGTGATATCCTGACCAATGTTTTTGCAATTCTCTCAGCAAAGAACCTCTCTGAAACCACAGCTAGTATTGTGATGGAAATAGCCGATGACCTTCTTAGCCTTCCAGATTTTGAACCCACAGAAACAGTTTTGAGCTTACCGGTGACAGGATGTGTATACACAGAAAGTGCAGATGGTATGTAAGCTGTACAGAGCAAACGATTCTTATACTTCTGAGGTATCATTTGTGCCCTCAGAATGGAAAAGTTGATAGAATCTGACTCTTTTTATAACTTACGCTATTAAAAGAGTTTCTTTTCTCTAGGAATTAATACCAATTTATATAAGCTGAATTTTCTTTGCAGTAGGTAGAAATTCGGATTATTTACGCTCCAGAAAGCTCAACTCTCCTTCAGGACATTATCAGATGATTTCCACTGTCATGTCTCTGAATTCTTACCATATTATCTTAACAGTTCTCTTACTACTACCCAAAATGGTTTAAATCCTCAAGGGTCTCATATAAAATTTTAATTTAGCTAATGATATAGATGTTTTGACTAAGAAGAAAGTTATTTAATATTTAGTTGAAATTTATTAAATTTTCATGGTAATTGAGTGCTTTCCTTTTCTGTCATTAGGAAGATATTGTACAGTTAGCTTTTAAGAGCGTAGTTAATTAAAATCAGTATATTTATCACTATTTCAGAGTCTATCACAATAGGAGGACGATTAATTCTACCTCGTGTACCTGCAATTCTCCAGTATCTCAGCAAAACCACAATAAGTGCAGAAAAGGTGAAAAAGAAGAAGAATAGAGCACAAGTCAGTAAGGAACTGGGCATTCTTTCAAAGTAAGTGATACATTGGTCCTTAAAAGATAACATTACCACCTGTAGTTTTAATTTTTTTTAATTATGCTTGGTTTTTCATTTGTTTTAACAAGGTAATAAGCTAAAAAAGTTTTCAGTAGGGCCTCCCTGGTGGCGCAGTGGTTGAGAGTCCGCCTGCCGATGCAGGGGATACGGGTTCGTGTCCCGGTCTGGGAGGATCCCATATGCCGCGGAGCGGCTGGGCCCGTGAGCCGTGGCCGCTGGGCCTGCGCGTCCGGAGCCTGTGCTCCGCAACGGGAGAGGCCACAACAGTGAGAGGCCCGCATACCACAAAAAGAAAAAAAAAAAAAAAAAAAAAAAAAAAAAAAAAAGTTTTCAGTATTTTAAATGCCCTCCATTTTTAAGTTAATGTAGAATTCTCTTTCTCTGCTGGAATAAACCTTTTATGACATATGCCTTAATTATAAAAGATAACAGACTTTTCAAAATTCTAAGGTAGACTAATAGATTTGCCTGTTTATTAGCCTTTACATATTTTGTTCAACTAAAATGTCGAGTTATGTGAGATCACATAGTTGTGATTTTTCTTTTAAGTGTGATTGATAAAAATAATTTAAAAGAGCAGGTTGCTGTATTTGTTCTTTTAAGAGTCAAGAAGATCTTGCAAGGGTTTTTAAAGATTCTCTTTAAAGATTCTCTACATACTACTAGACCTGGTAATATACAATTGTGATTTCTATAAAGTGCCTGGTTAGTAAATCTGAGTGCACAAAATGATTCTATCTTAAAATCTAAATTGTTACAGGACTTAGTTGTTGAAAGTTTATTTTTTGTTACTTTCAGCAACAATAAAAAATGATATATTAGAATCTTCCAGGAACTTCTTTTAAATGTTTTATTTATACTAGTGTATTTCTAAGTTTTGCAGAATGGGAAACCATGGGAAATATACTTACTAAATTTTATCATAGGCTACGTGATAGTGAGAAGATGATGAGTGATTAGGCACCAGAAAGACTAGGTTTGAAAGACCTGCTCTGTGACATCAACTTCTCTGAGCCACAGTTTTCTCTGGGCAAAGTGGGGTTAATAATTCCTACATTATAGGGCTGTTTTGGGAGTTATATGGAAATGTTGTATATAAAGCCTAAAACAAGTCTCAGCACTTAAAATGTTGTTTCCTTGTGAAATAAGTAATTATCAATTACTAATTATAGGATTGGAGTTTACTATAACCCACCTACACAATCAGATGTTACAAAAGCAATAGAATAG
Organism: Mesoplodon bidens; assembly: GCF_964165515.1. Lineage (NCBI taxonomy): Eukaryota > Metazoa > Chordata > Mammalia > Artiodactyla > Ziphiidae > Mesoplodon > Mesoplodon bidens. Next base: position 77,830,953 of record NC_138167.1, on the reverse strand, counting down.
TAGCCACCAACCTGAAGTTGGAGGGAAATAAGAGTGGGCACTGCTAAATAACTGAGTTAAACTTTTTACACATACTTAAAAGCCACCGGGGTCTTTCATCACTGATGTTTTTTTACGAAAAGTTTAACTTCTTGGAGAAATACTCTTAACTTATAAATCTTCCTTACATATTCCATTTTTTTTTTCCTTCTCCAGGATCAGCAAGTTTATGAAAGAAAAAGAACAAAGTTCTCTGCTCATTACACTGCTCCTGCCTTTCCTCCACCGTGGCAATATTGCTCAGGCATGAATTCACAGCATATTTATTTGTCTTTGAAGTGGCACTTTATTATTAGGTTTATTTGTAAACAATAATTTTATTGGTTAGATTCTGTGATGTATTTATCCCAGAGTATTTGTGGAAAGACTTCATACAGAAACATAAAACTGAAAACAGAGGAGAAAAATTGGGACAGGAAGAGGAATGGGGGCAGGCAAGAAGGTGGAGACCCCATCATCTACCATTGCAGTAGAAGTCTTAAACCCTTTACTTTCCTTTGTTTAGCTTCTAATCCATTTCAGGATTTTTTCCCCTCTCTGACTTTGATCAATAACAAATCTGCAACCTGAGATGTGCATTGATCTTAAATATGGTGACAGTGGCAAACTGAATGAAAAGTCAGACTTTTAATATTCAGGCATAGTTTAGAGTTTCTGATATGATTTTCAAACCGTAGTTCAGTCTTGATTAAAAGAGTCTTCCCGGGCTTCCCTGGTGGCGCAGCAGTTGAGAGTCCGCCTGCCGATGCAGGGCACACGGGTTCGTGCCCCGGTCCGGGAAGATCCCACACGCCGCGGAGCGGCTGGGCCCGTGAGCCATGGCTGCTGAGCCTGCGCGTCTGGAGCCTGTGCTCCGCAACGGGAGAGGCCACAACAGTGAGAGGCCCGCGTACCGCAAAAAAAAAAAAAAAAAAGAGTCTTCCCATTTTGCACACTCATTTATAAGGCCTCAGGAGTTATACTGAATGACTCCTACTCTATAGTAATTCAGTTTAGAAGACCACAGATTTGTGAACAACCAGAAGTGTGTATTTTTCCTCAGCAAGTTCATTTTTCTTGGCTCTTTAACTAGAAAATAGAAGAAATTATTTTTCAAAACCATGCATATTTCCTATTAGAATTAAAGGAAGAAACTCTTAATGGACACTATTATAGGTTTTTGGTTAAGTTAAAATGCTAAGAACTTTTAAAAGACTATGAAATAACTTTTCTAAATACTACTACTTTTACTTCTTATTTATACTTATTTGTTTTCTGTGCTGTAATATATTAAAGCCAATTTGACCAGTTTTATAAATTACTGAAATATGATTTCTCTCAATATTTTTTCTTAAGGATACAGAGGTTGATATTCTGGTGACAGTACAAAACCTGTTGAAACATTGTCTGGAGCCTACGAGCTTCCTCAAGCCTCTAGCAAAACTCTTCTCAGTTATTAAGAACAAGTTGTCAAGACAGTTGCTTTGTACAGTTTTCCAGGTCTGTAATATTCATTTTTACCCCAAAATCACCCCTTTTTCAAAAGATAACTATGATGTGGAATGCATATTAGCAGCTTGCTTGGTGCTGATATGATGTTTCCATATATATTTGAGTGTGGCAGGGAGTCAGAGGGAGGCGGGCAGACAAGTTAAGGTTTTATTCACTAATAATATACTGCTTTCATTCCTTTTAGACTCTTTCTGATTTTGATAGTGGATTAAAATATATTACTGATGTTGTCAAGGTAAGAAAGAAAATCTTATGTCTCTTGCTTCCAAAGTATTACTATTCCTTATTTAAGATTTATATACCTTCATTTATATGGTTTCAATGGCATTTCTCATAGCTTAACGCCTTTGATCAAAGACATCTTGATGATATCAACTTTGATGTTCGCTTCTCAGCGTTCCAGACCATCACCTCTTACATTAAAGAGATGCAAACCATGGATGTTAACTACCTAATTCCTGTTATGCATAACTGTTTCTATAACATGGAGGTAGGTTTTTATAGCAAAAATTTATTAATTTTTTTTATTGTTTTGATAATATGACTAAATGACCTCATTTCTTAATTTGGTTTGGAGGGGGATGGGATGTTTAATATAAAATTTCTTTTGGTTGTAGAATATTTTGTTCGGCAAAGACCATACTGTTATGCTCATGATTTGAAAAGCAGATATTTTGAATAAAATAATATATATGTGGAAGCACTTTGAAAAGTCGAAAAGCTGTGTATTAGAATAGGAAAATCCACAGAGACAGAAAGTAAATTAGTGGTTACCAGGAGCTGTGAGGGGCGGGAGGAACGGGAAGAGTGACTTCTAATGGGTTTCCTTTGGGGGTGATGAAAATGTTCTGAAATTAGATAGTGGTGATGGTTGTAAAGCCTTCTGAATATACTGAAAACCATTGAGTTGTACAATAAAAGGGCGAATTTCATAGTGTGTCAGTTAAATATCAATTTTTTAAGTTATGTAACTATATTATTTAACAGTTTGCCCTCTTTTATTGATATAGTAGAAATAAAAGGGGTTTGCAACTGTATTAAGTGCCATGTTGCTAAAATGAATTAAAACTCAAAAATGTGGAAAATGAAACCCTTGGTTAATAGTTAACTATGTAGTGGCATCAGTAATCTTTTTGTGGCATTTTATAGTTGTTCATCTGATATTAAGGATTAAATAATATAGGAAAAAGTAATCTCCCCATTTGGGCTCATTCTTCATATATCTTATCAAATTTCAACATGAGGGATCCCGAATCACTGCCTGGTTGGCTGAGTTGGGAATAGTTTCTCTACACTCACAACCTACATTCCTTAAACCAGGAACTCTGAAGCAGCTAACCAGAATTATACCAGCCAACTGTGTCATTGTAAGTGATCACCTGATTTTGAATATTGAAAACTGGCTTTAGTGAACCTTTTGTTCTGTTTGCTTTGAGAAATAAAGCGAATTAAAAAGTACATCTCTACATCAACTATACTTCAATAAAAAATGAAAAAAAGAAAAAAAAATCCATGACGGATAAAATACCAAATTTCTAAACAAAGGCAAAATCAATAATAAAAAAATAGTACATCTCATAGTATTTTCTGAAATTACTGACACTTCTCAGTAAGCATGACTTTTCAAAGTCACTTACTGTATTCCTCACAACCCTATGTTTGGTTCTTCCTTAAGTATGAAGTACCTGTGGGACATTTCTTAGTAGCGAGTTTTATACAGAACAGTGGCTAAATATTATAAACTCTTTCACTGGGAAATAATATTCAATATTATAGTTATTATACAGAATAATTTGAGTTTTTTCCTGTGTCCAGTTAGGAGACATGTCTTTAAGCGATAATGCAAGCATGTGCTTGATGAATATCATCAAAAAGCTTGCTGCTTTGAATGTCACAGAGAAAGAATACAGAGAAGTCATTCATCGTTCACTCCTGGAGAAATTGAGGAAAGGATTGAAGAGCCAGACAGAGGTATTGGGGTTTGCAATTAAGTACTACTGTCTGTGGGTTTTGTTTTTGTTTTTGTTTTTCCCTTCTTCTGCTATAGTTGTGTAGAAAAGCAGTCAGGCTTAGTACATTTAATTAAAATACTTGATTGTATAAATATTCAGCAAACTTTTAACAGGGGAGGAGGAACAGAAGAGGGCAGTCACTTCTGATTTTATATAGTTTGTTGTTTCAGTGGGAATGTTTTACTTTTAAAAAAAATTGTAATGACTTTTTTGGTGTTTCTTTGTATTACCTAAGAAGCAAATTCTTTTTAAAATTAAAAAAAAAAATTTTCTCAACTCCATGTTTTCAGAGTATTCAACAAGATTATACCACACTGCTTTCCTGTTTAATTCAAACCTTTCCAGATCAACCAGAATTTAAAGACTTGGTACAGCTAACTGATTGCCATGATCCAGAAATGGACTTCTTTGAGAATATGAAGCACATTCAGGTAGAAAACAATTCTGCTTTTTTTTTTCTTGTCTATAAACAAGTATTTCGAACCGTTCTGTCTCATTTAAAAAGATATATTTTAGGGAATTCCCCAGCTGTCCAGTGGTTAGGACTCCGCGCTTTCACTGCCAAGGGCCGGGGTTCAGTCCCTGGTTGGGGATCTAAGACTCCACAAGCCGCACGGTGCAGCCAAAAAAAAAAAGTAAAAGGAAAAAAAAGAAAAAGGTATATTTTAATTTTCCAGAAAGTTCTGAGCTTCTCATTCCTTGGTCTTTGTGATCATCAAATTTGCATAGGAGATGATTGTTTCCTGGGGTCTGATTTCCTTGGTGGTATCACAAACCACAATAATAGTGTCACCTTTCCCTGCCATTTCCTAAGAAGTTTAAATGCTCTAGGATCCATTGGTAAAGAAATACTATGGATTATGTCTCTGAAAGCAAATCAAGGCACAAGTGTTTGCTCATGTAACACATGGACTGTATTTCACTCTTTTAATATTTTCATGGAAGAGGAACATGATACTGAAATGGAGCTGGCTGTAGGTGAGTTTATTTAGTAACTAATTCATATTTTATCTGACTCGTAGATCCACAGAAGAGCAAGAGCCTTGAAGAAATTGGCAAAACAACTAATGGAAGGCAAAATTGTGCTGTCTTCTAAATCTCTTCAGAATTATATCATGCCTTATGCCATGGCTCCAATTTTTGATGAGAAAATGATCAAGGTAGGGCATTAGATCTAGAAACCAGTAAGCTTCTCCTTGTACCATGACACACTGTTCCAAAATGTAGATGGGATTGGTGGCATCCATACTGATATTGTCACCATAATTACAGGCCTAGAATAGTTCTAAAGCCCTTAAAATTGTGCCTGGCACTTGCTCTAAATATGGTGGCTTTTATTTTATTTTCGCTATCATTAGCTCACAAAGGCCAACCACAGAATATTTCCTCGCTTAGAAATGATCACGTTACTAAGATGGCATACTATTATTTTTGTATCATAGGCCTTAATACTCAGTGTTTTCCCAAATGGCTCATAAGAAATGAAATAAACAACAGCTGCCTTTTCTTTAGCTCTATACCAGGTACAGACACAATACGAAGTACTTTAATATGTAATCTGATTTCATCCTCACAACAGCTCAACCCTACCGGGTAGGGACTGTTATCATTGTTTTATAGGGGAGTAAACTGAGAATATGTGAGGTTATAGAACTTTCTCAAAAACATAGAATCAGAACTGGTATTTGAACTCAGAATGTCTTCACTTTTATACCTCATAGTGGGTAAGAACAGTGCCTGGCACTTGGTAAAGACTTGATAAATATTTAAGTCTAACTGAGATAATATCAGGATTTGTGACTTGAATTTATACTGTTGATTATATGATCTTGTTCAAGGATAGGTTTCCTCTATTATCTCAGGATATTCAAAAAATTTTTAAGAATTTCTTAAGTGGATAAAAAAATGTATCCCTAAATTCCAGTTTGAAGAGCCAGTAGGCAGCTCAGAGTTAGATGGCAGTAAAATAGGAAAGAGGTGTAGATGAAAAAAATTAATTATATTTAGCTTTAATTGGTATTGTTATGGTATACCTTTCTACAGTCTTTTATTTTTAACCTATTTGTGATTTTACTTTTAAAGTTGATTTCTTGTAGGTAGCATATAGCTGAATCTTGGGGGGTTTTTTATCCAATCTGACAGTTTCTGCTTTTTAATTGGTTTTAGACCATTTGCATTTAATATGATTATTAATATGGTTGGGTTTAAATCTATGATCTTTTTTTTTTTTTTTTTTGTGGTACGCGGGCCTCTCACTGTTGTGGCCTCTCCCATTGCGGAGCACAGGCTCTGGACGCGCAGGCTCAGCAGCCATGGCTCATGGGCCTAGCCGCTCCGCGGCATGTGAGATCTTCCCAGACCGGGGCACGAACCCGCGTCCCCTGCATTGGCAGGTGGACTCTCAACCACTGCGCCACCAGGGAAGCCCCTACAGGCGGATTCTTAACCACTGTGCCACGAGGGAAGTCCTGTCTGGTCCTTTTGAGGCTCGCTTTTAAGCTCTGTTAGGCAGGAGCAGCCTTTAGTCTGGTGCTTATTTGAACCCACCACCGAGGCACTAACTTTCTGAGTACCTGAATACCTAATGCTTCATGTATCATGAGGTTTTTTTACTCTGGCTGATAGGAACATGATCTATTCTCATCCCTGTGTGGTCTTAGATGAGTGTTTCATCTTTTCCTTTTTGGTGGTTCTTTCCCTGTCTCTTCCTTACTTGTGTGTACTGATCAGTTCTCAGCTGAAGCTTAAGGAGCTCGTTCTCTGGGCAGCTTTTCTCTGTGTAGCTCTCTCCTGTCTGGTTCTCTGCCCTGAGGACTCTAGCTCCACAGCCTCAACTCTGCCCCCTTAACTCAGGGAGACATGGGGCCCTTTTTGGGTTTCTTCTCATGTGCTATGACCTGACAGTTATCCCCACACAATGAATTGGGGTAACTATACGGCTCATTTCATTTGTTTCCTTTCTCTCAGGAGTCACTGTCCTGCACTATTTGATGTCCAAAGTCTGAAAACTGTTTCATATATTTTTGTCTACTTTTCTGGTTTAAGGTGTGAGGGTAAATCCAGCTCCTGTTCTCCATTGTGGTCTGGAAGAGCTGTCTCCATTGCATCGTACTTACGAATGCTCAGCGGTGCAATCTGTGGTTGATTCTGACATTTGTCAACTTCTACACATTGAATTTACTTCATTCAGTCTGTAGTCTTGAACCAATTAGGGAGGTCTGAGTGGAATAGAAAACAAAATGTGTTAATATCCTTTAATGAGAGGAAGATGTCATTCCTTTCATTGACAGCATCTTTTCCTAGAGCTAGGAGAAAACAATGGAGTATAGTTAGGGAGTTCTTTCCTTTCTGTAATGCTGATCCCCTACTGTCTAAGCTTTTTAATGCACCAAGTTAGCTGTGTACTTTATTTGCAAAAACTCACTGATGCTCTTGATTTGTTTTACAGCATGAAAATATAACCATTGCTGCCACAGAGGTTATTGGAGCTATTTGCAAACATCTCTCTTGGTCGGCATATATATATTACTTGAAACATTTCATTCATGTCTTACAGGTGGGACAGATCAATCAAAAGTTGGGTGTCAGGTATGGTCAAACTGCTTATTTTTGTTTTGTTGTTAAAATGTAAATTTTGGATTATTTTCTGAAACAACCTTTGTACAATCTCAGTTTACTTTTACCTTGTATCAATGAGGTGATACTAAGACTTGTTAAACTGAAAAAATACCTAAGACTGGTAAAAATAATTTTAATGTTTATAAGTCTTTAACTTTCCTCTCTTTTTAATAGTCAAGTGATATTATTAATCAAATGAACATTTCTGTGAAAATTTTTTTAACAGTTTGCTAGTGATAGTGTTAGAAGCGTTCCACTTTGACCACAAAACTCTGGAAGAACAAATGAGAAAACTTCAGAGGGAAGAGAGTAAGTTTTTTAAACTTTCTTAAACTAGATTTCCTTCCTATCCTTGGATACTTTATGATCATGAATTAAAGATAGCAAAATTCAATTTACTCCCTTTTTCTGCTCTTATAGCAGTGACCAGTGAATGAGTCAGGAGGAAGTTAAAATGAATGGTTTGAGTATTTTTGTGAAAAACTTATTTAACAGTAGAGAAGTCCAGACTAAATTGTATGGGTGAAAAAATCTGACCTGTTAGATTATTTGCGCAGAAATTCAATTATATCACCTTAATGTGTAGAAAGAACGTTAAGCAGTGAATGCAAAGAACGTCTAAGAATTAAAAATTAGAGCAACAGTTAATGAAATATGAAGTAGATACAACAGAAAGGATCATCAAAAATAAAAATCAGTCTTTGAAAGATCATAAATTGGCAAACCTCTGACAAGATTGACCAATGACAATAGAAGGCACAATAAATATTAGGAATTTTAAAAGATCACAATTAAATGAAAAAGGTAAAATAACATTGTAATCTTTGCACTTATAAATCTGAATACTTGGGTGAAATGTTCAAATTCTTAGAAAAATAAAATACAAAAACTGACTTTAGAAGAAATAGAAAATCTGAAAAGATCTCTAATGATTAAAGAAATTGAATCTGTAGTTAAAAACTTTCTTCTGATGAAAATGCCAGATCTAGACTGTTTTATAGGCAAGTTTTACAAACACTCAAGGAATAGATCATTTCAACCTTATATCAGCTATTTCAGGTGACTGAAAAAGAGGAAGCCCCCACTAACTCATGAAGTTGGTGATTGGTTAATAGAACTTAACACATTAGCAAACAAAAAAATGTGATCATCTATATAGACACAGGGGGAACATGTGATTAAATTCAATATCCATTCATAATAAAAGCAATTATCAAACAAGTAATAGATAGAAATTTCCTTAACCTGTTAAAAGATGTGTTTTAAAAACCTAATGATGGGGGACTTCCCTGGTAGTCCAGTGGTAAAGAATCCACCTTCCAGTGCAGGTTGCGCAGGTTTGATCCCTGGTTGAGGAACTAGGATCTCACATGCCACGGGGCAACTAAGCCCACGTGCCACACCTACTGAGCTTGTGTGCCTCAACAAGAGAGCCCGTGTGCCACAAACTGCAGAGCCCACGCGCTCTGGAGCCCACGGCAGAACTAGAGAGAGAAAAAACCCATGCACCACAACTAGAGAGAAGCCCGCACGCCACAACTAAAGATCCCGCATGCCACAACTAAGACCTGATGCAGCCCCAAATAGATAGATAGATAGATAGATAGATAACCAACCAACCAACCAGATAAATGATGGGACTTCCCTGGTGGTCCAGTGGTTAAGACTCCCTGCTTCCACTGCAGGGGGCACCAGTTCCATCCCTGGTCAGGGAACTAAGATCTTGCATGCCGTGTGGCGTGGCCAAAAAAAAAAAAAAACCTAATGAAACATCATACTCAATGGTAAAACATTAAAAGCCTTTGCTTCAAAACCAGAATGAGGTAAAGATACCTACTACTACTGCTTATATTGAACATCAGACTCTGAAGGATTTAGCCATCCCAGAAAAATAAGGAAAAGAATAAACACTTAAGTAGGCCAAGGTATTTATTCTAATTGTTTTGGCTAAAGACATTGAAATATCTTGGCCCTTAGTTTGCATTACTGCAGTGTTCCTACTCAAAATTTTCTAATTCTTTGATTCATTATCAAATCACTCAAGAGCCACACTGATGAAGAGAAAAACTGTTTTAAATTTGTAGAAACCATTTGTGTTTTAAATAATTAATGTACTAAAGCCCCTTAGTTTATCTTCAGTCAATTGAATCTGCGTTTTGAAATTTTGCATAAACAGAAACATTAAAAAATTAAAATATTAATTCACTTCACTGTTTTCTTCTTAGGTATGAATGGAGTTTGAAACAGTTAGTGAGCATCTACTGTGAAATGTGCTTTTATAGACATTATCTCATTTGTCCTCATAAGGACCTTACAAGAACCTTAGGTTTTGGTTACTGCATATTTTTGACACGAGAAATTGAGATTCAAAAGTAAAGTAACTTTCCCAAAGCTACACGGCCAGTAAAAAAAAAATGAAGACTAATAGCTATCATTTTTTTGAAAGTCAATGAAGTGGCAGAAATATATTTTAGGTACAGTATAGACTTTGTCACATTTAATCCTAACAATAGCCTTGCAAGTAGGTGCCATCTACAGTTTACTGGTGAAGAATCCAAAGCCCATGAGTGTTAAGTAATTGACTATAGTCACATGGCTTGTTGGCAGAGCCAAGTCTGGACTTTCTCTACAATACTGCCCAGTTTTCTTTAATAAATTGAATCCTATAATAAGATACGTTTCTGCATTAGACTTGTTGGCTGCCATTAGGATTTTCATGTTCATGAATGTAGGTTTTTGCTTTTGGAAACCTCCAACCACAGTACTTTGGAAGCTTTCTTTTGGTTAAGAGCCCTCCTCCCCCCAGCCTCTCCATGTGATCCCAAAGTACCCTGTACTTGCTTACTATTCCACACTTTTTTTTTTATAATTATCAGTTTACTTGTCTCTATTCCTCATTAGGCTAACTGTAAGAAAATGAAGGACCATAACACTCTCACTTACTGCTGTTTCCTCAGCCCTTATCTTGCCCTTATAGTCAGTGATACTTTTTATTAGATGTTAGTAGAAAAGACTACTTAACACAACTGTGTTGTTTCCTTATTTAATTTAAAGTGATTTTTGTTGTTTACTAAACATAGACACCATAGAAGAGATTGAGTTGCCAGAGCATGAAGCCATGGAATTAGAGCATATGGATGAGGATGAGAAGGAAGATGGATGTAAGACTTTGTCAGACAAGCATGAAGAGCTAGAAAACCCTGACCCAGATGATTGTGAAGGAACAGGAGCTAAGGAATCCAAGTGTATCACGAAGTCCATCTCTTTCCTTCCTTGGAATAAGGAAGAATTGGAGAAAACAATTAAAAATATCCAAGGAACCATAACTGGGGACATCCTACCCAGGCTCCATAAATGTCTGGCATCTACGGTAATCATTCTGTTTGGGGCCCAGCAGGTCTGTGTGACTCTGTGGGGTGTCCGTGGGGCCCTGTCAGACTGAGGCTCCTAATAACTATGTGGATTGACATCAGCTTTTGGATTTTCTTTTATCTCTACATTTCACAGTTCATCTCCCTTCTCTTATCTCATCATCTTCAGGTTCATCTCGTACAGCTAAGGTAGTAATGTTTCTTCTTCATTATGATTTTGATACTGGTAGATATATGCTTTTCTATCTCCAAAGTAGATATTAAGATGACTCCCATTTCCAAAAAAGGTTATTAAAAATTAGAGTATGTTTCCCTTTTCTACTTCTTGGCCACTTCTCTGCTATTCAAAGATACATCTTTTTCAGTAGTTCCCTGGCAGTCCAGTGGTTAAGACGCCATGCTTCCAGTGCAGGGGGCGTGGGTTTGATCCCTGGTCGGGGAACTAAGATTCCCGCATGCCATGCAGCGTGAACAAAAAACTAAAAAAAAGAAAAAAAAAGGAAGAAAACAAAAATACATCTTTTTCTTGTTTAATAGGGGTAACATTTTAGGAGTGCATTCTCATGAAGCCAGAGCCTTTCCTTCTCAGTGTAAAACTTGAGCTGGCAAACTGTGGCCCATGGGCTGAATCTAGCTTGCAGCCTGTTTTTGTAAATAAAGTTTTTTTGGAACACAGTTACACCCCATTCATTTACATATTGTCTAATTCTGCTTTTGCCTTACAATAGCAAATTGAGTAGCTTCAATAGCGGCCATAAAGTCAAAATTACTTACTATCTGACCCTTTATAGAAAGTTTTCCAACCCCTGATGTAAAATACCAACTTCATCATTTTGTATATTTGTAAATAAAGTTTATTTGAGGCACCGTATTTTTTATGTACCAACGATGTCACTTAAACACCTGAAAGTCCCAATTAACACAAATTTTATGTGACTTTTTAAATATTACACAGCAGCAGTCTTAACCCCACATCAGTGAATACTTGGTTTTATTTATTGATTGATTGGTTGGTTGCTCCTTTGAAAAGAATATTCTTATTCATATTATTTTTATAATTTTTGGAGGGTTATCAAATTGTATAATTGAGTTTGTTTTTTAAGACATTAAACTTAGAAATGGATATAAGATATATCAAAAGAGCTTATCTTTCAACTGCAAGGTTGTAGTGTTGGTAGGTCCCTAATCCATTTATTTTTGTTTTAGTTTAACCTAAATTTTTCTTACAGACTAAAAGAGAAGAAGAACACAAACTCATAAAATCAAAGGTTGTGAATGATGAAGAAGTAGTTCGAGTTCCTTTAGCTTTTGCCATGGTTAAACTAATGCAGTCCCTTCCACAGGAAGTTATGGAAGCTAATCTGCCAAGGTATGTTGTGTGACAAATCAGAAGAGTTCAGTGAAACTCAAAAATTGGTTCTATCTTCTCTTTTGTCAGGAAGAGAAGTACTGTCACAATTTGCTGTAATTTAGAATCCTAATTGGCATAATTTGGGTGATGAGTAATTCAGAAACAAAAGGATATTTATATTTTTGTTTGGTTCTGTTAATTTAATTAGTCAATTAATTTCTCATGTTCTAGTATTTTGCTGAAAGTGTGTGCCCTCCTCAAGAACAGAGCACAGGAAATCAGAGACATTGCTCGCAGCACTCTCGCAAAAATAATAGAGGATCTGGGTGTGCATTACCTACAATATATTTTAAAAGAATTACAGACTACCCTTGTGCGTGGCTATCAGGTAAATTGCATCATGTACTTTATATTCAAATTGGGTTGGGGTTCAAATAGTTGCACTTTAAACACTAAGTCATGATACTTCGGGTCTATCTTTTGTAAAGTTGATCTACTGAGAGAGCAAGCAAGAATATTTAAAATTTTTTAATCAGTATTTTAAAAAATATGTTTTTTAAAAAGCCCTTATATTTAATTTTTTAAAAGATCCTTGTAGACCTGCATTTCATAACCTGTGTTTTTCTCTCAAATCACTTGATATCAAGTTTTGTATTCTCTGAGTTCTTAATAAAATTCTTATTGAACGTATAGCCACACATGTGAACAATAAAGAACATAGACATTTGTTTAAGAGTTGAAATGTATGACATGTCATAAAATTAATAAGAGCACCAGGTGGAATGCAAAGCCCTTTGAGTAGTTACCTGGCTGTCTTGCTACTCCAAGTGTGGGCCCCAGATAAGTGGCATCAGCAGCACCTGGGAGATTGTTAGAAGTATGATTAGGACCCTACACCTGACCTACAGAATCTGCATCTTAATAAGATCCCTGAGTGATCTAAAGTTTGAGAAACACTGCAACTTGTTTTTCTCAAGTACCCAGCCAAGACTTCTGGTAGTTAGCTTGACCTTCCAAGTCCTAATTTGTTCATAGGTAGGTTCCTATTCTATAGGTTATAAGTAACACACTAAAAATATCAGTATACATTGTCACTGTCTCTCTTTGTATAGTGTTTTAGTGGTTGCTCCAGGTTACCATATCCATACTTAATTTTTAATAATCTATTTAGAGTCAGTATTTTACCACTTCAAGTGGAATATAAAAACCTTATTACCCTATAGATCCCTTCACCCTTCCTTTGTTTAAAAGTTGTTTATGTACTACTTTGATGAAAACTTATATGTTGAAAACTTATCAAGCAGCGTTAGAGTTTTTGCTTTTAATCCTCAAATATGCCCAGATATTTATCATTTCTACTGCTCTTCCTTCATTTCTGAATTTCCAGATTTCTTCCTGGTATCATTTCCCTTTGGTCTAGGCAAGCTCATAGAGCAAGTGTCGTGGCAACGGATGCTCTTCGTTTTCCTTCCCCTGTGAATGTCTTTGTTTCACCTTCATTCCTGAAGGGTGTTGTCACTGGATATATACTTCTGCATTGACAGTTATTTCTTTTCTTTCAGCACTGTAAAAGTGTCATGCGCCTTCCTCTGGCCTTTCTGATGAATAATCAAATTATTCTTCCCCTCTAAGTAATGCATTATTTTTCTCTGGCAGCTTTAAAGACTTTGTCTTTATTTTTCAGCAGTTAGATTATGAATGTGGATTTCTTTGGGTTTACCCTGTTTGAGGTTTGTTGAGCTTCTCAACCACACTGGCGAGTTTTCAGCCATTATTTCTTCAAATACTTTTTCTGCACTGCACTCTTTCTCCTCTCCTGGGACTCCTGTTCGACTTTTTTGGGGGGTCCCATCCATCGCTGAGGCTCCATTTTTATTTTCTTTTTTGGTCTCCTTCCTTTCTGTTTAGATAGCATAATTCCTATTGATTCATCTTCAAGTTCACTGACCCCTTCCTCTTTAATCTCCATTCTGCTATTGGACCCATCTAGTAAATTTTCTTATTTCAATTATTGGTCTGTTTGGTTTTTTCCATTGTAAAGTTTCCATTTAGTCCCTTATATCTTCTGATTCTTTGCTAACACATTATTTTTCCACTTATTTCACACCTCCAGCTGGAAAGCTGGGGCTTTATTTTTCCCACTTTGCCATGCACTTCCCACAGCTGTACCCACACAGAGGCTAAGTGGTGGCAAGACAGAGAAGGAGAAAAGCAGCTAGTTGGCCCATCCTCTCAGAAATGCAGTCCGGATGGGAAAGGAAGGTCTCCCAGCAGTGTTGTGGCTACTGCAGTCCCCACGTCTATAACTGTATAGAAAACAGGGGTAAACGCACTGGGAGTTTGGTGGTACTTGCACTCTGGTGTTCTTCCCCAGTTGCAGCTCTGTGCATCCTGTCTGGGGCTTATAGCTGCACTCAGTGGGAGAGACAGGATAGAGTGTGCTTTCTCCATCTTACCTGGAACCGGAGCCCCTGTCAGTGTCCACGTTTATTCTTTCAACCAGCCTGTATTTCATGGCTAGTTTCTGTGAGGTGCTCTTGGGCACTGAGCATACCAGGGTGAATACAGTACAGCTGTCTTTGAGGATTCATTCACACATTTAATTGAGCACCTGAGGTATTTAAACAAGTAGCCCTTTTTTCTTTAACCACCTGTTCTTCCAGTCTGTCTCATTATTCGTTAAAGTAAGTAAAATAAGGATGAGAGAACAGCAGTTCGGGTATTAGTATTAATCATGTAGACAGAACCAAAATTGTACTCTTCGAGTTTCATTCTTCACCCCCCAAAAGGATTTTTAAAAATTATATAAAGTCCTCAGCAAATATTTTATATATGTAAAAGTATTTAAAGATCATAAGTAGATACATATGAAATTATGCCTTTAAAATCCAATCTGTATATTGACAGCCAGGTGTATTTTCTTAGTGTATGATCATTATCTGATGTTTACCTTGATAATTTACAGCACCAGAAGCAGTATACAGAATACACCCTTTTGTGTACTCTGTATACTCTGGCATCACCTGGTTTCAAATCCTGACTCCACCATTTCCTATTCATGTGACCTTGGGCAAGTTTGATTGACCTTTTTGTGCCTCAGCTTCTTCATCTGAAAATGCTGATAATGTAGCACCTATGCCATAGATAGAGTGGGTGAGGATTAAATGATTCAGTACATGTGAGGTATTAATACAGTGCCTAGCCCATAGGAAGCTCTAAGGAATGTTAGCTGTGATCACTGTGAAGGGCAAAAACTTGTTTCCTTCATAACACTTTTTGTACCAGGTTTGACTACATTCAACGTTGGCAGGCTCCTTAATTCACAGGTTGGTTTTTAAAAGTTCAAGACTTGTGCTCTTCTTTATAAATCATTGGCCTGATTCAGTCACAATAATAGAACCTAAGCATGGTGATGTGTTTCTGAGCATCTTTTCCACAAAGGGACCATCTGGTTAAAGGATTTTAGGCAGTGATATAAGTATGTGTCATTTGTCAAAGCTTCTCCCTGCAATAATTACAGATATATAATCTGAGTGCGCACCCACCGTACTTCTGAATCTTGTTTTTTCTACTGTGGTGTTCTTAGCCATCCATATTCTTATTATACATTTCGTTTTAGGTCCATGTGCTAACTTTCACTGTTTACATGTTGCTGCAAGGCCTCACCAACAAGCTGCAAGTTGGGAATTTGGACTCTTGTTTGGATATAATGATTGAGGTAAGATTTAGAGAAAGGAATTCTAATTTTTTTAAGAGGTCAAAGAACACAAATCCATTCACAAAATAAGAAATAATAACCTATAAATATGAAAATAATGTACTATCTCATCTCTTGGGCTAGCAGAGGTTTAAAAGTTGAGACCTAAGTGATGTGAGATGGACACTCTGCTGTTGCTAGTGGGTCTCAAGCTGGTAAAGTCAGAGGTGTGGTCTGGGGTTTGTACAAAAGTATATTCATTAGAGCTTTATTTAGAATAGTGAAAAATTAATAACAATTTAAAATCAGATAATATGATAATTTGGGGGGAGGATTAGAAAGACATTAAATTTGGCACACAATCGTTTGTTTATTCATTAAAAATGTAGATACTACATTTTTAATTAAATGCATTAATTTTGATAATTAAGTTACAAATATGAGAATTTCTTAAAGAGAAATTAAGCTACTCTGATAATATCAAAGAAGTGCCTGTTTATATATTATACAATTATATATGTAAATCTACCTGGTATTTTTCTTTTGTTTTCCATTGGTGTAAGCCTTGAAGTGTTTCTGTATTTGTTTTTTAGTAATTGGTCCCTAAACTACATTGAAAAAAGTGAAATCTAATAGCAATTCCTATTGTCTAATTTTAGTCCTTGACTTGGACATACCACGCATTTTCAAAGACTGCTTATGTTGGCATAAGTTGCTGAGTGCACATAATTGCCATTTGGCTTTTTTTCTTTTAAAGATTTTTAACCACGAGTTGTTTGGTGCCATTGCTGAAGAAAAGGAAGTAAAGCAGATCCTCTCCAAGGTCATGGAGGCACGAAGAAGCAAGAGTTATGATTCTTATGAAATCTTGGGCAAGTTTGTAGGAAAAGATCAGGTTATAAAACTTATCCTTCCACTAAAAGAGGTAAGGACTTGAATGTAATAAAGGGGATCCCCACCTTACAGTATCATGAGTTCTTGAAAAGAGCCTTGAGCATCATGATTTGCTTTGGTGCTAAGGGCACCGGTACCATGTGGCTGGCAGCTCAGTGGATTCTGGTTCCACTGATTCTGATTCTTGGATTCTGATCCAAGAATCAGAGTCCCTGATAAACCATGAGATGCAAAAGGAAAGGCAACAGGAATTGAACCACAGGTGAATTATACAGCTGGGTCCCGTCAGCAGCTAAGAACATAGCCTTTGGAGTCAGACTGCTGCTCCCAGATTGCCAGGAGGAAGAGAACTGGCATTTATTGAACAGATACCCATGTTCTTAGCACTGTGCTTCATTATCTCTTCTAATCTGCACAACCGTCCCCTGAGATTGACAGTACTTCCGTCTTACAGATGAGAAAATTCAGGCTTAGATAGAAAGGAACATGGCTAAGGAGAAAAGTCAGGATTTAATTCCAGATCTTTCTGATCCAAATCTCACATTCTTTCCACCATTTTCATTCTGCCTTTCCTATTGGGCAGGGACTGTCATTTACCTACCTTCATAGTGTTCTCTGTGCTAATTCCACATGTTTATTGCTAGATTAACTCCCTAATTGTTCCTAGAATGCATTTAGCTTATCTGAGCCTGATCTAAGAATGTTAGATATGTTTTGAGGATGAAAAAGAGTTGACAAAGCACACTTATTTTCCATGTAAATTATCAAGTCCCTCCAAGGTAATCAAAGTTACTAATCCGTGTCCTATGCAGGGGAAAGCACTGTAAATGACATGCTGAGGGTTGTACTGGGGTTGATGGTGCTGGGGTCCCATTAAGTTCCTCTGATTTGGCCCAATAACTAATATCCAACCCTGAGGCCTGGCCGTCACACCACTTCCTTAGCATGGTTTCCTGTGAGTAGTGACTGCATTTTGTTGATGTTGTGTTATATGTATGTGCTTGCCTATAAACCACCCCATTTAATGCGCTTGGAAGGCTGACATCTTCCAAGTGTCACATCCTATCTCCAGCCCTGTGCCCAGACCTCATCAACAAAGAGAGTGCCAAGGAGGCACAAGAAATCCAGCGGGATACACAGCTGGCAGTGGTTATCTCTGGGGCTGAGGTCATGGGTATATTTGACTTTATATGTTATATCTATGTTTGAAATATTATTAAGAATGTGTTTCTTTTTTAATTAGCAAAAAGCATATTTTAAAAAGTAAATATATAAAAGAAAACTACTATTATAACAAATCAAAATGCAGTTCTTTGTTACCTCAGCATGCATTTATGTCTGCCTTTAGATCTTGCAAAATACCACGAGTTTAAAACTGGCCCGGAAAGTTCATGAAACCTTACGTCGAATCATAGCAGGATTACTTGTAAACCAGGAAATGACAGCAGAATCCATTCTGTTGCTTAGTTACGGTTTGGTCAGCGAAAATCTACCCCTGTTAACAGAGAAGGAAAAGTAAGTTTGAAAAAAACAACAACTATCCTTTAGGTTCATACTTCTAATAAGCCATTCAGTACTCAGTTACTCTTAAGTGGGTTCATTTAATAATTTGCTTTAGTAGGGAAAAAAAGGTATATTTGTCTGAGTTGTAAGATGGTTCTACTTTGTGGTGTTTGGGCTGAGGTCTTTCCAGGTAATACATGTCAACACAAGATTGTTTCTGCTGAATGCGGTAGCTGTGAAGGCAACCAATTATTTTGACATTTACTTAATACCACTTTCGTTTTAGATATTTATTGAATCAAAGTTGGGATAGACTTAAAATATATACTTCTTGTTCTGATCAGAGATTTAGACCTCCAAAGATTTTAAATACCTTATTTGTAAACTTCCTTTGAATTTTGCTTCTGTATTCTGAAAGAGACTCGTTGGCATTTGTTTTCAGAAATCAAAGGAAGGGAGTGTCCCCTTGCTGTTCATCTTCATTTAAATGTGTGTTCATCCCTCTGACCTCTGTTTCTGGGCTTCTAGAAACTTTGATCAACAACCTAATCCTCTCTTCGGTGTCTTGTGGTTAAGGGGGAAAAATAACCCAAGCAAAGAGCACATTATTTGGTACTGGACTCACCTCACCAGAAGGGGCCATAGTAGCTTCCAGGGATGCAGCATACAGTGTGCCTTCTACTAGTTTTCATTCCACTTGATTGACAGAAATCCAGCGGCCCCTGCACCAGATCCACGTCTGCCACCCCAGAGTTGTCTTCTGCTCCCCCCAACTCCAGTTCGAGGCGGGCAGAAAGCTGTTGTGAGCAAGAAAACCAACATGCACATATTTATTGAGTCTGGACTTCGGGTAAGAATTAACCTTAAAGTGAGACTTGCTGCACACACTGAGTCTGTGCCTTTTAATCCTCTACTGAATTTCCAGTACTGCTCATTTCCGCTGGAAATGCTGGTACTTACTTTGATGATATAACTTTCTCAGAATTAATGATTCTGACCTAATATTTACAGTGCTTTCACTGTTGCTTTGCCCATGAGTGTGCACCTCTGAACTACTCTAAATTTTTTGAAAACACAAATGTGATTGTTTTATTGTATATGTTTTTTTTAATCCTTCATTGGCTCCCTTTTTTCCCAGGAGAGAGCCCTGTCCTTCATTTGGGCCACAAGGGCATAGCCTCATCCTGTACACGTGGCTTCCCTTCAGTTCTCTAAAGTCACCACACTTTTCCCACCCCAGGACCTCACCATCTACTCCTCCCTCTGCCCAGGTCCCCCCAGAACTCTCACAGCACCCTGCATTTATAGTGAATTATTCCCTAGAGTCTATCATCCTGGCTAAGATCCGTGAGGGCAGTGACCCTGCTGATCTTGGTTATTGCCATGTCCTCCACGCCAAGCCAGTACCTGGAATCAAAGCAGATGCTGAGTAATAACCATTTGGTAAATGAACTTCGAATCTCAGCTGCACCGTGAGCTCCCACCTTCTTCACTTACTGAGACTCTCCCAGGTGGTTCCCTTTTCTTCACACTTTTTATAATTTCAAATAGAAGCATCTTAACCTTTCACATTGGTCTCTTAAAATCATTTCACCTTTACCTCACTCATTTGGTCTTAGGGGCAACTGATATGAAGTGTCTTTTTAAATCTTCTAGCTGTTGCATCTTAGTCTGAAGACTTCCAAGATCAAGTCTTCAAGTGAACATGTTCTGGAAATGTTGGATCCTTTTATGTCTCTCCTCATAGACTGCCTGGATTCCATGGACGTGAAGGTGAGCATCTGTTCCTTCGCGGGAGCTGTGCTGTGCGGTATACCTAGAACTTGTTTCTAGCCTCGTGCTTCACAAGATGATTGAGTTTTTAAAGAGATTTACAACATCATGAACCACCTCTGTTCTCTGCATTAAATGGCTCCCTTAACAGCAATTTAATAATAGTAGGTAGCGCTTAACAGTTGTAAAAGCCCTTCATTTGATCCTCACAACTTCATGAGGGTGAGTGGTGCTGTCCCCACGGCAGTAATCATCATCTCATCATCATCATCCTTGTTGCTACTGCTCACTGCTGTGAATCCTCATAACAACCCATGACGCATATATTATTAATGTGCCTCTTTCATAGATGAGAAATCCAGGCCTTAGGCTAAGTGACTTGCCTCATATCACAGATCCAGGATGTAAGACTCAGTCTGTCAGACTCCGAAGCCCACACCTTTCCCACTCTCTCAGATTGCCTGTTTTACAGCAAAGGTGCCAAGAGGTTAAGTATTTAACAACTCTGTGGTCAAACAGGTAATAAGCTGCAGAGCTGGGTTGTTTTTTTTGTTTTTTTTTTTTTTTTGCTGTACATGGGCCTCTCACTGTTGTGGCCTCTCCCGTTGAGGAGCACAGGCTCCAGACGCGCAGGTTCAGCGGCCATGGCTCACGGGCCTAGCCGCTCCGCGGCACGTGGGATCTTCCTGGACCGGGGCACAAACCCGTGTCCCCTGCATCGGCAGGCGGACTCTCAACCACTGCGCCACCAGGGAAGCCCAGAGCTGGGTTTTAAGCCCCGGTCTTTTTGACTCCTGAGCTCTTTGCTTTATCTTCGTCTAATCCAGCCCAATAAGGCCATCCCGGCAACCAGAGTGTAGGGGTCTGTTAGGTAGAGGTGAACCAGCTGGTCTAGGTAATCTAGAAGGTTTGGCCTGGAGGTTCAGGGATTCTTTTGTAGTCACTTGGTCCCAACACATTTTTTCATACCTTTGGCACTGCACTTAACTATATTAAATTATAGGTCACAGTTCCCGTGCTGAATTTCAGCTATCTGCTCCTTAAATGCGGAAAGGCATCCTTTTTATCATCGTATTTCTAACACTCTGTAGAGTGCCTTGTGTACATAATATAAGCTTAATAAGAACGGATTAAATTGAAGTACCGTTCTAGAAAATTGGAAAGGCATTTATAATGTGTTTTTCAGGGAAAAAAATGCTAAAATTAGCCAGCCTATCTAATCATTTACCCATAATAGGTTAAGAATATGAGCACCTTTTCTCACTTGCTTGGGATATACCTTCACTTACTGCTATGGAGAAGCAGTAAGTTCTACAACAGGGAAGAGGAAATGTCCCTATTTCCTTACACTTTTAGCACAGTTCTCCCTGAGTGGACTGGCAGAGCGCTTCGTTCCTTCAACTCGGTCGCTCAGTGTCTACACAGCCTTAGGTGCTGGATTGTTGAGTTTGGTCACTTCATCAATTGATTGGCTTTGTCTGACTTTGTTTTTCAGGTGATTACAGGTGCTTTACAATGCCTGATCTGGATCTTGAGGTTCCCCCTGCCTTCCACAGAAACAAAAGCGGAACAGCTAATGAAACACCTTTTCCTTCTGCTGAAGGACTATGCAAAACTCGGGGCTGCCAGGGGCCAGAATTTCCACCTGGTGGTAAATTGTTTCAAGGTGAGGTGCTTTCACTTGCACTTAGAAAAAGCCAGGACCAGGATTAACATCATAGTTACTTTTCCTCATCATCTTTTGTGGTCGTGGTCAAAATTTCTTCCAAATTAATTTGCTAAGGCCAGAGTGTTGGTATCCTGTGTGAAAAAACATTGCTGTTGTGTTGAGTCCTTATCATTCCACTGTATACTGATTTGTGGGATGTCCTGGCTGCTAACCTCACTGTTATAACTTGCAGTGTGTGACCATACTTGTGAAGAAAGTGAAGTCTTACCAGATAACTGAAAAACAGCTTCAAGTTCTACTAGCATATGCTGAGGAGGACATTTATGATATGACAAGACAAGCCACCGCATTTGGTCTTCTGAAGGTATGGTGTCACCAGAATGTTGGATTGTGCAGTGAATGAGCCTCATGTCAGATATTTAGAATAACATGGAACATAGTGTTCTGACTAGCTGTAGATAATTCTGAAATTAATTTATAAAGATTATTGTGATTTGATTAATTATAAGCTAACATATCTGCTTATTAAAATGTTTGAACATGAGCTCTATATTAAACTTCCAGGGAATTCTGTACAAATGCATGTAGTCTGCTTGTATGTATCATAAAATTGACCATTTTAACCATTTTTAAGTTTATGTTCTTTTTCTTGTGGAGATACTTTCATTATGTTTGAAAACTGCCTGTGACTGCTTTTAACATCAGGTCAGCTTAGTAAACAACGGGCCATCTTCAGTAAAACATGAAATAAGTATGTCTTTTCCTTTTGTATTTTAGGCCATTTTATCAAGAAAGTTGTTGGTTCCAGAAATCGATGATGTCATGCGCAAAGTGTCCAAGCTGGCAATTTCTGCACAAAACGAACCTGTCAGAGTCCAGTGCAGACAGGTTTGTACAGAGAGCTTATTCCCATGGCAAGGGTTGGGCCCTGCCTTCTCTGTTTGGTTTTTAGGTAGAGAGATGTCAACACTGAATTCTGAAGACTTTGTGTCATACTGTTGCTTTATTCTAAGACTCAGGAGCCCATTCACATACCAAGTGTAAGGCCATTTTTCAGTATAAAGAGCATTTTGAATATAGCCCATATGTGGCATGTTTCAGATGGATGAAGAAATACATTTTCCTTCTGCAGCATGATAACCTGCAGCAAAGATTTCCATCCAGTGGTCCAGTCATTGACCACTTAATGTGTATCACTGGGTACCTGGTATTTCTGGAAGAGTGGTTAACAAAATTTTTATAGTCCCTGTCTATCCTATAGCAGAGATGCACAAAGCAGAAATCCCACAAGTAGTTATTTAATTACAGACATCCTAGGTGCCAGGAGGGAGAAAGTACTGTTGTATTTCATCACTTACAAGACACACCATTACTTACATACCTCAAAGGAAGGAAAAAGAAACTATGACAGTGGTAAGATGGCATCAATTGTAAGACATCCCAATTTCAGATATGTTAAAATGTGGAAAACTGTGCTTCTTAAAATTGACAAAGTATGGAAGAGTATATGATAAGAGCACATGACATGGTGGAGGACCACCCTAATGTGATAGTGGGGGAAAGCTTTCCTGAGGATTGGCATATAAGCAAAGTTTGGAGGAAGAATAAGGCTTAGCCTTGCAGGCTAAGGAAGATAAGCCTTGAAGTGGGTAAGAGCTTAGCTTGTTGAAGGTGAATGACAGGGGAGGGGGCCAGATCAGGCAAGACCTTGTGGTCTTGTTAAAGATTTAGGGCTTTGTTCTAAGAATAACAAAGAGCCAGTGAAATCAGTAGACAGAGGAGTGACACTAGCAGATTTGTGTTCATAAATTTGTCCTGATCTTATGAGTGCCTATCAACCCGGGAAATGGAAGGGTCTGAATTGGAAATATGAACTCGGAGTTAAAGGAGGGCTTGGGCTGCGGAGGCCATCTTTAGAAAAAGTTAACTCATTTAGGAAGAAGGAGGGTCAGCTGCTATTTATTAAGCACTAGCTGCATGCCCAGCACTTTACATACATGACTTCTATTTGTAACTATCCTTCGAAAGAAACAGTACCACCATTTTATGGTTGGGGAAAAACAGGCCTTAGTAAGTTAAATGATGTGCTTAGTTCCCACAGTTTATTAATAAAGGAAGCTGAATAATACAGTAGTTTGCAAGCAGAGCCTTTGGATGCAGATAGGCTAGGCATGGGATTCTGGCAGTGTCACCTGAGCAAGTTGCTTACCTTCTTTGCCAACTCCATTCTCTTCATCTGTAAAATGGGATCATATTACCTACTTCCTAAGGAAGTAATGAAAACCAACCAAGAAACACTTAACCCAGTGCTTAACACAAAGAAGTGATTTAGTAAATGCAAAAGTTAGTAGTATTATCTCTATTATTGTTATTATTTCAGGGGAAATACAGGGTTGAACCACAGTCCATACTCAGTTCACCACAGCCTCCTATCAGAGAGATGAGCTGCCAGTGTGTGAGCTGAGATTTAGAGCCCTAAACAGCCATGCTAATGGTGGGCCAGGACTTGACGCTTAATCAGGCAAGACCTGAGGAAGTGAAGTGGGAGGAGAGAGGAGGGGCACAGTTATTGACTCAAGAGGTGGACTTCACCTAACTGATCACCCTTCTGAAAGGTCTTTGTAGCCTACCAGTGTGTCCCAGAAAGCAGCTTAGGAAAGAGGAATCCTGGAGGGACAGGATCCAAATAATCTCTTGTGTGACTTCTGTTCCTAGGTTTTTCTGAAATATATTCTTGACTATCCCCTGGGTGACAAATTGCGACCAAACTTGGAATTCATGCTCGCTCAACTGAAGTAAGTTGAAGCCATAAACTACACAAGGCAGTGGGGTAGGTTCTTCTCTCCTTTTAATGTGTGGACTGTCTTGAAAAGAACAAAGCCGAAATGTAATGGCACATCCTTTGAGGATGCTGTCCTATGAATCACTGACTTGATTGTCAAGCACTGTGCATGGCTTCATATAGCAGGTCTGCAAGCTGCTTTTCAGTTCACTCTGACCTTCGATTGTCATTAGAGTCCACTTAGGAGAACAGTAAAAATCTAACAAAATTACATTTACAACTGCATAGTGGCATGGTAAGTACATGTATTAAAATTGGGAAAATGGAGTTTCTTTCCGCTTTTTAAGAAATAGACTGGCACCTTGAGACAACATTTTAAATTCTTAAAAATAATTATTGGTAAATTTTAAAGTTACTAACAAGTCCTTCTAATGTTCTTACCCTAGTTATGAACATGAGACCGGGAGAGAGTCTGCCTTGGAAATGATCGCTTATCTCTTTGACACATTCCCTCAGGTACCGTGAATCACAAAGACAAACTCTGTGTTTGTTAACAAGCTGTGGCTCCCGGGAGCCCAGGGTCCTCTGTTTGTAGGACATCTGTGAGAATTCCAGTCTGAGTGTGCTCATAAGTGTCTGTTTTCTTTCAGGGACTGCTCCACGAGAACTGTGGAATGTTCTTTATTCCTCTTTGTCTGATGATGGTGAACGATGACTCTGCCATGTGTAAAAAGATGGCATCCATGGCAATCAAATCCTTACTCAGTAAAATCAGCCTTGAGAAAAAAGATTGGCTCTTCGATATGGTTACCACCTGGTTTGGGGCAAAGAAGGTTAGGGTTGCTTTTAGTCATACTGCAAAGAAAAGTCTGAGCTTTTGGTGTTCATACTTTAAATAAGAATACATATTATACATTGTTGAATTAGTTTTTCCCAAATAGCTTTATTGTTTTTACTTGATTATGTTAATAATATATTCTTACAGTAAAATTTCAGAAAATATAAGAAGTTACAGAGAGTAACAGAAATCACCTGTATTCCCACTACAAGGTCAATGTCACCCAGTTACTCTACATGAATGTATTATAATTTACTTAACCAATCCCCATTGATGAGTATCTTTGTTTCCAATTTTGCTTATACAATTTATAGGATGTAACTTTTGCCGATAATTATAAGCACTTGCTGACTCTACCCTCATCATCACTGGCCCATCTTTGTGGAATATAAACAACACATGTCATAACTTAATATTGGCTTTAAGTATTAAAATCAGAATGGGGTCGGGGGGCTGAAACTTCTTCCTTTTTTTTTTTTTAATTTAAAAATGAAAAAAAAAATGAGAAAAAATGTATTATTCAGTGGATACCACTTTTTTTTAATGTTGTTCTGGGTGGTGAAGATTTCTCTATATTTTTCATGTTAGCCACCAAAAATCCACATTCTCTTGACTTCTGGTATCATAAAGAACTACTGAGGACAGAGTCATGCCCACCTTCATTTAACAGTTTTGGAAACAGCTTCCCAAGTTGTGCTGATATTGTCTTGTGATGGTTTTATTTTCGGTAGAGCTTAAATAGACAGCTAGCTGCCCTGATCTGTGGCTTGTTTGTGGAAAGTGAAGGAGTCACTTTTGAGAGAAGACTTGGAACTGTTCTCCGTGTGATTGAAAAGGAAATTGATCCTGAAAACTTTACAAATGTAAGTTATTTGCTAGGGAGTAAAACTCTTGCTTATTTTAATAGTTTTACTTGAGGTGGTATAGCTAATAGATTAAATATTATTTGAGTTCAAAAGTTTTTTTATTAATAAAAGCAAGAACTCAGTGTAGTTCTATCTTCTTTTTAAAGTGAAGATTAAAGTAAGTTATCTTCCATAGTATATGATGATCACAGTTCCTTAAGCCCCCCAGGAGACAGCGATGTCTGGAGGCATTTTTGGTTGTCACAACTGGAGGCTAGAGGCATGCTACTGTCGTCTAGTGGGTAGAGGCCAGGAATGTCGCTAAACATCCTCTAGTGCACAGGGTAGCCTGCCAAAGCAAAGAACTATTTGACCCAAAATGTCAGCAGTGTTTAGGTTGAGAAACCCTGGTATAGATGTACCTCCCGGAGTAAAAATGTCCATCAAACACTTAGAAATTATTGTCTTAATTGATTTAACATCCCTCCTAATTTTAGATAATGGAAGAGACTGAAGAAAAAGCTGCAGATCGCCTTCTGTTTAGTTTTCTTACCCTGATAGCTAAACTCATCAAGGGATGTAATATTATTCAGCTTATCAAGCCCTCTGAGACTCTGAGTAAAATCTGGAGTAAGTATTTCCTTTTTATTTAAATCTAAAAATAAACACTTTAGAAATATATAATGTCAGGGGAAAAGTCCATGAGAAAAAGATTTAAAAGGCCCTTGCAGATTGATTACAGTGAAAATATTTTTTTCTGGGGGAAAAAACAAACAAATAATATATGCATGTATATATGTATCCTCATAAACAATATATTTCATTTATAAATAAGAATATTAATTATGGAGGAGTAAAAGAAGGGAAAAAATTTCCCAAAGTCCTCCTTGCTACTTGATTATTTGTTATACATTTCCATCCAGTCTTCCTTTTGACAAATAACCATAGGTTTTTTTTTTTGAGGTTGCATAATTCCACATAAACTTTTATATCCTGTTTATACCTAAGTAGGCATATTATATGTAATATACTGTAACATACTTAGTAGATATCCTTTTAAATGGCTATAAATAATCCATAGTATAAATGTGCCATAATTTACTAAACCATTTCACTTCTGTGGGAATATTTAAGTTATATATTATTTAAATGAAATAAAATAAAATGAAATAAAATTCATTTCTTTAAATGAAAAATAAGATCCTGGAATTTTTAATTTAACATTTTAGTTTTGATTAATCAGTAGGAAATAGACATTGCAATGAATGTTTTAAATACCCACTTGTTTTAAGAGAACTCATATGATTTTATGAGAAATAATCCAGTTACTAAGTTACTATATGGCCTACTCTGGTATGGCTCCACTGAGATAATTACAAAGGTTCATATAGAAAAAAAAGTAAAACCATCTTCATGAAATAAAGCAGCAGAGACTAAAACTCAGATATGAGATGGCTCATTTAGAATTTCAGTCTGTTACCACAAGGTTTTTCTACTGTACGTTTCAAGTGTGGTATGTGGAGAATGGCCCTGTAGCATAAGAGTATGATCTTAATGGCTCATCCTTAAGATAGTTTAAGGGGTCATGTTTAAGGATATGAGCTCTGGGGCCAGATTAAATTGGGGCCCAGGCTTGGTTCTGCCTGTTACAGCTTGGCACATTACTTAGCTCCCTCTGGAACTATAAAGTGGGAATGACAGTTCCAACCTCACAGAACTGTTGTGAGGTCTAAATCAGGTAATATGTGTAACACGTTTAGCCTATGCCTGGCACATAGAACACCTCAATAAATGATACCTTTCCAGTCAGCTACTTGGAGCCACTGATTTCAATAGTTATGAGAAAAGAATATGTACGCATGTATATATTTACCTTAATTTTAGTTTAGAAATTGTAGTTGTTAATGCTACCTTATCTCCTTGAGTCTTCAGCTAGTTCTTATGAAACTGGTCTGTTTTCAGGCTGACTCGAAGCTCTGTCTTATCATTTACCATGGTAGAATTGGTTCTCTAGTAGCTTCCAGTCTCCCCACGTCACTTCCGGGAAGCAGAGGCTATTTTGTTCATCTTTGATTCCTAAATCCAAGCACATAATAGATACTCAGGAAATGCCTGAATTAGTCACGCTCACCACCACAGAGTCAGGAAAACCTTGACGTCTGAGGATGCGCTTTGGCTCCCTTAGGTCACGTGCACTCTCATCTGAGACATCCGCACAACTGGGTTTGGCTCACTGCAGCCCAGATTTTTGGATTGCTCTTTGCCTCTTGCCAACCGGAGGAACTTATCAGAAAACGGAATGTCAAAAAAACTAAAAAGAAACTCTCAGAACCTGTAGCAGTCAGCTTCCTAACAAGTGACCTTGACCAAAAGGTAAGTTTTCTCTAAGACTCTTTCCTTCCCTCATCTACATGAGATGTTCATTCTGGTTCCTGTAACTGTCTTGGGGTTGGCCTTGGGATAAACTCTTACAGTCAACAACTTGATGCACGTGTGGATCCATAGGAGTGTTAGTAACTAGAGAGGGGTCACCCTAAAGGCCAAGATTTTTCAAAGATAATTTTTAGACCATTGGTCTAGTCAGACTTCTGATTTGCTTATTTAGCATATTTATCTTCCATTATATATTTAAGTTCCTTATCAATACTGGCAAATAAGATACTGTCTGTCCTGCCTCCATAACCTTGTTGATGACTTAATGAGATCATGTCCTGAAAATGTTAGGTAGGGACCGTGTGTTATCTGTCTCCGATTTCGTAGGGCCTAGCACAACGCCTGTCTTATAGTGGGATCTCCATAAACATGGAATGAGCAGAGAGTGGAAGGGAAGAAAACGGGGCGGGGGGAAGTATTTGAATGTTGTAAAGTTGTCTGCCAATAATCTAAAGGATTATGATCTATATCTCCCCATGTCCTGGAGCTAAAATTCTTATGGCAAATAGAAGGGAACATTTACACAATTTCTGGTCATGAACCTTCCCTCTCCAGATCGACACAGGTGGTCATTCAGAGCAAAATCTCCTACCTTAGTTGTATCATTATAGTTACTTGGAGTTTTTAAAAACAGTCAGAAATACCCTGCATTGTGTCTGCCAATGTCCATTTTCTTTTCACAGATGAAAAGTATCTCCCTAGCCTCTTGCCATCAGTTGCACTCCAAATTCTTGGATCAGTCTCTAGGAGAGCAGGTAAGTATTGTAATCCTCCCAGTTAAATAGAAGGGACCTATTCTACCAACAGTATAGGAATAAGCTTATGTTTGGTTTTTGGTTTGGTTTGGTTTTCCCTAGTTAAAGCTTGGGGAATTAAATGAAATATAAACAAACACTTAAATACCTGTTCAATTAGGCACATGTATCTCATTGACTCTGGTGTCCATACCGGGATTACTCCTGGCTCCGTTTAAAATTCCCAATAAAGATGATGCAGTGGGAGGCTGGCTGTTTATCTTTTTCATCTTCAGTTTTAACATACCTACTCCATGTTGCAACTGAAGCTTTGAAGGACAATGATTGATGTTGGGGTTTTTTTAAATTAATTAATTTATTTTTATTTATTTATTTTATTTTTGGCTGCGTTGGGTCTTCTTGCTCTGCACGGGCTTTCTCTAGTTGAGGCGAGCGGGGGCTACTCTTCGTTGTGGTGCACGGGCTTCTCATTGTGGTGTCTTGTCTTTGTTGCAGAGCACAGGCTCTAGGCACATGGGCTCAGTAGTTGTGGCACGCGGGCTCTAGAGCACAGGCTCAGTAGTTGTGGCTCATGAGATTAGTTGCTCCGCGGCATGTGGGATCTTCCCGGACCAGGGCTCGAACCCGTGTCCCCTGCATTGGCAGGGGGGTTCTTAACCACTGCGCCGCCAGGGAGGTCCCTGATTGATTGTTTTTATATTAAACTGTAATATTGAATTTCCTTCCCTTATCCCTGGAAGCGAAAGAGAAAGCAGTAATGTTCATGCTACAGTGTGGTCTGAGAATTGTCTGTCCTTAACAGAAGGCAGATAAATGATTCCATCACTAAAAAGCTTTATGTAGTTTCATATAAAATGTAATTCTAAGTAAAATATGGAGAAGAAAGCATCTGTAAATATGCGATAAATGTGAATTGCTTTTGAATAGTTGGTCTACTGCTCCATTTTACTTTTTCCTCTTGATAGAGCAGTTGGGCTGGTAGATGATGAAGTGACACGGATGTGGTATCTAGATATAAGCAAAGCACTTGACCACGTCTCTTGTGAGCCATTATGAACAACGGAGCAATGTAGATTAAGGGACGGGGCACTAGAAACTAGGTGAATGTTGTATCTGAAGAGTGATCTCAGGTGGCATGCCGTGAACATTGATAGTTCTCTCACTTTTTTAAATGGCAGGGTTGGGGAGGGAATGGATAACAAAGTGAGGCCAAAGAAATCATGCCAGGGCGGACAGTGGGTGGGGTCTTACACAATATGGTTTTAATAGAGGATGACAAACCATACAAACTCAGGACAGGTAGGAAGAGATTTACTAGTACCAGCCCAGGTTGAAAGAAATTATGGATTTTACTTTACCTTAATCTTAGAGTGAGTTAACAGTGTGAAGTGGCTGCCACAAGGAGAAAAGGCCTCCAAATCTGGTACTGTCCTCATGCAGGCCCAGCTTCCAGAAGGAAATGATAATCTTGGCATTAACTCTTGATGGCCAGGCTAGCCTTGGACAGTGTGTGGTATTCTGAGTACCACATTTGGGGGAACTTTGGGTACACAGCTCTTCTAGCAGAGTTGCCAGGATAGTGAAGGAAATCAAATTCAACTTGGTTTCCTCTTCACATAACGGGTGTGAAATACCCACGTCAGATTTCATGGATGTTGCAGAGTTAGCACTCAATAAATGGGTCCATTATTATAAGACTAAAAAATCACCCCTGGGCAACTGGACCAGATGGTATATGCGGGAAAGAGGAGCTCAGTGTTTAAGAACTTGGGCTGGAATTCTAAAGACCTTTGAATCCTGACTGACCACTCACTTTGTCTTTGGCTGAGATTTACCAACTCTGAGCCTTGGTTTTCTCTCCTGATAATAGTACCTAATAGGGATATTTTAAAGTTGAATTGGAACGCTGTATACAAGGCAACTAGTCAGTGCTCAGTAAATGGATCAATAAAGGGAAACTCGGGCTTCCCTGGTGGCGTAGTGGTTGAGAGTCTGCCTGCCGATGCAGGGGACACGGGTTCATGCCCCGGTCTGGGAAGATCCCACATGCCACAGAGCAGCTGGGCCCGTGAGCCATGGCCGCTGGGCCTGCACGTCCAGAGCCTGTGCTCCGCAACAGGAGAGGCCACAACAGTGAGAGGCCCACATACCACAAAATAAATAAATAAATAAATAAATAATAAAGGGAAACTCTTATTTCAGTGAAGAATGGATGAAGGAATTTAATGGAATGAGGATCAGAGCTCTCTTGAAAAATGTAAATGGATGGTCCAGAATGAAATTATTTACTCAGTGGAACCTTAAAGAATAGAAGTAGGCCAAATGGATAAAAGTTACATGGAAATAGGTTTGGACACACTGTAAGGTAAACTGAAGAATAATCCAAAAAAAGGTTCGATCATCAATTTAACAGTGCAATACCCAGTTTTCTGTTCTCTAATTGTAGGATAACTATTTTAGCTTCTGCAAAATCAGAATCCAATTCTTACCCTTCCCCTCTCCCCCTTTTTTTAAGGTTGTTAAGAATTTGTTGTTCGTAGCCAAAGTCTTGTATTTACTGGAACCTGATCCTGGGGATAAGCAAGGTAACATAAAAGAAGACATGGAAGAACAGGAAGTTTTAGGTGATGGCATGGCCAGAGAGGATGGGGAAGAGCACAAGACACGTGCAGATGAGAAGGAAGAGCGGAGCGAGCCAGCCACACTGCTGTGGTTGATACGGAAGTTGTCCCGGATCGCAAAACTGGAAGCTGCTTATTCACCTAGAAACCCGTTAAAGGTGCGATGCATGTGCAAAATGACTGAAAGTAGTCTTTTTTTTTTTAAAGTATTTTAATGGTTTTAGTTATCCTCCTAAGTCCCTAGGAACTTTTGAACCCAGAACTGCAGCAATAACATCTGCCCCCAAAGAGACCTTGTTTTCTAAATTAACTCTGTGTAGCTGCAAGTATAAAAGAAAAATGATCTGTACTTTCAGAGAACATGCATCTTTAAGTTTCTCGGAGCTGTAGCAATGGATCTTGGAATAGACAAGGTGAAGCCGTACCTCCCAGTGATCATAGCTCCTTTGTTCCGAGAACTGAACAGCACCTATTCGGACCAGGGTAATTCTGCGGCCTCTCTTCTGAATACTTGCATGTTAGGATTCCTGTCTTCTCTCCTGAATGCTTCCTTCTTCCTTTCTGTCCTCCCTCTCTGCCAGAGTTTAAGAAAGAAAACTTGCTAGGTATCAAGACAATTAATAGCAAGCAAATAAGGCATATTTGTGTTATTTTTGACTGTCTTCTCCTATATGCTTTCTTGTGTCTAAGAGTGAATGTTTCTCTCCTAAAAGATGATGTTTTACTCCTATGCATAGATTAAATATTCAAAGAAAAATAATTTGGGGTGGTTCTAAACCTCATAGCGCTGCGAAAAATAATGAACAAATGTCATTATATTCTCAAAAATTACAAGGCAAAAATATGAAATAGTTTTTAGTTCAAATATTTTAAATTTTCCAATTTTTTTTTTCTTGCCTGGTACATTTGGTACATTTCCCTTGCTGATCCTAAGTTACCTCTTTTGATATTAGGAAAAGTGGGAATTAGGGGTTGGAAAGAGAGGCAGTAAAGTGGATGTTAAGAATTTTAAAATAAAACAAAAATGAAGTGAATGTCAAAACAGAAGCTGTTTTAGTCCTATAGCCTGGAGAGTTTCCTTCTTAGAGGTCAGGTTGACTTTGGTTCTCAGCCAACATTTATTGAGCACCTAAATAAGGGTTCAGTGGTGGAAAAGGCCCAATCCTCATCTTCAAGAAACTTGCAATCTACAGTAGGTGTCATGAGCTTTCCTGAAGTTGAACGCAGAAATCCTGGACTATTTGCATTTGGGAGAGAGGAGACAGGGAAGGGTGGGAGAATATGGCTTTTTGTCAGCTTCTCAAAGGAGTCTTTGATCCAAAAAAAAGAGGTTACAGCCAGAGCCAAGCTTCTATGACCCGGGAATTAGAGAAACACAGTTACCTTTCTTTGCCCCCATCTGCACAGAGCTGAGCAGGTTAATAAAAGTAACCCAAAACATTTGTCAAGTTCTCAAATTACTTTGATGTCTTCTGAGCCGGGATTCCCTTGGGTAGTTGCTTCATGGTCTCTGATCTCTTGCTGCATCCTGGATGAGGTGTGGCTCAGAGTGCTGTGTCCAGCACTTCTGCTTGTTCTCCCATCTCAGAAACAAAGAGGCTAGTTTTAGATCAGTGTTTAATGTTGAAGTGATAAAGCCTCGAGAGTTTAAATTTTGCGTGTTGTTAATTTTGTACATATTCAAATGTGTCCTTTCCTACATGTTTCTGATTATTATTGTGTGTGTGATTAGATCCTTCACTGAAGAATCTATCCCAGGAAGTCATAGAATTACTGAAAAAGCTGGTTGGGCTCGAGAGCTTCTCCTTAGCCTTTGCCTCTGTACAGAAACAGGCTACTGAGAAAAGGGCACTCCGGAAGAAGAGGAAGGCTTTGGAGGTAGGCCTGCTCTTTGAAAACATGGCATGTTCATTAGGCTTAACTATTTTTAACCAGGGGTGTGTGCATGCGTGTCAAACTTACCCAGGGAGGATAGAGGAATTGGATGTATTTGAGAAGTGGGACTTTATAACTGGGGCTCCAGATTTTCTTTAATGGGCATGTATTGCATTTGTGATGTTTAAGGTGAACAAAATGGTCCATTTCTGCATTTGATTTTTATTGGTTTAACATTTACTTTAAAAGTAGTATAACATTTCTATTCTTTTTTCAAGTTTGTAACTAATCCTGATATCGCTGCCAAGAAAAAGCTGAAGAAACACAAAAATAAAAAGGAAGCAAAGAAGAGAAAGATCGAGTTCCTGCGTCCAGGCTATAAGGCCAAGAGACAAAAGAGCCACAGCCTGAAAGACTTAGCAATGGTGGAGTAAAGTGCTCCCTGTGCTAATACAGTGTCCCAACTTACCCCGAAACATGAACTTTCTAGTGTATCTGCTGGTCCAAAATCATAGATTTTATTATTTAATTTAAACTTTGGCACAGGTTGTATATTATACAGTTTAATATAATTCATGCTTATTTTTAATTAAAATATTTCATACCACTACTGTATCTTCACTGTCTAAAAAACATCTGACACTAATGATAAAGAGCTTAAAATGTATTTTTCTTTTTAAAAATACACATTAAAATAGCAAGACAACATGGAGAAGTTAGGAATAAATCAAATGATTTGCAATACCTTTATGGAGGAAATTATAAAACTTTATCAAAAGGCATTAAGAAAGATCTGCACAAATGGAGAAGTATAGCCATGTTCATGAGTAGGAAGATTCAGTATCTTAAGTTGTTAGTTCATCCCCAGTTGGATCCCACTGGGTAAATGTGTATCTGAGCAAAATCACAAAGGAGTTCTTCATATTATCCCAACAAGCTGATTCTAAAATTTATATGGAAGATAGTAAATCGAGAATAGCCATGATGCTTTTAAAAAAGGATAATAGGGTGAGGGGCTTGCCCTCTCAGATATGAAAAATAAGACCAAAAGTGCTGTCTGTGGAGGGACGATGTGATAAACTCTACTTCATTAAAATTAAGACCGTCTACTTACAAAAAAGATACAACTGGGACATAGTATGTACCATATACTGATAAAGGATTAGTAGCACCCAGGCTATATAATGAATACCTATGAATCAACAAAGATAATACAGTAGGAAAAGTGGCAAAAGAGAGAAATAGGCATTGCAGAGGAAATATAAATGGCCCTTAAACCTCAACGTTTAGCAAATATGGCTATATCAATATTACTTATGTACTGGTTAGTAAGTAGTCACTATCTTGAGACCCCCAAGTGCCACCCTGGCTATATGAGTCCCTAGACTCCATGTCTCCCTACACCAGAAATTAAAGGACTAATACCTGGACTAGTAGGGGTCCTCCTGCATCAGCTATGTCTAGTTGTTAAATATTTTTTTGAGTCACTCCTCCTGTATTTAGCCTCATTAATAATTAGGAAAATGCAGATTAACATCAGAATGAAATTCCATTTTGAACCCTTCAGACTTATAAAGCTGACAATACCAAACGTTGGCAGGCATGGTGGAGGAAAGGGCACTCATAAACCACTTTGGAAAACAATTTGGCATTATCTTGTTCAGCCATATCTTTTGCCTCTTATACACTTGATGTAGAAGCAATATTCTTTAGTGCCCAATATATTTGGGAGGGGGGAGAAAGAATCTCTCCTACCCTTTACATTTTATTTAATTCTCATAGTCTTCCTGAGAGCTTCCTAAAACTCATTATTTTACAGATGAGGAATCTCATCTCGGATTAAAT
The DNA here is from genome assembly GCF_964165515.1 of Mesoplodon bidens. Classification (NCBI taxonomy): domain Eukaryota; kingdom Metazoa; phylum Chordata; class Mammalia; order Artiodactyla; family Ziphiidae; genus Mesoplodon; species Mesoplodon bidens. The sequence goes on along the minus strand of NC_138167.1, from coordinate 77,795,541 downwards.
AATGTACGTAAGGGTGACACAGGTTATAGGTGGCAGAGTTAAGATTCAAACCCAGGATTAAAAGCCCATGCTCTTTGTAATTTGTAATTATGGGATTAGAAATATTACAGCATAAGGCATAGGAATCAAATGTTCAAACATTCATGAACTTCAGAATTTGTGTTTTGATGTAGTTTATATATCAAACAAGAGTTCTCATACTTCTAAGGTGTTTGTAATGTGCCAAAAGGATAAACATAGGGCATCTTGGAAGGCAGACTCAATTCTAAGTGATTTAAAGTGCATGTATTGCTTTTATAAAAATTTTTAAATCAGAAAACAAAAGTTAATACAAAAGCAAAAATCAGGAAGTATCTCAAGTATATTGAGCACAGCTTTGTTTTAATCAGTAAATATTTATTGAGTGCCTAGTATGTGCCAAGTGCACCATACTAGATGCAAGGGATTCTAACAGTAAATGATGTATGGTCCCTGCCCTCAAGGAGCTTACATTTCCACAATTTAAAGTGCATCTCAGGTATTCTGGTAATAGAATTCCACCTCAGTTTCTCATTTTTAAAAATTTAATCACATGACACAGCACAACTACCAACCAGAATTATAAAATAGAATGTTAGAGCTAAAAGAAAACTTTGACGCTATTTGTTCAAAAAGAAAAACCAAACAAACAACTGATGGAGTGTGGCCCTTTGTGCCTAGAACTCATGTGTTCTGATTTCAAGTTTGGTGGTTTTTTCATTTTCAGGCTTCTCACAAAACAATACTCGGTAGATTTTTATAAACGAGAACTTTCAAACTCCTGTAACATACCTGTACAGTTGTTTCCTGCTAGATAAGGACCTTATAATTCATACCATATTAAAATAAGTGTATGCTCTATTTATCCCATCCTATTCTTTGTGACAAACCAGAGGGATCAGGATCATCCAAGTGCTGGCCTTTGCTACCAGGGCTATACGTCAGGCAGCACTTGCCTGCCAGGGCCGCACCTCCACCGACTTCTACTTTCACAGTGTTCCTGAACCACTGGGGAGTATTTAGCCATTTGGGTACAAGCCCAGCACTAGATATGTGCCACTGACCAGACCCAAGTATAAACTGCAGATGTACTATTTCCTAGCTGACAAATATAAAAGCTTACTATTTGAACCATGAACATATTCTGAGGTGCCATAATGTGCCAAGCACCATACTGGATGCTAGGGATACAAACATGAAAAACAGTCTGCCCATCAGGAGTGCCTTGGAAGCTATGAAACAATGTTAGTTATATGCTCAGTTAGTAATATTAGGTGCGCTGGGAACACCTGTCCCGGGAAGAAGGTCTCCAAAAGATTTCCAAGAAATCAAATTAGGAATGGGTGCTAGAGAATAAGAAAAGTCCCACAGATTAGAAAAGAAAGTCACATTCATGTGAGCTGAATGACCACTAGCTTTCCTGAGACCTGAGGGGCACAATGGTATTAAATTCTCTTTACTGGCATCTAATTTTTTAAATGCTGCTTATCCAACTTAAAAAATGAAAAAATTGCTCCCAATTTTAGTAATTACTAAGGACTCTTATTTACTTCTGTCATACTGTAGACTGGGTTGTTTGAAAAGTTCCTTTAAAAAGTCCCTTAGAATATAATTGTTTTTGACAGCCTAGCAGCAGTAAGCCTAATTTTTAAAGGAATACTTAATTTCTCCCTGTAGAATCAGTAAGATTTTGACTTTTCACCAATCAAATTTACATGTTCAATTATAGGTAGATAAAAGGAATCAAAGGCAGCAAAAACATCTTTTACAATGCTTCTTAAAATATTTTAAAAATTTCCTTTCATGTGAAATTTTCTTTAATGTGTTGTGAATTCCAACAAATATAACCATTTTGGATTGTTTTTACTACCTCTACTAGTCAGGACAAATAAATGTATAGACATTATTTTGATTGTAATGTGTCTACTTCAATTAGCTTAATTTTATATAAGGAGTTAAGCTGTGTTGTCAATGTTGGCATTTTCAGGAATTTATGGTATAGTTTATGGGACAAGCTTCTGACCCTGTGAAGTCTCACTTTAAGCCCTCTTCCCACTTCCCTAGCAGGTGACACTGGTCAAGCCAGTCTATCAGAATTTTGGGTCCATATCCATAAAAATGAAGATGTAAAAATGATGCCCTAGCTACCTCACAGGGTTCCTGTACAAACTGACTAGGAAGGCCCAAATGTGTAAAAATTTTCCAACAACCATAAATACTATAAAATGATAATTACAGATAAGTCAGTGAAGATAGCCACCAAAATAATTACTTCAACTTCATGCCTATAACCAAAAGCTTTTAAATGAAACAGCTTAAAGTGGTCATTAAGCAAATGAAGACTATAATTAACCCACGCTAGGTTCCTAGCCTACTCTATTGAGCCTGATCTTTGGAAAAACTTAATTCATTTTAGGGGGAAAAAAATCTGAGTTAAGATATTTTTTAGTGTTAATACAAACAAGCTGCAACCACTAATTTAAAATCGGAGGGCTTTTTCCTCAATAAGAGTACATTCTTTAACAGGACTGTATCTGAATAAGAATTCCATACAAATAGAATATATACCTTAACACAAGATAACAAGGAAGGAATATTTCACATTATACAGAACACACATTTAGTTGATTCAATCACGATGAGTTACCCTTCCAACCAAATACTTATTTTTAATACTTATTACAAATGTTGCAGTCAGTTTGGTATATGCTGACAATCATACAGTTTTAACATTTAGTAGTGTAAAGCACACGTGAACTGTTTCCAAAGCGATATGTGATGTGGTCTTCGTTTCAAAGGAGCAGAAGTGACTGAATTACTGTCTGCTCTTTAATGTTTCAACTAACCTGTGAAGAGAAAATGAACAGTTTCATAAGATTAACTTCAAACTTTCAGGTATAGATCATTTATTATATAAATTTTATGCTGGAGGTGGATCCCAAAGCACTTTAAATGATGAAGGCTAAGACACTTATATTAAAAGAATGAGGTTATGGACTCAATTTCCATGAGGGTCTTTTAGCTTTCACTTTCTCTATGCTTTGAATGAATAATCAAAAAAGACCAGGGACTTCCCTGGTGGGGCAGTGGTTAAGAATGTGCCTGCCAGTGCAGGGGACATGGGTTCAATCCCTGGTCCGGGAAGATCCCCCATGCCACAGAGCAACTAAGCCCGTGAGCCACAACTACTGAGCCTGTGCTCTAGAGCCCACATGCAGCAACGACTGACCTCACGTGCCGCAACTACTGAGCCCGCGTGCTGCAACTACTGAAGCCCATGCACCTAGAGCCTGTGCTCCACGGGAAGCCACTGCAAATGAGAAGCCCATGCACTACAACAAACAGTAGCCCCCGCTCGCCACAACTAGAGAAAGCCCGTGGGCAGCAATGAAGACACAATGCAGCCAAAAATAAATAAATAAATTTTAAAATAATAAATAAATAATCAAAAAACACCAGATATATACTTTCCAGGCTGCTACTACTACAGCCAGGCCAGATGTGGATTAATTCAGAGATGAAAACTAGTCTCAGTCTTCAAGGAGATGACAATTTAATGAGCAGATGCACAAACCAACTACAAGACAGTGTAACAAGTACTATTATATCACTGAACTGTGACAAAGACCTCTGTGTGTGGTAAGGCAGTGGGCATGAAGTTACGTCAGGGAAGGCTCTTGAGAAACACAGAGCCTTAACCTAAGTCCTGAAGGATAAGGAATTGGAGGGTGCAGTGAGGTAGGGGGAAAAGCTAGAAATACAGCAGAGAGCTGGCTTATCTAACTATAATTAGAAGGTGTGGTTGAAATAAAAGCAGACGTACATGAAGACCAGTGGAAGAAAAGGGTGGAGGAACAATATGATAAACCGATAAATAATCTGAATTTCATCCTTAAGACCAAAGGGAAATCACACATGTATGTGCACAGCTGCATGTCACACAAATGCACAAACGGCTCCTGGAGACATACTTACCATTCCATTGCCTCATCAAGGCCAGTGCCTTTGGTTGCTGAAGTTTTGAATATTTGCCATTTTCGGTCCTTCAAGGCAGGTAACCCAAGTGAATTTGCCATCTCCGAGGGAGTCATGGCCTGTTCCATGTCCTGCTTATTTGCAAACACCACTAAAATGGCTTTTCTCAGCTCTTCTTCCTAAATAACATAGAAAAGGCTTGATTTCTTCTAATCAATTTGCTCCCTTGAGTTTAGGAAGAAATGTCAAAAAAAATCTATTATTTTAAAAGCGTATTTCCTAATTATTAATATATAATGTTCATTATAAATTATTTGAAATTATAGAGAAGTATGAAGAAAAGAAACTTCACCCATAATCCTATCTCCTAAACATGATCACTGTTCAACATTTTGGGTATTTTCTACTGCTTTGTAATTCAGATACTTATAGTTTATTTAGTATATATATACATTTAAGATCACATTTAAATACAGTTCCATACCCTGCTTTAAAAAATAAACTAAACATTAAATTGTGGATGTTTTTCCAAACTATCAAAAAAAATTTTTTTTATTAATTTATTTTATTTATTTATTTTTGGCTGCACTGGGGCTTCATTGCTGTGCGCGGCCTTTCTCTAGTTGTAGCGAGCAGGGGCTACTCTTCATTGTGGTGCCCAGGCTTCTCATTGCTTTTCTTGTTGTGGAGCATGGGCCCTAGGCACACAGGTTTCAGTAGTTGTGGCACGCGGGCTCAGTAGTTGTGGCTCACAGGCTGTAGAGCGCAGGCTCAGTATTTGTGGTGCATGGGCTTAGTTGCTCCACAGCATGTGGGATCTTCCCGGACCAGGGCTTGAACCCATGTCCCCTACATTAGCAGGCAGATTCTTAACCACTGCGCCACCAGGGAAGTCCCTCAAAGATTTTTTTAAAACATTAATGGTTATACTCTACACTAAGAATTCATGCACCATAAACTATATAACTGTTTTCCAGTATTAGATTCTTCCTAGATTCTTTTCACTCGACTATTAGAGAAACCAAAGTGACAGAATCATAATACAGAAATCTTTGTATAAATCTCTATTTCCTTAACACAATTCTCTAAAAATGGAATCAAAGTATGAAATTTTTTTCAGGTTCTTGTTACATGTATTAATAAACTGCTGTCCAGAGAGGCTGTAACAACTTCAACTCCACGAACAGTGTATGACAGTGCCCATCTCCAATGCAGCTTTGGTAGAACTGAAACTATATATTTTTCCAAACATAGCATTTCATTATATGCTTATTTATTATTAGGGTATTAAAAATACAAATGTTGGACTTCCCTGGTGGCGCAGTGGTAGAGAGTCCACCTGCCGATGCAGGGGACATGGGTTTGTGCCCCGGTCTGGGAAGATCCCACATGCCGCGGAGCAACTGGGCCCGTGAGCCATGGCTGCTGAGCCTGCACGTCCGGAGCCTGTGCTCCGCAACGGGAGAGGCCACAGCAGTGAGAGGCCCGCGTACCGCAAAAAAAAAAAAAATGTTATTAGCAATAAATTCTTCTCCTATAAATTGTAGGTTCATGCCTTTTGCTCACTTTTCTATTGATTTGCAAAAGGTATTGATACGATTAAGATCACTAATCCTTAGTCACTGGCTGTAAAACTGTGTCTTGGTTCCCCATTTTACCCTAACTTGTATTGTTTGGCATCTGAGCTTTGTGGATTTTTTGTTTGTTTGTATAATATTAATATAATTAAATCTATCTTTTCTTTTGTAATTCCTTCCAATTCTTGGATTTAGAAGGACCTTCTCAATCCAGAAATTTTAAACATATTCCCTTATAATGACTTCCATTTTACATAATTCTTTACTCCATTTAGAATTTTTGTGTACAAAAGTAAAACAAATTGATTTTGTGTAAGTTTTAATATAATAGTCCTGACTCATATTCCACATGTACTTTATATCACTAATACATAAATATTAATTGATTGCATCAATTAAAAGTTACTTCCTAAAGAATGAATATAATTTTTAGTTCTTTCTTTTTATTTTATTTTATTTTATTTATTTATTTATTTTTATTTAATTTTTTTTTAATTTTTTGCTTTATAACAAATTTAATCAGTTATACATATACATATGTTTCCATATCCCCTCCCTTTTGCGTCTCCCTCCCACCCTCCCTATCCCACCCCTCCAGGCGGTCACAAAGCACCGAGCTGATCTCCCTGTGCTATGCGGCTGCTTCCCACTAGCTATCTACCTTACGTTTGGTAGTGTATATATGTCCATGCCGCTCTTTCACTTTGTCACAGCTTACCCTTCCCCCTCCCCATATCCTCAAGTCCATTCTCTAGTAGGTCTCTGTCTTTATTCCTGTCTTACCCCTATGTTCTTCATGACATTTTTTTTTCTTAAATTCCATATATATGTGTTAGCATACAGTATTTGTCTTTCTCTTTCTGACTTACTTCACTCTGTATGACAGACTCTAGGTCTATCCACCTCATTACAAATAGCTCAATTTCATTTCTTTTTATGGCTGAGTAATATTCCATTGTATATATGTGCCACATCTTCTTTATCCATTCATCCGATGATGGACACTTAGGTTGTTTCCATCTCCGGGCTATTGTAAATAGGGCTGCTATGAACATTTTTCCATAAGATTATACAAGTCAAATCCTAATACCACAAATAACCTAACAACAATCCAGTACAATTTGAGAATTGTGAACTTAAGTTAATCCATTTCTTTTATGCCATACTTTATATGATAAAAATCTATTATAACATGTGAATTACATCTAAATCAAGCTTTTATTTTAAAAATCTGTTATACCCAAGGCAATTAACCAGTCCCTTAATACTCCTTACACTTTGAATTTGGTCTAAGAAGCTCTTATGATAAATATGATGCTACGTTGTAAAAAAAAAAATTTGGCAAAACTTTAAAACTTTAGGTCTGCAATTTATAACTCAGAAGCTACTAAGAAGTTAGTTGTCCAAGAACTCTATTCTAGCATTCTAAGAATGCTTCTAACTAGGTAATCAAGTGGCCTAGAACTTATATTTAAACATTCAATGATCGGATAATTCAGAATCATAGTTTTGGTGGGAAAAGGAAACCTATGCATCTAATTTTCTCAAGCAAAGGCAATTTCATTATTAATTAATTAGTACATTTGAGAAGCTTATTTAACAAATGGAGATATTAAAAACTTTTAGTTGATTAATTAATGCATCCTCTGAATTCAGTCAGTTAGCCAATAAATTATCTTACAAACCTCAGTGAATATAATGTATTGAGTTCTTAATTAACAGCTATACACTGTTCCACACATCAGGGGTACAGGGTAAACTCAAAGAACTTTACACTTTTGGGTGGGAGGCATATATAAGTAAACAAACATGTTTAAAATAATGGAAAGAAACAGTAAGTGGTTACAAAGAATAAAGTAGGATAAAGGGTTAGAAGATAGCTGAGACCCCCTCTCTGAGGAAGAAACATGTGAGATAAAACATGTCAAGAGGGCTTCCCTGGTGGCGCAGTGGTTGAGAGTCCGCCTGCCGATGCAGGGGAAACGGGTTCGTGCCCCGGTCTGGGAGGATCCCACATGCCGCAGAGCGGCCGGGCCCGTGAGCCATGGCCGCTGGGCCTGTGCGTCCGGAGCCTGTGCTCCGCAACGGGAGAGGCCGCAACAGTGAGAGGCCCACATACCGCAAAAAAAAAAAAAAAAAAAAAAAACATGTCAAGAAGGTAGCCACACAAAGACTTGGGGAAAGAGCATTCCAAGCAGCAGGAGCAAGTGCAAAACCCTAAGCCAGGTGTCAGCTACGCAAGCTCGGTGTGAAAAGAACAAAAATCAGTGTGACTGAGGCACTGTAAACACGGGGAAAAGTAAAGAATGTGAAAGCTGGGAGAGGCAAACAGGGGCCAGAATTGTGCCAGAAATCCAGGAAGATATATTTCTCTGAACTTTACATTTCTAAAGCAAACAAATATACTTTCTTACTATTTACATATTTATACTATTTATATAATAAATAAGTCTGCTTCCATAAGCTAATTTATACAACTGGAATAAAGACATTTTAAAACAATCACTTCATAGGGGTGACTTAGAATAGTAACTTCAGTTTAGAAAGAGTTTAGCTCAGAACTTCCTGGAAATCAAGGAATCTAGTTTAAAGGAAGTTACAAGACTGGAGTTTTTTTTGTCTCCAACTCTCTCCCCGACAGTATTTTTGGAATAGAAAGTAACTTGCACAAAAGGAAATGACACTGAAGGCATAGGGGGAAAAGACCCCTGTTTTCCTTTTAATTATTCCTGCAAATGACAATAAACAATAAAAACAGCAAGCAAATATAAATGATTTACCCACATTTTAATAAAGTTTTCTTACCTCCAACATGGCAACTAACTCTGATTTGGAAATGCCAATTCGGTCTCGGTCACAACTGTCTACTACATAAATGACTGCATCTGTGTTTGAATAATAACATCTCCAGTATGGCCTGAAGAAAATTCAGAAAGGGAGAATATATTATTATTTGAAAGAAGAAGAAACTGGTATGTTAATTCATATGCTAGGACTTGGCAATGATGGGGTGGGGTGTATTACTTGCCAATCCTTCCCCATCCATGCCAGAATCAATGCCATAATGATTCATTGTTTCTGATGGACATATATCATATCCCTCAGATGGGATGGGGTGGAAAGAATATTGAGAAACATAAATCACAGGACCAAGGAGCTTCAGAATGAGTTCAGACTTTAGGCTGAGAGAATATATTTATAATCTATAAAATCACTAAATGTACCGATAAAAAAAGTTCCACACAGACCTGATCGTTACATCTTAACTAGAAACTCCTTAAGAGGAATGAGTTCTTTTAAAAAAAAAATTTAATATGATTTTATGTAACAGACATTAAACTGATCACTGAAGACACGAAGTAGAAATGGCTAAAGTAAGAAATTGACTCAAATGTGGTTCAAGAAATAAAATGAGTTACAGGGCAGCAGGATGTCTGGGGAATACACTACTGATCTTTTAAGATGGTAAGTACCCTAGTGAGTGAGCACTGACAGTCACTAAACATTCACAGTTGCCATGTCAAGCACAGAATGCTGGGCAGGAGACTTGAATTCCAGAGGGCATCTATGTTCACATTAGTCCTAAATGGTGGGCCCAAAAGGTATTTTTAGGAAATCCAAAACAGTCTGTCACAGAGGAAGGGACTGACAAGAATTAACTAGAGGACCCTTTTTATTTAAAAACTACTGAAGTAATTAGGTCTTGAGATTTTCATGAAAAGATTTTTCATTGAAGTGATATCTGAAAAACTGGCTTCCTTAGATTTTAATTCTTTAGTTAAAATCTTTAATTCTCAGATTTTAATTGAGAGAATAAGGCCGTTTTACCTCATTTTAAACTAGGTGTCTCCTATTAAATTACAAAAGAAGACAGATTTTGGTTTACTCCTGTAACCCTAAAAGAGCCAATAAAGAAAGCTTCAATACCACAAAATGATCTGGCCTTTGCACCATACCTGATACTTGTCTGTCCTCCTAAATCCCAGACTTGGAATTTTAGGTTCTTGTATGTTACTGTCTCAACATTAAATCCAATGGCTGGAAAAGAAATCAAAATAGCAGTATATGTAGACTAATACATTCTGTCTTCAAAGTATCCAATCTGAGTTTCAGCAATTAATAGTAATTGCTGAATCACATTGTTAGTTCAAATATTATCCCATTTAAGATAAGACAGTATGCTGTGCTACACACGCACACATACGCACACCAATTAGCAAGATCAACACCACTTTCAGGGTATATAAGAACCCCCAGCTACCTATGCAATTATATAATTCTTAGCTCAATGGAAACCCTATTATGTTAAACTCCCTTCAAAATACAGTACTGGCATACAAAAGTGTTCAGAAAGTTATATTTAGAAAGGACAGTTGTATTACAAAAAAATGGAATTTTGGTAGGTTGCAAATAAACAGAGAACAAAACCAAGAAAGCCTAGATAGACTCTAAACTTCAGTAGGTAAGGGCACAGCAATGGCTGTATACCTCTTTATGGAAGCTGAGTTCTCTAAGGCTGGCAATCTCACAGACCCTCTGAAGACTTCCTCAAGAGCTCATCTGTAATAAGGTCATAGCTAGATGGTCAAAGGGGAGGAGTCCCATCCCTTTTGCCTGCCATCCTTCTTAGCTGGAGCTCTCGCATCACATGCCTAAGGCAAGATATTACTATTTTCCATTGAAAGGAATCTGAAGGAGGTGGAAAGGCTACTGAAAAAAACTTGGGAGCTACATATACAAATATTACTAAGATTTCACAAACTTAAAAAAAAATCAAAGTAAAAAATGACTTAACAGCTATAACTGGACAATTAATTTTTTAGATTTAAGTTTATACTGGTAAATGATGATTATGAGTATATGGCAAGTATAAAAAAATTACTATAGCAAACCTGAGTGAAAAACTAAAAAGCGAGTTCATGATGTCTCCCTTAGAATTAAGTAGCAGGGTAATCACTGTCTTCAACCTCAGTTAGGAATGTTGTTTATTTGCAAAGGACAAGGGCGTGGTATGAACCACATTTGCTGAAATGCAATCCACTGGGCTATGTGTATTGCAGGGGCCACGATGACTCAACTGTAGCAGATTGAGTTGGGTGATTTTGAAAAGCAAAAACCAAGGAAACTGAAATTTACTGAAGGTGGCATAAAGAAGTAACAGATGACACAGGGTTTGAAAAGTTCTTCTTTCATAAAAGCTACACTTTTTTTAAAATCTGGAAATTTAAATAGTACTAAATTTAGAAATACCTTGAGTGACAGAGTAACTTTAAAGGCATAATTTAAATATTCTTGAGCAAACTCTACAAACTATTAGTTTAAATGTACTAATCTTACTAATCTAAGTAAATTCAGGGCAACAAATGAAAATAGCATAAGTAACAGAACAGTCTTATTATGTAGTAAATTAAGACTGTTGGAGAATATTCTTCTAGGATATTAATTGATTTAAAGTCAAGGTGTTTCTTTTCTTGATATTTTTAAGTACCAGATTCAACACTCAGTCTCTTCAACTCAGATCTTTAAAAATAATCAATAGAATTACTAAAGAGAAACTAATCTTAATCAAATAGTAACAAATACAGAAAAAAACCCACTTCACATGTAATAATATCACTTCATATCTATATAATTCTTTACACAGGTTTACAAAGTATTTTATATACTAGATTTATTTTCCCCTCAAAGCCAATGTATATTTATTATCTTCATTTTATCAACAAAGATACTGGCTCTCAATGAGATTAGGTGGCTTAACTCTACCCAACTTTTAAAACAGCCCTAAACAGCAGAACCCAGCCATGCACAGGGGTTCATAAATTACACCAAATTGTCTGTAAATTTATGAAAAAAAGTGTTATAAATATTATGCTCATAGTAGAAGTTTACGAACCTTATCAATTACATTATATATTTATTCAGAAATAAAGTTATGTTTGATGGAAAGAGAAAGCCCCTATAATTAGTTTATCATACCAACACTTACTAGGAATAGTAGTAACGACTTCTCCAACCTGTAATCTGTATAAAATTGTAGTTTTTCCTGCTCCATCTAATCCCAAAATTAAAATCCTCATTTCCCGGGTTCCAAACAGACTGGAAAAAATGCTTGAGAAAAAGCCACCTTAAAAAATAATAAAGATGTATTTCAATATCATTTCATGAACTAGGTCCACAAAACATTTAATCTTACCCTTTGAAAGCTACAGCAAATTAAATAATACTGTAATATTTTCTTCGATTCATAGGTGCATATTTTTGCTTCCAATGAAATACATTATTCAACATCAAACTAGTAATTACTGATTGTTACCATGTCCTGGATACAGTGTCAGGCAGGCACAGAAGATACACTCAAAAATAAGAGAAACAGGACCACACTGCCCTCATGGAGCTCACTTTCTAATCGAGAGAATATGGATATCTTAGCATGGTCCTCTCACTACCCCCAGAAACCAAAGGGCAAATCAGAATGACAGTGGGACAATGAGGTCCTTGAACATGAAAAGCAATTACTGTTGTACAGCAGCAGTACCATCGTAAGTACCTTCAATCACTGATGCCACACACAATACCTGGTTATTTTACCAAGAAATGGCAAAATTAAGAGCTGCAAGTCTGGAAAAATGAATCCACCATGGGTTAGAGAACCTTGAACATTTGTAACACAAGGGGTGTGACTTGACAAAATCCTTTCTACCTTTTACAGGTTAAAAAGAAGCAGAAGAAAAAAACTGAAGGGGTTATGCAAAAAGACAAGAAACCGCTTCTGACGTTCCAGACCAAGAAGTAAACTCCCCAGAAAATCGCTGAGGTATTTAAATAAGGCAAAGAATTTGCATCATTTGGAGGGTTGTAAGCAAGTTAAGAAATCTGCACCTTCATTTGGGCTCTAGCGGGGAGGGAAGCTCTACCTGATGCTTGTGATGACAATGTAGTTCCCTCAATTAGCACTCCAAAAATTGAGATTAAAATGTCATCGCTGACTAGTAATACACTCCCTGCCCATTTCCTCCTCCACCTTATCTACAGGAAAAGCTACAGGTAAGCAGACAAATGCCAAGCAGTAATAAAACATTACGAGCACCACCTTCTTTTGGAGTTTAAACTGACGCAGTCCCAGCGACCAGGGAGAATCCAGAAGCTCATCCTTCACCCAAGAAACCTGAGCGAACCTGCGACTGACACGCTGCCAAGCTTCGCAAGACCAGCTCCATCCAGCAAGTGGCGCTGGGTCCGAGGGGATGAGGGAAAAGTTCACCGACCCGCGCTGCCCTCACCTCGGACCCCGCCGGGAGAAAGGAGAAAGGGATAAGACGGGGGCGAAGGTTCGAGGCAGGGTCCACGCACACAGGTGAAGAGCTAAGGTGAGTTACGTCCTCAGCAGTCAGCGCCCTAAGACGCTAGCTACTCTGGGCTTTCCAGGCCGGCCCCTCTCCTCCTCCTCCAGACCCCAGCCCTCGGCCTCGGCCTCTCAGCGCGCCCAGGCTCCCTTCTCAGATCCCTCACCCATGATGAACTGCCTGTCCTCCCTCGTCGACCGGCAGAGACTGGGCCCGGCCTCGGCAGCGACTCCTAATCGAGCCTCAGCGCCGCCACCTCCCCTCGCCTAGGCCTGCGCTCAGGCTCCGGCTCCGGCTCGGCCTCGGGCTCTGGTTCCCAGCGGGTTTCCTTGGAAGCCTGGTCAGCCAGCAACTTCCACGTCGGACCTCCCGGCGGGGGCGGGAGCGAGGCCGCCGCGACTGCGCGCCGGGAACTGCAGCCTGAGCGTCCGCGCCGTCACTTTCGACGCAAGTCCCCGGCGCGCAGGGTGTAGATACTGCGGAAGCCGCAAGGGAAAAAAAAAAATTCAAGGACTCCAAGTCTCCCCTGATTCTGTTTTCTTGGACAGGAAAGGCTTCCGAAATAGGGAAGTTCGAATTTTCATTTTAAATTCTGACACCAAGAAGTGGTGAATCCGCCAACCGGGAATGCGCGTCGGGCCTCGATGCGGCAGTCTGACTGGAAGCGGACGCAGCTTGCGGCATCGCAGAAATTGCTGGTCCTGAAGCACACTGCGGGCGTTGACCCGATTTTCCCCTGGCTCCTTCCTCCGACTAGGAAAGAGGGCTACCTTATAATAATAGGAAGAGCCCCGCGCCACCAATGCGGAGCCGCCTTACACTGAGGCCGCCAACGAGATTTTTGGCGTCGCAGTGGCCTGCAGGGCCAGCGTTAGCGTCCCTCCCTCCTTTCTTCTACCTGTACCTTCTCCGATGCTAGCAAAAGGCAGTCATTACTCTATAGGAAAGGTATGTATCTTGAGGGCAACATCATTTTTCAAAATGCAGTCATTCCTGTTACTATTGACCTGGTTTTACAGTTACTGCTTACCAAAAAGAAACGTTTGAGGAAACAGGTATAGCAGCGTGCTAGAATTAAAGATAAACATTTAGTTTATAAGTCTGTGGAATTTTATTCTTCAGACTAACATTTGGAATTGACCTCACCTCTTTCAAGTCTTTGCTCAAATGTTATTAATATTTAAAATTGCAACCTACTCTACATCCCCCTTATCCTGATTTTTTAGAAGTTACCACTAAACATAATTTACTTATTATGCTTATTTATTGTCTACTGCCTCTCACTAGAATGTATCATCTATGAATGCAAGTATTTTTGTTTATTTTGTTCACTGTTTTGTTCTTGTACTTGGGCACTAAACAAATATTTGAGAGAATGTGTTGAATTATACGTTTTTAAGGCCAATAACATAAACATTAGTTAACTTAAACATATATTATGCAATATTATTAAACTTGTTTCCTAAACTAGGCATATCTGAACCACCTGTCCTATTTGATATGAGAGGCCATGCTCTCTTCTTCAAGAAAGTTGTTATATTTGAAGAGAAACCACCAGATGGTGGTATTGCTTCAGGTTCATTCTCAGCGGAATGAGATCAGTTGGTCTAATTGATTAAAAGTGGAGTAGATAATTTAATCCTTTTCAAATCTTACGGTCCAGTAATAATTTATTAAATTTTAAAACGTGAATGTTTAAATGCAGTCCAAGCAAGTAACACAATTTCAAAATTCTTTTGACTATAAAGCCACAATACGATCAAATTAGTTTAAAATTTTAAAGCTGGAAGGAATCTCAATTCCAAACATCTCAATTGCCCATGAAGAAGTAGAAACAAGCTAAGTGATAGAGCCAGGACAGCAACTCTGATCATTTGACTTCCAGGCTGGAGTAACTGCATTATGATGCCTTCTGTAACTGAGACGTGATCTATACATTTGGTAAATTGATTTGCAAACACATGACCATACTGTAGTTTCCTAAGTTAGAAACGTAAACATTTCTGTGCGTTACATTACCTAGTGGACGTTACTTTCTTTTGCTCCGATTTTATTCCATGAAGCAGAAACCTATGAAATATAATAAGTATAAATATATAAGTATAATAAATATCAGCTTCAGAAGGACTTAACGCTGGGTATTTATAATTGTCTTTTAAACTAAGGAATGTTTTGAAATCATAACTAGGTGTGTGATTTTTCTTTTTTTAATACATCTTTATTGGAGTATAATTGCTTTACAATGTTGTTTTAGTTTCTGCTGTACAACAAAGTGAATCAGCCATATGCATACATATATCCCCATAGCCCCTCCCTCTTGTATGTCCCTCCCACCCTCCCTATCCCACCCCTCCAGGTGATCACAGAGCACAGAGCTCATCTCCCTGTGCTATGCGGCTGCTTCCCACTAGCTCTCTGTTTTACATTTGGTAGTGTATATATGTCAGTGCTACTCTCTCACTACGAGGTGTGTGATTTTCACAAATTACGTATTGTATTTCAAATGTTTCCTTTCAATAACATGTACTTTGTCGTCAAAGAATTTCTCTTTAGACTAAGGGGTCTTTTTTTTAATTGAGAAATAATTCACATACAGTAATATCATTTTTAAGTGTACAATTTTAGTATATACACAAGGTTTGCAACAGTCACCACTGTCTAATTCCAGAATGTTTTCATCACCCCAAACAGAAACTCTATACCCATTAAGCCATAACTCCCTACTGCTCCCCTCCTAGCTACTGATAACCTTTCTGTAGCTATCTATGAATTTGCCTATTTTAGATACTTCATATAAGTGAAATCATACACTGTTTGTCCTTTTGTATCTAGCTTATTTCACTTACCGTAATGTTTTCAAGGTTAATCCATGTTGTGGCATGTATGAAATACTTCATTCCTTCTTACTGCTAAGTAGTATTCTGTTGTGTGGATATGCCATGTTTTGTTTATCCATTCATCAGTTGATGGATATTTGAGTTCCCATTTTTTGGCTATTTGAATAATGATGCTACAAACATCTGTGTACATGTTTTTGTGGAAATACATGTCTTCAGTTCTCTTAGTTATATACCTAGGAGTGGAATTAATGGGTCATATGGTATCTCCACAACTACAGAAAGCCCGCATGCAGCAACGGAGACTCAACGCAGCCAAAATTAAAATAAATAAATAAATAAATTTATTTTAAAAAAATAATAATTGTCTTGGCTGTTCTGGATCCCTTGCATTTCCATATTGAATTTTAGGATCAGCTTGTTTGTTTATGCAAAGAAAGGCAGTTGGAATTTTGATAAGGATTGTACTGACTCCATAGATTAATTTGAGGATTATTGCCATTGTAATAGTCTTCCCCATTCATGAATGTGGGATGTCTTTCCATTTATTACGGTCATCTTTACTTGTTTTCAACATTTTGTAGTTTTCAGTGTACAGGTCTTGTACCTTTGGTTAAACTAATTCCTGAATATTTTGAGCTTTTTTGAGACTAAGGGTTCTTAACCCTCAGTCAGCACTTCCATCGTATTCTTGTTTGATATACA
This sequence comes from Mesoplodon bidens, assembly GCF_964165515.1. Taxonomy (NCBI): domain Eukaryota; kingdom Metazoa; phylum Chordata; class Mammalia; order Artiodactyla; family Ziphiidae; genus Mesoplodon; species Mesoplodon bidens. The sequence goes on along the minus strand of NC_138167.1, from coordinate 77,779,086 downwards.
ATTTCAAAATTCATAATATACTTTTGAGAGAATAGTTAACAATGAGCACCCATGTACCTAACACCCATCTGTAATAATCATCAGTTTATGGCCATACTTCGTAGCCACTCTTGTTTCATAATTATCCCTACCATTTGCACCCACTCACTAAATTCTTTGTAATCAGGTGCCCACACTTGGACCAGTCAGCTGTGGCTAAGGGAACAGTGTCCACTGGAGGATCATATTTGCTTTCATATGCACCATATGCATGAATAAGGGTGCAGGAAGGGGGAAGTTATAGTAGCTGGACACACTAGGTATTCACAGTTATTTTCTAATACCAGTATTTGTCCCCTTGGGGTGGATGTAGCTGGCATTAAGTACACTATTAATGGCTCTTCCTAAACTGTGTCTTGCTGTGATTGTCTTCTGCCCTGGAGAGCTGAGGAAGCAGGACCTCATTCACTAGGGAAGACATAACACATGCCACAGTAGCCCAATGTCTATGGTCTCAGATCTTTTATAGACCACCTCTTGACCAACCCAACCCCTTCCTCCCACCTTCCTCTTTTTCCTGAGGGCAAGACCAGCTTGTCTCTCTATCGAAGTTATTATACCAGAAGTGAGAGTTTCTCTCTCATTGCTTTATTTCCTCTCAAATCTCATTATAGAAAGGTGGGGGCATTTCTTATTTTGAAATTCTTGCCAGCTGGAGAAACCGGGGATAAGGAACCGTTTTATTTTCTAACCCAGGAAGCCTGGGCTCTCTGTATCTCCTCCAAATTCTTCTTACAAACTGAACAGTTCTGTAGTGTCTTTCTCTCTTCCCATAGCTCATACTCAGCTCTAAGAAGCCAAATGACACTCTCAATATTCTGCCTGGAAATATCTCAGCCAGCTAGGCAAGTTCATTCACTATGTTATCTATATTTCAAGTTACTACAGGCAACATTTTTATCCACTGTTCCACAACGGTTTACCCTAAAAGATTTTTGCCAGTCCTTCAGCTCTCACTAACAGCCTCTTCATTTTACCAGCCTCCACCCACAGTATGGTTCCAAAGTCAATGCCATGTATTTTAAATTTCTATGTACCCCATCTCTAGTACCAATTTCTATATGTCAGTTGTTTATTGCCATGTAACAAACTGATTCAAAATGTAGGGACTTAAACCAGCAGTAGTAGTTATTTATCACAATCATATGGATTGGCCAGGCAGTTCTTTTTCTGATCTTGCTGGAGGTTATTCACACAGCTATATTCAGCTGGTACATTGGCTGACTTGGTTGGCCTCTCTCTCCATGTGGTCTTTCATCCTCCCAAAAGCTAGACTGATCTTGACATGGCTATGGCAGTGCCATACTCCTAGGTATAGACGTAACAGGAATGCATGCACATGTGTACCAAGAGACATGTATAAAAATATTTACATAGCATTATTCATAAAAATAAAAAACTGTAAACAACCCAAATATCTGTCAATAGTAGAATGGATTCATAAATTGCAATGTATTTACATGATGGACATCTATATAACAAGGCAAATGAAAGAACTACAGTTGTATACTGGAGAAATATCATAAACACATAATTGAACAAAACAAGCAGACACCAAAGAAAGCACACTATGTATGATTCCGTGCATATAAGTTCAAAATCAGGCAAAACTGAACTATAATGTTAATTTTTGGAAAGGAGAAAGTGGGTAGGTGGAAGCATGAGGAAAGTTTCTGGAATGTTCTGATATTCTGTTTCTTGACCTGATTTGTTTGCTTCTTTGATACTTCATTGAATAGTACATTTATATTTTGTGTGTTTTTCTGTCTATGTGTTATATTTTTAAAAACATTTGAAGAAACCACATTAGGATGACATTTCCACCTATCTAACTGGTAAATTTTTTAAGAAGTGGCATGTGGGAAAATTGTCACTCTCATCCACTGTGCAATCCTTTGGATGACCATTAGGCAGCATCTACATACAAAATTTTAAATGCACATACCCCTGACAAAAATTTCGTTTACAGGAATTGACATAGATATGCTTGCACATTTACATAGCCGCATTTGTATTATGCTATGCATATGCATGAAATTCTGAACATTTGTACAAGAAACCTTAGGAATGGTTACTCTGCAGAGTAGACTGCAGATCTGAAGTGCAGGAAGACACTTTTTCTTGTATACCCTTTGTACTGTTTGAATTTTATACCATAGATTACTCTTTTTTTTTTTTCTGTACGCGGGCCTCTCACTGTTGTGGCCTCTCCCGTTGCGGAGCGCAGGCTCAGCGGCCATGGCTCACGGGCCTAGCCGCTCCGCGGCATGTGGGATCTTCCCAGACCGGGGCACGAACCCGTGTCCCCTGCATCGGCAGGCAGACTCTCAACTACTGCGCCACCAGAGAAGCCCGGATTACTCTTTTAATAAAAGTAAACTAGTTGGCTTTTTTTGCTTATTTGTTTCTACTTACCCAAGGTCATCTGGTTAAAAGTGACAGAGCCTGGATTTGAGCCCTAGTCTAACACCAAAGCCCATACCATCAGCCATAACTCTGAATTTTCTCTTGTGGAGTCTCTGTTTCCTCTCCTAGAAAGTGAATGTATTTGTCTAGATTGCAAGGGTCTCTTTGGAGACCGACATGGAAGCTCTGTTATATAAACTGAGCCAACACCGCAGATATGTAGGAGAGATCTACCACTGAGAAATGGCATTAGTGCCCAGGTATCACCCCTGGACACTCCATCCACCAAGCCTACCACAGTAAGATTCATCCAGTCCCTACCAGATGAGAGATAATGCCACACATGGATATGCCAGATAGAGGAGCTTACAGAAGCTGGTAGTTTGAATAGTCAATAAATCTTGCCAGGAGCTGGGGGAGAGCAAGAGCATAATAGGTAAATATAGCACAAAGTCTACATATTAAAATTAAATTACACAATTAACTTTTTTTTTTTTTTTTTTTTTTTTTTCTTTTTGCGGTATGCGGGCCTCTCACTGTTGTGGCCTCTCCCGTTGCGGAGCACAGGCTCCGGATGCGCAGGCCCAGCGGCCATGGCTCACGGGCCCAGCCGCTCCGCGGCATATGGGATCCTCCCAGACCGGGGCACGAACCCGTATCCCCTGCATCGGCAGGCGGACTCTCAACCACTGCGCCACCAGGGAGGCCCCACAATTAACTTTTGAGGAATTTAAACCACTCAGCTATGCATTGACTATAATAACCATTTATACAGTTCAAATTTTGTATGATACAAGATAGCTGTGGTTTTTGAAGTTAACCAATACATTTATTTATTTAGTTAGTTAGTTAGTTATGTCTGCGTTGTGTCTTCGTTGTTGTGCACAGGCTTTCTCTAGCTGCAGCAAGCAGGGGCTACTCTTCGTTGTAGTGCGTGGGCTTCTCGGTGCGGTGGCTTCTCTTGTTGCGGAGCACGGGCTCTAGGCACGTGGGCTTCAGTAGTTGTGGCACACGGGCTTAGTAGTTGTGGCTCGCGGGCTCTAAAGCACAGGCTCAGTAGTTGTGGCACATGGGCTTAGTTGCTCCGCGGCATGTGGGACCTTCCTGGACCAGGGCTCGAACCTGTGTCCCCTGCATTGGCAGGTGGATTCTTAACCACTGCGCCACCAGGGATGTCCCAGCCAATACATTTAAAAAATGAACACACAGACAAAATGTACTAGAGTAAGACTTTGAAAATGGAATTAAAAAAAAAAACTTAGTTATTGTCATTTTTTGCTGTTACTGTTGCACTAACAGGAAAAGGAAATAAAGCCATATTAGTGAACATAATAGTCATGATTGAGATCACTAAACTTGCTTGTGTTGTTCGCAGCAAAGAAAACAAAGGTTTGGAGCTCTATTTAAAAATAAACAAAATGTAATTAACCATCAACGGACAACTTCAAGCTGCACAATCAATCCTATTTACTTTCCAGTGATTCAAATGGGTTGTTAGGAGGAAAAAGCATCTGATCAATAATTGCTTCAGCTCTGCTTTTCTCTTCAGCTCCAGTCCTGAACCTCCTCCTCCATACTAGAGGGTTCTCTATGAACATGCATTCAAGATCCACACATCTAAAATTGAACATATCTCTCCCCCAACTAAACAAACAAACAAACAAAAACCCCCAAATATGGTTCACTCTCTCAACTTCCCTATTTCTCTGCTCAGTGATCCAAATTCTACTCTACCTTACCACTTATGGGTAATGCAGACGTGCTTCTTTCTCTGGCCTTCCATTGAATTCACAGTGACCAAACCCTATTTATTCTTCCTTTACTTCCTACTCTTAGATGGTAGCCACTTAACTGATCCATCTCTGCTTCTCCCCAACCCCAAATATGCTTGAACACCATCATTTTGCATATACTAAATATTCAGTAAATGTTAACAGAATAAATCATGTTTATTTCTCAGTTATAACGCTTTAAAACTCATTTGCAGAAAGATATTTATAATTGTTGGTTACTTACTTTTCCATAAGATTGTGAGCTCCTTAAGGGCAGGGCATAGGTGGGCTTATTTTTCTCTGTATCCCCAGTGCTACCACAATGGAGTTCAATAAATGTTTATTGAATTCATGAGTGGATGAGGCGTGAGCTACTTAACTCAGCAGTCAAATACTTCCACAATCATATCTACCTAACTACCTCTCTCCAGATTATGCAAACACTGTGGAATTGGGGGGAAAACTCACTGTTTCCAGGAATGTCTAGATTTTGGTTCTAGAGTGAAGTTTGCATTTTCATCAGGGAAGACATCCAATCTTCAAAGCACCCAAAGACCTTGAATATGTGGAATTAGTTTCTGGTTCTGCATATCTACAAGTTCCCAGGGGATGCTAATGCTACTTGTCCACAGACCCCTTCAGTAATTAAAGAGTTCTATGCTCTGTGACCTATTTCTTCAATATTATCTTCAGGACATGCCTTCTGCCTGACTAATACTATAACGTTTTATATATGGCTTCTCCTCCCTGGGATGTTTTCTCCATTTATTTCCCCTTATTTGAATCCAACCCATCTTTTCAGGATCTTTCTCCCGGGCAAAGCCTTCCCTGGCTATTCTAGTGCTCCTACTCCAGAATTTTTTTTTTTTTTTTTTACTCTATTAAAGTATCCACTGTTGGTGCTTCGAGTTTGACCCATCTACAGTTATTGGTTATCATTGTGTACATGCAAGTACCCAGTTATATGCTTCTTTTTCTTTCCTGTGAGGCTTAGCACAATAGTAAATACTCAATAAATGGTTGTTGAATAAATGAATAAATGAATGACTCACTTCAGCATTATTATTCCAAAGAGAAATCAAATGCTTTACTGTTCTATACTGTCATTTTCCAGAACATGGAGGAAAGAGGCAATATGGAATTTCCCCAGTCTACTCAAATGAGGCAGTCCAATCTAAACAATCTATTCAAAAATTAATGATATTAAAATACCTAAAATGAGTTTATATTAAAATTCAAAATTTTCTCTTCAGTATCTGAAACAATGAAATTTGCTGCTGCTGTTTCTGTCCCAACTTCCAAAACCAAAAACAAATATAGTTTGCATGAGAACTTTGGCATTATAGAGAATAAAAGTTTGGTCCTATAGCATATGAATTGGTATTATAGCGCGATTTCAATAGCCTGGTTAAACAACACGCTTGATACCAAATACCATGTTGCATATCAAATATTGAAGTGACCTCCCTGCCTGGTGAAAAACAAAGAATCTTTATTATTTATATAGAGAAGTTGTTTTAAATTTTAAAGTTAAAATAAGGAAGTTCTTTGAATATTGCCTAACTCACAAACATTCCAGAGCATACCACCCTATTTTGCATTTCTATTGAACAGTTTTTTATTTTTTTTACCAACTTGCAATATTTGCTTTATAAAATAAACTCTAACTCAAATATCAATTTATCATTTTAACAAGAGAAAAGAGCTATATTGTATATTATCAAATTCCTGACCAGATAGACGTTTCGGTTGTAAATTATTAAACTACAAAATCTCTTGGTAAACTATGAAACACCAGCTCCACAAATGTAAAGCATTTTAATCGTTATTATACATAAGGTATAACATTTCTGCAAAATGCTGGAAAATATGGGCTAAATGAGTACGCCTATTAAAAGTACTGTATCAATTGAATGGGAGACATAAAGCAAAATGAATCTTATTCTTAGTAAATTTTAGTAATTTAAATCTGTTTCTTTTATTTACACTCTGAAGGATTTTCATTCTTAATTTAGTTTAGCCACCTCTGATGGAAACTTCTGTTCACAAAATGAATAACAAAGTGAAATTCTCAGAATACAGACATTAATACTGATTTTTAATTACCTTTTATTTTATTTAGCTCTCTAGCTTCTGATAAAATATTTATGGAGGAGGTTATTTTTAGTTCAGGCTTTGCAAAGCTCTCTTGTCACCTTGCAATCTGAGTTCATCAGAATGGAGCAACACAGGATATAGACTCAGTAGCGACCAGAAGGGCTAAGCAGGCATGGCATTTTTGTAGAATTGTTAGATCTGGAAGAAACTCGGTGATCATCTGGGCCAGTCTCCCGGTTTTGCAGGTAGGGGCAGTATGGCCCTGAGGTCACCCAGCTCATTAGTTATAGAGTCAGGCTTAAATTATTCTCTTTTCTCTTCAGTCCATGGTTCTTTCCACCTTGTTAAATGACACATGGGGAAACTAAGAACAGTAAGAGCATCCAGAAAGACAAGTAGATAACATAGGTAACACAGTCTCTTCTAAACTGACTGTGAAACTCTGCCATTTTATCCACACCCCATTCAACTCTCAAAGGTCTGCCATCACTGAGAGACCTAAACTTCAACCAGTGATTGAAAATTACTAGATTGTTAATTACACAAATGGAACGTCTCTAAATGTGTTTTATTATCCATGTTTGTCACTGGCTGTCCACATTTTTCAAAAAGGAAAACAAATATTGGCTTCCCATGAATCCTCACTGTTGTGTCCCCTTTATTTTCATCATATGCATTTCCTAATAATATTTATCAAGTGCTTACCGTGGGTCAGCCAGTATGGTAGTCACTTCAACTGTGCTACTTCATTCACTCTTCATAAATAACCCTAAAAAGTAGATACTATTATTCTCCCACATTTTAAAGGCAATGAAATTGAAGCTTAGACAGGTTAAGTTACCCAAGACATGTAGCTAGTAAGTGGCAGAGCTAAGACTGGATCCCAAGCTGTTTGACATCAGAACCAGACTTCTTAAGCACCATTGCTGTGTTCTGCTTCTGGGGAAGAAAGCAGCCTACCCAAAATAAGGAACTTCCTTATTAATATATATATATATATATATATATATATATATATATATATATTTCATATATATATGAAAATATTTCTCCTATATAGTATATATATTTCATATATATATATTTCATATATATGAGAAATATTCTCATATATATGAAAACTGAAAATATTTACATATTTTCTAAATGGTATGTCGTTTTCCTTTTATTTGGGATAGATAGTAATAGTCAATATGAGAAAGTTCAGACTAACTTAGTTATTTTCAATTTAAATTTTATATTTTGCAATGCATAGGTTTTAAAAAGTTACATATATGTGATATGTAATAACATATATATGTAGATATATCCAAAAAAAGAAATTCAAATAATACAAAAGAGTAAATAATGAAAAGTCTCTCTTGCCCCAGATATCCACACCCAGTCACCTTCTCAGAATTAATCACTATAAATGGTCTTGTGTATCCTTCCAATGTCTTCCATGCATATATATGTATAATTCCTTTATTTTCAATGGATGCATAATATTTACATTGTTCTGTATCTTTTTACAATTAACGATAATATATCTTAGCGAATATTCTATATCAATACACATAGATTTACCTCATTCTTTTTAACATTGGCAAAATGTTCTGCTGGGGAGGCAGAACAGAACTGAACAGAATCCGTTGATTCTTTCTGTAGATCAAAGAAGTAGAAATGAAGAACAAGTGATTAACAGATGACCAGATCTCTTCCCTAGCTCCCCCTTCAGTAACCTCATAAACAAACTGTGTGAACAAGATAGCATCTAAAGAAAAATCACAGGTTGACAAGCCCGCACACAAGCCTGCACACAGTGGGGGATGGCGACAACTCTGACCCCCTATCTCAATGATTAACTGAGATTACTTCCCTTTTTCCCTTTAAAAACTTTCATGGCTGAGCAGAATCTTTGGAAATGGTTTTTGGGGAACACTGAGTCCACCATCTCTCCAGATTGCCAGCATTCTGCTTAAAAGCAACTTTCCTTTCTAGCTACATTTGTCTCTCTCTTTCTGTATTGATTTTTGAGCAGCGAGCAGCCGGACCTGATTCGGTAACACTATCACTGCCCTACAGAGAACAGGACATTCCTTCCCTTACCGTGTCCTACTAAAACTTTTGTGTCAAAACAGCTTGTCCAGTTCTTGGTTTTGACACGATGCACAAGTTCTTCAAATCTGAGTGATAGACAACACACAACACTCGAAATTGGCTCTCTCCTCCAGTAACTAATTCCCTTGGAATAGTAAGAGCCTTTTTAGGAAGCTCCTGAGTCTTTCATGCAAACTGGTAGGCCCTCTCCAGTTAAAGTCCAAATATTCCCAGTTGGGTCTCAATACATTTAATGACACTCTATTCATTGGCTCAAGATGAGTCATCCCACCCCCTCCCTACTTCCCATCCCCTAAGCACACAGGATGAGGCACTGCTATAGAGTCCCCTTAACCTCATGTGAACCCTATTGGTATGCATGGAAAAAAGGGGGTTTTATTAATGGACATCAAAATTGATGTTATTGTTCTCCTTTACAGCTGAGGAAAGTGAGATTAAGTACCACAGATGGAAAGAAGTGGGTCTGGGGTGTTCAAACAGGGGACTGATATTAATTGATATTAAAGTCTTCGGTCCCTCCAACTCAAAATATACTTCTCAAATGAAAATGAATTCACTTTGCTTTGCCAAGTACTAAAATGTGTCTTAAGGCTGTTACCTGGCCAATTACTATTATTGAAAATAACACACTAGTTTCCATTATTACACTATTTATTTTTTAATTTATTTTTTTCTTTTAGTAACGTATACTTGGTGTACAATATTATATAAGTTACAGGTGTGCAATATAGTGATTCACAATTTTTAAAGGTTATACTCCATTTATAGTTATAAAATATTGGCTATATTTCCTGTGTTGTACAATATATCCTTGTAGCTTATTTTATACCTAATAGTTTGTATCTCTTAAGCCCCTAGCCCTATGTTGCCCCTCCCCTCTTCCCTCTCCCCACTGGAAACCACTACTTTGTTCTCTATATCTGTGAGTCTGCTTCTTTTTTGTTATATTCACTAGTTTATTGTATTTTTAGATGCCACATATAAGTGATATAAGTGATACAGTATTTGTCTTTCTCTATCTGACCTATTTCACTTAGCATAATGCCCTCCAATCCATCCATGTTGCTGCAAGTGACAAAATTCTATCTTTTTTATGGCTGAGTAGTATTCCATTGTATTTATGTATACCACAGCTTTTTTATCCATTTATCTGTTGATGGATACTTAGGTTTTATTTATTTTTGTAAATGTTCTAATATGTATTATAAGTGATGATCTCTATTTGATATTGACTGAGGCAGCATAATACATTCAACAGATCTTTCTGCCAGATACTTTGATGGACTCTGGTGATAAAGTAGTGAAGCAAAGTTTATTTGAAATGAATACTGGATTGAGTTTGGGTTGGGGTCCTCAATCCCCTCTTCCACCAGGGCGACTTTCATTCCTCATGAGAGTCTTAACATAGAAACTAGTTCCACTGATTAAAAAAGAAAAAGCTGTGAAAATCACTGGGTCCCCAAAGTCCCTTCAGAATCCTAGATATGTGTATTATCATGGAGAAATATGGGGTTTTTTTTTCTTTTTTCCTTGGAAGAGTTACTTACAAGCTATATGTGGACATAATGTTTGAGACAACTCAACACTAATATGAAGTAAAGTAAATTACTTTGCTTGAATGAATGAAAACAACATATTTACTTTTAACAAAATATAGCATTTTTCCTCAAGGATACAGAACATTAAAATTCCTTGCCTTCTCAAAAAAAAAAAACCCTCATATTTTATTGTTTCTGAAATCTTAAATTTGCCTGTCCTATCAGCATTTTTAAAGAACAGTCTAAATGCATTTTAATTGACTTCTCTCCTTTCAAAATGTCTGACAATCTTTTAAGCAATAAAGGAAGGAAATACCAAACTGGCAAGATGTGGGATGTGAAAATGGTTCTATGGGCATGAGAAAACTGCTCCTATTATGTTAGCAAGTTTCGAGTCCTTTACAAAAAGAAGAACTGGCCTTTTAATACCAGCTTTGCTTAGTCATGTAATTTTTCTTAAAGTTATTTTGCAGTTATGTATTGGCTTTTTCGCTGGCATCAACGTGGGAATCAAAGTCACATGAATTGAAGCTTGTGCTAATTTTTTTGTTGTTTGCCTCTTTGACACCTATCTAGGGTATACAAGTGTTATGAAACTCATAGCAAAGACCTCCAGTCATTACAGGGGGAAAAAAATCATACCCCTTATTTTTCTGACTTAAAGTACTTTGTTTCTTTCTTTAGATTATGTAAGACCACTATTTCACATTATTATGGTGCTTGGTACAAGGTAGTGAACTTCTTTGGTAATAAACATGCAGGTACTCATTGTTGGCCCTTGGCAACATTGTGAGGTAGTGTTGTTATCCCTGAATCCTTCATTGCAGGTGGTCTCTTCAGCCTGGCAGCCAGGGCCTTCCTAGAGCACAAGACCTCTGCACACAGACTCATATCTGCATTTTCTGGCCAAGTCCCTCAAGCTCCAGATCTTTCTGAGTTCTTTCCCTTCCTTATCCCTCAGTGACTTCCAGCTACCATAAGACATTCACACTGAAGCATTAGAAAAAAAAGAACAGTGTTGTTCCCAAGTAAAAACTTTCATTGTTGTTCTAGGATTTTCTGAAGTTACAAATATATGGGAATTCAGGTAGCTAGAGGGGGAAATATTTCCCCCACCCTCAGATTTCTTCAGGGGCTTTTCAAATTCTACCCCCAGAGAGGGTCATCTTTGCTAAATGGATGTAAGCCTCCTGCCTTTGTCACTCAATGAAACTTGCTTACTCATAGCTCACAAAGTCCCCCTGAAGATGATTAGTAAGCATTATTCCAAAGTTTCAGCAAAAACATTGAGGGAGGCTGCCTAACACTACTGGATTTAAATTAGCAGTAAGAAAAGAAGTCACATTGCCTCATGTGCTAGCCAATGTTTCTGCTAAATTAGTTTTTTTTCAATTAAAAAATGCTCACACAAACAAGGAAAAAAGAGGAATCCACACAAAAATATAGACTATGAGAGCTGGAAGGGACCTTCAGGATCAGCTAGGCCAATGTACCCATTTTACAGGGAAACTACTAGGCTATTAAGCCAAGTTTCCCAAGATCCCATTGCTAGTGATAGATCTATTTCTCACTTTCAGCCTCTCATAGCACTGTGGTCCTCTCCCTTCTTCATAGCCTAAGACTGGTTACACTTCTGCATTTGCCTATGCCATTGTTTGATTAAGGCCTGTCTCCCTGACTAGACTATGACCTTCATGATTACAGGAACTCTGCCTGGTTTTGCTTGCCACTTGCCAGGACAATCAGGCATGCAGTTAGTGCTCAAGAAATATTTGTTGAATGAGTATCAGTAAAAACACAGACTTAACTGTCGTTAAAGGTAGAATCAACAGTATATTTTAGTCTTTTGCATAATTATCAAATCGTTGTTTATACATTATGTGGACATGCTACTTAAATTAATCAAGGAAATGTTAGATTCTACTATAGTAAAATATAATATCCATGGCTTAATCAAGGAAATGTTAGATTCTACTATAGTAAAATATAATATCCATGGCTTAAGACAAAAGGTGTACTTCTTATTTATTTAAATTCAGTTTTCCACCTATGTGTTTCTTCCCTGTGAGTCTCCTTTACTATTCACACAGAACACTTAGGACACTTCTGGTCACCAAGAGACTTTTTTCCCACACCAGTTTAAATAGGCAGCCTATCTCCACCTTGTAGCTACTCCATCTGGAACATGCAGCCTTCAGGGTCACTGTGGCAGGGGAAGAGCACCAGCTTGTAAGGTCCTCAGCCCAGAAGTGGCACATGGCACTTTCACCTACAGTCCTGTGGCCAGAACTGATCACGTGGCCCCTTCCCAATGGCAAAAGAAGTCAAGAAGTTTTTAGGGAGAACTAGCTGTCTCTGCTTGCCATTGTATGGGTTAATTATAATAATAACAATCACTAGTTTTTTTGAGCACTTATTTTGTGCCAAGCCAAGAGCTAAATGCTTTATTACATTTACTGCTTCCTTGAATCCTCATTACAGATGAACAAACTGCAGACACTCTCATTATGATCAGTTTCCAAATGAGGAAAACTAAGGTGTCAATTTGTTCAAGGTCACAATTGCTAAGTGGAATCAGGGATTTGAACCAATGTGTCAGGTACTGAAGCCTGTGCTCTCTCAGGTACTGAAGCCTGTGCTCTCAGCCACTCTGACTAAATCCCACCTATGGGATTCATCAGAGTAAGATTTTGAAGAACAGACTGGTTTTTAATAATACAAATGGAGGATAAGAAAGAATTATAAAAATCCATGTATATGATTATGTGTCCTCAATTTACCTACTCAGTTCAAGAAGCATGTATTGTTAACATTGCCAGTAGTGGAGAAAACTGAGGTCATTAACATCCTGATAGGACACACTGAGAAGACAATATGTGTAGCATTTCTGCCCAAAGTGCATGATCTGAATCTAATTGTGAGGAAACCAAATTAAGGGACAGTCTATGAAACAATTGGCCTTCAAAATGTCAATGCCATGAAGGACAAAGGAAAGCTGAGGAATTTCTGCAGATTTAAAAGCTATGAAAGGGGACTTCCCTGGTGGCACAGTGGTTAAGAATCCGCCTGCCAATGCAGGGAACACGGGTTCGAGCCCTGCTCCAGGAAGACCCCACATGCCATGGAACAACTAAGCCTGTGCGCCACAACTACTGAGCCTGTGCTCTAGAGTCCGCAAGCCACAACTTCTGAGCCTGCGTGCCACAACTTCTGAGCCTGCGTACCACAACTACGTGCCTAGAGCCCGTGCTCCGCAACGAGAGAAGCCACCGCAATGAGAAACGTGTGCACTGCAACGAAGAGTAGCCCACGCTCGCCACAGCTAGAGAAAGCCCGCACACAGCAACGAAGACCCAATGCAGCCAAATAAATAAATAAAATAAATTTAAATAAATAAATAAATAAAAGCTATGAAAACTAAAGAGAAATCTCACTAAAATGGAGTCAGGCGACCAGAAGGGGGACGTCTCTTGCATGTACCACTCAACATCAATACAGATTCCAACAGGAAGAGACGCAACTTACATCTCTGTCAGGAAGTGACTACTACCACCAGCAGAAGGAAGAAAGATTTTGTTGGCTGGCAAGAGCTCAGCCAATGAGAGACTATCATAACTCAGCCAATGAAAAGCCACTATACTTCTAACTCCCAGTTTCTTCCAGTGAACATTTTGTTTATAAAAGCCCCTCCCAACTTCCCCTTCTCCTCTACAAAATAGTTTCCCCTTCTTTGCTTTACCGAACTTACATGTGGGTTCACCACAGATGCATGTCCAGAATTGCAATTCTTTGTTGCTCCTGAATAAACTCATTTTGCTGGTAAAATAACTGGCCGTTTTATTGTTTTAAGTTAACAGGGGACTAAAGAGAACAGCTACAAAGTGCAATGTGTGATCTTGAATTGGATCCTGGAAGAGGAGGCCAAAATTGCTATAAAGGATATTCTGGGGGCAGTTGATGAAATTCAAATATAAACAATATGTTAGGTGAGTATTATAACTATAATACATTTCCCAAACCTTATAATTACACCATGGTTATTAAAAAGCTCAGTTTTCCATCTGTGTGTTTCTCTCCCTAAAAAAACTCAGTTTTCCATCTGTGTGTTTCTTCCCTGTGAGTCTCCTTTACTACTCACACAAAACACTTCACTTCTGATGCTTCTGGTCACTAAGAGATTTTTTTCCCCACACCAAGCAATTCTCTGTGACACCAGCCGGGTGTCCTGTAATTTAACTCAATTCTGAAACTGTTTATCTGGAGATAACATCAGATTCCACAGGTTAAGGGCTCAGTTCCACAAGACTGCCCCCCATGCCCTGACCTGACATATTCACTTCGGACACCAGTTGCAATCCCAGCTTATCACCTGTGCTTCTGACCAACTGGCTGTAGATGGGAGGTTCCAATGACCCCCTCTTTGGGTTCAATTAATTTGCAAGAGTGGCTCATAGAACTCAGGGAAACACTTACTTGTGTTTATTAGTTTATTAAAGGATATGATAATGGATACAGATGAACAGCCAAATGAAGAACATAGAACAAGGTCCGGGAGGATCCTGAGTGCGGGAGCTACTGGCCCCATGGAGTTGGAGTGTGTCACCCTCCCAGTGTGGATGAGTTCACCTACGTGGAAGCTCTCCAAATCCCACACTATTGGGATTTTTTTTTAACTTTTTAAAAAACTATTTATTATTTATTTATTTATTTATTTATGTCTGTGTTGGGTCTTAGCTGCAACACACGGGGTCTTTCATTGTGGTGTGCAGGCTTCTCTCTAGCTGTGGCATGGCTCAGTAGTTGCAGCACATGGACTTAGTTGCCCTGCGGCATGTGGGATCTTAGGTCCCCCAGGGATCGAACCTGCATACCCTGCCTTGGAAGGCGGATTCTTAACCACTGGACCACCAGGGAAGTCCCGCTATTGGGATTTTATGGAGGCTTCCTCCCGTAGGCATGATCAATTATTAACTTCGTTTCTAATCCCTCTCCTCTTTCTGCAGGATGGAGAGTGCGGCTGAAAATTCCAAGCTTCTAATCGTGGCTTGGTCTTTCTCGTGAACAGCCTGCCTCTAGGAGCCATGCAGGAGCCCACCCAGAGGCACCTCAATAGAACAAAAGATATGCCTAGTGCTCTCTCATATCACTTAGGAATTTACAAAGGTTTCAGTAGCTCTGTATCAGGAACTGGGGGCAGAGACCAATATAAGTTTTCTGTTATTTCACAGCTATATCAGAGAATGTCCTTGTTTAAAGGACATAGATACTGAACTATTTAGACATAAGGGAGCATGATGTTTGTTGATTCATTAAAATTTTATGTATAGATAAAAATAGAAAGTGAGATAAGCAAATGTAGCAAATCATTAACAATTGCTGAAGCTGTACTATTCTTGAAGCTCTTTAAAGTTTAAAATTATTTTAAAATACAGGTGGTTGTACAGGTGGTTGGCAGGGGACATGAATTTTTATGACTGTTTGTCCTATGGCAACATAAAAATTGAGGAGAAATGGAAATCCCATTTGAAAGTAAGGGCATTCTGGCAACAGAAATCCAAGGATCTGGTGGATGGTTGAGAATTCCATTCAAATCCATTCTCCCTCAAAGCATTAGTGCTCTAAGTCAATCTTTCAACAAAGACCACAGATGCTGGTGGTTTCTCATTCTCCCCTAAAGCATGGGGGACATATAAACTGCCTGATAAAAACTTTAAGAACAAGCAAACAATCAACAGCATTTCCAAAGCTCCTTTACACCAAGATCACGAGTTTCTAAATCACCAAGAACACTTCCATAGAAGACCTTTGACTGGGAGAATGAAATTGTGTTTAAAAGGGACACAAATAGGTTATAAATCAGAATATTGCAAAAGCAGAGATTAGTTGTGAGAAAACAAAATCACTTATATACTAGGAGAAATACTCATTGAAGCATCAATATATGTTCCATCCCCCATGGACTTATTTTATCCAACTAGCCATCACCAATTTTGAAAGAGAATGAAAAACTAACTTTCAAATTTCTCTTCTTCAGCAGGCATGTATATGACTAATACAAGAAATAAGGATTAAATGATTTAATATAGGCAATGTGTTCAGAACAATGCCAGGTGCATAGTACATTCTCAACTAATGATAATTATTTTTTAAAAGAGATAAAAATATTAGCTAAGCAGTGTTGAGATTCAGTCCCATTTAAACCATAGTTGCCTGGGAACAAGTAAGAACCCATTGCAAACTGTCCTAAGGATCTAGAACTTCATCCAATGCAGGAGGAATTTTGCCCTAGAGAGTCATGGATTTGGGAGTCGAGAAATGCTGGGATCAAACTAAAAGACATTTTTAATGCTTTGGTTCTCAGGTCTGACCCTTCCCATTTTCTTGGGGGATCCAAGATCCTCAGCAGCTGGCTATTTGTTTGCCCAGGATAGGACAATGGTGTAAAAGGTCAACCCTAGCAGGACAATGTCTGGGTTTGGTCCCAACGCTTCCCGGAAGCATGACCTTGAAAATTTCTGTGCCTTGATTTCCTTCACTGCATAATGGAGCTAATGATAGTATTCAAATGGGGCTTAGGTTATTGGGAGAATTAAATGAGCAAACGTGGAAAATTCCTAGAACAGTGTGCATCTAACGCATTACAGGTAATCAACAGATGTTAGCAAGCATTGTTATAGTTTACTTCTGCAGCAACGACTAACTCTTCCAGTTTGCCCAGGGTTGCTTTGACTCTTCAGTTTCAAAACTGAAAGTCCCACATCCTGGGAGAGGCTTCAGTCCCAGGCAAACAGGGACAGCTGGTCACCCTATGTACACCAGACTAGCTTTGCCAATCCACTTTGGAAGGGCTACTACAAAAATTGTGTTAGCAGATGTTGGCAGAGTCCGTTGGTTCAAGATGATTCTGAAGAGTGTGTTTTAAGGCTGCCTTTCCAATATTCCTCCTCTTTGTGGCTTTTCCTGATTCACTCAGGGCCCTCACCCCACATCCATGCTTAAAACTAAGCTCCCCGAACTTTTTTCCCATGTCATTTCTCATGCATAACTAGTTGGACTCTTTCCTCATTCATCTCCTCTTGAGACTATCAAGGTCCAAAGGGCAGAAGTCTTGTCCTGTTTCTACACATGCAATCAACACTGGTGGGTTGAATGTAATTTTGCTTTCCCGGATTTGAATGGGAGGGTCTGGATTAATTTGCCTCTGCATAGTATTTCCATAAAGGTGAGGCTTTTTCCAGGTAGATAGTGCTATGTGACCTTGGCCAAGTTACTTAACCCCTCTGGGCCATATAATAAATAATGTCAGTGATGTTGTCATTGTTATTGTTACTCATATTAGGCATAGGAAAAACTGACTTTGGAAAATGGCAGAGCGAGGATTTCAACCCAAGTAGTCTGTCCCCAATCTTAAGAGCCTGGGCTCTGGACTTCCCTGGTGGCGCAGTGGATGAGAATCTGCCTGCCAATGCAGGGGACACGGATTCAAGCGCTGGTCTGCAAAGATCCCACATGCCATGGAGAAACTAAGCCCATGTGCCACAACTACTGAGCCTGTGCTCTAGAGCCCACGAGCCACAGCTACTGAGCCTGCGTGCCACAACTACTGAAGCCCGCGCACCTAGAGCCCGTGCTCTGCAACAAGAGAAGCCACCGCAATGAGAAGCACGCGCACCTCAACGAAGAGTAACTCCCACTCACCGCAACTAGAGAAAGCCCGCGCAGAGCAGCAAAGACCCAATGCAGCCAAAAATAAGTAAAATTTTTTTAAAAAAAGAGTCTGAGCTCTTAACGATTTTTCTTGATTTCTTAAGTTGAGAAAAAAGAAAGAGCAAGAATAGATGAGAAGACATACAGGAGGAAATATAGTATGTTAATGGGTTTGAGTGCAGATACACAGAAGCAAGGTCAATAATTCACAGATTCAATTTTAGCTTTATCTTTTTTTAAGCATAAGAAAAATAGGGGAGGTGTAATTTCTTTAATAGTTTTCTGTTTAAAGGAAGCAAAAGTTCAGTCCAGAGACCTGCCTTTCTCTCTTACCCACTACCAGATGTTCATAAAGACATATTAAGTAAGATTTGATTTTCTACCAAAGCCAAACTGGGAATTGCAAAGACAGGATGAAAGAAAAAAAATTCTTTGAGACTGTTCTTTCTATCATAATTTTTTAATATCTTGTGTATATACTTATTTTCACACTGAGTTATATATGTCCTTAACATATTTAATCATTTGTTTTTCTTTTGTGCTTTTATAATTAATTTTGGGGGGCTTTTATAATTAATTTGAACAATACATGTCTCCAGGTTTCTGGTAAACAAATATAGCAATATAGCTGAATTTTTTCTGAAAGCGATATAGTATTCATTGATAAAGTTCCTAAGAAAATGGAAGGATAGGGAGTTCCCTAGTGGTCTAGTGGTTAGGATATGACACTTTCACTGCCATGGCCTGGGTTCAATCCCTGGTCAGGGAACTGAGATCCCACAAGCTGTGCGGTGTGGCCAAAAAAACAAAAACGAAAAAAAATAGAGGGATAAATATGGTTTCAACATATTAGCTCAAAACAAAACAAACAAAACAGCAACCACAACAAAACGTCCTAATTGTACCCTCTTCACACTTCTGACATGTATGACGCTGGTTTGTTTGCCAACATTAACTTCTTTTTCACAAATGTACTTAGTTTAGAAAAACCCTCCTATTGATGTCACCTCAGTAAGTTGTGTTTTTCAAAGAATTTGCCCATTTCATATAAATTTTAAATTATGGACATAAAGTTGTTCATTATATCTTCTGATTATTATTGGTTCAAATGTATAGAGTTATGTAACCATCACCACAATCACAATATAGAACATTTCCCTAACCCCCCTCCCCTCAAATTTTCCTCATGCTCCTTTGCAGCCAGTCCCTTCTCCCAGTCTCCCCAACCCTAGACAGTTGTTGATCTGGACTCTGACACTATTGTTTTGCTTGTTCTGGAATTTCATATAAATTGAATCTTAAAATTTGTAGTCTTTTGTGTCTGGATTCTTTCACTTAGCATAAAGCTTTTGAGATTTATCCATGTTGAACGTGTGTATATCAATAATTTGTTCCTTTTTCTCCTGAGTAAAATTCCATTGGATGGCTCTACAGCAATTTGTTTTTTCATTTATGAGTGACAGAAATTTGGGTTGTTTCCGATTTGGGGCTATTATGAATAAAGCTGCAATGATCATTTTCATACAAGTGTTTGTGTGAACATGTTTTCATTTCTCTCAGGCAAATATTTAGGAGTGGAATGGTTGGGTCATAACAGGAGGTGCATGTTCAACTTTATAAGAAACTAACAAATTACTTTCCAAATAGCTATACCGTTTTACCAGCAATGTATGAGTTCCGATTGCTGCATATCCTTGCTAACATTTGGTAATTTTCAATCTTTTTAATTATAGCCATTCTAGTATACGTGTAGATGTAGCTCATTGTGGTTTTGAATTTCTCCAACGACAATGATGCTGATGAGCATCATTTCATGTTTATCATTCATATATTTTCTTTAGTGAAACGTGTGTTCAAAAATTTTGTCCCCTTTTTAAACTTGGATTTTAGTCTTTATATTGAGTTTTAGAATTTTTTAATGTTCTAGATATAAGACTTTTATCAGAAATAACTTTTGCATATGTATTCTCCCAGTTTGTGGCTTGGCTTTTAATTTTATTCATGGGACTGTTTGAAGAGCCAAGGTTTAAATTTTGATGAAGTTCAATTTATCAATTCTTATTATTTTAGGTTTTGTGTGTTTTGTGCCCTATTTTAGAAATTTTTGGACTTCCCTGGTGGTTCAGTGGTTAAGACTCCGTGCTTCCACTGCAGGGTTGTGGGTTTGATCCCTGGTTAGGGAAGATACTGCATGCCACACGACGCAGCCAAAAAAAAAAATTTTTTTTTTGTTTTGCCTAACACAGGGGCATTAGATTTTTCTCTTCTGCTTTCTTATTGAAGTTTTATAGTTTTACCTCTTCAAATCTTTGAATCAACTAATCAACTAATTTCTGTATATGTTATGAGGCAAAGATCAGGGTTCACTTTTTTCCCATGTGGATATCAAATTATTCCACCTTCATTTTTAAATAAATAATCAACCATACACGTGTAAGTCTGTTTTTGGACTCTCTATTCTGTTCCATTGATCTGTGCCTATTCTTATGCCAATATCACACTATGATGTTGATTACTGTAGTTTTATGATGCCTCTAACAGAAGTTCTTCTTTTGAAAAATTGTTTTCTTTTAGATTTTTTGGACTTCTATATAAATTTTATAATCAGCTTGTCAATTTCTACAAGTCATGTGCTGAAATTTTGATTAGCATTGTCTAGACTCTATAATTAAATTTGAGAGATTTGATACCTTAACAATATTGTCTTCTAATCGATGAACCTTGTATAACTCTCCACTTATTTAGGTCCTCTTTCACTTCTCTCAAGAATGTCTTCAGTATTCAGGTCTTACACATATTTACCCTTAAGTATTTTATGTTTTTAAAATGCTATTATAAATGATATTTTTTTATTATAAATCTATTTATTTATTTATTTTGGCTGCTTTGGGTCTTTGTTGCCACGCACGAGCTTTCTCTAGTTGAGGCGAGCGGGGACTACTCTTTGTTGTGGTGTGCGGGCTTCTCATTGCAGTAGCTTCTCTTGTTGTGGAGCAAGGCTCTAGAGCACAGGCTCAGTAGTTGTGGTGAACAGGCTTAGTTGCTCCATGGCATGTGGGATCTTCATGGACCAGGGCTTGAACCTGTGTCCCCTGCACTGGAAGGCGGATTCTTAACCGCTGCGCCACCAGGGAAGTCCCTATAAATAAATGATATTTAAAAAATTTTAATGTCCAATAGTTTCTTGTCAATATATAGAAATACAACTGATTTTTGTATATTAATCTCATATTCTGCAGCCTTGCTAAATTCATTCCCTAGTACCAGCAGTTTTTTAGTGGATTTCTTAGAATTGTATAAATAGCTGATCATATCATCTTCATTTTTTTTTGGCCAAGGTGCACGGCTTGTGGGATCTTAGTTCCCTGACCAGGGATTGAACCCAGGCCCTAGGCAGTAAAAGCTAACCTAGTAGTCCTAACCACTGGACTGCCAGGGAATTCCCTGATCATATCATCTTCAAATAAAGACAATTTTACTTCTTCCTTTTCAGTCTATACATTTTTTTATTCCTCTTTCTTGCCTTATTACAATTGTTAGGACCTCTAGTACAATATTAAATAGAGCTATATATTGAAATGGGTAAATTTTATTGACCGTAAATTATATCTGTTAAAGTAGCTAAACAAAAAGACTATTTTATGCTGAGGTGGCTCTAATGCCTTGGTAGCCTCCATAAGCAAACCAAAACTTAAGCCAGAATCAGTTGGAAATGCTCTCATATCCAAGAAGACAAGATTTAAGAACAACCAATCACAAACAGGCAACTAGCCTTTCCCAAAACAAGCAAATGCTTAAGCTATAGCCAATCAAATAACTTCCTTGCTTTGCTTCCTTGTCTGCTCCACAAGAACCTTTCTCTTAGCTCCTGTTGATAGAGTGCTCCTAACAATTTTCTAACCACTTTCATGTTGGAAATTGATGTTTGCTCAAATAAACTCTTGTAAATTTTAATGTGCCTCAGTTTATCTTTTAGTGTACCTCAATAACACTGATTTTTTTAAAAAACTGAACTGAATATAACACAGAAGTGAACAGTTAAAGAGACCTTTTATGGTAGGATGGACATTGAATCATAGATGCAAAAGAATTACAGATCTTGATCTGAAAAAAAATAATAAAAGAAATGGAAACTGATGACTGAAATTAAGAAAGAAGTTATTGGGATGTGTGAAAATGATTGAAAAAAGTGAAAGAAAAATATTGAAGATTCTCAAAAGTATTATAATGGTGGAACAGGAAGACTAATATTAAGAATGGCAAGGTAGGGCTTCCCTGGTGGCACAGTGGTCGAGAGTCCGCCTGCCGATGCAGGGGACACGGGTTCGTGCCCCGGTCCGGGAAGATCCCACGTGCCGCGAGGCGGCTGGGCCCGTGAGCCATGGCCACTGGGCCTGCGCGTCCAGAACCTGTGCTCTGCAACGGGAGAGGCCACAGCAGTGAGAGGCCTGCGTACCGCAAAAAAAAAAAAAAAAACAGGAAAAAAAATGTCAAGGTAATATTTAACTTGTGATAAACTTTATGAAATGTTTGAAGATGCTGTCTATAACAGGGATAGAACAATAAATGAGAAATTATTAAGAATGGTTAAAAAACTTTTTATCAGTATAGGGAAATTTTTATCTTTTTAGAAAATTGTCAGTATCGTGTGTGTGTGTGTGTGTGTGTGTGTGTTTTCACAGTTTAATTTCTGAGTGTATACCTCCCCAATATTCAGCTTAATGTAGAGATTAAATTCTGACTTTTGGTTTCTAAACCACGTTGGCACACAATTTTCTTTTTTCTTTCTGGTAATATATTTCTAGTCTACAGCATGTAGGAGCAAAAATAAATAAAGCTGGCTACCTTGAACTATGAACTAAGAACAATAGCAATCCTAGTTGCTATGT
Organism: Mesoplodon bidens; assembly: GCF_964165515.1. Taxonomy (NCBI): domain Eukaryota; kingdom Metazoa; phylum Chordata; class Mammalia; order Artiodactyla; family Ziphiidae; genus Mesoplodon; species Mesoplodon bidens. The sequence continues at coordinate 77,756,538 of NC_138167.1, read as the reverse complement.
TAAAAGTCCAACTTCTAAACACTTAGAATACCTTTTTGTTTTTTATGTTTAATAAACAGGGTTTTGCTGTAAAGAGGTAGAAATGAAAGGGCAACTAATCCCTTTCTTACTCTATTAATTTTTCCTTTCACAACTCTAAAGACACCTGATAATCATTTGCTTTTTATAAGTCATTCAGTTGTTTATAAGATAAAATTGCTCGGCAAGTATATTATTTTATCATTTTCTTCTAATTATAAAAAAATTTGAAGCAGCATTTATATCATCATATTTCCTTCTATGTGACATCATACCAAGGGAAGAGGGAGAAAACCAACACTTGTTCAATACTCCATCTCTGGGACGTGTGTTCTCAGTTGATCCAGAACAGCCAAGGAGACAGGTAGTTGATAAACTTTACAGATGAGAAAACAAACCAATAGGTAAACCATTATTCAAATTCCAGTAGCTACTACATGGTAAAAGATTTCCAAAGTTTATGCTCTTGCCCTACCCTCTGCTGATTCTTTCATAATGCTTTTGAAGTTTAACTTTTCTAACTCATATTAAGTTCTATGACTCTTCGACTTTTTCTGCTAGATTTTCACTTTTGTCAACTGTTTAAAAGAGCTAAACTCTTCTGGAATATGAACAATATACTTGGGACAAGAGTAGTTCTGTTAAAAATAAAACTTTTAATGGCAACTAACAGCCAGTTTTTAAAGGCAGACTTAAGGTTTTTTTTTGTTTTTCTTCTGTTTTGTCAGCATCTAAGAGGGTTTCTTTATTCTATTGAGACTAGGTGTTAATGAAATAGTCTTAGCTGTTTTCACAGTAACTTTTATTCCTAACTGTGAAAATTTTCTTCTGGACAAGGGAAGAAAGTATATATTAAAAAATGTTATATGATAAAAATGCCAGCCTATAATTTTTAAAAGGTTTTATACTTTTTAAACTAGGTAATACAAATTGTAAAAAAGAAATTCAGAATACTAAAAGTATATAGTGAAAAGTAAGTCTCCCATCTTTGGTACCCAAACACTAGTTTTCCCCAGAGATGCTCATTTTTAGCAATTTCCTATGTATCCTTCCAGGATATTCCATGCATATGTAAGTACATATAATATTTAATATATCCTTTAAAATATAAATTGAATTATCGTATATACACTAGCATCTTGCATTTCTTATTTTATAATGTAGCTTAGAGTTCCATATAGATATTTTAAAAATGAGTCATTGTAATGGGTACATAACATTCCATTAAAGAATATACCACAGAAGGGAATTCCCTGGCGATCCAGTGGTTAGGACTCGGCATTTTCACTACCGTGGGCCCGGGGTTAGATCCTTGGTTGGGGAACTAAGATTCCCACAAGCCGCTCGGTGTGGCCAAAAAAAAAAAGGATATGCCATAGAAACTATACATTGTTTTGCAAAGCCTAAAATATTTACTACCTGGCCTTTTACAGAGAAAGTTTGTTGAGTTCTGTTTTTGTTACTAATTTTTAACTCAATAGTGAATGATTAGAGAACATGGTCTCAGGGTTAAAAATTTATAACAAAAAACATATTAAAAGGACTTCCCTGGTGGCACAGTGTTTAACAATCCACCTGTCAATGCAGGGGGCATGGGTTTGACCCCCGGTCTGGGAAGATCTCACATGCCGTGGAGCAACTAAGCCCACATGCTGCAACTACTGAGCCCATGTGCCACAACTACTGAAGCCCATGTGCCTAAAGTCCAGGCTCTGCAACAAGAAAAGCCACCACAATGAGAAGCCAGCAGACCACAACAAAGAGTAGCCCCGTTCGCTGCAACTAGAGAAAGGCCACGTGCAGCAATGAAGACCCAACACAGCCAAAAATAAATAAATAAATAAATTTATTATTTTTTTTAAATTAAAAGCCCTTGAGATATTGTATTTAGAAATTAAAAACATTAACTTCAGGGTAAAAAAGAAATAATAATGAAAAGTTAATAAATAATTGGAACAGAATGATAGTAAAATAGAAAATTCTTTTGTAATAGAAAAAATAGAAAATTCTATTGTAGAATAGAAAAAAAATGAAACAAAAAAAAGAAAAGAAAAAATAATACTTGTGGAATAGATTAAAAATGCTACTTTTAGGGCTTCCCTGGTGGCGCAGTGGTTGAGAGTCCGCCTGCCGATGCAGGGGACGGGTTCGTGCCCCGGTCTGGGAAGATCCCACATGCCGCGGAGTGGCTAGGCCCGTGAGCCATGGCCGCTGACCCTGCGCTCCGCAACGGGAGAGGCCGTAGCAGTGAGAGGCCCATGTACCGCAAAAAAAAAAAAAAAATGCTACTTTTAGCCTTATATGCTCACATTAGTTAAAAAAACAAACACAAACAAACAAACATTAAAGACATGTATCTCAAATAAGAGATTAGAAAAGGAACATGGGATAAATCCAAAGAGAATGAAAGGAAGGAGATAATAAAGATGAGGATGAATAGAAAAGAAGCATACAATAGAATCAACAAAGTCAAACTTTTTTCAAAAGGTCAACAAAATTATTTTGGTTTGTTGTATTTTATAGAATATAGAAGACATGAATGGATGTATTGAGTTCTTATTTTAGGTTATTGCATTTTTCAGTTCTAGAATTTCTATTTGGTTTTTCTTCACATCTGCCATGCCCCTAACCTCTGCTATTAACAAAAATAATAATTTCCAGTTTTCTGCTGAGATTTTCAATCTTGTGTTTTATCTCCTTAAACACTCTCAAACATAATTATTTTAAAGCCTGTGGCTGACAACCCCAATATCAGAAGCCCTGGGGTGTGGCTACCTCTATTTTCTGTTGTTACTACTTATTTCCCTTCAAATTGCCTAATCTCCTTAGGGGCTTATTGATTTTTTAATACCTGTGGGTGTGATATTTGAAACACTGTAGAAGTAACCTTGTAGAAGCCATTGTGTTATCTTCTATCTAAAAGTGCCACAGGGCATTTGCAACTTGGATTCCCTAAATCCAATTTCAGGAATTAAAATGATAGCTACAAACTGGGCTAAAATTACAAGCAGGGTAATTTCACTTCCAATTTTGACTTAATTGCAGTGTAGAGGCTTACGAGCTCTCAATCCAAAGCTAGAGGGAAAACTTATGCCTCCACCACCACAGCAAGCCACTCTGAATGTTTAATGGCATCAGAAGAGAGAGAAACAAGTGGGCAGCCTGAGTAGGCATATCAATTTTGTGCACACTCAAATCGATATGCCTGAAATAGTAATGTGACATTTAAGGCATTTAGAAGTGTTCTGAGTGCAAGAAAGGTGGAATAAAGATGACTTTCTTCAGTGTCCCCAAGCAACAAATATAATCCCAGTAGTTAACTGTGACTCTCCCTCCTTCAAGAAGCCCTTGGTCCTAACCTGTCTTTCAGCCCTTGACCTGCTGTCTGACTGGCTGCTGAACAGTTCACTTCCTCACCTCCTTCCAGTCTTTACACAAATGCTACCGTCGTAATATGGCATGGCTGATGAGCCTATTTAAAAGGGGAACCTCTCCCCTTCCTGCTTCTCCTTACTCTACTCAGCTTTCTTTTTTTCATAAACTACTTATTGTCTACTATGCTATGTAATTTACTTAGTCATCATGCCTATGTTTATTATGTCTCCCCCTGCAGAAATGCTACAAAGAGGAATCTTTGCTTTGTCCACTGATATATCCTGGCATCTAGAATAGCATCTATGTGAAGGAATAAATGAAGGCAGCTCTGAGACCGCCATGGATACAAGAGGGAGTGTCTCAGAGGTCTCACTTCTCACCTCTAGCCCACAGTTTATTAAACCTTTTTTCCCAACTACTTACAATCCTGTCCTCAAGAAGACCAGCAGCTTCTGGGAAGAACAACTGTCAGAAGTAAACACGATCTGAAACACACTAGGTAGTTACTAGCAAGTGTGCAAAGAAAAAGTGTCTAGGGAGTTCCCTGGTGGTCCAGTGGTTAGAACTCTGTGCTTTCACTGCTGGGGGCCCGGGTTCAATCTCTGGTTGAGGAACTGAGATCCTGCAAGCTGCGCAGCAAGGCCAAAAACAAAAAACGTGTCTACATTTGAGTAAAATTTCGACACAGATAATATTCAGTGATTGGAATACAGTAAAGGGCAGACATTTCAAACACACCTGAAGTCTTTTTCCTCATTAAGTTTCTTGTTAAAGAATCACTGAGGTGCATGATTTCTATTCATACTGAGTACTCTACATTTACAAAGGTACCTGGCTACCTGTGTTCATGTGACGTAGTTGGGGAACGGGAGGTAAATAAAAGATTTTGCTGAAAACCAGAAAAACAAACAAAACCAAAAACATGTCCCTTACCTCTGTATATCTGTGGTCTTATTTTAGATTTAGATATTGTAGGTTGTTGTTCTTGGATCCTGCCTGCCTGGCCCACCCTTAATCTGGCTCTGCGCTCACAATAAAGATGGTTTTAGAGATTTCTGCAGTATTCTAATACTCATGTGCTACCACGCCCTGCATCTATCACCACAATATCGATTCTTTTGCCCAGAAGCAGATTACCTCTCCTTCTGGATATGTCTTGTATTGTTCTAGAATAGGCTGTTCCTTCAGTAGCAGCCCTCCCGTCTGAATGACTCACTCTCCTTTTGGATATTCCACCTTGCCCTTCTCTTTCAGGAGACTTTGAGGTTGGTTTTATTCTTCTTGCTGTTTCACCTAATGGGAGCAAGATCTTCCCTTTTCCAAGTTCCTGGAGACTCTCACTTGGACCTCAGCTGATAGTGATACTCTCGAATTTATGAACATTCTGGCACAGTAGCATCTAGTACTGCAGATCTGACAACTGAATCTTAACTTCCTCTTTTCCACAGAAACCTTGGGAATTCACACCATGAATGCAAAAGAAAAATAACCGAGCTCTTTGGTTTCTCATTAAACAAAATAAGATGGCTTGCCAAATGTATTTAAAACCAGGTGGGTCTGCTTTTATATTTTTCCAAAGTAGCATGCCAAGAAACATGAATCTGGGGTTCATATGTGAGGTATTTTGTTATCTGATGGCAAAATTATTCCCATTTGAGTTTAGGGCTTCAAGTAAGAAAGAATGCTAGGAATTGATTGGAGGCTGAGGTGAGGGGGGCAGAACTGGTTTTCTAAATTTTATACATCTTTATTACTGCCATACTTCTTTATTTCTGTCATAAATTTATAGATTATATTTAAATAATGCAGGAGTTTTAATAAAATTAAAAATGTAATTTGGGGAAATTCTCTGGTGGTCCAGTGGTTAAGACTCCATGCTTCCAATGCAGGGGGCACAGATTCGATCCCTGGTCAGGGAACTAAGATCCCACAATCCACGCAGCACGGCCAAAAAACTTTAAAAATTAAAAAACATTTTTTAAATTAAAAAGATAAAAATGTAATTTTATAACACCGACTAATGAGTGTTTTCATTGCCCAAAGCAAAATTGTTTCCTTAGAATTTTCTTTTTTGGAATTTCATTTGCTTTGTTAGATAACCTTTCTGTAATCCCTTGTTCCCTTTGTCTATTGTTTACTATTTTAGTATGTTATTTGAAACACATAAAAGCATATGTATGCTTTTACTTTAACAAAATGAACACCTATAAAACCATCCCCTGGTCCAAAAACTAAAACATTTTAAATAAATGGTGTGTTACTCCCTAGATGATCTCCCTGCTTGCCTCGTCTCGGGAGTATTCACTGTCTTTAAGTTTGTGTTTATTATTTACTTGGTTTACACACACACCATATAAAGATAGATACATAGATACATAGATACATAGGTGATAAATAGAAACAAAGAAAAGAAAAGCTGATTAAAAATATATTGTTTAGTTGTTTATTTTTGAAACTTGTAAAAATCCTGTCATATTTAAAGTGCTTTTCTGGGTTTTATTTTTTCACTGAACTTTATGTGTTCAAGATTCTTCCATGTTATTGTATTTTCACTTTTGTATATTATTCCATTATGTGACCACACCTCAATTTATTCATTCTCTTGTCAGTGTGTATATATGTATATGTATATATCTATGTATTATTTATCTATCCTGTGTGTGTGTGTATATATATATATGTGTGTGTGTGTGTATATATATGTATATAGATTGAAAGAGAAAGAGAGAGAGATGAGTTGTTTGCAGAGCTTTTCCATTATTAACACGGCTGCTAACATCTTTCTACATATATCCTGGCATTCATATAAAAAAGTATCTCTTGTGTATACTCCTAATAACTAGTTATTTTCCTAAATGATTGTCCCAGTTTAGACTCCTACCAGTAATGTGAAGAATTCCCACTGATTCACATCTTCTTCATTTAGTTGGTATTGTCAGACCTCTTAATTTTTGTTAATCTCAACCACAGCATTAAAAACAGAACAAAACCTTCTGTCAAAGTTGATGGATTTGTGGGGCTGCCCTGGTGGTGCAGTGGTTAAGAATCTGCCCGCCAGTACAGGGTACACGGGTTCGAGCCCTGGTCTGGGAAGATCCCACATGCCACGGAGCAACTAAGCCCGTGAGCCACAACTACTGAAGCCCGCACGCCTAGAGCCCGTGCTCCGCAACAAGAGAAGCCACCACAGTGAGAAGCCCACGCACCACATCGAAGAGTAGCCCCCTCTTGCCGCAACTAGAGAAAGCCCGCGCGCAGCAACAAAGACCCAATGCAGCCAAAAATAACTTAAAAAAAAAAAAAAGTTGGGCTTCCCTGGTGGTGCAGTGGTTGAGAGTCTGCCTGCCGATGCAGGGGACATGAGTTCATGCCCCGGTCCGGAAAGATCCCACATGCCGCGGAGCGGCTAGGCCCGTGAGCCATGGCTGCTGAGCCTGCGCGTCCGGAGCCTGTGCTCCGCAACAGGAGAGGCCACAACAGTGAGAGGCCCACGTAACGCCAAAAAAAAAAAAAAAAAAGTTGATGGGTTTGTTTCCAAACTGAAAGTTTTGTAACATTTGGCCATGAGAAACTGATTGTCCATATGGCAGCTCCCAATTACCCCCATGTCACCAGGTGGGAAGCAGCTGTCGCAGACCCTGCTACTCTTACTGGCAGCATCTTATTCTGTATACAGCATAATGTATACTAGTTAATACTTCAGAGTGACTTCAGCTATATCCAATCTGGGCATTAGAGTCTCATGATATTTTGATAACATGCACTTTTTTTCTTCCTTTATTTTCAAATAGATTTTTAAAAAACCCCAACAACAGGGCTTCCCTGGTGGCGCAGTGGTTGAGAGTCCGCCTGCCGATGCAGGGGACACGGGTTCGTGCCCCTATCCCGGAAGATCCCACATGCCGCGCAGCGGCTGGGCCCGCGAGCCATGGCCGCGGAGCCTGTGTGTCCGGAGCCTGTGCTCCGCAACGGGAGAGGCCACAGCAGTGAGAGGCCCGCGTACAGCAAAAAAAAAAAAAAAAAAAAAAAAAAAAAAAAAAAAAAAAAAAAAAACCCCAACAACAAAAATTTGACATGGAAAAGCAGTTATGTAATGCTTTCTTTGTGTTTTTTAAAACATTTTTTCTTATTAAAAATAAACCTAGTTTTACATATTAAAACTATTTAAATTTGTTTTTGTCCTCCACTTGGCATATTAGCTTCCTAAGAAAATACAAACTTAAAAGTCAGTTGGTGGGGGCCTCCCTGGCGGTCCCGTGATTACGGGACTCCTCGCTTCCAGTGCAGGGGGCGCGGGTTCAATCCTCGTTTGGAGAACTAAAATCCCACATGCCACCCGGCGTGGCCAAAAATTTTTTTTAAAGTGTGAATTAGAAGTTAGTTGGAGGCTTCCCTGGTGGCGCAGTGGTTGAGAGTCCGCCTGCCGATGCAGGGGACACGGGTTTGTGCCCTGGTCCGGGAAGATCCCACATGCCACGGAGCAGCTGGGCCCGTGAGCCATGGCCGCTGAGCCTGCACGTCCAGAGCCTGTGCTCTGCAACGGGAGAGGCCACAGCAGTGAGAGGCCCACGTACCAAAAAAAAAAAAAAAAGTTGGTATCTACCAATGTTCCCTAGAGATGATATCTGAAAAGCTGAATTGAGAACAAGGAGATCCCAATTCTAAACCTAACACTCACTCACTACTCACTCACTGAGTGACCTCTGATCTCCCTGGGCATCAGTTTCCTCACCGGCAAAATGGGAATAACACCTGCCCTGCCAGCTCTATGGGCTGTTGTAATACAATGTACTCATTCACCCATCCAACCTCCACTGAAGCCCTATGTTTTGTTAGAGTGTTTTACCACCTGCTGTGGGAAAGCAAAAGACATGTAAGAATTGCTCCCTCCACCTGCCCCCCAAAGTTGGCAAAGTACTATAGCAGAGATAATGCTGGAAATGACAGAATCTTATGAAAGTATAAGGTTATATGATCATGGTGGTTATAATGAAGATTATAGGAAAGTTGTAAAAAACTGGAGCAAAACAGTACTGAGAACCCCTTGAAGAAAGTCTTTGAAAGGTTTCTCTCTTTTCTAACCATACCAAAGTCACTCTACAGATTTCTCTTTTAATGAGTATTTTCATTGCTAATTGTAGTTATCTGATAAAAGTTAAATACAGAGAAACTGTAAATATCATGATGATTAGTAACTGGAACCAGAAACATCTAGGCTGTTATAGGCACACAGCTGCAACTTGGGATCCCATTAATGTGTCAGTTTCCCAAACTATTCTGAGCTCAGAGAATCCCCTCCCCACCCCATCCCTATCAGTTCTCTACCCAGTTAACTTCTGTAGGAATGGGATGCCGCTTCTCCATAATGAAAGATATCTGCCCTGCTAACTGATTTTGTTAAAACATGGGGAATTGCCACTCACAAATCGCTAGGAGAAAAAAAAAATCCTAGCCAAAAGGGCCTGGAGATGAAGCAGAATCACTTGCAAGCCTGTCTTCTTAGTGAACTAGAAAGTGAAAATATGCATAATGACCGCAGAAAGAGGGAGGAGACATTCCTCTTCCCTTTCCCAGGCTGGTGAATGGTGTAGGTTCAGAAGCTTCTGAAGCTGGAAGGGCTGAAGTGGAGAGGCATACTTGCTCTTGGGGCTCCAGATAAAGATGTATAAAAATTTCACAATGGATTAGCTCACCTCTGCCTGCCTAGAATGCAGTCAGGTACACCAGTAGGTTGTCAGAACTTAGCTGTTCTAGGACTAGAGACAGCCCTTGCACAGGCTCTGTCATGGCTCTGAACACAGGACTAACAAACCAGCACTCCTTCAGCGCCTCCACAGAAACCAGTAGAGGAAATCTGCTGGCTCCCCGCCTCTCTGTGGAGCTGGGTGGCTTTTTTTTTTACCAGTCCTGTGTCAGAGGAGTTTCCTCCATTGGTGTGAGCACTGGTGGGAGCTATTACAGTAATTACAGTAAATACTAGAGCCTATGGAGAATTCATTTTCTTGCCTTTGCCTTTTTTTTTTTTTTTTTTGCTGTACGTGGGCCTCTCACTGTTGTGGCCCCTCCCATCGCGGAGCACAGGCTCCGGACGCGCAGGCTCAGCGGCCATGGCTCACGGACCCAGCCGCTCCGCGGCATGTGGGATCTCCCCGGACCAGAGTATGAACCCGTGTCTCCTGCATCGGCAGGCGGACTCTCAACCACTGCGCCACCAGGGAAGCCCAACCTTTGCCTTTTTTAAAAATTTTATTGAAAAAAATTTTATTGGAGTATAGTTGATTTACCATGCTGTTATGGAGAATTTTTACACAACCTGTTTGCTGGGAAGAGGCACCAGACATGGCAGGAAAGACCTGGGTTTGAGTCCTGGCTCTGCCACTTGCCAGGTGGCTGCAGGTCCCAGGTGTGGTAAATAGGAGCAGTTTTGTGATTAATAGCTACCATCCGGTGTGTTTACTACTCTTTTCCTATGCTATCTCAGTAAAACCTCTCAAGAGCCCTTTGACATAAGGCCATTAGCGAATTCTTGTTCTCATGCTTGTTCTCAGTCTTACTCCATAGATAAGGAAGCAAATTCTGGTTGAATGGTTAAAAGGCTTTGGCTGGAGTCGGGTAGAACTGGTTTGAAAGCCTTCATTTCTATCACTCACTGTGTGATCTTAAGTCATTTAACTTCCCTTGAGGCTTTGTTACTTCATCTGTAAGACGGGGATAATTATAAAGCAGGACCTAACATTTGTTCAACATTTATTAAATGCTTGGACTGTCCAAAGTACATGACGTGAATTCACTCAGATTTTCACAATAACTCTATGTGGTAAGTAAAATCATTATCTACACTTTATAGAGGAAACTGGGAGGTTAAATAACTTGTCCAAGTTTACACAGATAGGTGCTATGGAGCCACAGTTGGAACCCAGTGCATTATTGTGAGGGTTAAATAATCTATTATGCTGGCCTATGTAGAAGTAAATATGTGACAGGAGTAGCACAAAGGATGGGAGGGGATGTAAATGGAATTATACTGTGGTAAGTTTCTTACATTATGAAGTGGTATAACAGTTTCTTATACATGAAGTGGTATAATAGTGGTAGACTTGATAAATTAAGAATGCATATTGTAACCACTAAAGATAAATTACAGAAGTATGTCATACCATTATTTTACCATGACATTATAAAGAGCTAATGAAGGAAATATAATGAAATAATAAAATACTTATTTAATCCAAAAGAAAGCAGGGAAGGAAGAACAAAGGAACAAAAAATAAACAGAACAAATAGAAAACAAATAGCAAGATGGTAGATTTAATCCTAACTATATCAGTAATTACTAAATTGGACTAATCACTAAAAAGGCAGAGATCATCAAACTAGGTAAAAAAGCAGCACCCAACTATATGCTGCTTTAAAGAGACATACTTTAAATATAAAGACACAGATAAATTGAACATGTTGAAAGTGAAAAGGATAAGAAAGCCAGTGTGGTTAATATCAAAGTAGACTTCAAGGATTACCAGAAAGGATTACAAAAAATAAAGAAATTTTATAATGATAAAAGGCTCAATTCATCAGGAACACATAACAGTTCTAAATGAGTCTGCATTTAATAATAGAGCTTCAAAATACATGAAATCAAAAATTGACAGAATTAAAGGGAGAAACAGACAAATCCACAATTATAGTTTGACATTCCTCTTTGTAATCTCTGTAATCTTTGTAACTGATAGAAAATGCAGAGGAAAAAAATCAGTAAGGATATGGAAGATTTGAATAACATTATCAACCAACTTGATCTAATTGACATTTATCCAGCACTACATATAATAACTATAAAACACACATTCTTTTAAGTGCAAATGGAACAAGATAGGCCCTATGTTGGGCTACAAAACAAGTCTCAATAAATTTCAAAGAATAATCTAGTGCAAGTTATTATTAAAATGAGGGTGAGGATTAGCTATTTGTCTCATAACCTATAGTTCTATGAATTCTACTGAGACATAACAAGTTTTCTAGCACCTTCTTCCCAGTCTAGCAAAATTATTTGTTTATTAGGTTTTCAGAGGTCTTACTGAGATTAAGACCCACTTCTTAAGTCCCCTAAAGCATTGAATTATTTAAATAGAAACTGCAAAGAAAGATAAGAGCTTGAATTTAGTCTCCCTTTTCTTGGGTGCTGAAGTTCTCTATTCTCAGAAAAAGCAATTTTCCACCTGAAGCTTGGCACCATAGGATTTAGACTCCACCACATCTGTTGCTTACAATTTTCTAAAATAATATCAGTTGCCACTAAGGACAATGAACTTGTGCAAAAGAGAATCTGTTGATCAGGGACCCTCTCTGTAGAGCTCTTGTTACTCAGCTCATTTCTAGAGTGAACAGAAGCACTGATGACCACCCCTAAAAAGATGCTTTGTGTGTGTATTGGGTACAAATGTCTCAAGAAGCAGTCCTTAGATAAGAAGGCTTTGAAAATATTACAATATATTAGGAGTTCCTAAACTGGGTTCTATTGGCCTGACTGAGAGAGTTTGCCTGAAAATGTGCTGATGGCATTTTCCTGGAGAAAGAGCTCATCATAGCTTTCATCAGGTTCTCAAGGAATAGGAGCCTTACTCTCTAGGATGTTAAAAGGACAGTGTATCATTTCTTTTTTTTTTTTTTTTTTTTTTTGAGGTACGTGGGCCTCTCACTGCTGTGGCCTTTCCCGTTGCGGAGCATAGGCTCCGGACGCGCAGGCCCAGCGGCCATGGCTCATGGGCCCAACCGCTCTACGGCATGTGGGATCCTCTTGGACCGGGACACAAACCCGTGTCCCCTGCATCGGCAGGCAGACTCTCAACCACTGCGCCACCAGAGAAGCCCTCCATTTCTTTTTTAAGTTGCTGAAAGCATTTTCATACTTTATCTTTACAAAGGACTCAAAACTGCATTTCTATTTTTCATCTGTAATATAGAATTGTGCCCCCAAAACATCATGTGCTCATTGGTTTTGCTCAACTCTTTTTCAGGGTCCATTTATTTATATCTTGCAGAATAAAACTTTGGAGACACCTGTTGGGGAAAATGTTGGCTTAGAAAATTGACTTGTTTTTTCCATTCATTTCAAATACATAACAAGCCTGTACTACTATGAGAATCTGCTGGGTGCTATGAAGTCTGCCATCGGGACTAAGAACCCTAGTCCAATGGAACCTAATCTGCGGACATAGGGCTCCAACATGGCGGTTGAGAGTGTGTACGTGAAGTCATTTGAGCCTAAATCTGGACCCAGCCCAGCCCATTTCTCACTAGCAATTGGACCTTAGAAAAAAAAATCGTGAAATGTCTTTGATCCTCGGTTTAGATTCTTCATCCGTGAAATGGAGCTAAGCAGGTAACTACTATTATATGTGATTTTTAGATTCTTTTGAACAATTTTTATATTATTTTTTGGCTTGATGTGTGGATTGATCTGGACCCTTCCTCCTTCCTCTCTAACTTTGCCTCTTGGACCCCAGACTCATTTTGCTCCAGCCCCACTGGCTTTCTTGTTTGTGCCTTGAATAAACGAAACTCATTTCCACCTAAGGCTCTTGGCGTCTGTTGTTTCTTCTGACTAGAGGTGCTTCACTGCATTTCTGCTTTTCTTTTGCTCACTCTTTCTTATCCTTGGATTTCAGCTCACCACATTCCCTTAGAATTTTTGTGACCGTTCACCATGACTGTATACACTTACTATGACCTTTCTCTTATTGTTTTCTCAGTATTTATTGTTAATAACACTTCTCTAGTTTGCTTTTTTTAAAAAATCATTTTTCCTCACCAGAACTTGTTCAGGGCTGTGGTCCCTGGACTCAGGACAGTGTCCAGCAAAGAGCTCATTTATATATATTTGTTGACTAAATGAACCAAACAAAATAAAGTGGCACGAAAAGGGCGTAGACTGGCAATGGTACAGATTAAAAACTCATCAACATTAGCGATTTGGTTTTATACACTTGCTACTTAAACATCTACATTTCAGAAGAGGGGATGTGCGTTTACATTTGCATAATAAAACTCGGTCAAAAAAGTAATTGGTGTAGAACAATAGTCCCATATCAAAGGTGAGCTCAGATTCCAACTATGCAAAAGAGAAAATCTCTCTCCCCACCCAAAACATTTACAAAAAATTCTTAGGTGGTTTTCCCCCTGGCTAAATGTGACATCCATTAAAATGACAGAAGGTTACAGTTACTTAAGGGTGGTGCCGACCTGCGCTTCAGAGGGGAAAGTCATTTCCACCTGGACTATACCTAAATGTTAGATTGGCCTCTGCTGGACAGGTAAGATAAAATGGGTAAATGGGCAGATGGATGGGCTGGGAAGGAAGCATTATAGGTGGAGGAAGTCCCCTATAATTTCCATCAGAGCCACCAAAAACCATCCCAAATAAACCTTCAAGCTAAATAAGAGAACTGGACCTGGTCTATAAATGCAGCAGCTTCAAGCATGTCCAATCAGATCACTACCCAGAAGCTTCTCCTGTTTTGGAGTCGTTACTGGATCCAGGTAAGGAGGGAAGACCATAGCATGGATTCATTTCCTCCTCTTAAATGCATGGTGGTAAATAAGGTTAAGGCTGGAATGAGGAGCCTCGAATGCCAGGGCAAGGGTCTGCGCCTTTAAGATCTCTAAGTAGGGCGATCAGTGAACGACATTATAAGTAAAGTGGTTTGAGAGGAAAGAGACCAGAGTGAAAGCTGTTAATAGTTCAGGCAAGAAAAGCAACGTAGGCTCCAGAATCAGGGGAGAAATAATAGAAGTAATAAAAAAAGAAAGATGGACAAGGGCTGTACAGGTCAGAGGTGCCCAGTGGGGCTGTGTAGGCCAGAGGAGCCACAAATTATGCTGGGTGGCAGGCGGGTTTCATGAGATTTGTTCTAATGCTTTTGGCCCATAGGATACAAATATTCTGTGCCTCTTCAAAATAATAGCCTCTGGTGTCCACTGGCCATATCATGAAATAGAAATAATGAAGGCACTGTATCTTTTAAAAGAAATCCCCTTTTGTAGCACTTCCTTAAAAACAGCTACTTAATGAAACTCTGCCAGTGAGCTCTTGACAGTTCTGTCTTATTTCTGATATTAATGAAACAACTTGGTAAAGGGCTGAAGTGTCTTCCTGGTAAGTGTTTAGTTTATGCTTTTCAAAATTCTTTGTAATAAGTGTTAATTTTCTTCTTTGGCCTAATAAGTGTTTCTCATTGACTGCCTGTTCCAATACTAGAAATATTAAGCAACTGAAGTGATCAATAATGTTTTTAAGCTTTTTTCTTCCCTTTGGGTTTGCTACTTTTAAGAGTCATGATAGTTTTGTGGGGTATTTTTGTCAAAGGGAGTAGTCTCATTTAAGTATTTAATTCAAAGTACAACACGCACCTGACTATGTATTTGCTTCGGTGCTTATGAGCTGAGGCATAATTAATTGAAAGTTATTGACATGGCTTTTTAAAAACATATGTACTCATAATATTCATTAGGGACTATAGCCCAAAATGTGATTTATGGATTTTCTTCTTCTTTTTTTAAAAGTTTTTGCTAAATTCTTCAACATCTCCCACATTGAGAAGCTGTATTTTTTTTCGGCTTTCTTGAGATATAATTGACATATAACATTGTGTAAGTTTAAGGTGTACAACATGATGATTTGACATACATATACACTGGGAAAGGATTACCACAGTAAAATTTGTTAACACATTCATCATCTCCCATAGTTACCTTTTTTTATGGTTTTTCTTCTCATATTCTCTTTTAAATGACATAGTGATTTCAAAGAGCAGAATAGAATTTCGACGTTTGACATATTTTATTGCTACATTATGGATATGTATAATAATAGCATTAGATTATATCATCTAATCATATTATGCAGTGTTAAATATTAAAGGGTAAGCTCATTGTGTTTGCAGGATAAATGCTAAAAACTTGTATAAACGGAGTTGCTTCGTGTGCTAAATGAAATGATAAGCAATGTGGACCCACCACTCGCTCTTTCTTGTTATGTGGATTTGTTTGTTTTGTGTAGTTCTATAGAACATAAAGTTTGAAAACATTTAATGTGGGTCAGTATGATAATTGTTTATTTAAAACAAAATCTACATTAGTTACAGAGATAAGAATGTAGATAATGTAAAATTATAGACCAGGGTTCTTAACCTAGGATTTTAGAAAGTCCACGGACAGTTTTCATAGAGTACATTTTATTTGTAATGTAAATTCACATTTCATGAGAGAAAAAGCATGTCTTTCACCAGATTCTCAGAAGTCCATATGACACCAGAAACTTTAAAAAAAAAAAATCACTGTTATAAATGGAGAGCCATGCTAAGGTAAAAAAGATTTTGATTTCCAGAACTTTTTAATGCTTTAATATTTAAAAGAATTTTAAAATACTTAAAAATACTCGAATTATTTCTATATTTTCATATCAATATAAATAGTCTGCGTAATTAACTCTAGCTATTTTATTTTTAAATCTCTTTTTATTGAAGTATAGTTAATTTACAATGTTGTGTTAGTTTCAAATGTATAGCAAAGTGACTCTGTTATACATATGTAGCTATTTAACATTTAAGAAGTTTTGTAGGACTTCCCTGGTGGCACAGTGGTTAAGAATCCGCCTGCCAATGCAGGGGACATGGATCCGAGCCCTGGTCCAGGAAGATCCCACATGCCGCGGAGCAACTAAGCACATGGCGCCACAACTACTGAGCCTGCTCTCTAGAGCCCACGAGCCACAGCTATGGAAGCCTGTGATCCTAGAGCCCATGCTCTGAAACAAGAGAAGCCATTGCAATGAGAAGCCCGTGCACCACAACGAAGAGTAGCCCCCTTTCGCTGCAACTAGAGAAAGCCCACACACAGCAGCGAAAACCCAATGCAGCCAAAATAAATAAATAAATAAATTAATTAACTATTTTATTTTATTTTATTTTTTGTAGTACGCGGGCCTCTCACTGTTGTGGCCTCTCCCGTTGCGGAGCACAGGCTCCGGACGCGCAGGCTCAGCGGCCATGGCTCACGGGCCCAGCCGCTCCGCGCGGCATGTGGGATCCTCCCCAACTGAGGCACGAACCCGTGTCCCCTGCATCGGCAGGCGGACTCTCAACCACTGCGCCACCAGGGAAGCCCAAATTAATTAATTTTTTAAAAAAGTTTTGTAATGACAGAAAAGCAAAAATAAATTCTTGTAGGAAATTTTTGTAGAAAGAAAATTTGTACTCATCAAAGAGAATTCAGACGATACTTTTGGTTTATATAAGGTATATTCAGAAAATATTTTAAGTAAAGTCTTTTAATTCAGAGGCAAATTAAATAGAAACACTATTTAATTTTGTTTTTTAAATATTAATCTTTTTCAGAATTGTCAGTTTATTAATGAAGCATGGTAAGTTGGCATTTAAAAATCTTTACTACTCCTCCATTTTGCATATAAAATATATGGGCTAGAT
The DNA here is from genome assembly GCF_964165515.1 of Mesoplodon bidens. Lineage (NCBI taxonomy): Eukaryota > Metazoa > Chordata > Mammalia > Artiodactyla > Ziphiidae > Mesoplodon > Mesoplodon bidens. The sequence goes on along the minus strand of NC_138167.1, from coordinate 77,739,664 downwards.
TAATAAGGGTATGAAATGGTTTGCAAAACAGTTCAATTTTAGGTCTTGGAGGCATGCTTTTGAAATTAAGAGCATTTCATTTTTAAATAATGATTCAGATTCTGTTTGATTAAAGATATTTCCTTGATCCCTTTTTCCAAATCAGTCTCCTGCTATATAACTCCTTGCTAAAAATTTATAAAATGTTGAATACTATACTATAGAATGAGGTTGCTCTCTAAATGCTATGTTATAGAGCAGTGGATCTCAGCCAGGGTTGATGTTGTTCCCCAGGGTATATTTGGCTATGTCTGAGACATTTTTTGTTTGTCACAACTGTGGGAGTGCTACTGGCATCTAGTGGGTAGAGACCAGGGATGCCGTTTAGCACCCTGCAATGCACAGGGCAACCCCCCTGCAACAGAGTCTTTGTCAATCTAAAATGTCAATAGTGCTGTGGTTGAGAAACCCTCCTTTATATCAGGAAAATTAAGTTCTACTGGTAATTTCCTAACTCCAGAGTTCTGCAATTGTTCTAACAGGCTTGTGTTGAACAAGACAAGCTGGGTCAAGCATTTGAAGATGCTTTTGAAGTACTGAGGCAACATTCAACTGGTGATCTTCAGTACTCCTCAGGTAAAGATGTCAGTCCCCTTCTGCTGGTAGTTTGTATTTGTTTCTTCCATACTGCTAAATTGTCCCTCTCTGCTTTCCTCTCCCCTTTTGTAGCCCCAAGTTTGTTTTTGTTTCGTTTTGTTTAAATTTATTTATTTTATTTATTTATATTTTTTGGCTGTGTTGGGTCTTTGTTGCCACGCATGGGCTTTCTCTAGTTGCAGCGAGCAGGGGCTACTCTTGGTTGTGGTGCACAGGCTTCTCATTGCGGTGGCTTCTCTTCTTGTGGAGCACGGGCCCTAGGCGCGCAGGCTTCAGTAGTTGCGGCACACAGCCTCATTAGTTGTGGCTCGTGGGCTCTAGAGCACAGGCTCAGTAGTTGTGGCACACAGTCTTAGTTGCTCTGTGGCATGTGGGATCTTCCCAGACCAGGGCTCGAACCTGTGTCCCCTGCATTGGCAGCAGATTCTTAACCACTGCGCCACCAGGGAAGTGCTCCCAAGTTTGTTGTCTATATCTGAGAGTCTGTTTCTCTTTGTATTATTTTTTAGATTCCACATATAAGTGATATCATACAGCACTTGTCTTTGTCTGACTTTTTTTGTGTGTGTGTGGTACGCGGGCCTCTCACTGTTGTGACCTCTCCCGCTGCAGAGCACAGGCTCCGGACGCGCAGGCTCAGCAGCCATGGCTCACGGGCCCAGCCGCTCCACGGCACGTGGGATCTTCCCGGACCGGGGCACGAACCCGTGTCCCCTGCATCGGCAGGCGGACTCTCAACCACTGCACCACCAGGGAAGCCCTGTCTGACTTATTTTGCTAAGCATAACATTCTCTCAGTACATCCATGTTGCCACAATTTGCAGAATTTCATTCTTTTTTTTTATATAGCTGAGTAATATTCCATTGTGTGTATGTGTATATATATATATATATATATATACATATATATATGCACCACATCCTCTTTATCCATTTGTCTGTTGATTGGGCACTTGGGTTGCTTCCATGTCTTGGCTACTGTAAGTAGTGTTACTATGAACATTGGAATGCATGTATCTTTTTGAATTAGTTTTCATTTTCTTCAGGTATATTGAATATATCCAGGAGTGGAATTGCTGAATCATATGGTAGTTGTTTTTTTGAGGACCCTTCATACTGTTTTCCACAGTGGCTGCACCGATTTACATTCCCACTAATAGCATACAGGGGTTTCCTTTTCTCCACATCCTCTCCAGAATTTATTACTTTTAGACTTTTTGATGATAGCCATTTTGACCTGTGTGAGGTGATATCTCATTGTTGTTTTGATTTGCATTTCTCTAATAATTAGTAATGTTGAGAATCTTTTAATGTGCTTATTAGCCATCTATATGTCTTCTTTGGAGAAAGGTCTATTCAGGTCTTCTGCCCATTTTTTGATTGGGTTGTTTATTTTTTTTGATATTGAGTTGTATGAGCTCTTTATATATTTTGGATATTAACCCCTTGTGAGTCACATCATTTGCAAATATTTTCTCCCATTGTGTAGGTTGTCTTTGTTTTGTTGATGGTTTCCTTTGCTGTGCAAAAGCTTTTAAGTTTAATTAGGTCCCATTTGTTTATTTTTGCTTTTATTTCTTTTGCATTAGGAGACAGATCTTCCTATGTTCTTTATCCTAAATAAATTTAACATCTCAATATAAAAATGCCAAGAGCAATCACATATATAAGCATATAAGCATGTATAAGCATCACACACACACAAATATAAACTTTGACTTTGTCAGTTTCTTTCTCTGTTTTTAAATAGATTACAGAAATTACCTGGCTTTCATCAACCACTGTTCTCATATCAGAGGAAATTCCAACAGCTATGGTGTGCTGCCCACAGAGGAACCGGTCTACAATTGGAGAACAGTAATAGTGAGTACTTTTACCAGGGGACCAGCATCCCTCAGTAACAGGCAAATTTCCTATTTGTCCCAGCCTTCCCCTTGGTGAATTTGACAGTCAGTGTGGGGGACCATCAATGCTGTCAAGAAGGAAACTGTGCTTTATCATTGTTCTTCATCTGACTTCAGATGGGTTTGAATGATTTCTATAGAGGAGGTATTTTAGGGTTCTCACATCAATGCTTCTCCTCAGTCCATCTGGAAAACTGCAGGAAAGTTATGGATCCCCTAAAACGTTCCCTGCACTGGCTTTACCCACAATCTTGTATTAACCTGCTCTATTTCCCCTCCCAAGCTCAGAGCTAGGTATGTGTGTTGGACCAATTCATTTCTATTTTAGTAGCCTTCTGCAAACGTGAGTGTCCCCACCATCTACGTCTCCTTCCATGTGTTCTTTTACATTGTTTACTTTCTTCCTTTCTTCTTCTTCTTCTTCTTTTTATTTATCTATTTATTTATTTTGGCCATGTTGCGGCATGTGGGATCTTAGTTCCCTGACCAGGGATGGAACCCACGCCCCCTGCAGTGGACGTGCTGAGTTCTAACCACTTGACTGCCATGGAATTACCTGCATTGCTTCCTTGATGTGTCCCTTTTATCAAGCAGTCTTAATGTGGTAGAGTATAAATATTAAAAAAAGGTTTTTTTTCAGTTATTACCTTCAACCATACTATGTCAAATGTCCTTTTTCTGTCCCTGTAAATTATACTGTCAGGGCCTCTCCAACAAGACATTTCTTTAAAGAGGGAGTTTTGGTTTTACTTTAACCTCTCTCACCTCCTCTTAGGGTTGCCAGGTAAAATATAGGATGCCTAATATTTTTATTTGCTAGATCTGGCTACCCTATTTCCACTTCAGCTTCCATCCCCAGCATACACTGCACAGCCTCCTGTGGTGGGGACTGCTTGCCTGCTGGGCAGCCCTCCTGTATAGGGAGGGCTCAAGTCCACCCCCTTCCACCACCATGTCTAGTTAACCCGTGGACGCCCACATTTCCTTGCCATATGTAATGGTAGGAACTCAGGCTGCTTCTTCCTGCCTCTCTGGGCTCTGCCCTCCCTCAGCTGCCATCTTTCTCCTCTTATCTTCTCTTACCAGATGGGCATCCAGTTCAGGAATGGAAGCCCATCTTCCCTTTTTGCTGGCACCTCAGTTTCTACTAATGATTCTTTCGGATCTTTCTTGCTGGGCATTTTTAGGGGAAAGCAGAGAAGCAACACACTCTCCTTTCTCATAGGGAGGGGGAGATACAGACCTCCTCACAAAGCCTCAGATTACCCTCTGTCCCTTGGCCCTCTCCATATATGGGTTTGAGGCTAGCTCTGCCCTGGGAGACAGCAGCTGAAGGTAGTGATTTTCAGAATTTGAGAGATGCCCTCAGCTTTTGACTTTGGCCACCAACTGGGGGCCACACGGGAAGTTCCACTTAACATCCTGATACATTATTTATATAGAACAGTGCTGCGGACCTCTATTTTGAAGGAAATATTCATCAGTCTCTGCAGAACATCCCTGAAAACCAGCTGGTGCAACCTGCTCTTCTCCAGCAAAAGGGAGGAAAAGGTATGTGGATCCATTACTCCTTGCATAGGTAAAAGAGTCAAATCTTCATCATAGCAGCTTTAAGGGAATTTCATATCTGAGTTTGGAATTGATTTGCAAAATATTCTCTTCTCACAGTTGAGAGTAATTTAACTCTGACAGACAAAACTACTCCAAGCTAAAAAAAAAAAAACAAACTACTCCAAGCTGTTTATCTTGGGCGAGCTTTCCTATAGCTTCATAGAGGTGTTGTAAAGGTGCAAACTGTCACTTCACTCAAACAAATCTGTATTCAAGAATAAGGAGTGAGATATGGAGAACACACTAGTGGTTACCATTGCGGGCAGGGGCAGTATGGGAGTAGGGGATTAAAAGGTGTTATGTATAACATAAGCTACAAGGCTATATTCTACAACACAGAGAATATAGCCGTTATTTTAGAATAGCTTTAAATGGCATATAACCTTTAAAAATTGTGAATCATTATATTGTAAACCTGTAACTTATATACATCAACTATACTTCAATAAAAAAGGAATAAGGGATATAAATTTTAGGTATAGAAGGGGGAACTTCTCCATAAATTATTTTAGCAATCGTATTTCAACTGTGAAGCCCTCAGGATAGAAATCATCTCTATTAAGTTCTCCACAAACTTAATCATCTCTATTAAGTTTTCCAAGTTCCATAATAACTTTATTTCATAAATTTGAAATCCTGATTTCATAAATGAAGATGATCTCATCTAACAGGTAGGCAAAAGTGTTAAAGCAGGATAATAGCCTCTGTTGGCTAAGATGTGGGCCACACACATTCACGTGCATTATTAAAGAGAGTATAAATTTTTACAAACTTTTGTAAGGCAATTTAGCAAGACCTACCAAAATTTTAAATGTTCACCTCTTTTGACTCTGAGTGACTATATAACTCACTTAGTGGTTGAGTGTGAACTCTGGGTTGATTATGTGAGCCTGGCCAAATCACTTACTTAACCTTCTGTACCACAGTCTCCTTATTCAAAAAAAACCAAACAAGTAATAATAATTGTACAGACATTGTAAGATTGCTACAAAAATTAAGTGAGAAGATCCACGTAAAGCATTATGCTCATAGTCTGGCACTGTGGATATTTCCCAAAATACCTTAGATGCATGTGTGTGCATATATATGTATTAGGATGTTCCTTGTAATGTTGTTTGTGATAGTAAATTACCTCTGATATACAAAGACATATAAGATGCATCCCAATTTTATAGTGTAATTTAAAAAATGATACCTTATCATAGCTACTTAAAATTATTATTCTTTTACATTTTTATTTTATTTTTTAATTGAGGTATAGTTGATTTATATTATTAGTTCTAGGTTTACAACATAGTGATTCAAAATTTTTATAGCTTGTACTGCATTTTTATTATAAAATATTGACTATATTTCCTGTGCTGCATAGTATATCCTTGTAACTTATTTCTTTTATACATAGTAGTTTGTACCCCAATCTTGCTCCTCCCTCCTTCCCTCTCCCCACTGGTAACCACTAGTTTGTTCTCTATATCTGTGAGTCTGTTTCTATTCTGTTACATTCATTTGTTAATTTTTAAATTTTTTTGGTTTATTTTTTAGATTCCACATTTAAGAGATAACATACAGTATTTGTCTTTCTCTGTCTGACTTATTTCACTTAGCATAATACCTTCTAGGCCCATCCACTTTGTTGTAAGTGGCAAGATTTTCTTCTTTTTTTAATGGATAATATTCCATTGTATGTATGTATACATCTTCTTTATCCATTCATCTGTTTATGGACACTTAGGTTGCATCCATATCTTGGCTATTATAAATAATGCTGCTATGAACATTGGAAAGCATGTAACTTTTCAAATTAGTGTTTTCATTTTCTTTGGATATATACCCAAGAGTGGAATTGCTGGGTCATATGGTAGTTCTTTTTTGGTTTTTTTGGCTGTGCCATGCGGCATGTGGGATCTTAGCTCCCCAACAAGGGATTGAACCCGAGCCCCCTGCATTGGAAACGTGGAATCTTAACCACTGGACCGCCATGGCTGGTAGCTCTATTTTTAGTTTTTTGAGGAATCTCCCCACTGTTTTCCACAGTGGCTCTATCAATTTATATTCCTACCAACAGTGTACAAGGGCTCCTTTTTCTCCACATCCTTACCTACATTTGTTATTTGTGATTTTTTTTTTTAATTATAGCCATTCTGACAGGTGTGAGGTGATATCTCATTGTGGTTTTGATTTGAATTTCTGAATCTTTAGCAATGTTGAGCATAAACATCGCACAGATTTGAATGTGCCTGTTGGTCATCTGTACGTCTTTGGGAAAATGTCTATTCAGGTCTTCTGCCAATTTTTTAATTGGGTTTTTTTTTTTTTGCGGTACGTGGGCCTCTCACTGTTGTGGCCTCTCCCGTTGCGGAGCACAGGCTCCGGACGCGCAGGCTCAGCGGCCATGGCTCACGGACCCAGCTGCTCCGCGGCATGTGGGATCTTCCTGGACCGGGGCACGAATCCGTGTCCCCTGCATCGGCAGGCGGACTCTCAACCACTGTGCCACCAGGGAAGCCCGGGTTGTTTGTTTTTTGATATTGAGTTGCATGAGCTATTTACATATTTTTTGATATTAACCATTTATTGTTCATATCCTTTGCAAATATTTTCTCCCATTCAGTAGGTTGCCCTTTTGTTTTGTTGATGGTTTCCTTTGCTGTGCAAAAGCTTTTAAGTTTAATTAGGTCCCATTTGTTTATTTTTGCTCTTGTTTCCTTTGCCTTAGGAGACAGATCAAAAAAAATATTGCTACAATTTTTGTCAAAGAGGTTCTGCCTAGTGCTTTGTTTCCTTCTAGGAGTTTTATGGTTTCTGGTCTTACATTTAGGTCTTTAGTCCATCTTGAGTTTATTTTTGTAAAAGTGTGGAAAAATATTCTAATTTCATTCTTTTACATGTAGCTGTCCATACTTAAAATTATTTTAAATGAATATTTTTTGAGATAACTGCTTTTGTTCTTATAAAACAGTATACTGTATCCTAGAATTATAAAAGTCTAACTATGCAGTAATATTCTAATCCAGCAAGGAATAATGTATAAAATCACATAAGTAAAGTAAATCTACTGAATATTACTATTGAATATTAAATAATGGTAGTAATTTAATATGAGGACAATAACACTTCTACCTCTGTCACCTTTTTTTTTTTTTTTTTTTTTTGCGGTATGCGGGCCTCTCACTGTTGTGGCCTCTCCCGTTGTGGAGCACAGGCTCTGGACTCACAGGCTCAGCGGCCATGGCTCACGGGCCCAGCCACTCCGCGGCATGTGGGATCCTCCCGGACGGGGCACGAACCCGTGTCCTCGGCATCGGCAGGCAGACTCTCAACCACTGTGCCACCAGGGAAGCCCCAACCTATTTTTTTTTATTAGTTTCTGCTTTATAACAAAGTGAATCAGTCATACATATACATCTGTTCCCACATCCCTTCTATTTTTTTTTTTAAACAAACAATCCAACTAGTTACTAAATCCTGGGTGTGCCGCCTATATCTTTTCACTGATGTTTTCGGCTGTGGATCTTTGCCATTAGGGAATATATAATTTAGCATTTTCTGTTTTTAGAGCTTAGTCTTCCACCTGAAATAGTGATACATTTAAAACAATGAAATTTCAAAATAATTCAGGAATTCATTATTGAGAGAAAAATAGTACATGCATAAAAATAGAACATAGGTAGTTATCAGAGAGCAAAAGGCATACTTTAAGTATTGAAACAGAAAGAGCTCTAAATACATTTTGGGTTTTGTTTTAATCCTTTTTAATCCCATAATTCAAAAGTAATAATGCTCATTATTAAGAATTCAACTGATTCAGAAGTATGTAAAGAATAAGTGAAAAAGTGTTCTTCCTTCCCATGTTCTGCCCCACAAGTAACCTTTGTCAACAGTTTAGTATTTCCTCTATCTATAGCTAATCTCTATATAGTTCTATGATTTATTTAAGATATATTATTCACTGGAAAAGGTACAAAATACTGTGATACCATTTTTAATTTTTAAAGGCTATGCATATGTTTATATATGCAAAACAAATTTTCTAGAAATATGTAGGATAGATTGGAGTTTTTACTTTCCGTTTGTGCTTCTGTTTGAATTTTTTATCATATAATACTTTTAGTTTCAAAAAGTAAAAATTTAAACATTTTTTTTCAAAATTGAAAAACAAACTTTTAAAGATGAGGATCCATTATGATTGATTTGACCACTGGGTGAGAGCCAGAGAACTTCTTTAAGGCTGTGACTTTAATTCATGATGTATTTTTTGGTAAGTCCCTTTCATTTCTCAATTCATAAACTCAAGATAATATAACGCAAAAGATAATCTTTGTAAAAACCTTTGAGGTTTTTGGATGAATGATGACAGATGCATGAGTATTACACCCCAGAGACTGTTTAAAGCAGTTTAAGAATCCACTATTCTACTTTCTCAAGGGGAAAATGGAATTTGGCTGTGGAGCTTTTAGCTACTGACAGATCTGGTGGGACATGGTATTTACAGGCCAATTCAGAAGTCACAAAACTGGTTGTCACCTTTGTTCTCCAATCCACCAAACAAGCAAAAACCATAGCAACAAATCTTCCCAAAGTTTCCTTTCTAGTTATTCTGAAATATAAAGGGGGCTGTGCTCCTAAAAGAGATTAAAAACTCTGGCAGTACCATTTTATTTCACAGCAATGAAAAAATACTACAATGCTTGTCATTGCTTACTAATAATGTCAAAATGTCATGAAGATATTTTGGCATTTCGACTCTGTTTTTTTTCTCTTCTTTATTTTTTCAAGTAGTTATGCAGAACCAGAGTTAGCATTTTTACATGTCTGTTACTGATTTCATTTGTATTTGCACACTGTTTTACATTTTGCAAAATACATTCACCTTCCTTACCTCATCTGACTTAACTTATTTGAATAAAGCCCCTTCAAATGAGCTGCCTTTTGGAAATGGCTTTTGAGACTTCTCTTTAAAACCACTAAACTTTGCAGTCCATTTTGCTCAGTCTTGTTGTTCTGTAGACAGTTTAACATACAACATAAAATTAGAAGTCAAGATTTAACTGTGACAAAAGGCCACGTGACAAATGGGAGACTCGAGTAGAGAGGTGCCATGCTTCCCTTTTCCAGTGAAGGATGGTACAAAATTTTGGACAACTTCCCTAACAAAGAAAGGTTCAGTTGAAACTGCAGTAGGCCAAATAGACCCTTGATTTTCAAGTCCCATAAAATGGTACCATAAATGCATTCTAAGGGGTGAGTAGGAAGAAAACCAGTCCCAATGCAATTTTGAATTCTGTAGTCACTCAACAAACCCTTCCCGAGGATGTTCCTTGTGTAGAGCCATGGTGAAGTATGACATTGTTTTCCTCTGTTTTAGGCAGGAAGAAGCTCCGACTGTTTGAATACCTTCATGAATCCCTGTGTAATCCCGAGATGGCATCTTGTATTCAATGGATAGATCAAACCAAAGGCATCTTTCAGTTTGTATCAAAAAACAAAGAAAAACTTGCCCAACTTTGGGGGAAAAGAAAAGGCAATCGGAAGACCATGACTTACCAGAAAATGGCCAGAGCACTGAGGAATTATGGAAGAACTGGGGAAGTCATCAAAATCCGGAGAAAGTTAACTTACCAGTTCAGTGAGGCCATTCTCCAAAGACTGGCTCCATCTTATTTCTTGGAAGAAGAGATCTTCTACTCACAGTGTGTTCAACCTGATCAAGGATATCTCAGTTTAAATAACTGGAATGCAAATTATAATTATACATACGCCACTTACCATGATCTAAGTCACCCTGATTGCTAAATATACTCTTATATATCAAAATTTTCTGGCATCAGAAATCCCTACGAGTTTTAGGATTTTTCTCTGAAAGCAAATACTGAAAAACAAAACAAAAACCCCAAACTTCATTATTGCTATCTTTTATGAAGTAGCGTATAATCTATACTAACTTGGTGAAAAATTTTGCCAGTGAACAACTTTAAAATGATCAAGTCCCATTTGAATATATGGACTCAATGTCCTTCCTTTTACTATTGTCTATGTAATACTTCCTTCTAGATTAATAATGCTAGTGGAGATGCTTTGATTTACATATTGATTTAAACATTATTTTCCTGTCATACACTCAGACCAAAAAAAAATCATTCTAACATGTATCCAACGGCTTTAGCAACAAAACAAAAAATGATTGCCTGTGATAGTGTTCCTGCTAAGTTACATTAATGGCTTTAAAAATTTCAGTGACTAAAACTAGAACTACCATATGATCCAGCAATTCTACTACTCCTGGGTATACATCCAAAGAAAATGAAAACACTAATTTGAAAAGATATATGCACCCCAATGTTCACAGCTGCATTTTTCTTGGCCACACTGCGCAGGTTGCGGGATCTCAGTTCCCCAACCAGAGATTGAACCCAGGCCTCTGCAGTGGAAGTGCAGAATTGTAACCATTAGACTACCAGGGAACTCCCATAGCAGCATTATTTATAATAGCCAAGATATGGAAGCAACCTAAGTGTCCACCAACAGATGAATGGATAAAGAAGACGTGGTATATATACACAACTGAGTACTACGCAGCCATAAAAAAAGAGTGAAATTTTGTCATTTGCAACAACATGGATGGACCTGGAGGGTATTATGCTTAGTGAAATAAGTCAGGGAGAGAAAGACAAATACTGTATGTTATCATTTATATGTGGAAACTAAAAATTGAAACGAATATAACAAAATAGAAACAGACTTAAAGATATAGAGAACAAATTAGTTATCAGTGGCGGGAAGGAAGGAGGAAGGGGGCAAGATAGGGGTGGAGTTTTAAAAGGTACAGACTACTATGTATAAAATAAATAAGATACAAGGGTGTAATGTACAGCACAGGGAATATAGCCAATATTTTATAATAGCTTTGAATAGAGTATAATCTAGAAAAATATTGAATCACTATATAGTACACCTAAAACTAATATAATATTGTACATCTGAAACTGATATTGTAAATCAACTGTATTTCTATAAAATAAATAAATAAAAAGTAAAAACTTTAGTGGCTCTTCTGAACCTATCTTTCTTCTGCACTTCAGACTTCATGGTCTGTGACCCTGCGGTGCTAAAGACACGATGGTCTAGGGAAAATGCCACTTATAAACTCCAAAGTCACACTTCCCACAAATCATTTGCTTGCATTTCTCTCTTGCTTTGGGTAGATCCAGGAGCTAAAGTTTCTTGCTCTCCTGCCACTCAGCCACAGGGAGGTGCTCTTGCACTGTTACTTCTCTGGCCCAAACTTGGGCCATGATATCTTCTTTCCTTGAACTAGCCCAGCTAAACCAGGTTGGAACAGTTGGAGGAAAAAAAAAAGAAAGAAAAGAAAGACTTTGATAAAAGATGGAGGCTAGCAAATAATAAACCTAGAGAGGAGCCAGGATTTAGGCAGTCTTTCTTGGAAGCTATGGTTTATCCTCAACATTCCATAAGAAACCCTGGGAAGAAACCCTTTGTCTCCTACTTGCTGCTTGGCAGGTTTATGCATATGCCACCTGTATTACCATGAAACAAGAGAGCTTCCTAGACTATATGGGCCATCTTCAGTCCAGACCAAGAGGGCCTGGCCAGCAGGTCAAGAGCTCCTTGGAGCTTGTCCTATTAGATTTTCAGCACTGGGACTTCCCTGGTGGTGTAGTGGTTAAGAATCCACCTGCCAATGCAGGGGACACAAGTTCAAGACCTGGTCCAGGAAGATCCCACATGCCACAGAGCAACTAAGCCCATGTGCTGCAACTACTGAGCCCGCGAGCCACAGCTACTGAGCTTGCGAGCCAAAACTACTGAAGCCCGTGCGCCTAGAGCCTGTGTGCCTGGAGCCCATGCTCCGCAACAACAGAAGACACCGCGAGGAGGAGCCCATGCACCTCAACGACGTATAGCCCCTGTTCGCCACAACTAGGGAAAGCCGGAGCGCAACAACGAAGACCCAACACAGCCAAAAATAAAATAAATTAATTAATTAATTAATTAAAAAATGATTCGCAGCACTGCCACGATCGTATAGTGGTTAGTACTCTGCATTGTGTCCAGCATTCCCAGTCTCCCCTTTTCTTTTGTGCCCTCCTGGTCCCCTTCCTTCCCCAGGGACTCTTAAGAAAGCTCATGGTAGACCCAGAGTGACTCAATGGAGGCTAACTCAATATTGGCCATATCCACATGTAGTCTGAGTTTGTTATAGGCAAACTTTGTGTCCTCCCAAAATTCATGTTGAAACCTAGTCACCAGTGTGATGTTATTTGGTGGTGGGGTTTTGGAGAGGTGATTAGGTCATGAAGGTAGATCCCTGATGAATGGGTTTAGTGTCCTCATAAAAGAGATCACAGAGAGCTCCCTTCCCCTTCCACCATGTAAGGGTACGAGAAGACGGTTGTATGAACCAGGAAGTGGTCCCTCAGCAGACACTGAATCTGCCAGCGCCTTGACCTTGGACTTCCCAGCTTCCTGAACTGTGAGAAATAAATTTCTGTTGTTTATAAGCCACGTATTCCATGGTATTCTGTTGTTTATAAGCCATGTATTCCATAGTATTCTGTTAGACCAGCCCGGACAGACAAAGAAAGTTTCAATTAGTGCTAAAATCAAAGTAAGACTCAGCTTTTATACTCATTCTCCCACAAAGAAAATAGGCTTGATAAAATATTAATCAAGCACATAAATTTTGCCAAAGATTTGAAAGAGGAAATGGTGAAGAGGGTTTACAACAGAAATCATTCAACCAACAAATTAATAAAATTCTATCAACATTTTACCTCATGCCATAGTCCCTCCTATACCCAATGCAAGCCTGAGGGGTTCATCTTGACAATTTTCCCCAAAGTCCCCAGTCAGCATCAACTCTCTTTTCTACAGAGAGTTATACAGAGTTGCTTCCTCTTGGGCAAAAATCTGGGCTCTGCCTTTTACCTAAAATACAGTGATCAAAGCCCATTTTCACAAGCAAGTTCTTATAAAGATGCTCATACTAGCTGCTCAAAGACTAACCCTCTCCACATATTATGGGAAATGTTACTCCCTGCTACCACCCAAGGACAAGGAAGAGAGACTTCTTAGCCTTTATTCACGGCCCCTTATTTTCTGGTATATGAAATCCCATCCTCCATCTTGTCACTTTCATCCGGTTGAACAGATCAGTTAAACTCTTCTCTAGTGAGCAGGAGTTCCAAGAAGCAAACTCTAGCCAGTTACAGTGCATCCCATGGGCAGCTTCCCATTATTTGGTCTTTTGGCCCAGGTATTAAGCATGAAATCTTTCCTTCCTTTAAATCACAGGATCCTCCTCTGGGCTCTGGTCCTGGAGCTTATGGTTCTGGTTAGTTTATCCTCTTTTCTCTCTTCAGTTATTCCTATTCCTAAGGCATAAGTAAGGGCTGAGAATATTTTCTTTTTCCTCATCCCAGCCATTCTGTGGAAACATTCTATGGGGCAGCCTAGCTCAAAGCCATCTCCTTTACTAAATTAAGGAAAAGAACCAAATGCACAAAGTGGATGGCAGCATTAATTACACACATAAACTGAAAAATAGCTAAAATACAGTCCTTTCTTTCTCTCTCCCTCTGTTCCCTCCTTTCTGTCACCCTGTGCCTGGTAGAATATGTTGTGCTCTGGGTATCCAGTGCTAAGTGAAACAGATATATGTTCCTCTGTTATGAAGCTTCAATTCTATCAATATTTAATCAAAGATTTATAAATTCTATTATTATCTAACCAAAATGTACTTAATGGCTGACTGATGAGCAATTTCTTGATTAATTGGGTACACGTATGTAGTAAAGTATGTAAAGTGTATTAATATGACAGCATTAATTATATCTAAACTTAACTGTACAGATTAATGTATATACCCATATAACCATCATCCAGATTAAGGTACAGAAACATTTCTAGCACCCCATAAGTTTCTCTCACTTCTCTTCCCAATCTAGGCTTACCTTTTTGAACATCATATAAATAGGATTATACAATATATACTCTTTTGCATCTGGTTTTATTTTCCTCAATATAATATTTACGGAGTTTATCAATGTTGCTGGGTATATCAGAAGTTTATTCTTTTTCATTGCTTTTCAACTGCTGACTTTTAAAGGTTGGTACCAATTTTTTTTACAGCCCTGAAACTTCTTTTAATTTCCAGACAATAGACCCTGATTATTCCCACACTCACATGGATAGTATCTCTTTACTATCAAACATCATCCATACCTGTTCTTCAAAGATCTGGAATGACTTTTATACATTCATATAGCCACCACTTTAGTTTATATTTAGATATTTTGGTTCATATATTTTTTCCAACTCATATAATCTAGGTGGATTTGATTTTGTATTTTGATGGTGTGGATTCTGATAGCAAAGATTTTTTTTTAATTTTTTTATTAGTTTCTGCTTTATAACAAAGTGAATCAGTCATACATATACATCTGTTCCCACATCTCTTCCCTCATGCATCTCCCTCCCTCCCACCCTCCCCATCCCACCCCTCCAGGCGATAGCAAAGATTTTAATGTAAAATAGGCTTTAAAACTTTACTCCTTTTTCATACGTTGATGAATGTTAATGAAAACTTTTTTTTTTTTTTTTTTGCAGTACCCGGGCCTCTCACTGTTGTGGCCTCTCCCGTTGCGGAGCACAGGCTCAGGACGCGCAGGCTCAGCGGCCATGGCTCACGGGCCCAGCTGCTCCGCGACATGTGGGATGTTCCCGGACTGGGGCACGAACCCATGTCCCTTGCATCGGCAGGCGGACTCTCAACCACTGCACCACCAGGGAAGCCCAATGAAAACATTTTTAAAAATTTATTTATTTTAATTTACTTATTTTTGGCTGTGTTGGGTCTTCGTTGCTGTGTGCAGGTTTTGTCAAGTTGCAGCGAGCCGGGGGCTACTCTTCGTTGTGGTGCACGGGCTTCTCATCGCGGTGGTTTCTCTTTTTGCGGAGCACCGGCTCTAGGCGTGCGGGCTTCAGTAGTTGCAGCACGCAGGCTCAGTAACTGTGGCTCGTGGGCTCTAGAGCACAGGCTCAGTAGTTGTGGCGCACGGACTTAGTTGCTCCACAGAATGTGGGATCTTCCCAGACCAGGGTGCGAACCTGTGTCCCCTACAT
This sequence comes from Mesoplodon bidens, assembly GCF_964165515.1. Lineage (NCBI taxonomy): Eukaryota > Metazoa > Chordata > Mammalia > Artiodactyla > Ziphiidae > Mesoplodon > Mesoplodon bidens. The sequence goes on along the minus strand of NC_138167.1, from coordinate 77,724,371 downwards.
TGGCAGGCAGATTCTTAACCACTGCACCACCAGGGAAGCCCAGTGAAAACATTTTAAACAACTAAAATGAGCCAAATTTCTTCAAGTTATCGGCCCCCAACTCAGAGCTGAAGATACCTTGTGTTTGCCCTTGCAATGTGATGAAAAAGTACATTGAATGTGATGGATGGCTGACTTTCTAATTTATTTATTTATTTTTAATTAAAATTTTTTTTTTATTTATGGTTTTCGTTGCTGCATGTGGGCTTTTCTCTAGTTGCAGCGAGCGGGGGCTACTCTTTGTTGTGGTGCGCAGGTTTCTCCTTGCTGTGGCTTCTCTTGTTGCGGAGCATGGGGTCTAGGCGTACGGGCTTCAGTAGTTGTGGCACACGGACTTCAGTAGTTGTGGCACATGGGCTTAATTGCTCCACAGCGTGTGGAATCTTCCCAGACCAGGGCTTGAACCTGGGTCTCCTGCATTGGCAGGCGGATTCTTAACCACTGTGCCACCAGGGAAGTCCTGCCTTTCTAATTTAGATGTGGATGGATTTTAAGGGCAGAGGGTAGATAAAAGAAAGAAAGAGGACTGCAGCACAAAAAGGGAGTGTGTGTTCTTTTTCAAGCAAGAACCATGAGGTATCCCATGAATGTGTGAAAGAGTCCACTTCAAGAATTGTCTGTCAGGAGTAGCCCTGACTTACCCAGGCCACAAACTCATCTAGTAAAGAGCTGAAAGTGGAAAAAGAATCTAGAGCATCCAGGTCTTTTTCAGTGGTGGGCCACGTGATCAGAAATCCAGATATGGAGGGCACATGAATATTTTAATGGTGATCTGATGAGTTCATCACTGTTTCCAAAGAAGTAGATGTGGTTCAAAATAAGATATTTGCAAACTGTGCAAGAATAAAACTTTGTACAGTGCTTGGATCTGCTGTCAGAGGAAGCTTTATTCGCTGGAGCTGTAGGAGCTATTGAAGATTCCCTTTGATAAGCAAACCCATCCAGGATTTGTAGTGGTGGATTAATCAACAAAAGGCCAGGGAGTTCATGTACAGCTTAAGTTAACAAACTGAATAAACATTTTTATGATCTGTGTGAACAAATAAAATTTTACGTAACAAGTATGTTTTACATAAGCAATTAAATTATAACAAGTTCATGTGATGAAATATTGCATTTACAAGTTTTAGAGTCAGACTGATATCTTTTGGAACACTTTGTTTCTTCTCATTAACTCTTAGTAAAATCAGGGAGATCAGTTGGGATGCTCTGGGTTTCAAATAACAAAAAACCCTGAACCAAACTGGTTTAAACATTTGCTACTGAAAACACCCTACTTCCTGGTACTGAATTTTGAAGCAGTAAACTTTCTCGGTTGTAGCTAACTGAAATCAGCTTTGACTCACTGAAGTATTCACTGGGATTTATTGAAAGGTATTAGACTGCTTACAGAATTTCCGAGAAGCCTGGAGAACAAGGAGCCAGACATAAAGCCCCAAACCACATCAAAGATCTGGCCAAGTGACGACATCACTGTCATTGTTACCAGTCACTAAATGCCACAACTTTACATCATCTTGCATGTCACTGAACAGAGCTAGCGTAGCATCACTGCTGCCCCAGAAATTATCTAGCTGCAACTGCCATGGCATTCAGAGATGGATTTTTACCCTCCTTGCCTCTGTACATCACTAGATCCTCATTCAAATTCTGGGCAGGGAATTTCTTTTTTTTTAAATAAATTTATTTATTTTATTTATTTTTGGCTGCCTTGGGTCTTCAGCGCTGCACGTGGGCTTTCTCTAGTTGTGGCGAGCAGGAGCCACTCTTCATTGTGGTGCGTGGGCTTCTCATTGCCGTGGCTTCTCTTGTTGTGGAGCACAGGCTCTAGGGGCACGGGCTACAGTAGTTGTGGCTCATGGGCTCAGTAGTTGTGGCTCGCGGGCTCTAGAGCACATGCTCAGTAGCTGTGGTGCACTGGCTTAGTTGCTCCATGGCATGTGGGATCTTCCCAGACCAGGGTTTGAACCCGTGGCCCCTGCATTGGCAGGCGGATTCTCAACCACTGTGCCACCAGGGAAGCCCCGGGAATTTCTTATTGGCTGAGGCTTGGTCATGTGCTTATGCTTGGCTGCAAAGAAGGCTAGAAAAGTGACTATCTAGAACTTTCAATTATACTGGGAGACTGTTTCTGCATCTTATCAAGACTCATAAGTTCAAGAATTCCCCAAACATAGAAAGGGGTTCAGATGCTGGGCAGCCAAAAGAATAACAAAAGTTCATTAGAATTTTAAACTACAATAACAAGGATCAGAGCATGTATCATTTAATTTTAAAGACCTTTGCCCTACCTGGCTAATCTCCAAAAATACTTTGTTCTTAGTACTTCTGTGGTCACAGGAATTTAAACAGTTTCTAAACAACTTTGCCTTATCTTTCTGAGAAGGCAATTTTAGCATGGTATTTAAGCTCTCTAGATATCAAGTAAACTTGTAACATTTCTATAACTGAAGCTAATCTAAGAAATTAAATCCCGTAAGTTGTAACTTTCACAGTATGGAGTCTTTACTCATATCTATTTTCCTTTGTTCAGGGAATTCTTACAATGTTCCAGTTTCATGATTTAGTTTCATTGAGATTGTCCGAAGAGCTAAAACTAATATAATCAACCAGTTACAAGTATAAAAGTTAACAGATATTCTTTTCCCAAGAGCATTTTTCTGATTGCCAGAGCTGGCCTTGAGGATGTGAGGAGGACACTGAAAGCGCTCAGAGTTCAGTGGTCTCTTAGGACCAGCTGTCAACCAATGGAGGTTGGGGCTTGGTAGATACTTACCTCTGCTTCTGCACCTCTTAGTTAGAATAATGCTGAGACGTGTTCTTACACTTTCCTATTCCCCTAATGCTGTTTCCTGGAACCACCTCTCGAACTACTAACATTCACCTGCTTGTCTCAGTTTTGGCTTCTGGAGGAAGGGGAGGTCCCAACACAAGCCATTAAGTGAATCAAACTACTTAGGACACTCAGTTTTATCAATTATGGATGAGAACAGTGGACCAGCAGTTAGAACTTACTGGAATACTAGTATGTTTGATGTCTCCTCTCTCTCTCTTCCAGGCAGGCTATGCCATGAGTCACGCTGGGTGTTAACGGCCCCATTTGATAGATGGAAAAACTGATGCTGGAAGAATTTAAGTATCTTTTCTAAAGCCACCCTGCTAATGAGTGTCCCACTGTGAATTTGAACTCAGGTCCATCTAATTCTTTCTACTATGCCATACCATCTGCTGATGTCAAGACCATCTTAAGTATGCATGTATAGGTTCTCTACTGGGCCAGTGCTAGATCTTCATAGCACTATCATTTTGCAGAAAAGCCTTTGCTAAATTTATTAAACGCCATTAAGAAAAATCATATATAAAATTACCACCTGCTCTCCGTCACTGTTGATGGGGGTGTATATTAGTACAATCTTTGGAGGACAATGTGACGATATTAATCAAAGTTTTAAAACACATAGCTAAAAATTACTGTATTTTTAATTTATATCAAGGGTCTGATGTACAGAATTTAAACTTCAAATAGTTCTGAAAGGTCTTTAATGGGAAACAACAGAACCCTCCTCCAACCCTTTCCTCTTCCAGGCAACCACGTCACATTCTTTTAGCTGTTTCTTCTGTATTTATGACACATGTCTAAATAAATGTCATTTCTGCTTTTTTTTTTTTATTTCCCAACTTTATATATTGTCAATTGGCATTATCAACCTGCGCCCACTTATAGGATATCAGGCTTCCTCTCATTTTGCTAAGGCACATCTTCAAAGAGCTTCTTTTTTTTTTCTTAAGTTTATTTATTATATTTATTTATTTTTGGCTGCCTTGGGTCTTCGTTGCTGCACGTGGGCTTTCTCTGGTTGCGGCGAGCGGATGCTACTCTTCGTTGCGGTGCGCGGGCTTCTCATCGCCGTGGCTTCTCTTGTTGCGGAGCATGGGCTCTAGGTGTGCGGGCTTCAGTAGTTGTGGCACGCAGGCTTCAGTAGTTGTGGCTCGCGGGCTCTAGAGCGCAGGCTCAGTAGTTGTGGCACATGGGATTAGTTGCTCCGTGGCATGTGGGATCTTCCCAGACCAGGGCTCGAACCCTTGTCCCCTGCATTGGCAGGCGGATTCTTAACCGCTGTGCCACCAGGGAAGTGCCAAAGAGCTTCTTAATATAACTTCATAGCAGGTTAATGTTTTTAGCACCTGTAGGTATAAAAATACCTTCATTTTATTCTCATATAGATTTTTAGTTTGACTGGGTAGCAGGTGTCCTGAATTTGGGAGGCATTTTTCCATCACCTTCTCACTTTCACTGTTTTTCGAGACATCAGATGCCCTGCAGATGGTGGCTCCTTTTCTTTCCTTTTCTGAAAGCTTTTGGATCTCTTTTTTAACCTGGGTGCTCTAAAATTTCTTGATTTTGCCCTGGCATGGTTTTTTTTTTTTTTGCGGTACGCGGGCCTCTCACTGTTGTGGCCTCTCCTGTTGCGGAGCACAGGCTCCAGACGCGCAGGCTCAGCAGCCATGGCTCACGGGCCTAGCCGCACCGCGGCATGTGGGATCTTCCCAGACTGGGGCACGAACCCGTGTCCCCTGCATCGGCAGGCGGACTCTCAACCACTGCGCCACCAGGGAAGCCCAGGGTATTTTTTAAACATATTATGCTGAAAGTTTCGTGCAGCTTTCAAACCTGAAAACTCATGCTTTTCAGTTGTAGGCTATTTTTATTGTTGTTTCTTTGATAATTTCCTCCCCACTCTTTTCTCTCTTTCACACTTTGAAAATCTTAACTATTAGACCTCATGAATTGATCCTGTAAATCTTACCATTTCTCTTCTCTCTCTCTCTCTCTCTCTCTCTCTCTTTGATGAATGTACATATGCATTGCAATTATTCATTTATTTATTTTTAAATTAATTTTTATTGGAGTATAGTTGCTTTACAATGTTGTGTTGCAATTATTTATTGATGACCGGTCTGTGGGCTAATGCAAGCACTATATCTTTTGTTATTAATAAGCCTGGTAGAAACTGAACACAACAGGTCTAGCCAGGACTTACTGTAGATGCCATCACGACATTCATGAAAAAATTTTCAGTAGCTTGGAGAAGTCAGGAGAGAGAGATTTTTAATCTTTTGAGCATAAATGGCAATTAAAGTACTGGACATAAAATTTATTTTAGAAAGAATACAGAGTGAGAAGAGAACCAAACTGTGTAGTTAATAAACAGGAGATGACTTGAAAAGAGAGAAAATTGAATTATAACCCCAAGTGTATAATAAATATCTATGGGTCTATATTGGTATAAATAAATGATTTAATAAATTAATTAAGGATAGTAGACAAATGTTGGATGCAGAGGAATTCCGAATAATTGATGTAGATACTCTACCCTCAAGAAGGTGGAGGATAGGGCTTCCCTGGTGGCACAGTGGTTAAAAATCCGCCTGCCAATGCAGGGGACATGGGTTCGAGCCCTGGTCTGGGAAGATCCCACATTGCTGCAGAGCAACTAAGCCCGTGTACCACAACTACTGAACCTGCACTCTAGAGCCTGCGAGCCACAACAACTGAGCCTGCATGCTGCAACTACTGAAGCCTGTGTGCTTAGAGCCCGTGCTCCGCAACAAGAGAAGCCACCAGAATGAGAAGCCCGTGCACCTCAACGAAGAGTAGACCCCACTCACCACAACTAGAGAAAGCCCGTGAGCAGCAATGAAGACCCAATGCAGCCAAAAATAAATAAATAAATAAATTTATTTAAAAAGAAGAAGAAGGTGGAGGACAGCTTCCACCTTCCTTATAGTAGAGAAAACTAACACCAGGTAACTAAGGTTAGCAACATCAGTGGTAAGTCATATTGACAGTCTATACCCTGATTGGATGTGATGACGGTAGCACTTCGCCTCTGTGGTCTTCCTCCCCCAGAACACACAACCCTAGTCTAATCATGAGAAAACATCAGACAAATACCAGTTTGGGGACATTCTACCAAAATGCTTAACCAGTAATCCTCAAAAATGTCAATATCATCAAAAACAATGGAAGGAACTAAAGTAACCTCATGTTATCTCTTAGAGTCACCTCGTAGATTTTTGCTTTGTTTGTTTTTTAGTACATCCTTTGCTATTACCCACCACCCTTTCTCAACGTTTCCTTAGCTTAATTAAATTAAATCCTAAAAAATGCTGCTGACTTGTAGCTTCCAAGTCTGTATAACCTTGTAGCTCCTGAATCTACAAATAGCTGGTATCTTCTGCCTTTATTTCTAAATTCAAATCCCCAAACATATAATTGACTTGAGTAACCTGTCTTTGGTACTAGTTTTCAGATGTCATTAATTATTGGCTCATCTGTAAAAGGGCTCCTTCTTCAGCTGGGTGCTCACCCTAGTTCTATTTAACTGTGACTGGTGAAGATGGGCAAACATTATTTGGGAAAGTGTATGCTTAGGGTGGGCACCCCCAACACATTTCTACTGCAGCTCCTGTGGTTAAGAGAATACAACACCTTAGAATGGTGATATAGTTAGTATAATAACTGCCAGAGATGGCCATGTCCTCATCTCCAGAACCTGTGAATAACATGTTACATGGCAAAGGAGTACTTAGGGTGCAGATGCAATTAAGGTTGTTGATTAGCTGACCTTAAAATAGGGAGATTATCCTGATTACCCAGGGGGGTCCAATGGAATCATTCATAAGCATCCTTAAAGGTAGAAGAGGGAGGCAGAAGAGTCGATGTTAGAGTGATGAGATGTGAGAAAGACTCAACCAGCGGTTGCTTGCTTTGAAGATGGAAGGGGCCCAAGAGCAAGTGAATGTAGGCAGCCTCTAGAAGCTGGAAAATGCAAGAAAAAATATTCTCCAGAAGGGAATGCAGTCCTGCCAACACCTTGATTTCAGCCCCCTGAGACCGACTTTTTGGACATCTGTCCTATAGATTGTAAGAATATAATTTTCTTTTCTTGTTTTAATTGAAGCAGAGTTGATTTACAATATTGCAAGAGTTCCCTTTCAGGTGTGTGGCATAGTGATTCAGTTTTTTTTTTTTTTGCACATTATATTCCATTATATGTTGCTATAAGATATTGGATATAATTCCCTGTGCTGTACAGTAAACCCTTGTTGCTTATCTATTTTATGTATAGTAGTTTGTATTTGTTAATCCCATCCTCCTAATTAGTCCTTCCCCCTGCTCTGTTAACCATAAATTTTTTTTCTATGTCTGTGAGTCTGTTTTATATATAGATTCATGTGAATTATTTTTTAGATTCCACATATAAGTGATATCATACAGTATTTGTCTCTATTTTTCTCACTTATTTCACTAAGCATAATATTCTCTAGATCCATCCATGTTGCTGCAAATGGCAATATTTCATTCTTTTTTATGGCTGAATAATATTCCACTGTCTTAAGCCAATTGTCTGTTCATGGGCACTTGGATTGTTTCCATGTCTTTACTATTGTAAATATGCTGCTGTGTACATCAGGGTGCATGTATCTTTTCAAATTAGAGTTTTCTCTTTTCCTGTATATATACCCAGGAATAGGATTGCTGGATCATATGGTAGCTCTATTTGTAGTTTTTTTTTAAGGAACCTCCATACTATTTTCCCCAGTGGCTACACCAATTTACATTCCCACCAACAGTGTACAAGGGTTCCCTTTTCTCCACACCCTCTCCAGCATTTATTTGTAGACTTTTTGATGATATCCATTCTGACTGGTGTGAGGCAATACCTCATTGTGGTTATGATTTGCATTTCTCTAATAATTAGCTATATTGAGCATCTTTTCATGTGTTGGTTGGCCACCTGTATACCTTCTTTGGAAAAATGTTTATTTAGTTTTTCTGCCCACTTTTTGATTGAGCTGTTTTTTGATACTGAGTTTTATGAGCTGTTTATATATTTTTGATATTAACCCCTTGTCAGTTACATCATCTGCAAATATTTTCTCCCATTCTGTAAGTTGTCTTTTCATTTTGTTGATGGTTTTCTTTGCTGTCCAAAAGCTTTTAAGTTTGATTAGGTCTCATTTGTTTCTCTTCTATTTTTCTTTTTTTCTCTCTATCTCTCTCTTTTATTTTTCATTTCTTTTTGAGTTTCTGGGAAATTTCCTTAACTTCATATTCCACCTCCTCAACTAAATTTCATTTTAGATATTATATTTTAAATATCCAAATGTTTTACCTTGTTTTCTGACTTTTCATTTTCATTATGTCTTGTTTTTATTCTATGGGCACATTATCCTCTCTCTCTAAAGTTATTAAATATATGTATGTAGCTTTAAGTTTTTCTCCATTTCCAGTATAATCTCCTTTCTTTCCAAGCACCCCCCTCTATTTTATTTTTCTTATTTGCTTTTTCTTCTTTGCTTCCCTTTGCTTTATATGTTTGTGACTTTCTTCAAATGTATGGTGATTCTTATCTCTCCACTAATGTGTAAGGCACTGAAAAGCATTTTTGGATAGAACTTGCTGATGATGGGCTTCACTTCAAGATGTTATGGTTGGGAGCTGGCTATTTCTTTGGGGGTCCCAAATATCACCACAAGCAAATGAATCTTCCTGAGAAGAATATTACTAGGGAGACTGTAAAGGCATAAAACCAGTTCCTGGGGTTCTCAGAGCAGGTTGAATAAGGGTATGGAGATCCCACCATTCAGTAAGCAGATGTTCACTTAATATTAGTGTTTTCAGCTTCACACTTAACTCTACTTTCCAACCTAAGTTGGAGCCATTCTGATACAATTTCTCTACATAATAAATCTGTGACCTCCTATTAGATAGAAGAATTATTTTCTGGATAAAGGACCTGGGGATGCAACTTCCCCATTTAAAAACTTTCAACTAATCACTCTATTTTCAACTCAGTGTTGCTCACTGCTTTCCATGATATGTGGTGTTTCCAAGTTTTGAACTTCTCAGGCAGAGGCAAACCAGCTTGGTTCTTAAGTTTCTTCTTCTGTGTGCATGTGGATGGAAGCTTTCTCTTCTTGGCCAAGGCAGTTAATAACCCTCCATTGGTTCATTTGTGGGTCTGTTTCTGCCGTCTATTTTTGCTGTCAGTTCCATTTCTCGGTATGTCTGGTAATTTTAAGTTGAATGCCAGACACTGAATATGAAAAATTATAAACTCTATATGATATTATTTCCCACCAGAAAGGATTTATCTTAGCTTTGATTAGGAGATAGATTAGGAGCAGATCACCTTAATTCAGTCAGGGGCTGAACTAATACAACACTGGGTTTCAGTCTTTATAAGGTATAACTTATGTTTTATACAATCTCCTAAATTATAGCCCTGCATATATGTTATACCTAAATCTTAAAATTTCACTTTAAGGGCCCTGAACCAAGATGGCAGAGTAGAAGGATGTGCTCTCACTCCCTCTTGAGAGAACACCAGAATCACAACTAGTTGCTGGACAGTCATTGACAGGAAGACACCGGATCTCACCAAAAAAGATATCCCACATCCAAAGACAAAGGAGAAACCACAATGAGACGGTAGGAGGGGCACAATCACAGAAAAATCAAATCCCATAACTGCTGGGTGGGTGACTCACAGACTGGAGATACTTATACCACAGAAGTCCACCCACTGGAGTGAAGGTTCTGAGCCTCATGTCAGGCTTCCCAACCTGGGGGTCCGGCAACAGGAGGAGGAATTCCTAGAGAATCAGACTTTGAAGGTTAGTGGGATTTGATTGCAGGACTTTGACAGGACTGGGGGAAACAGAGACTCCACTCTTGGAGGACACACACAAAGTAATGTGTGTGTTGGGACCCAGGGCAAAGAGCAGTGACCCCAGGGGAGACAGAACGAGACCTACCTGCTAGTGTTGGAGGACCTCCTGCAGAGGCGGGGGGTGGCTGTGGCTCACTGTGGGGACAAGGACACTGGCAGCAGAAGTTCTGGGAAGTACTCCTTGGCATGAGCCCTCCAAGAGTCTGTCATTAGCCCCATCAAAGAGCCCAGGTAGGCTCCAGTGTTGGGTTGCCTCAGGCCAAACAACCAGCAGGGAGGGAACCCAGCCCCATCCCTCAGCAGTCAAGCGGATTACAGTTTTACTGAGCTCTGCCCACCAGAGCAACAGTCAGCTCTACCCACCACCAGTCCCTCTCAACAGGAAACTTACACAAGCCTCTTAGCCTCATCCACCAGAGGGCAGGCATCAGAAGCAAAAAGAACTACAAACCTTCAGCCTGTGGAACAAAAACCACATTCACAGAAAGATACACAAGATGAAAAGACAGAGGGCTATGTACCAGGTGAAGGAAAAGACAAAACCCCAGAGAAACAACTAAATGAAGTGGAGATAGGCAACCTTCCAGAAAAAGAATTCAGAATAACGATAGTGAAGATGATCCAGGACCTCGGAAGAAGAATGGAGGCAAAGATCGAGAAGATGCAATAAATGTTTAACAAAGACCTAGAAGAATTAAAGAACAAACAAACAGAGATGAACAACACAATAACTGAAGTGAAAACTACACTAGAAGGAACCAATAGCAGAATAACTGAGGCAGAAGAATGGAGAAGTGACCTGGAAGACAGAATGGTGGAATTCACTGCTGCAGAACAGAATAAAGAAAAAAGAATGAAAAGAAATGAAGACAGCCTAAGAGACCTCTGGGACAACATTAAACGCAAGAACATTCACATTACAGGGGTCCCAGAAGGAGAAGACAGAGAGACAGGACCCGAGAAAATATTTGAAGAGATTATAGTATAAACTTCCCTAAAATGGGAAAGGAAATAGCCACCCAAGTCCAGAAAGCACAGCGAGTCGCATACTGGATAAATCCAATGAGAAACACACTGAGACACATAGTAATCAAATTGGCAAAAATTAAAGACAAAGAGAAATTATTGAAAGCAGCAAGGGAAAAATGACAAATAACATACAAGGGAACTCCCATAAGGTTAACAGCTGATTTCTCAGCAGAAACTCTACAAGCCAGAAAGGAGTGGAATGATATATTTAAAGTGATGAAAGGGAAGAACCTACAACCAAGATTACTCTAGCTGGCAAGGATCTCATTCAGATTTGATGGAGAAATCAAAAGCTTTACAGACAAGCAAAAGCTAAGAGAATTCAGCACCAGGAAACCAGCTCTACAACAAATGCTAAAGGAACTTCTTTAAGTGAGAAACACAAGAGAAAAAAAGGACCTACAAAAGCAAACCCAAAACAATTAAGAAAATGGTCATAGGAACATACATATCGATAATTACCTTAAATGTGAATGGATTAAATGTGGGAGAGGCCACAACAGTGAGAGGCCCACGTACCGCACACACACACAAAAAAGAATCCGCCTGCCAATTCAGGGGACACGGGTTCGAGCCCTGGTCTGGGAAGATCCCACATGCTGCGGAGCAACTGAGCCCGCGAGCCACAACTACTGAGCTCCCGTGCTACTACTGAAGTCCGCGCGCCTAGAGCCTGTGCTCCACAACAAGAGAAGCCACCGCAATGAGAAGCCACCTCAGTGAGCAGCCCGCACACCGCAAGGAAGGGTAGCCCCCACTCACCGCAACTACAGAAAGCCCGCGTCAGCAATGAAGATCAAACTTAGCCAAAAATAATAAAATAAAAAATAAAGTAAACCAATTTAAAGTCTGTTGTGTGATTTAAAAAAATAAATAAGATAATGAGAGTTTTGTAAACATATACTTTTCAAACTGTATATATTTACTTCTTAGGAATAATAGGAAATGTAACATGTTGTTGGAATTGGTGTTAAGGTATAGGATTGACATGCTACTTCATTGTGGAGAATAAATTTTACTCACAGATAGAAATAATAAAAATCACTATTTTTTCATTAAAACAAATTTCATTGTATTAATGGTAGAATACAGTATTTCCATGAATTCTTATGCTAAATCATAAAATTATTTTTCACTTCTGTTGGATTGTTTTAGTTTACGTATCCCAGGAGTCATTCTCCTTGAAATTAAGGGGGGGATGTTTGAGAAGCACTGATTACATCTCATCTTCTTCTTCCTCCTTCTTTATTGCTTTAATGGCTAGGAAATTCAGAACATCATATCCCAGACATCCATTTATTTAAACACTCATTCATGACTTCTGATTTAATTATCACTCTTGTTTGTATTTGCTTTCTGTTTTTTTTTCTTATCTTTATTTATCAAATACATCTTTATGTATATTCATTATCTGCTGCTTTATAGACTTTTTGGGAAGTAGATGGGGGCATAAACTATATCTATTTTTATCTATTGATCGCATTATTTTAGTCATTGTCTTTTTGGGTAAGTTTATTTTGAGTTTTTCTTCAAAGACAGTGACATGACTTATTAATTTTGTATGGCACTTTTATTAAAATCACTAGGAAATTAAACTAATCTAATACAAGGAGGTTAGGTAATCAACATGAGAGACATTAGTATTCCTTAGGCTATCTAAAAGGAATAATTATATTGCTGTACTTTAAAATATGTAAGGCACTTTAAAATACAAGAAAAACCATCAGTTCTACGCATTTGGGTACAAGAAATTTGTATGTCTCCTAGCTTTTCCTATGCAAATATTTTCAGAGGCAAAAACAACCCAACATTTAAAATGGGTATTTTTAGAAGCATTTATATGTAGGGACCACATGATATCATGATGATGTAAAAACATTTTTGTAGAGCAGGAATATCCTTTCATGTCCCCTGAGTGGCAGAGGGAATATATCATTCCAACCCATAAAAATATTTTTGCTATCTTATTACCTCCATACTGAATAACTTAATCAGATCATTTGACTTTGTGGAGTACAAAGCGACTCATTTTGGCTGCAGTAAATGAGAGAACTTTTAAAATTATTTCTTAGATTGGCATATGACTTTTGATAGGGGAGTTGTGACTACCTGGGGGGGAAGTTGTAGGAGAAAGGAAATGACAAATAAATTAAATAGGTGAAAGAGCATTACAGTGAGGCTTATGGCATAGAAATATCATTCACATAACAAGGTATAGGAGTGTTATGCTTTTTAAAAATGAGTGTGAGTGTATACCAGACTTAGAGTAGAAAAGACTGTGTTTGAATCTTCAGAATTGGACAGTGACTTAAAAATTTTGACACAATTTATTCATTGTTATAATGTAGATATTACTCTCTCTGAAGGCTGTCCTGAGGGCTAAATGACATACCGATAATCACTCCATTTAAAAGTGGCCCCAGTATAACTTAATCTCTCATTTTCTCAATGCGATGTTCAAAAAATGTTTTAAGTCACTTGAAAACATAAACTTCTAGAGTGTACATTAGTTAAATAACTATGTTAAGTATAGTAATTTTGTTATGACTTCTGGCTTGACTGACCTTGGGCAAACTCTTTACCTATGACCTTTGGTGACATCCCCCATAACGGAGGAAAATATGCTGACCCAACTCAAATGTCTATTGGTAGAATTCAACACACACATATCCTTAGGATATATTGCACCTTGTATTAGTTTGCTAAAGCTGCTGTAACAAAGTATAACAAATTGGGTGGCTTAAGCAACAGAAAATCATTGTCCTACAGTTCTGGAGACTAAAAGCTGGAAATCAAGATGTTGTCAGGGTTCACAGATGTAGAGAACAAACATATGGACACCAAGGGGGGGAAAGTGGCAGGGGGGTGGTTGTGGTGGTGTGATGAATTGGGAGGTTGGGATTGACATATATACACTAATATGTATAAAATGGATAACTAATAAGAACCTGCTGTATAAAAAAATAAATAAAATTAAATAAAAAAAAGCTCATCTGCACAACATTGTAAATCAACTATATTCCAATAAAAATTTAAAAAATAATAATTAAAAAAAAAGAAAAGATGTTGTCAGGGTTGGTTCCTCTGAGGGCTGTGAGGGAAGGATGTGCTCTTGGCTTCTCTTTTTTGGCTTGTAGATGGCCATCTTCTCCCCATATCTCTTCACATTATCTTCTCTGTATGCATCTCTCTGTGTCCAAATTTCCCCTTATTATAAGGACACTAGTCATATTAGGATGACCTCATCCTAATGAATTACATCTGCGTAGATTCTATTTCCAAAAGGTCACATTCTGAGATACTGGGGGTTAGAACTTCAACATATGAATTTTGGAGAGACATGATTCAACCCATAGCATGCCCACATAGAACTCTGTGCTACATATCACAATTGTGTAATGTTGAATATGTTCTTATACCTTCCAAAGTATTAATGAAAAAGACAACCTCTTTCAGATTAAATATTTGCTCAAAATGTTATGCAGTTTAAATGAATCAACATTTGGGCAGAATATCCAGTCGAGGAAAAAGTTGAGGGGAAAAAACCCTCTCTCTAAATTGAAGAGGTAGGAAAACTGAACATGGAGGATGAATTTGACACTGGCACATGGTGCGCTAAGCTTTCTGTTTCCCCTCTGTCATGTGTCCTCCATGTTAACTCTCATGGTCAAGGTGCCTGAAGCTCTTTCATCTCCTACCTTGCAGGTTTCATCTTCTCCTCTCCCAATGTTCTATGCCTTTCTTAGACTCCTATGTAAACAACTGTCCTTGCCCCAAAGATTTCAATGTTAATTAGTTCCTATGAACTGACTATAAACTTGTGGATATGATGCCGATTAGTTTGTATTTCTTCTTTTTCCTCCATTGACTTTTCAGATGTTCTTTGAACCCAAATCTACACATCTACTCAACACAATATATAAGCAATTGGGGGATAATTTTAGAAATAGAACTTTCTTTCATGAGAATATTAGAAATAATGTTTGAGCCAAGGACCCTTACCGTACAGGATTTCCCTTAACCACTTGGTCAGGGACCAATTTGATCACCGTCTTTTCCCTTCAAGATGGAAATTGTTTCATTTTTTTTTCTGGTTTTACACACACAATCCATACTTCTTGTAATAAGTTCAAAAAATAACAGTATAAAGGCACAGTAACAACCTTTTATTATTTTTATATCCCCTTCCAAACTTTTTCTATACGTTTATAGCCATGCACATATTTTACAAAATGGTGCCATATGTGTACACTCTGCTTGTAATAATCTCTCTGCACAGAAAAATGCTGCATGAACATATTTCTTTGTGGCCAAAGGGAGCTTCATATTATCATTTTAATAGCTACATGATATTCCTTATGTAGCTATGTCATGATGCATTTAATAGACTGACCTTCAATCTTGAGCTATGATATATTTTTAGAAAAGTTTCCAGATTTCACACCAATTTTTACCTCTTTGTTAGGGGCCAGACTTTTAAGGTTCAAACTACTGTTAGGGGCTGGCCTTTTTAGATTCAAACTACAAGTTTTCACAATAAAAATAGAAACCCAGGGCACTGACACCTGAGCCACAACTCCTGTCAAGTCACATCCTGTGCAGAGTGCTACCGTTTTTCCACTGTGAAATATTACTTGAGCAGAGTCTCAAAATAGCCCTCCCTCTGTTTAGCATGCCAGGGTCTCACTTGTGTTATCTGGCCTTCCCAAAGCGGCCAGCAAGAATTCTCAACTCCTTGGCCTTGGAGTCTCCAAGTCCCTGTGACAGACCAGACTTAGCAATCAGGGTATAATGTCAGGGGAACTGTGGGCAGTTGGAACTTCGGGAGAGCAAGTGGGAATGCAGACACGTGGAGCCAGCCAGTCCCCTGTCTCCACCCGTGGCAAGAGATCCCGGCGTCATGCATAGAAGTATTCTGAGTTGGGGATAAAGGTCAGGGGTACAGGCTTATGGTGTGCCCAAAACCCAGCCTAAGCAGCTCACACTTTGTACATGCTGTTACCTATAAATGACAGACCAGGTTTAGAGGGATTATAGATTTTTCAAGTCTTTAATTCTTTAATTTCCACTAGTAAAACTTGGTCAAAGAACATGGGCTTCAAAATCAGACAGTCTTAAGTTCAAGGCTAGATTTGCCACTTATAGTTCATGAGAACCAATATTTCAGGCACTCAACAAATACTTATTAAATAAATGTGTTGAATGTATGTCTGTGAATAACAGTTTCCCCAGCTGTAAAATGAGGATGATAATCGTATGAATTCATGGGGCTGTTGTGAGGACAATTTGATGAATGTACAATTGGCATATAAAAGATGCTCCATAAATTACAGCTGGTACTTTATTATTCTCAGAAGAAAAATTAGAACGTTTCTTCCCAGAATCCTTTTTATAGTCCTCTCACCAGATTTATTTGTTCAACAAGTAGTTATCGAATAGGCACCATGATAAGTATGGGGAAAACATGTTGAATAACACACTGTCCAGGACTGCAACCTAGAAATATCCATTCATTCATTCATTCATTCATTCTTTCATTGAACACTTATTTCTTCACCACTTGTTAGTCAGGTACCGAGCACACAATCTACCTCCAAAATATTTTTTTTGTATCTATCTACTTGCTTCCATCACCATCATCATCATCCTATGGACCACAGCCACAGGTTCCTTACTCTTCTCCCTGCTTCCATTCTTGACTTTTTAAAACCACTTCACATCCAAGGGGATCTTTTAAGACTATAAATCAGAATGTGCCTTCCCTTTGTTAAAGCATATCCATTTAGAATAAGATACAAATGTGTTACCTTGGCCCACATGGCCCTACATGACCTGGTCCCTTCCTACATCTCCAGTCTCAGCTTAGCTCACTCACATCACTCTCTCCCTGCCCCTATGTTTCACAGCCTCAGTTCCTAGAACCAGTCAAGCTTTTTTCAACCTCAAGGCCTTTGCCCATGCTGTTCTTTCTGTCTGAAATGCCATCTCCTCGGCTTTTTTTTTTTTTTTTTTTTTTTTTTTTTTTGCGGTACGCGGGCCTCTCACTGTTGTGGCCTCTCCCGTTACGGAGCACAGGCTCCGGACGCGCAGGCTCAGCAGCCATGGCTCACGGGCCCAGCTGCTCCATGGCATGTGGGATCTTCCCAGACCGGGGCACGAACCCGTGTCCCCTGCATTGGCAGTCGGACTCTCAACCACTGCGTCAGCAGGGAGGCCCTCTCCTCAGCTCTTTGGATGACAGGCTTCTTCTCATCCTTCATGTTTCAGTCAAAGGTCACCTTTTCAGAGAAGGTCGTACCTAATGACCATTATTTATTCCTTCACACAGCATCTTTTTTATTTCCTTCTTACTGCTTTTTGTAATCTGCATTTATTGTTTTTATTTATTTGCTTACCATTTTATTGTCTGTCTCTCCCACTAGACCATAAGCCCCATAAGGACAGGAGCTTTGCCTAGGACTGTGCCTGCCACAGAGTAGGCACTCAATAATTTATTACATGAAAGAATGAATGAGTGAATTTCCATTGCTCGATAACCTCCAGGGATAGGAATTCTTTTTTTTTAATTTTTAATATTAAAAAAACAACACTTTTTTGGCCATGCCACGTGGCTTGCACTATCTTAGTTCCCCAACCAGGGATTGAACCTATGCCCTCAGCAGTGAAAGCACAGAGTCCTAACCACTGGACTGCTAGGGATTTCCCAGGAATAGAAATTCTGGACTTCATGTTGGTACATTCTAGGATTCATATCTTCTGATGTGAAAAGTTATTTTTATGTTGGAGTAAGTTTTAAAACTGGATAGAATGTGACCTGGAGAGGAGAAGGGAAAGTCAGTCTCCTCTAGGAGAACAGCAGAGTGGAACACACTGCAGCAGCAAAGAATTTTAAAACTCATTTGTATTTAGGGACACGATGACTTCCTTCTCCATTGTCCTCTAAGTAAGGTTAAGACTTCATGGTGAAGAGGATTGGCTTTGGTGCCAAGAGCCTGGATTCACATTCCTGCCCTACCGTTTATTAGCTGTGTGACCGCGGGCAAGTTAGATAATGGCTCTGAGTCCATTCGAGTGAGAAATGGACCCCTGAGCCCTCTATGGAGTAAGCACTCAGTTCATGTTAATTAAATATCCTTTTTATTCCACCCAAATGATTTTTTTAGGCTTACCATTGCAAGTTTAAAAGACACCAATAGCCAAGACCTAGCACAGTGCTAGGTATGTCATAGATGCTTAAAAAGTGGGAGTTCACTGGTGGGAATGTAAGTTGGTGCAGTCACTATGGAAAACAGTATGGGGGTTTCTCAAAAAACTACAAATAGAGCTACCATTTGACCCAGCAATTCCACTCCTTGGTATATATCCAAAAAAAAATGAAAACAATTTGAAGAGATACATGCACCCCAATGTTCATAGCATTATTTACAATTGCCAAGATATGGAAGCAACCTAAGTGTCCATAAACAGATGAATGGATAAAGAAGTTGTGGTATGTACACACACGCACACACACACACACACACACGCAATGGAATACTACTCATCAATAAAAAGGAAGAAAATTTTTGCCATTTGCAGCAACATGAATGGACTTGGAGGGTATTATGCTAAGTGAAATAAGTCAGACAGAGAAAGACAAATACTATAAGATATCACTTATATGTGGAATCTAAAAAATACAACAAACTAGTGAGTATAACAAAAAAGACGCAGACTCACAGATATAGAGAACAAACTATTGGTTACCAGTGGGGAGAGGAAAGGGGGGAGGAGCAGTATAGGTGTAGGGGATTAGGAGGTACACATTATTATGTATAAAATAAGCTACAGAATATATTGTACGACACAAGGAATATAGCCAATATTTTATAATAACTATAGATGGAGTATAACCTTTAAAAATTGTGTATCATTATACTGTATACCTGTAACATATAATATTGTTCATCAACTATACTTGAATTAAAAAAGAATGCACTTGTGAGAGAGGCACTAGCATCAAGAAAAAAAAGTGGGAGTGCAACATAAGGGTGCAGTGGTTCTCATACTTGAGTGTGCATTAGAGTTAGCTCGAGGGCTGGTTAAACCACAGAGAGCTGGGCCCCTCCATGAGTTTCTGATTCAGTAGGTCTGGTGGGGCCTGAGAATGTGCATTTCTAACAAGTTTCCAGGAGATGCTGCTGCTGCTGATACAGGGACCACACTTTCAGAATGACTGTCAGGGGTTAAATACACCAACCAACTCTAGGCGCCAGACTGGTGCATTCAAGTCCCAAGTACATCTCCTCACTAGGTATGTGATCTCCAGCAAGTTGCTTAATCCCTCTGGCCTCAGTTCCTTCATTGGCAAATAGAGATAAAATAGAGCCTTCCTCTAGAAGTTTTCATGAGGTTTAAATGAGGCCCTTCACCTTGTAATTGTTCAATACACATTGACTGTTATTTGAAAATAAAAACCAATGAAAATGAATTTGTAACAGTGCTATCCAGTAGAACTTTCTGGGATTATGGAAGTGTCCTCGGTGCCGTCCAGTTTGGCAGCCATTAGCTGCACGTGGCTACAGAGTACTTGAAATGTGGCTAGCACAACTGAAGAGCTGAATGTTTAATGTCAATTTCAATTAATTTGAATTTAAGTAGCCACATGTGACTAGAGAAGCACAAATGTCCAGTGAGCATTCCTCCCCGAGACCTGGGCAGAGCCATCTTGGTGGCAGCTCTTTGGAAAGCTGACAATGCAGGGTGGTGTGAAGACCTGGGTGTGTGTGGATCTGCCACTTTCTGACAGCTGACCTTAAGCAAGCAGCTCAACTTCCCAGTAACTCAATCCCATCTGTAAAATGGGAACAGTAACACCTGTCCTGATTCCTCAGGAATTCTGTGTGTTTTAGTGGGGTAATTAATGTAAAACCATAAATGCAGTACAGCTGCAAGGATTTCCTTAAAGTTTTATATCACTTCTTCAGATTTTCTTCCCTAGGACCTGTTTTAAGGGTTATGATTCTTCAGCCTTTTGTGTCCACAGTGTCCAACACATAGTAGGTCCTGAGTTAAAATGCAGCCTCCACACAGAACGTCTTCTCAGTTGGCCTGCGTATATCAGTGCTCTAGGACATGTAGTAAAAAAGGAGGAAATATCTATGTTATTTTAAATACACCAATATTCCTTTTAAAATTTTACTGAGGGAATTCCCTGGCAGTCCAGTGGTTAAAACTCCACGTCTTGGGGCTTCCCTGGTGGCGCAGTGGTTGAGAGTCCGCCTGCTGATGCAGGGGACACGGGTTCGTGCCCCAGTCCGGGAAGATCCCACATGCCGCAGAGCGGCTGGGCCTGTGAGCCATGGCCGCTGAGCCTGCGCGTCCGGAGCCTGTGCTCCGCAACGGGAGAGGGCACAGCAGTGAGAGGCCCGCGTACCGCAAAAAAAAAAACAAAAACCAAAAAAGACCCTCCACGTCTTCACTGTCGAGAGTGTGGGTTCAATCCCTGATTGGGGAACTAAGATCCTGCAAGGCACACAACATAGCCAAAAAGAAAAGTTATTGAGAAGACTCTGGGGCTGATGCCCACCACTGGCAGGTGAAACCAGGTCTTGGGGTTAGTTTAGTGCCGATCTACCGGCAAGCAGAGCTGGTTCCTGGAGTCCGGCTTCAGGGCCCAGGGATCCCAGAGCTCGTTTCAGATCGTTGAGGGAGGGTTGGTTCCTGACACAGTTGGGTATGTGTTCTTAAGTGTCCTGAAGGTGGCGCTGTTCTGCTAGTGGGCAGGGCCAGGGCTCAGATGGTCCCAGGACAGGATCTGGCCTGTGTTCCGGGAATCGTAGTTTCTTGCTTCCGGTGTCTGCCCCCTGGTGGATGCGGCTGGTCTAGAGGCTCATGCAGGCTTCCTGGTGGGAGGGGCCCGTGCCTAGGCCCTCCGGCGGGCTGGGTGAGCCCGGAGGAGGCGGTGGGCCCTTTAATCTTTAGAAAGCCTGTCAGCTGATGGGTGGGGCTGTGTCCCAGCCCATTTAGTTGTTTGGCCTGAGGCGTCCCTGCTGGCTGCTGGGTGGGCCCAGGTCTTAGAGCTAATGAGCCAAGATGTCGGCCGCCTGCGGCAACCGTGTTCATGCGGCTGAATGTTCCCCAGTGTGTCTGACACCAGTGTCGATGTCCCCAGGGTGACCCACTGCCACCCCGGCATCTCCAGGAGACTTTCCAAGACGAGCAGGTAGGTCTGGCTCAGGCTTCTATCAAATTACTGCTTTTGCCCTGGGCCCTGGTGCACGTGAGATTTTATGCACGCCGTTTAGGAGTGAAGTCTCTATTTCCCCCAGTACCTAGGGGCTCCTGCCAATAAGCCCTGCTGGCCTTCAAAGCCAAATGCTCTGGGGGCTTGTCTTACTGGTGCCAGAGCCCTGGGGAGCCTGTGGGAGAACCTCTGCAATGTAATTACTCTCCATTATGCGGGTCACCAACCCAGGGTGTGTGGGATTTAATTACATTGTGAGTCTGCGCCTCCTACGCGTCTTGTGGTTCCTACTTTATGTTTTTAGCTTGTGGTGATGCTGAAAGCTCGGCCTCTCTGCACCCAGTGACGAACTGAATCTCAGAGACAGAGTTTTGGGTGGAGTAGAAAAGAATAGCTTTATGGCTTTGCCAGGCAAAAGGGGGACACAGCGGGCTCCTGCCCTTGAAAACTATGTGTCCCAACCCAGGAGGATTTGATGAAGAGTTTTATAGTGATAGTTCAGGTGTGGGCTTGGTGACAAGATTAGGGTGTGTGCAGGGTCTCAGATGGTCAGTCTCCCAATCTTGATGAGCTTCTCTGGTGCCCCCCACCCCGCGCCTTTTTTTTTTAATTTTTTGGCCGTGCTGCATGGCATGTGGGATCTTAGTTCCCCAGCCAGGGATCGAACCACCACCCCCTTCATTGGAAACGCGGAGTCTTAACCACTGGACCAGCGTCTGGTCCCTATAATCTCGCCTCAGGTGGTTTCTTGCCTGCTCCTCCCTTGATTAGCAACTGTTCGAATCTGCCCTTTGGAACTCACGGAAGGTCATGGAGGCTGGAGTCTTGCCTACAAGAAATGGGGGACAAAAAAAGGCTTCCATGCCCAAGAGCCCCACAGGGTCCTTCTCGGTTTCAGTTGTTCTGCAGACCGTTGTGATTTTGGTGTGCTCGTGAGAGGAGGTGAGCTCGGGGTCCTTCTACTCTGCCATCTTGGCCGCTCTCCCCATTCTGAAAGGTTTTGCCTAGCGTTGGCACTGAAGGGGGAAGCACGTTGTAGGAACCAAGGGAGAAGATGCACCAGCGCAGGCTTCAGGGCCCACGGAGAGGACTGGCTGGGAGAGGACTGGCTGGAAGAGGGCAGGCGAAACACTGACTCTGCCCACCTGCGAGCCAGCACTAGCCCCGGGGGCTCCCTAGGATTCCACAAGCAGCCACCTGGTGACCGGGCCCTGCTAAGCAGCATCCGCTCAAGACAGGGCCTGGCGACCAACCAGACTCGGGGCCTACATGCCCACCCACGTAGTTAGCCCATGAAGGACCCGTGCAGCCCTCTTAGGGGGAGCCCCTAGAGCATAAAAAAGTTATTGTCCAGGGGCTTCCCTGGTGGCGCAGTGGTTGAGAGTCCGCCTGCTGATGCCGGGGACATGGGTTCATGCCCCGGTCTGGGAAGATCCCACATGTCGCGGAGTGGCTGGGCCCGTGAGCCATGGCCGCTGAGCCTACGCGTCCGGAGCCTGTGCTCCGCAACAGGAAAGGCCACAACAGTGAGAGGCCCGCGTACCGCAAAAAAGAAAAGAAAAAAAAAAGTTATTGTCCAAAAATAATGTTTATTTTGTCACAATTATGAACAACACATACTTATTTTAAAAATTGGAAAATGCAGGGTACTATATAAAAAATATTCTCCCACAATCCCTCCACCTGAGATAACCCTCATTAACTTTTTTTTTTTTTTTTAAACTTTGGCCACCCCGCACATCACGCGGGATCTTAGTTCTCTGACCAGGGATTGAACCCGTGCCCCGTGCAGTGGAAGTGCAGAGTCTTAACCACTGGACTGCCAGGGAATTCCCACCCTCATTAACATTTTGAGGCATTTCTTTCCAATTATGAGTATGGGTGTGTATTCATTCATTCATTTAATAAGTATTTTTTGAATGCCTGCTATGGGCCAGGCACTTTTCTAGATGATGGTAATACAGCAATGAACAAAATAGACCCCCCAAAAAAGTTGCCCTCATGGAGCTTACATTCTAGTAGATGATACTTGAAAACTCAGTAAAATATATATACAAATTTTAAAGCATAATTAGGCTAATATTGTTTACACCATTATATATGCTGCTTATTGTGTTTTCCCCTTTGCATTATGTTGGGAGAATTTTCTAATTTTTGTTTTTTTAAGTAGGCCTGTCCTTATACCCATTGCCTGCTGAGCCAATACACGGGGCTTGCTGGGGCAAAAGGAAAAATAAATACTTAAGTTATGTGTTTAGGATCTTGATAGCCTGGGGTGTGATGTTCTTAGGGGATCAACTGGACTGTCCAATACTGTCCCTTGGAATATCCTGTGCAAAACCAGAGAATCCGAAGTCCAGGAGTCAAGGTTCACATCTCAGGTTTTACTGAGTCTTCAGGCATCACCATTTCATCTGTGACTGACACATTTCTTTAGGTTTTAAAAAAAGTTTTCTGGAGTCCTCAGGACCCATATTGTTTGTGGTCCACCCTCTTCTATTCCTGCATGACTCAGCTGGCGAATTATTCTACTCCTTTGTAGGTTCAGGTGAAAACAACTAAAACTTAAATCCTGAAAGAGGCTTCTGAATCAGAGTAATGAGGAACATGGGTGGGGAGAGCAAAGCTCATACTGTGATGAGGGGAGGGTGTTAGCCACTGGACAGAGAGAGCAAGAAGAGCTTGTCCTGTTCTGTGCCCTGGACCTTGGCAACCATGGTCCCCTCCTTTCCACATGGAGACTCTTTCTTCTTATTTCTTCCCTTCCTCCTCTCTCCCATGACCCACAGACTTTGCCCCGTAGGGTCTGCAAAAGGAACCTGAAGGAACCCGTGTTTCCTCAAAACATCAAGGGCAGGGATCTTGTCTGACTTGAGAATAAAAGAACAAATCCACGAGTGAATGAAATTCACTAGGGTAGCCTTTGATGGGCAGCCAGTATATTCTGCTGATGGGCCCCAAGGTAAATCATCAAGAGGGGTGTTTTTTTTCTTTTTCTTTTCTTTTTTTTTTTTTTTTTTGCGGTACGCGGGCCTCTCACTGTTGTGGCCTCTCCTGTTGCGGAGCACAGGCTCCGGACGCGCAGGCTCAGTGGCCATGGCTCACGGGCCTAGCCGCTCCACGGCATGTGGGATCTTCCCGGACCGGGGCACAAACCCTCATCCCATGCATCGGCAGGCGGACTCTCAACCACTGCGCCACCAGGGAAGCCCCCAAGAGGGGTATTTTTTTCTATTGTCTAGAAGGCAATGAGGAAGATGTCCGTTGGTTGCTGGTGTCTGCCCATCAAAGGTTTCAGCCAAGACAGAGTCAGAAATGAAGACATTCTACATAATGAATAGCATCACAGAGCCGTATGTGCTGAAGACAATAGCCAACATGTCTTGCTGCTTTGGGATTTGACTGCTGATAATTTCAGATGACATCTCTGCTTCTCTTCTTTTGTTCCTTTCCACATTCTTCACTGCATCATTCAGGCTGACAATTCATTTACATTGCTAATAGTCATAAAAATGCAAAAATGGTTTTGCTAAAGCTAAAGGCTTTGCTACCAGAGGAAGAGACCGTATAATGTAGTATAAGAGTGTGGAGCAGACATGTCCAATAGTAATAGAATAAAAGCCATGGATAAATTTGAAAATTTTCTCATAGCCACATGAAAAAAGAAAAAAATAGATGAAACTAATTTTGATCATGTCTTATTGAATGCCGTGTATCCAAAATATCATTTTAACGTGTAATCATGAGAAAAATTATTAAAGAGACATTTTGTATATGCGCCTTCAAAATCTATCGTGTGTTTTACACTTAAAGTGCATTTCAGTTCCCACTGGCGACGTTTCATGTGCTCAACAGCCATGTGGGCCAGTGGACACCGTATGGGGCAGTGCAAGTGTGGGCTCTGCACCCTGTACTAGGATTATACTGGGGTATAATCCTAGGAAAGTAACGTAATCTCTGTGTTCAGTTTCCTCATCTGTAAACTGGAGGAAATGTTAGTCCCTACCTCATTTAGAATTAGATTTTATGAGGATTAAATGAACACTTAGAACATTGCCTGACACAAAGTTGGCGATTAGTAAATGTTAGCTCTTACCATCTTCAGATGTATGATGTTCACCACCATCCTTATAATGATCAAAGCTGTCTTTCAGTATGGTCTTACTCTGGGCTTTCTAAATTGGGACTGTATGTCTGATATCTTGCAATGATGAAATTATATGCCACTTCAGAATTCCTATCTCACTTCAAAGATTTTCAGGGAGAGTTGGGTCCTGAGCTATGCTTTCACAAAGCTGGATAACCTGTAATTTTACAAACTTCTTTAATACTATTAACGTCTGCATTTAGAGTCCTTTTGAATTTTCCAAATAAGCAGTATCATATTTTTATTAGGAGGTAAAATTAGGTTGACAGCTATAAAGTTATCCAGCTTGCTTTTTGATGATCTCTTTTAAAAAAAATTTTTTTTCATCCATTGTGCTTAGCACTCTGATGGGCCCTTTTAATTTTTTAAAGATTTATTTATTTATTTAATTTATTTTTGGCTGCGTCAGGTCTTAGTTGTGGCACACGAGATCTTTGTTGAGGCATGCAGGATCTTCACTGTGGTGCGCTGGCTTCTCTAGTTGTGGCGCGCAGGATTCCAGGGCACATGGGCTCTGTGGTTTGCGGCACGTGGACTCTAGTTGAGGCGCCCAAGCTCAGTAGTTGTGGCACGCGGGCTTAGTTGCCCTGCGGCATGTGGGATCTTAGTTCCGTGACCAGGGATCGAACCCACATCTCTTTCATTGCAAGGCAGATTCTTTACTACTGGACCTCTAGGGAAGTCCCTTGATGATCTCTTAAGAGACTGAAACCATGTTTCACTACAGGAAGAAGATAGCACTTGTCTTCTTGAAACTATGGCTTACAGCCACAAATCCTTATTAATATCTCAGGATGTATTTCAGGGCCTAAGCACCATGATATAGAAATTGTTACCTGCGGCGCTTTTATGACAGCTTTTGAATAAACAATGGAGTAATTTTACAACAGTTGTTTTGGACCACTTTAAAAATCAGATCTTCCTCGACTTATGATGGGGTTATGTCCCCATACACCCAGCGTTAAGTTGAAAATATTTAAGTCAGAAATGCGTTTAATACACCTAACTTGGGGAATATCATCACTTAGCCTAGTCTACCTTAGTGTAAGTGCTCAGGAACACTTACATTGACCTACAGTTGGGCAAAATTATCTAACATAAAGCCTATTCAATACCTTATAATAAGGTATTGAATATCTCAAGTAATTCATTGAATACCGTACTGGCAGTGAAAAACAGAATGGTCGTCTGGGTACAGGATGGCTGTAAATGTATTAGTAACTGCATGATTGCCAAGCCGACTGGCAGCTGCACGGGCTTCCACTGCCCAGCATCATGAAAGAGTATGTGAGAGAGTATCCTACTGCATAAGCTAACCAGGGAAAAGATCAAAATTTAAAATTCAAAGTACAGTTTCTACTGAATGTCTGTTGCTTTTGCACCATCATAAAGTAGACAAATCCTAAATCTAGCCATCGTAAGTTGAGGGCCATCTATATATCTTAGAAGTTTCCACATCTCTAATTCTTTCATTTATTTATGTATTCACTCATTCATTCATTCATTCAACTATTTGTTTATTCAACAAATATGCATTGAAGGCTTACTATGGGCCAGAAACTTTGCTAGTTACTGAGGAGTGGACAGTAAGCAGAACATGTAGTCTCTGCCCCCGCAAAATTACAATCCAGGTGGGGAGAAAGGTGATAATCAGATGATCATGCAAATATAGTTGCCAACTGTCCTGATTGCTATTAAGAAGAGGAATAGTTGCTTTGAGAGTCTGTGAGGAAGGAATTTGATTTGGTCAGAGAAGTTTTCCCCAAGGAGGTGCTGATGGGGCTGAGAGCTGGAGGAGTAGGGGGAGTTAACCAGGTGGAGATGGGAGGGAACTGCATTCCAGGCGGAGGGAACAGCATGAACAGAAGTCCTGAGGTGGCAGGGACGTGGTGAGGGGAGAGACGGAAAGAGGACTGTGAGCCTGAAACAGAGTGAGGGTAGGCTGGCTGAGATGGAGCTGGAGAAGTAGGTAGAACCAAACATTGCAGGTTCCTGATGGCCACATTAAGGATTTTACATTTATATTTTAAATTTTATTGAAGTAGAGTTGATTTACAATGTTGTGTTAATTTCTGCTGTACAGCAAAGTGATTCAGTTATACATACATATATACACGTTCTTTTTCATATTCTCTTCCATTATGGTTTGTCACAGGATATTGAATATAGTTCCCTGTGTTATACAGTAGGACCTTATTGTTTATCCATTCTCTATATAATAGTTTGCACCTGCTAATCCCAAACTCCCAATCCATCCCTCCCCCCAGCCCCCCTTCCTTGGCAACCACAAGTCTGTTCTCTATGTCTATGAGTCTGTTAATGTTTCAGAGATAGGTTCATTTGTGTTGTATTTCAGATTCCACCTATAACTGGTATCATACGGTATTTGTCTTTCTCTTTCTGAGTTACTTCACTTAGTATGATAATCTCTAGTTCGATCCATATTGCTGCAAATGATATTGTTTTGTTCTTTCTATTTACTCCATCTCTGCAAATATGCAGATAACTATTATTTAATTACATTTGCCCCTAATAACGAAGGGGAAGGATCCAGTAACTTTTTTTTTAAACATCTTTATTGGAGTATAATTGCTTAACAATGGTGTGTTAGTTTCTGCTTTATAACACAATTAATCAGTTATACATATACATATGTTCCCATATCCCCTCCCTCTTGCGTCTCCCTCCCACCCTCCATATCCCACCCCTCCAGGCGGTCACAAAGCACCGAGCTGATCTCCCTGTGCTATGCGGCTGCTTCCCACTAGCTATCTACCTTACGTTTGGTAGTGTATATATGTCCATGCCTCTCTTTTGCTTTGTCATAGCTTACCATTCCCCCTCCCCATATCCTCAAGTCCATCCTCTAGTAGGTCTGTGTCTTTATTCCTGTCTTACCCCTATGTTCTTCATGACATTTTTTTCTTAAATTCCATATATATGTGTCAGCATACAGTATTTGTCTTTCTGACTTACTTCACTCTGTATGACAGACTCTAGGTCCATCCACCTCATTACAAATAGCTCAATTTCGTTTCTTTTTATGGCTGAGTAATATTCCATTGTATATATGTGCCACATCTTTTTTATCCATTCATCAGGTGATGGACACTTAGGTTGTTTCCATCTCCGGGCTATTGTAAATAGGGCTGCTATGGACATTTTGGTACATGACTCTTTTTGAATTATGGTTTTCTCAGGGTATATGCCCAGTAGTGGGATTGCTGGGTCATATGGTAGTTCTATTTGTAGTTTTTTAAGGAACCTCCATACCGTTCTCCATAGTGGCTGTACCAATTCACATTCCCACCAGCAGTGCAAGACTGTTCCCTTTTCTCCACACCCTCTCCAGCATTTATTGTTTCTAGATTTTTTGATGATGGCCATTCTGACTGGTGTG
This sequence comes from Mesoplodon bidens, assembly GCF_964165515.1. Taxonomy (NCBI): domain Eukaryota; kingdom Metazoa; phylum Chordata; class Mammalia; order Artiodactyla; family Ziphiidae; genus Mesoplodon; species Mesoplodon bidens. The sequence goes on along the minus strand of NC_138167.1, from coordinate 77,695,791 downwards.
AGATGATATCTCATTGTAGTTTTGATTTGCATTTTTCTAATGATTAAAGATGTTGAGCATCCTTTCACGTGTTTGTTGGCAGTCTGTATATCTTCTGTGGAGAAATGTCTATTTAGGTCTTCTGCCCATTTTTGGATTGGGTTGTTTGTTTTTTTGTTATTGAGCTGCCTGAGCTACTTATAAATTTTGGAGATTAATCCTTTGTCAGTTGCTTCATTTGCAAATATTTTCTCCCATTCTGAGGGTTGTCTTTTGGTCTTGTTTATGGTTTCCTTTGCTGTGCAAAAGCTTTGAAGTTTCATTAGGTCCCATGTGTTTATTTTTGTCTTTATTTCCATTTCTCTAGGAGGTGGGTCAAAAAGGATCTTGCTGTGATTTATGTCATAGAGTGTTCTGCCTATGTTTTCCTCTAAGAGTTTGATAGTGTCTGGCCTTACATTTAGGTCTTTAATCCATTTTGAGCTTATTTTTGTGTATGGTGTTAGGGAGTGATCTAATCTCATACTTTTACATGTCCCTGTCCAGTTTTCCCAGCACCACTTTTTGAAGAGACTGTCCTTTCTCCACTGTACATTCCTGCCTCCTTTATCAAAGATAAGGTGACCATATGTCCATGGGTTTATCTCTGGGCTTTCTATCCTGTTCCATTGATCTATCTTTCTGTTTTTGTGCCAGTACCACACTGTCTTGATTACTGTAGCTTTGTAGTATAGTCTGAAGTCAGGGAGGCTGATTCCTCCAGCTCCATTTTTCGTTCTCAAGATTGCTTTGGCTATTCGGGGTCTTTTGTGTTTCCATACAAATTGTGAAATTTTTTGTTCTACTTCTGTGAAAAATGCCAGTGGTAGTTTGATAGGGATTGCATTGAATCTGTAGATTGCTTTGGGTAGTAGAGTCATTTTCACAATGTTGATTCTTCCAATCCAAGAACATGGTATATCTCTCCATCTATTTGTATCATCTTTAATTTCTTTCATCAGTGTCATAATTTTCTGCATACAGGTCTTTTGTCTCCTTAGGTAGGTTTATTCCTAGATATTTTATTCTTTTTGTTGCAATGGTAAATGGGAGTGTTTTCTTGATTTCACTTTCAGATTTTTCATCATTAGTATATAGGAATGCCAGAGATTTCTGTGCATTAATTTTGTATCCTGCTACTTTACCAAATTCATTGATTAGGTCTAATAGTTTTCTGGTAGCATCTTTAGGATTCTCTATGTATAGTATCATGTCATCTGCAAACAGTGACAGCTTTGCTTCTTCTTTTCCGATTTGGATTCCTTTTATTTCCTTTTCTTCTCTGATTGCTGTGGCTAAAACTTCCAAAACTATGTTGAATAAGAGTGGTGAGAGTGGGCAGCCTTGTCTTGTTCCTGATCTTAGTGGAAATGGTTTCAGTTTTTCACCATTGAGGACGATGTTGGCTGTGGGTTTGTCATATATGGCCTTTATTATGTTGAGGAATGTTCCCTCTATGCCTACTTTCTGCAGGGTTTTTATCATAAATGGGTGTTGAATTTTGTCGAAAGCTTTCTCTGCATCTATTGAGATGATCATATGGTTTTTCTCCTTTAGTTTGTTAATATGGTGTATCACGTTGATTGATTTGCGTATATTGAAGAATCCTTGCATTCCTGGAATAAACCCCACTTGATCATGGTGTATGATCCTTTTAATGTGCTGTTGGATTCTGTTTGCTAGTATTTTGTTGAGGATTTTTGCATCTATGTTCATCAGTGATATTGGCCTGTAGTTTTCTTTCTTTGTGACATCTTTGTCTGGTTTTGGTATCAAGGTGATGGTGGCCTCATAGAATGAGTTTGGGAGTGTTCCTCCCTCTGCTATATTTTGGAAGAGTTTGAGAAGGATAGGTGTTAGCTCTTCTCTAAATGTTTGATAGAATTCGCCTGTGAAGCCATCTGGTCCTGGGCTTTTGTTTGTTGGAAGTTTTTTATCACAATTTCAATTTCAGTGCTTCTGATTGGTCTGTTCATATTTTCTATTTCTTCCTGATTCAGTCTTGGCAGGTTGTGCATTTCTAAGAATTTGTCCATTTCTTCCAGGTTGTCCATTTTATTGGCATAGAGTTGCTTGTAGTAATCTCTCATGATCTTTTGTATTTCTGCAGTGTCAGTTGTTACTTCTCCTTTTTCATTTCTAATTCTATTGATTTGAGTCTTCTCCCTTTTTTTCTTGATGAGTCTGGCTAATGGTTTATCAATTTTGTTTATCTTCTCAAAGAACCAGCTTTTAGTTTTATTGATCTTTGCTATCATTTCCTTCATTTCTTTTTCATTTATTTCTGATCTGATTTTTATAATTTCTTTCCTTCTGCTAACTTTGGGATGTTTTTGTTCTTCTTTCTCTAATTGCTTTAGGTGCAAGGTTAGGTTGTTTATTCGAGATGTTTTCTGTTTCTTAAGGTGGGATTGTATTGCTATAAACTTCCCTCTTAGAACTGCTTTTGCTGCATCCCATAGGTTTTGGGTCGTCGTGTCTCCATTGTCATTTGTTTCTAGGTATTTTTAAATTTCCTCTTTGATTTCTTCAGTGACCACTTCGTTGTTAAGTAGTGTATTGTTTAGCCTCCATGTGTTTGTATTTTTTACAGATCTTTTCCTGTAATTGATATCTAGTCTCATAGCACTGTGGTTGGAAAAGATACTTGATACAATTTCAATTTTCTTAAATTTACCAAGGCTTGATTTGTGACCCAAGATATGATCCTGGAGAATGTTCCATGAGCACTTGAGAAAAATGTGTATTCTGTTGTTTTTGGATGGAATGTCCTATAAATATCAATTAAGTCCATCTTGTTTAATGTATCATTTAAAGCTTGTGTTTCCTTATTTATTTTCATTTTTGATGATTTGTCCATTGGTGAAAGTGGGGTGTTAAAGTCCCCTACTATGAATGTGTTACTGTCGATTTCCCCTTTTATGGCTGTTAGTATTTGCCTTATGTATTGAGGTGCTCCTATGTTGTGTGCATAAATATTTACAATTGTTATACCTTCTTCTTGGATCGATCCCTTGATCATTATGTAGTGTCCTTCCTTGTCTCTTCTAGTAGTCTTTATTTTAAAGTCTATTTTGTCTGATGTGAGAATTGCTACTCCAGCTTTCTTTTGGTCTCCATTTGCATGGAATATCTTTTTCTATCCCCTTACTTTCAGTCTGTATGTGTCTCTAGGTCTTAAGTAGGTCTCTTGTAGACAGCATATATATGGGTCTTGTTTTTGTATCCATTCAGCCAATCTGTGTCTTTTGGTGGGAGCATTTAGTCCATTTACATTTAAGGTAATTATCAATATGTATGTTCCTATTCCCATTTTCTTAATTGTTTTGGGTTCATTATTGTAGGTCTTTTCCTTCTGTTGTGTTTCTTGCCTAGAGAAGTTCCTTTTGCATTTGTTGTAAAGCTGGTTTTGCGGTCCTGACCTCTCTCACCTTTTGCTTGTCTGTAAACGTTTTAATTTCTCCATCAAATTTGAATGAGATCCTTGCTGGGTAGAGTAATCTTGGTTGCCGGTTTTTCTCCTTCATCACTTTAAATATGTCCTGCCAGTCCCTTCTGGCTTGCAGAGTTTCTGCTGAAAGATCAGCTGTTAACCTGATGGGGATTCCCTTGTGTGTTATTTGTTGTTTTTCCCTTGCTGCTTTTAATATGTTTTCTTTGTATTTAATTTTTGACAGTTTGATTAATATGTGTCTTGGCATATTTCTCCTTGGATTTATCCTGTATGGGACTCTCTGTGCCTCCTGGACTTGATTGACTATTTCCTTTCCCATATTAGGGAAGTTTTCAACTATAATCTCTTCAAATATTTTCTCAGTCCCTTTCTTTTTCTCTTCTTCTTCTGGAACCCCTATAATTCGAATGTTGGTGCGTTTAATGTTGTCCCAGAGGTCTCTGAGACCGTCCTCAGTTCTTTTCATTCTTTTTTCTTTCTTCTGTTCTGCAGTAATTATTTCCACTATTTTATCTTCCACGTCACTTATCCATTCTTCTGCCTCAGTTATTCTGCTATTGATCCCATCTAGAGTATTTTTCATTTCATTTATTGTGTTTCGAATTGTTGCTTGATTCATCTTTAGTTCTTCTAGGTCCTTGTTAACTGTTTCTTGCATTTTGTCTATTTCCAAGATCTTGGATCATCTGTACTATCATTATTCTGAATTCCTTTTCAGGTAGACTGCCTATTTCCTCTTCCTTTGTTAGGTCTGGTGGGTTTTTATCTTGCTCCTTCTCCTGCTGTGTGTTTTTCTGTCTTCTCATTTTGCTTATCTTACTGTGTTTGGGGTCTCCTTTTTGCAGGCTGCAGGTTCATAGTTTCCGTTGTTTTCGGTGTCTGTCCCCAGTGGCTAAGGTTGGTTCAGTGGGTTGTGTAGGCTTCCTGGTGGAGGGGACTAGTGCCTGTGTTCTGGTGGATGAGGCTGGATCTTGTCTTTCTGGTGGGCAGGTCCACGTCTGGTGGTGTGTTTTGTGGTGTCTGTGGACTTTTTATGATTTTAGGCAGCCTCTCTGCTAATGGGTGGCATTGTGTTCCTGTCTTGCTAGTTGTTTGGCATAGGGTGTCCAGCACTGTAGCTTGCTGGTCGTTGAGTGAAGCTGGGTGCTGGTGTGGAGATGGAGATCTCTGGAAGATTTTTGCCGTTTGGTATTATGTGGAGCTGGGAGGTCTCCTGTGGACCAGTGTCCTGAAGTTGGCTCTCCCACCTCAGAGGCACAGCACTGACTCCTGGCTCCTCAGTTTGGGATGATTCGTTGTCTTTTCATGTACTCCACAGATGCAGGGTACATCAAGTTGATTGTGGAGCTTTAATCCGCTGCTTCTGAGGCTGCTGGGAGAGATTTCCCTTTCTCTTCTTTGTTCTCACTGCTCCCGGGGCTCAGCTTTGGATTTGGCCCCGCCTCTCCGTGTAGGTCGCCAGAGGGCGTCTGTTCTTCGCTGACAGGACAGAGTTAAAGGAGCAGCCGCTTCGGGGATTCTGGCTCACTCAGGCGGGGGTGGGGGGAGGGGCACGGAGTGCGGGGCGAGCCTGCAGCGGCAGAGGCCGGCGTGACGTTGCATCAGCCCGAGGCGCGCTGTGCGTTCTCCGAGGGAAGCCGTCCCTGAATCCCAGGACCCCGGCAGTGACGGGCTGCACAGGCTCCCCGGAAGGGGGGCGTGGACAGTGACCTGCGCTCGCACACAGGCCTCGTGGCGGCGGCAGCAGCCCCAGCGTCCCACGCCCGTCTCTGGGGTCCGCACTTTCTGAGGCGGCTTGCGCCCGTCTCTGGAGCTCCTTTAAGCAGCCCTCTTAATCCCCTCTCCTCACGCACCAGGAAACAAAGAGGGAAGAAAAAGTCTCTTGCTTCTTAGGCAGCTCCAGACTTTTTCCCCCGGACTCCCTCCCGGCTAACTGTGGCGCATTAGCCCCTTCAGGCTGTGTTCACGCCGCCAGCCCCAGTCCTCTCCCTGCGCTCCGACTGAAGCCCGAGCCTCAGCTCCCAGCGCCGTCCGCCCCGGCGGGCGAGCAGACAAGCCTCTCGGGCTGGTGAGTGCCGGTTGGCACCGATCCTCTGTGTGGGAATCTCTCCGCTTTGCCCTACCCAGGTACGTGGGGAGTTTCTTGCCTTTTGGGAGGTCTGAGGTCTTCTGCCAGCGTTCAGTAGGTGTTCTGTAGGAGTTGTTCCACGTGTAGCTGTATTTCTGGTGTATCTGTGGGGTGGAAGGTGATCTCCGCTTCTTACTCTTCCGCCATCTTCCCCGGCAGTCCTGTTTTGTTCTTTTTTATGGCTGAGTAATATTCAGTTGTGTGTGTGTGTGTGTGTATACACACACATACATACCACATCTTTAAGGATTTTATTTATGTGAAGAGCATTGGGAAGTTGTCATTGGGACCCCAAAACTTGGGGATGCTTTTCTTTGCTGGGTCAAATCTCACTGATTCTTTGTAATTATGATGAAATTAAAATCTCAGGACACCAAGATGTAGAGAGTAGGCAAAGGGCTACACATGACCCTTATTCCATACCAAGTGCAACCCAAAACAACAGCCACATTAACTCCTGCCTCTGGTCCTCCCTTAAGCTGCTTTTCTTCAGTTTTCCAACCAATTCTGGGCCTCGATCTTTGTGTTTCTCTCTGGGTGTTTGGAAGTACAGACAATAGAGGAGTTTTGACCATAGCTTAGATGTGAACCCCTGAAGAGACCAACTTTCTCAGAAAAGGAAGTAAAGCTCTTACATATTTTAAATCAGACTGTTGAGTCTCAATTCTGGATAGGAGACAACGAGGAAAAACATGATCATATTTGCCTTTTGAAAAGATAACTAGATACAGTGTGGAAAAAAGAGGTTAGAGAGGCTACAGAGAGACAAGAAAAACTGTTGCTGTCATGGTGATGTTAAGGCAGAGGTGTTAGGAGCTGATGTTAAGAGGTGATGCTAAATGTGAATGCAGGTAGACATATTTACAAGATAGAAGGCAAAACCAACTGGACTTGGAGATGGATCAGATATAAAAAGTATAGGAGAGGAAGATGTCAAGATGTCCTAGAATCTTAAGCTGTGTAACTAGATGAATGGTTATAGCCTTCAAGATATGGAGCACAGAGAGAAGATTTAAGGGGAAAAATCGAATTCAGTTTTCAACTGGTGGAATTTGAGATGCTTCAAAGATTTCCAAGAGATGGGATTTAAGCAGTGGATGTTAAGCTCTGGCATTCAAGGCATACATTCTCCAAGATTCTTGATGGATGTTTTCAGTCCAGAAGCTCAAATCCTTGAGTCTGTAAAATGCTCTTGAATTATTTCTTTGAGACTTCCCTTTCTTTCATTTTTCTCTGTTCCTTCTTCTACAGCTCTTGTTATTCAGGTGTTATCTTTTCTCTATTTAAAAAAAATATTTATTTATTTATTTATTGGCTGCGTCGGGTCTTAGTTGTTGCACGTGGGCTCTTCGTTGCAGTGCACAGACGTCTCTCTAGTTGCAGCATGCAGACTCTCTAGTTGTGGTGCGTGGGCCTAGTTGCCCTGTGGCATGTGGGGTCTTAGATCCCTGACCAGGGATTGAACCGGCGTCCTCTGCATTGCAAGACAGATTCTTAACCACTGGACAACCAGGAGTTCCTCTTTTCTCTATTTCTTATCTCTCTGTTTTTTTGACATATTTTCTGGAAGATTTCCTCAAATTTGTCACCCAACACTTCTCCTGAGTGTCAGAGAAAAAGAAGTAAATGTAGGCCTGGCCTCACAACGAGATGTCTAAAAATGATCACACAGAGCTTCCCTGGTGGTTCAGTGGTTGGGAGTCCGCCTGCCAATGCAGGGGACACAGGTTCAAGCCCTGGTCCGGGAAGATCCCACATGCTGCGGAGCAACGAACCCGGGTGTCACCACTGCTGAGCCTGCGCTCTAGAGCCTGAGAGCCACAACCACTGAAGCCTGCATGACTGGAGCCCATGCTCCACAACAAGAGAAGCCACCACGATGAGAAGCCCGCACACCGCAACGAAGAGTAGCCCCCGCTGGCCACAACTAGAGAAAGCCCATGCAGCAACAAAGAACCAACACAGCCAAAAAAAAAAAAAAAAAATGATGACACAAACCTGAGTGGTGATTGGTGCTGCTATAGACTAAATGTTTATGTCCCCACCAAGGTTCATAGGCTAAAACCTAATCCCCAGTAGTATTAGGGGGTGGGGCCTTTGGGAGATGATTAGGTCCTGGGGAGGGAGCTCATGAACAGTATTAGTGTCCTTATAAAAGAGATCCTGGAGAGCTCCCTTTTCCCTTCCACCATATGAGGATACAGTGAGAAGGCAGCTGTCTATGAACCAAAAGGCCATCTCTCATCAGACACTGAATCTGCAGATGCCTTAATCTTGGACTTCTCAGCATCCAGAACTGTGAGAAATAAAAGTATGTTGTTGTTTGTTTGTTTGTTTTAAATATTTATTTATTTATTCGGCTGCTCCCGGTCTTAGTTGCGGCATGCGAGATCTTCGTTGTGGTGTGCAGTATCTTTAGTTGTGGTACGTGAGATCGTTTAGTTGCAGTATGCGGGAGTCTTAGTTGCAGCACGCGGGATCTTAGTTCCCTGACCAGGGATCAAACCCAGGCCCCCTGCATTGGGAGCACAGAGTCTTAACCACTGGACCACCAGGGAAGTCCCAAATGTTTGTTGTTTAAGGCAACCCAGTGTATGGTATTTTTGTTATAGCAGCCTGAACTAAGACAGATGCTTTCCTAAAATCTGTCAATTGTTGCCTCTCTTGCTATGATGACTCCTCCTCCCTTCTTCTACTCCTTCATATTATATTAAGGTTGAGTTCTGCCATGCACCTATGCAGTGTCCATGGGTATTACTGGAAAATCGTATACTTAAGAGAGGAAGAATCTAACAGAGATTCAGAAAATGAAAAGAAGAGATAAAAGGGAGAATAGTTTGAGATGGGAATTTGGATAGCCTCTATCGATGCATATCTTTGATTAATTAATTTTTCTCTTAATTATTCTGTCATCATAATTTGGAGGGGGGGAAAAGCTGCTAGTTCCATCTAAAAGGTCATGATTTCAAAGCAGTCCAGGCTAACCAAACTCAGAAAATGACTTTGAAGAAAGTGTCTTCATGACTTAAAAGTAAAATTTGCAGCTATTGCTTCAATGGGAGATTCCATGAGGGACAATGTTTTGGTTTTTGTTTTTTGGCTGCATTTGGTCTTCATTGCTGCACACGGGCTTTCTTATTTGCAGCAAGCGGGGGCTACTCTTCTTTGTGGTCCGTGGGCTTCTCATTGTGGTGGCTTCTTTTGTTGCAGAGCACAGGCTCTAGGTGCATGGGCTTCAGTAGCTGTGGCGCATGGGCTCAGTAGTTGTGGTGCATGGGCTTAGTTGCTCCACGGCATGTGGGATCTTCCCGGACCAGGGATCGAACCCGTGTCCCATGCATTGGCAGACAGATTCTTAACCACTGTGCCACCAGGGAAGTCCCATGAGGGACAATGTAAGGTGGTGCATTGGTCCATATTTTATTTGAAAGAGAGGCTTGAATTGACATTTAACATATACTTAGGTTGACCTGCACCCTAACCTGATGCCCCTGATAGAGAAGAGAATCTCTATCAGGGGCATCAATAATGCCAAGTGAAAAGTCAAGTTAACTTCCTGGAATGATTTCCCAAAGTGGCCCTAGGCTTCAAGCTGACTTTTTTCAAAATTTCAAAATATACATGCCCCTCCACCACTTAAAAAAACAACAACACCACCATATAGATTTCTTCCTTTTATTTAAATCCCCATCCTCTAAGCTCCAGCATTTTGAGTTCACTAAAAAATATTTTTCAAGTCGCCTTTGCAAACTCCTAAAACAGAGTCCTGAAAATGTTACCAGGATAATAAAGGCAGTCCCGTCTCCAGATGGAGTGACCCTAAATAACTCTCTGTGTCTTAGTTTCCTCATCTCTCAAAGGAGAGTAATAATAGTACCTACTTCAGAGGGTTGTTGCAGGGAGAAAATCAGTCTATACACAGAAAGTGTCTATATGCTTAGAATAGTTTCACTCAAAAAGTGTTAGTGATACTTTGTTATTATTATCAATGTTATAATTATATGAGAACTGAGTGGCTGGTAGGAGACATTCCTGGCCCAACATTCTCTTGGGATGATATCAGAAAGAGAATGAAGTGGTACTTGAGGGGTCTTGATCTGTCCAGGATGGATGAATGTGTTACAGTGTCTTTCTGTACCCACCTGAGACTCATGTGGACCTTAAACTTTGCCCTTGAGATTTTCTAGGGTACCTAGAGTTGCCAAGAAGGCAGAAGGTTCCTTGAGATTCTAACCACTTGTTATTTAAACCTATAGATCCAGAAGATAATACCCTTCACCCTTATGAGGAGCCCAAAGGAGACAGGATTTTTTATCCACCCCAGAACCATAACACAAACTAAAGCAAAGGTGCCGTGACTGTGATATAGTTGGTGTGGCAAAGTACTGTCTCACGAAACAGGCCCTGCTCAGCTTTTTATTTAAAGAGTGTTGGGCCATTCTATTCCTAGGGCTGATCTATTTGCACAGCAACCCCTGCCCCTTGCCCCTCACACAGGGCGTGATTTACGCCTGGCTGAAAGCACACCAGCTAATTCTCTTTGAGCCTGACTCTTTCCCCAGCTTGCCATTTGAAGATGGTTTACAGGCACGGAGCTCTTGTCTGGAATGCTGAAAGAGCTAAAGGTTTGCCCAGTGGGCTCTGCACCAAAGGCAGCCCCAGCTTTATAGCTGGGATGGTTGATTCAAGGCAGGATTTTGCAAATCTATCTTGCAGCCCCCTTAACCAGAGAGATAGAATTCTCGCCTTTAGGAAGGCATGCAAATTTACAATTCCCTTTACCTAAACTGAATCAATTCTCCACTCCTGTCCCAGGTTCCTGATTCCAAGGGCAAACCTTTCATATTACTTCTGTAAATTAACTATACTAGAGAAGGGTCAAAGAGCTTCAGATAAAATTCAGTTTAATTTTGAAGTGCGAGATTATCGCAACTGAATTTGAGGAGGTCCATTCTTTTCAGCAGCTGGTGTTATATTTTCATGTGTTGTATAAAAGTATTCTGTACAAATGTCAATCCTACAGTTCTGGGGGCAGGACGTAAGGTAGATTTAACCAATCGGGAGATATTTTTCATGCCATCTCAAAGTAACTCACAGATGCCTGACAGCTGCAGCTGTCCAGGCCCCTCTCGATGGCATTGCTCTATGACTCAGAGGGATGTTTATGCCAGAGAATGCTGCCACTGCAACACTACCCCAGAGATGCCCCAGGAGAAACTAATTTGGAGCAATGAGTGAGAGAGGAAGGTCCCTAAGCAGATTTAGTCAAACCCAGCCTCATATCTGAGTGCAAACAGTGGTCTATGGAGAGGCGGAAAATGTATGAGCTTCGGGGTCGGATAGAGCCAGCCACCATTCTTAGCTCTGGGCACTTTATATTCAGTCAGTCAGTCATCCAACTGACAGTTATTGAGGCTCTACTATGTGCCATAAACTGTGCTATATGCTGGGATATAATGATAAGCAGGACTGACTACATAATTTGTGGGGCCGGTGCAAAAAAAAAAAAGAAATGCTGGGCCCCTTGTTCAAAGATTATTAAGATTCAGCATGGCAACATCAGAGTGTTAAAGCAAGCATGGGGCCCTTCTGTGCATGGGGCCCTGTGCAACTGCTCTACATGAAGCTGGTTCTCATGAAAAGCCTTAGGAAACAAGAGACTTTGTGCTCATGGAGCTGAATTTCTGGGGAGAAATTCTTTAATCACACCAATTAATCTAAAATTATGGCTCTATAAGGACTGTTGAAGAACAAGAGCATGGTTCTATGAATGCCTGTCAGAGCAAGTATCTTAGCTCAGACTGCTACAGTAAAACACCGTAGAAGGAGTGGCTTAAACAACAGATTTATTTCCTCACGGTTTGGAGGTTAGAAGGCCAAAATCAGGGTGTCAGCATGGTCGGGTTCTGGCGAGAGCTCTCTTCCTGGTTTGCAGATGGCCTCCTTCTTCATGTCCTCACATGGCAGACAGAGAGAGCTCTGGTCTCTCTTCCTCTGCTTATAAGGGTGCTAATTTCATCATGGGGACCCCACTCTCATGACCTCACCTAAACCTAATTGTCTCCCAAAGGTCCCATCTCCAAATACCATTGCATTGGAGGGGAGGGCTTCAAGATATGAATTCTGGGGGGATACAAACATTTGTACCTATCAAGGGGGTTTGATTAGTCAAGGAGACCAGGAAAGACTTCCCCAAGGAAGTGATGCTTAAGATAAGATTTGAAGGATGACTAAGCATTAACTAGCAAAAATGAGACCTGATCTTTGAGTGACTCCATCATTCCAAAGCCTGGTGGACAGTTATGAGCCTGCAAAGGAGAAAGAGGAGACCATGAAAACAGGAGGAAAATGGAAGGGGCTTCAGTCATGGGAGCCAAAGGAGGGAAGTGTTTCAGGAAGCACAGAAAATCTATGTGGGTGACCCTGGCAAGTGACGTCTTGTATCAACACAGGGAAACACTCCCCAAGGTTTAATGGGATTCCTGAAATACACATCATTTTTATTCCTTCCTGGTAATTAATTGTCTCTACCCAAAAGTTGGTGCACCTTTACCCAAACAGGTGATTCAGTTCTGAATCTTGGTGCATAGTTCAGAGAGGGAAGTTGAGGCATAGAGAAGCCAAGTTGAAGAGACTCTTCTAGGAGTGAGATAATGACCTTATAGGGACAGACCTGTTAATACATGGGGTGTGAAGCCACCAGGCACCACTTCTAGTTCCACCCCCATCACCCCACTCTCACTGTGCTTTCAATACTGGGATGTAGCACAGTCTCTGCCCTGCCACGACCTTTGCAGTGCTGTTGGTCTGCCTGGAACACTCCTCCGTTTCCATGCTCAGGCATGGCTCAGACTCTTACTCATCTTTCTGACCTCAGTTTACTAATACTTCCTTAAAGAGCCTCCTGCCCCCAAAACAAAGTAGGTGCTCCCTGTTTTCCCCTTTTATGTTATCATAAATTTAACACGTAAATAAATAACAAATACAAAATATAATTCTTCTCATAGCCCTTGTTCTTTTCTTGATACCATTTTTCTACTTATGTGTTTACTTTCTAGTGAAGGTGCATTGTTTCACCATCACCTCCTGGCAGGCAGATTCTGTGTCTGTGTTCCCCACTGTATGTACACCAATCACCTGGCACATTGAAGCTACTCAGTGAATGAGCATAGAAATGTGTTTGCCACAAGCCAAGGGAGCCCAGCAATGCTCTTGTCCAAGACTGACTTCGAGAGGAAAATGTTCTCGAATATTATTTAAGGGTCATTTACAGTCATTTCTGTAAGTGCCTCTCAATTCCATGGCTCTCTCATCACCATAGCAACCCACATATCCAAAGGGAAGTTTTCTGAAGCTTGCACTCCATCTCTTCATTGAGGTAGTGTGTGTGTGTTTGTGTGTGTGTGTGTGTGTTTAGAGGAGAGGTCTTACAATCCATCAAACAGGATGTGACATCAAGATCAACGTTGTACTCTGAGATCTCCTGTGACTCAGAATTATACATCAGTAGGGCTGGGTTCCTAACAGGGAGAAGGGAATGGGGTAGGGCTGGGGTAGGGAATGTAAACACTTGGGATTGATTATGGAAATGTCATTTTAGACACATTCATGCCAGACTCCTAACAAAGAAAAGGAAAAGGAGCAGCTTCCAAGTTTTTTGTTCCTCTGAGTTCATTCCAACACCGTCTGAATATTAGACCTCCTTATAGATGATGTTGGGCTCTGCAGCATTTGTTTTCTGCAAGCTGCATTTGCTGACACTCATCAACCAATACAGAAGCAAAGAAATGGAAAACCATATGACTAAGCTCACATGGGGAGAGACTCTAAGTGTCTTGTTCACCAGAGTATATTCAGCAGTTCACAGCATGCCTGGCTTAAAGTAGATAGTCCTAAAGGAGGCACTAATAAAGAGGGAAAGGCCAGAACTAAGTATCTGTTGGGCCTGTGTTTGAGTTCTGGCTCTATTGCTTGCTGGTTGTATGACTTCAAGCATGTCACTTAACATCCTTGAGCTTTAGTTCCTTCATCTTGAAATGGGGATAACAATAGTATCTAATTCAGGTTTGCTCTGAAGATTAGATGAGATATGCATAACATGTGATTACTAATACTACTTAATGACTTCTAAAGTGAATGAGTGAATAAATAGATGAATGAAGAACTCTATATGAGACACTGCTAAGTGAGAAAGTAGAACGGGACATGTGTGCTTTATATTATGTAAAAATTATTTACACAGTGATTAAAATAAAAAAATCTGTAAATGTTAGTAGTTGGTATTTTAATGTGGAATTATTTGCCTCTTTAATTTTATTGACCTCTAACTTTAAAGTTGGTTAATTATGTAGTAGCTTAAATACATATATAATACTGAAAGCAAATCTGAGACACAAAATTACTTAGCGGGCTGTTGTTTGACAATAAGAATAATGTGCTTGGGACAAATGTTTATTATGTCTCTCCCCACACTACTTCACACACACACATTCCAGAATATCCCCATAGTCCCTGGGCTGTTCATCGAACTTGTGGCTGGCAGTTGCTGTCTTACCAAAATATAGAGTCTTCTAGGATGTCTTACCAGAAAGACCAAGGTCCAGGCTGGCAGAGACATTTGGAGCAGATTCACTCAGATGGAGATTGGAGAGCAAGGAACACACAGATTTTGTGTACTTAGTCAGGAAAACTATATAAGCCTGGTTTAAAATAATAGAAGAGGGACTTTCCTAGCTGTCCAGTAGTTAAGGATCTGCCCTTCTACTGCAGGGGGCGCGGGTTAGATCCCTGTTAGGGGAACTAAGATCCTGCACGCCGTGTGGTGCCACCAAAAATAATAATAATAACATTAAAATAAAATAGAAGCAGCCCAAGTTCCTTAGCAGGACAGATAAGGCCCCTCTGAATCTGGCTTACCTCCTTGTTAGTCTCCACTCCTGGCACTGGGCAGGGCCGTTGCTCCAGTACCACCAGCCCTCTGGCCAGTCCCTGAGCATGGCATGATGTGCATGCCTCCACGCCCTTGTCCGAGCTGTTTCTTCTGTTGGGAATGTTCTTCACACCCTCCAAGTTCCCTCTGTAAAAATTTCCTGATCATCCTCTTCACCTTTTCTGCAAAAGATGGAATCACTGTCCACTGTCCCCAGCAGTGGATACATTTCTCCACCAGAGCACCTACCATCCTGTACTGTTAACTATTTGGTTCTATAGTGTGACACCCTCAACTAGAGTGGCATCCCTACCCATTTTTTGTTTCTCTTTCACCCTGCACTGTCACTCGTAAATAACAGGCATCCAAGCCTGTTGGCTGACAAAATACATGGGGAATGAAAACACAGGAAGAAAATTGCTTATTCACTGATATCCAAGGACAATTTAATTCAGCACCTTACTATTACACAACCAACTCTAACACAGAATTAAGTATAAACCTAAGTCATGTTCAGTTGTCACCCAGAGGGTCCTAGTTACAGGAAGCGCGAAAAGAACTATGAAAATAATTTCACCTAATTTTATCTCTGCCTTCCATGAAATCAAACATAGTAATATACACCACTAGATGTTGATTTCCTTTCTTTCTTTCTCTCTTTTCTTTTTTTCCTCTCCTATCCATTTCATTCATACAACAAATTTTGACCAAGCACCTAGTATTTGCTTAACATCATGATATGGGTGTATGAGCATTAATAAGATTTAATTCCTGCAGTATTTAGACTTAGAATCCTGGTACTATCACTTAAGAGTAGAATAAACTTTGGGAAAAACAATCTCTCTGACCCACAGTTTCTTCATCTTTGAATTGACCTAGCTTTTCTTCCACAAAGCAAGAATTCTCTCGCTTTGGGAAGAGGGAGAATTCTCTTTGGCAGGGGAGGGAGGAAAGGAAAGTTGTGGATACTCTTACATGTGGTTTTTTTTTTTGGTCTCATCATAAGGATGTTTGGCAACCTGCAGGAAAGAATGTGTCAGAGTCAAATGTCAGAGGAGAGTGGAAAGGCACATGACAGGAGTAACAACAGGTGGGTTTGCCAGGACGGACAGATGGAGTGACCTAACCATCTGATTGTAACTTAAAATATCTTTTTGACTCTATTGATATTGGATGTTACTAATATGGTAGAATTTGAACTGTTGATGAATGGATTCTATCCATGGATCTAGAGTAATCTGATGTCTTTGGAGAAAATGTTATTCCTTAAATTTTAAGTGCCATGTGTGAAAGAGAATTATTGAAGAATCAAATCAAGAACAAACACATCGGGCTTCCCTGGTGGCGCAGTGGTTGAGAGTCCGCCTGCCGATGCAGGGGACACGGGTTCGTGCCCCGGTCTGGGAAGATCCCACATGCCGCGGAGCAGCTGGGCCCGTGAGCCATGGCTGTTGAGCCTGTGCGTCCGGAGCCTGTGCTCCGCAACGGGAGAGGCCACAACAGTGAGAGGCCCATGTAACGCAAAAAAAAAAAAAAAAAAAAAAAAGAACAAACACATCATTGGATTGTGCTCAAAACATATGTACAAGCTTATTTTTAAGTGGGGAAGATAAAATGAGAGACTGAGGGTGTCATTTAGCTTGTGTTTTCAGAATTTGGGCTGGGAGCCTGGAAATCTAGAGTCAGATCTCATCTCCACCACTTCCTAGCTGTGTAACCTTGGGCAAAATACTGAAACCTTTATTCATGAGTGTCTTCATCTGTAAAATGAGGATAATAATACTACCCACCACATACAATTGTTGTATGTGATGAATAGTAGCCAGTAATATTATACTAGCCTGCTTGAGGTGGAGAGTTGTGAATGGTTTTCTTCATCTTTTTTTAAAAAATAAATTTGATTGATTGATTTTAGTTTTGGCTGCATTGGGTCTTCATTGCTGTGCACAGGCTTTCTCTAGTTGCGGTGAGTGGGGGCTACTCTTTGTTGTGGTGCACGGGCTTCTCGTTGCGGTGGCTTCTCTTGTTGTGGAGCGGAGCACGGGCTCTAGGCGCACGGGCTTCAGTAGTTGTGGCTCGTGGGCTCTAGAGCACAGGCTCAGTAGTTGTGGTGCACAGGCTTAGTTGCTCCGTGGCATGTGGGATCTTCCTGGACCAGGGCACAAACCTGTGTCTCCTGAATTTATAGGTGGATTCTCAACCACTGTGCCACCAGGGAAGTCCAGTTTTCTTCTTATATCAAACCTTTTGATGAACTAGAACTTGAGCATTATATATAAATCTAAATGGGATGAGGAAAGAAAGCAAAGAGGCCAGGAGAAACTTTCTTTTGGCTGAGTAGTTACTACTTGGATAATACAGTCGTAATATATCACAAGCAAATAGAGTACTGCAGAGTTTTGGCCAGGTATTCACGGAAACCATTAACACTTTGTATATCAGAAGTTAAAACATAACCCCATGAGTGAGGCAGTTTGAGCCTATATTTATGACTGTCCTGGAAGTCTGTTGCCGAGATGAAAGATCCTGACTTATTTGGGATCTTTGTCAAGTTCAGGCTAATGGAAGGAAGGGGTGAACGACTTCAGTTAGCTGGTGCTAATCTAACACAGGGCTTGGGATCGATGTCTTCACTTGTCACAGAGCTGTTTTCCAGAGCAGATACTGAGTGATGCTGAACTTGGAGGGAAGTTAATATTATCCAACTAACCATAGTGTGACTTGTTTATTCTTTTTAAAGTGTTTTTTGTCTGTATTATTATTTAAAACTTATTCTCCTGTATCTGTCATAGGAGAGGCTTAAACGCTTGAATATTCCTGAACTGCTTATCTGCAAGGGAAACTGACTTTGAACATACATTCTTGGTTTTGCTATTTTTCCTTTTCTAATTCACCTTCCACCAGCACCCAGTGCAGAGCTATGAGGACACAGTTGGCTAAAACCAAGTGTAACTAGAGTTACTAAGATTTTTTTTTACTGTACCTGTCACTAGCTATATCAGATGCCCACTCTGTGTTTCATCAGTCCTATCAAATGTTCCTTTAAGCAGACTATTATAAATGCTATGGGGAAAACAGGGCTAAACATAGGTGTGGGCTTTTAGGAGAAAGGCAGACCAAGAGAATGGAAAAGACTCCCATTCACTAGCCTTTTGATTGGGGTTTCACAGTTGCTTCAGATTCTGGGCACTTAAAACACTTTGCTCCTGTCTGCAATAGGATAAGGCAAGGAGAAGTTCTTTGTTCAGGGTTCAAGTACTCTTGCGACCATCTCAAAATAACTTGAGTGTAATACAGCAGGGCCTCACGTAGCTAAACCCTCAAGCCTTTGACCCGTCATGATTGTTACCCCAATCGTGCTTTGCTCCTTTGTTAGGCAAGCCAGGCACTTGAATAAAATTTTCCGTCAACACTCAGAGTTGCATAAACCCCCTCTTTTTGCTTTTCCAAATCCACTAGGAGTCTCCCTGTCAGTTAAAGAGAAGAGTACATAAGCTGGACTTACCAAGCACTTCTAATAAGTTTTCCTAGTGGCTTATACTGTTCTTCGCTCAGATTTGAATCAGGTTAAGTCCATCTTCCCAGTTGCTTTCGTATTACCAAAGGATCTTACTTTCTTAATTTGTCAGATATTGCAAGGATTGTGACCTTTTCAACCAGCCCTTTATTCATGGGGCCGTGTTTGTCACTGTTCAGCATGTATTTATTCCATCAGGCAAGTTGCTGTGCTGAGTTGGACATTAAAGAAATCTGATCATTTCCTTGCTCTCTATTTTGGAAGATGCTGGAGTTTTAGACTTGGTGACAGCATGAAAACAATACTTAACTAGATTGACAAAGAGAAGGGGTTGAGATGGGAGGGTAAAGCTACAAATATTTTGTTTTAAATTACCTCAAGTTGCAGCTGGGAAATGAAAAAAAGAGCGTCTTTAAAACTAGGAGTTTCTAGAGTTTTTGTAATGTGACACAGTAAAGCAGTGCATAAAATATACATGTGAATAGAACAGTGTGAAATTGACACCAAAAGGAAGGAAATATACCAGTAACATCAGATACTTGGAAAATAGAATCGCAGGTGATTTATTTTTTTCTTTTGTATATAGTATGGGATCTTTCTCCTCTTCATTTCTATAGCTTTTCTATTTCTTCTCTATATCTACATGATTTTACACAATCTTTGCTATTTTGTGCAGGTGTTTTTTGTAGAATAAATTCCTAGGAAAGGAAGTGTATATATAAACCAAAGTTTTTATAATAGGGTATAAACCATTTTTATTTTATAAATGTATAAAATCTAAATAATAAAACATTACATAAGCTAAAACCTTACAAATTTTTCATTTTCCTTTAAAAATCATTTGTGTTGGTTTCCTTTTATCCTGGTTGCAAATGGCATGTGTTACTACATTACTATAACAGTAACAGTAACAGTAATTGAAAACTGTTACTATTTTAGTGAACAATTCTCCATATTATTATTATTTACAAAACAGGATCATATTATAATACTGTTCTGCAACTTGCTTATTTCTCCTGACATATCTCTTAACATATCAGTCCATGTTAATATATATATAACTCAACTTCTTTCTTTTTGATGGCTGTAGCTCCCTTGTATGTCCCTTTTCATTGTGCAGCAGATATATATATATATATATATATATATATTCATAATATATTTAATCAGACTCCAATTACTGGGCACTTGGCTCATTTTCTTAGTAATTGCAAACAGTGCCACAGTAAACATCCTTTTACGTCATCTTTACCATCCTGTACACAAAGTTTTGTAGACTAAATTTATAGAAATGGAAGTTTCTAAATCAGGCTGGGGAATGGGTTAGACAGCTTATCATGACCACAGGGTAATGACTTGTGTATCCTGCACACTGTATTGTCCGAAAAGACACTCAGTTTTGTTGAAAAAATGGAAAAGTTTTCAGTTTCTTCACCAGTAGATGGCACCTAGTCTTCTTTTATCTTGACTAAAATCCCCCCTAAATTTAGCGCATTCCCGGCGTGTCACTACACCTGAACTAACAAAGCGATGATCGCACCACATACAAATGCCCCAGTCTCATTCCACTTATCCCATGTTTGTATTGTTCTGGTTCCAGGACGCTGAGACTTTAAGCTGGAGGCTCTAACTTGAGCAGGAAGTGTTTATTTCGGGATGAAGAATCTTCCCCCATAGGAGGGCCTCTCAACCAGCGTCTATTTCTTCATCTTTGGAAACTGGGAAATGCTGGAGGAGAAAATGTTTTCTAAATCTGCAGCATTGTGTCTTTCTCTCAGAAAATATCAGACTCATATGTTGGTCTGATTTTCTCAGTCTATAGAGGGGAACACAGAGTTTCAGAGAGGTTGAGGGGTCATGATGAGAGCGATTTCAGTCCATTATGCTTAGGAAAATGACCCTATAAATCTCCTTAAGTACATAGAGTTGATGGTTCAAATATACACAAAGTATCCATTTCATCAAACCTATAAATATACATGTTTAAAATGGCCAGGGAGGAAGGAAGAACAAACTGTAATTTAAAAAAATGTGATGACACATCATTTTGTTTTGTGTAGGTGTCAGTTTTCTTTAAAATAAATATATCTGAAAAGCTCAGGCTAAAAGTTTAAAATTTTACTTCTTAAACATTTTCATCAGAGTGACTGTAAATTTTCTTCCACCCAGAATACATTAGTATGACCTTGAATAAACCTTTAAGAGAAATACAGGAGAGAACTGGAAATTCATGATTTGCCTTTTCTATAAATATGGAAATGTCTCAACAGAATTCCTGTCTCTCCTAAAACAATGATTCAAACACCTGGGTTTTTCTCAGAATAGATAAGAAGGATGAGCTTTGGGTTTGGTAGGAGAAGACAGAGAGCAATTATGATACATTTGGCTAATTGTGCCATGAGCATTGTGAAAATTCCACTTTGGGCCCTCTGGGGACCATTTTACACTATCATGCACAGAATTTGCTTATTGTCACCATAACTTGCAAAAGTATAGTCCTTAAAAAATACCGAGATCTTCTTCCTCCCTTCCTCCCTTTTCCCTTTCAAATCCAGATAGAGAATGTAAGGCTAGGGTCTTTTCTAACAGAATATTTCATAAATGATTAGGCGATATGGCCCAGTAAAATACAAAAACATGTTTTGTTCTAAGTTAGCTGAACACAGTATTAGGTTGATACCCCTCCCCCCAGAATATCATGATATCGACATTGAGGAAAAAAATAAGTGGGGAATTTTCAACTTAAAAAGTTATAAAATGTAAAATTATTGGCTCCCATATTTATGCAACATTCTTTTTTGGCTATAACATTGTGTTTTTAAATCTTCTTGTCCAGCTTAAGTCTGATACATCAAAATCCCATCTTAGCCTAACTTGAGATTTTATTTTTTTAAATTTTTAATTAATTAATTTATTTATGGCTGCATTGGGTCTTCAGTGCTGCGCATGGGCTTTCTCTAGTTGTGGCGAGCAGGAGCCACTCTTCGTTGTGGTGCATGGGCTGCTCACTGCGGTGGCTTCTCCTTGCGGAGCATGGGCTATAGGCGCGGGGGCTTCAGTAGTTGTGGCCTGCGGGCTTCAGTAGTTGTGGCTCGCAGGCTTCAGTAGTTGTGGCTCGCGGGTTCTAGAGTGCAGGCTCAGTGGCACTTGGGCTTAGTTGCTCCGTGGCAAGTGGGAGCTTCCCGGACCAGAGCTCGAAACTGTGTCCCCTGCATTCGCAGGCAGATTCTTAACCACTGCACCACCAGGGAAGCCCCTAACTTGAGATTTTAAAGGAAAGGTAAGTGATAACTTTGGCAGGAAATGGGGAAGAAAACTGTTTTTTTTTAATGTGACTTATGAACAGAATATAACCTTTTATACTCAGCTCAGTATTAAGCTTTCTAAAAATAATCACAAAACTATTCACTACAAGATTCCTCTTATATCCTCTTTCTTGGTGGATTTAGTGATAGTTATTAGGTCATTAGCTACTTGACAAAGAATCTGAAGTGTCAATGAACAACCACAAATGAAAAAATAG
The DNA here is from genome assembly GCF_964165515.1 of Mesoplodon bidens. Lineage (NCBI taxonomy): Eukaryota > Metazoa > Chordata > Mammalia > Artiodactyla > Ziphiidae > Mesoplodon > Mesoplodon bidens. The sequence continues at coordinate 77,674,222 of NC_138167.1, read as the reverse complement.
GCCTTTTGAAATTATAAAGTTAGTGAGTAAGGGGTGCTCTAATACAGTGACCTTTCGAAAATACTTCCATTGTATAAAGTCAGCTATGCCTGTAGGAATCCTTCCTCTGGACCAATCAGCTACACCATTTGGTCCTTAAAAACTGTTGAGACCTGTGGTTACAAACCTGGCTGCACATTTTAATCACCTGGGTGTGTGGGGGGGGACATTCATAAAAAAAATACTGATGCTGAGCCCTCTCCCACTCACCCCAATTAAATCTGAATGTGGGTCTGGATAAGGGAGTGAAAGCCCTAGTCTGGGTACTTTTTCAAAGTCCCCCAGGAGAATTTGACCTGTATAAGGGTTGCAAACTATCGATCTAAACCTAAAAGAAATTCTCCATTTCAAATTCCCTGAGCAACTTACAAGCATCTGGTTAGAATTTGAAATTTCTTCCTCTCTTCCCTAGAAGGGGGCAACTGCACTGTGCTAATGATATAACCAAGACAGTTGAGGAGAGAACAGAATGTGACTTATGGAAAGGTCCAGAGATATCCACAGAAATTGTTTAAAGAAAGTAAGCTTTGGGCTTCCCTGGTGGCGCAGTGGTAGAGAGTCCGCCTGCCAATGCAGGGGACACGGGTTTGTGCCCCAGTCCAGGAAGATCCCACATGCCGTGGAGCAGCTGGGCCCGTGAGCCATGGCCGCTGAGCCTGTGCGTCCAGAGCCTGTGCTCCGCAACGGGAGAGGCCACGACAGTGAGAGGCCCGCGTACCACAAAAAAAAAAAAAAAAAAGAAAGTAAGCTTTTCTTGCTCAGGGTGCCTCATGGCTACTATTTATGATATCGTGCTTGCCAAGGTCTTTTTCTCCTTTCGGAGACAGTTTCCTAAGAAAAGATGTAGCTGGACAGTTTAGTTGGCTTCCTCCAGTATCTTGAACTAGCTCCCATTTAGTAAGCCCTAAAGACGACTTGAGCCTGTGAAACTTTCAAGTGGAGAACGTTTCTGGTCAAATGGAATCCTCCTAGTTTAGGTAATGGGAAAGCGTCTTTTCATTTCTTTCCAGCTTTCTGTGTGCATGAGAAGCAGTGCACCATGGGAGTTAAGGTGGGCATTGGAGACAGACCATACAGGTTCAAATTCTGACTTTTTTAAAAAATTAATTATTTAATTTATTTATTATTTTTGGCTGCGTTGGGTCTTCGTTGCTGTGTGCGGGCTTTCTCTAGTTGAGGTGAGCGGGGGCTACTCTTCGTTGTGGTGTGCAGGCTTCTCATTGCAGTGGCTTCTCTTGTTGCAGAGCACAGGCTCTAGGTGCTCGGGCTTCCGTGTGCGTTGGCAGACGGATTCTTAACCACTGCACCACCAGGGAAGCCCTCAAATTCTGACTCTGGTACTTGCTAAATATTTATATATTTGGACAAATTACTCAATTTCTCTGAAGTTTGTTTTCCTCATCTGTGAGATGGTGATATTAATTTTCAGGGATATCGTAAGAATTAAATGGAATAATGAATGCAGAATGTAAGGATTAAATGAAATCATGGATGCAAAATATTCAACATAGCGTTTGACTCAGAGTTAGTAGTCAAGAAATAATAGATATTATTATCTTAATTGTCTTTATCCACCTCCACTTAGCTGACTGGCAAAATTAACCAACTCTCTTTATTCCCTCTAAAAATACATACTGATTGATGCCTCTGGCACCCTGGAATACTCTTAAGCACGTAGGCTTACTTCTCCTACCAGCTGAATTATAGCCTTATCAAGAGTATTATTTGTTCCCAAACTCGTTAATGCCAGTTATTCTTGTTATTGGAATTTAATTAAATATTAAGTAAACCGATGAAATACAAATGTGGAGAGTTGTTTCTATGAAAACTAGGTTGAATGCATAAATAAATGCAAATTGCCAAAAAAAAGTAGGTGTGGTAAAACAACTAACTGTAACAGACTTAGAAAATGGTAAAAATCTAGAAGAGTTTAAGGCATAGTTTGATTTTTAAACGACCTTAACTCTTGTCTCTGTTTTTGAAAAACAAATATTGGCAGTCATATGAATGTTTTATGTAATAATGGTAAGAATCTCTAATCAGCGTATCTAATAAGGAAAAAAACTTGGTCTTACATCAAAAGGTTGATGATTGAATGCACACTTATAGAATTTACATTAAAATATTGGTACATATCATTTGTAAAATTATCAGATCTTTTTTGATTAACCCACCATCTTGTCATATCAGATAAAGGGGTTTTTACTGAATAATTTTCCAAAGATTTCACAATAGGAGAAAGGTGGGAAAGGTGGTTTTGTTCCCTCAGGGCAGCCTCTTTCCAGTTAAAATTAGCATGAGATAGATGAGAAGCTCTTTTTCTCCTGTTTTTGTGTTTTTACTACCCAAATTTTTAAACATAAGAATATTATAATGTACCCCCATTCTATAGGTATAATGATCCATCATCCAGATTCAATAGCAACTAGATTGTGTAGGCAGCATCTAGACTGAAAAGCAGAATATTATGACTTTTAACTGCATAGATTATTAGCTTTACCTATTTTGTTCTTCATAAGATGGAAGTGTATAGTGTGTTATCTTCTGTGTCCAGTAGCTTTTGTTTAGCATTAGTTTGTGAGATTCATCCATATCATTTATTCTCATTCCTATCTAGTATTCCTTTGTGTGAATAGATCACAATTTATCCATTATAGTGTTGGTGAACAATTGGATTATTTCTAGTTTTTTGATATTATGAATATTGCTGTTATCTTGTGTGCATAAGAATATATTCCTATTGGGTGGCGAGCAGTGGAATTACCAGGTCATGTTCAGCTTTTGTAAATGGTGCCAAGCATTTTTTCCAAGTTGGTTGTCCTAGTTTCAGTTTTTAAATATTTGCTTCGTGGTGTTAGCCTGGGGGATTCAGAGAGCACATGAGGATCAGAAGAAATTTTGTGGTAAAGTTCTTAATCTAAGAGGCTGTTGGATAGCATAACTGAACCTCCTCCTTCTTTAAGACCTTTCTGGAGAAAATTTTAAATTTCCTGATTGGGATTATAGAATAGATCCAAACTTCATGGGAGATGGCCAAGGTCCTGTGTGGAGGGCCCAGGATGACATGCAAACTGTAGGATTTTAAAAGTGCTACTGGATAGAGTCTGTCATACAGAGTGAAGTAAGTCAGAAAGAGAAAAGCAAATACCATATGCTAACACATATATATGGAATTTAAGAAGAAAAAAAAAAGGTCATGAAGAACCTAGGGGTAAGACGGGAATAAAGACACAGACCTACTAGAGAATGGACTTGAGGATATGCAGAGGGGGAAGGGTAAGCTGTGAAAAAGTGAGAGAGTGGCTTGGACATATATACACTACCAAACGTAAGGTAGATAGCTAGTGGGAAGCAGCCGCATAGCACAGGGAGATCAGCTCAGTGCTTTGTGACCGCCTGGAGGGGTGGGATAGGGAGGGTGGGAGGGAGGGAGATGCAAGAGGGAAGAGATATGGGAACATATGTATATGTATAACTGATTCACTTTGTTATAAAGCAGAAACTAACACACCATTGTAAAGCAGTTATACTCCAATAAAGATGTTAAAAAAAAAAGTGCTACTGGAGGTTTAGGTCATTTTTGTAAAATAAGTTTGGGATGTGACTCTGTTGATCTTCTACTTGGGAGTATGTCCCAGGAGGCAAGTTATACAGAAGCAAAGACACTTGAATGTAACAGGTGACTTGATCTATGTGTGCAATTATGGTAATCTCTCTTTGTCCCTGAGAAGGGAAATGACCAGGGTGTTAAGGTGGAAATAGACTTAGTAGATCTTGGAGAATGGCGGGGTTAATGAGGAGTTAAATTTTCTGGCTCAGATGATTGGGTTAATGGTGGAGTTATTAACCCTGATAAAGAATATGGGAGAAGCAAGTCATGCTGTGTGTCTAATGCAACTCTGACTCCAAGAAGTCTTTATGTTGGGAACGTATTCTTTAACCAGTGAAAGAAGTCATATCTGGCTTCTTAAATAGTTTCTTGGTTTCACCAGCAAACCATACTTAACCAACAATGGCAAGATGGCATCAGCAGCAGTGAGCTCTAGTCCACTGGGTGGTATTGAAAAGATGTGCAACCCGTGCACTACTTTGAGGGTGATAATGTGGTGAACTGCAAGGTGTCTGTCTCCCCAGCAAACTATAGGCTCTTTGAGGGCAGACGCTAGGTCCTTTCATTGTTGAATACCCAGTGCTAACACTGTGCTAGGCCCAGAGGACATGCTCCATAAATGGGCGTTGAGCTAAATTGAATTGAGGTCTCTTTTAAGGATTGGGCATAGGAGTCTTGTTTATTTCGAGACTGTAATTGAATTAAATGACAGGTAAAAGATGCTTCCTGTGCATGGAAGGTTTAGGGTGGAGCTGGAAGCTTTTGTATGCAGAAAAGATTATTCAGAGTTTACTTTGGAATAAAAAATCAGCATGAAATTGATTATAATCACACATTCATAAACCTAGGTTTTTCTTTTAAGCTTTCAAATTGAGCTTACAAATCTAGTGATTATATTTTTACCTCTGGCAAAATTTAGCTATCACTTTTAAGGAGATAGCATAATCAGATTGTTCCACTTACACATCTGGTTAGCTAAATTATCTCTCTAAACAGCACATTACTGTAATAGGCTAGATTTTATAAATTTAATATATTTGGTTTTTAAATATTTTACTTTTATGAATTAATAAAACTTTAAATACTTAAGTAACCCTGGGTGTATGTGTAAAATAAAATTCTCTGAGATCTGCTAATGTTGCCCATGAACTCAATGAGATTTCAGCTTAAAACCACAAATCTAAATCATTTATTCAATTACATATTTAAATTGGAATTACAAGACTGTCTCCTAAATAGCACAGTACAAATGCCAAATGCTAAATAAAGATATTATTACCATGGTTTAAAAATTTTTTTTATTGGATAAATTTGATATGTAACATTGTGTAAATTTAAGGTGTACCTCATGTTACTTTGGTACATTTATTTTTTTAATATGGTTGCCATTGTTTTGATATTTATCACACTACATACTTATAGTGCAGTATCATTGTCTGTGTTCAGTAAACTGTACATTAAATACCTATCACTGTTTTAGTACTTGTTACAAGTTTGTACCCTTAAACACTATTAATCTTATCCCGCCACCCCCTATCCCCTGGTAACAATCATTTTGCTCTCTGTTGTTGTTGTTTTTATATGTTTTATTTTTTTAGATTCCACATGTAAGTGATATCATACAGTACTTGTCTTTGTCTGGCTTATCTCACTTAACATAAAGTGCTCAAGGTCCATACATGTTGTTGAAAATGGCAGGATATCCTCCTTTCTCATGGCTGAATAGTATTTTATTGTGTATGTAGTCTTTTCCACATCTTTTTTACTCATTCATCCACTGATGGGCCTTTGGGTTGTTTTCATCTCTTGGCTATTGTGAATAGTGCTGCAATAAGTGTATTTACAATAATGAGTATATATGTCTCATCAAATTCCTGTTTACTTGCCTTTGGGTATATTCCCAGAAGTAGAATTGCTGGATGGTATGGTAGGTCTATTTTTAATTTTTTGAGGAATCTCCATATTTCCCAAAGCAGTTGGACTAATTTACATCCCACCAATAGTGTATAAGGATTCCCTTTTCACCAATAAGTGCCGGCACTTGTTGTCTCTTGATAGCCATCCTAACAGAATACCATGGTTTTGATTCTCTCAACCTTTGCTACACTTAGTTCTAAATCTTCCTGGAGTTTTTTAAAAAAATTCATTATTCTCACTTAATGAAGATGATTACTGTGATAGTTAACTGAGGTTGCCCTTTCACAATAAAGATAGATACCTTCCAGTTAGTGGTGGCCTTTTAGGACTGGAGATTTGGTCCAGACTTGAGACTTGGAACTCCAGAGATAGTTAGCGATTCTTCTCCTGACTCCACTGTCATGCTGAGCTTCTTCTTACAGTCACTGTGTTTTGGGTCTTGAAACTTGAAAGGCGGTTGCCCTCTCACCTGCATTACCCAATTCTCTGTCTGTTGTCAAGTATCTGAAACTCTGGACCAACTCCACACCCAGCTGATCACTTCCTTTCATTTTGTGTTTCTTCAGCTTTTAAGATATGCTCCTGGGTTTCTCAGTTATATCTAAAGATTTTTGGGCTTAACAGGATTTGAAGATACATAAATGTTTTTTCCCTTTAACTTAAAAGACTTCGAACTTGACTAAATGCTAAGATATGAAAATGTTTCTCTATTTTTCTTGATGGAAACTAAGGCCAATCTAACTTTCAGGAATATTTTATATGATTCTTATGACTTTGTCTGACTTGTGGTCCTAAGTCATGAAATCATTCTATTGATACATCCCTCAAAATTAAGACACTGAAACTCTTATTTCTGGAACTTTCCCCTTCATAATCAATAGATAGACATTCTGAAGGTCCTTTGCAGGCTTTGCTAGTTGATCACTGCATTTTCCTAATTTTTCCAGAGCCCTTAAAAAGTAGCATTGCAGGTGGCACTACGGAGATCTATGGACTGAGCCTAGACAGGACACACGTTTGCCACCTTGTTTGTCATGTTAAGGGATTAATGAACATCTTAGGATTGGGAGACATGTGTTTTCAAAGGAAAGATATTCACCTAAATTTATTTGAGGAAATATAGTTTAATGGTTAAGACCTTGGATTCTGGTAAACATACCTTCTTTCAAATATTGACGCCACCTCTTCCTAACTGTGAGCTATGGAAAATTATCTAACCTCCTTGTACCTCAGTTTCCTCATCTTAAAATGAAGATAGAAATGCAGCATTTTATCAGTATGAAAGGAGATAATGCATGTAAAATGCTTAGCAGAATGCTTGGGACACTGGAAATGTTTACTAAATGTTGATGGTCACTTCCCTGAATTTTCTGGGAGTGAGATGAGGGAAGAAGCACACCTTCAACCAGGGAGGAAATTGAGGGCACTGTGTGACAGCAGCAATAGTCCGGGCAGCTGAGCAGGACCAGAGTCTTTTCAAACAAAGGCACAGGGCGGAGAATAAATCTGAGCTGCAGAATCCCATCTCAGAGGCCCCAGCGCTGCAAATAGCAGCTGCAGCTGCAGACCAAGGGCTGGTATTTACATGTCCACAGTGTGAAAAGACTCATGGTGACAAACTGATCTTTTCCATCACACCCACACAAAGCCAGCAATCGCACATAGGAGTAAATTCTGAATATGTAGCAGCCATTTTTTAGTAGAGTATAGTAGACTAACTGATAATACAGATTACGTATATGGGAAATAGGGCTTGGTGAATTTTGCATACTGATTAGATGTTCTTATATGTTCTATAGATGATTCTGGACTGTTTAGCTGCCAGTAGTAACTCCTTCCATCTGTAGGCCATTTACCAGGTCCAGACACTGTGCCAAGGACTTCACACGTGTCAGCTCATTTAATCCTCCTGCATCTCTACGGGGCAGATGTGATTGTTGTCCCAGTCTAAATCTTGAAATGGGACCAGCAACAGATGAGGAAACGAATGCTCAGAAAGTTAAATACTTTACCATACATTGCAGGATGCTAAGTTCAGAGGCGAGATGTAAACCCAGCTCTGTCTGACTCCACTGTCTCATCTGTTAAAACTTTGCTGTGCTGCCTTGAAATGACAGTGATATCTTGCTCACAAATTATTTCACGTGCTTATTTCTTGTTGCCTCAAACAGTACCCCCATGGGGCAGGGCAAGGTGCCACACTTGCTTGTTTTGTATCTCCAAACTTTCAATGCCTAGTAGAAGGTGAATAAATACTTACTGATAGATAAGATGTTATGATGCAATAGGGGAATGGGAGAAATTGGTTGGATCCCATTGACATTACCTCAAAGTTACTCAAAAAAAAAATAAAAAAGAAAGACTTACCTGTCAATCCATAGGCATTTATTTTTTTCAGCTACAAATTACTACATGCCTGTTGCAAGCTATAAAGACAATTAAGACAAGATGCTGCCTCAAGAATACCAAAGTTTTGACTAAGTATTGCAAATTCACATGCCCACCTGGGCTCTATACTTAACACAAATGAGTGAAGTGGCCCAAGAAGCAAACTGGGGTGACCCCTCCTCAGCTCTAGCCTGTTGTTTCTGCCTGGACCCGGTATTTCCAAGAGAAGCCAAAAATTCATGATTTAAATGATTTTTATATTTTTTACATGAAACAAGTGTGCCGGCCAGGCAAAATTCACTTGCAGACTGGGTTTAGCTCACAGGCTACCAGGTCAAGCTCTCTGGTTTAAACAATAAGACACGTAAATAAGAACAATAGGAGTTAGACTGTAATTACCATACCAGGAATATATGTAAAGTATTCAGTGAAGTCAGAGATAATTTCTAGTTGGGGCATTAGAGAAGACTGTGTGGAGGAAGTCACCTTTGAGTTTATCCTTCCAAAATGCATCAGCTTTGGAACCACTATGGTGGGAAGAAATGCTGTTTCAGCTGCAGGAAATAGTAGGAGCCAACACCTGCAGATGGGAAATCATAAGTCAGGGTCAGGGACCTCTGAGTTACACTGTATTTTTTTTTTTTTTTTTTTGTTTCTTTTCCCGGTACGCGGGCCTCTCACCGTTGTGGCCTCTCCCGTTGCGGAGCACAGGCTCCAGACACGCAGGCTCAGCGGCCATGGCTCACGGGCCCAGCCGCTCCGCGGCATGTGGGATCTTCCCAGACCGGGGCACGAACCCATGTCCCCTGCATTGGCAGGCGGACTCTCAACCACTGTGCCACCAGGGAAGCCCTACTTTGTTTTTTTTTAATTTGTTTCATTTTGGTTTGTTTTTTCGTTTCTTACTAAAAATAAATTTATTGCACATGTAACCTATAGTCATCAGAATTAGGAAAATGTGTTTTTCCTATAAACACTATAAGCATGGAGAAGACATGGAGGCTGAAAATTGTTAGGGTCCATAAATTAAATGAAATTTTAAGGCAATGGAACTCTCAGTGATTGTAAACTACTGCATGGTGTGTGACAGGACATGAAGCTTAAAAGACTGTCCGAATCTTGGAAAGGATCCAGCAAAGGCACCAGGACTAATTTGGGAGATGAAGGGTATGTCTTATGAGGAGAGGCTTAAAGGGCTTAACATGCTTCAGCTTTAAAATAAAGCGGGTGAGCAGAGTTCTATTGATAGCCTGCAAAGCTTCCAGTATGAACTTGTACTTGGTGTGAGATAAAATTCAAAGTCACACTAGGGAATGTCAAGAAGGCGGGTTTCTTTCTTTATCATTTTAAGAATGGTGAGTCCAGGAACATTTTGTGCAAGAAAGTTTTTAAAAATGGAATGGATTTCCATAAGTATTGGGGGGAACAGCTTCAATTTTATCACCACCCATTCACTGAAGTGCTAAATTTAAATGTCAGTTATTCATGATATCAATTTATAATGTTGTGAGTAGAAACATCACTGTCCTGGTAGCTGCAAGTGCACATAGAATAAACTTGAGACACACACAGAGATAGAGGCAGAGATAGAGAAATGAGAGAGAAAGAGAGAGGGAAAGGGAATTTACTTAGCAATCACTTAGTAAAACTCTGCTAAAATTTTACAAATTCACAAAACCTGCACCACCCTCGCCACTTGTTCCGTCTTGTTTCACATATAATGAGGCAGTTTATGGCAGGGAGAACTGGTAGACCTAGGAATGTCAGTAACAATTCTGTGGGATCAGGCTTCAAATTTTAAATCACTTGGTAACCTGCTTTCTTTGGTATTTTGACTAATTTCATTTTGGATCCTGGACTTCTGCTCTTCACAACTTAGTTAAAGCTCAGAAATCTTCACAAAATATGCATAGGAAGAAACTGGGTGAAAATACTACAATTTTAACAATTTTTTATATCTGTTTAAATTTTTAATATTTACTATGCATTGTAGGTTCAGAAGTAGAGCTCAGGATCAAGGTCAGAGGTGGATTCTGAAAGTTGTTCACACAGTAATAGCTGAGGATGTGAGAAGGGACTAGCTCACCCAGGGAGAGAATGTACACAGAGAGGGAGAGGTCCAGGAGCAGAATCTTGGGCAAAGTTCCCCCACCTCTACCTCTGGCCAAGGGCCCAGGCAAAGGAAAAGAGGGAAAGCAGGGGGAGAGGCAGGGTCTCTCTACTGCCATTTAGATCCGTAAGCCCCTTCCTCCTGATCACTTATTGGTCATCTAAACAGAGCCCGTTAGCTATTCACATAGCTTTTGCCGTGGACTGAATTGTGACCCCTTCCCCCCAATACATGTGTTGAGCCCTACCCCACAATGTGTTGGTATTTGGAGATGAGGCCTTTTGGATGTAATTAGGTTTGAGGAGGTCATGAGGGTGGGAAGCTCATAATGAGATTGCTGCCCTTATAAGAAGAGTCACTAGAGAGTTTTCTCTCTGTCTCTCTCTGTCATGTGAGGACATAATGAGAAAGCAGCCATCTGCCAACCAGGAAAGGAGCTCTCACCAGAACCTGACCATGCTGGCACTCTGATCTCAGACTTCCAGCCTCAGAACTGTGAGAAATAAATTACTGTTAAGACACCCAGTCTATGGCATTTTGTTACGGCAGCCTGAGCTGACTAATGCACCTTCAAAAATTTTTTTTGAATAATCTTTACACATTTTCAAATTGAAATTTAAAATTTTCTATCATAAGTTTAAATCATTTCAAAGAATGTAATTTCCAGCCTTCTGTAAAAGATTACATTAAAAATAAAACTGTAACCTCATTATTTTAAATACCTCCCATAGAATAAAAATGTCATAGTAATAGGATACCCACCATAATATATTAAAGACATATAAATAAGATTATATCAGACAGAAGAGATTTTAATTCAAAAATTGTCACAAGAGACAAAGTCCATTATATATTGATAAAAGGGTCAATTCATTAAGAAGAGGCAACAAGTATAAACATATGCACACCAAACAACAGAGGCCCAAAACGTATGAAGGAAACATTGACAGATTGAAGGGAGAAATAGACAGTTCTACAACAATAGTTGGGGACTTCAATAATGAAGTTATTAATAATAGAACATCTGGACAGATGATCAGTAAAGAAATAGAGGACTTTAACAACACTATAAACCAACGAGACCTAATAAACATCTATAGAACACTCCACTAAACAATAGCAGAATGCACGTTCTTTTTAAGTATACATGGAGCACTCTCCAGGGTACACCAAATGTTAGGTCACAAAATAAGTCTCAGTAATTTTTAAAAAATTTAGATCATACATATATTTTTCTATGACTACAATGGAATGAAGCTGTAAATCAATAACAAGGAAAACTGGGAAATTCACAAATATGTGGAAATTATACAACACATTCTTAAATAACCACTGAATCAAAGAAGAAATCACAAGGGAAATCAGAAATCACTAAGAGATGAATGAAAGTGAAAACATAACATATCAAGATTTATCAGATGCAGTGAAATCAATGCTAAGAGCAAAATTTATAGCAATAAATACCTACACTACAAAATAAGAAAGATCTCAAATTAATAACCCACCGTGCACATTAAGGAACTAGTAAAAGAAGACAAACTAGATCCAAAGCTAGCAGAAGGAAAGAAATAATAAAGATTAGGGAAGAGATAAATTGAGAATAGAAAGAATCAATAAAACCAAAAGTTGTTTCTTTGAAAAGATAAACAAGAGAGAAATGTAAGTAGCTAAAATTATAAATGAAAGTGGAGACATTACTACCAACATTACTGAAATTAAAAGGACTGTAAGAGAATACTATTAACAACTATATGCCAACAAATTACATACCCTAGATGAAATGGGAAAAGTTCCTAGAAGACACAAACTACCAAAACAGACTCAGGAAGAAATAGAAAATCTGAACAGATTTATAACAAGTAAAGGCATTGAATCAATAAAAAAACTTCTCAACAGGGCTTCCCTGGTGGCGCAGTGGTTGAGAGTCCGCCTGCCGATGCAGGGGACATGGGTTCGTGCCCCGGTCCGGGAAGCTCCCACATGCCGCGGAGCGGCTGGGCCCGTGAGCCATGGCCGCTGAACCTGCGTGTCCGGAGCCTGTGCTCCGCAACGGGAGAGGCCACAACATTGAGAGGCCCGCGTATCGCCGAAAAAAAAACTTCTCAACAAAGAAAAGCCTAGAACCAGAACCTGATGGCTTCTCTGGTAAATTCTACAAAACATCCAATGAAAAATGAACACTAATCCTTCTCAAACTCTTCCAAAAAATAGAAGAGGAAACACTTCTTAACTAGTTTTTTGAGGCCAGTATTATCCTGAAACCAAAGCCAAACAAAGATACAAGAAAACTACATAACAATATCCCTCATGAATATAGGTGCAAAATCCCCACAGAATAGTTGCAAACCGAATCCAACAACATATTAAAAGGACTGTACACCATGACCAAGTGGGATTTGTCCCAGGAATGCAAGGGTGGCTCAACATAAGAAAATTAATCAATGTTATACCACATTAAAAGAATGAAGGGATAAAACTCACAAGATCATCTTAATTGATGTAGATAATGCATTTGGCAAAATCCAACACCCTTTCATGATAAAAACTCTCAGAAAACTAAGAATAGAAGGGAACTTCCTCAACATGATAAAGGGCATTCATGAAAAACCCACAGCTGCATCATACTCAATGGAAAAGCTTTTCCCTTAAAATCAGGAATAAGACAAGAACACCCACTCAATACTGCTATTCAAGATTATACTGTGAGTTCTAGCCAGAGCAGTTAGGCAAGAAAAGATAATGAAAGGCATCCAAGTTGGAAAGTAGGAAGTAAAAACATCTCTTGGGAATTCCCTGGCAGTCCAGTGGTTAAGACTCTGTGCTTTCACTGCTGAGGGCTTGGATTTGACCCCTGGTCGGGGAACTAAGATCCCACAAGCAGTGTGACAAAACAAAACAAAACAAAACAAAAAAACCCAAAAAACGAGGCTTTTCTTGTGGCGCAGTGGTTTGGAGTCCGCCTGCCAACACAGGGGACATGGGTTCAAGCCCTGGTCTGGGAAGATCCCACATGCCGCGGAGCAGCTAAGCCCGTGTGCCACAACTACTGAGCCTGCTCTCTAGAGCTCACAAGCCACATTTACTGAAGCCCACGGGCCTAGAGCCTGTGCTCCGCAACAAGAGAAGCCGCTGCAATGAGAAGCCCATGCACTGCAACGAAGAGTAACCCCTGCTCACTGCAACTAGAGAAAGCCCACATGCAGCAATGAAGATCCAACACGGCCAAAAATCAATCAATAAATAAATTAATTTAGGGCTTCCCTGGTGGCGCAGTGGTTGAGAGTCCGTCTGCCGATGCAGGGCACACGGGTTCATGACCTGGTCCGGGAAGATCCCACATGCCGCGGAGCGGCTGGGCCCGTGAGCCATGGCCGCTGAGCCTGTGCGTCCGGAGCCTGTGCTCTGCAACGGGAGAGGCCACAACAGTGAGAGGCCCGCGTACCGCAAAAAAAAAAAAAAAAAAAAAAATTTAAAAACAAAAACCTATCTCTCTTTGAAGATGACATAATCATGTGTATAGAAAATTCCAAAGAAAACACACACACACACACACACACACACACACACAGACTATAGCTAATAAATGAATCCAGGCAAGTAATGGGGTACAAGATTAACACACAAAAATCAGCTGCAATTCTATATACTAGCAAGGAGCAAATCAAAAAGGAAATTAAGAAAACAATTCTACTTACAGTAGCATCCAAAAAAATAAAATACCTAGGAATATATTTAACCAAGGAGATGAAAGACTTGGACACTGACACTATAAAACATTGTTGAAAGAAATTAATGAAGACCTAGATAAATGGAAAGACATCTCATGTTCATGAATTGCAAGACTTAATATTGTTAAGGTGGCAATATTACCGAAAGCCTTCTATGATTTCAGTGCAATCCTTATCAAAATTCCAATGACCCTTCTGAAGAAATGGAAAAGCTGATTCTTTTTTTAAATTATTTATTTTTAATTGAAGTATAGTTGATTTACAACATTGTGTTAATTTCTGCTATACAGCAAAGTGACTCAGTTATACATATATATATACATTCTTTTCTATATTTTTTTAAACCTCTAATTTTTTACATTCTTCTTTTTATACATTCTTTTCTATATGTATATATATTGTTAAATCTCTATTTTTTTTTTTTTGTTGGCTGTGCTACGTAGCTTGTGGGATTTTAGTTCCCTGACCAGGGATTGAACCCTGGCCCTCATCAGTGAAAGCACTGAGTCCTAACCACTGAACTGCTGAGGAATTCCCTTTTATATTCTTTTCCATTATGGTTTATCACAGGATATTGAATATAGTTCCTTGTGCTATACAGTAGGACCTTGTTGTTTATCCATTCTATATATAATAGTTTGCATCTGCTAAACCCAAACTCCCACTCCATCCATCCCCCAACCCCCTCCACCTTGGCAAACACAAATCTGTTCTCTACGTCTGTGAGTCTGTTTCTGTTTCAAAGATAGGTTCATTTGTGTCATATTTTAGATTCCACATATAAGTGATATCATACGGTATTTGTCTGACTTCACTTCGTATGATAATCTCTAGTTCTAGCCATGTTGCTGCAAATGGCATTATTTCATTCTTTTTTTATGGCTGAGTAGTATTCCATTGCATATATGTACCACATCTTCTTTATCCATTTATCTGTTGATGGACATTTAAGTTGTTTCCATGTCTTGGCTATTGTGAATAGTGCTGCTGTGAACATAGGGGTGCCGGTATCTTTTCTAATTATAGTTTTGTCTGGATATATGCCCAGGAGTGGGATTGCTGGATCATATGGTAATTCTATTTTTAATTTTTTGAGGAAACTCCATACCATTTTCCATAGTGGCTGCACCAACTTACATTCCCACCAACAGTGTAGGAGGATTCCCTTTTCTCCATACCCTCTCCAGCATTTGTTATTTGTAGACTTTTAAATGATGGCCATTATGACTGGTATAAGGTAGTACCTCATTGTAATTTTGATTTGCATTTCTCTAATAATTAGCGATGTTTTCTTTTCATGCACCTCTTGGCCATCTGTATGTCTTCTTTGGAGAAATGTCTGTTTAGGTCTTCTGCCCATTTTTCGATTGGGTTGTTTGTTTTTTTGTTGCTGAGTTGTATAAGTTGTTCGTATATCTTGGAAATTAAGTCCTTGTCAGTCGCATCATTTGCAAATATTTTCTCCCAGTCCATAGGTTGTCTTTGCTGTGGTTTCCTTTGCTGTGCAAAAGCTTGTAAGCTTAATTAGGTCCTGAAAAGCTGTTTCTTAAATGAAATTTCAAGGGACCCTGAATAGCCAAAACAATGCTGAAAGATAAGAACAAAGTTGGAGGACCCAACACTTCCCAATTCCAAAACTTACTATAAAGCTATAGTAATAAAAATAGGGTGGTACTATCGTAAGGACAGACATATAGACCAACAGAATAGAATTGAGAGCCTAGAAATAAACCCTCACATCTATGGCCAAATGATTTTCAACTAGAGTGCCTCCATTCAATGAGAAAAGAATAGTCTGTTCAACAAACGGTGCTGGGACAACAGGATATCCCCATGCAAAAGTATGAATTTAGACCCCTACCTCACACCTATAAAAAGTTAACTCAAAATGCATTAACAAAAGGAAGGAAGGGAAGGAGGGAGGGAGGGAGGAAAGGAGGGAGGGAGGGAAGGAGGGAGGAAAGCATTAACAACCTAAATATAAGAGTTAAAGCCATAAAATTTTTAGAAGAAAATAGCATGAAATCTTCACGACCTTGGAGTCGGCAATAGATTCTAAGATATGACACCAACAGCATAAGCATCAATAGAAAAATCAGACTTCATCAAAATTAAAAACTTTTGTGCATCGAAGGACATAATAAAGAAAGTGAAAGCGCATCCTACAGAATAGGAGAGAATATTTGCAAATCAACTATTTGATTATTGTTTAGTATTCAAAATGCATAGGACTCTCATTGCTCAACAACAAAAAGCCCAATTAAAAAATGGGAAAGGACTTGAATAGACATTCCTCCAGAGAAAATATACAAATAGCTAACAAGCACATAAAAAAATGCTGAACACCATCAGAGAAATGCAAATCAAAACAGCAGTGAGATATAACTCCACACCTTCCAGGACAGCTATAATTTTTAAAAAGGAAAATAATAAGTGTTGACCAGGATATGGGAAATTGTGACCTTCATACATTGCCACTGGGAATGAACATAGCGCAGCTACTAAGGAAAACAGTTTGGTGGTTCCTCAAAAAGTTAAATACGGAATCACCACATGATCCAACAATTAATCCTAAGTATTATCCAGAAGAATTGAAATCAAGTATTCAAAGAAGTACATGTACACACATGTTCATAGCAGCATTATTCACAAAAGGTGGAAATAACCTAAATATTCATTAAAGATGAATGGATAAGTAAATTGTGGTATATCCATATGATAGTATATCATTCAGCCATAAAAGGAGTGAAGTACTCCTTTTTACATACCACAATGTGAATGAACCTTAAAAACATTATGTTATGTGAAAAAAGCCAGACCCGAAAGGTCATATATTGTATGATTCCATTTATATAAAATATCTAGAATAAATAAATCCATAGAGACAGAAAACATATCATTGGTTGCCAGAGAATAAGCAAAGAGGTGAATGGGAAGTAACTGCTTAATGGGTAACAGGTTTCCTTTTAGGGTGGTGAATATGTTTTGGAACTAGATAGAGGTGGTGGTTACACAGCATTCTGAATGTACTAAATGCACCTGAAGTGTTCACGTTACAGTAAATGGTTAATTTATGTGATGTGAATTTCACCTCACTAAAAAATTAGTTTAAAAAATAACCAAAAAAACTTAATTCCTTAGAAATTAAGAAATGCCCTTTTAGGGGCTTCCCTGGTGGTACAGTGGTTAAGAATCCTCCTGCCAGTGAGGGGACATGGGTTTGAGCCCTGATCTGGGAAGATCCCACATGCCACAGAGCAACTAAGCCTGTGCTCTAGAGCCCGCGAGCCACAACTGCTGAGCCCGAGTGCCACAACTACTGAAGCCTGCGCGCCTAGAGCCCGTGCTCCACAACAAGAGAAGCCATTGCAATGAGAAGCCTGCGCACTGCAATGAAGAATAGCCCCCACTCATCGCAACTAGAGAAAGGCCACACGCAGCAGTGAAGACCCAATGCAGCCAAAAATAAAATAAATAAATTTTAAAAAGAAAGAAATGCCCTTTTAAATAACTCCCGGATCAATGAGAAAATAAAAACCTAAATCTAAGATTATTCATAAATTAATGAAAAAGTAAGAACTCTAAATCAAAATGTATGTGATACAACTAAAGACCTAGGCTGTAAATAAAGTCTAAATTAAATTCTCAACATAGAAAACAACAACAAACTTGACCAAAAGAAGTTAGGAGAAGAAAAGATAATAAAATCATAAACTGGTTCTTTCTCTCTTTCTTTCTTTTTTTTACATTTCATGGAAAACCTTTTGTTGGCCTTTTGGATAGAAATGGGAATATATTTGCCAGGAAGGATGATCCCATCAAACGTCTGCTGGAACCAGCTCATGGCCTCCTTTCTGCTGATTCTGTTTAGCAAAGGAATGCAGAATTGTATTAATAGAATAATATACCATAATGAAATAGGATTATTACCAGGAAGGCAAGGATTGTCCAACATTTGTCAAGTTTTCAAAATATGTAACTCATTATATAAACAAATTAAAGAAGAAAAACGTGATTACAATGATATATACAAAAATACATTTGATAAAATTCAGTAGTTGTTACTAATAGTTAAGTAGGAAAAAAAGGAAACTACCTAAAAATGATAGACTGTTTACTACAAATAGCAAATATCATATTAAAGTTTAAATACTAGATCCATTTCTATTCAAATCAAGAACAAGAGAGGAAGACCCACCCTCTGCACTATTATAACATATTTGGGCTTCTAACTAATGTAATAAGAAAATAAAATTGAAAATTAAAAAAACCAAAATTATTATTTGTGCATATTATATTACTATCATAAATTATAGTAAATAAATCCAAGTGACTTTCCTAAAAATCCTATTTGAACTAAAAAATTATTTGATTAGGTGTCTGGATACAAAATAATTATACAAATAACTTCATAGCTTTTCTTTATACTCTCAGTGACCAGTTACAAATGGAAATGGAAAGCTGAGATTCCATTTGAAATAGTAACAAAACTATAAAATGTCTAGGTACAAACTTAACATGAATGGTATAGGATTAAAAACAATTTTTTAAAATTAAGGTATAGTTGATACACAATATCATATAAGTTTCAGGTATAAAACAGAGTGATTCACAAATTTTAAAGGTTATACTCCATTGATAGTTGCTATAAAATATTGGCTATATTTCCTCTGCTGTACAGTATACCCTTGTAACTTGTTTATACTTCTTTGCCCTCTTTGGTTGTTGCACGGAACATTACTGCTTTTATTTTGAAAGATGTGGCAGAGATTGATATTTACCTATTTAACATTCATTCTCATTCTCTTTAGTAAAAGAAGCCCATTGCCACTGACAATGAAAGACTATATTTCCCAGCTTCTTTTGTAGCCAGATATGACGATGTAATCAAGGTATGGCCCATGGGAGGTATCAGATGTTTTATGTGAGACTTCAAAGAAGTCCCAAAGATATTAAGAACGTGAGGCCTTTTTTCTGCTGCCTGGAATGTGGATATAATGGCTAGAGCCCTAGCAGCCATTTTAGGCCATAAAGTTACCTTGGATGATAGAGCAGGACGAAGGAGTCTAGATTCCTGATGACAGTGTGGAGTCACTAGAATGACTCTAAACTAATTACTTTTGAACTTGCTTTATGTGAACGAGAAATACTACTATCTTGGTTTAACTGTCATTATTTTGTGGTTCTGTGTTATATTTAGCCTAATCTCATCCTAAATAACACAAAAGGAAAAACCCAGTAAAGGATTTAGTAAAAGAAAAAAAAAAAAAAAGAGCCCTATTGACCATTTTCCCTCTTCCTGAGAGTGAGGTTGGAGATAAGGAGTCTGCAACCTTCTAGATGAACGTAAGACATCTGAAATAGAGGTCATGTGTTCTTAATATGATACAGTCCTGGGAAAATTACACATGTCTACTTATTATTCTAATTTGAAATCTTACTTTAACCATCTAAAACACTCTACAGCTATTTATCTTGAAATTTGTCCATACTTCCAATTCCTCCAATAATGTTTTATCTTTTTATAATCAAGTCCTTAATTACCAAAAAGTTCCCTGGGTCATAAAATCTTTTCTCCATGGGTTGCAATATTTCCTGGCACATGTTCACTTCAGTAAAATGATCAGTGTGTTAAAAACCCAATGCAGTGTCTGCAGAAGCCAAAGATGGCATGACACCTCTTTTGTGGCATGTGTGAAATCTGCCTATCACTATAAACATTCTTTGCAACATGAGACTTTGCCCTTATGTCCATTTCGTATGTGGTATTCAGTGTGCTGGGAATGCTGAAAAAAATGATTTTTTTCTTTTTTTTAGGATATAGAGTCACAATGTTAAACCTAGAAGAGGCGTCAGAGGTCATTTTTTCAAACCCCTCATCTTACACAAAAGGAAACTGAGGCCCAGAAAGGCCACTTGACTTTCTTAAACTCTGCTGGTTAATGGCAGGTCCAGAAATAGAAACCAAGAGTCTGACTTCAAATTCTAGTTTCTTTAATTTGTTTCATCTATTAATTGATACTCTTATGATAGACTCGGTAAAAAAAAGTTACTGTTTTTTCCTTTCAATATATCTGACTTTGTATTACAGAATATGCTGTATTCTGGCTGACATTTAGCTATTTGGCATCTAAGATAAAGGAATATTTTAAAAAGCAAAACAATGTGCTCAGTAGCACTATGTGGTTGAGAAAAGGCTTTCTTTGTAGAAGATGTTCATTGACCTTCTTGACTGGCTTTCCTCCCCCCCACCGCCCCCACAAGTAGCTAAAGAAGGATGCTATTGAGTTCTAAGTTGAGTTTCCATCCTTATATGAAAAGTTAAGAGTTTGGTAGAGCTAAGTCTGACCAGCTGTGCTCTCAGCCGCAAGGGAAATTAAATGAGACAATGTGGCTGGTTCAGCACAGATCAATCATAGTCTCTTGAAAATGGTCTTGAAAACGCATAGCAATAAAAGCACACAAGTAGTTGTCTTTTCATGTAAACTAATTTTAGTCCTGGTCTCTAAGGTGCCATGCATGTGGACAAAGAAAGTAAGATGTCTTTTTTAGGTTGACCACTTGGTAGCTCAAATTTCTCCATCAGTTCCATGAGAGTTTGGGGAGAAAGTGGCCAAATCTGAGTCTACCAATACCTTAAGTTAGGTTTGTGTGTATGTTTGCCATCTTGAAGCAAAACAATAGCTACTGGTCTATCTGAATTTCTTTGCCCATGCCCTATATATATATATATATATATATATATATATATATATATATATTTTAAGAAGATGTTGGGGAAAGGAGTTTATTAATTAATTTATTTTTATTATTTTTGCTGTGTTGGGTCTTCGTTTCTGTGCGAGGGCTTTCTCTAGTTGTGGCAAGCGATGGCCACTCTTCATCGCAGTGCACAGGCCTCTCACTATCGCGGCCTCTCTTGTTGTGGAGCACAGGCTCCAGACGCGCAGGCTCAGTAGTTGTGGCTCATGGGCCTAGTTGCTCCGCAGCATGTGGGATCCTCCCAGACCAGGGCTCGAACCCGTGTCCCCTGCATTAGCAGGCAGATTCTCAACCACTGAGCCACCAGGGAAGCCCCCATATATTTTTAAATGTATAATTCAGTGTTTTTTTTAATATATTCACAAAGTTGTATATCCATCATCACTACCTAATTCCAGAGCATTTGCATCATTCCCTAAAGGAATGATGTCTGCTAGCAGTCACTCCCAATCCCACCTCCCCTCAACCCCTGGCAACCAGTAATTGAGTTTCTGACACAATGGATTTGCCTATCCTGGATATTTCATATAAATGGAATCATACAATATATGGTCTTTTGTGTCTAGCATCTTTCACTTATAATGTTGTCAAGCTTCATGCATGTTGTAGCGTGTATCATTACTTCATTCTTTTATATGCACTGTAATTTTTTTAAAGGATGTTTTTGAAATAAAGGTAAATACTAAGCATTCCTTAATAGAAAACCTTGCTATTCTTGGAGGAGAAAATGAGACAAGATATTCAACATAGAAATTTGGCATGACAAATTAATGTTAATATGTTGATAAAAAGAAGAAAAAATTTAAACCCAATAATTAAGAATAGACAAAAACAAAAAGCTAATGGGAGCATAACATTATCATCAATATAGAGATTCTTCTTTATAATGTTAGTGAAAATTAAAGTATATATTGAATTAGCATGTTATGATTTTTAATTTGATTTAATTTTTTATTATCAGGCAAACTTTTTGCATTTCTGAGTTGGCACATGCCTCTGTCAGACAGAAAGTGAAAAGCAAGAAGGAGCACAAGGCTGCAGCTGAATTTAGAAAGTTAGAGGTGTTCTCATAGCCACATGAGATGAACAGAAGATTCCTTCCAGTAGGCGAGAGAGCAGAATACAGACAACAGATGTGAGAAAGGTCCTCATAGCTGTCAAGTTCCAGCATCCTTGTGCTGAAGAAGGGGCGGTGCCAACATGATTGATATTCACAGGGAATATAAAAGCTCCAGACTTCTACCCAACTGCTTGTCACACTGACCGGTACCATCTCTCTACTGCTCGTGGGGTTTCTGTCAACTAGTCCTGGAAGGGAGCAAACTAGTTGGAGAATAACATTTTATTGTGGCCATGCCAGAACCCACTAAGAAAGAGGGTAAGATTCAACCATAGATCTTTTTCTTGTACTTTTTAATAAAGCATGTTTCTTTTCGTATTTTCAAACAAATATCCAGTTTCTTAAATAGACTGTAAAATAATAGAATCACTATGATTTAAGGAAAAGATCCTTTAGAGTAAACAGACCAGAGGGAAAATAAAGGAAGAGTATAACCAATTGAAAAATATCTGATAATTATTGTTTATGAAGGAATATTAACTAAAATGACAAATTATAATTTTATCATATTTTTCAAAGAATCTTTAAAGTTTAATGTAAGGGTGTTAATTGGTCATGATGAGCAGATTTCATTTTCAAGTGTATTTTCTTAGGTTCAATCACAAATTTTTCACCATGTATTTGCGGTTTGTGGGGGGCAGGAGGGGCTTGGAATGCTTTCTTAAATAGTTAATAAATTTGATCAAGGTTTCAAAAAAGAATTTGTAACACTATTTCCAGATTTGCTGTATTTTTCTCCTGGAAAGACATTTAAAATATGCAGATGCATGTATTTTTTGCTTTTATCATTTTGGAGCTTTATTAGTTATGACATTCTTACGTTCTTGCATGGAAAGAAAATGTAACACCAGTGATATCTTTGAATATCACTGATAGATTGTGTTCTTTATGAGCTTTATTGAAGATAATTTCACAATATGTAGACTTTTAAAAATAATTAAGCTGAAAATAGTCTTCGTTAGAAGAAATGTTTCCTCCAATAAACAGTTTCTCCTATACATAAAAAATCAATTATCTAAAAACTACTAATTAATTACATAAATAAGCTGGAATTAGAAATTACTAAAATAACTAATGAAAAGCACAAATTAACAGCACAAGTATGTTGAGTTTAATTTTAAATGGAGACATCTTTTTAAAATATTTTTTCATTCATGTTAGTCTTCATTAGTGCTTAGTAAATCTTTATTTTTCACGTCTGTAAATAAAAGCAACAAACAAACAAACGTTAGCAGGGAGCCAGGGAGCATAAAAATGGTATTTAGTTTTTTTCATTTTTTAATTCTAAAAACTCCTTTTAACCATTATTTCAAAGAACCCTGAAAAAGATGCTAGACTTGAATCCAAAGTTGAAATACTAACCAAATTATCAAAAGTCTTTGAAATATATTTTCTTTATGTAATTAAGTAACCAGTGTTGACAGGCTGTGGTGATCAGTTTACAGGTTGGCTTTACTTTGTGGCAGAGGGCATTGATGGATGAAGTCTTCCACCCGAAATAACCACACCAAATGCATGCATTAATATGGGAACTTAATCCTGACTATCAGGCAGTGAGTCCAACCCCTGCTAAAGTGTCTTATTTGTCATGCAAATGATTTACATGTGTATTAAATGTCCTTTTCATTTGATCTGTCACTTGACTAGCCTCTTCAAGGCTTATTTGGATGAAATGCATTCTGTGTTTCCTGACTGAGGACAGAATATTGTTTTAATTATCTTGCATTTAGTGGATCAATTTGCATGTGTTATTTTAAAGCCCATTGGAAAATGATAAAAAAGCTGAGAAACTAATAAATAAATGACAAACTGTAGAGCCTATAAAGCTAATTAAATTATTTGGATTGCAGATACGATAAAGTTTTACTTTTTGTCTGACAACTCAATCTGGTCCATTCTACTTTTAAAGACAATGAAATTTCAGAGTGACAAAGAGGAAAATATATCTTCAACTTCAGCTCCCCCTGAAAAACCACGTATATACTTTGGTTATAGATCAACATACATACCAAAGTGCCCATAATCTTTTGCTATAAAAGCACTGTTGATATTTTGTGTAGGAGTTCCCCTCACCCAGCACAGTAATTTTATACTGATTCTTTGGTTAGTTTAAATTTGGATGGTGGGGAGTGGGGACAAAAAGAAGGTTTTTTTTAAAATTTAAAATCCTTGGAGGAAGTACAGGGATTTTTTTGCTTCCTTACCAGCAGAACTGATTTTTAAAAGATCTACACCTTGAAGAGTTTTCTTAGTGAAATCATTGCATTTTTATTGTTTACATCAGAAGAGTAAGGAGTATGGCAGTTCAGAAACTATTCTGGTCCTTGTACCTTCTCCTAACTGATTTCACTTTTACTGGGGTTGGTTTTGTTACATATGATCATCCCTCTGAAGGACAGCCTCAAGAATAAAACATGCCACCAAACCAATTCTTCAGAGTCATTTCAAACTATCTGCAGAAACATTCCCCCAACCAGGTTTCTCCAGCCCTTACGGGTCTTCTTACATCTCTTCCTTAGCTGGGAGAACCATGCTCAGGAAGGGCATGGGCACTTGCTGTAAATCTTGATAAGACACATGAGCTGGTTTGGCCCTCCTAGGATCCAGCAACACCTGACAACTCCTAAAAAGAGACTGAGTTTTCAGCATCTGAAGGTGCAAAAGATGTCTCTGCAACTCCCTCCCAACCTGCAGGGGTCTAATTCTAGGAGATTCACGTTGGGTCCTGGGAGAGCTGGTCCTTCTAAGGAGAAGAGGGAAGGACAGGTGTACCTTTAGACCTCAAGGAGGAACTCTAATGGAAGTAATTGGTCAACGGTCCTTACTTAGACCCTTCAGAATATTCTGGATGGCTCTGTAAGCCCTTTCTGAGAAAGAAAGCATTATTATTAAGGAGTAACCGCTTCCCATTGTCCTCCTCTGCACGTTTATCATTTGTCCATCTGTTCACTGGAGAACTATACTCTTGGTACTGTCAGTTCCAAAGTTAAGGTCTGTCTGACACTTTAGATTGATGCAGAACCTGAGACCCAGTAAAATTAAATTGTTCTAATCAAATAGCAAGAGAAGATGTGGTAGGAAGTTTCAGATTTGTGGGGATCTTCCAGGATGTCTCATTTACATACCATCTGTTAATTGAGCACTTACTATGAACTAGTCGCTGGGATTTCAGAGATGTATACAACATGGTCTATGTTCTAGAAACCCTTACAGTTAATTGCCCCTGGGTCCTACTGAGTAAAGGAATCAACTTTTACTAGAATTTTCTCTTTTCCTGTCAAAGAGTTATTTTATCAAACTAGAAATTAGATAAGTAATTTTATGAAATTAGAAATTTGCAATAGCCTTTCTTTGTTTGAATCTCTAATAGTTTAAAAATACTATTAATATTATTTTTGCCTATAAATCATTTCTTCAGAATTTTATCTCTGTAGTATGTGATGATTAAAACCATAAAGCCTGGTTCTTTAATCTACTTAGACAATTGTTAACTATCAGATTCTATAGAACCTAGAAAAATTCTTTTCTAAAACACCAAGTTCGGGCCTTAACATGAATTTTACTTTTTGTTATGTGATATATCAGGCCCTGTTATATTTTATGTACTTAACTTGTAGGAAAAAGGCAAGAGTTCCTCCTTGGTGCTTGTGTGTCATTCAAAAAACCTTGGGAGAGTCACTGTAACTTTCCTATCTTCCATGTAAGATTTCTTCCTGAAAACTCAATCGTATGGCAAAACATAGCTCCATTGATGACCATCATTTTAAGGGGCCATTCTGATAACTCCAGGAATCAAAGTATGGCATTGTTGTTACAGATTCTTTTGCTATATCAACATGAAATATCTATCTATCTATTCTACGTTGGCCTATTTCAGTAGGATTAGGTGGGAACATGGGCATGGAGGATAATGTTTTCAGTCCACAGGAGTTTTTCCTTTGCTATGTCTTTCTCTTGGTCCCTAGAGATTTCATTACATTTTAATGTTCTGCTAAGCCCCAAACCTATCTGAATGCAGAGCAGCATTCATCACCTCTTACCTATTTCCCAGCATCACTCAAGGCTTAGTCATCATCAGAAAAGGAGGCCTGGTGATGGGAAACCTTCCTCTCATATTTACTCCTTGACCTTTAGTTTCCACCTGCACCTATTTCAAACACCAAAATAAATTTGTCTTTGGAGAAGTCATCTTCCATATAGGCTATTACCTTTCCCTCAAATTGGGGAAAAGTACATTTGTTGGAAGTAAGCAAAGAAAGCGAGAAGAGGGAGGAGAGGTATTTGATCGAGGGCAGCTATTTTCCTCCAAACTTCAAATGGTTCATTTAGGCCACATTGAAGATTTGGATGAAGAATAAAGAAGTTGCATGAATGAATGCCAATGTTTTCCCCCTGAAAAAACTTTGCCAGGCTGTAGTGGAAAGGCACAGTGTAGGTTTGAGCTATCTGCTGTAAAGAGGAACACACTAGAGAGGCTTAATACTTGGCAAAATCATTCTTTTTCAGTAGCCTGCTTTTATGACTGTCCGACTGCACCTGTTAGGAAGATAAATAAAGGACTGGCCAGTTCTTTCCTCTCAAGCGCCCTAAATATATCGCTTAAAAAAAAACTTTGAAAAAACAGGTTGTATCCTTGCTTCTCATCCAGTAAGTCTGAAGCAGTCTCCCCCAGGCTTTGCAAAGAGCAGGGGTAAGGGAGTTCCTGAAATGAACAAAGGTCAAGGTTAGGCTAGGCTCTCTGGCTGGTCTGAGAGACCCAAGAGAAAGGAAAAAGAGAAAAGCATATAATCCTTTGTTCTCTCAATGCCTCACTTTACTTTGGCCCAAGATATGGCCTTGAAACATTTTATTTCAGGTTCCTCCTGGACACACAATTTAGAGTTTACTTACTTATCCTTAATTGACCTGAATGTTAGAGTAAACTGCCCAAGCTGAAGTTGCTTTAAAGAAATGCTTGGACGCAAAAATAAATAAATAAACCATCTTTTAAAAAGCTTGAGCGACTATGAAACAGTGTTTTTGAACCTTTTTTGTAAAGCCATATATGCTTTTTTTTTTTTTAGAGAGAGTTGTGAGAAGAGGCTGTCACAAAAGGAAATAGTGCTGTTGTTTTTACAGCCCTAGAAAGCAGTTTTGTTGTTTTTGCTTAAATTTCTTATGATTGTTTGATTTAAAATTTATTTTTCAACTCTTTATGGTCAAACAGAAGAATTTTTATTGTTGTTAATAATTACTATTTTTATCTGCACATTCTCCTTAATTAGTTTATGAAACCTATATTAAGAGACACAAAATACTCTTGGCAGTCCATGACTGTGGTAATTCTAGACCTCATCTCTAGACATACTTGTGTGTGTTAGATAATAAAGAACAGGATGAAAGCTCTAGCAATCAAAAATAAGCAGAAAACTATTAATTTCATGTGTGTACCTGCATAGATATGGCCATGTCTTTTCCTTTCTTTTTTCTTTTTTTCCCCATTTCAGTTCTTGATGGGAACAGATGTCCTTTCTGGAGTCCTTAGTTTGTTTGGAATATTGCGCCCTGGGGAAGCCCAATAAATACACAGAAAGGTAGTTATTGAAATACAGTGTTTTGAGTTAGGTTAATCATGAAGTAGCTATTGCTTATTCAAGAGCAGTTTTCTAAAATTTGAAAGCCTAGTGATTAAGGAAAATGAAACTGTGAAAAAGAAGAAAAGGCTTTATCACTTAATTTCCTACATGCATGCAAATTGTCTTGTAACTGGAGAGAACAGGGCATCTGTCCCCACAGCTTTTTACAAAAACAGCCCCAAAATATCAAAGTGATGATATTGTTGCACCCAGATCTCTTCTTCATGAATAGGCCCAGTTATAATTCACAAAGAGTATATTTGTTTTGGACAGCCACACAGATAGACAACAAGCCAAATTTCAGGATGTTCCCATGCAAGGGGCAGGCTATTTATGCACTTTTACATGCATTTCCAGAGTAAAGTTTTAGGTTCCATCAGATCGGGTCATGAAGTGGTTGATTTGACAAAGAAAAAGACAAGGATCATTAATCCCATGCCTGTTTTTCTCTCTAAAATGAGTTCTCAAGAAGCTAACCATAATCTGACTTTCATTATGACTTTCAAGTCTGAAATCCACTTTGATAAGACTTTTGCCTTTTTATGCTCCCTAGGAATCTTTTTATGGGCCAGTTTGGCACATCAATACAATACCTAAAATTATGTTTATGAATATGTCAGATGTTAGATCTCACAATTTTGTTTTCATTTTTTGAATTGTACTTTCGATATTTATAAGAACTTAGGGCTCAAATTTTTCTTTTTCTCCAAAATCATCCAGTTCTTCCTCTAAATCACATCAAATCTCTTTCTAAGTTCCTCAGGAATTCTTTGCTTGTAGCAGGTAATAGCTTCTTCCTTCTATAGAATTTCATGTTTTGGAGCAGAATGTTCTGCTTATAACTAAGAATCACCTAATTACACAATTCTACAATTTAATTTCTCATTTTTTTTAGTTATGTGTCTTTAGACTTGTTCTGCATAGAGTATGTATTTTGGGTTTTTCCTCACGTATATTGAGTAATAGTCATCGTTAAACATAGTGACATAAACAAAGTATACTATTCACAGAACGTTCTAGACTGTTCAAATTCCAGCTGCACATGTATTGAGTTAGTTATACTTCATATGCCTCGGATTCTTCATCTGTTAAATGTGAATAGTAATAGTACCTAACTCACTTTTTTTTTTTTTTTACTAAGAATTAAATGAGATAAATCTGGTAAAAAGCTCAGAATAAATCCTAGCATGTGATTAGAACTCAAGTCTTTTCCTTTTAATGCGGCAAACTCAGAAATCTTGTCGGGCATAAGGCGTTATATGTCTCACATTTAATATAAAATTTGAGGGCATTTCCACCCTCTTATCAGTCACTGTAAGGTATGTAACAACCACTGTTCACCTCCTAACCTGCTATTAATATTTATCCTACAGTCCCAGACAGCTGTGGTTATTATCATAACCATCATTGCCACCATGACGAGTATTTCCTTTTTTTTAAACTTGTGGTGAAATATCTTCGCTTTCACCCATGGAGGCTCAGATCAAATTAGAGGCCTACATACACTTCAGAGCCTCTGTTGTGTTCCCACTGAAATGTGTTATGTCCAGCTGGGGGTCCCCAGCTGTTAGCCAGATGGTGATAACCATTGTGGGAGCATGGCCTTTCCCACTTAGATGAAAGAGTCACCCAGCGCAGTTGAACATGTAACTGTATCCTCCACCAAAGGTTATAACGCTTGGGTGTTGGGGACATTAAGATTTTTCTTCCCACCCAGGGTGCTATTGGCAGGCGGGGGTCTTCCTCTGGTCTGAACATTTCTGAGATAGCCACATAAAGAACTCTGCATGACCACATATGGATATGGTGGGTGATTGATTGAGTGGCTGTATTTACTGCTGTGGAATTTTATTTTTATGACCCCACCTGGCATCAGGCCTGTCCTTCCTCTATTTTTAAAAAGTCACCCAATGTGAGGCCTAGCAATGGCTTGGAGCAAGGCCTGTAAGGGATTTATTCTGATAAGCCTATAACCACAGAAGAGTGATATGATTGTAGGAATGGCCCACGCAGGAGCAGACCCCCAGGAAAGGCATACAAAGGGACTAAAGGGAGAAATCGTTAACGATTCAAATCACTTTTGCAATAATTTCCTTTTGACCTGTGCTAAATTTTTAAGCTTCAATTTGAGTAAAGCTTCTTCTACATTATTGTTCACATCTGTGTCACTCCCAACCCTCATTTGATCCTTACTTTAAAACATGGTAAGAATAATGATAAACAGACTAGTCATCAGTTCTTAGCAAAAGATCTCATTTTCATCCAGCTCCATGTTAAGAGTGAGAAGCTATTTGTTGTTGTGTCATAATAACCAGGTTTTAATCCTCCTGTGTGGAATGACATCTTAAGTTAAAAACATGTATAATTAGAACGATGGAAGAACAAATTGACGAGGGAAGGGAAAAAACCCTGTGGATTCAGGGAATTTCCATCAAGCTAAATAATGAGTCATTGAAAATTTACATACTTGATGCACAATTAGACTCCACCTATTCAGAACCTTAGAATACAGTCTTTGGTGATATTTGGGCACAGTAAATAAATATGGATTAAATTGATTGGATCAAATTCTGAATAGCTAGATTCGATGGATAGCTAGTAGTTCATTTTGTTCTTGAACCTTATTATTTCAACCGATTTGGTTATCAACATGCCTAAAATGTAGTATATTACTTCTTATTTTGAAAAACAAAGTACAGTGGATATAATTTAACTTTGTCATCAATTATAGATATCTGTCATCTTACCACATGATATCCCGAGAGCTCAGATTATTTGCCTTTTTGTTAATGGGCCCACATTGATTTGTATTTTGAATTTGTGTCCAACTTTTGACAGCTTTCCTGTTTCATCCCTTGCCAGGAGGCTGCTGTCTTCTTTAATTACTCTTACCAGTCAGTATGTGAAGCTGCCCCCTTCTCTTCCCTCTGTTGTTTGCTTTGGATCCCAGCCAGGTCAATAATCTGGCTGAGTAGGGCTGCCCACAGAGCACTGTATTTAAGGAGGCACTAATTCTCAGCGTGGTGCAGATGCAAGGTCCACACCTGAGTGTCAGTGCCTCCTTAAGTGTTGCTCCCTGGGCACCTGGCTCGCCTCACCCTAGTTCCAGTTCCAGGGCTAGGGACCTGGGGTGGGGGTGGGGGGCTTCTCTTGGGAGTAAAGCATTTGAGCTCTTAGTGTACCAAGTAGGAGGAGCTTGAGACAACTCTTTTTGCTCTTCAGAAGCCCTTATAATTTGCTGGTCAGCAGCTGTTATGTGGATAAGTGAGGTTGCTAGATAGCTGAATTCTAAATAGGGGACGTGGTACTACTAGACGATATTACCCTTTTGTTCCTATTATTATGCACATCGGAAAATAAGTTACTCTCCTCCAAACCAGTTTATGGCTTTTATTTTGATTGCTTCATTCGTTTTATTAAGCAAGGCTACAGATTTTTCCTAAATGATGCATATGACATGAGTTGTTTTTTTAAAGTGTACACACAAAATAATTTTTTAAGAAGATTTACCATAAATTCTCAATGATTCTCAAATTTTTGGTCTCAGATCCATTGGCATTCAATAATTACTGAGGAAACTAAAAAGTATTTGTTTCTGTGCATTCTATCCTTCAATATTTACTGCATTTGAAATTAAAATTGATAAACTTTTAAAACTTAAGAGTACAAAACACATGTTCTATTCGCTGTCAGAGTGTTGGTGTCATCACACATTATATATCCTTTGGAAAACTCCATGGCCTGTTTGTGAGAGAATGTGAGTGAAAAAGGCATATAATGTCTTAGCATTATTATGAAAATAGTTCTGACCTCATGGACTCCTCAAAAGGGCCTCAGGGGCTCTTGGGGATCCCAGACCATACTTTGAGAATCTCTGTGTATAATTCCCCCTTAAATCCCAAGGTGTAAAATATCCTCCAGACCTGTAGGCTATAATGGATAGAACAAAATATGTATATAACTGTGAAAACATTAAATTACACATTAATTTGTGTCCAAAAATCTTTACCTCTGATGCATAAACAATATGGCCAGTATAAATGCGCTGCCATTTGTGTTTGCTAAGTTTTTTGGTGAAACTTATGATTCATATAATCAGAACTTCTGTAAATGTTATGAATGTCCCCATGCAGACAATATTTTACATTAAAGCAGTTTCCATTGTGCTGTTATCTAGGCATATGAAAGATAGGCTGTGACATGAACACAGTGCCAGACCTCACTATCAACAGGGGATACACCTGACAGTGTTTATTGCATATTTAATCTAAAGGGAAGATAACTTGCTATATTACCAAAAGTAACAAAACAACTGTTGGCCAGATAAAACCTTATTCACCATGATTTCACAATACATAAAGCATTCATATGTTTTATTTCAAACCAAGAACTTGAGAATAAGAAATAATAATTAGTAATAACATATAATTTTCTCCTGCACCCCAGATTACCAAAGGATAGGTATAGTATTTGTTTTATCCCAAAAAAAGTGACAAAAAGAAAGCCACACACACACATATACACAAAGACGTATAATCCTACCACTCAATGATAGCACCTGTTATTATGTTCTTATCTTTTCTATGCCTATATAACATATTCATATGATGTAACTATGCTCTCCATGCTATTAAATGCCTAAACTGAATTGCACATGAGGGCCCATAAAATAATTTTAAGTAAGTCAAGCAACGTATTATTTGAGCAAGTGAGCCCATGGGAAGGAGAGAACTGGGTTAATCATATCATTTCGGTGTACAGACACAGAGGGAGAGGCAGGTTAATGCCCCCTAAAATTAAAAATTTTTTTCCCTTTGGGACTTCCCTGGTGGTGCAGTGGTTAGGAATCCACCTGCCAGTGCAGGGAACACAGCTTCCAGCCCTGGTCCAGGAAGATCCCACATGCTGTGGAGCAACTAAGCCTGTGTGCCACAACTACTGAGCCCACGTGCCACAACTATTGAAGCCCATGCGCCTAGAGCCCGTGCTCCACAACAAGAGAAGCCACCTCAATGAGAAGCCCGTGCACTGCAAGGAAGAGTAGCTCCCACTCGCTGCAACTAGAGAAAGGCCGCGCGCAGCAACGAAGACCCAATGTAGCCAAAAATTAATTAATTAATTAATTAATTTAAAAAATTGTTAATTATAAAAAACAATAAAATAAAAAAGTAAAAATTTTCCCCTTTAATTTACCGACCATGGAACACTTGATTATGGAAAATAGAAATGGACTGCATTGGAGGGAGCCAACCATTTATGGAGTGACCGGGTTCCTGGTCTTTCAGCAAAGCATGAAGTCCACTTATGGGCTGTCTATTTAATAGCGGCCACCAGTGCCCGTCAATTAGAATGCCCTGGCACTCACTGTGCAGGCCTGCCATTGGTGGCATACCTGTGCTTTTTACAGTAGGTGGTCATAGGAAAAATCCACCATAAATAGATCAAGACCTTTGAAAGCATGTCAGCGTTGCAGAGGGAAAGAAAGTCTGTATCTGCGAATTAGAAAGGATCAAAGCACAGCCGCCCTTGCTGAAGTAGGAAGGAGTTAGCTTTAGTTGCTGGTTCAGAATCTGGTTAATTTTTATGTTGTCCATGAAAATATTTCCTTGGGCTTAATTTTTCAAAGTATCCTGGTTTCTTTTTTTTATTATTATCATCCATAAAAAGTTTAAAAACAACAACTTACATAACCCTGCTTCTTGAGTCCATCCTGTTGGTCTGTTTTCCAACAGTGACAGTGGGTGAGGATGGATGACGGGGACAAGAAGCTAACTTTATTCACCTGGCAGAAAAGTCCCATGGAATTTGTCCTCTGGTTTTTGAATAAGCAGGAGTAAAGCAGGACCCCACCTCAACAGATACCTGTTAGCTCAGAATCTCAAGCTTTAGAGAGCTTCCCAAGGCCTTGTGCTTCCTGACACTTACAACATGGTGAAACTAGGTGACAGTGGAGTTGGCATGGTTGGCTGAGGGGTTTTTGCTAAGACCTCAAGCCCAGATTTTGAAAAAGGAGAATGCTTAGAAAGGCAAGTGGTGTTCTGAGGGCCAAAACTCTAGTCCTCATTGCTCTCCTCTAATGGAAGGCGTGCTGACAATAAGAAGAAATCTAAACGATGGGGTTGGGTGAGTGCCTGGGAGAGGTCAGCCAGCAGGAAGGTCACCAAAGGGAGACATAGTATCCCTTGTGGGGAAGGCAGACGAAGAAAGCTGCCCTCGGATTGCCAGGGGACGGTTCTTGATTGCTTGGCAGCGGGCGGAAGGGGCTTTTGTGCGGGTAGGAACAGCCTGCCAGTCAGCTATATTTACAGGGCACCTGCTGTGCAGAATTTGAAAAGGAGGAGGAGACAGGCCTTGTCCTCAAGGAGCTTGTGATCAAAGAGAGAAGAGAAGTCCCCATGTACTGTGAACCCGTGAGCACTCACAGTCATATTTGGAATGGGAGATTTGGAATTGGATGACATGGAAGGCAAAGTCTGAGCATTCTTATTCAAAGTATGGGTCATGGACCCACAGCATCAGCATCACCAGGGAGCCTGTTAAAAATGCAGAATCTGAAACCCCGCCGCAGACCCCCAGAGTTGGAACCTGCACTGGACCAAATCCCTAGATGATTCGTCTCCCCATAGCAGTTTCAGAAGCACAAGAGGGGCTGTGGAGGTGCTGAGTCTCGAATGTTTTGAGAGAGAAAAGCCACCTGGCTTGGTAACTAAACTGATAGAAAAAGGCAGTTAATTTACCTGAGATTCTTTTTTTTTTAATAGTTATTTATTTGGCCACACCGGGTCTTAGTTGTGGCATGAAGGATCTTTGGTGTCTCGTGTGGACTCTTAGTCGCGGCATGTGGGATCCAGCTCCCTGACCAGGGATGGAACCCCGGCCCTCTTCCTTGGGAGCCCGGAACCTTAACCACTGGACCACCAGGGAAGTCCCTACCTGTGAGATTCTCAAACACAAGCATCTCATCTTAGCCAACTTTATAAACCTCACCCTTGTGAAATTCATAATGAGGCTCGATGAATTCTGGTTGCATGGGTGCTTCTTCTACAGTCCCTATTCAGTGGGGTACACTGGAAACTGTTGTGAATGAATTATTGTTATAGAGGCAGCTCATGGATTGGGGGAACATGCAAATGATTCTTAGAGGCGTGGGCAAAGCTGGGCATGACAGAGCCTGTCAGAGACAAACATGAGTAAGAGAGATGCATGAACAGTTATTTTAAGGCAAAAGTGGGGACTAGCTCAAGGCCCTGAGACTTAACCCACAGTTGGTTCATTTTCAGTCTAAGTCATGTGCTGCTTGGCCTTCACCACACCTGGTCCCCCGTCTCTCCAGATTTAGAACAGCTGGAATTCTTTGTCTCAACTGCCTTGAAGTCTATTGAGAGTTCATCTTCTTATCCTTTCTGTCCCACCAGGGCTGATTGATTGATCAATTTATTTATATTGCACAAACTCTATAATGCATGTAGAACTCATCAAAATAATAATTATTACCATTTTACAGTAGGAGAGTGAGGGGCC
Organism: Mesoplodon bidens; assembly: GCF_964165515.1. Lineage (NCBI taxonomy): Eukaryota > Metazoa > Chordata > Mammalia > Artiodactyla > Ziphiidae > Mesoplodon > Mesoplodon bidens. The sequence goes on along the minus strand of NC_138167.1, from coordinate 77,639,412 downwards.
TCCCTCCTCTGTTCATTTACCAGATGCTTCCTCCGCCCCAACCCCAATTCCAAACATGTTCTAACATGATGCAGCCCACAGACCTAGAAATAAGGCAAATCCCAGCAGGTAGCATGTGAGGAAAGACTTGAGTGTCATTCTCTCAGGTTATGTCACAGTAAAATCATGATCATAATGATGAGAACCATGAAAAGAGAGAGCAAACATATATGATGTTTACCATATTCCCTGCCCCTGCAGGAACTCCTTCATTCCTGCCAACAAACCTTGAGATAGGTTTTGCTATTATTTCTATTACATAGATGAGGAAGTTGAGGCATATTCCACTCCCCATTCCATAGGGCAACATCCAAATGAGGCTCTGTGACCATGACAATCAGACCGATCGATTCAGCAGGGAAAAATGCAGGAAAATCTCTGAAAAGCCCATCAGCCCATTTCTGCCTCCACAAGGGTGAGCAGCTGAGAAGGGAAATGCAGCCCCAGCCTGCAGAGGCCAGATGCTGACTCTAGCCGACCTGGGGTAGGGCCTGGTTCCACCCTTCATGGGCGGTGGGACCCCACAGGGCCTCAGTTCCCATCTGCAAAGTGGGGATAGCGATAGTATTGACTGCATAGCATTGTAAGGATTGTAAGAACTAATATATACTAGGTCTATATACTAGTATAACTAATATATACTAATATATACTAGGTCTATATACTAGGTGCGTGCAGTGGGTGCCCATACATGGTTGTTATTTATTTATTCCTTCACTGGCTGTCAAATAATGGGGATTCTATGATTTTAAGAAGGAAAAGTTGTGGCTCTGCCTAGTCACCAGGCAGGCAGGCATTTGCCTACTTCTATTTGTCACAGCTATCCTAAAAATGTAGCAGCATTAATACCCTATCACGTTTCTGTAGTTCCGACTATCTGATACAGTTGGCTGTTAATGATGGATGTTCTGTGGATTTGTTGGAAATGGAACTAAGCCCTTTAAATTCTCCTTTTGGTCTGATTTGTTACATAGAACACTAGGGCTATAGACACCATGGAAATGAAGAATTCATATTCAGGGCACTTTTACAGTTTCAGTGTCCAGCAAGTTTCTCTTTTATTTATTTGATTAGAATTCACCCTTGGCCTTTTTTCCAAAACAGGATTTTAAGCAACCTCAGCTTCCCTTACAAAATGAGCCTTTGTTTCCAAAGATGCTGAGAAAGAATAGCCAATTTGATAGCTCACACACAGACACCAAAGAAACCCTTCTTAATTCTTTTTTATCAGTTCATTTTGCATTTCATATGGTTTCAGCAATTAGAGGAAGTACCAGGGAGACAGGAAAGGAAGGAAAGATCTGTGTTTTTGTTTAGTTGGGAGGGACAAGAAACACAAATATATGGAGACAGCTGGAAAATACTTTTAAATAATTAGGAAATAAATAGTGTATCATGAGGTGGTCCAGGATGCCTCCAAAATAAAGGAGGGGAACAGAATGGAATAATCAGCTCTGAGAGTCTTAAGAGAAATGTCAAAAAGACAGACCAAGATTGCCAAAGAATAATAATGGTAATAGTCATTGCTGTAAATTATAGAGCTCTATCTACATGCCAGGAACTGTGCTATGCATTTTACATAGGATTAGCACCCTAAGAGGTCATTTATCTTGTTATCCTTATTTCACAGACGAGGACACCAAGATTGACAGAGATTAAGGAATTGTTCCCAATTACACAACTCGTAAGGCGTAGTGTCAGGATTTGAACCTAGATCTGTCTGACACAATCACATGTAGAGGAAAAACAGAAGGTCTGTTGGGGAGAAGATCACCACTCTTCTCAGTGGCAGGAAGGTCAGAAGGTGAACAGAGAAACCAACGCTAGAACAGGGGCCACTGGGGTCACTAAGAAGAGAGAGAGGTGGGAGGTGCCTGCCAACAATGGCTTTGACCCTTAACCTGGAGAGTGTGGACCTAACCTAGTAGGTTAATAGGGACCCTCTTGGGTAGAATAACAGGATGAAACACAGTGGTGGCATAAGCAAACCTGCAGCTGTGGGAAAAGAGTCTGGAAGGCAGAGAAACTTGTCTTAAAGGGAACCAGGAAGATGTCCATGGACATTGGATGACAATGGCCAAGTCCAAAAGGTAGAGTGTCAAAAAAATAGGCTCCTTGCTCTCGGTATTCTGATACCTGTGTGTAGCCCCAGCTCATCCAAAGCCAAGAGGTCAATATTAGATTTCCATTGCTGCACTCAAATCTCTGAAAATAAAATGCTTTGACAGAGGGTTTCGTCTCCTGGTTGACACTGGCAGGAAAGATCCTTTCATGACGTGGCAAAGAAACGAAAGTGTTTCTGGTGTGCCGTCTACCGGACACTTGTGCTATCCCTGTATCTTCAAACCACATCACGTTGACCACATTATCTTCTGCCTGTCTGTAAGGTGATATGTCTTTTCTCCTTTGGTTAGATTTCCCCCCCTAAATCGTAGTCTAGTTGTTTATGATCATCTGAATGAAAATACGGTAATCGTGTAGTGTTAAACAATAAATTGGAATTTGTACCCAGCACAAAAAATTAGTGATGAAAGAAGACGTTGCTGTTTCCGGGCAGCCCTGCATCACTCCTCTCCTGATTGCTGTTGCAATGCAGGCTGCTCCTTCTTCTGTCTCCTCCCAGCCTGCCTAGACTAAAACGGGGCACTTGGCCTGCCCGGTGATGACTCTCAGGCCAAACTACTTGTTGTGAGGTATTGTCCTCTTTGCTTGGAAAGAGCCACTTGTGGAAAAAATGTGGAAAATCCTAGATCTGGACAAAGATAAAACTCCTGGGATCCCACAGTGTGTCTATACTACAAAAACTTTTCTTTGATATTTATTTATCAAACAGAAAATATTTTTTAAAAGATCACCTTCAATAACTGCCTCTTCCTGCCCTGGAGTAGTGGCAGCTGGCTCACATACCCATCACTAAGTCCCTGTTCTGGGCATCCATAGGGATTCAGCAGGGGAAATTCTATGCCCGTTGGTCATAGGGTATGCCTTTAGCTACTTGGACATAGTATATTCTTTAAAAGAAGTTTCTTTAACAGACTTTACCACCAGACTGCTCTATAATCCTGGATATCCAAAGCCTCGGATAAAAAGCTCAAAATCAGAGCTCTGAAACCTTTGGATAAGTGTAGGCGGAAATCTGCTCCAGGCATTACAAACTTCCAGAAATGACTGTGACTGTGAAGGGAGTTGATTCTGTTTCACAGAACAGCATAGTGGTTCTGAACAGTGATTTGCCTTGTAATAAAAGGAAACGCTGCAAAGCCAGAGGACTTTGGTCTCATCATCATTCAGAAAGTATGTCTCATGAGGGCAGGATGGCGTCAGAGATGCTGCAGTGCCCTTGCACTCTGAGGAAAGTGGGGTCTCATTTACAGAGCACCTTAGGCTCTAAGGGACGTGCTTGGTACTCACTGTGTCTCATTTCGTCCTCACAGCAACCCTATGCATGTGAGTTAGGTGTTGTGTCCATTTTTCCAGAGAAGGGAAACAGGCTCAATGCCATTGAGTGCCCCGCCTGCTGCCTGAGGGGATAACTAAGTGGAAGGACGTCTGCCTGCCCATTTTACCTGCGCTCTGTCCGTCACTAAACTCTGCCCCTCTTGGAAGTCTACATATCTTCAAACCACATGTAGATCCTCACCTCACACCACACACCGCAAGACAGTGTGTCTTGAGTTGATGCTTTTCTTCTCGTCAGTCCAGAGAAGATGGCTGCCTGGAGATGAGCAGAGCCTGGGGCTGTGGAAAATATCTTTTCTCAGGATAAATGAGACTAACACTTCCATTACTCTTTTCATTTCCAGAAAGTGCAGTGCTGGCCCCAGCACCAGCTCCACCCCGGGAAGGTGAGTAAAAACATGACCTTGTATGTTTGGGCTGCAAATACAGAACATCCATCCCAGCATGAGTTGGCCTCCATTGAGGCTGTGAACTTTAACCCAACTCCCATGGAGAAGTTGGATGACCACAGTTCTTACAGGTTTGTAATAATAACCAGACCTTGTGTTTATATAACTTTCTTATGTTAATCTCACTTGGATGGCACATCATATACTTATAAAACCTTTGAAGTTATGCCAAAGTTGTTGTTACGCCCGTGCTTTAGCATTGTGGAGGCTGAGTCTCCAAGTGGCTGAAGGATTCACAGTGATTTTTCCCACATAACTAAAGGCAAACAAAGCCCACATCTTTCTTGTGAGAGTGGGGTGATCCTACCTCAGTCCTGGAAGATGAGTGGCCCTTTCCTTACTTGAACTATGTCACCATCAAGCACCTCCAGAGACTTCTAGGGGAGTTTCCAGGAAGGTTTGGTGGCCTCCAAGGCTCAGTATCAGCGACAACTTCTCCAGTCCTTGTACCCTGTTGTCCAGCAGGGGGCAACAAAAAAGCAAGCAATAAAGAGTTCCAGTGAACTCCTTGGCAGGTAGAGGTAGTGCCCAGCAACACGACAGGTAAAGCCTGCTTTTATATCCACCAACACCTAAGGAAGAGAACAGGATTAGAAGAATGGCAAGCCCAGAACTTCCCTGGTGGTGCAGTGGTTAAGAATCTGCCTGCCAATGCAGGGGACACGGGCTTGAGCCCTGATCCAGGAAGATCCCACATGCTGCGGAGCAACTAAGCCCGCATGCCACAACTACTGAGCCCGCGTGCCACAACTACTGAAGCCCGAGTGCTCTAGGGTCCATGTGCCGCAACTACTGAGCCCACGTGATGCAACTACTGAAGCCTGCGTGCCTAGAGCCTGTGCTCCACAACAAGAGAAGCCACCGCAGTGAGAAGCCCACGCACCACAACGAAGAGCAGCCCCTGCTCGCCACAGCTAGAGAAAGCCTGCATGCAGCAATGAAGACCCGATGCAGCCAGAAATTTAAAAAAAGAATGGCAAGCCCAAGTGGAATCTCCAGAACCATTTGTCTGCTCAGCCCCCCGGGTGGGGGCAACCAAAATTACATGCATTTTCCCAAGAAGGCACCCAAGTGCCCTCTCTCATCACTCTTCCTCCTAAACAAGATGAGAAACTGGCATCCATTCAAGTATTATTCACAGGATATTTACCATGTGTACACTTCAGAAGGATACAGAGCTACCTATCAAATACTTATTGATAGCTAGATGCAAACGTACTCTACCAGATGTAGTCGAGGAATTCTAAGTAGGAAATATTTCCCTGTATTCAGTTTGCTTACAGCCAAGTAGGAAATGAAATACAGCCCAGAGAACAATTAAGTAAGATACAAACAATATTGAAACATCAGACACTACTGTAAGAACCTCACAAGGCAGTATGTGACTTAATGCAGGTTAGTTGAATTGACAATGTGGTGTGAAGCCAAGGGCTAGGAGGTCACCATAGACCAGTCCAGCCTGGGTGAAAGCAGGAATTGAATAAGGCTTCAGTTGCTGGTATTTTTTTAAAATTTATTTTTGGCTGTGTTGGGTCTTCGTTGCTGCATGTGGGCTTTCTCTAGTTGTGGCGAGCGGGGGCTACTCTTCATTGCGGTGTGCCGGCTTCTCATTGTGGTGGCTTCTCTTGTTGTGGAGCATGAGCTCTAGGCGTGCGGGCTTCAGTAGTTGTGGCACGTGGGCTCAGTAGTTGTGGCACGTGGGCTCTAGAGCGCGGGCTCAGTAGTTGTGGCACACAGGCTTAGTTGCTCCGAGGCATGTGGGATCTTCCCAGACCAGGGCTCGAACCTGTGTCTCCTGCATTGGCAGGCGGATGCTTAACCACTGTGCCACCAGGGAAGTCCCAGTTGCTGGTATTTTTGCATGGAAATTTATAAGAGGATATGACGCTCTTCTGCTTTAGAGATTATTTTTGGGAGGGCACTTTGAGAAATCTAACTGCTCAGAGGAATCCCCTCCGTCCAGCTAAGAATACTAGATTCACACACTCAAAATCCTTACATAGTAAAGAAGAGTACTGCTATGTGTTAAAATAAATGAAACAGGCTCAGTGCCATGTTCATTCAAACAGGGACAAGTTCAAATTTAGTTTTCTTTCAAACCCATGTAAGATGTGTGACATTCTTCTTAGGAACTTCTTCTTTGGTGTGTTTTCTCCTTGCACATACAGATTTATTTTTTGCCAGCACTGAGGACACTGAGGACCTGCAGGCCATTACTGACATAACCTTTCCCTTCTGCTCTTCAGATCAGCAGCTGTCATTGGGCCACTATAAAGTTTCCCTTGTTATGCCACGTTTCATATTCATTATACAATACTGACCTCCTGTTCCTAAAACAAGTCTTCATCCAAAGTGTGCTAAAATTATCCATATTAGTTAATTAAGATTCAGATGTCATGGTTTCCCTGGTGGTGCAGTGGTTAAGAATCTGCCTGCCAATGCAGGGGACAGGGGTTCAAGCCCCGGTCCAGGAAGATCCCACATGCCGTGGAGCAACTAAGCCCGTGCGCCACAACTGCTGAGCCTGCACTCTAGAGCTGGTGAGCCACAACTACTGAAGCCCGTGCGCCTAGAGCCCATGCGCCACAACAAGAGAAGCCACTGCAATGAGAAGCCCGCTCACCCAAAGAAAAGTAGCCCCCGCTCACCGCAACTAGAGAAAAGCCCATGTGCAGCAATGAAGACCCAATGCAGCCAAAAATAAAATAAATAAATTTATATATAAAAAAACTTTAAAAAAAGATTCAGATGTTAATTAATTGATCAAAAAAAAGGAGGCATTTATGGTTGAAACAATTCTTTTCTTATATATACCACAAGTCAGACACCATTTGCAGGTATCTAAACTATAATATGATTCTAAATAGAGAGAGATGCAAACCAGAGGGTCTCAACTGATATAATCTGATGTTCCTGCTCTTGTATTGCATTTATTGCCACTTAAATTCAGCAAGAAGATTAATATGTGAATCAAATATTTTCTTTCAAACTACTGTACAATTGCAGATTTTATATGCTGGCTCTCTACTATATAATCTAGAAATCCAAACTATTGGAACCATTAGATGGATCAAACTTCTTTAAAAAAATCTGTCCCTCATTGGGGTCTAAAATGAAGTGACCCTCATTTTACACTCATTCCATACCAGCATATTACAACATAACATGGTCCCAGCATAGCTCAGCTATTTTAACAAAATCTGTATTGCATGTTTCTATGTATATTTTTTTCCAACATGATCAGATTTATTAACTGATTTTATTAGAAGTTTAATGTAACTCTGTATTATCATTCCCAAATTCATAATTCATATATAGCCTAATAGCTGAGTATGTAGCATCATTTATGCTCTGTTCTGTTGTCATTAATTTCTTCTCTCCCCACCTCCATCCTATTGCTCATCACACAATAAAATGCTTTCTTTAAGATACTTTTAAAAATGTGTTTGTGCTTTCTACACATCACCAAATAAAGAGAAGGAGGCCAGAATTTCAATAGCAAAAGGTGAGCTGGAGGGATGGAGAGTGAGGCCGAATTCAACAAAATTAGAAGCAGAAACAGCTCAATAATGATTACCATGGAGGCCCCATAGAATTTATCCTTATTAGTTAACTGAGATTCAGATGTCTATTCATCAATTTTTAAAAAAGAGAGAATTCATGGTTGAAATAATTCTTTTCTTACATACATCACAAGTCAGACACTATTTGCAGGTATCTAAATTAATATGATTCTAAACAGAGAGATGCAAACCAGAGGGTCTCAACTGATAAAATGTGATGCTATTACTCTTGTATTGCATTGATTGCCACTCAACCGAGAAGATTAATATATACATCCAAATATTTACTTTGAAACTACTGTACAATTGCAGATTTTGTACCCTGGCTCTTTACTATAATATTATCTAGACGTCCAAACTATTGGACCTCATATTTCCATATGAAGTTGTCCCTTGGGCTTCCCTGGTGGCACAGTGGTTGGGGGTCCGCCTGGCAATGCAGGGGACACGGGTTCAAGCCCTGGTCCAGGAAGATCCCACATGCCACGGAGCAACTAAGCCCGTGCACCACAACTACTGAGCTTGCGCTCTAGGACCCACGAGCCACAACTGCTGAGCCCACGTGCCACAACTACTGAAGCCCACGTGCCTAGAGCCCATGCTCCGCAACAAGAGAAGCCACCACAATGAGAAGCCCACGCACCGCAATGAAGAGTAGTCCCCGCTCACTGCAACTAGAGAAAAGCCCACATGCAGCAACGAAGACCCAACACAGCCAAAAATAAAAAAATAAATAAATGAAAAAAAAAGAATGAGTTAAAAAAAAAAAAGAAGTTGTCCCTTGTTGGGATCTAAAATGAAGTGATCTATATTTTATACTATTTCCATACCAGCATGTTATAATATGTTCCCAGCATAGCTAAGCTATTTTAACAAAATCTGTTACGTGTTTCCATGTATACTTTTCCCCAAAATGATCAGATTTGTTAACTACTTTTATTAAGTTTAACGTGACTCTACATTATAATTCCCCAATTTGTAATTCACGTATAGCATAGTAAAGGAGCATATAGCATCATTTGTGCTCTGTTCTGCTATTAATTTCTTCTCTCCCCACCTCCACCCTGTTGCTCATCACACAATAAAATGCTTTCTTTAAGATACTTTTTAAAATGTGTTTGTACTTTCCACACAGAACCAAATAAAGAGAAGGAGGCCAGAACTTCACCAGCAAAAGGTGAGTTGGAGGGAGGGAAAGTGAGGCTGAATTCCACAAAGTTAGAAGCAGAAAGAGCTCAGTAATGATTGCCATGGAGGCCCCATAGAATTCTTCTGCGTTGGCTTTCATCAGTGTGTTTTAGAGTTCTTCCTTTGCATCTTATCTGCATAACCCAATCAGCATGATGACGAATGGTGCTTTGATCAGTTTTCATTACATTTTTAAAAGAAAAACAACAATGATAAAAATATCACAAGCAGTTGTTGAGATGCCAGCAAATTTATTTGTAGTTTCCAAGTTCCCATGTGCATGTGAAGGAAAAGAGATGTCTGGTCTTCTTGGGATTACACCAATTTGGAAAATTATCTTAATTACCCAGATTTTTAAAAATTTAATGTTTTCATGTTACTGTGTAAACTGTTCCAGGTTTCACTAGTAATTTTGAAAACTAGTATCTCATTTTGTAACATTTGCGTTCATGGAGATTTATATAATGATTTATATAGAGGGACAATATAATCTTAAGCAAACATCACGTTATTCCTTATTGAATTGGAAACATTTGTTTCTGTCCTATTATTCTATTTTCACTTTATATGGAGGTAGTCCAGTTTTAGAAAATGAATAACCTTTGTCATATACTTTTTCATGGATCCATGAAATACTAATTCCTTTGTCTCCCCATGGAGGAAGTTATTGTCATTACTGACCATTTGTGTTAAGTAAAGGAGCATTAGTCTTCTATAGAAGAAAGTTTTCACAGAGGTAGACCTGACAATTTTGCTTTGTGTGTTTGTATCATCATTTAAAAAATTTATTTTTTATTTGTGCACTGAATAACATAGTTTAGATTCTGGAATAACCCATTATTTCTTGACTACAATAAAACCTTTCTCTTTTTTTCTGGACACCACTCAAAAGCATGTTAAGTATCTCTTTGTTCTTACTATGTCATATTTCATTAACTAATTCCTATGATATTTTTGTCTTCTGTATATTACTAAAATACTTTTTTTTTCTTTCAGTACATTGGACCACTTTTCCTCAGCTAACTTGAATTTACAGCTCTCGTAAAAGAACACATAGTGTTAGTATACTTACTTTGTCCTTGACCTTCAGTGGCTCCGTGAATAGTAACATGAATGCTAATCCTGGCCACATGGGCCACAGACTGAAGGTTATTTGCATATGGAATGCAAACAGTGCAAACTCCTAGAACTGCTTCCATGACATGGGTTCAAGGAGGTTTGGACATCCTGGCTGAAGTTATTATAACATTCTTCTTTACAAGGCTGATGGCATACGCCTCTGTTTCCAAATTTGGAAAGGTGCTTGGACCAGGCTGTAAGGCTCAACCAACAGAGCAGATGATGTAATCCCAGAAGGCAAACTGTCAAAAGTTTAAACAAAGCCTGTGCCTGACCCTTAATCTGAAAAGTCATATTATGTTTGTACACTTAAATGTGAAAAATGGCTTTCTGTAAGTTAAAATCAACCAACCAGCCAACCAACCAACCAGTCTACCAATCCACAAAAACCCTTTTCCTTACACAGAACACGATATGATGAAAGAGCAAGGCCAGATGACCAAGAAAGGCCTCTTGAAATGAGTAGCATTTTTTTCCTGCCATTTGCAGAAGTTAAACAAGGTCATGGCCACATGCAGTCATGTGCCCAGGTACATAAACTGCCACGTATGTATTTGCTCTACATGCCTAGAAAGCAAATCAATTTAGGATAGAAAGTGACATCCCTAAATAAAGAAGGTAGGTGGTGGAAGTTATTTCTAAATATACAGTCCCCTTCAACCATTACTTACTTTCATCAAGGACAGGGAAGTTTCAAAGAAAATACCCAAGTGAAAAGTAGACACAGTAATCATTGCTATTATTTATAGCCCTGGTTGAGAAAGAATTCTTGCATGAGCATAAACAAGATTGACAGGTGCAACAGACCTGCTCTCCAGCTTACACTAGAATCCCTGTCCTCCACCCTCCCCCAACCCTCAGTCTATCTAATTGTGGGTTGGTTTTTTTTTTGCGGTACGCGGGCCTCTGACTGTTGTGGCCTCTCCCACTGCGGACCACAGGCTCCGGACGCGCAGGCTCAGTGGCCATGGCTCACGGGCCCAGCCGCTCTGTGGCATGTGGGATCCTCCCAGACCGGGGCACAAACCTGTGTCCCCTGCAACAGCAGGCGGACTCTCAACCACTGCGCCACCAGGGAAGCCCTGTGGGTTTTTTGGAAAGAAAATTAATGTATTAAAAAAAAAAGAAGAAGAAGAAAGAAAGAAAAAAGAAATTTACAGAACCATTCAAGTCAAGTGTCACTCCTTTGTGCATCTTTCCCCTGACCATCCTAACTCACTTTCACTTCCCCTTCTTCCTCCTGCTTTTTCTTGGACTGATTGCTTCTGTCATTAAATCACCCTTTCCTTCACTTAATCCCATATTAATGTTTCACTCCTTTTCCTAACATGTTGTAAGCTTTGTGAGGGTCACGCACTGTGTCTTAACACTCTTTGGGCTCCTTATCTCATTTCTTCCAGCAGCTGGCATACAGCTGCATATGGTGATCTCCTAATAAATACCTGTAGAATTAATGATCAATTGAATTTCCGTGCTGGCTTAGCTGCTCGTCATACAGACAATGGTAATCTAGATAGATTTTCATTTCCATTTGCTGGGCAGGAGGATGAACATCCCATGCATACTCTTAGTCAATAAGGTTTGGAATGGGATGCCAGTGCTGTATATTGTAAGATCAGCTCACATAATGCTATTGAAAATGGTCACGGCTGGATAGAACATTTTCAGCACTTTAGTTAGTGCCCTATCTAATTAGTGGACATATATTCAATTAATAGCTCCAAGACTCTCACTTTTAAGAACATCGTTCATAGCCATGCAGCCTTAATATCTTTCCCAGTTGACTGAATCATTCTGTGACAGGCTGGAAATGTTCTGAAAAATTTTTTGTAGCCACAGAATTTTGTTTGGTTCTGATATCAATCTTACAAGTAGTGTTTGTGGTTAGATTTGCCAACTTTTCACATTTACTGAGAGTCTCTGGTAAACAGCTGATTTCTCAGGAAGGGGTTTATTATTTGTTTATTTGCTTGTTTGCCTCTGGACTTGTCCATCCAGGTATTCTGTTCTCTGATACTGCCCACTTTGTCTTGGAGTTGAAATGATAGAGATGACAATAAAGAAATGGGTTTAACCAAACAGCAACATGAGAATTTAGATATGCAAATCCCTTTCAGAGTGATCATACTGAGAGATAATGTCCTTGAAAAAATAATGCTGCTGTGGCTTAGAATTCTTCCAGAATAATCAGAGGTAGCAATTCAATGGAAAGCTAAGTATAGAGAATTTTCTATACCCTCACTGGAGCCAAAGGTCTGCCTTCTATTCTAATGTTCATTTATTCATCTCAAGTATTCACTGAGTGTTGGCTAAATGCCAGGGGCAGCTCTGGGTGCTGGGTCCTGCCCTCCTAGAGCCAACTTTAGGGAACTTTAGAGTGGAGAACAACCATCATCAGAGGACAGTGCATTTCAGCTTTGGAAGCAGACAATTGTTATGGAGGGCCATGGGTGGAGAATAATGTGGGTGCTCAAGTGGGATCATACCTTTTTTTTGATCAACCAACACCATATGTGTTAACATAGGATAATGAGACTGAGTCTCTTCTTTGCCTTAACAATTAGCCCTGTGGGATGTTTCAAAACTGGTCCTACTAGTGGTTCCATGTGTACTAGCGGCATTAGAATCAGAGAATACTTTGAAGATCAGTGCTCATTTTAATGCCTAAATTCTGATATATAAATTTTGATTTTTATTTTATTTTTTACTTATTTTTAAAGATGACTTTTTTTAAATTAATTAATTTTTTATTTTTGGCCGCATTGTGTCTTTGTTGCTGCGTGTGGGCTTTCTCTAGTTGCAGCAAGCGGGGGCTTCTCTTGTTGTGGAGCACGGGCTCTAGGCACGCAGGCTCAGTAGTTGTGGCTTGGCGGGCTCTAGAGTGCAGGCTCTGTAGTTGTGGTGTGTGGGCTTAGTTGCTCCATGGCATGTGGATCTTCCGGGACCAGCGCTCGAACCCGTGTCCCCTGCATTGGCAGGCGGATTCTTCACCACTGTGCCACGAGGGAAGCCCCAATTTTTGATTTTTAATTTTGTAACTTATCAGTTTATAGTCAGTGTAGTTTTTGGTAAGCCCAATTGGGATAGTTACTGCCTCTTTTTATTTTCCTTCCAGAAAAATTACTGCCCTTGGTAATTGTTGCAATGGAAGTAAAAACTTACTTTCTTTTCCCAGGCATCATCACTAACATTGCCACAAACTATCATGAATGAACCCTGTGTGTATTAACGATCTCATAATTTTTTTTTTTTTTTTTGGCGGTACGCGGGCCTCTCACTGTTGTGGCCTCTCCGGTTGCGGAGCACAGGCTCCGGACACGCAGGCTCAATGGCCATGGCTCACGGGCCTAGCCGCTCCGCAGCATTTGGGATTTTCCCGGACCAGGGCTTGAACACACGTCCCCTGCATTGGCAGGCGGACTCTCAACCACTGCGCCACCAGGGATGCCCATGATCTCATAATTTGAGATGAAGATTCTTTTGGCATGAATGTGGTTGTCAGATGAGGAAGTGAATCAGCAGAAGTTCCAGCGAATTTCTCCTACATGCTATGATTTTTTTTAATTAAAAGAATGATTAAGTTTTTTCTTCATTTAGGTCCCTTTACATCTGCAATATCTTTATCTTGGTGCTTCTTACTAGCATGCTAAAATATTTTTCTGCCATTTTACCTTTAGGTATCAGACAATCAACCATCTACTAAAATGTCTCTGCTTTACCTGTGTATTCCAACTACATGATTTCTTTGTAATGAACTTGGTTAAAAATTAGTATCACTGTACTTCACGATTTTAAAACACAACGATTATAAAATACAACATTGATTTAATAGATTTGAGGGAGAAAAAAACTCATTAAATAAACGTATTTATGGTAAGATGAATCCTGATTTCAGAAGCACCAAAGCATGGAGACATGTGTCTTCTCATTCAGAAAATTTGATAAATTAATCAAATGCCTCACATCATGATGAATTAATGTTAGCTGTTTTTGTTATTGCCTTCCATATGCGGTTGTTTTTGTTGCTGTTATTATTTTGGTAACATATGCCAATATTTACTACAACTGATTACTCTGCTTGAGGAATTCATAAATTTGTCTACATCAAACAAGGTATTGTATCAGTATTTAACTGAGGTTTGTTTATAGTACATTTTAATTTTATATGCTTTTATTCTAAAATCTCAACAATTGTCCCAAGTACGTATACTTTAAAAATTGATTTAAAAAGGCAATTTAAGTCAACCATAGGTAGAAGTTATTTTATGCCCAAGAGAGCTTGGAGAATTATAGGAATGTACACGTTCCACTGTCTCTGGCGTTCTCTCCCTCACATTCCAGATTTCCTTCTGTGGACCCCCTGATAAATTCCAGGCTTGTAATATGAGACCAAGTTCTTTCCCTACTTTCCAGGTGTTCTTCATTGGGAACTTCTGTGTTGAAAGAATCATTTTTATGGTTTTATAAGTGCTATTTTCCCATGACGTAAAGACACATTTTGGTAAATTTCCCTTCTACACAGCTAGGGAAGATAGGTCTGTCGCTTTCAGTCCGTGTTGTCATGTAGGCCATATTCTAAAGAGCCAAAAATAGATGTTTAAGTTTTCATCATCACTGTAGTCACTTTCAAATAGAAAACAAGAAAATATGACATTTTATTTTTTGCTTGAAAATGTTCTTTGTATGATGCCATGCCTTTCATATATGTGATGTTGGATCAGGCATAACCCAGAAGATTTGGATATTCAGTTTCCCTCCTAGCAGTAGAACCTGTTTTTCTATGGTAAATAAGAACAGTTAAACCTTTCATTCTTAACCAACTCAACCAAATTCAACCAGGCAACTTTTCAAGTATTTTGGGTCAGAATCCCAACATCTTAGCTATATTTCCCAATCTAAGGGGATGCCAGGACCAAAACTACTTTTATTTATTTATTTATTTAAATATCAACATTTTGTTTTATTTCTATCTATTTTTAAAATTTGTATTTATTTATTTATTTTGGGCGTACTGTGCGGCTTGCAGGATCTGGACCAGGGATTGAACCCAGGCCACTGCAGTGAAAGCCCAGAATCCTAACCACTAGGCCACCAGGAAACTTCCCAAAACTACATTTAAAAGAAGGGGAACAATAAATGTTGCCCCTCGTCAAGTGTATTTTTCTAGCACTTCAGTAAATTTGAAAATGCCTGTACAATGACTCAAATATTGCCCACTGAGAAGTAATTACTGTTTGGAAATAATGTTGGATCATCTAGAGTATCTTTTATGATACTTTGAAGCACTGCTTTCATATGTGTTGTCTTAATAGTCTAAAATAGTTGTGTATGTCCCCCACATAGTCTTAACATTTAGTGGACTTTGAAACTACTCACCCATCAAATTTTTGCTTAAAAAATGGCTTCTCTTTTCATTTTAGTTTTATGAATGTGTGTGAACACTCTTTTCCCAATCATTTTGCATTCTAAACAATTAACTCAAGGGTTTATTAGGCACTGTGCACAAAGCAAACAAACAACCACCAAACCTGTATAAAATGAAGTGTTCATCTGACTAAAAATGGTTCTAGTTTCTAGTTTATATATAACAAAGGAAGCTCCTTTCTAGGATGTGGTTGAGTTTTAAAGCTTCATTTTCAAGAATTTTTACAGGACTTTAGATCAAGATTCTTTACATATTTTAGTAAATAAAAGCCTTCAAATAGGTGTTAAGAATAAAATACAACATACTGAGTTAAATGTATGGCAAATAAAATAGAAAAATTGCAAGGTATTTTATTTTTGGTTATGTAAAATTTTAATTGTTTAGCAGTCTTCTGAAATACAGAATTCCCCTAAGAGCTCAGAAATACCTATACTTCCCCAAATGCAAGATGTTGTGGAAAGTTAATGGACATTCCAGGAGAAAAGGATTCAAATGTGAACTAAGTTTGGGAAATGTTAATAGTGTATCATTTCTTATCTCCATCCCTAGTGCCAACACACATGAGCACACTGATGGCTTTGAGACATCCTTCGGTAAAAGCACACAATACAATAAAACACAAGCATTTAACTTTATTTAGCCTAGCGTTCTGAAAGCTTCTTTGACCACAGAAAGCTTCCTCTGAAGAATCCCGAATCCCACAGTATCCAGTGAATCACCTCTTGGGTTCTGAAGATAAGACATTAAGGTTTTCTATATATTACATTAGTTATTTTGTTAAAAAGTAACAAAACATATCTCTGGTTGACAGTTTAAGAAATTTCAGAGTAGTAAATAATATATGTTGTAAATATACTAATAGGTTATACGTGTACTCTTTTACCTCTTGTCAGAAATTTTTAAAGCACTTTTTAATTAACAGTCATGTGCATTTGTTTTCTGTATCCTATTTTATATAGTCATTTAAGTTCACGTTTTGAAACCCATAATTATTCTAATATTTTAAATACAAAGATTATTATTATTTACACTAACACTAGTGTTCATGCTTTGGGAGGGAAGAGACAGAGGTTCAGATAACACCAAATACCTATTTAAGCATCTAAAATGTAAGACACTTGGAAATTTAGACATTTTAGAAAAGGGAATATTCAGTGTCTTTGCACAAACACTACAATACGTATTTTGAATTTTACAAATGGGTAAATATTTTACACATATATAAAATATTTGTAAATATTTTACAAATTGGTAAATGTTTTTCAAATTATATTGGCCAACACCAATATAATCTTGGGAAAAAACAGATAAAGTCCATAATAATAATTGGTGAACTTAGTAAGTATGACAAACTGATATATACTAGTTAATGTTGACTTTTGTTACCTAAATATAGAAGCGGAATTAATTATGAGGTTTTCTGGGGGTATTGAGTTTTCAAATTACATAAAAACATATGCTTTTATGTCTGTGTCCAAATGAATGTGGTATATGAATTATGCTGTCAGTGACTTTGACTACAAAATAAGAACTCGAAAACCACCTCCATTGTTGATGTCATCAGGGTTAGATTTGTAGCATTAATTTTTTTCCTAGCTTACAATTATATAAAACGTTTGCATAGAGTACCATTTTTAAAGCTACTTTCATTGGGATTACCCAACTCTCTCACCCTTTTAATTGTTTATTTTTCTCTTTTGCCTTAAACACTGAAGTCTAATCTTTCAGGTGGAAAGTCTTCTAAGGCTTAGTCATCAGTTAAGTGCTTTGTGTAGTTTCTCTTCTTCTTTTGCAGATTTCTCTTTTCTCAGGATACTCGGGATGAAGTTCTTTTCTCCTTAACTTTTTATTCCTCTTTCTTATTTCAGATGAAGAGGAAGCCTCCCCGCCTAGTGCCCTGCCTCCAGGTTAGGATGATTCCAACCCCTTTCCCCACTTTGTAATTTATTACTAATTCACAGTGAAGATAATGAACCGACAGAGCACCTTGATGAGACAACGCTCGGAGCAGGGGACTCAGATCTTGCCAGTGCCGAAGAGGGAAAATGTTGGCTTTAATGGCAATTTTTTTTTAACATGAGAAACTTTTTAAAAAGAGGCTTTCTTTGTGTCTTTATTCCTGTCCTGCCCCTAGGTTCTTTGTGAAATAAATAAAAGTAGTAACTCTTGGGTATAACTTTTGGGGGCAAAAATGTCTTTCATTTCCAGCTATATACTCTTTTCCCCTGTTCTTTAGATATTTGGATTTTTAAAAATTTTATTATCGTTTTTTAAATAAAACACATACTTTTTATAGATATTTTCAAAATTAAAGCCCTACTGATTTTCCATCCAAGCCAACTTCTAGCTTTTTTTCTCCCCATCATGAAAAGAGACAGGATTTGGGGGATCCCAGAAGGTTGAAGTCAGCACTCCATTTTCTCCCCCTACCCCGTGTATCATCCAAATCACGCTTTCCTTTCAGGTTCGGGTAGCCGGGCCCTGCAAAGAAAAGATTCAGGTGAGCACATGCCAGAAGCAAGGCGTCCCGACCCCATCCTAATATAGTAATCACTAATGACCTCATTTCTTGAAGCTGTATTTGATTCTAATCTTGGTTTTATTCAGTTTGTAGCTTTTATAGCCATCTCTTATTACATTCCTCTGACTAGAAAACTAATGCATTGAGAAACAATTTTGCATGATACACACACACACATAAATTCAGGAATCTAGCCACGTATACCACAGGTTCATTTGTTTCATTATCACTATCATTTTTAACATTTGTCAAATGCAAAGAGATGAAGAGACTTTTTTTTTTTTTTTTTTTTTTTTTGTGGTACGCGGGCCTCTCCCTGCTGTGGCCTCTCCCGTTGTGGAGCACAGGCTCTGGACGCGCAGGCTCAGTGGCCATGGCTCACGGGCCCAGCCGCTCTGCGGCATAGGGATCCTCCCGGACCGGGGCACGAATCCGTATCCCCTGCATCGGCAGGCGGACTCCCAACCACTGCACCACCAGGGAGGCCCGAAGAGACTTTTAAAATCGCCATTCCTGGGATGTATCGACATTAGATAATAATTCATATTTTTATGGAAATTTACATACAGTTGAAAGAACACCTCCAAATTCTGCATGGAGCCACAGTTCTGGATGGTTATTTATTTATTCGTTCATTTATTCATTCAACAAATTTGTTTGAGGGCCTACTATTATCCTGCTATGGGAGTCTTATGGGCCAGGCATTTTTGCAGACACATATAGAAATGAACAAAACAAAAAAAATCCTTGTTCCAAACATTAATGGCCACTATTTGCTATTACTATGAATATTACAATTACACACAACATAAAATTTTAACATCAATTTGGGTATTTTTAAAAATTGTGTAATCATGTGACTACATTGCCTAACTTCATTGTGAAAATGATGGCCTATGAATAGAAATACTAAACATGATGGATACATGGGAACTAAAATAACTAAATCTACATTTCCTCCTTTTCAAGGAACATTAACAAGTTGAGAGTTGGCAACCCACATGTTTTTTTTCCAGTTATTAAGTGGCTAAAATGGAACTTCTCTTCATTCAGTCCTCAGAGACAGGGGAACTTTCTACCGTTCTCTCTCCTACCCTCGTCATTGGAGTTGACTGCTGATTAATACCTTCTAAGCACCTGGAGTGCAAACTAGCAAATGCAAAATAAACTTCATTTCCAGCTTGTCTGTCTTCATGGGAAAGCCTCAAAGAGTTTATTTTTCTTTCTGTTTTTCTAGTTTTTTCCTTCCCTTTCAAGACGCTCCTAGAATTCTTGAAATCTGTGCCTGCAGGTCGTGATCTATTACTTGTCAAACTATGGCCACATCTATACAATCCTAATAGAATTATCTAGTCATACAACAGCGAGGCATCTAGAAATTCAAGGCCAGGCTTGTTTGTCTGACCTTTCCCACTTGAGCTGCAAACTGATCCATCCCTTTAGTCTTTTCCAACTCAGATGTTGTATAGACCTGGCCTTATAGCCAGTCACCTGGAAAAACAATGAGAGTACTGCTTTCATAGCCTGCCCAACATTATTTATCAGGGGACAGGCAGGATGGGGAAACAAAGGAAGCTTGGCTGCCAGGAAAGAGTAACAATCTTCCTGAAAAGTTTTGCTATTTCTAGGAATTAGAAAATGTTCCTCGATCCCATCGTGGAAGAGATATCCCTGTAAGAATGGGAATCTGTCACTCTCTACTGATGGCTGTTGGGGAGGTGGATAGAAAGAAAGATGTTATATTTATCCAGGTTAATTAGACAAAGAGAAGCTTCAGTGTTGACAAGAACAACAAATCCAGGTAAGTCTGTCCAAGAAGAACCTGGCCCTGAAATGATCCTTTTCCTCCTTTCTGCTCATTAGAGTGGTCTGTTGGCGAATCACCATCAGGGGAGGAGCAGGATAAGCAGAATGCCAACAGTCAGCTGTCCACCCTGCTCGTGGAAAAGCCTCAAGGTGGAACAGTGAAAGTTGGTGAGTGCCAAGCATTAAATCCTGTTTTTTTTTTCAAATAAAGATGAAATTCACATAAAATTAACCATTTCAAAGTGAATAATCAGTAGCTATTAGTACACTCAGTGTTGTGCAACCAAGTTCCCAAATATGTTCATCACCCCAGAAAGAAACCTTGTATCCCATGGAGAGTTATCCCTCATTCCCCCTCCAACCGCTGGCAACCTGTCTCTAAGAATTTCCCTATTCTGGATATTTAATATAAATGGAATCACAGTAATATATGACCTTTTATGTCTGGCTTCTTTCACTTAGCATAATGTTTTCATGGCCTATCCAAGTTGTGGCATGAATCTGTACTTCATTCCTTTTTATGGCTGAAAAATATTCTATTGTATTATGTACTAAACCCTGCTTTTTATAACCTGAAAAAGTGAGTGACAGCTTTCATTTCAGTAACCCGTACACATAGTAGTTGAGTGGCTGGACCCTGGAGCCAGGGTAGGTTCAAATCAGTTTCCTCATCTGTAAAATGGGAATAATACTACTTGTGAAGTACTTTGAACAGTACCTGGTATATCTTAAAGCTCAGAACCAGTGTTTGCTGCCATTTCAACACACCTCATTCCATAAGATGATTATAAATCTGCAGACATGCTGGATCGTGACATTTAGTATCTCAGAGAAAGCTGGTCAGACAGATGGCTCAACTTTGGATATATTCATTCAAAACATACCGATTACACACCTCCTGTTTTAGACACTGTGCTGAACACTGAGTAAAATATGCGATCACTCAGAATTTACAGTATTAATGGGAGGAGCAAAGAAGAAGAAATTTAAAAAAACAGATCATCGCAAAAGCCATCACAAGTGCCAGGAAGGAAATAAACAAGGTGGTAAGCCAGAGAATGACCAGGGGGTCCAGGAATTTTAACTAAATGAATTTTTATAAGGAATATATTGTAATCAGAACTAGTCTTTGTCACCAAATATGCAAATGAATACACAGCTGACTACAGTCTGAAAATTACATCTTTCAGGTCTAGAATGTAGAAGCACACTGCATGTGAATCAAACTTTTTGCTCCCCTCATGTTTCTGCAAGACACCAAAATGCTAGGATGGCCACTGGGCTAGAATTTTTTTTTTTTTTTTTTTGCTGTACATGGGCCTCTCACTGTTGTGGCCTCTCCCGTTGGGGAGCACAGGCTCCGGATGCACAGGCTCAGTGGCCATGGCTCACGGGTGGGCCCGGCCGCTCCACGGCATGTGGGATCTTCCCGGACGGGGGCACGAACCTGTGTTCCCCTGCATCCGCAGGTGGACTCTCAACCACTGTGCCACCAGGGAAGCCCCAACTGGGCTAGAATTTTGATGTCCTTTGAGTCTAATGAGTCAATACAACCAGGAGTGTTGAAAAAATAAACTCAAAAAGATGGCGGAGTAGAAGGACGTGCTCTCACTCCCTCTTGTGAGAACACCAGAATCACAACTAGCTACTGGACAGTCATTGACAGGAAGACACTGGAACTCACCAAAAAAGATACCCCACATCCAAAGACAAAGGAGAAGCCACAATGAGATGGTAGGAGGGGTACAATCACAGTAAAATCAAATCCCATAACTGCTGGGTGGGTGACTCACAGACTGGAGAACACTTATACCACAGAAGTCCACCCAGTGGGTTGAAGGTTCTGAGCCCCATGTCAGGCTTCCCAACCTGGGGGTCCGGCAATGGGAGGAAGAATTCCTAGAGAATCAGATTTTGAAGGCTAGTGGGAATTGATTGCAGGACTTTGACAGGACTGGGGGAAACAGAGACTCCACTCTTGAAGGGCACACACAAAGTAGTGTGCGCATCGGAACCCAGGGGAAGGAGCAGTGACCCCAGGGGAGACTGAACCAGACCTACCAGCTAGTGTTGGAGGGTCTCCTGCAGAGGCGTGGAGGTGGCTGTGGCTCACCGTGGGGACAAGGACACTGACAGCAGACGTTCTTGGAAGTACTGCTTGACGTGAGCCCTCCCAGAGTCTGTTATTAGCCCCACCAAAGAGCCCAGGTAGACTCCAGTGTTGGGTTGCCTCAGGCCAAACAACCAACAAGGAGGGAACCAGGCCCCACCCATCAACAGTCAAGTGGATTAAAGTTTTACTGAGCTCTGCCCACCAGAGCAACAGCTCCACCCACCACCAGTCCCTCCCATCAAGCCTCTTAGATAGCCTCATCCACCAGAGGGCAGAGAGCAGAAGCAAGAAGAACTATAATCCTAAAGCCTGTGGAACAAAAACCACATTCACAGTAAGATAGACAAGATGAAAAGGCAGAGGGCTATGTACCAGATGAAGGAACAAGATAATACCCCAGAAAAACAACTAAATGAAATGGAGATAGGCAACCTTTCAGAAAAAGAATTCAGAAATGATAGTGAAGATGATCGAGGACCTCGGAAAAACAATGGAGGCAAAGATCGAGAAGATGCAAGAAAGTTTAACAAAGACCTAGAAGAATTAAAGAACAAACAAACAGAGATGACCAATACAATAACTGAAATGAACACTACACTAGAAGGAATCAATAGCAGAATAACTGGGGCAGAACAGAGAAGTGACCTGGAAGACAGAATGGTGGAATTCACTGCTGTGGAACAGAATAAAGAAAAAAGAATGAAAAGGAATGAAGACAGCGTAAGAGACCTCTGGGACAACATTAAATGCAACAACATTCACATTATAGGGGTTCCAAAAGGAGAAGAGAGAGAGAAAGGACCCAAGAAAATATTTGAAGAGATTATAGTCAAAAAATTCCCTAATATGGGAAAGGAAATAGCCACCCAAGTCCAGGAAGCGCAGCAAGTCCCATACAGGATAAACACAAGGAGAAACACACTGAGACACATAGTAATCAAATTGGCAAACATTAAAGACAAAGAAAAATTATTGAAAACAGCAAGGGAAAAATGACAAATAATATACAAGGGAACTCCCATAATGTTAAGAGCTGATTTCTCAGCAGAAACTCTACAGGCCAGAAGGGAGTGTCATGTTATACTTAAAGTGATAAAAAGGAAGAACCTACAACCAAGATTACTCTACCTGGCAAGGATCTCATTCATATTCGATGGAGAAATCAAAAGCTTTACAGAAAAGCAAAGGATAAGAGAATTCAGCACCAGCAAACCAGCTCTGCAACAAATGCCAAAGGAACTTCTCTAAGTGGGAAACACAAGAGAAGAAAAGGATCTACAACGACAAACCGAAAACAATTAAGAAAATGGTCATAGGAACATACATATCAATAATTATCTTGAACGTGAATGGATTAAATGCTCCAACCAAAAGACACAGGCTTGCTGAATGGATACCAAAACAAAACCCATATACTGTCTACAAGAGATCCACTTCAGACCTAGGGACACATACAGAGTGAAAGTAAGGGGATGGAAAAACATACTCCATGAAAATGGAAATCAAAAGAAAGCTGGAGCAGCAAAACTCATAACAGATAAAATAGACTTTAAAATAAAGAATGTTACAAGAGACAAGGAAGGATACTACATAATGATCAAGGGATCAATCCAAGAAGAAGATATAACAAGTATAAATATGTATGTACACAACATAAGGGGGCCTCAATACATAAGACAACTGCTAACAGCTATAAAAGGGGAAATCGACAGTAACACAGTAATAGTGGGGGACTTTAACACCTCACTTACACCAATGGACAGATCATCCAAAATGAAAATAAATAAGGAAACAAAAGCTTTAAATGACAACAACAGACCAGATAGATTTAATTGATATTTATAGGGCATTCCATCCAAAAACAGAAGATTACAGTTTTTTCTCAATGGCACATGGAACATTCTCCAGGATAGATCACATCTTGTGTCACACATCAAGACTCAGTAAATTTAAGAAAATTGAAATCATATGAAGTATCTTTTCTGACCACAACGCTATGAGATTAGAAATGAATTACAGGGAAAAAAACGTAAAAAACACAAATACATGGAGGCTAAACAATACGTTACTAAATAACCACGAGATCACTGAAGAAATCAAAGAGGAAATCAAAAAATACCTAGAGAGAAATGTCAATGAAAACACGACAATCCAAAGCCTATGGGATGCAGCAAAAGCAGTTCTAAGAGGGAAGTTTATAGCTATACAAGCCTACCTTAAGAAACAAGAAAAATCTCAAGTAAACAATCTAACCTTACACCTACAGGAACTAGAGAAAGAAGAACAAACAAAACCCAAAGGTAGCAGAAGGAAAGAAATCATAAACATGAGAGCAGAAATAAATGAAATAGAAACAAAACAATAGCAAAGATCAATAAAACTAAAAGCTGGTTCTTTGAGAAGATAAACAAAATTGATAAACCATTAGCCAGACTCATCAAGAAAAAGAGGGAGAGGATTCAAATGAATAAAATTAGAAATGAAAAAGGAGAAATTATAACAGACACCACAGAAATACAAAGCATCCTAAGAGACTACTACAAGCAACTCTATGCCAATGAAATGGACAACCTGGAAGAAATGGACAAATCTTAGAAAGGTATAACCTTCCAAGACTGAACCTGGAAGAAACAGAAAATATGAACAGATGAATCACAAGTAGTGAAATTGAGACTGTGATTAAAAATCTTCCAACAAACAAAAGTCCAGGACCAGATGGCTTCACAGGTGAATTGTATGAAACATTTGGAGAAGAGCTAACACCCCCCATCCTTCTCAAAAAATTGCAGAGGAAGGAACACTCCCAAACTCATTCTATGAGGCCACCATCACCCTGATACCAAAACCAGCCAAAGATACCAGAAAAAAAGAAAATTACAGACCAGTATGACTGATGAATATAGATGGAAAAATCCTCAACAAAATACTAGCAAACAGAATCCAACAACACATTAAACGGATCATACACCATGATCAAGTGGGATTTATCCCAGGAATGCAAGGATTCTTCAATATATGCAAATCAATCAATGTGATACACCGTATTAACAAATTGAAGAATAAAAACCATATGATCATCTCAATAGATGCAGAAAAAGCTTTTGACAAAATTCAACACCCATTTATGATAAAAACTCTCCAGAAAGTGGGCATAGAGGGAACCTACCTCAACATAATAAAGGCCATATATGACAAACCCACAGCAAACATCATTCTCAATGGTGAAAAACTGAAAGCATTTCCTCTAAGATCAGGAATGAGACAAGGATGTCCACTCTCACCACTATTATTCAACATAGTTTTGAAAGTCCTAGCCACAGCAATCAGAGAAGAAAAAGAAATAAAAGGAATACAAATTGGAAAAGAAGAAGTAAAACTGTCACTGCTTGCATATGACATGATACTGTACATAAAGAATTCTAAAAATGCAACCAGAAAAGTAATAGAGCTAAAGAATGAATTTGGTAAAGTTGCAGGATACAAAATTAATGCACAGAAATCTCTTGCATTCCTATACACTAATGATGAAAAATCTGAAAGAGAAATTATGGAAACATTTCCATTTACCATTGCAACAAAAAGAATAAAATACCTAAGTATAAACCTACATAGGGAAACAAAAGATCTGTATGCAGAAAACTATAAGACACTGATGAAAGAAATTAAAGATGATACCAACAGATGGAGAGATATACCATGTTTTTGGATTGGAAGAATCAATATTGTGAAAATGACTATACTACCCAAAGCAATTTACAGATTCAATGTAATCCCTATCAAATTACCAATGACACTTTTTACAGAACTAGAACATATCATCTCAAAATTTGTATGGAGACACAGAAAACCCCAAATAGCCAAAGCAGTCTTGAGGAAAAAAAACGGAGCTGGAGGAATCAGACTCCCTGACTTCAGACTATACTACAAAGCTACAGTAATCAAGACAATATGGTACTGGCACAAAAACAGAAAACAGATCAATGGAACAAGATAGAAAGCCTACAGATAAACCCAGTCACCTATGATCAACTAATCTATGACAAAGGAGGCAAAGATATACAAAGGAGGCAAAGATATGCAATGGAGAAAAGAGAGTCTCTTCAATAAGTGGTGCTGGGAAAACTGGACAGCTACATGTAAAAGAATGAAATTAGAACATTCCCTAACACCATACACAAAAATAAATTCGAAATGGATTCATGATCTAAATGTAAGACCGGACACTATAAAACTCTTAGAGGAAAACATAGGAAGAACACTCTTTGACATAAATCACAGCAAGATCCTTTTTGATCCACCTCCTAGAGTAATGGAAATAAAACCAAAAATAAACAAATGGGACCTAATGAAACTTCAAAGCTTTTGCACAGCAAAGGAAACCATAAACATGATGTAAAGACAACCCTCAGAATGGGAGAAAATATTTGCAAACGAATCAACAGACAAAGGATTAATCTCCAAAATCCATAAACAGCTCATGCAGCTCAATATTAAAGAAACAGCCCAATCCAAAAATGGGCAGAAGACCTAAATAGACATTTCTCCAGAGAAGACATACAGATAGCCAAGAACCACATGAAAAGCTGCTCATCATCACTAATTATTAGAGAAATGCAAAGCAAAACACAATGAGGTATCACCTCACACCAGTTAGAACGGACATCATCCGAAAATCTACAAACAACAAATGCTGGAGTGGGTGTGGAGAAAAGGGTACCCTCTTGTACTGTTGGTGGGAATGTAAATTGATACAGCCACTATGGAGAACAGTATGGAGGTTCCTTAAAAAAATAAAAATAGAATTACCGTATGATCCAGCAATCCCACTCCTGGACATATACCCAGAGAAAACCATAATTCAAAAAGATACATGCACCCCAGTGTTCATTGACACACTATTTATAATAGCCAGGTCATGGAAGCAACCTAAATGCCCATTGACAGACGAATGGCTAAAGAAGATGTGGTACATATATACAATGGAATATTACTCAGCCATAAAAAGCAACGAAATTGAGTCAT
The DNA here is from genome assembly GCF_964165515.1 of Mesoplodon bidens. Classification (NCBI taxonomy): domain Eukaryota; kingdom Metazoa; phylum Chordata; class Mammalia; order Artiodactyla; family Ziphiidae; genus Mesoplodon; species Mesoplodon bidens. Next base: position 77,612,708 of record NC_138167.1, on the reverse strand, counting down.
TTGTTGAGACGTGGATGGATCTAGAGACTGTCATACAGAGTGAAGTAAGTCAGAAGGAGAAAATCAAATATCGTATATCAACGCATGTATGTGGAACCTAGAAAAATGGTAGAGATGAACCGGTTTGCAGGGCAGAAGTTGAGACACAGATGTAGAGAACAAACGTATGGACACCAAGGGGGGAAAACTGCGGTGGGGTGGGGATGGTGGCATACTGAATTGAGCGACTGGGATTGACATGTATACACTGATGTGTATAAAATTGATGACTAATTAGAATCTGCAGTATAAGCAAACAAAAAAACAACTAATACTGAACTTTCTTTGGGTTATTTGTATGGAAATATGTTAATATAAATGTTTCAGACATTACATGAAATTTCTAAAAATCTTATATGTTCTGGTATAATGTTATAAGCCATAATTCTAGTCATTTCTTTAAAATGTGTATCTCAGAAATAACTAAAAAAAAAAAAAGACAGGAGTGTTTACGTCAGAAAGATCAGTTTCATTTAGTCATATTCTTATGATTCCAGACTTGTCATTATCTTGCCTAATAACAAGAATGCAAAAAATCTATGTGTGTATATATATATTATATATATAATATATATACATACATATATATGTATACATATATATGTATATTGTGTGTGTGTTTTCCAATTGTTTTGTTTCATTTTTTTCATATTTATTCATACCTTGAAGATACTGTGGATTTGGTTCCAGACCACCAGAATAAAGCAAATATCATACTAAAAGGAGTCCCAAGAATTTTTTGGTCTCCTAGTGCATACAAAAGTTATGCTTACACTACACTATAGTCTATTAAGTATGCAATAGTGTTGTGTCTAACAAATAATGTATATACCTTAATTAAAGTTACTTTATTGGTAAAAAATTCTGTGATCTGAGGCCTTCAGTGAGTTGTCATCTTTTTGTAATAGTAACATCAAAGATCACTGATCACAGATCACCATAACAAATACAATAATAATGAAAAAGTTTGAAATATTGCAATAATCACGAAAATGTGACACAGAAACATGAAGTGAGCAAATACTCTTGGAAAAAATGACACCAATAGACTTGCCTGATGCAGGCAAGTCTATTGCCTTCATTTGTAGGCAAATGAAGTGACCGACAAGGGATTAATCTCCAAAATATATAAAGAGCCCATGCAGCTCAATATTTAAAAAACAAACAACCCAATCAAAAAAATGGGCAGAAGACCCAAATAGACATTTCTCCAAAGAAGACATACAGATGGGCAAGAGGCACATGAAAATCTGCTCAACATCACCTCACACCGGTTAGAAGGGGGATCATCAGAAAATCTACAAACATGCTGGAGAGGGTGTGGAGAAAGGGGAAACCTCTTGCACTGTTGGTGGGAATGTAAATTGATACAGCTACTATGGAGAACAGTATGGAGGTTTCTCAGAAAACTAAAAATAGAATTAGCATATGACCCAGCAATCCCACTACTGGGCATATACCCAGAGAAAACCATAATTCAAAAAGACACATGCACCCCAATGTTCATTGTAGCACTATTTACAGCAGCGAGATCATGGAAGCAACCTAAGTGCCCATCGAGAGACGAATGGATAAAGAAGGTGTGGTACATATATACGAATATTACTCAGCCATAAAAAGGGATGAAATTGGGTCATTTGTAGAGAGGTGGATGGGCATAGAGACTCATACAGAGTGAAGTAAGCCAGAAAGAGAAAAACAAAAATCGTATATTAATGCATATATGTGGAATCTAGAAAAATGGTACAGATGAACTGGTTTGCAAGGCAGAAATAGAGACACAGATGTAGAGAACAAACATATGGACACCAAGGAGGGAAAGTGGTGGTGAGATGAATTGGGAGATGGGGATTGACATATATATACTAATATGTATAAAATAGATAACTAATAAGAATCTGCTGTATAAAAAATAAAATAAAATTCAGAAATTAAAAAAAAGAAAAACTATCTTTGAAGTACAGTAAAGCAAAGTGCAATAAAATGAGGTATGCCTGTATATGTTATTTTATACATATTACTTTTGCTTGAATTCCAAACAAAAATCATTTCCACTGATTTCCCCATTGCTCTTTTTCTGCTCCATAAACCTCAAAAGCAGAAGCAGTTAGAGTATCCTAAGAACTAGGGTACTCAAAAAAAAAAAATCAGGGCCCTTTCATTGTTCAATTCCAGCAGTGCTGGTCACATCATAGGCTATGCAATGTATTCCTGTCTAACTCCTTCCATCCAAGAGCAAAACAAATGGCAATTTTAAAACCACAGTCTGAATTACTTGTGCTTTTTTCCTAGGTGAAAATATCACCTTTATAGCCAAAGTCAAGGCCGAAGATCTTCTTAGAAAGCCCACTATCAAATGGTTCAAAGGGAAATGGATGGACCTGGCCAGCAAAGCTGGGAAGCACCTCCAGCTGAAGGAAACCTTCGAAAGGCACAGTCGGGTATGACCCTGACCTCCTGCCGCAGGGGCTCAGCCAGCTCATTCCTCTGTGTGCGTAAAAGGTCATTTTCGGTTCATCTTTGAGAGACTTCAGTCCCAGAACATCTGCTGGAGTTCCCATTCCTAGTGTTTACACTCTAATGTGGTTGCCCTGCTGTCCCCAGGGGCTTCAGAGCATTGCATTGACCCCTCCCACACAGAGAACATTGTACCGGAATCCCCAGATACAGACACGTCTTTAAGCCAATGCTGAGGAACTGGGGAAATAACTGCAACGTGATGGCCTCTTTCTGTCGGCAAGGTAGGGCTGAAATATGTCCGGATACATTTCATTGCAGGTGTACACATTTGAGATGCAGATCATCCAGGCTAAAGAGAACTATGCAGGAAACTACAGATGCGAGGTCACCTATAAGGATAAGTTTGACAGCTGTTCCTTCGATCTTGAAGTACTTGGTAAGAGAGACTTTTAGTCTGGATAAGTTTAATTGTTTTATGTTTATGAGGTATGAGAGGATAGAGGAGAATAAGGCCATTTATTAGTATGAGATTTTGGAAATAAAATTTCCTTTAAAACTGTGTGTGTTTCTGATTGTGGTAGTCTCAGCAAGCCTGCTGAATTAAATTGTTATGAGACAATTTAAAAACAGAATTTGGAGGAATTTATTGTAAATATCTCTTATCGATGCTATTTAATCTCTCAGATAAGGGCCGATGACTTTTTTTGCTACTACTGAATGTACCTGTTTCGTTTGGTCCCTTTATTCCCACTGAGGTTTGGGGATAAGTTAATATGGGATGAAGATGCCAGGATACCCAGGTAGAAGGGAGGATTTCTCTTATAAGGACTGATGTCAGATATGGAAGTTCTTCATCTATATGTTCTGTGTACTGCCAAGAGTGAATTTAATAGGAATAAATTAAAGGTATATATGTACATAGGGGAAAAGACAATACTTTGATAAGTATACAAAGGGAAAGTTGACTTGGCAGCAAACATCATAAACTTAAAATGAATCCAAAGTGTGATGTAGCTACAAAAGACAAAGCTGAGATCATTTAAAACCAGAGCATTACAAGTGTTATAGGATCTAGGTTTAGGAAGTGATACCACTCTCTGTAACATGCTACTTGTTCCACATTTGAAGTAATGCCTTTGGCCATGGGTACCATACCTGCCCTGGGATCCCTCCTGGAGTAGGGTAACTGGGAGATGGAAGAATCCAGGAACTATGCCCCATTCAGCTTGAATGTGTAGATGAAGGAGGCCAGGCATTTATGACTCATTGTAAATAGGGGAAGGGCTGTCACACAGAAGGAAAAGGCCAATATCCATGTTCTCAGGAAGTGTTTAGGCAGATTAGAATCAAAAGGTGGAAATTAAGAGAAGGTGAATTTTGTCTTCACATTAGCACAAGCTCTTTCCTTAAAGCTAGATAGAGACACAACAGAAGGTTGTGAGGGTCCCAGTCTGAGAGTTGTCAAGCAGAGGGTGGGTGACCGTGGGTGGTGGTGCTGTCGAGATTTCTCTATTAAGTGGGAACTTGGTCCTGAGCACTGCTTCTTCAACCTGGCCAGGCATCTCTGAGAATCACCTGAGGGGCGTTTTCAGAATATTGATTTCCGGGAACCCATCCCTGATCTGGTGAATCAAAATCTCCAGCAGGGAGATCAAGAAGCTGACAGTTTTTAAGCTCCTTAGGTGACTCTAATGGGCAGACAGGTGGAATGACAACTGGATACGGTAACTCCTAAAGTCCTTTCATTGATTCTGTGTGAGGGGGGATGAGGTGTGATGCCTCCGCAGCTCAGCCATTGGGAGGAGAGCCATCCCCCCTTCACCTGGCATTCCTTCCATCTGAAGAATCCCCACAGCCTGGAAGGGAACTGAACACAAAACTGCCTTCTTAATGGGTATTTATTTTATTGTTTTCTTTCCTTTCAAAGAATCTACTGGGACTACTCCAAACATTGACATCAGATCTGCTTTCAAGAGAAGGTAACTTCAAAAGGGTAATCTAGGTATAGCTTTTGTATAACATGAAAGTGGAAGACTTTCAAAACACACTTTCCCTTCCTCCACACGCTATATTCCAAGTGAGATCAACTCTTTTCACTGAAGTCAAATATGCTAAATATTCAAAAGTTAGTGTTCAAGAGAAGCTGTGGGTTTAATATGCCAACTCGTGTATATGCTGATCATTTTTTAGAATATTCTTGTTAAAGGAAGCTCCCATTTTACAGGTCTATGAGGCTTCTTCCTTAATTGCATTATTTTCTTCCAAATGGCCCACAAAAATATATAACAATACACATCTCATATGGCATCAGTTAAGTGATATCAGAAAACTTATATTGCCTTTTATCTAGAAATCACGTATGGAGCAATTAAGCCATGTGCCCAGAAAACTACAATTAAGTAGCTACTTACTGAAGTTAGCACTGTTTAAATGTGGAATTATCCTAAATGAAAGACCACTGAGTCTGCTGGAATAAAGAACATTGTAGAAAGGCAAAATATAGATACTTACTTGATTTATTTTGCAACTGCCAAGGCTGAAAAATCAGGGGGTCAAAGAAGAAAAATGAAAAGAATTTTCTAGCCTATGAGAAATGTGACTAGCCTTTTCCTGCCATTAGTTTATGCTCTGTACTTAATTCTTCCAAAATACAAATTCATTCATGAGAGCAAATGTTTTGTTCTTCTTAAGACTGAATCCACATAACAGTGTTGTTGAATAAGGAAAGTCATCTGAAACTAGCATAAAACAACGATTTAGTCTGTTAATAAAAGTCATAGTTCCCTCCTAAATTATGAACAGATGAAAATTGTAATTACTTTTAAAAGATATATAATACTTCCTGATCAGTCAATTGTATTTTTTTAAGTCATAACTTTCAAAATCTCTTACCTTCCCTTCACCCCACAGTCAGCAAATGCATAGATCTAAAACTACATTCATCCTATGTATAAGTCTATTTTAAGAGAGGAAGACATAATATACTAAGTTTTGGGCTTTAAGAGAATAGCAATGTGTTTATGTCAAAAGGTCTTCTCCAAATACGTGCTATTAGAGAAATTTAGAAAACACATTATTTGAGCTCAATTCTTATAACTTACGTGTTATACACACTGTTTTTAAACCCACAGACTCTTTTCTTAGAAACCATAACTAACATTTGTAAAGAGCAGGAAACAAAATCTTCATTAAAAAATTAAACACGTAAGTAAATATGTAGTGCCATTTAAATGTCAGCGCCATAGCTTCTATTATGTTTAGAGTTTATATGAAATCATGAAGGTGGGTGCATGCCTAAATTAAGATGCATTTCTGTATAGGAGAGCACTTTTAAAAACTCCTAGTAAAGGGCTCAACAATTCCAAGGCAAACTTTTGGAAAATACGTTTTAAAAGGTATAAATATAAATAAGAAAATGAAAAGCTTATAATCCTTTCTCTTTAAAAGAGAAAGGAATGCATCTTTTAAAAAGCTCTGCACTAGCTCCATTTTTGTTATGTTGGTATCACATTATCTGATTAATCTATTAATGGACACAAAGAGGTTACCTTTGAATATAAGTTTTGTACTTACATATTTGACACTGGTACACTTCGTCCTCCAAGCCAATCTCTGTCTGACATGAATAACAGAGATCAGCAAAAGTCCTTTGCTTTTTACACAGGTATGTTTCCAGCGCCCCCAACTTGCAAAAACAAAGTACTTTGTGTTGCTTGGCTTAAGTGCATTTGTGTTACTCTATTTTAACACAAATCCAAGCAGTTTTATATATGCAATCTACAAAAATGTGCCTTCCGAAATCGTAGAGTAACACAAGCTCCTCATGTTTACTTTTCCACAAGTACATTCTCCAAAACTTAAAATGTCACTTGTGTGAAAAGAAAGTGTTTGTGTTGGTTTAGTCCTATGACTTGTGTGCTAGTACAAAATTGCATATACGTTATATGTAGAGTGTTTGGGGGAAACTGTTGTGTATGTGTCTCAGCATTAAACCCGGATTTGCTTTTCTTTTGTTAATGACAGTGGAGAAGGTCAAGAGGATGCAGGGGAACTTGACTTTAGTGGTCTCCTGAAACGTAGGTGAGAATCCAGTGATGGAGTGAGGCGCTTTGGCCTGGAAATCTTTTAGATACCCACTCAGAGGAGTCAAGTTTAAAGTAGATGTTTTTCAAAGAATTTCTCATTTCTTAAAATGTGTTTTGCTTATGGAATACTATAACAGCGTTGACTAAGAAAGAGACAGAGAAACAACTGCATACTAATCTGTTAAAGATTTTAGCTAATGCTTTTACTTTCTTTTTAAATGTTTCATGAGTCTTCACATACTTTCTTAGAAGGGGATGAGGAAATCTGAAAACTGAGACAGAGACTTAAATACCTGAATACTTTTTATTTCTCTCATGATTTCTATTATTTCAATCATGATTCCTTGTCATGATTGAATAAATAAAGCCTCCATTCTTCTGCTTTTGATATTTAACTGAAAAATCAATTTCAGAATTTTGGTAGAAGTCTTTTGGTAGAAGTCTCAGCAAGTGTATATATATATATATATATATATATATATATATATATATATATATATATATATATATACTTTAACATAGTATTGGTGATTTACTATATTTCATCAAATCTAAGAACCATTCATGTTAATATATACCTGTATTTTATAAATCACTAAGCAATGAAAAAAAATTGCTCCAAATTGTTTATTATGACATACTATTGACTATAAGGTACATCCTTATTTCAGAGATGTTTAAAATGTCCAAAAATGTGCATTTTTAGATGAGATAAAATATAGTAGTAAAATGGAGATGTGTTTAGTATTATCACTCACACTCCCTTAACTTTGTACTCTCCGGCAATAAAATTTATAGATTTTCATTATGGATATTTAGTATACAACCATTTTATAGAATTTCTGCCCATAAATATGCATATACGTAATCATAAATATACTATATTATATATAAAGATATACTTATCTAGATATTTACTAGAGCACAGAAGCAACAAAAGGAAAATGACTTTTGCTGGGATTGTGTTTATCTACCAAACTTGTGAATAAACAGTAAAACTATAATTCTAAATTAATGATATATAATATTGATAACAGTTTTCATTTAGCATTTTAGATTCACTTTTTATTATTTTTACTGCTTTCTATGGTTACTAAATAATCGTAAGTATAGATAGAAATGCTTCAAAACAAATTACAAATAGTAATAAATGGGCTTGTGTTCATTCTCAGTTTAGTTGGATGGCTTTATTCAAGTCCCTGTGAATGAAAAATTCACCCCCAGCTCTAAACATTTAGGTTGAGAACAGAAATATTAGCAGGTGCCATTTATTAATAACCAAATGGATATTAGCCAATCAGTAGACTTTGGCAGTATCAAAAACATTTTTCCTTCTCTGGATACTTCAAATAATCATTAGTCTCAATAATATTTATTAATTCCCCAGATGTATTTAAAGCAATAGTATATGAAGTGACCTTAGGTGAGCCTCACTCTTCCTGTTCTACAGGTGAGAAACCAAAGACCAGAGATGTTGAGTGACTTATCCCAAGTCACACAGCTAGTTAGAGAAAGGGCAGGGACCTAAATCCAAGTTTCCCTTTTCTGAGTCAGCACATTTCCTGTGACTCCACATAAGAAACGCCACACTGAATCTGCCTCAGAAGTTGGCGCCTCGGACATTTATAGCACAAATTGAAACTTTAGGAAGACGAGAGGTTTTTTGTTTTTTGGGGTTTTTTTTTCTGCATTTACTCCACCATGAAAATACTAAATGCTTTCTTTGTGTAGAATATAATAGTAGGTGATGTGAGGAAAAGAAATCCAGTGCCTTCCAGCATTTGGCACGTAGAAAGAGATAGATACATATTTGTGGAAAGGAAAAGGTAGTGGTTAAAACATGGATTTGAGTGTCAACTCTCCCATTTACTAATTACTGTGCATGACTTTGGTCAAATTATATGTCCTCCCTGAGACTTGTTTTCCACATCTGTAAATGTGGAGAATAAAACTACTTAAGATAATTATTGTGAGAATTAAGTTAAATGTAAAAGGCCTGGCTCATACAGGTGTCAAATATCCACTTCCCCCCAAAATGTGACATTTTCCCTTGAAGAATTTATATTAGTAAAGTGACAAAATACACATACACACACACAATCAATAAAAATGTAATACAGTAGATTATTAGGTGCCAAGTCTGATTAAAAGGAAAAAGAAAGAAAAAAAGAACAGACTAGTTCTACCAGTAGTTTGCAGGGTAAAAGAAATCTAATTAATGGTCAAAATGACTAAAGAAAAAAAAATTACTAGAAAAAAATGGGCAGTCAACATGTCTCCAGTTCTCATTTTCTTTACATCCCCTAATTATTATTTTGACTCATAATTAGATTGTTGTTATCATAAGACTATATTCATTTAATATACTATATACTAGTCCACCGGTATAACTTTAGAAATCATTGTGTTTTCCTACTAATTTGTGAATTGCATGTGTTTTCATTGTGGTAATGACATGTGGTTACCATTTCTACTCCTCCAAGGGTCTCTGGCAAAATCCCTATGAGTATAAATATCATTACAGCCAACATCTTTGTACAACAAAAGATCTCCCTGCCCTGAACAAACTCAGCCTATTTCAAATAGACATTAGATAAATCACAGTCAGTCTTTTGGGCAGTATCTTGTTATGGGACTTGACCTATATAAATACTTAAAAGTTTATTCTACATAAAATTTCTATAACTGCTTTATATTTCACTAGGAGTGTCAAGTTATAGAAATTTCGATGTAGATGGAAGTACTATAAATGTTATATAGGTCTATCCCTATGCTTGGAAAGGAATCAGTAGTGCCTATAGAAATGTGGCTTTTTCTCCATACTGAAACTTAATGTAGCCATGCAGATACGGTCATGTGCAGCCAACACAGTAAGCATAGATGTGTTCTGAATGAGTAAAGGAGATGCTACAGATGGCAGCCTTGACCTCACGTTCCAGGACAAAATAATGAATCCATATCCTTGCAATTTGGGATTCAGTGAAGTGATGGAGAGGAAAGGAAGAAGGAAGAGACAAGAGGACATTGGTGTTTGTATTAGGATTAAGGTCGTAGTAGAGTGGGGTGTATTTTGGTGTTTTAATGAGAAAAAAATGGTGAGGATGATTGGTTTTATGGATCTACCAACAAAACTGACTCAAGAAACACACTGAAAATGATGATCTTTATTACTGGCTTCCTCACATAAACATTCACCTCATTCATCTGGGTATATCTCTGTTTGATTTGTGCCTCTTGTTACCTATTTTAATCTAGTTTGATATCTTTAAATCTCTTCATCATTGTCAGGAGGACACTTGAAATGTGTATGTAATTCTTCTTGGTTGAGATACAAATTGAACACAATGTAGTATGGCATAATTTTACAATGTGGGGACTCAGGCTACTGTGACAAAAATAGAGCGATAATAAAGTGGATTGAGGAAAGACCCAGAGAATATATACATATATACACACATACACATTTAGATTGCAATTCTCCAAGACTTCCTACAAAATATTTAAATGTTATATTTGAAATTTAGACTGCTTTCAGGCAGTAGATATAGTAGATCAGGCAAATTATTACCAGTATTTCAACTTCAGGACAATTTTCTTAAGCTTTTCAATTTCCCCATGTTAATAGAGGGTGTAATTACCATTTCAGTGAAATGGAGATAATAGCTGTGTCTTGAGTCTTTAAGAGGCACATTTTCCTAATGGTGTTGCTGGTCCTTCCCACAAAGGTTACTGATGGACCAATGACCTCTCACTTCCTTCCATTTCCCAGATTTGCCTCAGCATCCTCTACTGGGCAAAAGACTTACACAACAGTGGAAATTAGATATGCAGAAGTCATCCTTGCCTAATGCCACCCTAAACTCTATGTTCATATTTATATTCTCCTCCCCTTCCCTGTGATTACAACCCCGTCTTTTCTCAAGAAATTCTGAAGCAGGTGTAATTAATTGGACAATGCAAACATATGCAACTCATTATTTGCTAACATGATAGTATGAATCTGTTTTCGCACTGATGTTAAGATGTGTTGACCAGTTTTCCTGGAAAAATCATATCCAAGCCAGCATTATTCACAGTAAGCAGTCACTATAACATTTCCAAATTAACCTTAGTTGATAAAAAGAGTCAACTAAGCTTAAACAAAATTAGGACTACTTAGCTAGTGAAGGAAATCAATTTGAATTATATTTTGCATTTATACTAAGTCTCTTTCCCTAAAAGTGTTTATTCCTGAGTTTTGTTTCATTTTTTGGTTTTAAAATACAAAGTGTATGTACTTTAAATCATATATATGTGTGTATATATATTAGTTATATATGTTCTTTATATGTTCTTTTGACAGTGATCAAAATTTAGTCATAATTTTGATAATTACACTAAGAAATTACTTTCACCTTGTTCATGGAATGCTTAATGATTTGCTTTACAGTTTCACATTTATATTTTCATGATTCATACCCAACCTGCTTCCAAAAAAGTTCAAGGCAATACTTTAAGATGAAATACGAGAGATTTCTGGATCTCATTCTCTTTTTTTTTACTCTGACAATTTAGAAAAAAAATAGTTTTCTCTTAAAAAGAATATGTATACACAAAAATCATATGAAAAACAACCAAAACAAAAAACAAACGCTTAGTCACAGTTTCAAATGTTTTTTGTATTAACAAACAGCAAAAATGGTTAATGTACACATTTACTAACATGGTAGGAAAAATGCCATTTGCAAAATCCGAAGATTTGAAATACTGTATTTGTACCATCTCCATATAGAGCTAGGGTATGCACGCCAATGAAGGTAGAAAGAGAGCATTGTTCTTTCACAGACCAACACCTAAAATCTTCTAGTTCTTAATCCTTATTTCAATATCGATATCCTAGATGAAAACATTTCTTTTAAGTTCCTTAAAATCTCACCTCCTATTTAGACTTGCAAGTTGAAAATAAGTAAAAATATCTTAAGGATATTTCCTGGTATCCTCCTCTCCCCCTAATATTGTGTTTTTAACTAGGAAAACGAGAGCGTTAATATAAGTGCATGTATCTGATCTTTGACTAACTGGAAGTTTCTCTGAGACTTCAGGCAAAGTACACTTTCCCCTCGGCTTTAAGGACTCAGGCTTTAAACACAGCTTGTAGCACTGACCCGAAAAATCGGTGCCATACTCCGACCTTCCTTGTCTTTAAGGGCCAGTGGGCAGCTATTAAACTAGGCAATGGTTCTCCCCGGTTAGGGAGGTGAAACAGCAGGAAGAAGAACCTGAGATAGACGTGTGGGAGCTGCTGAAGAATGCGAAACCCAGCGAGTACGAGAAGATCGCCTTCCAGTACGGCATCACTGACCTGCGCGGGATGCTCAAGCGGCTTAAGCGCATGCGCAGAGTGGAGAAGAAGAGCGCAGGTGAGCACCCCTGGGGGAGATTAATCCTTCCTATTTCCTGCTGGGTTTGGGGACGGACTAGTTGGGGTGGAATTTGTAGGGGTTACTCTTCTCTTGGTTAACTTGACTTCCGGTGAAGTAGTTTACTGCCCCGCACATCACAGGCTAAGCGGGTAGCAGACAGCTACTGAAGGTTTAAGGTAACAGAAGGTGCATTACAGTGACACATACAATGTATTATATAATGGAATATTAAACATTCCCGCTGTTACTGGGAATTTCTCAGCGGCCCCTTTCTCCAGCCTCTGCATCTCTCCCTCACTCTCAAATTCCTGATTCTTACTTAGGCAGAGTAGATTCTATGTTTCTTTGTTTTACTGTTATATTCTTCCACCCATTTGATGAGGCATGGGGAATTCACTTCTCACACCCGATATGGTTACCCAAGTGTTTAAACATGCCAATATTTGGGCAAGTTTCCACAGTACAAAAACTTTGATAAGCCTACTATTTCAGTTAGTCAAAGGCATTCCATTTAAGCTCACGAGTCATCGAAGGTATCTCATAAATTATATGATAAAAAACTGTGACATAGATGTACACAGATAATGCCAGTGATCCTGATAATAATCATATTAGGAGAATGAGCATGTTCTTCAAGTCCAAATTTCATTTGGATACTTTATATCATACATTCCCTGAAGAATGAAGATAATCATTTTTGAAGCCTCTTCAATAATTCTTATGTTTCTTCCAAAAGCATGTGGATTCTCTTTACATTTTTAAACCATCTTATTGTTTATAAATCGATTCAGACTCCTAAAATATACAGGATAAGTTGGAAGGTTCCTAATTCTTCTTCAGTCTCAATTTTTTATTTAGCTTTAGGTTCTCATACATATATTGACTATTTAAATTCATAGCATATGCATGTGAACATAGTTTTGCTTCTTCTCTCTTACAGCTTTTGCAAAAATTCTCGATCCTGCATATCAGGTTGATAAAGGAGGCAGGGTAAGATTTGCTGTGGAACTGGCGGATCCAAAGTTGGAGGTGAAATGGTATAAAAATGGTCAAGAAATTCGACCCAGTACAAAGTAAGTGGAATTTGTGAATAATCAGTGGTAACTATGCAAATCAAAGAGTAATTTGACTTAATTTTCTATGCCTAGAAGCACTTTTTAGTTATACCTGTATGATACAAAATCATATAGAGGGACAGCAAAAACTTTTCATGTATTTTGGAATCATCAAAATTATAGTACTATATAAATTAAACCCTGTTCTATGGGTTTTTTTTGTTTTTTTTGTTTTTTTTTGCGGTATGCGGGCCTCTCACTGTCGTGGCCTCTCCCGTTGCGGAGCACAGGCTCCGGACGCGCAGGCTCAGCGGCCATGGCTCACGGGCCCAGCTGCTCCGCGGCATATGGGATCCTCCCAGACCGGGGCACGAACCTGTATCCCCTGCATCGGCAGGCGGACTCTCAACCACTGCGCCACCAGGGAGGCCCCCTGTTCTATGTTTTAATTCTATACAAACTATTTCAAGTGATTCCTAACTATGGATTTGTGTCACTGTAGGTTATATGTGATTACTTCAGAGCATTGCCAAACTTCTCCCAGTTTTTTTAAAATCAAATTTTGAAAAAAATTGAAATCTATATTTGATATACCAGCTGGGAATCACACCTTATAATTAGATAACTTTTGTTTTTCCAGAGTAGCATCTAAAGCCTGTGTTTTATTGTTTTATGGCCCTTTCCCAAATGAAGGAAACAGACTATTCCCTGATATCTGATGGTATCGCTAGTCTATTATGAAACTACTTTACAGAGATCCTTCTCAGTCTGAGAGATTTTCAACTTCAATATATATTTTTTAACTTAACAGGAGCCACGTGCATATTTATAAAAGACTTTAATCCTGAATATATGTCACTTCTGTGGTACAATTAGGTGGATTCCAATTTCTTAATGTGGTCATGCTCTCGGAGTGACTTTGTGATAATAATGTTTATATCTGGTAAAAATCTCTTGAAGGCAGCCTGAATTTACCAAAAACATAATTTTACTTGGTTATCTTTATCTAGAAAAATGTTGCTTAGTGTTTTGTTCTTGAAGTCTTCAAGTTGAGAATTTCCCAAATGAGAACTTTTTCTTTAGTCTGTTATGATGCCCTAATATATCCATTCATAATCTAGGTCACAGATAATCAAATTTTGCAATCTCCTTAGATTTCAGGTTTTTGTTTCCAAACACTCAACTTCTTTCTTAGTAGATGATAACTATGATATAATAACACTAGTTCTTAAGCTCATTTAAGAGAATATCACATTCTATAGAATTTACCACCTATGTTAATGATTAAGTTCATATTATTGCTTAAATTGTATAATCATTTATTCACCCAACAAAATCTGTCTCACTGGGCTAGCAAGGAGTGAAATCAGTGAATCAATGAAAAAGGTCATCTCTGTCCCTCTATAAAGTAGATGAATTGCTCACTTTTAAAAATGTACAGAGTGAAAAATCTTAGCCAACCCTATTTTCCAACAATAGGTTCATTGGCAAATATGTGAGTACTGATTTATATTTGAAATGAAAAACATACATAAAAGAAAATGACAAATTAAGTATTATGTGTAAATATGCATATGTGTTACATTACATGTTATAAAGATAGAAATTGGTTTCATGTTTGATGTTTATTAAACTATGTAAGACATGGCTACATAAATTGCAGATCAAAATTACTGTTTCTGACTTTCAAATATTACTGAATTATAAGCCAAATTTGCTGGCAATAAAGAAAAGAATAAAATGAAGTTCACGGACTCTGTTTATCTTCCTTCTGTTTAAAACAGATACATCTTTGAACATAAAGGATGCGAAAGAATCATGTTTATCAATAACTGTGTGCTAACAGATGATTCAGAGTATTATGTGACAGCTGGTGATGACAAATGCTCCACTGAGCTCTTTGTGAGAGGTAAAGTGAAATTTCTTACTGTAGCCGTCAAGAGCCAATAGCCCTCCTTCTCTCAGGGGTAATAATCAAAATGGAAATGATGAAGTGAGCTTTTGAGCTCCAGAGCAGAGATGGTAGTACCTCTAGAGATGGTTTATCTTGGGTGTTAGATTGGCTCTGGATTAAAGCCTCTCTGTACTGGCAGTTATTGTGTATCCCAATTAATCTTCAGGTTCGTTGAAGACTAGAAAAGCCAAAGGGAGAAAAAAACTGCTGAGTAAAAATGCCTTGTAGTTTTGGCTCAAGCAAGCAGTATTTTGCCATATAATTGTTCTCGTGATAACTTCTGAAACCCAGTAAAGTCTACTGGATAACCATTTCACACACTCAGCTGATCACAAATAGATTTCCCTTGAAACAGCTTCATTAGTAAAGGGCATCAATCGTTGGCACTGAGATCACTGAAGACCATCATTTACTAAGACATTGTGAAAAGCTGGAGGGTGTCAATGAAGCCATGAATCACTTATTTTCTTTATGAGGACCTATGATTAAGGCAGCTCTGTAATCTTGAACATCAACTATACTTCAATTAAAAAAAATTTTTTAAAGACAATTCTGCAATCTCTATCATCCGTCTAGAACCAGAAGTAGAGAATTTTAGTGTTACAGGTTCTCCTTCCCCAGAAATGCCTACCATCTGGTATCTTATTTGCCAAAAGAAGGATATCTGATACAATGTGTCTGCTCTCTAAAACAATAATTTATTTGATTTGAAGAGTTCTTAGAAAATTGGAAAAACTTACCCAGGGTTGCCAGCTATTTATTTTGCCATGAAAAAATCATAAAAAACCTACCTACTACCTACCACCATCTAACCATGGCTCTATGATGGATGATACTTTCTTATTGTTGGTTTTTCATCTGTGAACAAACCCAGGGTCACAAGGCAGGTTTTTGGACATTTAATGATTATGATCTTCCTTTTTTTTCACACTAGAGCCTCCAGTTATAGTAACCAAACAGCTGGAAGATAGAAGAGCATACTGTGGGGACAGAGTGGAATTAGAATGTGAGGTGTCTGAAGATGATGCCCATGTAAAATGGTAAATAGCTTTCCTGAAGTTTGTCCTTTTTTTTTTTTTTTTTTGGCTGTGTTGGGTCTTTGTTGCTGCACGCAGGCTTTCTCTAGTTGCGGCGAGCGGGAGCTACTCTTCATTGCGGTGTGCGGGCTTCTCATGAAGGTGGCTTCTTTTGCTGAGGAGCACGGGCTCTAGGCGCGCAGGCTTCAGTAGTTGTGGCTCGCAGGCTCAGTAGTTGTGGCTCGCGGGCTCTAGAGCGCAGGCTCAGTAGTTGTGGCTCACAGGCTCTAGAGCGCAGCCTCAGTAGTTGTGGCGCACGGGCTTGGTTGCTCCGCGGCATGTGGGATCTTCCTGGACCAGGGCTCGGACCCATGTCCCCTGCATTGGCAGGCGGATTCTTAACCACTGCACCACGAGGGAAGTCCCTGTCCATTTTTAATAGACAAAAAAACTACCTTCATAGTTTGGAGAACAGGAAATTGCATTTACAGATATGCAAAGGATCTCAACCTCATTCATGTTAGAAGAAGTTTTAACTAAAACTATACTAAGATACTGGGGGTTTTTTTCACCTGTGAAACAGAAAACTGAAAAAAGATCCAGAATTCTATATTGGTAAGGATATAGGGAAATAGGCACTTACTAATAAATGGATGGCTCAAGGTTCTCCAGGTCTATTTGACTCCAAAGCCCACCGGTGCTCTATACCATGCTTACTCTCACTATGCCATACTGGCAAGTTACATGGAAAGTATACTTTTTTCAAAAAAAAAAAAAGAAAAAGAAAATATACTTTTTTCATGTTATTTCTAGTAACTTTATTGTTACAGCATCTCAGAAAAATACTTTAGACTGAGATTTACCAATTACTTTAACATTTCTTAAAAATAAAAAGCGTAGTTTTGGGGTCAGATGGGAAGTGTTTTCTCAAGTTCTCTGTGAGTAACCTCAAAATTAAAGACTAGACGATTCGGAATCTTAAAATCTTAATTGAGAAACAGAGTAAATTAATTATGCAGCAGGAATCTCTAGTAATTGGTACAGAATAGATTGTTCATTCTAATCTAGAATCACAAGTGTCTTTAAAGTGTATTAAGATGATATTCTTACTAGTGTGCGTCAAGAGCCTAAACGTAGGTAATATCCACTGTTAGCATCTTTATCTGATTGATCTTAAATGGAAAGAGTGGGCTTATGTTTTTAATGTCATTTTTCAGACAATACTTGTCACGATATTAATCTATTGATACATTGATCCATACATTCTTTTTTTTTTTTTTTTTTGTGGTACGCGGGCCTCTCACTGTTGTGGCCTCTCCTGTTGTGGAGCACAGGCTCCGGACGCGCAGGCTCAGCAGCCATGGCTCATGGGCCCAGCCGCTCCGCGGCATGTGGGATACTCCCAGACCGGGGCATGAACCCGTGTCCCCTGCATCAGCAGGCGGACTCTCAACCACTGCACCGCCAGGGAAGCCCGAAACATTCTTTAATTCAACAAAAAGTTCTTGAGTGTCTGGTATCTGTATCCTGAAGGGTCTTTTTTTTTTTTTTAATTTATTTTTGGCTGCATTGGGTCTTCATTGCTGCGCGCAGGCTTTCTCTAGTTGTGGCAAGCCGGGGCTACTCTTCGTTGCAGTGCACAGGCTTCTCCTTGCAGTGGCTTCTCTTGTTGCGGAGCGTGGGCTCTGGGCGTGCGGGCTTTAGTAGTTGTGGTGCGTGGGCTCTAGAGCACAGGCTCAGTAGTTGTAGTGCACAGGCGTAGCTGCTCCGCGGCATGTGGGATCTTCCCGGACCAAGGCTCGAACCCGTGTCCCCTGCATTGGCAGGCGGATTCTTAACCACTGCGCCACCAGGGAAGTCCCTGAAGGGTCTTTTATAAAACTTTTTTTTATAATCTATTTTAACTCAGGTTTAAGAATGGTGAGGAAATCATCCCTGGTCCAAGATCAAGACACTACATTAAAGTTGATGGCAAAAGACACATTTTGGTCATAGACGAAGCAACAAAGGCTGATACTGCAGAATATTCTGTAATGACAACAGGAGGACAGTCAGCTGCTAAACTTACCATTGACTGTAAGTAAGACTTCCTTGGATGTCTTCCAAGCTGTTTTACTAGTGTCTTGTGTTTGTTAATTCAGTTTTAGGAGAGTTTCAATCTATTTGACTTCTACTTGTGGCAATTTTAAATATGTAAAATTAGATTCCATTCCAGCTGAGTGTCTATGTCATATCAGTCAGGGACTCTAAGAACTTACTACTCAGTTTAATAGTAGAATACCAATATTGGGAAGGAAGTATAAAAATCACCTGCCAGAGAAGTTACCCAAATGGTTAAGAAATATTTCAATCCCCAAACCATATAAATACATGATAAATACTTAGATATGATATCAAATCCTGATATACTGTTTGCTTAATCCTTTGGTGACCTTTGGTCTGGTGAACTTGCTATCTCTTCAATAAACAGTCAACATTCTTCAGTTACATTTGGGCTGAGAAGTTGCTCTAACTAATGGGCCTCAATTGAGAAGACTAAGAGCTAATTTGCCGATATGCTTTATTTTTTTTAACAATTTTTTAAAAGATTTTTTTTGACGTGGACCATTTTTTTTAACTCATTATTGAATTTGTTACAGTATTGCTTCTGTTTTTTATGTTTTGGTTTTTTGGCTGTGAGACATGTAGGATCTTAGCTCCCTGACCAGGGATCGAACCTGTACCCCTTGCATTGGAAGGCAAAGTCTTAACCACTGAACCACCAGGGAAGTCCCCCGATATGCTTTAGAGGCGTGAAAGAATTCATGTCCTTTCCCAAATGCCCCCTAATGGTAGTCAGCTCTTGATGGTAGAGTCTGTCCCTTCCAATTAGCCATGAAAATTAGAATAGCGAACTTCACAAGAAGATCGGTAATACATGCAGAGCAGAAACCCTGCTTCCTTATTTCTTTCTAAGTCCAGTTGCAATTCATATGATTATTGAATTATTTGGAAGTAATTGCAATACACTGCTTATGTTTTGTGGAATGA
This sequence comes from Mesoplodon bidens, assembly GCF_964165515.1. Taxonomy (NCBI): domain Eukaryota; kingdom Metazoa; phylum Chordata; class Mammalia; order Artiodactyla; family Ziphiidae; genus Mesoplodon; species Mesoplodon bidens. The sequence continues at coordinate 77,593,667 of NC_138167.1, read as the reverse complement.
TGGCCATTGTAGTGTAATATCAAAAAGTTTTTTCAACCATAGGCAGATCCTTATCTGATATTTGTATCCATTTAAAGCAATTACAGTCAGTCCTGCTATAATGTAACATATGCATTTCTAAAAATTACTGTGCTGTACAAAGTCATGCAATTAAAATCATAGGGCTAATGGGGTAAGTGGGGTTAAGGACACAACACTCAACAATTTTGTCAGGGACACATTTTTTTAATAAAATGATAAGAACCTAATAAGAAAAAAACAGTAGTACAGTTTTACAGATGTTAAATGGTTAATAAATACTACAATAAGTATGGCACTTTACCTTGAAAAAGACCTGAAATTTGCTTGTGGAAGTGGTGTCAGAAGTGTTGCAGTTTGTGAGCTGTTGTGAAGTAGTGGAAGGAGGTTATTTGAAATTGGATGGAGAGCTGTTATCTCAGATGTGCATGGATGTGGCTCATTTAACATGGGTGAACTGAAGCAGCTGGTAGATGTTTGAGGCGTATGTGTGTGCTCTGTGCGGTCCTACCTGACTCAGTTCAGCTGGGTGCCGTTTTCTGGATTCACCTAGTCTTTCTCATGAATAAAATCATGCATAATGGAACGTGAAATGTGTGTTATGCTCTAATTGTCCCCGAATATTTCAACTGCATTGAACAAATTCTCATTTTCAAAACAAGCATTATAGTGAAACTGTACCATTGTGAAATGACACCATCTTGGCCTGTCTGGAATTTAGATTTGGCACTTAATAACCATCTATTATTTCTGCAGTAAAACCTCTGAAGATATTGACGCCTCTGACTGATCAGACTGTAAATCTTGGAAAAGAAATCTGCTTGAAGTGTGAAATATCTGAAAACTTATCAGGAAAATGGACTAAAAATGGCCTACCCATTCAGGAGACTGACCATCTAAAGATTGTTCACAGGGGAAGGTAAGTAAGCTAGGGTGGCCCCTATGTGAGGGCTGGTCCCCATCTTCACTTCTTCTGCTTCCTAAATTACATGATTGGTAAGAATGTTTGGAGAGTACTCATAGGGAGAGGCTCTATTTCCGGTTCTTTGCTTTCAAATAGCAAGAATATGTGACTTCTCTGTCGTACATCATGTCCTACCTGTGATCCTGTACCTGTACCTTACAGTGAGGTGCTGTGTTATTTCAAAACCCATTGACCGAGTCTTTCCATATAAACATGAGCTTAGAGGATACTGAACTCTAGTTCAGGAACTGGTTGAATTGGATTCACTGTCCCTAACCAGTAAGTGTCATATGACCTTTCCACAATTTTTTTTGCTGAGGGGGGGATGATTTGCATAATATCCTAGAATCTAGCAAAGATGTAGGACAAGAGTTCTTAAACTAGGATCCATGGATTTTTAGGAGACTGTGATTGAACTTCAGGGGCCCCCCTAAATCCTTTGAAATTGTAAGCAAATTCTGTGTGTACAAAAATACTTGTTTTTCTCCAGATTGAGGAGCCATAGTGTCCATCAGATATTCACTGGCTCATGATGCCAATAAAGTTAAGAACTATTGCTCTTATGCCAATACTTTATAATAACTATAAATGGAGTATAACCTTTAAAAATTGTGAATCACTATGTTATATACATGAAATATATAATAATGTACGTCAACTATACCTCAACTTTTTTTAAAAAAAGAACTGTTGCTCTTAGTTTTGGATAAAAAGCCAAAGTCAGGTTATTCTTGGTAATTTCTTGAATCTTAAAATATGGTATCAGTGAGGTGTTATCTTCTATCCTTTTTTAAGCTATGAGATTTTAAAAAGGCACAAGAGATTCTTGCATAGTAAGCAGGCTGTATTTGTAGAGATAGTTTCATATAGCCCAAAATAAAAAATGTGGATCAATAAATAGGATAATTAAGGCATCACATTATTCTCAGTCTCTCTCCAGGCTGCACTAAACAAGTTAAGATAAAACCAGGTATCTCCTCAGTTTGGGTCCTACACAGTCTAAATCTTTGCAAAGTCTTAGAAATATGTTTTTTCATTTCCTTAGAATCCACAAATTAGTGATAGCCAATGCTGTCGTTGAGGATGAAGGTGATTATGTATTTGCACCAGATGCCTACTCTGTTACTTTGCCTGCCAGAGTTCATGTTATTGGTGAGTAGATAAAAGAAATCATTGCAGAGTTGTGTTCTTGTTTTTCTGGTTTTGCTTACCTTGGAATTATATTCAAAATGTGATATATAAAGAAAAATACATGAATTGGTAGTAATCACTAATCATAATAGTTGATTCTTAAGAGGTCTTAGCAATGAAGTAGTTTTGCAAGGTACCAGGCACCAACTACTTTGACTCCGCTTATATCCTTTTTGACTGGATAAAATATTGGTTACTACCAATGTTTAACAGTAGCCAAGTACTAACCAAGATAATCACATGGAAATAACCGTCTGATAACAAAGGCCACGGTTAATATTCCAGATCCTCCCAAGATCATACTGGATGGTCTTGATGCTGACAATACAGTGACAGTAATTGCAGGAAACAAGCTTCGTCTAGAGATTCCCATCAGTGGAGAACCACCTCCTAAAGCCATTTGGAGCCGAGCAGATAAGGTTTGTTTGAGTCACACACACACACACACACACACACACACACACACACACACACACCCCACACCCACCCACACACACCCACACCCACACACACACCCCCCCACACACACCCACACACACACACACACCCACACCCACACCCCCCCCCACACACACACCCTACCCTACTCCCTGCCTCCTGTGAGTCACATGAAAGAAGGCAGGAAATAAATGTACAGTAAAGATGTAATTCCTTTAATAAAGAAAGATCACTGATTTTCAGGCAAATATAATATCTATTCATTTGCTTTTCATATTTCTGACTACCTACTATGTGACCCTGTGCATATGCATATGAATGTTATTATGTGCAGTGAATGAGGTTCTACCTTTCCTTCTAATGGGTGTCAGGGAATGGGGTGGAAGAGAAATAGACAATGAATTATTAAATAAATAAATAAACAAAGTCACTTTGGATAGTAATGAGTCCTACGAAAATTAAAAAAACCAAAAAACAAAAAACAGGGTGGGACTTCCCTGGTGCCACAGTGGTTTAAAATCCACCTACCAATGCAGGGGACACGGGTTCGATCCCTGGTCCAGGAAGATCCTACATGCCACAAAGCAACTAAGCCCATGTGCCACAACTCCTGAGCCTGCTCTCTAGAGCCCGCAAGCCACAACTACTGAGCCTGCATGCCACAGCTACTGAAGCCTGTGCGCCTAGAGCCTGTGTTCAACAAGAGAAGCCACCACAATGAGAAGCCCGTGCACCGCAAAGAAGAGTAGCCCCCGCTCGTCGCAACTAGAGAAAACCTGCGCACAGCAACGAAAACCCAATGCAGCCAAAAATAAAATAAAATAATTATTTAACAACAACAAAACAGGGTAATATGATTAGTAAATGACTGCATGGGGCATGAGAACAGCCTCTATGAATGACAACAAGGAACCATTTTGAGAAGATCAAAGCAAAGAGATTTCCAGTTGATGTCAATGCAAGTGCAAAGAACAAGAGGAGAGAATGCACTTAATGTGTTGGAGGAATACAAAGAAGGCCAGTGTGGCCAAGGCAGCGTGAGTGAGGAGGAAAATAATAAATAAGATTGGAGTGGTAGAGTCGAGCCGGCTCCAGTGTGACTCTGCAGCTTCCTGTATAAAATGTTTTAGGTGCAGTAAAACTGTTCCATATGATACTAAAATTATGGATACGTGTCATTATAGGTTTGTCAAAACCCATAAAATGTACAACACCAAGGGTGAACCCTGATGTAAACTATAGACCTTCAAAGATAGCAATTTGTCAATGTAGGTTCATTAATTATAACAAGTGTACCCACTCTAGTGGGGGATGTCAGTAGTGGGGAAAGTTATGTGTGTGTGGAGACGGGTTATATGAGAACTCTTCGTACTTTTTCCATTCAATTTTGCAGGGAACTCAAAGCTGCTCTAAAAAATAATTTGTTTTTTTTTTAAATGTTGGAGAGTGTTTCCTCCTTTTCCATTTTCTGGAGAAAAAAAAAAGCTTTATTGAGCTATGGGACAACTTCAAGCAGTCAAATCTATGTGTAATTGGAGTCCCCAAAGAGGGGAACATAAAAATGTAGAGAAAAAATGGCCCCAAATTTTCCAAATTTGATAAAAACTAGAAAATCTCAGATACAAGAAGCTCAATAAAATCCAAGCACAAGGAGCATTAAAACATCTACACCAAAAAAAAAAAAAAAGACATCTACACCAAGACCCATCATAATCAAATTGCTCAAAACCTGTGGTTAAGAAAAAATCTTAAAAGTAGTCAGAGAAAAAGTCACATTAAACCCGTGGGAACAAAGACAAAGATGACAGCTGATCTCTCTGGAAACAAAGCAAGTGAGAAGACAGTGAAGCAACGTTTAAAGGGGGAAAAACTGTCAACCTAGAATTCTATACTCAGTAGAAATAATTATCAGAAATGAAGGCAAAATAAAATTATTTATATACAAAAGCTGAAAGAAGTCATCTCCAGTAGACTTGCACTACAAGAAATGTTAAAAGAAGTCCTAAAGTCAAAAGGAAATGATACTAAGATGAAAACATTTTCACAAAGGAGCTATCAGTAAGTGGGTCAGAAATAATAACTACATGGATAAATATATAAGAATTTTTTTCTTATTATTTAAATCTCCTTAAAAAGATACTTACTTGGTTGTTTAAGCAAAAATAATAACAATGCACCATGGCCTTCAAACATAAGTGTAAGTAAAATTTGTAACAATGAAAACATAAGGCCAAGAGGGGAGAAAGGAAGTAAGGATTGAAAGGAGTGAAATGGACATATGCTATTGTAAGTTTCTTTTGCTAAATGTAAAGTATCATAATACCACATGAAGGTAGACTATACTCTAAACCCTAAAGGAACCACTAAAACAATAAAGAGTTATAGCTAATAGGCCAACACAGGATGTAAAATAGAGCCACAAAAACATATCTAATGAATCCAAACGGAGGCAGCAAAAGAGACACAGGACAGATGGGACAAATAGAAAACAATTAGCAAGATGATAGAATTACAAAGAAAAATAGGTACGTTAGAGATTTTACTACTTTTCTCAATAGCTGATAGAACAAAATGTACAAGTTTTGAGAAATACTATCAACCATCTTGATGTAGTTGACATTTATAGAACACTCCATTGAACAAAGTAGACTGGGCATTATTTTAAAATGCACATGGAAGATTTACCAAAATAGACCATAAATAAGTCTCAGTAAATGTGAAAGGATTCAGGTCATGCAAGGTATATTCTCTGACCACAGTGGAATTAATTAGAAAACAATAACAGATTTGGAAAATTTCCAAATATTTAGAAACTAAGTAGCTTTTTAAAAGAGTAACTCATGGATCAAAGAAGAAATTACAAGGGAAATTAGAAAATATTTATGAACACAACACATATCAGAATTTGCAAAATACCACTAAATCAGTACTGAATAGCCCTATCTCTATGAAAGAAATGAAATTTGTAGTTTAAAATCTCTTCAAAAAACAAATTCCACATCTAGATGGCTTTATTGGTTAGTTCCACCAAACATTTAAGAAAGAAATAATACAAATTCAATGCAAACTCATCCAGAAAATTGAAGAAGAGAAGATAGGAATACTTCCCAACACATTCTTTTTTTTTTTTTTTTGTGGTACGCGGGTCTCTCACTGTTGTGGCCTCTCCCATTGCGGAGCGCAGGCTCCGGACCCGCAGGCTCAGCGGCCATGGCTCACGGGCCTTGCCGCTGCGTGGCATGTGGGATCTTCCGGGACTGGGGCACGAACCCGTGTCCCTTGCATCAGCAGGCAGACTCTCAACCACTGCGCCACCAGGGAAAGCCCCCCCCCAACACATTCTTGAAGGCCAGTATTACCCTTATAGCAAAACCAGAAAAAGACATTACAAGAAGAGAAAACTACAAATCAATATCACTCCTGAACATAGATGAAAAAATTCTAAACAGAATTTAGCAAATCAAATCCAAAAATACATAAAAGGAACAGTACATTATATCCACGTGGGACTTATCCCAGGAATGCAAAGGTAGGTTTAACATTTTCAAATAAGTTAATATAATTCACCATATTAACAAACCAGAGAAAAATGTGGTCATCTCGATAGACACAGAAAAGCATTTGACAGAATCTAACATCCATTCCTAGTAAAAATCTCTCAGCAAACTAGGAAGTGAAAGGAACTTCCTCAGCATAATAAAAGACATCCATAAAAATCCTACAACTATAATCCTACTTAATAGTGAAAGGTTGAATTCTTTCCCTTTAAGATCAGAAAGAAGAGAGAAAAGATGTTCACTCTCACCACTTCTGTTCAACATTGTACTGGAGGTTCTAGCCAGGGCAATCAAGCAAGAAAGAGAAGTAAAAGACATCCATTTTGGGAAGGAAGAAGTAGAATTGTCTTTATTTGCAGATGATATAATCATTGATGTAGAAAATCTAATGTAATCTGCAAAAAAATCTACTAGAACAAATGGTCATAGTAGCCTTATTTGTAATATTCAAAAGCTGAAAACAATGCAAATTCCATCAGTGGGTGAATGGATAAACAAATTGTAAGAAATTCATACAAGGGAGTACTGCAATAACTTGGATGACTCTCAAAATAATGCTGTGTGAAAGAAGCTGGAACAAAAAACAGAGTATTTTTTAAAAGCCATTAAAAAAAAACCTGACAGTACCAAATGCTGGCAAGGATATGGAACAGTTAAACTCTCATACATTGCTGGTGGGAATGCAAAATGGTACATCCACTCTGGAAAACAGTTTGGTAGTTTTTTATAAAGTTAAGCAGGAGCTTACCATAAAACTCCACAAGGCTATTCCTAGGTATTTACCCAAAAGAAATGAAATACATGCCCACACAAAAACTCATATAGGAATGTTTATAGCACTTATTTATAATTGTCAAAACCTGGAAATGACTCAAAAGTCCAGTTGTACAAATGTATTCCAACTGCACGTGGAACATGCAATGGAAAACTACTCAACAATTAAAAGGAACGTACTAGTAATACAAGCAGCAACATGGATCAGTCTAAAAATATGCACTCGGAAGACTACATACTGTTTGACTCCATTTATATGACATTCTGGAAAAGGGGAAACCAAAGGGGCAAATAATAGACCAGTGGGTGCCAGGGACCAGGATGTGGGGTTAGTGGGTTGCATGCCAAGGAGCATGGAGACACTGTGAGATGTGATGGAAACAGTCTGTAGCTTGATTATGGGGGTGGTTACACACTCACATAAATTTGTCAAAATTCATAGATTATATATCTAAAACTATGAATTTTACTTTATGTAAATTATAGCATAAGAAACAAAATAAAAGATAGAAATATGAAGAGGATAATATAACACCACCCTAAGTAAGTTATTTTTCTTTTCAAGCAGAACATCTTTTACAATCTTAAGATTAGAATTGGGCTAAAATGAGGAAAGTTTGTTCTATTATAAAATGAGAATTATGAAAATCATTTCAAGTATTCTTACCATTGTCACAATCTTATGTTATTGAAGACTTACAAGTCCTAATCCAGACACAAAAGAGTAGAGTTGACAATAGTGGCAAATTACCGTTTCTAAATTGCCTTGACCTTCTCTGTTTTTCCTCTTTGTATATTGGCTGTCTATTATTGCGTGGAAGATATGACCTGGGAATCAGAAAAATGTAATGCTGCTTTAAACTTCTGTGTCAGGAAGAAGGAAGGCGAGAAATGAAGGAAAATAAGAAGGGGAAAAGGAGAAGGAGAAGAAGGAGAAAAGAAAGAAAATATAATAGAAGTCTCAACTTCACTCTGTCTTTACTTTGGGAATTAGATGTTCATTCTTTCATGTCCTACTGGAAGGGAAAAATCAGTACTCAACTTGTATGGGAAATTGGCACTGTGGCCTTCTTCAACCCTTTTCAGTATTTTTAAATTTCCAAGAAATGAACAAATCATTATTTAGTTTCTGATATGAGTTTAAGTATTTCTAATTTCATGTACAAAGAAACTCTTCTCCTAGAATGACACTTCTGCACTTACATTTTTGGTCCTCCAACTTTCTCTTTAAGGAGTTAATGGGTAGTGAACTTTGGAGTCAAATCCCAGTTCTACCACTTCTTAGCCCTGTAACCTTGGGCCACAGTTTTTCCCATGTATTAAATGGGATAACAATACTTTTGTCCTTAGAGCTGGTGGAGGATTAAACTAAGAACACATATTTCAGGCATTAGCACCATGTCCAGCTTAAGTGCCCAGGCACTCTGGAGGTGTCCTTGTTGTTTGCATAGGTCATGCCACATTGTATTTCTTTCCTCTGTAGGCTATTACGGAGGGCAGTAGCCGGATAAGAGCTGAAAATTACCCTGACACCACCACTCTGGTTATTGATGTAGCAGAAAGAGATGATTCTGGTGTTTACCACATAAATCTGAAAAATGAAGCTGGGGAAGCACATGCAGCCATCACAATTAAAGTTGTGGGTAAGACCTCTGAGTCAACAGACTTCTAGAATCAGGCTGACATGTCTAGATCCAAAGTAGACTTTGCAAGTTCATGGTTCTCTCAGCTTTTCTGGGTAGCCAACAAAGAAGCGCACAGTATAGCTGCATTTTATAAATCACTGCCTTTCTTTTTTTATCTTTGCCACTTCTTTATATGTCTTTCTCTTTTCTTTCCTTTTTCTTCCTTTTCCTTTCCTTTCCTCCCTTGTCTCTTTGCTTGCCTAGAGGACTCGTTGCGGTGAGGAGTAGCTAAGGTTAGCCTTTTGGGGTTGCTGTCATTAGCTCTCCACGGTCACACTCCCTTTCAGTGCCCTCTACACACTGACACACAATTGCTAAATAATTTCCAACATCACACTCACTGTGGAGGAGTAAGATCTGCCTTTGTTCTTAGACGACCATTTAAGTACATTTTTCCTGATCCTGAAATCAAGTGAAATGAGTATGGCAGATTACTGGTGGTCCAAGGTCTCATGATCTCTTCATCCCACTTTAGCTTTCCCTTAAGAAACATATTACTTTTTTTTCTTTTCTCTCTCTCTCTCTCTCTTTTTTTTTTTTTTTTTTTTTTGGCCACGTCATGTGGCATGTGGGATCTTAGTTCCCCTACCAGGGATCGAGCCCGTACCTGCAGCAGAAGTGCAACATCCTAACCACTGGACCACCAGGGAATTCCCAAGAAACATATTTCAAATGGATCCAAAACTAAGGTCACTTTGTTATGTACTGAACCATATTTATAAGACATGGTAACTTGCCATTTTTGACTTGGATTTCTACCAGTCAACATCTTATACAACATGTGATGTCAAATGTGCAGTAATTAGTCCTTGATTCAGTTTTGCTGCAAGTTCACTTCTGTGGTTAAAAAACAAAAAAACAAAATCACATCCAACATTTAGGCAATAATTTCTTAGTCACCATTTTCAAGGTAAATAACAAAAGTCTTGGGTTTCATATCGTTCTGTAATGTGACACTAGTTTAAAGGATTTGGAGACATCATTATTTTATTTGTATTGGGCTCACCTTCCCTGATTCCATGTGGAGCATGACCTTGTACCCAAATTAGTTACCCAGTGCACTTCAGTAAACATGGAAAAATAATAAGAAATAACCTTGCTTCTATGATTATCATCCAAAAACATATTTTCCAATGAACATTCTTCTTTGTGCTCTCACTTCCTCAATTTTATTTTATTTTATTTTATTTTATTCTATTCTATTTTTTGTTTGCTACAGATGTCCCTGATCCTCCAGTGGCACCGAATGTGACAGATGTGGGAGATGATTGGTGCATCATGCACTGGGACCCTCCTGTCTATGATGGAGGGTCCCCAATCTTAGGTAACTGCTTGTTGGTCCATCTGTGGAACTGCCAGTGGAGTTGGTGTCCTCTTTATGCACATTAGTACAAAGCACATTTTAAAATACTGCATTTAGAAGAAAACTTTTAAATATCCATTCACATTGAAATATATTGGGGGATGCTTTATAAGTACTTGAGATTTAAATAGCTCTGATGAATATCATCTGATTGCCTGTCCTCTTTTTTTGTTTGACATTTCTGTTCAATATCTAATTTTAAAACAACTATAAGTCTAATTTTATTCTGGTCAGTAAATGCCTAGATCCATAGAATTATGTCTATGACATAAGGCTATGACATGAGGCAATTTCTCCTAGAGTTAAATACTTAGAAGAATTTGCTTCCCCTGTGGAACAGGAACTTTCTTCTACTTGCTAATAATGAAACTCACAAAACTGGTTATTTTCCCCTTCTTACATTGCTGGGACTCAAAGCCACATCTGTTGCTCAAATAGAGTGACTATGTAAGTTTCTATGGCCTACATATCTGTGGTTTATTTTTTCTCTTCTCTTCCTAATACAATTTTAATTTTTTCTAGTCTTATTATTTTTATCTATATCCCATGATGATTTTTATCTATATCCCATATTATTTATAATCTGTCTCAAAAAACCAATGGAATAAGATGGGTTAAAAATACATATATGACTATTTCACTTAGAGTGCTGAGAATATGGGACATTTTTGAACATTCTAATATCTGACAAAGTTTAATTTTGGAGACCAAGGAAAAACTTCAGTTTCCATTTTGTGTCCCCTTCAGGTTACTTCATTGAGAGGAAAAAGAAGCAAAGCTCCAGGTGGATGAGGCTGAATTTTGATCTCTGCAAAGAAACAACCTTTGAGCCCAAGAAGATGATTGAAGGTGTGGCCTACGAGGTCCGCATCTTTGCCGTCAATTCCGTTGGCCTCTCCAAGCCCAGTATGCCCTCCAAACCTTTTGTTCCATTGGGTGAGTCAAGAGAGGTGTGTCTTTGTCATGAAAATCGTTGCCCTGGATTGTGACTGCTTCCTTCTGACCTCTAACTGGAGCAGACCTGTAAGCTTCTTAGAGTGATACACGAGTAGGAGACTAGAGGTGGTTAGAGGCAATTTTCTAAGAAATTCCAAACAACACAATAGAGTTGAATGCCTTCATAATGTAGGCCCTGGAATTTATTACCAGAATTCCAAGGACAGCTGTGGGTGGCTCTGTTTGCCCCTCCCCACTGGAAACATGTAGCTGGGCCCATTGACACAAGACTACCCCCATTTGTCCTTCTGAAAGTATAACCCAGCGCCCTGGTGTAAACACTAACTAAAACAAATTTACATCAATTCAACCAAGCACACTTGAAAGCTAGTCTCTTTGCTTTATAGTCACACTTTAAATGTTATCTATTGAACCAAAAATGTCAGTTCAGTAAAGGCAAAGAAAGAGAAGACAAGACGTCTCCACTATTTTCTGGTAGTGAGTAGATTTTTCAGTAGAAATATTTAGTACAAGAGTTTGCAGTTTAGGGCTTCCCTGGTGGCGCGGTGGTTGAGAGTCCGCCTGCCGATGCAGGGGACACGGGTTCGTGCCCCGGTCTGGGAAGATCCCACATGCCGCAGAGCGGCTGGGCCCGTGAGCCATGGCCGCTGAGCCTGTGCGTCCGGAGCCTGCGCTCCGCGGGGGGAGAGGCCACAACAGTGAGAGGCCCGCATAACGCAAAAAAAAAAAAAAAAAAAAAAAAAAAAAAAAAAAAAAAAAAAAGAGTTTGCAGTTTAAAATTAGAAAGTTATGGAAAATTTACTCTAGGTCATTAGATCTCAAACTTTGACTTTTTCAACTTCCTGGGCCTCCCAGACTCCCATGTCAGCCTCCCAAATGGAGGGAAAGTGACAGCGTTGATAAAAAAATTTTCACATCTGGCAGATCTTTGCCGTAAACACAGCATATGCTCGAGGAGTCTCATTGAATTTTATTAACACGTGGGGGCTTCTGTGTATATTTTTTATTATTTATTTATTTATTTGCTTATTTTTAGCTGTGTTGGGTCTTCGTTGCTGCACGTGGGCTTTCTCTAGTTGTGGCGAGCAGGGGCTACTCTTCGTTGGCGGTGCACGGGCTTCTTATTGCGGTGGCTTCTCTTGTTGCAGAGCACAGGATCTAGGCATGCGGGTTTCAGTAGTTGTGGCACAAGGGCTTCAGTAGTTGTGGCTCGCGGGCTCTAGAGCGCAGGCTCAGTAGTTGTGGCTCACGGGCTTAGGTGCTCAGCAGCATGTGGGATATTCCCAGACCAGGGCTCGAACCCATGTCCCCTACGTTGGCAGGCATATTCTTAATCACTGTGCCACCAGGGAAGTCCCTGTGTATATTTTTTATTTGTATCCTAGTTCATTTTATCACAGTTCCTGTGCTATAATTCTGCACTTAATAATTTCTTCTTTTTCTGTCTCTTTTATCTCTGAAGCTGTAACCAGCCCACCTACTCTTCTGGCTGTTGACTCGGTAACTGACACCACTGTCACAATGAAGTGGCGGCCCCCCGACCATATTGGTGCAGCAGGTTTAGATGGCTATGTGCTAGAGTACTGCTTAGAAGGAAGTAAGTACAACTAGTAGTTCAAACGAATACCGTCCTCAATAGGTGAGATGTGCCCCCCTTTTGTTTCCCTTTCTTGGGAGCTCATCTACTTCCTACTGAAAATGATAACAAGCCAAAGGTCATCCTTCTATGATGGATGAGAATTTAGCCCTTCTTTGTTACTTGACTAACAAGTTGAGATCTCAGAAATATCCCAGGTAGGCTCCCAGATCCGACAACACGAGTGATCTAGGACATAGGAGGAGAGATTCTGATCAAACTTCAGGGACTCCCACTTCTTGAATTGGTGGAATTAAAATGTACCAAAGCAAAATAAACTTCTAGGCAGGATAAAGCAAGTTGGAAATTCTAAACTCTATACTGAGCAGAGGTCAGCTATCAACAGAGCTGCCTATTTCTGGGTAATAAAGAGAGATTATATACTTGACTATCTGGTGATCAATTCTGCCTTCTTAAAGGGAAAAAAAGAATAATTAAGGACAACTTTCAGCGTTTAAAAGAATCAGCATTAAATCCCAGAGGGTGTAAGAAATAGATTCAACATTATGGCAGTAACTTGTCTCAGGATATGGGTGCATACAAATTTAATGGCTTAAATTTAGGAGGGGAAGAGAAACAGGCAAAAAAACCCTTGTTGATAGAAATAATAGAAAAAGAGAAAATGACACAAGAAAATATAGGCCAGAGTGTACCTAAAACCAAAAAAAGATGTGAAATTCACTAAAAGCCTCTTGTGTTTTTGATTTCATACTTGCCATGATTTGGAGATGGGTGAATAAAATTGCCCCAACTCTGGACTCGGGCTGCATTCTAGTTCATTGTAGGGAAACAATCCACCAGGGAAGTTTGTTCCTATCTCCACAAATGAGAGGCCCAGACTTGGCCTCTAACTCTAAGAAAACTCTTTGGACCCCAAACTTTAACGTGGATCTTACGTGAAGGAAAGAGACTCCAGAACACATTTGGGGAACCAGGAGGGTGAACACCTCCCCAGAAGGAAAACCTCTATGGAGAAGAAATTTCTAACTTTGAAGAGAAAACTGCTGAAGAAGAAGCCCCAGGCTTCTGGATGGGGGCACGCATGGAAATAATCAGTGTTGGTCGGGAGAGTAGAGAGAAAGGGGGAATAAAGCATCTTGGTAACACACAGTTCCATTCACATGCACTCACTCACAGAACACTATGTTGATTTTTCCAGAGCTTAGAAAGCCACTAACCAAAACCAGTGGAGACATTATAATCTTGAGTGCTTTGGAGTATGGTTTATTCCCATTCCATTCCCCTCCCCCAATTTGAAAAACTCCCAAGCTCTCCTCTCTGTTATTTACACCACCCAGCTAGCAGAACTTCCCAATCTTCTGTGTGATGAATACAAACCTTTTGTGTACGTATGAAACAGAGCAAATGTATGTTTACTCTTTTCTTTCTGATAGGTTTAAAAAGTAAGAAGATACAGCAAAATGATAGATGGCTGTCATTTTGATGTTACCCACCTTAGATGAAATACAACGAAGTGTATTTTACATAATTCTGTGTGTGGTCTGTGTAGATATATATGTATACCCGCATATACATATATATATGTACACACTCATTATTATGTGTATATTTTGCCACATAACGTTTTGGAATTAGCTTTCTATGGAGGTTCTTTTATAACGTGTATAGCTTCTCGCAGTCTTTTCTTACTTCCTTTATGTGGCTGCTCTATTCTTCATTGTCTTTTAATGGCTGTTGTCCTCCAGACTAATTTTCTGTAGTGTTTAATGCTTTTAGATATGGCAGGTTTTATTCTGTAAGAGAATTCTTTCTTTTATAAGATCGTGTGTTGGTTTGGACTCTGTCTTTCTCTTGGTGTTTACTTTATTGTTTAATGCCTGCTCCATTTTACTCTTCTTCACCCTGGTTCTTTCTTTTCTTCCTTAAAAATTCGCCTCATGTATTAAATAACTTTCACATTCCTTTCCCGTTCCCTGGACACCATTTTCTTTTTCTCTTTCCCTCAAGTAGTTCAAATGTGAAGAGATGTTTTCATTTGCCTCTGATCTTTTTTTTTTTTTAACATCTTTATTGGAGTATAATTGCTTTACAATGGTGTGTTAGTTTCTGCTTTATAACACAGTGAGTCAACTTTACATATACTTATATCCCCATATCCCCTACCTCTTGCGTCTCCCTCCCACCCTCCCTATCCCACCCCTCTAGGTGGTCACAAAGCACCGAGCTGATCTCCTTGTGCTATGCGGCTGCTTCCCCCTAGCTATCTATTTTACATTTGGTAGTGTATATATGTCCATGCCACTCTCTCACTTGGTCACAGCTTACCCTTCCCCCTCCCCATATCCTCAAGTCCATTCTCTAGTAAGTCTGTGTCTTTATTCCCATCTTACCCCTAGGTTCTTCATGACCTTTTTTTTTTTCTTAGATTCCATATATATGTGTTAGCATACGGTATTTGTTTTTCTCTTTCTGACTTACTTCATTCTGTATGACAGACTCTAGGTCCATCCACCTCACTACAAATAACTCAACTTCATTTCTTTTTATGGCTGAGTAATATTCCATTGTATATATGTGCCACATCTTCTTTATCCATTCATCCGGTGATGGACACTTAGGTTGCTTCCACCTCCTGGCTATTGTAAATAGAGCTGCAATGAACAGTTTGGTACATGACTCTTTTTGAATTATGGTTTTCTCAGGGTATATGCCCAGTAGTGGGATTGCTGGGTCATATAGTAGTTCTGTTTTTAGTTTTTTAAGGAACCTCCATACTGTTCTCCATAGTGGCTGTATCAATTTCCATTCCCACCAACAGTGCAAGAGGGTTCCCTTTTCTCCACACCCTCTCCAGCATTTATTGTTTCTAGATGTTTTGATGATGGCCATTCTGACCAGTGTGAGATGACACCTCATTGTAGTTTTGATTTGCATCTCTCTAATGATTAGTGATGTTGAGCATCCTTTCATGTGTTTGTTGGCAATCTGTATATCTTCTTTGGAGAAATGTCTATTTAGGTCTTCTGCCCATTTTTGGATTGGCTTGTTTGTTTTTTAGTTATTGAGCTGCATGAGCTGCTTGTAAATTTTGGAGATTAATCCTTTGTCAGTTGCTTCATTTGCAAATATTTTCTCCCATTCTGAGGGTTGTGTTTTGGTCTTGTTTATGGTTTCCTTTGCTGTGCAAAAGCTTTGAAGTTTCATTAGGTCCCAGCAGCACATTAAAAGGATGATACACCATGATCAAGTGGGGTTTATTCCAGGAATGCAGGGATTCTTCAGTATGCACCAATCAATCAACGTGATCCACCGTATCCCTCTGATCTTGTTTCGTCCTGTTTTCTCTTGAAATTTTCTTCTTCCCTAGTGCTTCACTCTTTCATGCATGTTTTCTCAGTCTCCTATTTCACGTTCTCATCGATCATCTCTTGAGTATGAAAATATCAACACAGTAGCTCCCAAACAGACCATTGGCCTCAAGATGTATCTCTTTTTCAAAGTCCTAAGTGACTTGTATCATCCACATGCTTCTCGCTTGCTGCCCCTTCTCCCTGATACTCCTAGAAGGGTTGAAATAAGAGAGAGGAGAAGGTTCCAAGAGGGGCCAGTCTAATCCCCATCTCCCTGCTCCATTCCTGATAACCTAGATGGTCATCATCCCAAACTAGTGGGGTACACCCACAGGCACTCTGTGAGTCAGCAGCATTCCCTCCACCCGTGTGGAATGCAGGAACCAGGACAGCTCAGTTTGCCAGACCAAGAGCTTATTGTCATGGCAACCGGGGGCTGCCTCCTGGGCTGCTGGGGCAGTTTCCACTTCCATGGAGAGCCTTTTCATTTCCTGGTAAGACGGGGCTGTTCGTATCTCAAGTGCTCTCACTCCCAGACTCTGATGTGTGAGCCCCATAGTGGGATAACTGTGTTCCCTGGGGACCCACAGGACCCTCCCAGGCTGAAGTAGCAGGGACAGGAGCAAGGGTAGACTGTTCCACTGTGCACTGCTCCCCTGTGGAGTCCAGGACCTGCTCCGCCTTCGTCTTCAGGGTCTTGCTTTGTCGTTCTCTACCTCTTGCTCCCACAGTTGGAGGTGCCCCAGCCTCCTTTCTCCTCCTCTTCTCTGTAGCAAGTGCCTCAGGACAAAAAACCCCCACAGTCTGAATAGAGCAGGCTGTGCCCCTTCTGAGGAATTCCCCCCTCCTCTAATGTGTTTGGTCTCTTCCGTCACTGTTCTGAAGACAAATATCTTTGCATACTTTGCACACTTTACTAACAGAGAATGCTGACTACTGATATGATATTCTTCTGTTGTAAAAGTGGGTGTCTGTAATTAATTTTAATGATGAATTCTCAAAGGTACATCAGCAAAACAGTCTGGTGAAAATGGGGAGGCTGCATTTGATATACCAGGTAAAGTATTCTCTGAAAGCTCTCAAACTTTCTTACTGTATGATAAAGTTTCTGGGAATGTTCCATGCCCCAGCCTGAAGTACACCCACACACAAAAAAAGCCCTTAGAGATGGAGGGGGAGGGCAGGCGGTGAGTTTACAATGTGGGGTCCAAGCTTCTTTTTTTCCCCCCATGGGCATAATAATGCATACAAACATTTAGAACCTGAAATATTTGTAAAACCTGGGTTTAAATTTTCTTGCTTTTGTAGACAAAGCCACCAAAAGCATTTAAAAAATCAGAACTTTTGATTGTGGTGAAAGATCGTGCCAATTCCTTATGAGGTCTTGGCTCCTGAATGTGGTTCCTTTTGCCATGGATATAAGCTTCTTTTCTTCATCATTGGGAGCATGATCAGATTTCCCATGCCCATATTAATGTCTTATAATAATAAACCAACTAGGATAAAATGGAGAGATCATATGACTGTAAAGGTTGGTGTCTCTCATTCATAAGAATAGCATTTTCCCCTTTTTCTGAACTTTAATGTATATAGATGATTAAACATCATGGTTACATCAATTGTAAAAATGTACCTTGTAAAACCAAATTGGGGTAAACTACTACAAAATTCCTGGGACAGTTCCCATTGTTCAGGATAAGAGGTTTTTCAAAGATGGAAGAATCTGATTATCATTCTTCCTGCTATTTACATTAGCCATTCTAGGCCATTTTTCATTTAAATATGAAAAACACCCAGCCATGTAGTCTGAGTCCAGACCAAAGTCACATTCCCTCCAAATTATTTAATTTTGAGTAAAATACTAATTTGGAGTTGACTGTTTAACAGGATGATTTCTTTCACTAACCACCATTCTTCCTTCTTGTCTTTTCTTTCGTTTTTTGGGGGATTTTTTTGTTTTGTTTTCTTAATGGATTTTAGATGAAAACTGGGTAGTTGCAAACACAGAGCTGATCGAGAAGACCAAGTTCACCATCACAGGTCTGCCAACGGATGCAAGGATCTTTGTGCGCGTGAAAGCTGTGAATGCCGCCGGTGCCAGCGAGCCCAAGTACTACTCTCAGCCCATCCTTGTGAAAGAAGTCGTAGGTAGGTGGCAAGGCTTTCAAAATTTTGTCTCCATTTCCCATTTTTTTTTAACCTCTTTCTTTCTCAAACCCTCCTATTTTGTTGTCACTCCTTTGATATTTTATTAATATCTCCTGGGAGTTAGAAATGAACAAAACTGCCCTTTATAGGCAGCGTGGGAGGTCAGCTCCCGGTTTATAACTTGGTTTGAGGACCAGATAACTACACCAGGTTCCATGAGCCAATAGGCAGCTGGGCTGCCTCGTCACAAGGGGTGGGGGGCAGCGGCCGGGGAAGTATTTCAAACAAACCATACAGCAGCAAAATGGCTCAAATGAGTCTGCGAGGTCAAAACCATTTCCATAATAATATGAACACATTGTTTTCCCTTTTCAATGCTTGACCTCTGCACTGATGGTACAAAAGTGATGGTGTGTAAAACTGCTGGTGCCTTAGCACAGATCCAATCTGTGCCACCAAATTGTCTGGCTGGTCTTTTCTTCCTCACCACCATGCACTCGCAATTAAAATTAAAGGGCCAGTTTTGCCTTGGAGTGTTCTTGATGATACATATGAATCATTAATGTTCTTAAACCTTGGTTCTTGAGTACACTTTTTTTCTAAACTCTGTATGACAATGAAATGCAAAGTATATGTGAAACTCTTATGCTAAATACCGTAGTACGATGGTTGTCTCTAGGAAAAGCATTTGTGCAACTGAATTAGAGCCTAAGCTCCTGACCTTTTCCATGAAACTCCATTCTTCCTCGAAAGAATGACAGAGTGACAAACTCTGGCTAGTCAGACTTGGGTCTTTGGCAGACATTTTCTAGAAAATGAATGGAGTAAGCCTGTTACTTGAAGGAAAACAACTTATAGTATTTATTGTCAACTTGTCGATGAAAAACTTTAATCTTTGAAGCAAAAATTAAAATTATGGAAAACTGGTATCCACCATCATGGACTTGGCAGCTTTCCAATGCTTAAAATCTTTTCTGATGAAGTAGGTGATGATAGTAGCAAATGTAATTTTTTGACATTGAATAATGCAGCATTTCAACATTTGGACAATCTGCATAATTCATTGAAGCAATATTTTCCAAATGACCAATGCAAGTTAAAAAAAATCATGCATGGGTAAGATACATTCAAAATGGAAGGCAGACCAATGGGGTTTAATGTAACAGATATGAAAAGTTCATAGAAGTTTTCAGATTCCATACTGCAGCTAACCCTTAAGAAATTACAGCTCGTGTTTTAGTGTAGAATCAAAGAGGAATACCCACAACTGTCTGAAAAGTTTATTAAAATATTCTTCCTGTCTGTGTGAAGACAAATTTTCTTCATGTACTTCAACCAAAACAGCATATTGCAATGGATTAGAGGCAGAAACAAAGTCCAGCTAGCCTCTATTAAGTCAGACATGAAAGAGATTTGGCAAAATATAAAATAATGCCACTCATATCACAACTTTTTGTTAATGTAAATATGGTTGTTTTCATTTAAATGATATTTATGTTGTTATTGTTTTTCAAGCAATAAATATATAAGTATTTCAAAATTTATTGGTTTTAATTTCTAATATGGTAAATATGATAGATACAGTCCACATAAACAAAAGCTTTGTGGGGCCTTTGATGATTTTTAAGAGTGTAATGGGATTCTGAGACCAAAAAATTTGAGAATCGGTGCTCCAGGGGAAAGAATATCGGGAAGGGGTCTGAACATCTGGGTCTGGACCATGTTGAGCCACAGACTTATGGTGTGACTGCCTGAAACCTTTTGGGAGTAAGTTAGGGGATGGATGGATGGATGGATGGATGGATGCTAGAAAGTATGAAGCATGCACATTTTCTTAGTAGATTCTGGAGACAGACTATGAAAGCTGAGTCCTGTTTCCTTCATTTATTAACCATGTGGTCTCAGGCAAGGGACTTGATATTCCTGAGCCTTAATTTCGTCATCTGCAAAACGGATACAATAATAGTACATACCACATCAAGAGGTTGTGAGAGTTGAATAAATTAATCCATGTTATTTGCTTAACAGAATGCTGGCCACATAATAAGCCCTTGGTATATGTTAGCTTTTATTATGATGATGGTGTAATGTGCTACAGAACCTCGCTGAGCCTCCTTTTCCTCCTGTGTAAAGTTAGGGAGTTAGAGGATCTCTCAAGTTCTCTTCCAGCTCCAACATTCAGTAATCACCACCATCATCGTCATCTTCTTCCCCTAAAGTTTATTGAGCATTTACTATTCTCAGCCATTATGCTAAACGCTTTATATGGATGACCTTATTTAATCGTCACTACAATGCTGTGAATTAGATGCTGTTATCATCCCAGTTTTACGGAATAGGCTGAGACCAGATCTACTGTCTGATCTGGAACTCAAACCCAGATCTCTCTTGACCCCGCAGTCCATGTGTCTAAGCAGAGCATAGGCACTGGAAGCTGATTCCAGGTCTAATCCTGGCTATGTCACCTTGGGGCAAGTGCCTTAAACCCCTGTTGCTTTAGCTTCTTTATCATAAAGTAAAAACAGTACCTGTGTCATAAGGTGGCTGTGAGGTTTAAATTGGTTGCTTCGTGAAAAGCATTTATCCCAGTATCTGTTCCATACAGAGCCCTCAAGTGATATGACCCACCTCATCCCTGTGAGCCATGAGCCTTGATTCTCTGCTTCTGATGGGCTTACATCCACATGTTCTATTATCTTCATGGTGTTTAATTAATGAACATTAATATAGAGTGGGCTAGGGCTGCCTATCATATACTTCACCTTAGTCATAAAGGGAGAAAATTACCATCAAATTCTAACATAATTACATAAATAAAAAGTGCTAGGTGCTAAAGCATATTTTATTATTATTTTCTGGTGAGAAAAAATGGGCAGTCTTACCAGCTAATGTGGTGACTATAGATCTTTTATGGAATGTTCGTTGGAGAATATACTCACTGTTAGAAACTAAGAAAACAATATATAAGGTCCTAAGAGAAAATTTAGTGTTTCTCTATAAAGTTGCTTTAGGCTTATAATAAAAATAGGAAGTTGTAGTAAAATTAAGGAGGTCAGGGAATAATCTTGTTGAATCAAACTGTTAAAACATCTCTCCCTGAAGGAAACATTTGGAACCAAAGTTACCACATATAATCTGTTAGTAGCCCAACTAAGATTTTACTTCAGAGACATGAGCGTAGGGAAGTCCTGGTGATTATCATGACAAGTATGCTTATGAAATGCTGCTTCCAGTGTATGATACTGACTGCAAAATTCCGTTCTTCTCCTCTCGTTCAGAGGCTCCAAAGATTCGCATCCCAAGGCACCTAAAGCAAACCTATATCCGCAGAGTTGGAGAAGCCATCAATCTGGTTATACCTTTCCAGGTAATAATTCAGGGTTGGTCATCTTCTCTTTCCCATGCTGGGGTGTTTAAGGAGTAGTGGGAAGGACTTCAGCATTTAAGTTATTCGTGATTCAGAATTACCTCAGAGGAAGAGCAGGAAAGGATGGAAGAGATTTGGAGAGTGATGAAACAACCTTCTGCTTTACAAGTACAGAAATCTATACAACTGTCATAGGTTTTCTTCTGCATGAGATAAATGAGACCTAGTCTTGTCTGAAGCTCAGGGACCACAGGGGGCCAGAGAGGAAACACCAAGGAGACACCGAAACAAGAAATGCTTAAAGATCTTTCTGGTTCTATCCATCTGTAAAACTGATCTTCCTTTTAAGTGAAGTTCTTGGTGTAACATTCAGGAAAACAACATGTCCTTACTTCCCATGATTACCCCAAACCACACTCAAATCACCCAAATTCCAATGAGGGATAACTGAAATTTGAAATTTTGATGCCCCTAACTGAAATAAATGAACATTGTTAAATCATCACTCCCTCAAAAGAATCTGTTGTTTATAAGATTAGCCAGGCTTTGCATGTGATAATCACTTTTGCTCGCTCTCTCTCTCTCTCTCTCTCACACACACACACACACACACACACACACACACACACACCACCCACTGCACCATTACCTCCTTACTCATTTGATTCCTTTTATGCCTCTAAACAGTGCTGTTCCATAGAACTTTCTGTGATGATAGGAATGTTCTGTGTATGCAATGTTCAGTATGGTAGCCAGCAGCCAAATGTGGCTATTGAGGACTTGAAAGGTGCAGCTAGGAACTAGGGCAACTGGGGAAATGAATTTTTAATTTTCCTTAATTTTAATTAGTTTTAGTTCAAATGGCCACATTGAGCTTGCGGCTGTTACGTCAGACAGCATGGCCTTAGAACTAGAATTTAGGTCTCTGCAAACATTTGGATACACACACACACACACACACGCACACACGCAGAGCTGGTTCAAGCACAGGCTCCCATGAAAACTAACCTAAAGGGACAGCCAGTTCAGGCCATTCTCAACGCACCTGGGGCCCAGCCTTAGAAGAGGCAGTTAGCTTCTACATACACAGCACCTGAAATCAGAACGGAAGTCAAGGAGGACGTGAGTGTGAACACAGCAGAGGAGGAAGGCGATGGCTTGGCAAGGTTCCTCCAACTTCTGTCCTCCCACAGCCTAAAAAAAAACCCAGGAGTTGGCACAAGGCAGGCACCCAGGACCCAGCCCCAGTCCTGGACCAGGGCTGAATCAGCCCTCTAGTTTCCACATCATGTCAACAGGTAGGGCTAATCCCAGTTCCCAGATCTTTTGAGGAGTGGAAGAGTGTATTCAGCTCTGTTCCTGGGTCTGGGAGAGGAGAGAGCATAAGAACAGGGACCTCATAGGTATGGCATCCCAGGGGCTGGTCAGCTACCAGGAAGGGGGTGATGAGACTAGTATGTCATGTTTGTATATTTATGTAACCGCTATAGTTCTCGAACCTTTTCTCATTTGAGCCCCAGATACACCTTGTGAGGCAGGAATGGCAGATTTCCTTACCCCCCTTGAGAAGGGAAGAAACTGACATTCAGAGAAGTTAAGTGACTTGCCCAAAGTCACACAGCAAATAAATGGTAGTGCCATGTACAGAGTCTATATCTCCAGACACTGAATCCAGTGCTTTTTTCACTCCATAAGTTATCAGAGAAGTCAATTTTTTTTTCCCCAGTAGTTAATAGTAAATTGTACACTTAGGGAAATGAGACCTGGAACTATTTTTCCCATCTTTAACAATATTGTTCTCTACTTCCCATGTGCACATCTGAGCACCTGCAACCATTCCTCAAGCCCTGTGGGGCGGAGTTTGATGTGTGTCTCTCACATTCCTTAGCAGAACCTATCAACAAGCCACATTAGGAGCCCATGGGAAGGCTGTGCGTTACCCAATGGAATTAATGCTTGGTTCCTGTCTGTGGGGTGAGCCTGGGTGCTCAGGAATCCTAGGAAGTTTCTTTGTAATGTAAACTAAAACTCATGTCCTTGAATGAGATTATAATTACTCGAAGTCTGCTCTTAAAGAATGGTTTCAGCTGCTAGAGAGAGCAGAGAGAGAATTACAGACAAGTCTGAAATGAGCAACACAGTACAGTGGAACAATAATAATCTTTAGCATGTAGATGATATTAATGAAACACCTCTGCAGTGCGCAGAAGCTTTCTAAGAACTTCAGTTGTGATAACCACCCTGAAGAAAGGTACTCTCATTCCATTTTACAGATTGGGAAACTGAGACAGAGAGTTTAAGTAACTTGCCCGAAGTCACACAGCTATTAAGTAGTGGAGTCAGGATCCAAATACAGATTCTAGGGTCCCAGGGCCCATGTTCTGAACCATTAGGCTGTGATGTGCAGGCTTTGGAGCTGAAGAGACCTGGCTAGAAGACCAGGTTCCAGCACTTAGCTGCAAGGCCTTGTGCAAGTCATTTAATACCTTTATCAAAAAAAAAAAAAAAAAAAGGAGGGGGGCGCTTCCCTGGTGGCACAGTGGTTGAGAGTCCGCCTGCCAATGCAGGGGACACGGGTTCGTGCCCCGGTCTGGGAGGATCCCACATGCCACGGAGCGGCTGGGCCCGTGAGCCGTGGCCGCTGGGCCTGTGCGTCCGGAGCCTGTGCTCCGCAGCGGGAGAGGCCACAGCAGTGAGGGGCCCGCGTACCACAAAAAAAAAAAAAAAATGAGGATAATGATACTTATCCTGATGTGAAGAGTAAGGGAAGTTATAAATATCGTGTACCTAACATAGTACCTTGCATGCAGAATGCAATCGATGGGCAATAGTGAATATTACGTTACTGCTATAACTGTCCACCACCAGACCATTTTCCAACCTTGCCTAGGATGGGTTAAGCCACTGCCCATTTTTTTAATGCTGAAAAAATATCTGGAGACAATCTGATCCCCTCCTGCCTCTACTTTTTCTGTCTTTTTTTCTTTTAAGGGAAAACCAAGACCAGAATTAACTTGGAAGAAAGATGGTGCACCTATTGACAAGAATCAGATCAACATTCGCAACTCTGAGACCGATACAATCATATTTATCAGAAAAGCAGAGAGGAGCCATTCTGGGAAATATGATCTGCAGGTCAAAGTGGAAAAATACGTGGAAACTGCATCCATCGATATCCAGGTTGTTGGTAGGTTTGGAGGATGGTACTAGAACATTCTCTATGGAGACAAATTGTCCTTGTCAATAAGGCAAGAGTCAGAATTTCTTCTGTTAGGCTGGCTCTACAGAAAATTCCTCTTTTTAGAATTAAAAAAAATAGATAAATTAGGAAGATTGGTTAGCATTTTAGAATAATTTTTCACTGACTAAAAGGACTAATCATGGGAGACTTAGGGCATACATAGTAAAGAAAATTAATGTATGTACTTTCTAGTGAAAACTATCAGTACTATTTTACAATCCAGTTCTCTCTTACTCTGTTTCTCAACTCTTCAATGATAAAACTATTTCCCATGTTGAATTCTTGCATTAAGTAAACATTATAGGTTCTAGATATAGTTTAACATGTTTCTTACTACATTTAAAATTTGCTGATAGTAATGTTAGTGGAGAATGAAGAATTTTTATTAAATGTAAGAAAGGTAACCTAAACAGAGTTAAACAGTTAAAGACTGAATTGTGGTTGGTCGTGCAGGGCTTAGATACTTACCTGTTCAAACAAGGTTAGTTCTTACTTGTTTCCACAGTTAGGGCAATGGAGGGAGGATCTCTTACAAGTAGACCGTTCTCGCTTGAACTGTTCTATAATTTTTGCAATGTCAAGAAATAAACTTAAGAGCAGAGTTAGGAGAAGCCTTGTCTCCAATCAATTTTATGATTACAGTTTATCATATGAGCTAGAACTAGAGGCTCTCTAACCAAAGGAGCAGCTTCCTGTGGCAAGCCTTCCCTTAGGTGAAAGTTCATGCCTTTTAAACGAAGCAATCTTTTCATGCTGACTAAATGGTCTTGATTTTTGTTAAGTTGAAAGGAGTGTTGAGGATGTTCTATGTGCCCTTGGGTCTGGCCTGGCTCCATTTAATTTAATTTAATTTATTTATTTTAAACATCTTTATTGGAGTATAATTGCTTTACAATGGTGTGTTAGTTTCTGCTGTATAACAAAGTGAATCAGCTATACGTATACTTATATCCCCATATCCCCTCCCTCTTGCGTCTCCCTCCCACCTCCCTATAGGTGGACACAAAGCACAGAGCTGATCTAGGTGGACACAAAGCACAGAGCTGATCTCCCTGTGCTATGCGCTGGCTCTATTTTAATGGAAGCCCTTGTGGTTGGGTCTGGAAGAGCCTTGCCCTCTGAAACACGAGGAAGAACTTTTTTATTTTTCCTACTTTGCCATGTAGTTACTTTACCAGGTAGTTACGAGTGCCTGGCACATCACTCACACGCTCAAAGTGTTCAATAAATAGTAACAATTAGTATCCTACTTATTTTACTAGTCCCAAATTTATGTTTCTGCCATGACTGTAAAAATCTAGCCATTTACTGTTGGGGAGCAAGTGTTTGAAAAGCCAACGTGAACTTTGAAGACAAAGCAGACCTGGGGTGCAGGTGGGAAGTTGAACTGGGAGAAGACATCTGTCTGTAGGACAAGTTGATGAAAACAGGAGATAGAAAACTGTGCTTGTAGAGACTCATTGTTGGTAATTGTAGAAGGGAAATGAGGATTATCACTGTGGTTTCCCTCTACCCCCGGAGCCCATGAAGACTGCATGTTAAATGTTGCTTAAAAGAGAGAAAAACATGACCAGAAAGCACTCTGATATTTATTCTTTTCAATCTGACATTTCAAATAGAAATAATTATAGTTGTATTTTAATACCTGAAAAACATTTCAGGACAGAAAGGGTACCGCTTGCACTGCAAGGTATAACAGATGTGAAATTTCTCTGAAAAAATTAACAAGTACTATGCAGATACATAATATGATTATTGTCCTTCCTTGAACCTCTAAGAGTGATTTTTTTTTGAGGGGGCCTCCCAATGAAGAGCTAGTTTTTTTTTTATTAATTAATTTTTCTTGAAGTATAGTTGATTTACAATATTGTGTTAGTTTCTGCTGTACAGCAAAGTGAATACATGTACATATATCCACTCCTTTTTAGATTCTATTCCCATATAGGTCATTACAGAGTATTGGGTAGAGTTCCCTGTGCTACACAGTAGGTTCTTATTAGTTATCTATTTTATATATACTAGTGTTATATGTCAGTCCCAAGCTTCCAATTTATCCCTCCCCCCAAGTTTTCGTTTACTTGACTTTTGGCCTTACTGAATGTGACTGCAATTTACTGGAAGGTCAGAGGTCACAGAAATTCATGGTACAGAAAATAAAGTGAAGAAAGACTTTATTTCTTCATTAATGCATTCTACTTCCATAAAATGGAAACACTGATAAATACAAAGGAATCTTGGAGGGAGAGATGGCAGAGGAAATAAGTTTTCCTCACTCCCATTAAAGGTGCCTTTTGAGTGCAGCAGAGGACCTCTCTCACAGACTGTGGGCTTCGGGCCTCTCACCGAAAGCTGGAGCTACACAGCCCAGGTAGGCTCTATGATTTCAAGTCTAGCATCAGCTTACCTTTCCCGTTAGGCAGGGTAGCCTGTGACTCACTGCCAGTAGTTGGCCCCTGGAGGGATGGTTAATGATGTTTGAAGTTTCATTTACATTTTCTTTTCAAAATCCTTTTCTTTCCATGAAGATGAAAGTCAAGGGTTTCCAGATAAGATTCGTAGGAGTGCATTGTACTTATCCGAAGAAGAAGAATGCAAAAGAAACGTGGGTAGAAATACAGGAAGAAAAGTACATTTTTAAATATCCTCCTGTAACAAGGTCTAGGTTGGGGGGAAATTGACCTCACAGTGATGCCATGAATTCATCCTACAGACCGTCCGGGTCCACCCCAAGTTGTGAAGATCAACGATGTCTGGGGAGAGAATGTTGCTCTATCATGGACCCCACCAAAGGATGATGGGAATACTGCCATCACAGGGTACACGATCCAGAAGGCCGACAAGAAGAGCATGGTAAGGTCTGGCTTTCTCTGGTTCAGCAGCAGCAAAATAACATTTCATCAGAAGTAAAGGGGGGGGGGCTTCCCTGGTGGCGCAGTGGTTGAGAGTCCGCCTGCTGATGCAGGGGACACGGGTTCGTGCCCCGGTCCGGGAAGATCCCACATGCCGTGGAGCGGCTGGGCCCGTGAGCCATGGCCGCTGAGCCTGCGCGTCCGGAGCCTGTGGTCCGCAGCGGGAGAGTCCACAACAGTGAGAGGCCCACGTACCGCAAAAAAAAAAAAAAAAAAAAAAGTAAAGGGGGAAGCATGAGGTCCTCTCTGGTGAGGAACTCATGAGGGTCATGAAGAAGTGATGTGGCACAGTGGAAGGGGTAAAGCCTTGGGAGCCACGAAGAGTTGGACTTGCATTTCCACTTAAAACCACATACACATGGACAGTCACTTAACCTCTTTGATCTCCTTTTCCCTCATCTGTAAAATAAGGGCACTGATGTTTTTACCTCGCTTGTTTATCAGGAGGCTAAAACAGGGACTCCCCTGGAGGTCCACTGGCTAAGACTCCATGCTTCCACTGCAGGGGGTGTGGGTTCGATCCCTGGTCAGGCAACTAAGATCCTGCATGTCGCGCAGTGAGGCCAAAACAATATAAAGCAACTGGCAGAATGCTCAGTAGAATTCAATAAAGTTATTCATTCAACAAATATTTACTCACTCTGGATTCTGACTCAGATCTGCACCCATGCAACTTCTTTCTCCTTGTAAAATGAATGTTGGTAGCGTGGACTGATGTCTTTAAAAAAAAAATCCAGTTAGAAAAGAAAGATTCTAAAGGTAACAGCATATGCAAAGGTCCTGAGGAGGAAAAGCATTTAGAGTAGTCAAGAAGCAACTCAGTTGGAGTACGAATTATTGTTAACATATGTTTTGTAGATGAGGAAACTGAGGCTCAAAAGGCTAAATAACTTGCTGGAGATCACCAGATTTTAAATGTTAAAGTTTAGGTCTTTCTGAATCAGAATCCGTCCACTACAACTACCATTGCTCAACCTGTAAGTCAATGAATGAATAAATGAATGTTTGGACACAGAATGGCTTGGAGCCACTGTTCATTCTCAGAGGAGGAGTAAAACATCATACCAACTGATATTGATAGGAAGTCTGCAGGCATTTACACTACTAGATCTCAGTAAGAACTTAGGGTATAAGGCTACATTGGATTAATAGAAGGGGAGAGGGTTGGAAAGAGCAGTCTAAGTAACCGGAATGGATTTCAAGCCTTGCCTTTCCATAAACTATTTCTAGCATGTCTTTACCCCACCCCTGGGTGGGTGTTACATGACAAAATAAGACTTGGCATTTAAAGAAACATGTTTCAGCCAAACCTGGACAGCTTGAGAGCTAGATCAATGGATGACTTCGCAGGGGAAGTATTGACCACCTTGGATTTCCTTAGCAATGAGGGCTCTTCTTTGGACCTTGGTCCAGATACTGGCAGTGAATCCAGGGGTACCACACTGCCTCCAGGTGCCCCCCATTCTTCCACCCCCACCACATTGCCAACAGTTGTCTTCTCAGATATCTAGTCAAGTCCAGCTGAGCCAGGACTTTCCTGCTGCTTCATGTGTCTGAGGTCTGCCTGCTGACAGGAGAGGAACCCCAATCCCATTCCCTTGTGTTTCTGGTGCATTTCAGCAAGGGCAGACCTACAGACCAGAAGATGCTCACTCTGCGCAGTGCACTTCCCCGGAGGTCACCACACCACTATCTCACTGTGGCTACAGATGCTGTTTTTCACTTAAATTCCTATAGTCCTTTATACCTTCCATAAACATTGTTTTCATGATGTATGCCAACACATTCATTTATTCATTCATTTACTGTTTGTTGAGCACTGTTCTAGCTGGTGGATCAAAAACAAAAAGACAGCTCCTCGGGCTTCCCTGGTGGCGCAGTGGTTGAGTCCCCTGCATCGGCAGTCCCCTGCTGATGCAGGGGACACGGGTTCGTGCCCCGGTCCGGGAAGATCCCACATGCCGCGGAGAGGCTGGGCCCGTGAACCATGGCCGCTGAGCCTGCGCGTCCGGAGCCTGTGCTCCACAACGGGACAGGCCACAACAGTGAGAGGCCCACATACCACAAAAAAAAAAAAAAAAAAAAAAAAAAGACAGCTCCTGCTCTTGGACCACTCATAGTTTAAGCAAGCAGAAAGACATAAAACCAAATGATAAAACAGTATAATAAATGTTGGAATAAAGGTTTGCATAAAGTGCTTTGGAAATAAAAGAGGGCATAACTACAATTGTCTGGTGTCTTTAAAATATCCCAAATATAGAGATGATCATGGCCCCTAAAAGTTGCAAGGAAAATCATTTTCCTTTCTGAAATTTTTTGTCAGCAAATGTATTTTCTCAATTAGTGGTACTAAACATATGTAGTACAATGTGGTTTTCTACTGGTGGCAAGATAAACTTTGAAACCACTATATTTCTTGACATGGTGAGGAAAAAGTCAAAAAAAAAAAGAATAATATAGCTTTAGCTCATCCATTCATTCCTGTATTCAATGAACATTTATTTTGTGCATGCTACCTACTGTATACCAGGTGCTGTGAGAAGGCACTGGAAATACAGGGGTGAGAAGAAAAGTCCATTTTTACCATCACTGTGTATCCATTCCAGTGGGGGAGGTAGCAGATAAGCAAGTAAAATAGTAAGTATGTCATATATTTAAAGTAACAAGTGCTGTGAAGAAAATGTAGCCAGGTTAAGGTGAAAAAGTATGACCAAAGTAGAGTGGTGAGAGGGTAAACAGTAGAGGAAGTAATATCTGAGCAAAGAATTGAAAGAACCTATGGTAATAATGTTAGGCAAATTGATTGGGTGATATTAATTTTTGTGATTTAGCATCATCTCTCCCTCAGAATAGATAAGTTGGCATGAAAATTCTATAATTATACTTTGTTATACAAAAGATAAATAAGCAGGTAGGTAGGTAGATAGATAGATGACAGACACCGCACAGTAATGTAGAAAATATAAAGATAGTAGTTGACATTGTCCATGGAAATAATCAATAACCAATTTACTATAAGAATGGAGGAGAGGGGCTTCCCTGGTGGTGCAGTGGTTGAGAGTCTGCCTGCCGATGCAGGGGACGCGGGTTCGTGCCCCTGTCCGGGAGGATCCCACATGCCGCGGAGCGGCTAAGCCCGTGAGCCATGGCCGCTGAGCCTGTGAGTCCAGAGCCTGTGCTCCGCAGCAGGAGAGGCCACAACAGTGAGAGGCCCGGGTACCAAAAAAAAAAAAAAGAAAAGAATAGAGGAGAGGACTATAGCCTGGAAGACAGCCTCTCAGACAGCTCTGAGGAACTGCTCTACAGAAGCATAGTTTTCAGCACAGTCTTTAACCTTGTTTGAACAAAGAACCTCAGATATGACAGGGTTACATTCCTTCAAGGTTTCCAAAAGAGATAGTTCAGCACATACACAGCAAGTCATTATGACCTTGGTGCCTGAGGAAGGGAGCTTTATCACGGAAGGAGTACTAGGATTGACGTCCCAGGAAAGAGGAGGCATTTCTCTGGATCTTCAAGAGACCTTCTTCACTTCTGGATAGTGCATGCTTTTCTTTAAATGGTTAAAGCAGATGTACAATGTATGTTTATTAGGCCCCAAAACGGGCTGTTCTAGTTAGCATAAGGTTTAAGTTAAACCACATGTAAGCCAGAATGACTTCTTCATACCTCAATATATGAAAATTTCTTCCATCCACATCTAGGGTAAATGAATCAAATGTGTAAATGAAGATTAAATTACGTAGTCAAGTGTAAATCAATTGTAAAGCATTAAACAAATTAAATATACATTTCTGTTACCCTCAGTATAAACATTAGTGCTCTTTTTTCCTCTTAGTTAATGCAGCATCCCTGTTATTTATTCTAATCAACAGGTGAAATAGCTGTGTATTTTTAAGTGATTTTCCTCAAAAAAAATTTTTTTTTTCAGGAGTGGTTCACTGTCATCGAGCATTATCACCGAACCAGTGCCACCATTACTGAACTGGTTATCGGAAATGAGTATTACTTCCGGATCTTTGCTGAAAACATGTGCGGCCTCAGTGAGGATGCTACAATGACAAAAGAGAGTGCCGTGATTGCCAAGGATGGTGAGTTGGAAGCGGGCTGGACATCTGGGAACCTTGATTTTCAGTGATGAGACAGAGAAGACAGAAAGAAAAAGAGATGTGGTGAAAGGGAATAAGAATATCATAAACACACATTTACAATTATGGTAAGGAGATGTAGCCACAGGCCAGGGAATGCTGGCAGCCGCCAGAAGCTGGAAGAGGCAAGGAACAGATTCCTTGCTACAATCTCCAGGGTCAGCGTGGCCCTGCCAACACCTTGATTTTGTATTTCTGGCCTCAAGAACTGTGAAAGAATAAATTTCTGTTGTTGTAAGAAATAAAAAATAATAAATAAATAAATAAAATTATGGTAAGAATATCCAACCAAAATGTTAATCTTACAAGTAAAATATTTTAAGGAAAATTATATTATGATTGCATTTTTTAACGTACAAGCTTTCATTCATGGCAGCATCTGGGTAGTGGGTCTCTCAATGGCTAAAATCACAGGGGTAGGAAAAAGTCACCATTTACTTTTAGGGCTTGGGTTACTTTTATTCTTGGACACCTTCAAGGACGCTACACATGAGAGCCACTTTTCAACAAAAAGAGAAGTTGGATTCCACCCCTGTCATTTCATCTCCTCATAAACCGTGTCCTTCCGGGCCTTCCTCGTTACTTTCACGTTAAAGCACATTGTTGAGCAAAACACCCAGACACTGAATTCTTCCCAATACTTGTTTCAGTTCCAGATGTCCCCTCTGGCTTTCTTTCCTGTGTGTGATGGGCTGTACATTGGTATCCTTCTGAATGAATGCCCTGTGGCCTTCACACATGTTTTTCTAAGCTCAGGGAAGTTTTCAACGTGAGTCAAGTATGCTAAGAATAATATATTCTCAGGCCAATTTGTATATCTCTAATGCTTGTTTTTAAGGTAAAATCTACAAAAATCCAGTGTATGAAGAGTTCAATTTCACAGAGGCACCCATGTTTACTCAGCCATTGGTCAACACCTACGCCATAGCTGGTTATAATGCCACCCTGAACTGCAGTGTGAGAGGAAATCCTAAGGTACCATGTTTTGGGTTTTTTTTAATCACATTAATTAAATTTAAAAATTAATCCCAAACTCCCTCTTTTATATTCACTATGTCATAATTATAAGTAGTAATATAAACTGACCTTCCAACTGCTATTTGTGTCTTATTCTGGGATAGGGAGGGGGGTACAGGGTGGTGGTATTGTTGGAGAATTAAGGACACTGTTTAAATGTAGAAAAAATATTTATATTTCTTTACTAACTAAGGGATACTTTCTAAGGAAAAACCAAACCACTTATTTTTAAAAGAACTGAGAGATAAAGAGATGGAAGTAATATTGTGTTACCTGAAAAATTAGATGGTGATATTGATTTATCAAGCTTTCTGTAAGAGTGTAAAGCAAATAATTGTACTATAGTGCAAGGCAGAATACGAATGTACAGTGATACGGGTACAGAGTACCAGGAAGGGAGAGATTGCATCTGACTGAAGAGATTTAGAAAGGATTTCAGGTTTCATATTGCTGACATTTGAAAAGAACAGCAAATTAATGAATGTTGCCCATAGAGCTGTCTATCCCTGGGTGGCACTGAGAGAAAGCGCCCTAGAATTTGGAAAAATTGCAAACAGCGATATTTTTCCTGCATATACCATGAGCAGAAATAGAGACGTCAAAGGGAGAAGGCAGCCTGAGGGTGGGAGGAAGATGCTGAATTCATGTTTAATTGGAGGTGATGTTGGTACATTCAAGCAGGAATGACCAGGAGGCGAGGAAAGCATCGCCAGAGCTTGGGAGAAAGGCGAGGGCTGTGACTCTTGGTTTGGGTGACCCAAGCATGGGGACGCTACATCCCACCCCTTGGAGCCAAGGCTCTAGAGAGGAATATCAAACGAAAGAGAGTAGTGAAGCAAAAGGTCAAGGAGCAAGGTGTGAGCCTCAGGAAATACTCCCATTTGAAAGGCGGAAGGAGGAAGAGGACGGTGTGAAGGACACTGAGAAGTGCTGTCTCTTGAGTCTGAGCAAGACAAAATCAGTAAGAGGTAGAGGAGAGAGTGTGGAGGGTGTGCATTTACAGAAGGGAGAAGAAGACAAAATGAAAAAGAAATGGCAAGTCAGTGGTACCGACTGTAGTTCAGAAGTCAAGCAGAATGGAGTAGCCTTCCTGGGCGATTGATCTGGGATCATCTGTTTGGAGTAGATCCATCCATTGCCACTAGGTGATGAAAACAGATGTCAGAAGAGAGATTAAATGGTGAGGAGGCATAAGCAGCCCATAAAGAATTAGAAAAGCATATCAGGGAAAGGAAGTAGAGAAAACTGGCTGGTGATGACACCTTACAGGGATTCTTTGAAAAACACTGAGCAATATACACTCTCCAGGATGAGTTAACCTCGTGGACCTGTAGATCAAATTTAAATGGAACTGAATCTTGGGGAAGATTGCCCCAGGGCTGTCCTCTGAACAGATCTGGCTGGCTTCTTCAGAACTGCTCATTCGCTTTCTTGCCAAGCATTAAGTAGAATTTAATTTGAGAGAAATGGTTCTCAAGGTGACGTGGATTCTTCTTAGATGTAGTATTTTCTTTCTAAGCCACGCTTTAAAATTCTGTCACTGGCTTTGATGGTCTATTACTAGGCCAAGTACAGATATGTTTTGACCTAATTTGCTTCCATCTTCAGCCCAAAATTACCTGGATGAAAAACAAAGTTGCTATTGTGGATGACCCAAGATACAGGATGTTTAGCAACCAGGGGGTCTGTACTCTGGAGATTCGAAAGCCCAGCCCCTATGATGGAGGCACGTACAGCTGCAAAGCAGTCAATGACCTTGGGACAGTGGAGATTGAATGCAAACTGGAGGTGAAAGGTATGACATCCCAGATCTTGTGTAGACTGAAATGAAAGAAAATCATTTAATTATTGTGCTTACTGCCAAATCCATATTACTTGCCAACATTTTCTGGGGGAGAGGAGGAAGGGGGGAGAAGATTTGGGGAGAGAAGACATTTTTCCATTTTTGAACTCACTCTTTTTTGTGATGGCTACTTGATTTTTTAAGTTGGCTTTCTTTCATCTCTTGCAATTCTTGTTAACTAAAGCGCTATTAATTTCAATGAATTGTGGTATATGCACAGCATGGTAACAATGAATCAAGTCAAAGGGGTGTTACTTTGGTGATGTAGTCCATCTTAGATAAATAGAAGCCTCATGTAAAAACTCACCTAATGAAACCGCAGTTGAGGAATTTAACTATTTTTAATGAGTTTACTATTTTTGTGAAAATTTCTATGTATATGTAAATTTGCTAATTTAGTATTTAATATTACACATGTAGAATTCAGCATACACATATTATAACCCGTTTCTTTTAAAATCTCACTAGAGAATCTCCATTTGTAGGTATGCATTTCATTTATACTAGTTTTCAGAAGTGTTGCAACTAATGTAAACAAAGAAAACACATAAAGATTTATGTGGTAGGGAAGTCTCAGTGTAATTGTCCTCTTAATCAATTTTCATATTAATTGAGTATAATTTTTATCCTGAAGTTTTTTTCTTGACAATCAATGCCTACTTTGGGATATGATGAAAACTCTTACAGCTATCAAAGTCACCATTAGGAGATAAGGAATGACATGATCCTAATGTCTTTTCTCTCATTTTTATTGCATTATTTTGCCATTTTGTGATAACCAAAGTCTTTACTTTTCCTACCTCTCTATAATGAAGAAATTATAATCTAAAAGTCAGATATAACTTTATAAATATCTATTTTAGAAAAAACGTAGTAAATGCTTAGGGTATTTATGTAAACAATAACAACAACAACAAAAGAGTTTTTTAGTCCCAAATGTAGTGTAAATATAGTAGAGAAACTTCTCGAAAAAATTTTTTCCTTCTGTAACTTTAAAAAACCAGTATTCTCTCTGTTATGATTTTTGTCCATCCTCAGATAATACAGGATAGTAGATTCACAATTGAAAGAAAGAAAATTTTTAAGTTTTTTTCCTCTTAAATGTAAAGCATATAATATTCTTAGACAATTTCAAACTTTACTATTGAGATAGTGGATACAAATTTAAATGTTGTTCTTTTAGCTATTAGCTTTTTTTTTTCGACTGTGCCACGTGGCACGTGGGATCCTAGTTCCCCAACTCAGGCCCCCTGCATTGGAAGCGAACCCGACCCGGGCCCCCTGCATTGGAAGCATCGAGTCTTAACCATTGCACTGCCAGGGAAGTCCTATTTATTAGCTTTAAATGCAGATTAAGGCCATAGTTGCAAACACATCTGGTTTCTAAACTCCTTATTAGTTCCAAGGTATTGTTGGTACTTCTGTTCCAACACCCAAAAAACAAGAACGCAAAAATCAAAAACCCAATACCACTTCTGCATGCTTTGAAAATACCTGAATGTTGCTAATGATATAAAATGGTGGTTTCAAAATGGTTCAACATTTGGGGTCCTCCATAAGTGAATAATGTTATGCATATAAATGCTATATTCTTTATAGTAATTGTATAGTAATTGAATTTAATAACATAAATAATGTATTCTAGTATATAAATTCATAATAAGGTATCAACTGTGATATATTAGTAAAAGCTTTTGGTCCTAAAAGTAAAGCCAAGATTATTTATCATCAGATTGTTATCTGATAATAGGTGACTTGAATCAAGTTAAACTGTGAAAAAAAAAAAGGTGAGACTGTAAACCGAGAATAAATAAATACTGGTGCAAATATTCTAATTCTGCAGTGATATATCAAGGAGTAAGTTCCCCTGGACAACCAGTCTTCCTGGCGGGGCAGCAACAGGTTTTATAAGTTCATATCCCACTGGATATTTCTTCTTTCCATTCCATTCCTCTTACATGAAATCGCACTTTGCATGTAAAGCTTGTCTTTCTCATTTGCTTTTAATTGTATTTCTTAGCAGCTCATGGCATACAGTGGTTATGCCATGAACAAGGAAGGCAAAATTATTCAAGGATATTAGGTAATATAGGAATAAGTGTTGTCAGAAAACTAAGGACCGTACCACAGGTTCCCATAAATAAAGCCAGGAAGCCACATTTGAAGATGACCTCATTTTAGATATAAGATTACCAAAATTTGGGAATCCTTTGGCATTTCTTTAATATTTTCAAGTGTAGAGAGAGATGTTCTTCCTTTAAGAGAGCTTCCAGTGTGGGTTCGTTAGGTGCATGTTGAAGTTCAGAAAATTGAACATTTTTCCATTGCTAAGTTGTAGAAAAATTGTTCTGGGCATTTTTTTTTTTTTGCGGTACGTGGGCCTCTCACTGTTGTGGCCCCTCCCACTGCGGAGCACAGGCTCCGGACGCGCAGGCTCAGCAGCCATGGCCCACGGGCCCAGCCGCTCCGCAGCATGTGGGATCCTCCCAGACTGGGGCACGAACTGGCGTCCCCTGCATCGGCAGGCGGACTCTCAACCACTGCGCCACCAGGGAAGCTGTTCTGGGCATTTTTGATGGGGCATTTTTGATGGGGAGAGGACACAGATAAAAACTACTTGGACTGTTTGGATCCAATATTTGGAAACTTTCATATTTAAGATTTTCCAATGAAAAATTCTCTAGTAGAATGTCTGTAACCCATCTATCTGTTGAACATTTTGGATAATTTCATGGGACCAAGATTATCTCATATATTCATTAACTTAAAAGGAAAGAAAATTCTAGGCCCCATTACTAAAATGTATTAAGCGATAAATGAGTCCTACAGTATATGTATATGCATGATTGATCCCCTATTTGGAAGAGCAAATTAAGAAGTTCTTTGGGGCTGGGTGAACAACCTGATGTAAACTCTAATGACGTAGACTCATGCCTGAGTTTACAATGTTTGCTCTCTGAATTCCTAGAGATAACATCAGCTTTGGAAAGAGGAAAGAATTAGGACTCTTTCTTTAAAAGTTTTGTAGATTGCACGTATGGTCACTTTCTAGCCTGTTTTTTTAAGGCTTGCATTTATTTAGATCAGTCATATATATAGTCAGTTCAGAATACAATATTCTGGAATAGTCTAATTTCTATATCCACTTGATAATTTTGCCTTTTAGAATTTCAACATATATATATGTATACTAATGCTTTGTTGATTGTCCATGTTTTTCTGTTGTTGAAAAACACAATATATATATGTTGTAGGGGGGTTTCTTTAGCTAATGGTTTGGAAACTGTTACCATAATTATTCCCTTTACAGTCGAATTGGCTTTGCCA
Organism: Mesoplodon bidens; assembly: GCF_964165515.1. Lineage (NCBI taxonomy): Eukaryota > Metazoa > Chordata > Mammalia > Artiodactyla > Ziphiidae > Mesoplodon > Mesoplodon bidens. Next base: position 77,555,773 of record NC_138167.1, on the reverse strand, counting down.
CCTATTCAGGCAAAGTGGTTGTGCATATTAATAAATGTTTTACCTATTAATGATCCTTCTGAAGTGACTGGATCCCAGCCCTTCATTCCGTGCGCTTCTATTTTCCTGTACTTTTCACCTGACTAAGGATTAATGAAATCACCTCATCATAATCGTGACCATAATTTCATCCAACAAGTACTCAACTTTGGTTTTAGCACTTTATTAATGCTTACAACATGTCTCTCTCTCTCTCTCTCTCTCTTTCTCTCTCTCTCTTTTCCTTAGTTGTAGCACAGTAAGGATTTTTGAATGTATATTATCATCTAAGGTAAGCTTTCATATGGTTTTGGCATATGAAGCTTATGACTGTCATAAGCCATACAAAGCCTGTGGAGTATGGCATGATTTTCATTATGTAACCCAATGAAAATAGACTATTTAAACTCCCTAACATTGTAGTTTTAATGTGTATTTCAGTATCTTGACATTAACAGCTAGTACTTATTCATCACAACAGTCTTCTGTTGACATGAAGCAAGTTGTTGAATGCAGTAGAGCATGAATTAAAGCATTTAATGTAGATGAAAATGTGTGATACCCAAGCATTCTAAACTCTTTGCATCAAGGAATGGACATGTTACATAAGTGGCATCATTTCTACCAATATGTGACTTTTTTTAAAAAAAAAAGGAGAATGACTTTCCCAAATTGCATTCAAGAAGTTTTAAGAATGTTCAAATGGCATGCTGTTTTTGTCTGGACGTGAATTTATTAGCAAGTAGTAAAACACTTCTCTAAAGGACCATTTTTATGGTTTCATGGGTTCTCTTGTGAAGGGTACTTTTATTTTTTAAATATAATTCAGAACCATGGAGGGTAAATATGAAATATTAGTAGGTGTTTCTCTCACCTTCAGAAGGTATTGGACAGGTTTTACTATTTTTAACAAAATATTTCCAATTTTTGCACTTTTGACAGTGTATGAATAGCCAAAGTTAAAGGAGTAGTTCCTTTTTTCTTCTCCCATGTGCTTGAATGGGAACTCTTTGTGCTTAATCGAAAGGAACATTAACAAACTGGAAACAGTTCTTCCCACTGATTTGTAACATGATTTGCATTTATTCTGCCATTCAGTCAGAACACTTAAATCATCTATAGAGGAACCTCAAAACCCCGAAAAGAGCAATAAACACTCTCCAACTAGTGAGGAATTTAAGAACGAATAATAATAGGGAATAAAAAACTGCTCTGGGTCTGCAGGGAACTTGCTTTTCCTTCTAGATGCCAAATGTTTTAGATTCTAAAGGTGCTAAACCCAGGAGAAGCTTTCCAAGTAGGGACTGAATGAATCTTTGTAACTAACTGGAACATAATTAGTCACATTTCCAGGCAGCTAGTCAAGAAGTCTTGTTTCAGGGATTTCTCACGTGTAGACGGTTTTGACTTTGCCTTTTCCTTCTCGTCCTTTCTAGGTGGTCTTTCCTTCTGCAGGCTCCTCTTGCAAGGTGTGCCTCCTAGCGTAATTGATTCATATTTGCGAAACTTGCAGTCAAGCAATCCTGAGGAACACTAAGGGCCTGGGCACTGCCGCTCTGCTCACCACTGCTTTGAAATCGGGTTGCAATGAGAAAGCATTTTCTGTTTTGCTCCCAGGCTCCCAAGTGTGGTTGTTTTCTTTCCTCCTGATGTTGAAGAAAAAAAAAAAAGATGTTCGCACAGATTGCTTAATTAAAAATTGCAAACAAAATCTCATTTGAAGTTAGCATTTTGGTCATTGTTGTCTGTGCTTGGTCACTGTACTTTCCAAAAAAAGCAAGCTATAGAATAAGCAAAAGCATTTATTTTAATTTAAAATAGTAGGCTCTAAATGCTTTGTTTTCCCCTAGAGTAAAAAAACAGTACAATACACCATAATAGAATCTTAAAAACCCATCTTTCTTTTGATCTAAGAGATTTTTCTAAGCAAAGAAGAGTTGTTTATTTCATACAACCCTACTTAACACCAGTGGATCTGTGCCCTTTTTCCCACTTAAAGTCATTACAAGACTTTTTAAAGTCTTTCAGACAAGTTTTCTTAACAGTAGGGAAAATGTATTCAATGAATGGTACAATAAATCTGAAGTGTTTCTGATGAAATGACACAGTATTCGTTTATGTGTTTCGGGTTGCATGATCAGACAGAACGGAGGACAAAGGCTGGGAGCCAAGATGCTACCAAACTCAGGCCTGACCCAAATCATGTCTCTGGCATAGCATCCTGGCCAAATCCACCAGAGTTTCTACAAAACATCTAGTCACAATGATGGAGAGCTGTTGCAGACTACAGAGCAGTTACAGATTTAGAGTTTGCTGATGGCCTCCATTCAAACTGATGAAAACCTTTCCCAAAATCTAGAAACTGAGAAACATTCGTGCAAGCCTGTCATCTTTTCAGCAACATCCTTCACTCTTCCTGACGTTACAGAGAAAGTTTCCGTTAGGGAAGTGGAGGAGAAGGGGGAGTCAAATACCATACCATTATTGTTTTCTCCCTCCCTTTTGTTCTTTTGGCCTTTTGTTCTAGGAGCTAAATACATCCTGACCTACAGGGAGACCCACAGCGTCCTGGGACAGCATCTTAAAGTTTCTGCTCTGCTTTCTTTCCAGATCAGAGCTGGGAAGATGTGATGATAGTCAGGAACCTGGGTAGTAGTTGTGGGGCTCATAAAGGGAAGGAGTGGATGTGCCAGGTAGTTGCGGTACTTTTGGGAAAAGCAAGGGAAAACTTGAGTTCTTGTCCAAACTCTAGTAGTTGCGGTACTTTTGGAAAAAGCAAGGGAAAACTTGAGTTCTTGTCCAAACTCTAGTAGTTGCGGTACTTTTGGGAAAAGCAAGGGAAAACTTGAGTTCTTGTCCAAACTCTAGTAGTTGCGGTACTTTTGGGAAAAGCAAGGGAAAACTTGAGTTCTTGTCCAAACTCTAGTAGTTGCGGTACTTTTGGGAAAAACAAGGGAAAACTTGAGTTCTTGTCCAAACTCTAGTAGTTGCGGTACTTTTGGGAAAAGCAAGGGAAAGCTTGAGTTCTTGTCCAAACTCTAGTAGTTGCGGTACTTTTGGGAAAAGCAAGGGAAAACTTGAGTTCTTGTCCAAACTCTGGTGGCTGCCTCTTTTTCTGTTTTGTTTGGTTGGTGATCTTGCCTTATGGCTGTTAAGAATATTGGCTATCACCCCATGTTCTCAATTACCTTCAAAATAATAATGTGTGCAATTCCTATGTAAATACCCATGTTAATCAGGAAACCTATTTACACATTATTGGCTAAGATATTTTACATTAGAGAAATCTGGCTAATCTATAAAGACGTGAAGACCATATCTCCATGTGCAAACCAAACAAACAAGAGTGTGGCCAAACTTGTTGGCGTGGTCCCTGCAGCTCGCTGCTGGGTCAGGGCCTCATTGCAGCTGCTGGGCTGGTTGCTTAACTCAAATACTCATTGACCAGTTTTGCCAAGTCATGGTCAATTTGTTATGCCTTTTATAAACATTGCCTAAATGCAACTATAGAGCATTTTTACAAAATATTGTTTCCCCAGTCATGACTTATCCTCTCTAACTGTATTGTATGCTAGGTAATGTTATTTTTCTATATATGATGTCTCCTCATATTAAGGGTACTTACTGTAAAGTTCCTACGAGGAAGAAAAAGTCTATTTTGAAACTGCAAAGAACAAAAAATATCAGAAGCTGTCATTGCTATTAGCTTTCCTATAATTTTGTTCTAATTTTGTTTAAATTTCATTCTATTAAAGAAAAACATTATATCACAGGATTTACCAAAAATTTTTTTGGGGAACTAAACATACAACATTAAAAATTTTTAAAGCATTACACTATTTACTCACTTTAAAAGAAAGCTTAATGAATGTTTTCATCTAGATTAATATAGAAGTAGAAAAAAAACCCTACTAGTTCCAAGAAACATTGGAATAAGGCAATACATCCTTAACCACTCACTTTTATTTTTATTTTTTAAAAATTTTATTGGAGTATAGTTGATTTACAATGTTGTGTTAGTTTCAGGTGTACAGCAAAGTGATTCAGTTATACATATACATATATTCATTCTTTTTCAGATTCTCTTCTGAATAGGTTATCACAGAATATTGAGTAGAATTCCCTGTGCTATACAGTAGGTCCTTGCTGGTTATCTATCTTATATATAGTAATGTGTGTATGTTAATCCTGAACTCCTGATGTTTCCCCTTTGGTAAGCATAGGTTTGGTTTTGATATCTGTTAAGTCTGTTTCTGTTTTGTAAATAAGTTCATTTGTATCATTTTTTTAAAAATTAGATTCCACATATGAGTGATACCATATGTTACTTGTCTTTCTCTGTCTGACTTACTTCACCTAGTATCATCTCTAGGTCCATCTGTGTTGCTGCAAATGGCATTATTTCATTCTTTTTTATGGCTGAGTAATATTCCATTGTATATATGTACCATATCTTTTGTATCCATTCATTTGTCAATGGACATTTAGGTTACTTCCATGTCTTGGCTATTGCAGATAGTGCTGCAGTGACCATTGGGGTGCATGTATCCTTTCAAACCACGGTTTTCTCCCGATATGTGCTCAGGAGTGGGATTCCTGGATCATATGGTAGTTCTATTTTTAGTTTTTAAAGGAACCTCCATACTGTTCTCCATAGTGGTTGGACCAATTTACATTCCTACCAACAGTGTAGGAGGGTTCCGAGGGTTCCGAGGGTTCCCTTTTATCCACACCTTCTCCAGCATTTATTGTTTATAGACTTTTTGATGATGGCCATTCTGACTGGTGTAGGGTGATACCTCCTTTTAGTTTGGATTTGCATTTCTCTGATAATTAGTGACATTGAGCATCATTTCATGTGCTTTTTGGACATCTGTCTTCCTTGGAGAAATGTCTATTTAGATCTACTGCCCATTTTTTGATTGGGTTGTTTGTTGATATTGAGATGCATAAGCTGTTTGTATATTTTGGAGATTAATCCCTTGTTTATCACTTCATTTGCAAATAGTTTCTCCCATTCTGTGTGTTGTCTTTCATTTTGTTTATGGTTTCCTTTACTGTGCAGAAGCTTTTAAGTTTAATTAGGTCCCATTTGTTTATTTTTGTTTTTAATTTTATTACTCCAGGAGGTGGGTCAAAGATGATATTACTGCCATTTATGTCAAAGAGTGTTCTGCCTATGTTTTCCTCTAAGAATTTTATGGCGTCTGCCCTTACATTTAGGTCTTTGATCCATTTTGAGTTTTATTTTTATGTATGGTGTTAGAGAATGTTCTAATTTCATTCTTGTACATGAAGCTGTCCGGTTTTCCCAGCACCACTTATTGAAGAGACTGTCTTTTCTCCATTGTATATTCTTGCCTCCTTTGTCATAGATAAATTGGCCATAGGTGTGTGGGTTTATCTCTGGGCTTTCTATCCTGTTCCACTGATCTATATATCCGTTTTTGTGCCAATACCATACTGCTTAACCACTCATTTTTAAATTGATTTCTGAAACATTCTATTCAACTCAACAAATGAGTTCTTGAATGTCTGATGTGTGCATGGCACTGTGATGGATTCAGCTAGGAACTCAGTGAGAAATAAGCCACTTCCTGCCTTCAAGAAATTGATAATATACAAGACTACTACCCAAAGGGAAGCACATGTACAGAGCAGGCTGCAGGCATAGGAGAACACCATAAGGATTCAGAAATCGGATAATGTGGTTTATGTATTTGTTATCATCAATGCATGTATCACACTAGGTTGGAGCACAGGACATGCCACGTGATTTTATTTTTCTAAATCAAATTAACTATGACTCTGAGCTCCCCACTAGCCAGAGAGATTGAGAACTTCTCTCTGTCCTCCTTCTGGGTCCCCCTATCTCAGGCCCTGGGTCAACTGGAATCTTTCTTGGTGCCTAGAAAATGGAGAGAAGGAAAGGCCTCTGGTCTTCAGGCTATACTGGTGACTGCAGGATGCCTATGGTCCAACCCAGTAGAGTCCAGCCAAAGACAAGTGACTCTGAAACTTCCTTGACAAGTGTGGACCTGTGGTTTTTCAACCTCCAAGGCCACAGCTTGGCTATTTACCTACTACCTTTTTTTTTTTTTTTTTTTGGCCATGCCGCACAGCTTGTGGGACCTCAGTTCCCCAACCAGGGATAGAACCTGGGCCCCATGGCAGTGAAAGCGCCAAGTCCTAACCACTGGACCACCAGAGAATTCCCTTTATCTGCTACATTTAAACTTGTTCTTTGTGGGGAGACTGGACAGTTCTACCACTTAGTATTAGCCTTGGACCTGGGCAAGAGGGACCTCTATATTTTCAAGAGCCTCACTCTGGCCCTCCTCTAGCCATATCTCCCTCCACAAAGTAGGGAGGCCATGGAGCCAAGAGGATGTGCATACTTAGAACTCTTATGAACCACCCCCCCCTTCTTGCAGACTGTCCACTTTTAAAGTCCAAGTCCACTGTTAAAGACTTTGTGGGCCTCTTCCTTGAGTTCAAACCCCCAAGGAAGAACCAAGTGGCCAGAATATATACCCCGAGGCCCAATGGGTGGCCTAGAGGCAGCTGTTTGTCAGGGAGCTGGGGTGTGGAGGATGTGACCGAGCTTGTGCATGAGGCAGGGCATCTGCCTGTGTGCACCTGCGACCTCTCATGGTGCAGAAGGGAGCAGGGCGGAAAGCACAGGGAGACCTGAGCCTCGGTGGGCCACAATACTTTGGCAAGTATCTCTGAAGACTTGGATAATTCTACATTCAAATCTAGGCCTCCAGGTCATTATGAGGGTATCCCCCCAAAAAACTGGAGGATACAACTATTTTATTAACCATTGGTTAGCTTGATTTATAACTTCTAAACATTTATGTACATGAGCTATAAAAACGAGGGGGTCAGCCAGCCCCCAACTACCTCTGTTCCCTTTCCTGGTCCCCTCCTCACTCCCCTTTACCAAGATCTCTCTCACCTCTCCACTGTCACCACTTCTTCTCCCCTGACTCCAGGCCTGACCCTCCATCTCCTTCCTCTCTTCAGTTCCTTTCAATGGAATTCTAGAAATACAAATTTGGCCTTCTTTTCCTAGGAGTAGGAGTAGAATAAGGAATAAGAAAACCAGACAGTCTTCTCACCAACTCTCCCTGTAACATTACTTGATTCTAAATTGAACTCTATCTTTATTTCCTTATTTTAGCTGGGTCACTAATTACCATCCTTGCACCAAAGATTTAGCTGATTGCTACGTGTAGGTATTTATATAATCCTTTGTAATTAAATTTTGATAACTTAGATGGATGAGAGAAACAAACGCACTAATGGAATGACCAGTTCTCCTGATTCTAAGGGCTGTCATCACCCTCTTAAACTCACCTGATGATCTCTCTCTCTGTCCCCAGATGCACTGGCTGGAGTAGCCTCTGGCCTAGATAAATATTTTTCTTCTATCTGGAGTTGATTACCAAGGACAAAACACCAGGGAGGTGACAGGGCAGTTAAACACTCCCAGGGGAGTCAGAGTGTGGCTTGGGGCACTGGCAGTCTCACGTCTTTAAAGGCAAAAACCTTGCACTCAAGTGCGTAATTGACCATAACTACTACTTCTCCCAAGCAATAGCTTTAGAGAGAATGTCTCTGTTTTTCATAGATAAGCACTTACACAGCTATCCACAGGCAAGAGATTTCATCCTTCCAGCCTTCTCCTCTCACCTTCATCCTAGTCTTGGAGACCAAGAAAATACATTAAAGATATTATACACTAATTTAAAAACCTTGGCTTAAAAGTTTTTTAAGTTAATGAAAAAAAGAAGAAAGAAAGAAAAAATAACTAGGCGTTACCAGCAACACTGTGGCAAAGAAAGGAGCTGCTATTCAGACTTTCTAATGCATCCCTGTTGGACAATTGGGATGAGGAGTAATTGGAAGGGAGCCACGTTTCAAAATAAACCAAAGCTGATTTGAAGTCATGTGGTCATTTGGAAGATTCCAAGCACTAGAGAGCCAAATGATGTATCCCCTGCAAGCTATGGGTTAAAGTGCCATTGGGCTGGTCATCCCAGCCTCATTCCTGAGTGTCCAAGGGGGCTCACTGTAAACTCAGTTCTCATTCCTGCCCTGGGCAGTACCACTGAGCTAGAGGCAGGTAGGGTAATAGTGGAGGTTGCCAAGAAAGGACAGAGCCTCTATATGTGGGGTTATTTTTATGTGCTGCTTTTTTTTTTTTTTTTTTCCCGTATGCGGGGCTCTCACTGTTGTGGCCTCTCCCGTTGCGGAGCACAGGCTCCGGACGCGCAGGCTCAGCGGACATGGCTTACGGGCCCAGCCGCTCCGCGGCACGTGGGATCTTCGCGGACCGGGGCACGAACCCGTGTCCCCTGCATCGGCAGGCGGACTCTCCACCACTGCGCCACCAGGGAAGCCCTTATGTGCTTCTTAATAGCTCCTAGCTAAGGCTCAAGAAACATTATCTAGCAGTAGAAGCGGGAGTTCATCGGTGAGACAAGTTGTTTCCTGGGTCTTTCCGTGACTGTCAAGTCTTCATAGTGGCCAGCATGGACTTTGACCCAGAGTCTGCCTTTAGTAACTCGACTCCCTGAAGAAGTTAAGCAACGGTGATGGACAGACAGGGAGGGCATGGCAAGAAAGGGCTCAGTGAAGGCCAAGGCCAAGATCAACGTCAAGTAGGAGGGAGGAAAGGACAGACCCACACATTGTTATTTGTACAGAGGGGAGGGGCAGTCAGGAGCCGTGAGACAGAAACGAAGGCAGAAACAACCTCACCAGACAAGGAACTAAGGAAAGAGGAGACGGCAACGAGAAAATCAACACTAGAAAGAAAAGAGCTCCTGCTTCGGTGCTTCGCGGGCATTATCTCCGTCACAGGTTCTGTCTACCTCGACAGCCCTCCTCTCTGCAGAAGAAAGGAGAACTTTGGACAGGATGTGAGAGCCCAGCGTGAAGTCACTGCCACCACCCCTCACACGCTACTCATGAACGTTTATCCACATGCTACCTTCTTCTCCATGATATATGAGTTTATTTAATAGAAAAGTAATTTTTTCCTTCCCAGATCTTCAAATGGCTGTTGTTCCAAGCATATTGTCAGGGAGCTAAAGGTATCCCAGTCTGGGAAGCACAGCAGAAGGTTAGAAAAGACTCATCAACAATGAACAACAAACACTCTCACTGAGGACCAACAAGTAGATCTCAATTCCACTGTAGATGGTATTATATAATCAGTTATATATATATATATATATATATATATATAAAACAGAAAAATAAAATAGAAAAATTTAATATCTATCTATATATCCCTTCTTTGCCCTGGAAAGAACAGGTTGAACCAAACTTAAGTGAGCCAGCCTGGCCTTTCTTATCCTTTAGTTGTCCTCAGCCCTGTGTCTCCTCCTTCTGCTCCGCCCCCCTTCCACCTGGGGCCTGCTCACAGCTGTGCCTCCACCCAAGCCTCCTAAGACTGAATATGCTTCAGTCCCTCATCAGTCAAAATGTGGTCGCTTCCCAGCGGCATCAGCATCACCTGGGAGCTTGTTAGGAATGAAAACGCTTCCCTCCGCTCTCTCTCCAGATCCGCCAACTCAGAACCTGAATTATCACAGAATCTCCAGGTGCTTCCTGTGCTCGACCATGTTGGGAGTGCAGCTTCAGCCCTCTTTCTCGCAAGTTCCTTGCATGGCTATTTATTTGGAGCCATTCTCTCTCAGGTGTCTCAGAGCAAAGACATTCTGATAAAAACATCACTCCTAAGGTGGTGTTATTTTTTTTAATATAAATGTATTTATTTTTGGCTGCATTGGGTCTTTGTTGCTCTGCACAGGCTTCTCATTGTGGTGGCTTCTCTTGTTGCGGAGCACGGGCTCTAGGCGCACGGGCTTCAGTAGTTGTGGCTCGTGGGCTCTAGAGCGCAGGCTCAGTAGTTGTGGCACACGGGCTTAGTTGCTCCACGGCATGTGGGATCTTCTTGGACCAAGGCTTGAACCCGTGTCCCCTACATTGGCAGGCGGATTCTTAACCACTGCGCCACCAGGGAAGCCCTCCTAAGGTGTTTTTTATAATGACCTAACCTAACATGGAAGTCTGACCTACTCTGCTTATCCTAAAAGCCCCAACCCCAAAATAGGTATAACTCATTGTAGGGCTTTACGCACCTCAGATTGCTGAAGAAGGAATTTTTGAGGAAGGAGATTCCCTCTAGTGCTCCTCAAATCATACCATGGAAAACATTTTAAAGCAGTAGGATGTGAACTCAGAAAAGGATAATAAATAAAAGTTAAAGGATATAAATAGGGCAGAATGCTAAGAACTGTGTCTCTATGGGAAATCAATTTCCAACCCTAAATCACTTTTGCAATTCCAGATAAAAAGCACAGTTACAACATCTGAGGGATTCTGTTGTGAAATTTGCTTTTCTGACCTTGTTCCAGAAATTAAGCATTTCTAGAGAAGACAGCAAAGGTTTTTGTTAATCTGTTATTGAAAATGAAAACTGTATTCTGCTCATGTATTTTGTAAGGTTCCATGGTTCTATAAAATTTAGAGTTTAGAGTCACAAAGTACAAAACTATAAAAATAAAATAAACCAAAGCAAGTAAATGAGAAAGGGCAAGTATATACCACAGAACTATACTAATCTTCCTAAATACTCCAGCCTGTGGGTCCAAAGCTCTAAACCCTTACACAGATAGCTTGACTCCCTGAATGATAAAATTCTGCAAATCTAGCCAGGTTATTTCTTGATTGCAATCCATGCCTTTTTCCAGACCAATGAAAGTCAGGGGCTTTTTGAAGCAGTTATTTTACGCCTAATGTGGCTATATGAGACTATAACATTTTGTGGGAAGTTGGTCTAGATGTTGAAGATGCTGAGGAAGAAGGTTTGAAATGTGAGTGCAAGTTACACAAAAAGAACCAGTAGTAAAACCAAGATAAGCAACCAACTAAAAACTTGTGGATGCCTCTTGTACTGTGGATACGTAAGACATTGTGAAAGGCTGGGGGATGAGTACAAGGGATCTCTCTGTACAATTTTTGCAACTTTCTGTGAATCTACTACTTCAAAACAAAGAGTTTTTAAAAGTATGGATGTCTGCTGGTTGCCAAGAACTCAAGAACACACTCAGTGCAGGGATGTGGTCCTGATACTCTGATGCTGGACAAGTAGCAGATCAGTACATAAATAAGTGCCCCAAGACAGACTGGATCACAAGGTACAAAGTACTCTGTGTGGAAGCAGGAGAGGTCAACTGGAAGAATATGAGAGGCCATCTCAGAGAAGGAGGAATTTAAGCTGAGCCTTGACTGATAAGCAATGTTTTAGGGGTGATGAGGGATGGAAGGTACTGCCCAAGCCCAGGGAGCAAAGTGGGGGGGGCATGAGGAAGTGCTTGGTATGTTTAGGAACAGCTAATGGACCCATGAAGCTGGAGCATTGGAGTTAGGGAGGGGAGTGAGGGAAGAGACACTTGGGAGATAAGACTGGAAAAGAAGAGTGGACCTTAGAATGCCAGGCTAGGGAGGTTGGACTTTATCAAAGTCCTCTGAGCAAGGGAATGTATCATTAATTTTAGTAAATTTAGTAAGATGATATATAGAAAAAGGACTGCTTAATATTGACAAAAATACTCATCTAAGTCTGATATTTAATATATGTAACTTATTAGGTGACATTCAGCCATAGGCAGGAGTGCAGGCTCTGGACTCTGACTACATTGGCTGGAATCTTGGCTGTATCTCTATTCTAGCAATCATGGGCAAGTTATTGAACCTCACTGTGTTCCAATTTCCTCATCTGCAAAATGGGGACTAATAATGCTACCCACTTCCTAGGATTTTTGTGAGGAGTAAATGAAATAACTCCTGATGCTCAGAACAGTTCCTGGTATAGGACAGTTAATGCCTAAATGTAAGCTGCCATCTTTGTTCAGGAAAAGGAAAAATTTTATATATATATCAATCACTATGTAATAAACCATGATAATCAAAGGAAGCCATGATGCAAGAAGTAAAATAATAGGAAATCTCTAATCTACTTTTCTTTGACATTAGACAGATACGCCTTGAATTAATTTGAAATTTCCAAAAATTCACCAACCGCTCCCCCCTACCCCCCAAAAAATAAAAACCGTGGGAAAGGTGAAAAGCAGCTTAGGAGCATGAGTGTTAAAGAAGATGTGCTTTTTAAATTTTTGTTACTTTTACTACTTTTTATTCCATATTTGCAAAAGAAAAGGATTACACATACATATAGCATAAATAATAATAAAATGAATACCATGTTCCTATTACCTCGTTTAAAAACTGTGGTTGAGACAGCTAGATGACACTCCAGTATTCATTCCCCCACTTTTCAATAGAAATTTCTTAGCTGGAATAATGGTTGGCCTGCTAAAGACCTCATTTCCAGCCTCTTTTGCAGCTAAATGTAACCATGTGACCAAGTTCTGGCCAATGGGATGAGAGCAGGGTGATGTGTGCATCTTTAGGCCATGCCCTTGAAAGGAACACAGGGTCTCCCCTCTTTTCCCCCTCTTCCAATTGATTGGAAGTTGTGGCCAGCCATTTCTGACCACAAGGACAAGGGCAACACACTAAGTTGTCAGACTAATAAAATGGAAGAAATCTGTGTCCCTGACACCTTGGAGCTGCCATACCAGCCCTGGATTGTGTACCCAATTAGGTGAGAAAAAAAATTAACATCTATCCTGTTTCAGCCTCTGTAGTTTTGTATCCTAACTCATACAATTACCAATACTTTTGAAGCCATCTGTGTGCCCTTCCACAATCCCATCTTCCTTCCTCTCTACCAGGAGTAATGACTCTCTGGAATTGTATTCATCATTTTTTCCTTTTCTTCATAGCTTTGCCACATATGTACGTATTCCTAAACACAAAATCTTGCCTGTCTTCGAACTGTATATGAATGAAATCATACTGTGTGCATTTTTTCTGTAAGCTTTTTTGCCATTCAATATTATGCTTGTGCAATTTATCTATGTTAATAAGCATAGCTTATTAAACTTGCTAAATAATATTAAATTATGTGAAAATACCACAGTTTACTTATCCATTCAGAATTGGTAGACATTTAGGTTATTTACAGCTTTTGGTTACTGTACAAAGATGCTATGAATGGTCTTATATGTGTTTCCTAGGACACATGAAAGAATTTCCCTGGGATACACTCCTGGATCAGAATTGTGATGTTACAGAGTATGTGCACGTCAACTTTACCAGATAATGTCAGACTGTTTTACCAAATGATTGTACCCATCTATTTTCCCTTGATAACACTTGAACTTAGGTAGGCTGGTGATTAAGTTCTGGCCAGTGGGAGGTATGTACAGTTGTTGTTTGGGACTTCTGAAAAAGCATTCTACTTTGCTGGCTGAGTTGAGTGGCATCCAGCTTTTTTCCTACCCTCTTCCACTTTTCTGCTGCTTGAAATACAAATAGGATGGCTGGCACTACAGCAGCCTGTTCAGAACCAAGAGATGACCTTGTAGGTAGAAGTCAGAGTGAGGATGTTGGAGTAGAAAGACAGAAGAGCTTGGGTTCCTGATGACCATGGACTCACCATCCCAGTCCTGGGCTGTCAATTCTAAACTTATGTGAGAGAGAAATAAACTTCTATTTTGCTTATGTCACCATGTTTTGGGGGTTTTGTTATAGATATCTGAACATAAATCTAGTTTATTGTTTTTCTATTTCTTGTGGACTTTTAGGAATTCTTTATATGATCTGGGTACTATTCAATATGGATTTTATTTGAGGGAAATACCTTTTTCCCATTTACGGGAAAAAGGTGTTTTGCCCTTTTGCCCTTTCATTCTTTCTGATGTTTTTCATGTATATTAGAAATTATCTGTACTATAGTTAAATGTATTTACCTGGAAAAGGACTTTTCCTTGGCTTACTCATGGCACTAAGTTAAAAGATAGGTATTTCCAAGTTTACTGTACAAAAAACCAACATAGTTAAAAGTGGATCTCTGTCGTTCTGATTGCTTTCCTGCATTTGTAGCATCATTTTTCACATTAAAGATTAGGAGATGTATATTCAGTGCATGGTTTGGTCTGCAGACACCTTTACATTGCTCTAAGGAAGGGATTGCTAATCTTTCTTACAGTAAAACGCCAGACAGTCAATATTGTAGGGCTTGCGAGCCATATGCTCTCTGTTACACCACTGAACTTTGCCCTTGGAGCATGAAAGCAGTCATAAACAATATGTAAGGCATACATATGGCTTTATTCTTGGCACAGAAATATGAATTTCATGTAATTTTGCATCACAGAAAAAATTCTTTTTTTCAGTCATTTAAAAGTATAGGGACGGGCTTCCCTGGTGGCGCAGTGGTTGAGAGTCCGCCTGCCAATGCAGGGGACACGGGTTCGTGCCCCGGTCCGGGAGGATCCCACATGCCGCGGAGCGGCTGAGCCCGTGAGCCATGGCCGCTGAGCCTGCGCGTCCGGAGCCTGTGCTCCACAACGGGAGAGGCCACAACAGTGAGAGGCCCATATAACGCAAAAAAAAAAAAAGTATAGGGACTTCCCTGGTGGCACAGTGGTTAAAAATCCGCCTGCCAATGCAGGGGACACAGGTTTGATCCCTGGCCAGGGAAGATCCTACATGCCGGGTAGCAATTAAGCCTGAGCTCCAAAACTACCGAGCCTGCGCTCTACAGCGCACGCGTCACAACTCCTGAGCCCACGTGCCACAACTACCGAAGCCCATGCACCTAGAGCCCGTGCTCTGCAGCAAGAGAAGCCACAGCAGTGAGAAGCCCGCGCACTGCAACGAAGAGTAGCCCCCGCTCGCTGCAACTAGAGGAAAGCCCACGCACAGCAAAGAAGACCCAATGGCAACCAAAAAAAAAAAAATGTCTAAAAAGCTGTACTTAGCTTATGGGCTGTATGGAAGCAGGTGGTGGGCTGGGTAGTAGTTTGTTGGCCCGTCTCCGAGGTGTTGTGGTGGAATCTGTGGGACAAACTGCACCTGCCGATAGCTGCTGCCCTACCGAACTATCACGAAAGCGGTTTCTGAGCTTGTTCTATGCCTTAGAGTAGTGCATAATGATAAGAACCAGGAGGTGAAGAAAAAGGCAAGTGGCAAAGGTTGTGCAAAATGACATGTTTATGACAGGCTATCCCCTGTCTATATGGGTGCATTGTAAGGTAAGGAGATGGTGAACTGCCATTGTGTGGCAAGCATGCTTGCTCCGCAGGCCAGTGAAAGATACCACCTGGATCCCTGTCTTTGGGAGGAAGGGTGTGTGTAAAAATATCCATTGTTATTGGTATCAGATGCTCTGAGAAATAGGCATTTATTTGGCTTTCAACCATTCAGTCCCCTTGTTAGATGGTGTTTCTAAGTCCTGAGTGGTAGGTCCAATACCTTGGAATCTGAGCCCTGAACCTTGATCCCTGAACCTGCAAGTGAGGGTTCTCTAGAGCTAATACACAGCCAGGGCCCCAGTCCTCGGGGTTGGAAGAAAGAACTGCGTCCGTGTGTTTATCAGGCAGGACCTCTCTTCGGGCCGACGGATGGAGACCTCATGCCGGTGACCCAAGACGAGCAAAAATCATGTTCTCACACAATACCCTGCTCCCCACCCGGCTCTACAGGCTGCGGCGTCCTGCAGTGTGGCTAAAGGCCAGGGCGTTCACACACTAGGAGATCTGAGCTGTGCACACCGCATGAGTTAGAGCAACCCGCTTCTAACTGTCCAGCCGTCGAGACTTCCCTCTGGGGAGCGTCACCAACCGTCCCCGGAGAAGAATCGGGTCTTAGAAGCAGGTGCATCAGGCTCTTGGGGAAGTCTGGGCCCTTTGCGCGCCAATTAGAAAGTGACGATCGGCGGAGCCACCACGGTGACCCGGTGGCCAGTGCGAGCCTGTCCCACCTGCCCCGACACCTCGCGGGGCGGAGGCTGCCCCCTCCCCCTCCCCCTCCCCCTCCCCCTCTCTCCTCTCCCAGAGCCCTCCCCGAGGCCCCGCCCCCCGCGGCCGGCAGCTCTGAGGGCGGGGGCCCCGGGACCAGGGGCGGCCCGGCCTGACCTCGACTTCCGCCGCGGGCCCGACCGGCGAGTCCCACCGGGCCGGCGCAGGCCCGGGCCCGCGAGCCCCTCCCTCCACCTGCCCCCGCCCGGGCGCCAGGCTCTGGCTGCGCTCGCTCGCAGCGGCGGGGCCCGCAGGCGGCCATGGCGGCGGGCGCCGGGGCCAGGCCGGCGCCGCGCTGGCTGAAGGCGCTGGCCGAGCCGCTGAGCGCGGCGCAGCTGCGGCGGCTGGAGGAACACCGCTACAGCGCCGCGGGCGTCTCGTTGCTTGAGCCGCCGCTGCAGCTCTACTGGACCTGGCTGCTCCAGTGGATCCCGCTGTGGATGGCCCCCAACTCCATCACCCTCCTGGGCCTCGCCATCAACCTGCTCACCACGCTCCTGCTCATCTCCTACTGCCCCACGGTCACCGAGGAGGTAGGGCCAGCCGCCCGCCCGCGGACCCCCAACTGCTCTCCCCCGGAGCCCCGCGTCCCCGGCCCGAGCCGAGCTCGTCCCGCCCCGGGTGCGCCTCTGGAGGTGCCCGGAGGGCCCCCCGCGCGGCCGAGCCTCTCGGAGCCGCGGAGGGGCTAACCCCGCCTCTGCCCCAGCGCCGCAGTCGCCCAGAGCCTTCCCCGGCCCGCCCGGAGGCTGTCACGCCGCTACCCCGTCCCATGTCCATCCCGAGCCTCCCCCCCGGACGGCGGAGGGGCTGTCAAGGTCACTGCCCAGTCTTGTGTCCACCCCCACTCTCCTTCGGACGGCGGACGGGCGGTCTCGGCCACTGGGAGCGGGGGGCGCCTGCCTGCCTGGCCGCCGCCCCATCCCGCGCCAAGCTGGGGGGTGGACAAGCAGTCGGTTCCTTTGCGCACTGGGCACTGAACACCCCCCAGCTCCGTCCCGCCTGGCTCCGGGGATTGTGGTTGGGTTGGCCAAGCCCGAGATGCCCTTTGGACACTTTTATACTCAGCCGTCCGTTTCTCAAACGGTTGCGCTAGTGATCCTGTAATTACTGGTAGCACTGATCAGAGATAAGTTACTTTTAAGAGGTTACTTTCTCGTTGCTTCGTTGACTTTCTTGTGGAAAAAAAAAGTATTAGCAAGGTGTTAATCCTTATCTTCACGACCCAGGGATCGTAAAAGCCATTGGATTTTATTAACAATGAATATTTGACCTATGTCCAAAATAAGACGAGTAAATAATGTGGGCTTTCTATACTTGGTAATCAGGAACATCCCTTGGGCTGAGTGTGATGGGGGACAGGAGGCAGAGGGAGCTACTCCCATATTTAGCTTTTTAGAGTACATGGGATAAATATTACATTGCACGTTTTGTGACATTGCTTTCTTTTCCCTCAAATAGAGAACTCCGTTTATAATCATATTTCAGTATAGGTCCTGTGGAGAACTAATTCGAGATGAGGTTGGATAGCAGGAATACAGTGGAAATATTTCATGCCCTCCATACATGGATCCATTTTTTAAAGTATTTGATGAAACCTACATTTTAAACGTATTGAATATCTTGCTGATTGATGGATATGTTATTATATATGATTTTCAGCAGACGTTCCCGTTGTTAATTCATATTAATTCATATTAAAAACATATTGTTTTTAAAAAAGTAAGTTGCAGCCTGTTTGCAGAATTCCCCAGAGGCAGTGCGCCAGAATGAAAAGTGCACTGGGTTAGAAGTGAAGGCTTGGTTCTAATGTGGCTCTGCCACAGCATGGAGTGACACGTGGGTCTTGCGTTCCCTGTGTAAAATAGAAATAATACCTGCCAAACCAATTTCACAAGAATGCAGTGAGGACTAAATGATATATTACATGCAGATAAATGTAGAAAATTAGAATTTGTTCAGCATGTTAAAAATATTACTGTTATTAAAAATTCCCTGAAAACCTATAATAAAATTTAGCTTTTACTGGGCCTAGATTTGGCTAACAGCATTTGGATATTTCTGATATTTGCCAGTTAAATTGTGAACTTTTCAATGTTATTATTAATTTAAGAACCATTTGTTGAGCACTTCCAAAAAGCAGGGCATACCAAGAAGTCCAAGAGAATCTGTTTAGGGATGTCGGGGTGAGGGTGGGGGGCTGATGGAAAAGGTAAAATTATGATTAAATTAATTTTTAGGCTATGCTTCATTTAAAAAAAAAAGGTGGCAGGTGGGAAGAATCTGAGGCACTTTTCAAAAAAAAAAACAAAAGATATCGCAATGATCCAAAAACGGGAAGTAAGGGTTGAAATAATAAAATGAAACTGAGAAGAGTTTCTGAAATGTAATTAGATCCTGCACTGCTTCCAAGTGGCTGAAGCAGTGAGGGGAAACACCATTACAGGATTCACATTGCCTGTCTGATAAAATCCCAGCAATAGCACAAAAGAAGCATAGCAGTTCAGGCTATTTTGCTTTCAGGCCACAGAGCTAGTAAATGACAAGACCTGGTAGGGTTCAGACCCAAGTCGGTCTGACTACAAAGCCGGATTCTTTTTACCACATACCACCACCATCTCATCTGCAGTTCTTGCCTTTCTGTGTGATGTGTAGGAAAAATACCTTGTGTTCTATGTAATGCTTATTAGGTATATAATGTACGTTCACATCCATTATTGCGTTTGTGTCTTATATCAACTCAAGGAGGCTGGCAAGTTTTTTCCCTTCCTAGAATGGCCATCCCACCGTTTTAGTATTTCTTCTATCCATCCATCCTGAAGTAATAGTAGCATACATTTTTATTAAGAGGAAATTGAGGCCTGGAGGGTTAAGTGACTTTAACTTGGCTTGAAACTTGTTTTCTGATTCTTAGACTTAAGAATTCTTAGTGCTTTCTCAGACTTGACAAATTGATTCCAGAAAGGGTCAGGGAAAACCCATATGGTTTTTGGACTCTGATGCTTGGGTTTATCTGCCCATTGAGGACGTACTGCTGACTACATATCTATATTAATAATAATATTTGATCTATTTTTTAACTGTGTTGATATTTCTAGGACATGACTGGGGGTGAAGGGAAATTAATAGAAAAAATGTTAAATGATTTATATTAAACTTCTACACTGGTGTTCTGAACTGAATTTCACACCACCATTTCGTTAAGGAACTTTCCACGCCAGCCAAATTGAACTACTTCTTTTTTTTTTTTTTTTTTTGGCTGTGTTGGGTCTTCCTTGCTGTGTGCGGGCTTTCTCTAGTTGTGGTGAGCCGGGGCTACTCTTCGTTGCAATGCGCAGGCTTCTCATTGCGGTGGCTTCTCTTGTTGCAGAGCACAGGCTCTAGGTGCTCAGGATTCAGTAGTTGTGGCTCGCGGGCTCTAGAGTGCAGGCTCAGTAGTTGTGGTGCACAGGCTTAGTTGCTCCACGACATGTGGGATCTTCCCCGACCAGGGCTCGAACCTGTGTCCCCTGCATTGGCAGGCGAATTCTTAACCACTGTGCTACCAGGGAAGCCCTGAACTACTTCTTATGGCAAAGATTTCTCTCCTTCTTGTCCCTCTCTTTTCTCCTTCCTCTTCCTTTTTCCTGTCCAACTTCATCTCTCTGTGTCCGGTCCTAATGCTACATCCTTAGAAAATTTTTTTTTCTTCTCTGGAGTCAAATCAACCACTTAATCCTATAAACTCCCATAATAATGACAATGATTACTAACATTTACCAGGGTTTACTTATGTACTAGGCATTAATTTAAGCTGCTTTTGTCTATTATCTCATTTAATCCTCTAAACAACTTTACGAAAAGGTATTATTATTATCCCCATATCATAGATGAGGAAACTGAAGGGAAATAAATTTACCTCTTTAAGCTGATAGCAGGATTCCAAGCCAGAAAGCTATACTTCCACCACAGGTCTTTGTAGCTCTCTTGTGGAACGTCTCCATTTTATTTTGGTTATGTGTGTGATGTGATTTTGGTTATGTATGTCCTTACTGAGCAAGACAGTCTACCATATTTTAAGTTCAGACAGCAATTACCCATTTGCACATTCTCCACAGCATAGTGCCTTGCGTAAAGCAGGTGCTTGGTAAATATTTGCTAAATTATTGCCTGCATGCGTGAAATAACAAATTGTAATCTTGGGAGATGATGTTTTTCCACCGTTATTCAGTTTTAGCTGGTCTTAGATTAAATACTTAATCAATTTGGCCTGGGGAATTTTAACATGAGTAAGCAAAAGTTGGGGCAAACAGAAAACAAGAACTGAATTGCATCCCCCTCACCTTGATGAAGCAGTTCTGTCTGAATGCTGCTCTGTATATAGTCCTTGGCCCCCATTCCTTGGCTCCTTAATCCTAAAATAGAATCACAGACTCTGACTGCTTGAAGGACCTGAGAGCCTCTTTAATACAATTCCTACATTTGTAGATGAGAAAACTTGGTGATTCGAATCTGGTTCTTCCGGCTTCAGCTTAGTAGCATTCTCTACCACAAAACACTCATATGCTTGTTTCTGACTGGAATAAGCTGTGGCTCCATTCCCTTTTCAGCTTATTTGAGTAAATATTTTTGCTCTGCCCTCTTTTTTTTCTTTTAACATCTTTATTAGAGTATAATTGCTTTACATTGTTGTGTTAGTTTCTTCTGTATAACGAAGTGAATCAGCTGTATGTATACTTATATCCCCATAGTCCCTCCCTCTTGTGTCTCCCTCCCACCCTTCCTATCCCCCCCCTCTCGGTGGTCACAAAGCACTGAGCTGATATCCCTGTGCTATGTGGCTGTTTCCCACTAGCTGTTTTACATTTGGTAGCGTATATATGTCCATGCCACTCTCTCACTTCATCCCAGCTTACCCTTGCCACTCCCCATGTCCTTAAGTCCATTCTCTACGTCTGCATCTTTTTGTGTGTGTGTGTGTGGTAGGTGGGCCTCTCACTGTTGTGGCCTCTCCCATTGCAGAGCACAGGCTCCGGACACGCAGGCTAAGCGGCCATGGCTCACGGGCCCAGCCGTTCCGCGGCATGTGGGATCTTCCCAGACCAGGGCATGAACCTGTGTCCCCTGCATCTGCAGGCGGACTCTCAACCACTGTGCCACCAGGGAAGCCCCTCCACATCTGCATCTTTATTCCTGTCCTGCCCCTAGGTTCTTCGGAAAGATTTTTTTTTTTTAGATTCCATATATATGTGTTAGCATATGGTATTTGTTTTTCTCTTTCTGACTTACTTCACTCTGTATGACAGATTCTAGGTCCATCCACCTCACTACAAATAACTCAACTTCGTTTCTTTTTTTGGCTGAATAATACTTCATTGTATATATGTGCCACATCTTCTTTATCCATTCATCTGTCGATGGACACTTAGGTTGCTTCCATGTCCTGGCTATTGTAAATAGAGCTGCAGTGAACATTGTGGTACATGACTCTTTTTGAATTATGGTTTTCTCAGGGTACATGCCCAGTAGTGGGATTGCTGGGTCATATAGTAGTTCTGTTTTTAGTTTTTTAAGGAACCTCCATACTGTTCTCCATAGTGGCTGTATCAATTTCCATTCCCACCAACAGTGCAAGAGGGTTCCCTTTTCTCCACACCCTCTCCAGCATTTATTGTTTCTAGATTTTTTGATGATGGCCATTCTGACTGGTGTTGAGGTGATACCTCATTGTAGTTTTGATTTGCATCTCTCTAATGATTAGTGATGTTGAGCATCCTTTCACGTGTTTGTTGGCAATCTGTATATCTTCCTTGGAGAAATGTCTATTTATGTCTTCTGCCCATTTTTGGACTGGATTGTTTGTTTTTTAGATATTGAGCTGCATGAGCTGCTTGTACATTTTGGAAATTAATCCTTTGTCAGTTGCTTCGTTTGCAAATATTTTCTCCCATTCTGAGGGTTGTGTTTTGGTCTTGTTTATGGTTTCCTTTGCTGTGCAAAAGCTTTGAAGTTTCATTAGGTCCCATTTGTTTGTTTTTATTTCCATTTCTCTAGGAGGTGGGTCAAAAAGGATCTTGCTGTGATTTATGTCATAGAGTGTTCTGCTTATGTTTTCCTCTAAGAGTTTTATAGTGTCTGGTCTTACATTTAGGTCTTTAATCCATTTTGAGTTTATTTTTGTGTATGGTGTTAGGGAGTGTTCTGATTTCATTCTTTTACATGTAGCTCTCCAGTTTTCCCAGTACCACTTACTGAAGAGGCTTCTTTTCTCCATTGTATATTCTTGCCTCCTTTATCAAAGAAAGGGTGACCATATGTGTGTGGGTTTATCTCTGGGCTTTCTATCCTGTTCCATTGATCTATATTTCTGTTTTTGTGCCAGTACCATACTGTCTGATTACTGTAGATTTGTAGTATAGTCTGAAATCAGGGAGCCTGATTCCTCCAACTCCATTTTTCTTTCTCAAGATTGCTTTGGCTATTCAGGGTCTTTTGTGTTTCCATACAAATTGTGAAATTTTTTGTTCTAGTTCTGTGAAAAATGCCAGTGGTAGTTGAATTGACTCTGTAGATTGCTTTCGGTACTATAGTCATTTTCACAATGTTGATTCTTCCAATCCAAGAACATGCTATATCTCTCCATCTGTTTGTATCATCTTTAATTTCTTTCATCAGTGTCTTATAGTTTTCTGCATACAGGTCTTTTGTCTCCTTACGTAGGTTTATTCCTAGGTATTTTATTCTTTTTGTTGCAGTGGTAAATGGGAGTGTTTCCTTAATTTCTCTTTCAGATTTTTCATTGTTAGTGTATAGGAATGCAAGAGGTATCTGTGCATTAATTTTGTATCCTGCTACTTTACCAAAATCATTGATTAGCTCTAGTACTGTTTTGGTAGTATCTTTAGGATTCTCTGTGTATAGTATCATGTCATCTGCAAACAGTGACCGTTTTACTTCTTCTTTTCCAGTTTGGATTCCTTTTATTTCTTTTTCTTCTCTGATTGCTGTGGCTAAAACTTCCAAAACTATGTTGAATAATAGTGGTGAGAGTGGGCAACCTCTTCTTGTTCCTGATCTTAGTGGAAATGGTTTCAGTTTTTCCCCATTGAGAATGATGTTGGCTGTGGGTTTGTCATATATGGCCTTTATTATGTTGAGGTAAGTTCCCTCTATGCCTACTTTCTGGAGAATTTTTATCATAAATGGGTGTTGAATTTTGTCAAAAGCTTTTTCTGCATCTATTGAGATCATCATCTGGTTTTTATCCTTCAGTTGGTTAATATGGTGTATCACATTGATTGATTTGCGTGTATTGAAGAATCCTTGCATTCCTGGGTTAAACCTCACTTGGTCATGGTGTATGACCCTTTTAATGTGCTGTTGGATTCTGTTTGCTAGTATTTTGTTGAGGATTTTTGCATCTATGTTCTTCAGTGATATTGGCCTGTAGTTTTCTTTTTTTGTGACATCTTTGTCTGGTTTTGGTATCAGGGTGATGCTGGCCTCGTAGAATGAGTTTGGGAGTGTTTCTCCCTTTGCTATATTTTGGAAGAGTTTGAGAAGGACAGGTGTTAGCTCTTCTGTAAATGTTTGATAGAATTTGCCTGTGAAGCCATGTGGTCCTGGGCTTTAGTTTGTTGGAAGATTTTTAATCACAGTTTCAATTTCAGTGCTTGTGATTGGTCTGTTTATTGATTGATTGATTGCGGTACGCGGGACTTTAACTGCTGCAGCCTCTCCCATTGCGGAGCACCGGCTCCGGCTGCACAGACTTAGCAGCCATGGCTCACAGGCCCAGCTGCTCTGTGGCATGTGGGATCATCCCGGACCGGGGCACGAACCCGTGTTCCCTGCATCGGCAGGCGGACTCTTAACCACTGCGCCACCAGGGAAGCCCTGGTCTATTTATATTTTCTATTTCTTCTTGGTTCATTCTTGGAAGGTTGTGCTTTCCTAAGAATTTGTCCATTTCTTCCAGGTTGTCTATTTTATTGGCATAGAGTTGCTTGTAGTAATCTCTCATGATCCTTTGTATTTCTGCAGTATCATCTGTTACTTCTTTTTCATTTCTAATTCTGTTGATTTGAGTCTTCTCCCTTTTTTTCTTGATGAGTCTGGCTAATGGTTTATCAATTTTGTTTATCTTCTCAAAGAACCAGCTTTTAGTTTTATTGATCTTTGCTATTGTTTCCTTCATTTCTTTTCCATTTATTTCTGCTCTGATCTTTATGATTTCTTTCCTTCTGCTAACCTTGGGGTGTTTTTGTTCTTCTTTCTCTAATTGTTGCTCTGCCCTCTTGATCTATGTTTATAAATCCATGTCAGTGTCTGTTAGGAGAGTGTTTATAGCAGATAGGTGCCCAGCCTAGGGTGGGTCAAAGGTCATTGAATAATTTCTTTCCTTCATGATGATAGAAAGTTGAATCGAAAAGTAAGTGTATCTGTGGAAATCAGAATGACCTTAAGAAATGGTTTATTCCCTGTCTAAGTAATTCAGATTCGATTGGATTTTGGACTATAAAGTAAAGAATTATTTGTTGGGGGAATAATAAGAAAAGGCAATAACCAACCTAGTCAAGTTCTTTTATAGGTTTGGTTTCTTTGAAATCTAGAATATTTCCTCTTTTTTAAAAATCACCCATCTCCCTCTATTTTTTTTTAACCAGTTCAATAACTTAACAAGCATCGCTTATTAAGGCAGGACTCTTGTTAGAGAGTGGCCTCTCTTACTAAAGCAAAATAACTTGCAGGAGGTGAACGTTCTAGAAGCAGGGCACATAGTAGAGTGAGGCAAGCAGGCCTGTGCACGACCCTGAGAGTAGTAAATGCCGCCTTAAATTCTGCAGCCACGGTGACTTGCTTGCCTCACCCTAAATCCAGCCCTGTCTAGAAGGAGCTTCTGCAGGTAATGTAGAAGTAGCTTTGCTTTGGGGGTCGTCCCTTTGATTCCTGTGGCTTTGCTATACTTGATTCCCAAGAAACAAGCTGTTTCTCCTTTAGAATTCTGGTTCAAGTGTGGATAAAACATGGCATTGTGGTGTATAGAAGGAGCTTTAAATTCCACTCCTGGTCGGTTTGACCTGGGCGAGGGTCCGACCACTTGGTTCCTGTGAAGTTAAAGAGCAGAACAGATGTGAAAGCACCCAGCACAGGTGATGATGATAGATCTGCCCAGGGGATCCTCTTCATTCCCCTCTCCCTGCCTGTTTCCCTTGCCCCAGTGAGAGGCTGGCATTTTCAACAAGGATTCTAGAAAGTACTAAAAGAGGTTTTTAAAAAGAATACAACGATTCACAGGAAATTTACAAAGAAAGAAGAATGCCTTTCAAAGTAAAGATTTCTAATGTCCTGAGAAAGCCCCTCCGGCCCTGAGATGCTGGTTGCCTGGTGTTCGTGCCCTGCCTGGTTTCCTCCCCCAGCTTGTAACCCGCCTCATTTACTGAAGATGGGTGAGCTCCTCTCAAATGCTGGCCTGCATCTGAGCTGAAGCCAAAGCTCGAGGCGAAGCAGTAAGCGGCTAGGGTCTTCCTGCTGGGCAGGACTGAGAATGAACCTACCCTTTGTGACCACCAAGCCTCTGGAGCCTCCCCAGCCTCGGTTCCAATGGAAACCCTCCTTCTGTAAGCAAGGAAGTGCCCCTGACCACAGGTTCAGCTGTGTCACAGGCACATAATACAAGTTAGAGCCATGTCAGATTAGCAGCCTATTAAAATTCCACGAGTTTAGCTTAAAAATCACTAGAATCACTCGACTGGGTACAAAGTCCACCTTCTAACGCCATACCAGTGTTACATTTTTTCACATATGCCTGACCTGTCTTCTGCTTTTCTTTCTTCCTACCTCTTATAAATGCAGTTTCTATTTTTTATGGAGAGAGAAGTCAGTTGATGTTTGGATAATTGAAATCTCTCTGTTACAAGCTGACCCAGTCGTTACTGATTATGTAATACCTTTTGCATCTGTATCAACTTATATCCAAAGCTATTTAAAGCAAAGAGACACTTTTTAAGTATGAAAATTCATATAAATAGGCATTGTATAATTTCAGTATTTCCTAAATTTTAGTTGAGGAAGATTTTTGCTTTTGTGTATTACCTATGCTATTTTTTATTTACTGTTTTTCTTTACATCAGCTTTAAATCTACTCCTTTTTAAAGACTTACACTCGAGGGGGCCTCCATGGTGGCACAGTGGTTGGGAGTCCGCCTGCCGGTGCCGGGGACGCGGGTTCATGCCCCGGTCCGGGAGGATCCCACATGCCGTGGAGCGGCTGGGCCCGTGAGCCATGGCCGCTGGGCCTGCGCGTCCGGAGCCTGTGCTCCGCGGCGGGAGAGGCCGCAGCAGTGAGAGGCCCACGTACCGCAAAAAAACAAAACAAAACAAAATTACACCCGAAGCCTTAATATCTACAATCATAGATTTGATAGCTATGCTAGATAACTTTTAAGTTAATATTTTCCAAAATACATTAAATAAAGACATAGGTATTAAAATGAAAAGTTTATCTATGAATCACTTAAAATTATCTTATATAGTATCAGAAATAATAACTAAAATATACTGAGCTCTTCCCATATGCCAGGCACTTTTCTAAGCCCTTGACATGTAATAATTCATTTAATTCTCACAGTGAGATAGGAACAGTGATTATTCCCATTTTTTATAAAGGGAAACTAAGGCACTGAGAGGTTAAGTAGCTCATCCAGCTCACTCAAGGATCAGGTGCAGGTGGAATGCAGAGTCTATACTCCTAACCACTCTGCAAGAAAAACCCAGGACATGTATTCTTCCTTTTGGAAACCATTTTACCTGATAGGTTACCAGGTAACCTATTAACCTGATCAGTTGATTTTAATCATCTAGTTATTTAGCTCTCATGGTATAAACAGCAGATTTTAAAAACAGAGAACATACCTCCTACTCTTGAGAGGATTCTACTTCCATATTAAAGATGGGGCCTTAGAGACTACCTAGTCTAGCATCTTCATTTACAGAAAACCTAAGAATGTATTCCCCAAAATCCAGTATTCTAAGTTCTGAACTGTAAGTAAAATTTGTCCAGTGAGCAGAAATGTGTTCACTGGGACTTCCCTGGTGGCACAGTGGTTAAGTACCCGCCTGCCAATGCAGGGGACACAGGTTCGAGCCCTGGTCCAGGAAGATCCCACATGCCACGGAGCAGCTAAGCCCGTGCGCCACAATTACTGAGGCTGTGCTCTAGAGCCCGCAAGCCACAACTACTGAAGCCTGGGTGCCTAGAGCCTGTGCTCCGCAACGAGAAGCCACCGCAATGAGAAGCCCACGCACCGCAACAAAGAGTAGCCCCCGCTCGCCGCAACTAGAGAAAGCCCGTGCGCAGCAACGAAGACCCAACACAGCCAAAAGAATATAAATAAATTCATTAATAAAAAAAGAAAAGAAATGTGTTCATTGATCACTTTCTAAATCTTTTCATCCTTTTCCTGATGTGTGAACTCATTCAAACACGTATAAAAAGGGGTATAATACCCAGGATAAATAATTGATCTATATCTGAGTGTTCTCTCTGATCCAGAGTTATTTTGAACAAGAACAATTGCCATATGGTCTGGTTCAAATCTCTGGTTTCTCTAATCCTTTATTTCAAGTAACTGGAAAAAGTAAAATATCCCAAGTATTTAGTTGTATACAGTTCTTTTTCAGTGATGTAACTGAAAAGCAATTTAAATGTATTAGTGTTTTTTTTTAATGACTAGGGCTTATGATTGATTCTTAGTAATTATTTTGTTTTCTAGAATAAACTTGTATAATAATCTTTCACACAGTCATGTAAGATTCATCATTAGTGAGTTATTACTTAAATTATGATATAGCCATATAATTGAATACCATGCAGTCATGTAAAAGAATGATGTAGATCTTTATGCTTGACCTGGGAAGGTTTCTATGATGTAGTATAAAATTCTGATCTTAAAGGATACAGTAGATATTATAAAAATTATATAATTAAGAACTTTAAATATTAAGAATCTAACATGATCTGGAGGAGTTCCACTTTTTATATAGTCTCCTTCTGCAGAAGTATTCTGATATATTGCTTAAGACTTTGTAATCCACACCTGATTTTCTCACGCTTACATTTAAAATTTTTAAAAATAAGTTAACATGAAAACTAGAATTGAGTTGGGGTGGCTCTGTAGATCCTGCTTCCACCCAGAGTGTCTTCTATAGTGACACCCACGTTAAGCAGACTCCTGGAAGGAAAGGGCATGCTGCTCCTGGCAAGTGGATCTCCCTGCTGGGGCCTGTTCTGCAGAGATAACAGGTGAGAAAAGAAGTTGAAAATTTGCAGACTGTTTCATAGCTCCCAGGTGGGAATGGATGTGATGACAACGGAGTAAAGAGAAGATAAGTCCAGCTCCTGTGGCCTTGGGAAGACTGGAAAAGTAGCGAACGAGCAGCTGGCAGACTGGTATGCCTTTCTGGGCTTAAGAGGAAAGAAGTCTCTCTCAGCTGCAGTGCTTTCCCACCTGTCTGGTTCACTGCACCTGGAATTGTATTGTGGGGGCAGGAAAGTGCTTCTCAGCAGGTTTGAAAGAATAGGTAAGAATCCAGGTGGGAAGCTACATCCAGTCTGTGTAGCCTGCAGCACGACCAATCTGATAGATCTACCATAAGGCAGGTCAGAAAACCTGGGTTTGATTCCTAGACCCAGTCTAACTGCTCTTCTCAATGGAACTTTATCACCCCTCCCTAAGTTTCTCTTTTATCTGTAATGCAAAGAACATGATAATGCCTCGTCCGCCTGGTCTCTGTGGATTGCTGTATCAAATACAATAATGCATTTTTTAAATATATTATTTATTTATTTATTTTTGGCTGCGTTGGGTCTTTGTTGCTTTGCGCAGGCTTCCTCTAGTTGTGGCGGGCGTCGTGGTGCGTGGGCCTCTCATTGCGGTGGCTTCTCTTGTTGCGGAGCACGGGCTCTAGGCACGCGGGCTTCAGTAGTTGTGGTGCATGGGCTCAGTAGTTGTGGTTCATGGGCTCTAGAGCACAAGCTCAGTAGCTGTGGCACACGGGCTTAGTGGCTCTGCGGCACGTGGGATCTTCCCGGACCAGGGCTTGAACCCGTGTCCCCTGCATTGGCAGGTGGATGCTTAACTACTGTGCCACCAGGGAAGCCTTTCGTAAGTCTTTTAAAGCAATTAATAGTATAGTCATTAATACTGGGCATGTAATATTAACAAATGATGAAATGTTTATGGAAGTTCAAAGTAAACTTCTACTTGAAGAATGAGGTAGCAGGTTGATTGGTATTTGCAGAATTAACACATAGACCATACATACATTGATATTTTAAAAACTATATTTGCCACTAAAAATATGCAAAACACAATTTAATGACAATAGCTAACTTTTTTTTTGGCCACTGTGTGCAGCATACAGGATCTCAGTTCCCCAACTAGGGATTGAACCCGGGCCACGGCAGTGAAAGCCCAAAATCCTAACCACTAGGCCACCAGGGAACTCCCTACAATAGCTAACCTTATTGAGCACTTACTATGTGCCAGGCTCTGCATAAAGAGCCATCTAAGAATTTTTTTCATCAGATACAACGGCAAGTATTATTCACATCTTACAAATGAGGTAACCAAAGTTTAGAGAGTTTAAATGACTTTCCCAGGGTCACTTGGCTATTAAATAACAGAGCCAAGAACTCAAACACAGATCTAACTTTAAAACCCTAGTCAACAATTTTGCTGTACTTCCTCTCTGAGACATAGAATTCTGGGTTGACCATTGCTATCATCACACAGGTCCCTGAGGAAGTCGAGTACATTTATAAAGTGCTGAAAGAAAAGAATGGTGATTTTTAAATCTTTTTTCTCTCCCTTGTTTAAATTGCCTCATTTCTATTGATCTACCTTCAAGTTTACTCTTTCCTCTGCCATTATTATCTATGCTTCTGTATGTAATGTGTCTTTTTCCTCTGGCTTCTTTAATGATTTTCTCTTTATCACTGGTCTTCAGTGGTTTGATTATGATGTGCCTTGGTGGGTTTTTTTTTTTTTTAAAAAAACAACTTATTCTGCTTGGGGTTTGTTGAGCTTCTTGGATATGTAAGTTTATAGATTTTTATCAAATTTGGAAATTTCCAGCCACCATTTTTTCTTATATGTTTCATGTCCAACCCTCTTTCTTCTCTCCTTCTGAGATTTCAGTTACATATATGTTAGACTACTGTTGTCTCAGGCCACTGATGCCCAGTGCAATTATTTTTAGTCTTTTTATTTCTGTGCATGATTTGGGGTAGTTTCTATCGGTACTCTGCAAGTTCACTGATCTTTTCTTCTGCACTGTCTAATACGCTGTTAATCTCATCTAGTATATTTTACATTGAAATATTGTACTCTCCATTTCTAGAGGTTTCACTGTAGTCTTTCATGCTTTCCTCCACCTTCTTGAACATATGAGGCATGTTTATAAGAACGTTTAATGTCCTCATATGCAGATTTCATTAGCTCTGTCATTCCTGGGTCTGATTCTATTGATTGATTTTACTCCTAGTTGTAGAGCATATTTTCCCGCTTCTTTGAATGACTAGTAGTTTTTATTGGGTGCCAAACATTGTGAATTTTAAATTTGGGGGTACTAGGTTTGGTGGGGTATTCCTTTAAGATGTTGTACTTTGCGTTGGCTTTAATTAAGTTACCTAGAATCAGTCAGATCCTTTTGAGGCTAGATTTTACATCTGTTAGCGCCTTTGGTCTAGGGCTAATTAATGCCCACTGCTAAGGCAATACACTTCTGAGAACTCTACCCAGTGCCCTAAGTATGACATGGTCTTACATGCTGTGCCTGGTGGGAACATAAACCATTCCCAGCTTTGTGTGGGCTTCAAGAATAGAGTGGCCTTGCGCTGTCCAGTGGTTCTTTCCCTGGCCTTGGTTAGTAGTTTTGTCTCATTAGGCACAGGTCACTTCTCAGCCAAAGACTCTAGATCTCCACAGTTTGTGCCCCTCTCCTCTCCAGCGCTCTGCCGCACAGATTCTAGCTGCCTTGACCTTCCTGAACTCTGCTGCGTTTCTTCTCAGCACAGCAGGATTGCTGGCCTCTGTTCCGGTTCCCCACTCCTGTACTGTGGCCTGGAGACTGCCTATAGGCACGAAGCTGGAGCAGTCACAGGGCTCAGGTCATTTGTTTCCCTTCTGTCAGGGATCACAGTGCTGCACTGCCTGCAGTGTCTGAAAATGGTTGTTTTATTTATTTTATTGCTTTTCTAGTTATACAAGATGGGAGAGTAAATCCAGCCCCTAATACTCCATCATGAAAGGAAGCTGGGGTCTGTGGTTTATCTTTAAGATCTTCTTTCATAGCAGAGACTTACTGAATAATTTCAAATCCGTGCCATATATGAATAGTATTATATTAAAAGAGCTGTGGACTAAGAATCAAAATCAGGGTCCTCATCCTTGCTTGTTCGTTTAACTTTCGGCTTCTCACAGTACGGACTTTTGTGACACTCTACCCAGATGACCTAGAGCAATTCACTTCTCAATTTAATTCTCATCTGTAGAAGGAAGGTTATAAATGTTCCTTGTAACACACTGAGGTGATATAAAGTGCAAACATAAGAAAATGTGTCACTTGGCTTGGGTTGAGCTATTTTCAAACAGAAGCTAGCTTATTGTCACTCACCAGTCTTCATTGTTTACATTTCTTTTTAGGCACCATACTGGACATACCTTTTATGTGCATTAGGACTCTTCATCTACCAGTCACTGGATGCTATTGATGGGAAACAAGCCAGAAGAACAAATTCTTGTTCTCCTTTAGGGGAACTTTTTGACCATGGTTGTGACTCTCTTTCCACAGGTAAGTTTTTAGTGGAGGTTTTTTTCCTATAGTTGTTTTTTTTGTTTGTTTGTCTTTTAATGATGGCTTAAAAACTGAGCTGTTTGGTTTGTTTTGGTTTACAGTTGGAAGCAATTTTGCACAGTGTATTTTAAAAGTATGTTCAGGAATTTATTTTGTTTAGTGTGCCTTATTTTCATGCCAAGATTATACACCTTAAAATTCTGTATTTCTAAACAGTCAATGGCAATTATTTAATTAATTATTCTAAATTCTTAATGGTTCTTGTTTCTTTCAGTTTTTATGGCAGTTGGAGCTTCAATTGCTGTTCGCTTAGGAACTTATCCTGACTGGTTGTTTTTCTGCTCTTTTATTGGGATGTTCATGTTTTATTGTGCTCACTGGCAGACTTATGTTTCAGGCGTGTTGAGGTTTGGAAAGTAAGTATGTATTTTAAGTTGTACATTTAAAAATATAATCAAATGCATTTTCACTATCTGTCATACTTCATTTATCCATAGTAAGGGGGACAAAGTGTCAATCAGGAATTCAAGTTACCTTTTAACTTATTGAAGCATCCATAAATGCTACACCTTAATTTTAATCTTTCAGGTATTCTTCATGTTATAGTTACATATTTGATGATAATTGTATTTTTCCCCCTTCTCCCAACTTACTAATCCAAGTTTACATTAGACAGGAGAAAGAGAAAAGTAAGGGACCTGAATAATATAGAAAAAGGATATGCAGTACTTAAAAAAAGTAGCATTTACAGCAAAGGAAAGCATAAACAAGACGAAAAGACAACCCTCAGAATGGAAGGAAATATTTGCAAACGAAGCAACTGACAAAGGATTAATCTCCAAAATTTACAAGCAGCTCATGCAGCTCAATATCAAAAAAAACAAACAACCCAATCCAAAAATGGGCAGAAGACCTAAATAGACATTTCTCCAAAGAAGATATACAGATTGCCAACCAACACATGAAAGGATGCTCAACGTCACTAATCATTAGAGAAATGCAAATCAAAACTACGATGAGGCATCACCTCACACCAGTCAGAATGGCCATCATCAAAAAATCTAGAAACAGTAAATGCTGGAGAGGGTGTGGAGAAAAGGGAACCCTCTTGCACTGTTGGTGGGAATGTAAATTGATGCAGCCACTATGGAGAACAGTGTGGAGGTTGCTTAAAAAACTAAAAATAGAACTACCATACGACCCAGCAATCCCACTGCTGGGCACACACCCTGAGAAAACCATAATTCAAAAAGAGTCATGTACCACAATGTTCATTGCAGCACTACTTACAATAGCCAGGACATGGAAGCAACCTAAGTGTCCATCAGTAGATGAATGGATAAAGAAGATGTGGCACATATATACAATGGAATATTACTCAGCCATAAAAGAAACAAAATTGAGTTACTTGTAGTGAGGTGGATGGACCTAGAATCTGCTGTAGGGGCAGGACAGGAATAAAGACACAGATGTAGGGAATGGACTTAAGGACATGGGGAGGGGGAAGGGTAAGCTGGGATGAAGTGAGAGAACGGCATTGACATATATACACTACCAAACGTAAAATAGATAGCTAGTGGGAAGCAGCTGCATAGCACAGGGAGATCAGCTCTGTGCTTTGTGACCACCTAGAGGAGTGGGATAGGGAGGGTGGGAGGGAGATGCAAGAGGGAGGGGATATGGGAATATAAGTATACATACACCTGATTCACTTTGTTATACAGCAGAAACTAATACAACATTGTAAAGCAATTATACTCCAATAAAGATGTTAAAAAGAAAAAAAAAGTAGCATTTGGCTTATGTGATAAAATAATGAGATATGGAATCTAAAGGTCCTTTTTGGTCAAATTTTTGTGTGTCCAAAAAGGGTAACCCCTTTACAGCAGTCACCAACAACAGTGATCATGAAACTCTCAGCTGTGGTAGACAGTTGATGAGATAATGTAATAACATTGTAATATTTGCCCCAATGCCTCATTCTTAGACACCAGGAAATAGTGCACAAGGCAGGAACTCTGTTCTCTATCCCTCTTTCCATCAGCTCCCTTTCTGCCTGATCCTTTAGTAGCTGTCTGCCATTGGCTCATTCTCAGCTTTGGCCTCCCTGTCTACTGATTCTTTTAAGCCATACTTTATTGCTGCACGGGAAAAACAGTAGCTCTGAAAAAAAATCTCTGATAATGATAAATGAAAGGAGAAGCTCAAAACTATGGATCGTTTAGCAGAGTGAAGGCCTTTGGCAATTTTCCACATTGACTTTAAATTAGGGAATAGTCACAGCTATCACCTCTTGAGCACTTGAATGGTTCTGGCATTGTACTCAGCGCTTTACATGCCTTATCTCATTTATTCCTCACATTAATCCTGTAAGGGTATTACCGCCACTGTACCAATGAGGCAGAGAGGTTCTGTAACTTCCTTATACTGCTAAAAAGTGTAGAGCCAGGATTAAAACTCAAGTCTCCAAACCCCACACTCTTAACGACTGCTGCTCAGTACTGTGGGATTATCAATGTATTAGGTACTGTGGAAGGATACAAAATGCATTTTTTAAAAATCCGTTTTTGGAGCTATATAGTATACTGTATTAAAGGGATAGGATAATACTTCTGTGACACTGCTAATACAGTCCATAACCATGTGAAAAATGACCTGCTTTAGGTTTCCATAGCACTGAAGAAATGCTAAGTAAGGAGAAGCTGGCTGTAGGCTGAATTAGTTCAGGAAAGCTTTTATGGAAAATGTGAGTCTTCAGCTGATTCTTTACCTACTGGTCAAGAGCCCAAGGATCAAATTTCCAGGCTAGGGAATTCCCTGGTGGTCCAGTGGTTAGGACTTGGCACTTTCACTACTGGGGCCTGTGTTCAATCCCTAGTCAGGGACCTAGTATCCTGCAAGCCGAGCAGCCAAAAGACAAAGAAGCCAGGCTAAAAATTCAAGGCAAGAATGTAAAATTAAGAATCTGTACCTATGTATAGATTAAAATAGGCTAAAACAGAAACATAGCTTTGCAAAGTCTAACGCATTTTAATTAATATGGTGAACTTGCTATGGTAAACTGGAGTAATATAACAATGCAATGTTCTGGTTAATTGTTATTTAATGACAAATGCAATGTTCTGGTTAATTGTTTTTGTTATTTAATGACTTAGACTTTACCTTTCTGGCTTATAACTTCATTAAAAATCTTTCTGAAATGAATTAGTTCACATTCCTGGCCCAGTTGTATATTTTATACTCATTTGCTATTGACTGAGAGCCTAATGTGTGCCTAGAACTGCACATACAAAGATGAGTCACTTGCTGATGGAATATGCCAGACAGATTGGGGTAAAAGCATTCTAGGCAGGAGCATGAGTAAAGGAAGTACTCAGAACATTAGGGACATGGCTGTTATGGTTGAGCACCATGCATGTCAGGGACTGGAGGCGATCCTGCAGTGCCCAGGGGTCAACCATGTAAAATACTTACTCTGTATGGCACAGATGCTAATCTGTGTATTTTTTCACTTTACCAAAGTAAAGATGCCATTGAGCATTGAGTAGGATACATTGGGTCCAGCTTAACACGATAAGAAGGATCTGTATGTAGGACATCAATCAAGCCTCTGGAAATGCTTACAACTCAGTCAGTATCAATTGTTGACTAGGACAGATTTCCTGAAAATCTGTCAATTTTTGAGAGGTTTAATTTTTATGGTGTTTATGTTATTAGAATACAGATAAATGATACAGATATATGAAACCAGCCCAAACAATCTCAGAGTCTACTGTGGAAATTTGTTTTATGAATGTATTCTTGGTTTAAGCCTACTTAACATGGTTTCCCTTGTTCTGAAAGACTGAAGAAAAATATGCCAAACGAGAGCTTAATTGGACTAAAAAAACTTACTACATTTTGCTGTTTAATTTTTTTCCAACTTTCAAAGCCCTTTAAGTTATTTATTACTATTGCTCCTGTTTTAAGTTTACTAGTGAAAAGCATAGGCTCTAGAATCAGATTGGGTAGAATCGAATTCTGTCTCCAAGATACCAGTTGTTTGACCACAAATAAATTATTTAACCTCATTTTCTTCAGTTTCTTCATCTGTAAAATGAGAATAATCATAATTGTGTTAAAAGGTTATTGTAAAGATTAAATAATAATGTGTATAAAGGACTTAGTACAGAATCTGGAGGACAGAAGTACTCAGTAATAAGGTTAGCATTATCATGACATATCCTTTAATTTAATTCAATTTCTTTTGTATGTTTACATTGAGTGACATTAAAAAGTGACTCTTACTAAAAGAAAATCAGATGTCATGTATTAATCAGTAAGTTACTGATAAGGAACTAATTTCATAAGGAAATAAGCATACAGAAGAAACTGAGTTAAAATAAATTTGAGGATGGAAGGTCAATATAATTTGAGTGATTTTATTGAATCCTGATGTAATATTTTTACAATGAATTTTAATAAATATTTTTGCAGTATTCATACAAATATTTATTAAGCATCTGGTATATGCCAGGTCTTGTTCTAGGTTCTAGGGTAACATGAGTAAACAAAACATGAGTAAACAAAACAGACAAAAATCCCTGCCCCCCTTGGAGTTTATGTTCTAATATGGGAGACAGACAATAAAGCAAGCTAAACAAGAAGTAAACACTGCACATAACAGTGAGTGAGTGGTAAGTGCTCTGTGTCATGAACTGTAAGGAGTCTGGGATTTTACCCTTACAAGCTACCAAGCGAGCTGGTTAATGTTTCATGGATGCCGAGAGAAGACACAAAACTCCTGGGTCAGAGGCAGAGGACAGCTTTATAACTCAGGGCAAAAGCAGTAGCCTGAGGTTCAGGTTCATGCCGGGTTCCCTTGCTCCACTCCCGAGCCCCATGGAGTCATGTGGTGGGACTGGATGAATGCCTGCACATGTGGTGGGTGGCATTATGGGAGAGGAACACTGAGGGATCTGTTGCTTTTATAGTAAGTGGAAGCAAGCCTGCTCTTTGCGGGGAGGTGTAACCTCATCCTTCAAGGTTGCTCACTGCATACACAGCCCTGAGAAATGGCCCGGGTAAAGGGTGCTCAGGATTCTTGGATTCTTAGCACACCCCACAAGGACGTGCAGGGATGCTCAGGGTCCATGGCAGATTGCCTCTCTTAACTGTATGAAGAAAAATTAAACAGAGAAGGAAGAGAGTTACTAAATACTATTCTGTTTTTCTTATGAACATAAAAATACTGTTTTATACTGTTTCATAGAACAGAAAAAGAAATACTATTCTATTTTACTTGTAGATATTTTGTTATATGTTTTATCTCCTGAAAGTATGTAGATTTTAGTACAAATATGAATTTGTTATCTTGAATAAGATAATTTAAACGACAAAACATTAATAATATCTCAAACTAATTTTCAACTTTTAATTAAGGATTTTTTAAGTTAATCAGTGATATATTAGTATTTTCCTTAGTATAGTTAGTGAAATAATTTATAGGATTACAGTTAAAATCTGTCCCTATATTAATGCTTGCCATGTGAGATAAAGCATATCTTATTTATAGCATGTTTGCTCCCATGTATCAAGGGTCTGCTCCCATACAATTCAATACAGCAAACAATCCTTAAAGTTGAAGTAAAAAATCTAAACCAAGTCCAATGTTGACTTGTATTATGTGGTATTTTGTTATTTACCTGTGAATATTTAGACTCGGTGTTAATTTTCTCTTCTTTCAAAATCCTTAGGATTTCCATATGGTATTATGTCAATTTTTCCACATATTTGTGGTAAAGAACTAATTTCTACCCTGCCCGCCCCCCAAATCCATCATGGAGAGATAACATGCAATTAAAAAAATAAAAAACAAAAAACAGACTTACAAAATGCAGTCCCCAATATTTCATTCAATTCAAGAGATACAAAATTACTCTATCAAACTATGATGAAAGTTTCTAAATGCTAACTCTCAATTTCTATACTTATTGTGGACTGTAACAAACCCTAGACCACACTTTGAAGAGCACTGTTGTAGACTGTTCTCTATAATAGTTTGAGAATGTACCTGTACCATATCCCCAGTATCCATCTTTCTTGGATTTTTTATGTCTTTGGATTTACTTTTTAAAATCTTGGACCCCCTAATGAGTTCTCTAAGTTTGTAAATTGTTATACAGATTATCCTTTTATTTGTCTAATATATCTTTCAAGCTTCAACTGGCTCTTCATATTTCAGATATTTAAGGATTTTGTTAGTGATTCCACCCTTTTTACCATATCCTTTCAGCTTTCTTTTTTCCAGACACAAGAATTGTCATTTAGCATACATGCATGAACACCAACATTCTTCATTGTAAAGAAAAAAATGACTGAGAAAAAATAAACAATAAAAAATTTCCAAAAAAAAAGAATTGTCACTTATTTAGTTTATCCTTAAAAGGCAGAGAGGAAGAATGAAGCTTTCAGTTTAATTTAAAATCTGTGGTGTGAATGATGCATATGTGAAACCAAGGTTCCTAGCTCAATCCCTGTATGTGTCATTTAGTTCAGAGAAAGTTTGTTCTATAATTTCTGTCAGCTTTTCTAGTTGCTTCTGGTCACTAATCATATCCTGGAAAAATTATGGATTAACTTAATGTAATTCTACCACTGTTACTGGAAAAAGAGTGCACAATTCTAATAATAAATCATAGGTGTAGTAGCAAGAATGTTGGCTCTGGAGTCTTTTTCCTATAGTAATATCCCCTTGTTTCAATACAGGCATGAAAAAATCATTTCAATTTCCCCTTCCCAAAAAACAGGCATAATTTATAGTTCATAAGACTCATAACAGATCTTAGTAAATATTATTACTTTTCCTCCCTTTTCTCCACAAAATACCATACATTATATTATTACATTTACCTTTTTCAGCTAACTTGACTATTTCTCCATGCAGCCTGGAGGCCTTGGTTTGCCCATCACTGATCTTACAAATACTGGATGTTATTATTTTCCTTTTATTTGTGCGTTAATGTTCCATTCACCTTCTCCTTCTAAATGCCCCCAAAATAACTCAGTTGAGAAGTCTTTTCTTCTATATCTGGATGTTCCCTACATTTCTTGTATTGGCAGAACAATAAGTATTCCTCTAGCATCTAAAAACTCCAGGGCATCTGAATGGAGATGCAAAGTAGGTAGACAGATATAAAAATTTGGAGCTTGGAAAAAAAAGATGTGGATTAGGAGAAACGGATTTAGAGGTCATTAGCATATAGATGGTAGTCTTAGGTATAGATGTAATACTCAGAGAATCTAAAAAGAGAAAAGAGGAATTCTGGAAACAGTAGCATTTAAGATGTGGAGGAAGGAGCCTGGGAAGAGCTTCCAGCAAGGTAGGAGAATCACGAGAAAACATGGCAATAAAAATATAGCAAAGCATTTCAAGAAAAAGGGAGTGATCAGCATTTTAAATATTGAGAGGCGTTATGCGAGATAGTAACTGAAATGTATCCCTTGCATTCAACAAATTGAAAGTCACTGTTTACCTTAAACAGTTTTAGTAGAATGGGGCCAAAAACTGGACTATAATGGATTAAGCAGCAAATATGAAGAAAGGAGGAAATTACAAATGTGAACTACTTCTCAGCCTGTTTTTGGAGCAAAGGAGAGAGGAGTTGATAGCTTCAGGGGATGCAGATTAGAGACTGATGTTGGTTTAGTGGGTTTTTGAAAGAAGTTTATGTATGTTTATATATAGGGGGAAAATGTCTGTGGAAACCAAAAAACTATAATGACTGTTAGTAACATAATGAGAAAAACTGTTGGAATTTTCCCTACTTTTTAAATGAAATTGACTTGGGAGTGTTTAAGAATTTGCTTTAAATCATCTGGTTGTTTTTATATTATCATAATTTTTCCTGATTACAAGAGTAATACATGATTGTTATTAAAAAATTCAAACTCTGCAGAAGTATGTAAAGTAGAAGATAAAAGCCTTCTGTAATCTCAGTGATAACTGTTATTAGCAATTTTATATATGATATACAAGTTTTTTACCTATATGTAAGTGCATTGTTGTTCTGTAGGCTTTTTCACTTAACAGTGTAGTTAATTGGTAATTCAGTGATGAAACTAAAGGTAAAAATAAACTAAGCCTATAGAGATTTTTACATCTTTTGATTTTAATATAAGGTTAATTAACCTTCATATTTAGGAATTTCATTTACAAACATCTGTTCTTTATCTTTCTTCTTTAGAGTGGATGTAACTGAAATTCAGGTAGCTTTAGTGATCGTCTTTGTGTTGTCTACATTTGGAGGAGCAACAATGTGGGACTATACGGTAAATCTGAGGATTTAAATTTATATTTAAGTACTTTAAAAATATTTAGGAAAAATATTGCATTGTTAATTTTCTTCAGAAATCCTTGGAGTTGTATTTAATAGTCATTCCATTTCTTAACCTTTTTTCTTCATTTTATAATTTTACTATTCTGTATACCTTATTACAGCATGAATATACTACCCTATGCATGAATATACTACCACATAAAAGAAAACGACCCCATTTCCCTGATATAAAATTAAACAGACTAGTTGAACTACCTTTTCAGGCCAAAATTTATCTCATAAAATAGATACATAAAAAGTAAATTCAGTAAAATATTTTATGCTTGAAACTTGTCCCTCAATATTAGGAAAGAAAAGTTGCTAATTTGCATTTTTTATAACCTACTATAGTGAAGTTTCCCATGTTGAGGAGTGTTTTTATTTTCTGCGTGGTTGGAGACCTCAGTATTCTGATAAAAGCTGACTCTCAGGAGGCCACTGTTATAAATTCATGCTTTGTATAGGCAGAAAATTTATGAAGAAACTATTCTGTCTCTACAACCTAAGTTTACAGTATTGGCTGACTAAAACTTCATGCCCAGCGAGTTAAGAAGAGTAATAAAGATAATATCAATAGTCAACAACTAATACTTACTCAACATTTACTATGTTCCTAAATATTTTACTATCACTGTTTTCATCTGACCCTCAGAACAACCCTCTGAAATAGATACTGTCATTTTTGTGTTTTATAAATAAGTCTTAGAATGATTAAGTAATTTGTCCAATGACACATAGCTAGTAAGTAAGAACTGGAGCTGATTCCAGACTCTGTTTTTAATCACTAAGCTATATAACCCTGGTAAAAATAGTAAGAGATACAAAACTAAACATACTCTTACCATAGGATCCAGCGATTATGCTTCTTGGTATTTACCCAAATAAGTTAAAAATTATGTCTATGCAGGGAATTCCCTGGCAGTCCAGTGGTTAGGACTCTGTGCTTTCACTGCCGTGGGCCCAGGTTCAATCCCTGGCCAGGGAACTAAAATCCCACAAGCTGCATGGCACAGTCAAAGAAAAAAAATTATATCTTTGCAAAAACCTGAATACAGGTATTTATAGCAGCTTTGTTCATAATTGCCAGAACTTGGAAGCAAGTCCTTCAGTAGATGTCCTCCAGTGGGTGAATGGATAAACTATGGTACATCCAGGCAATGGAATTGTATTCAGTGTTAAAAAGAAAGAGCTATCAAGCCATGAAAAGACATGGAGGAAACGTAAATGCATGTTATTTAGTGAAAGAAGCCACTCTGCAAAGGCTCCATATTGTATGATTCCAATCATATGATATTCTGGAGAAGGCACAATGCTGGAGACAGTGAAAAGACCTGCTATTGCCA
This sequence comes from Mesoplodon bidens, assembly GCF_964165515.1. Taxonomy (NCBI): domain Eukaryota; kingdom Metazoa; phylum Chordata; class Mammalia; order Artiodactyla; family Ziphiidae; genus Mesoplodon; species Mesoplodon bidens. The sequence continues at coordinate 77,514,274 of NC_138167.1, read as the reverse complement.
GAAGTTATGGGGTTAAGGAGGGATAAATGGACAAAGTCCAGGGGATTTTTAGGGCAGTGAAACTATTCTGTGTGATACTATAATGGTGGCTACCTGTCCACCCGTCATTATGCATTTGTCATTCATGCATTATGCATTATCATAGAACGTACAACACCAAGAGTGAACCCTAATATATACTATGGACGTTAGGTGATATTGATGTGTTCATTGTAACACATGGACTGTATCACTCTGGTGGAGGATGTTGATAGTGGGGAAGCATGTGTGTATGAGTGCAGGGAGTACATGGGAACTCTGTGTACTTTCCATACAGTTTTGCTGTGAACCTAAAATTGCTTTAAAAATTAAGTCTTTTTTAAAAATTGTAAGAGATTTCCCTGTGGCATTCAGTTTCAGAATTGCCAATCATGGTTCATATCACTAGGCTCAGAAATAGACTTTGAGCATATTTTTAAGTGGAGGAACATTCCCTGAGATGTTCGTATTCCTTCTTATCATGTAAGAATAAATAATAGAATCAAGGATACATAGGCCTCTAAAATATGCTAGAGGGATGCGATGTGTCTTTCATGGCACCCGTTCAGCCAGTACCCATTAGAAGGTGAACATGGACTTAGAGGCAGTTGGGCAACTCTGGTCATTGTCAGATGTGGTGTTTTAAATTTGGAATTCTGATTTGGTTATACTGGGGAAGAATTTCATCTTAAAATCATTTCATTCAATGTTTTGGCAATACCATAAGAAGAAAGCATACCTACTTATTCTCATCAATAAGAATACTTAATTTAGATATAGATCTTCTAAACTTAATTGTTGATCTGTAGTTTCCACAAAATTTGATACAGTATTTCAAAGTATATTTTCAATACAAAATAGCCTACAGCTTTTGGCAATTCATTGTTACTGTCTTTTAAATCCTTTGCTGCCTTTGGAAGTTTTCTTGAACAGCAATTGACCAACAGGTAAATATATATTGCTAGAGATTTAATCCTGGATATTAACTACACAAAACTTTTGCATGCATACACGTTTGTCACATTCATGATGCAGACCATGGTGTCTGACTGTCCTGTGATGCTGCCTTTTAGACGTACTAAATTCAAGTGAACTATCCTTTGTCATGTTTCTTTAAGTCAGATGAAGGCTTGTGAGATGAAATAGTTCATCCCACTTATTTAAATAGACTTAGCTGGATTTTTCACTTTAAGAGATAAAACCATTAAAAGAAAAGTTACCACTTCAGGTTACATACATTCCAGAAGTTAAGGTTTGATTATAAGAAAAAGAATAGCTTATTGTACAGGGCTGTATCATAATGTTTCTTTACTTTTTAATAGGAAAAGAAATTCTATTTTCTTAATGATGTGTTTCTTTCCTCTACCCCTAAAGATACCCGTCCTAGAAATAAAATTGAAGATCTTACCAGTTCTCGGAGTAGTAGGTGGAGCAATATTTTCCTGTTCAAATTACTTCCATGTTATCCTCCATGGTGGTGTTGGCAAGAATGGATCCACTATAGCAGTAAGACGCTAATTTCATCATCATTCAGTATTAATTTTATGATAAATTTTCTTTTCACCCAGCTACAGAGATACTAAAGTTCAAGAATAGGGAAGGAAACTAGGTATCTTAAAAGAATTCTTTTAGGCACATAATACAAAAGCATTTTTAAAACAGTTTAGACTGATGTTAAAGAATTTTTCCTCTTTCTACAGCCTTTCTCAGAGTAGACTTTTGTGACATTTGATTTAATCATCTGCTGTTTCATTACTGTACATAATTAAGAGTTGCCATTTATCTTCTTGCTCGTTGTGCCTGGCCCTGATATAGGAGAGGAGGAGGAGTAGGGAATGAGTTCCTGATGGAATATCAGGAAAGCTGCCAAAGGTCATGGTTTCACATATGGGGCAATTTATTAGTCATGAAGTAAATTTTATTGAAATTTCACTGAAATGTATTTTTAAAACTATCCTAATATTTTAAAAGGTAAAAATTTTAACCTCAGTTCTGGAGTCGGTACACCTTGTATTTGTGTTCTTTACACTTTGCTCATCTATAATTCTTTTGTATTTATTCATATTTGATTTTTAAAACTTCAATACTTTTACACAGGAAAGAGGCAGAAAGGAATTCTGCCCGGTTTTTAACAAATATAAAATAATATCCATGTGTTTAAAAAAACATATTGTCATCTTCAAGGTAGTTGATCACAAGAAGATAAGTACTTATTCCAGTGATGCCATCTTCTGTCAAAACATTCTTGGAATGCCTTTAAGCTATAGTTCATTCTCTTTAATTTCTTCAGTGCTGTAGTTCAAAATTTCTATCTTTTAAAGGTGGGTTTGATTTTGAGAAAAATCAAAGTCATTTGAAGCCAGGTCTAATAAATAAGAGGAGTAAAAACATGAAATATAGCATTTTTAGTTTAAAAAAAGACTCATTCTCTTAAATGACTTATAAATTGGCTCTTAAGGCTATTTCAAAGGAATCCACATAATTCATAAATTATCAATCTTTATGAATATATTTTATATACATAATTCAAAGGCAAAGTATAAAACTCACTTAGATACATAAGTTCTGATATATTTGGAAATTTTAATTTGTTGTGTTTTGAGGTGTTTTGTCAGTTAACCTCAGAATTGTTTTAGAAATGTTAAAGTGTTCTGCATAAAATGCTTAAGAATACTTTTTGCTTGACCATGGATGATAAAATAGAATACTTGCAGGAACATGAGTTCCACTAAAGACGATGAGATTTACTGATGATCAGTGTCCACTTTAGAATATTTTACTAAGACATAATTTATTAAATGTTTGAAGGAAGACAAGAAATCAAACACTATGTCTAAGGAGTAGTTGATTTCAAACTCTTAAACTGGTGGTTTTCCAACTTTTTTAGCAGCAGATTTCCTTGAATAAAATTTACAGGACCAAAGTACAGGTAAAAGCACTATTTTAATAATCTAAATATTTATAACATTACTATATAGTATAGTGTTTTATTAAGATACGATTTTGTAATATTTATAATATTTGTGTAATTTTATAGTAAGTTCTAATTTATAACATATAAACTTAATAAACAAGAATAAGCCTGCTTTAATGGATACATTTAAATTGGTGGCTATATATTTAGTAAGCCTTAAAATCAAATTTATTTCAATATTTTGTTTAGGATAAGCAGTGCTGAGAGCATCCTGATTCGCATAGATAAAAATGTAATGGGTTGGGTTGTACAGTGTTACATAAGAGGGCATTTGTAGTCTAAATGCAAAAGTCAGGGGCAGGGGTGGGCTATTGGTATAGAGAGAGACCAGGGCAGAATTAAACTCCTCCTAATCAGTGATTAAGATATTGTGTAAAAGTGGCAGGTTAAGCTTTATTTCAATATCTGCACAAAAATATGTTAACTTGGCAATTGGAGTGTTGATGGCCTTCAGCATGGTAAAATTTGGTATGGAATAAATCACATTATTTTTTTTAGTGGTTATTAGTTTAAAATGTGTGTTCATATAAAATTGGAACCAAACATCTAAGCACTGTATTACCTCTGTGTAACCCTAGGTTTCTGTGGAAGTTTGAAAAGCATGGCTAAGGTCTGTATACTCCTTTAGGCCATACATTATCATACTCTTCTCTAGGTCTCTAGTTCCTAACACAAAATAGATGCTTAGAAAATGCTTGCATTGTAATAAATGCATTTTTAAAATTTGGTGCTGATTTTCTGCTTTATCCATTAGGGTACCAGTGTCTTGTCACCTGGACTCCACATAGGAATAATTATTATACTGGCAATAATGATCTATAAAAAGTCAGCAACTAATTTGTTTGAAAAGCATCCTTGTCTTTATACCCTAATGTTTGGATGTGTCTTTGCTAAAATCTCACAGAAATTGGTGGTAAGAAATTCTTTTAATTTATGATTCATGGTATAAATATGTACTTGTTCCTCAAACACAAAGCTGGAAACTATTTCATACAATGGGTAGGTTTTTTATGGTGTTATCATCCCAATAAATAGTTAGCTCTTTGTGTTCCAAGTAATACTGTAAATGAATGTTAGATTCAGAGACAGACTCCTTAGTGTATAGTAAGTTCTTTTAATTATTTGTTTAGCAATGATTATCAATTATAACCTTCTGATATCAAGGAATTTAAATTTTAGAAACTTTAATAAGCTACCCAGTCATGAATTTGAGAAATTTTAGATTCAGTATTCCCATATCAAATGTGAGATTAAATAAATGGTCTCTTTATCCTTATTTGTCTTAATAGTAAATTAAAGTTCTAGTTAATTCTATCCTGAAACAAAAAGCTAAAACATTTAAAATTTAATGGTGAAATTATTTTGTTTACTTTTTTATAGATAGCTCAAATGACCAAAAGTGAACTGTATCTTCAAGACGCTGTCTTTCTTGGCCCAGGTCTTTTATTTTTAGACCAGTACTTTAATAATTTTGTAGACGAATATGTTGTTCTATGGATAGCAATGGTAAGTGCCTTTTTGGTAAGATTTTTATTTATTTTTAACAAATATCAGATAATACTATGCTTAAGAGTCATTTCAGTGAGATATCAGGTAGCCTTACTTTCTAATCTATACAGTAACTGTTTCTGAACATTTAAAATTACTTCTTTAAAGCTTGCTTTATATCGTGTTTGAAAATGTCCCACATATCTGGAGATCAGGGTTCCAACAACCTAAATCCTTAAAAACACAACTGTGTACCTTAAAAAAATAGTACCAAAAAAACAGTACTAAGATGTCAAAAATCACTTCACTCTCTGGCAAAGGACTACAAACATGTATTAGTGTCTGACTTATTTAATCCAGCTTGTTAGAATTATTATGAGCTTATAGCAGATAACAGGTAAATTAAATGTAGTTGGTGTTAGCAGAGGTGGGCACTATTGTATCAAGAACTGTCAGCTAATACTGAGGAAACAAAACAAAACAGAACAGACAGTACTACCCAGTACAGGGTTCTGGGACCATTTTATGCTAGAAGTAAGCAACGCTACGTATCTGTATGGCCCTTGAGGATAGTGCAAAATTTATATTAATGATGACTCTTATCAAGCAAATTAAATTCTCATTAATTGCAATCTGCTTAAAAAGTGATTTGGATAATACATATATTAATTTCTATTCAAAATGATTATAAAATAGAATTATGGTGCATAAGAGAGAAGTTTTAGCCATCTGAGGAAAAGAAAATCATTGTTGGTAACATTTTAGTCACACAAGTGGATAAAGGAGGCATTACTAAATTTTTTATTTTACTAAGACATTATCTTTATGGTTGGTCTTCAATTAATGGTAGTTCTGGACAATTTTGCTACCTCCAGACCTCACTGGACTTCACCAAATTGTTAGTGATATACAAAAACTAATATTAAAGTGAGCTAAAAGAAACACTGAACCTTTTGATAATTTAAACGATCTCACACTATTTGTTAGATAGAGGTATTAAAACAAAGCCTGTCTATACTGTGCATGGTCCCCTGGGGTACATCTGATCATCCTTTATACTAGGTTCTATAGTATTATACTTTTTTTTAGAGTAAGTTAATAACTTAATATCCATTCAGAAGTCTTCCATTCTTCAAATAGTGGTGAGATGTAAATCTTAGTCCTTGAAAGTTTCTCAGGCAATATTCTAAAAAATGTTTGAAAATCAGAATAATTTCCTTTAATTTGCTGTCCACTATAAATATTATTAGGGCTCCAAAACAATCTAAATGTAAGAAATAGGTGGTGATTTTTCAAAATATCTGAAAATTCAATGTAGGGTTTCTTTTAGTGAATGTAAGTACTACCAAATGGAATTAACAGAATTAAAATATCAGGTGTTAAAAATTTGAGCACCTAATTTGTAATGAGTGAGTTGGCCTGGTTTTACATCAGAGATTATGGTGAGAAAGTCGAATTCAATTTTTCTTTAAAACACTTTGTGGACCACAATTAAAAACAAACAAAAAACCACTATGTGTACCAAAATAAGCGTATTGTGCCTTTTGGCATCCTTAGGGAAAAGGTTCTTGCTTCAGAGAGAAAAGAGTCAGATGGAGTTTTTCAAGTAAATGATAAGGAGGTTTTTCCCCTCATTGGTGAGAATTCCCTCTCTACCGGCAGAGCTGTGAGGCTCCTTTTTCTAAAAGGAAGCATTTGCTCCCAGCCTCTGGGAAAGTTCTTAGTGTGCCTCCCTGCTTAATTTTGTAAAGAACACAATTTTGTATGTGCCTTCCCTCAACTATGATGTCTCTTCCAGGCCTTTACTTTCTTACAGCTACTCTCAAAGGAATAAGAAAAGTATATGATGGAGTGATTTCATTATAACGACTGATAGCCCCTTCTAGTAGAAAATTTGAGGCTTTGTTGCACAGTAGAAGATTGAAAGGATATGGAGTCAGAAGACTTGAGTTCTGTTTTCTAGCTTTTGTAATTTAGTCTATACCTTTTACCACTCTGAGCCTCAGTTTCTGTAACTGTGAAATACCTTGCATATTCCAGAGGACTACAGTGAGGTCCAAATATGAACTATAAAATGTAACATTTTCGGTGAAGAATTTTTGGTTAAGGTTTGAGTTTAGGGGGTGAGGGGACAGAAAAATAGCTGCTGCTTTAGAAAAGATAGACCATAATCCATTTTATATTTTCTTTTTTGCTTCTAAAGGTCATTTCTTCATTTGATATGATGAGGTACTTTAGTGCTTTGTGCCTGCAAATTTCAAGACACCTTCATCTAAGTATCTTCAAGACTTCATGTCATCAAGCACCTGAACAGGTTCACAAGCATATTGACTAATAGCCCAAGGAAAAGAGGAGAAGCAGTTAGGGGAACCTATGAGTGAAGGGAATCCCCTTTTTCAGGAGGCTAGTATACTATCAAATAAGGTTATATTTTAATATAAACATTAAGTCCTGTAGATTCCATTATGTCTGTTTCAGGGGCAAAGCCCTCGTTGTGTAGCAACATTTTTTATCAAGGTATTATCAGAGTAATACAATCTGTAAATTAATTAGAAACAAAACCAAAGAAAGTAATTTCAATTTTCTGAGTATAAGAAAGTGAACCACTATAGTTCTAAAGAGCAGTCTCTTTGTCTCAGAAATCCTTATCAGACAATTGGGGTTTTCTCTGCCAAAGGATTACATAAAAATTCAGGACTTAAAGGATTTTAGCCATCTTGAGGGTGATGCTTACTTCGCTAAAAATTGACAAGTGCGTTCATAATATTGCATAATTGCATGAATTTTAATAGTGTAATTATTGAGTCAAATGATGTTATATTTTTTATTAGCCATTTTCAAAAAAGGTATGTTAATTATTATTGTATAAAATGAAATACTTGCTTTAGTGTACCAACTTCTGTAATTTGTAGTTAGTAAGAGGAATTTATCTTACCAGTTCAGAAAAACAAATGAATCTTTACAGTGAGGGCAACTTGTTCCTTGATATTCTGAATTTAAACTTCATTGTCACAAAAAAAAGTAGACATTAAACATTTCCCTTTGTGAAAAACAAAACAGTAGCTAAAGCACAACTGACATGTAAGAAAATCAGTAATTTATGAAAACATAGCAAAACTATTTTCCCTTTAGAATATCAGCTAAAGCTACTTCAAGTACACTTTTACTCATTTGAGGTAAAATGGGGATAAAATAAGTATCTGTTATTCAACCACTAACTACATTATGTACTGATTCTCATCTTTCCACTCTCACTTAAAAGTGTTTACCTTGCTCATTATGAATAATAGAACTATCACATGGGTCTTTGGTGATCCAAATCCTCGGACTCCCATCTTACCTGTTTGTAATTTTATCCAACAGTTCTGTAGACCATAAGCCATATGGTGAAATAATTTGTTTTTAAAAAGGAGTAATGAACATGTACTATATCTTAATATGCAAGAAAAAGGCATATTGAAAAAGAGTGTAAGTTGATATTCCTTAAAAGGAAAAAATAGGGACTTCCCTGGTGGTCTAGTGGCTACAACTACATGCTCCCAATGTGGGGGGCCTGGGTTCGATCCCTGGTCAGGGAACTAGATCCCACATGCCACAACTGAGACCTGGTGCAGACAAATAAATAAATAAATATTTTTTTTAAAAAGGAAAAAATATATACTTATGTGAATTAAGTACACAGAAAATACTCTGGAGTACTTATTTTGCCTCTGAAACAACTGGTAAATTCAATAAGGACCTTCTTAATTTGAATAGTACTTAAAATTTATATTAAATTTTATAATACTTAAAATTTACATTCCAGCATGTACTTCGGCTTAAAAGGCTTTATAAAATGCAAAAATTTAGGAAGTAAACTGTCCCCTTAATGTCAGATATTTGTTCATGGTGGAGGACTAAGTTCTTCCTATATAAGTTAGCACAGTTAGAAAAAGGGAATCAGTATGGATTCATTTTTAAAAACTTGGAAAACCTAAAACTAAGATAAGTGTGGGTTATGCGGCAAAAATTAGAATTTAAAATGTGGAAAAACAGGACAAAGTCACTCCTTTCTCCGTCTGTTGGGCATATTTTTTGTTTTTGAAGGATTCAATGAAAGTAGTTTCAGCAAAAAATAGTTAAGTTTAACTCAAATATTTCAAACAAATGCTGAAGCAATTTAATATTTATTAAATCAAGAGTTTCATATGTTTTTCTATGTTAAACAAATGCACATTTTAAAATACAGGATATAGGAATTAACTGTTCAAATTTGGAAATGAATGTAAAAACATCCATATATTTACTGAATATTAAAACTGAAAAATAAGACATTCTGTGTAATTTATAGTTAAAGACATATGTGAAGTACTTAAACCGTAAGTAATTAGGTATGTTAATGATATGCTCTTAATCATTACTAAGGGCATGTGTCATTTAATTGTGGACTGAGCGAATTAAATGGCATTTTGATGTCGTTGTGGAAATGACATTCACAAATCCATATCTTAAATTGGATTATTTATATATCTTGTTCGGTTGTGTTAATGGTTTTTAGCAGTTTAATTTATTCCAGAACGGAAACTTAAGTTGCATTTAATAAATTTTGTAAGTCATAGAATGTATTTTCTTTTGAAATCTTATTTTCACTAGAATTGATAGTGTAACTTAATGAATATGCATGAAAGGGTGTATGCATAAAACAGATTTTGTGTTTTTTTTCCTTAAAGAACAAAATTAATTAACCATCTATACCTGTGCTTTCTACCTTTTGGAAGTGATACAAATACACTGAAGCCAAAACTTGAAATTAAATCGTATTTATTGCTAAGAGTTAATTGACAAATGTTAGAGAGAAAAAATCACTATTAGTATTAAAGAAAAAGCTGAAAAAGCACAGTGGTACATATAATTTAGGAATTGCTGCTACTCGCATAACTTCATTATTTTATTTGGAGGTGAAGAAGAAGGGTCTTGCACTTAAGCTAATGATTAATATGATATAATATTTTAAACCAGAATTTTCAACCACTCTAAAAACTTACATGCCTCTTAGCTAATGTTATAATTGTATCATATTACTTAGGTTCAAGTTCTTCCTTCAAAGAGTCATGAGAATAACATGGATTGAAGAGACTTTCGAACATTTGCCATCTCTTGCTGCTGCTGTCAAATGAAAGGAGATATTAAACATTTGTTTAATTTTTAGATAAGTGTTATACATATTTCAGCAAATAAAATATCTCAATGCTTACAATAATCCTTATTTTTTCAGTTTTAAATATAATAACTTACTGTTTCCATCATAATTTTTTTTTGCAACATAGCCATTTCTTTTCTAAGTTCATTTTGTGCACCAGTAAGTAGATAATCGTGATTCTTCTCCAAGTCCTCCATACTCTAAAACACAAAAGGCTAGTTTAGTTACAAACCACCACTTTTCATCTCAGGTTCAAAACTTATACAATTAATTTTCAAAAGCAGGAACTTTTTAATATTCAACAATGCACGTTATTTATCTCAAATAAAAATATTCTAGGGCTTCCCTGGTGGCGCAGTGGTTGAGAGTCCGCCTGCCGATGCAGGGGACACGGGTTCGTGCCCCGGTCTGGGAAGATCCCACATGCCGCAGAGCGGCTAGGCCCGTGAGCCATGGCTGCTGAGCCTGCGCATCCGGAGCCTGTGCTCTGCAAGGGGAGAGGCCACAACAGTGAGAGGCCCGCCTACCGCAAAAAAAAAAAAAAAAAAAAAAAAAAAAAAAAAAAAAAAAAATATTCTAATACATGAAAACCAAAATATCCACTAAAGGAAGAGAAAATGTCAGACATAAATCAAATGTTATTAAAGGAGGTAACAGTAGTAGTGTACCTTCTCACTGGAAGAAACAAACAAAAATAACACAACATTTTATAAAAGGAATAGAAGCACAACTTCCTGTAGCTATATAGTAGAAAATGGGGACTTAATTCCAATTTAGTTGGCAAAAGAGTAAGACTGAAAGGAAGGTTAGGAAAAAGGGTTAAAAGTATTCTAGGGCAAGAGCATAAACAAAAGCATGAAAGTGCAAAGTGAGTGAGTTCAGAGAAAGCCGTTATGTGGAGGGGTGGGAGTAATGGATGAATGTAGTAATTGGAGCATTAAAAAAAGAATCATATTATTGGGGGCTGAATCTTGAATACCTAAGAACTTAGAATGAGAAGCTACTGACAGTTTTTCAGGAGGGAAAAGGTAATGTTATAGAAAAATAATACGGCAGACCCACGAAGGATGGGTTGGAAAACAGAAATCAGTTAAGAGTTTTCATAGTATAAGCAAAGAATGATGAGGTTCTGAACTAGGGCAGTAGCAGTGGATGTGAAGAATAAGAGAGATGGAGGAGTCAAACATAGTACTAAAGTTCCTACACCAAGTGGTAACACTTAGTGATAGCATTTAGCACTTAAATTAAATCGAAAACAATGCATTCAAAATGGAAAACTGTTAAGAATTTAAAATGTATAAGCGAAATGTTTTTCCCTTAAACTGAGAAAAAAATTATCTTCTACTTCCACACATGAATTATATTTTATAAGAATGTATTATGGTACCAAATACAACAAACCTTTATGAACTGCTCATATAATTGTTTAATTGTTCTCAGTCTCTGATTCTGAACAATTCTAGACTGTTGAAAAACTTTCTGTTGCTGTCGAAACATGTTCTACAAATGTAAAAGAAAAAATTATGTAATAACAATTTGGGTAAAACTTAGCAAAAATTAATTCTACATTACACTTAAAAGGAATAGTTTTTAAATCAGTATTTTTAATATTTTAACATTTACTATGACTGAGTTTAGATAATTTGTGTTCACCACTTATATACAACAATAATATAATAACCCTACCAGTCATTGAGTAGGAAATCTCAACAGTACTCAAAACATGTCTTAATTCTTGGTGCTTTCAATGTCAACACAGATGATCCTTACAATATTGCTGGTCTTTCAGTTTCTTGGCCTGTTTTCCACCAATGATTTTTGTTCTTCACCCTACTTTAGCCATCCACTTACATAAGCATACCCTAGATTCTGTCATTACCAAAAACTATAACCTCTGCATAGTATTAATAATAGCAAACTTGATATTAACAATCTTACGAAGCAAAGACCAACAGCTTTTATGAGTATGGTATGTGCCTGTACTTCTGCATTCAGCAGAACCAAACTCATAGCCAGCAATGGGCAATGGAACCTGGCTAAGGTCCATGGGTGTACTGCAAGGCCGGCCTCTCCCTTCCTACTTGACACTTGGTAATAGTAGATTAATTATAAAGCTATAAAGCTAAGCATAATACTAACAGCTAGTTTTTCTTCTTGTTCATCAGCTTTCTGCACATCTATATCCCACTGCTGGAACAAAGTCAGAAACTGCTGAGAATATTCTTGGTTAAGCTTCTGCCTGTAAAACATAATGAATATTGTCATATTTCACATCAATATGGAAAAACTTTCAAAACAAAACTGATTTGACTAATTACACTATAATAAAAGAGAAAATAATATCAAATTTTCAGATGTGAAGCCAAGAAGTAAAGTTATGATTTATGATGATTCAGAAGTATTTATTTTCCTAACCAACTAACAGAAAAGCCCTCTCATGTGCTTTAAGCTCTTGAAAACTAAGGGAGTTTTATTGTACATATGCATTTTCCAGAAAAGTCCATTTTATCTCCAAGCAATTTATTTTTCATTTTCTCCTACTGAATATAGGTTGTGATATGATAGATTCACTGAAGTTATTATAAGATTTCCAAATAGAAATATTTCACTTCATTTTTCCCCATTTTGGTACAATGATTTTGTACAAAAGAATAGTTAATTCAGCTAAAATATACAAATTATTTATAATACATAAGGTTGATCTTTTTCTAACACTGTGAAACAGTTAACTATCATAAGACTAATGGTTTATATGACATTTACTTTTTATTCAGCTAGTGTATTTTTAGAATGAATATAAATTACCTTTATTGTTAAGAAAACCCTCAAACATTATTTAAAAGGGGAAAAAGGACATCTTTATTGATTTCTAGGAAATATATCTCAAGTCTGTGAAGGAATGAAGTTATAGGACTAAAGGACTTAGAGAAAAATCAAGCCAAATATACTTTTTTACTAGAGATCCCAATAAGTAGATGATAGTACTTCTCATAATTTGCACCAATGAATACTAAGAAATGATGCAAATGTTGTGGCAGTGAAAAAACCAACATCCTTACCTTTGCTCTTGTTGGGTTTTCCAAACGTTTTCAATTTTCTGGTTACTGGTTTTGAGAGAAGCCTTGGTATACATTTCTAGTCTTTTTTTCTTGGCAAGAAGAGCCTTGTTAATATCAGCTATATTGAAAATAAACTCATTAAATTTAATGTGGACTTAAGTTACTTTGTTCCCACATATTCAAATAAACATGGATAAAGCTGGTTCAAGAGTTTTGAAAAGATCTTTAAAAATACACATAATATCAAAAAGCAAGATTATTTCCTTGCTTTTTTTTTCTGAGAAAACTTTTAGTTATTGGTATCCCAATTCTGATTTTCCTAACTAGAGATAATTTAATTTAGAGGTGATTAAAAAGAGCTAATAACTGAAAAAAAGGGTCTCAAGGACAGACTTTAATTTCTTCATAAGAAAACACTAATAAAGGCTAAATTTAGAACTCATTATATATGAAAGGCAAAACTATTTTAAAAGAGTCTAAAAAGAATAAAAATAGTTAAAGAAAATAATTTTTTAAAATATAGTCAGTGATACTTTAAAACATATTTTTACTAAAAGAGACAAAGACCAACCAAGCATAGGAAAGTCTTATTTTAAGTAAATATCTAAATAAATTCATTCAAGAACCCTTTTAGGGCTTCCCTGGTGGTGCAGTGGTTGGGAGTCCGCCTGCCGGTGCGGGGGACACGGGTTCGAGCCCTGATCTGGGGGGATCCCACATGCCGTGGAGCACCTGGGCCGGTGCGCTACAACTCCTGAGCCTGCTCTCTGGAGCCCGCGAGCCACAGCTGCTGAGCCCATGCGCCTGGAGCCCGTGCTCCGCGGCGGGAGAGGCCACCGCTATGAGAAGCCTGCACACCGCCACAGCTAGGGAAAGCCCGCGCGCTGCAACGAGGACCCAACACAGCCAAAAATAATAAAAAAGAACCCTTTTAAATACTTTTTTATAGGACATTTTTACCAATAATATAAGTACTGCGTTTCATAAACTTTTTAATACTTCAGGTGGTCCTTTGCTAGGCACGTGCATATGGATCTACCATCAATAGTTATTTTTCAGTAATCATGATGAGGTGACCTACACTATTACATAAATATTTTGTATTTCCAATATCCATCTATAATAATAAATTTATAAGACAGTTTATAAAACAAGCATTTTGTTACTACCAAATAGGGCAAAGCTTTCAAAAAAGACTTGATTATATGAATACTAGAGAGGAGCCAAATATTGACTCTTTTATAAGAATACTATCCCCTAACACAGTTAATGTAACTGATATTTGACATACAATTTAAAGTTTATGAACTTTTTATCTGATCTCTTGCTTACTAGCAAGGTGGTCTTTAATTCTCAACTACATAGTTTAATAATGTAAAAATAAAGTTATTTTAAAGGCTTCAATTTACACTGCCCTTCCTAAAGAAAAGAACACAGGAATGCCACAGAAAATGACTAAATTGAGAAAATGAAAAACTGACACATATACAGATATGTGTGTGTGTTTGTATCACTTAGTCCGTGAAAGTCCAACCAAAGAGGGATAGACACTTTTCCCATCCATTTTTGCTCTAAAATTTCATAGTCCATTAAACTCACACACCTATAAAGTAACAGGACCATTCTTAACTCACCACCGTTAGCACCATCTCTTTTCACATCAACAACTGGAAAAGGTTAGTAAGGAAATCTATGAAGCAGAACCACATATACTTGTGCAAAATCTTACATATGAGAACAAAGCATTAAATAAGTCTTACAGTCCACTGATTATTATTTACTATTATACAAATTATATGGTTTAAAACAATTTTGAATACAAATATCTCCTAAAACATACCTCCAAATCTTTCCAGCATATTCTGTACTTCACCCCTGTGAAAAAAAATACATCAAAAAACTTTTAATTAAGGATCCATAAAATATCATTCTTGTTTTGGAAGGAATATCACATGCCCAGTATTTCACATGCCCAGTATTTTACATGCAATACTCGCTGGACAACCAAACAGACTTTTCTTAAAGTCTAAGAGGTGAAAATTGTTTGAGCATATTACCCCACGTCTTCAACGATTCCTGGAGAAGTCCTTTTCTTCCCATGTTTATCAAGTACTGGAGTCTTCCCTGAATTGACAATAAAAAAAGAAAAAGAGTTGAAATTAAGTATGCTATTTTGGTAATTTTTAAATGGAGTAATATCTTCATTTCGAGGTTTTTTGAGGCTTTGTGCCAAGACAAGTTTTTAAAGCAGACATATAAATGCACTACTTTCTCTGCAGGTTAGATGGAATTAAATCAGGATCCAAGACCATTTTATGGGAACAATTTTGCAAGTCTTCCTGTGTTAATGTCATAATAATCTATGTACTGTTTATCAGACATCAGGCGAAAGATGCTACAGAAGCTTCACTAAGTCCGAATAAGAAACATGAAGTACATGAAAATAAATGCAGGACATGGTCACTGCCCAACAACATTAGCTATACGGTACCTTGGATGACATCCTCCTCTGAACCACTCAGGTGTTTATCTGCTTTCTCAAAGCCACAGGCTCTTATAACCTGATCCTCCATGGATGTCTTCCCAGATTTCCTGGTATGTTTTCTTCCAGGGGGCACCATTTTTCGATGTTTTCTGATTAAAAAAAAAAATCAAACCTGCTCAATCCAAAGACACCATTTAAATAAACTGGCAAATTTCAAAATAAGAGATATCAAATAAAGATGATTTTAGTTGAATACCACTTTAGGAGTCTCTTCATTTATTCTGTTGGACCAAAAGTTAACAGAAGAAGATAATGACTGCGCCGCCCCTGACGCCGGCGGTGGTTCGCCTCTGAGGACGGGGAGGGCAGTGGAATCCTAGCCCGGCCAGGTTCTGGCTAAATCGGGGCAAATCTAGATCCAGCTGATTTCAGTCACAATGTGAAAATCTGACAGGATCGATCACGAGCCCGCCCCAAAGAAGTTGCCAGCAACAGAAATACAACATAAAACGTTCTGCGTCCTGGGCCGCAGAAAATAACGTCCAGTAAGATTTCCACGACCCAGGCCTCGAAGACCAGTGAAGGGGAGCCCTGGCTTCATCTAAATGGTTTCTGCGGGGTGTGGGCGCGCTGACGAGGGCCCACCCTCCTCGCCTGCTGTCAACCTGTGTCCACCCGCCCGGCGTCGCGTCCAGTCCCGAGGCAGCGCAGCCGGCGCCTTTCCACCCACTCACGGCCCTGCCCGCAGGGCGCTGTACTGCCTTCAAATTCCTGTCAAGGGGCCTCAGGGAGAGCCAGCGGGTAAGATTTACCTCATAGGTCAAGAATAACCCCTGGCTCAGATTCCCGCGCGGGACAAACGCTCCCCCTCCTCACACCTGAAAAACACCCCAATGGCCGACGACCACAGTTATACGTCTCAGTACAGGCGTCCCCGCCGCTTCCGCCTCCCCTACCCCAACGCCTCAGACTTCACCTCTTCACAGCCTCGACGCTTCTCCGAAGCAAGTCAGAATTCGCAGGGAAGAAAAGCCAGCCTCGCCTCGTCCGGGAGCGTCTCTGATTGGCTGGCAGGAGGGCGCATGCGTGCAGCGGCCCCGGCGCTCCGCTCCCTCAGACACCACGACCAACGAGAGTGCTGACCCAGAGCACCTTGCGGGCGGCATCTATGGCTAGTACACCTGAAGTAAGACGCTTTCCAGTTTCTTTTTGTAATTTAAGTTAAAAAAATTTCATACTATTTTGGGCTTCCCTGGTGGCGCAGTGGTTGCGAGTCCGCTTGCCGATGCAGGGGACACGGTGTTCGTGTCGCGGTCCGGGTAAATCCCACATGCCGCAGAGCGGCTGGGCCCGTGAGCCATGACCGCTGAGCCTGCGCGTCCGGAGCCTGTGCTCCGCAACGGGAGAGGCCACAACAGTGAGAGGCCCGCGTACCGCAAAAAAAAAAAAATTTTTTTTCACAATATTTTAATAATAAAGTTGCAAAAGAATATAAAGAACACACAACTTAATTTGTGAAGTACAGTTTTACCAGAGCCTGTTGCATCTCCTCAGGGAGTCCTTTCCCTCCCATCCCCCCATTCCCTACTCAGAGATTTTTTTTTAATTATCTTGAATTTTGTGTTAATCATTGGACCCTCCCATTTTCTAAGTTTTGTTACCGCATGTGTGTGCCCTGAAACAACTCTGCTTAGTTCTGTTTGTGTTTGGGTGGTATAGAAAGTTGTACCATATTCTATGTAGTATTCTGTCATTCGCTTTTTAAACTTAACATTATGTCACTAAGAGAATCTAGATGATTACATGTAGCCATAGTTCTTTCATTTTCACTGCTGCAAAATATCCTATTGTGCCTCTATTCCACCATTTATTCATTTATTTTCTTGTCTGTGGACATGTGGGTTATTTTCAGATTACAGCCTGTATAAACAATGATACTATGAATATTCTAATCTGCGTATATGCTAAAGTTTTTACAGAGTATCTGGGTGTGAAGTTTCTCAGTCATAGGCTAGATGATATAAAAGCCAAATTGGTTTCAAATTTATACTCCCACCAACAGTGAGTTCCCATTGTTCAATGCACTCATTATCACTTGCTATAGTCAGATTTCTTAATTTTGCCATTCTAGTGGGTGTAAAATGATATTTCTTTAGGGTCTGCTTTTGTATTTCTCCAATCACTCATAAGATTAAGCTCTTGTTATGCTTATTGGCCATTTGCATTCCCTTTTCCTTAAAATATCTATTTGGGGGCTTCCCTGGTGGCGCCGTGGTTGAGAGTCCTCCTGCCTTTGCAGGGGACGCAGGTTCGTGCCCCGGTCCGGGAAGATCCCACATGCCGCGGAGCGGCTGGGCCCATGAACCATGGCCGCTGAGCCTGCGCGTCCGGAGCCTGTGCTCTGCAACAGGAGAGGCCACAGCAGTGAGAGGCCCGTGTACCGCAAAAAAAAAAAAAAAAAATCTATTTGGGTTTCTTGCTCATTTTTCAATTGGGTTATGTGTTTCTTATTGACTTGTAGCTCTTTATATATGGGGGTGGTGTTAATATTTATGACTGCTTTCTGTATCTTTTTAAAGGAATTTATTTTTATCCTGAAGTCATAAAAATACAAAAGTTTTAAGGTTTTATTTTTCATTTTTAAGCCTTTGTTCATCTAGAATTTATTTTTGTGCCTGGTGACAGGTAGGGTCCAATTACTTCTCCCCACCCCCACCCCGCCCCTCACTGTGGAAACCAGTTTATTGAATAGTGCATGCTTTCCCTTTAACAGCTACGTCATCTGTCATGTTTCTGTATGTTCCTGAGTCTGCTTCCCGAGCCTGTTCCACTGGTCAGTTTGCCTATTCCTGTGCCAAAGTCAGTTTTCATCATTCCAGCTTTATTAAAGGTTTGGCATCTAAGAGGGTAAGTCACACCTTATTTTTTCTTCAGGAGTATCCTGTGTATTCTTGAACTTTTGCTTTTCTAGTAAATTTTAGAATCAATTTTCCAAGTTCCAGGAAAAAAAACAAAACAAAACAACCTACTGGATTTTAATTGGAATGGCAATAAATCTATACATCAATTTGGAGAGAACTGAGTCTTTCGATTCTTGAACGTAGCATATTTTCCATTTATTTAGAACTTCTTTAATATAATTCAATAAAGTTAAATTTTTTTTCTCTGAGTAGAGTTTGCACTTTTATTAGATTTATTTATAAACAACTTATATTTTGTCTCTATTTTGTTCAAATTGTTATATAATTTTGTTCTACTTGGTATATAAAGATCCAATTGATTTCTGATATGGGTCTTATTTCTTTTTAAATCCACATTTTAAAAGTTTATTTATCTGCTTATACACAGCATTGCCCCAGAAAGGGTTTAAGGTGGCTTAAAAGACTCCATAAAATACACCAAGGAATTAGTAATAGAAGAACCAGGAATGAAGCGTATGCAAAATGCTTATATAATCCTACTCGTTTACTCTGGCTGGACCACAAATTTGGCTCTAAGTTTTCAGCAGGCAGTCAGAAAAGGAAACTTAGTTACATCATTTACAGTGTTCATAAAGCAAAAACAAACCAGTTACCCAAGCGAAGCACTGTTATTCCTAATATTAAGACCAGAAAGAAATTTCTTTTGAGAGGCTTCATAAAGAGGTCAGTGTATGATGTAATTAATAATCAGTGTTCTCAGTAGCAACCTAATGGGAGACACAAAGATGAATTTCACAGGGCTCTTTCTTCAATACAGGCAGATGGCATCACATCAACTTGAAAATCAGGAAAAGCAATTTTATCATGAGTTTGGGGGTTGATGGGGGAACACAATATGATATGGCCAAGGTACTCAGCTCTTTGCTCTGCTCAACAAAACCAAAGATACATTTTGGAACAACAGAGTTGAATCCAGTACCCAGAATGACTCCGGAGAAGTCCTGAAACCCTTAAAATTCTACACAACATTTTCTGAATAGGTGCTTTTATTATTCTTGCCAGAGAAAACATAGTTTATCAGATACACTGTACTCAGCGTACCCGGGTGATACACATAAATTAGGCACCATTTCTTTAGACAATCTAGAGAATTAGACTACAAATCATTCATGCTATTCAGATACTTATGTTTTCTTCTTACAGCCTAGCTTATTTTTCCTCTGCAAAAAGAACCTTTTTTATTTCCATGTGGTGCCACGGCTTGGGTGAAGGTTTCAGGGTGGTTAAAAAGTTGCCTCCTGGCTGCAGGAAGGGGCTCGGGCAGAGATCTCGAGGCGGGGGAAGGCAGGGGGGGTCTCGCAGAGGCCGCCGGGCTCTGGAGGCTCCTAGTTGCGCTGACAGGAGAGCCTTTCGAAGAGATACTCGCCCAGTTCGGCCTGAGGGCCCGGCCAGACTGCGCAGGTCTGTCAGGTGCACGCCCATCTTCTTAAGGAGCTTCTTGAGGAGCTCCTCCTGCCGGAAGCGTCTCTCCGGAAACTCGCAGAGCTGGGCGCATGCGCTCACAGAACCCGGGGCCTGCAGATCCAAGAGCGCCCGGTCCAGGCTCTTCTCCAGGGCCGTGGCGGCCTCCGTGGCGCCCACGCTGGCGCCCCACTCCTCCGGGGGCAGCTCCAGCCAGTCCTGGAGCGGGGCGCGGCCGCCCCACTGCTTCCGCATCTTCAAGAGAGAAGCTGGGCGCCCTTGCGCGTCTCCACAGCCAACTCCCGGAAGAAGCGGCCCACGCCCCACGCCCTCGAAGTAGAAGCTCAGAGAGAGGTAAGTGGACGAGGCCCGAGGTGCAGGTTGATCAGGGGGGTGACGGCGGCCTCCACCTCGGTGGAAGAACTCTGCTGGATGGGGGGCTCACGGTGGGTCAGCAGTGAGGAGGACCTTCTCCGTAAAGTGTGTTGTGAGGATGGACCCGGAAACGGGTCGTCTTCTTCTCTCCAGCCACTTGCTAAACACTTTTATTACTTCCAAGAATTTGTAGAGTCTGGGATCTTATAATAAGATCATCTGTGAATAATGACATTCTCGTGTCTTTGTAGTTCGTAGGCTGTTTTTCATTTTCTGCCTGCACTGATTAGGATTTTTAGTACGAAGATGAATAAAAGCATGGATAGTAGACATTCTTCCTAATTTTAAAGGACATGTTTCTCAAGTTTCTATTAACAGTGATGATACTGAAGCCGTGGGTTAAATCCATTTCACCTGCTGTCACTAATCAAGGTCGTTTTAAGATTTGCCTGACCTCCAAGCTGCACTTAGCCTAGACAATAAGGTGTTTGCCCAAGCTGTTTTCCAGGAACTGGGAGTCAGCTGCTATAGTTTGAGCTGAGCTGGGTAAGTCTGGATAGGACCACCCACCCTTCAGCTGGGCATTCCAGAGTGTCTGCTTGGTGACCTTTTGACATCAAAGGGCTAAGAACTCTACCCTCAGAACATGCAGAGGCCTGGAGCCTAGTTACACCTGCTCAGGATGTCCGTTACCACACCTTTTTCCAATCACCTTGCCCCACACTCCCCATGCCTTGGACCGCCCTGCTTCTTTATTCTTTATCCCATAAGTACCCCGAGCCCCTTGCCTTGGAAGGTAGAGCTCAGACTGGTTTTCCTGTCTCCTCGCTTGGCTGTCTTCTGAATAAATACCCTCTTTGCTGCAAACCTCGGCATCTCAGTGTTTCATCTTGCTGGGCGTCAGGCGAGACAAACCTGGTTCGGTAACATATACCATGTGTGTGATTTTGGTAGTTGCCCTTTTTGAAAGCTTAGCTTCTATGTTTAGTTTGCTAAGAGTTTTTTGTTTGTTTGTTTGTTTGTTTTTGCGGTACGAGGGCCTCTCACTGCTGTGGCCTCTCCCGTTGTGGAGCACAGGCTCCGGACACGCAGGCTCAGCGGCCATGGCTCACGGGCCCAGCCGCTCCGCGGCATGTGGGATCTTCCCGGACCGGGGCACGAACCCGTGTCCCCTGCATCGGCAGGCGGACTCTCAACCACTGCGCCACCAGGGAAGCTCTGTTTGTTTTATTTTGTTTTTTAAAATCATGAATAAGTGTTGCATTTTATTAAATTCTTTTCTGTATCTATTGAAACGATCTTTTCTCTTCAATTTGTTAATGTAGTGAAGAAAATGTATATCATCTCCTAATGTTAAACCAAATCTACATTCCTGTGACAAACCCAAGTTGATCATGATGTACTAACTTTTTAAGCGCATTGCTGTGTTTAGGTTGTTCAGCTTTTTGTGTCCATTTTCATGACTGAGATTGGCTTGTAATTTTCCCTTAGCCTACTGTCCTTATCTGGTTTGTAATCAAGGCTGTGCACATGGCTTCCTCCCTCTTCAAGTCTTTGCTCAAATGTCACTGTTCATCTCAATGAGGCCTTCTGTGCCTCCATTTTTAGATATTGTAAACTCTGGACCTTTATTTCTCTTCTTTCCCTAGTCTCCTTCCCCAGCTACCTTTTTCCTACCACTTACTGCTTTCTGTTGTATGTAATTTGATCATTTACTTAACCCCAAATGTTTGAAATTCTTTTGTGAAACTATCTGAACCTAGTGACATCATTGGAGTAGTTCTTTGAAAGGTTTCTTTTTTATCTTTATTTTTTTAACATCTTTATTGGAGTATAATTGCTTTACAATGGTGTGTTAGTTTCTGCTGTATAACAAAGTGAATCAGCTGTACCTATACTTATATCCCCATATCCCCTACCTCTTGTGTCTCCCTCCCACCCTCCCTATCCCACCCCTCTAGGTGGTCACAAAGCACTGAGCTGATCTCCCTGTGCTATGTGGCTGTTTCCCACTAGCTATCTATTTTACATTTGGTAGTGTATATATGTCCGTGCCACTCTCTCACTTTGTCCCAGTTTACCCTTCCCCCTCCCCGTGTCTTCAAGTCCATTGTCTACGTCTGCGTCTTTATTCCTGTCCTGCCCCTAGGTTCTTCAGAACCTTTTTTTTCATATTCCATATATATGTGTTAGCATAACACAAATAACTCAGTTTCGTTTCTTTCTATGGCTGAGTAATATTCCATTGTATATATGTACCACATCTTCTTTATCCATTCATCTGTCGATGGACACGTAGGTTGCTTCCATGTCCTGGCTATTGTAAATAGTGCTGCAGTGAACATTGTGGTACATGACTCTTTTTGAATTGTGGTTTTCTCAGGGTATATGCCCAGTAGTGGGATTGCTGGGTCGTATGGTAGTTCTCTTGATAGTTTTCTTGATTTTTAACTTTCTTCTGTAGAAATTGGTCTTTTTAAGCATTTGTCTCTATTGGGGTCAACTATAGTAAACTGTTTTTTCTAAGGAATCCTCTATTTCATTTAGTTTTATAAACTTAGCTGCATAGAGATGTATACAGTAGTCTCCTTTGATTTTTTAAATTCTTCTGCATTAATAGGTATTTCCCCTATGCCTGTCTCTTCTTTCCTTCCTTCCTTCCTTCGGAGTTGGATTGATTCTCCCCCTCGCCCCCCAATTTCTAAGCATTTTGTGGACAGGGTTTCTAATTCAAGAGCACCTTCTTCTGTCAGTATAATGAAGTGCAGGTTTTTTTTAAGCAGTAATGGAGTTGGGGTGAGGAGGATAAGTTGATGTGTCTTGTTTCACTTTTGTTTTTGCAGGATCTTTAATTTTTCCTCTCGTCTTTCTTTCTCATAGCTCCAAAAGGCACCACTTCTTTTTTCCCCTAATATTTATATTATTTATTTATATTTATGTGTTTATTTTGGCTGCTCCGGGTGTTAGTTGTGGCATGAAGGATCTTCCTTACAGCATGCAGGCTTCCTAGTTGCGGCATGAGGGCTTCTTAGTTGCAGCATGCAAACTCTTAGTTGCGGCATGCATGTGGGATCTAGTTCTCCAACCAGGGATCGAACCCCGGCCCCCTGCATTGGGAGCACGGAATCTTACCCACTGAACCACCAGGAAAGTCCCAGGCGCCACCTCTTACCTGATTCTTCTCCAGGAGCAATCTTTCTTTAAGGCTGCCACCACTATTGGTCCTGCTTTCTTTCAAAACCCAGCCAGTACTGTAAACTACCAAGTCCCTGGCCCGTCTTCCTTGTTTTGATTCTTAGTAGTATTACATCGTGTCGTTCTAGGAGTTATTTTATCTTTACTTCATCTAGGTCTTCCGCTCCCCAGCACTCTTTCGCATATAGTCTCTTAAGCTTCCCCTCCTACAGGCTCATACTGTTCCCACAGGCTGACAGCAAGAGCTCTGTTAGAATTTGTTTTCTATTTCTCTACTAGGAGAAGTTCATTGTATTCTCTGTCTCCTGATAACGTGGAAGGCGTGAGTTATGTGTGAAGTCTTACTTTTGTATTTCATTAATTTCTGCTCTTACCTTTGTTACCTCCCTACTGTCTTTTATTGTTCTTTTTCTAACTTTTTATGTTAGACCATTAGGTTGTTCATTTCCGGCCTCCTTTTCCAAGATGCTCATTTAAGATGATAAATTTCCTTCTATGTATCATTTAGCTGAACCCCACAAGTTGTGATAGGCCACATTTTCATTCCCATCCAGTTCTAAGTATTTTTAAGTTTCCACTATAAGTTCTTCCTTGATTCATGAGTTGCTTAATACGTGTTTTTAGGCTTTCAAACAAATTTGGTTCTTAAAATTTATTGTTGGGCTATTCTAACTGGATACCCCTGTAATCTGAATCATACCTATGATTTGAAATGTGTTAACTAACACAAGGTCCATCTTAAAAATATATTTTATCCACGCTTGATAAGGATGGGTATACTCTAATTTGGAGGTGCTGGGTTCTAGATGTATCCAAGATATATCAAACTTCTTAATTGTGTCATTCAAATCTTTTATGTCTTTGCTGATACCTTTGTCTCCTTGGTCTAGGAATAATTGAGAAATGACTGAGTATGTGTTAAAATACACTCTGATAGTGGAATTATAAATTTTTAAAAAATATTTATTTATTTTCCGCTGCATTGGGTCTTCATTGCTGCATGTGGGCTTTTCTCTAGTTGTGGAGAGCAGGAGCTACTCTTTGTTGCAGTGCATGGGATTCTTATTGCGGCGGCTTCTCTTAGTTGTGGAGCATGGGCTCTAGGCGCACGGGCTTCAGTAGTTGTGACACGCGGGCTCAGTAGTTGTGGAGCATGGGCTCCAGGCACGCAGGCTCAGTAGCTGTGGCACACGGGCTTAGTTGCTCTGCAGCATGTGGAATCTTCCCTGACCAGGGCTCAAACCCGTGTCCCCTGCATTGGCAGGCGGATTCTTAACCACTGCACCACCAGGGAAGTCTGGATTTATAAATTTTTCCTTATAGTTCTATCAACTTGATTTTTGTATTTTGAACCTATTTAATTAGGTGCATACAAGTTTAGAATGCATACATCTTCTGTCAGTTAAACCTTTTTTTAAAAAACATCTTTATTGGAGTTTAATTGTTTTACAATGTTGTGTTATTTTATGCTGTATAACAAAGTGAATCAGCTATATGTATACATATATGCCCATATCCCTCCCTCTTGCGTCTCCCTCCCACCCTCCCTATCCCACCCTTCTAGGCGGTCACAAAGCACCAAGCTGATCTCCCTGTGCTATGCGGCTGCTTCCCACTAGCTATCTATTTTACATTTGGTAGTGTATATATGTCCATGTCACTCTCTCACTTCGTCCCAGCTTACCCTTCCCCTCCCCATGTCCTGAAATACATTCTCTACGTCTGCATCTTTATTCCTGACCTACCCCTAGGTTCATTAGAACAATTTTTTTTTAGATTCCATATATGTGTTAGCATACAGTATTTTTTTTCCTGTTTCTGACTTACTTCACTCCATATGACAGACTCTAGGCCCATCCACCTCACTACAAATAGTTCAATTTTGTTTCTTTTTATGGCTGAGTAATATTCTATGGTATATATGTGCCACATCTTCTTTATCCATTCATCCATCTATGGACACTTAGGTTGCTTCCATGTCCTGGCTATTGTAAATAGAGCTGCAATGAACATTGTGGTACATGACTCTTTTTGAATTACAGTTTTCTCAGGGTATATGCCCAGCAGTGCGATTGCTGGGTCATATGGTAGCTCTATTTTTAGTTTTTTGTTTGTTTGTTTGTTTGTTTTTGTTTTTTTTGCGGTACGTGGGCCTCTCACTGTTGTGGCCTCTCCCGTTGCGGAGCACAGGCTCCGGATGCGCAGGCTCAGCGGCCATGGCTCACGGGCCCAGCCGCTCCGCGGCATGTGGGATCTTCCCGGACCGGCGCACGAACCCGCGTCCCATGCATCGGCAGGCGGACTCTCAACCACTGCGCCACCAGGGAAGCCCTATTTTTAGTTTTTTAAGGAACCTCCATACTGTTCTCCATAGTGGCTGTATCAATTTATATTCCCAACAACAGTGCCAGAGGGTTCCCTTTTCTCCACACCTTCTCGAGCATTTACTGTTTGTAGATTCTTTGATGATGGCCATTCTGACTGGTGGAGGTGATACCTCATTGTAGTTTTGTTTTGCATTTCTTTAATGATTAGTGATGTTGAGCATCCTTTCATGTGTTTGTTGGTAATCTGTTTATCTTCTTTGGAGAAATGTCCATTTAGATCTTCCGCCCATTTTTGCATAGGGTTGTTTGTTTTTTTGATATTAAGTGGCATGAGCTGCTTGTACATTTTGGAGATTAATGCTTTGTCAGTTGCTTCATTAGCAAATATTTTCTCCCATTTTGAGGGTTGTGTTTTGGTCTTGTTTATGGTTTCCTTTGCTGTGCAAAAGATTTTAAGTTTCATTAGGTCCCATGTATTTATTTTTGTTTTTATTTCCATTTCTCTACGAGGTGGGTCAAAAAGGATCTGGCTGTGATTTATGCCATAGAGTGTTCTGCCTATGTTTTCCAATAAGAGTTTGATAGTGTCTGGCCTTAGATTTAGGTCTTTCATCCATTTTGAGTTTATTTTTGTGTATGGTGTGAGGGAGTGGTCTAATTTCATTCTTTTGCATGTAGCTGTCCAGTATTCCCAGCACCACTTATTGAAGAGGCTGTCTTTTCTCCATTGTATATTCTTACCTCCTTTATCAAAGAGAAGGTGACCATATGTGCGTGGGTTTATCTCTGGGCTTTCTATCCTGTTCCATTGATCTATATTTCTTTTTTTGTGCCAGTACCATACTGTCTTGCTTACTGTAGCTTTGTAGTACAGTCCGAAGTCAGGGAGCCTGATTCCTCTAACTCCGTTTTTCTTTCTGAAGATTGCTTTGGCTATTTGAGGTCTTTGTGTTTCCATACAAATAGTGAACTTTTGTTGTAGTGCTGTGAAAAATGCCAGTGGTAGTTTGATAGGGATATCATTGAATTTGTAGATTGCTTTAGGTAGTAAAGTCATTTTCACAATGTTGATTCTTCCAATCCAAGAACATGGTTTATCTCTCCATCTATTTGTATCATCTTTAGTTTCTTTCATCAGTGACTTACAGTTTTCTGCATACAGGTCTTTTGTCTCCTTAGGTAGGTTTATTCCTAGGTATTTTATTCTTTTTGTTGCAGTGGTAAATGGGAGTGTTTCATTAATTTCTCTTTCAGATTTTTCATTGTTAGTGTATAGGAATGCAAGAGATTTCTGTGCATTAATTTTGTATCCTGCTACTTTACCAAAATCATTGATTAGCCCTAGTAGTTTTCTGGTAGCATCTTTAGGATTCTCTATGTATAGTATCATGTCATCTGCAAACAGTGACAGCTTTACTTCTTCTTTTCCACTTTGGATTCCTTTTATTCTTTTTCTTCTCTGATTGCTGTGGCTAAAACCTCCAAAACTATGTTGAATAATAGTGGTGAGAGTGGGCAACATTGTCTTGTTCCTAATCTTAGTGGAAATGGTTTCAGTTTTTCACCATTGAGGATGATGTTGGCTGTGGGTTTGTCATATATGGCCTTTATTATGTTGAGATAAGTTCCCTGTATGCCTACTTTCTGCAGGGTTTTTATCATAAACGGGTGTTGAATTTTGTCAAAAGCTTTTTCTGCATCTATTGAGATAATGATATGGTTTTTATCCTTCAATTTGTTAATATGGTGTATCACATTGATTGATTGGCGTATATTGAAGAATTCTTGCGTTCCTGGGTTAAACCTCACTTTGTCATGGTGTATGATCCTTTTAATATGCTGTTGGATTCTGTTTGCTAGTATTTTGTTGAGGATTTTTGCATCTATGTTCATCAGTGATTTTGGCCTATAGTGACAACTTTCTTAGTGACAACATTGTCTGGTTTGGGAATCAGGGTGATGGTGGCCTCGTAGAATGAATTTGGGAGTGTTCCTCCCTCTACTATATTTTGGAAGAGTTTGAAAAGGATAGGGGTTAGCTCTTCTCTAAATGTTTGACAGAATTCTCATGTGAAGCCATGTGGTCCCGGACTTCAGTTTGTTGGAAGATTTTTAATCACAGTTTCAATTTCAGTGCTTGTGATTGTTCTGTTTATATTTTCTATTTCTTCCTGGTTCAGTCTTTGGAAGGTTGTGCTTTTCTAGAATTTGTCCATTTCTTCCCGGTTGTCCATTTTATTGACACATAATTGCTTGTAGTAATCTCTCATGATCCTTTGTATTTCTGCAGTGTCAGTTGTTACTTCTCCTTTTTCATTTCTAATTCTGTTGATTTGAATCTTCTCCCTTTTTTTCTTGATGAGTCTGGCTAATGGTTTATCAATTTTGTTTATCTTCTCAAAGAACCAGCTTTTAGTTTTATTGATCTTTGCTATTGTTTCCTTCATTTCTTTTTCATTTATTTCTGATCTGATCTTTATTATTTCTTTCCTTTTGCTAACTTTGGGTTTTTTTTTGTTGTTCTTCTTCTTTCTCTTATTGCTTTAGGTTTAATGTTAGGTTGTTTATTTGAGATTTTTCTTGTTTCCTGAGGTAGGATTGTATTGCTATAAACTTCCCTCTTAGACCTGCTTTTGCTGCATCGCATAGGTTTTGGGTTGTCGTATTTTCATTGTAATTTGTTTCTAGGCATTTTTTGATTTCCTCTTTGATTTCTTCAGTGATCTCTTGGTTATTTAGTAGCGTATTGTTTAGCCTCCCTGTGTTTGTATTTTTTACAGTTTTTTTTCGTGTAATTGATATCTAGTCTCATAGCATTGTGGTTGGAGAAGATACTTGAGATGATTTCAATTTTCTTAAATTTACCAAGGCTTGATTTGTGACCCAAGATGTTATCTATCCTGCGGAATGTTCCATGAGCACTTGAGAAGGAAGTATATTCTGCTCTTTTGGGATGGAATGTCCTGTAAATATCAATTAAATCTATCTGGTCTATTCTGTCTTTAAAGCTGTGTTTCCTTATTTATTTTCATTTTGGATTATATTGGTGAAAGTTGGGTGTTAAAGTCCCCTGCTATGATTGTGTTACTGTTGATTTCCCCTTTTATGGATGTTAGCATTTGCCTTATATATGGAGGTGCTCCTATGTTGGGTGCATATATATTTCTAATTGTAACGTCTTCTTCTTGGATTGATCCCTTGATCATTATGTAGTGTCCTTCCTTGTCTCTTTTAACATTCCTTATTTTAAAATCTATTTTATTTGGTATGAGTACTGCTACTCCAGCTTTCGTTTGATTTCCATTTGCATGGAATATCTTTTTCCATCCCCTCACTTGCATTCTGTATGTGTCCCTAGGTCTGAAGTGGGTCTCTTGTAGACAGCATATATATGGGTCTTGTTTTTCTATCCATTCAGCCAGTCTGTGTCTTCTGGTTGGTGCATTTAATGCATTTACATTTAAGGTAATTATCAATATGTATGTCCCTTTACCATTTTCTTAATTGTTTTGGGTTTGTTATTGTAGGTCTTTTCCCTCTCTTGTGTTTCCTGCCTAGAGAAGTTCCTTTAGCATTTGTTGAAAAGCTGGTTTGGTGGTGCTGAACTCTCTTAACTTTTGCTTGTGTGTAAAGGTTTTTATTTCTCTGTCGAATCTGAATGAGATCCCTGCTGGGTAGAGTAATCTTGGTTGCCGGTTTTTCTCCTTCATCACTTTAAATATGTCCTGTCAGTCCCTTCTGGCTTGCAGAGTTTCTGCTGAAAGATCAGCTGTTAACCTTATGAGGATTCCCTTGTATGTTATTTGTTGCCTTTCCCTTGCTGCTTTTAATATTTTTTCTTCATATTTAATTTTTGATAGTTTGATTACTATGTGTCTTGGTGTGTTTCTCCTTGTATTTGTTCTGTATGGGACTCTCTGCACTTCTTGAACTTGATTGACTAATTCCTTTCCCATTTTAGGGAAGTTTTCAACTATAATATCTTCAAATATTTTCTTAGGCCCTTTCTTTTCTCTTCTTCTTTTGGGACCCCTATAATTCGAATGTTGGTGCATTTAATGTTGTCCCAGAGGTCTCTGACACTGTCCTCAATTCTTTTCATTCTTTTTTTCTTTATTCTGCTCTGCAGTAGTTATTTCCACTATTTTATCTTCCAGGTCACTTATCTGTTTTTCTGCCTCAGTTATTCTGCTATTGATTCCTTCTAGAGAATTTTTAATTTCATTTATTGTGTTGTTCATCATTTTTTGTTTGCTCTTTCATTCTTCTAGGCCCTTGTTAAATTTTTCTTGTATTTTCTCCATTCTATTTCCAAGAGTTTGGATCATCTTTACTATCATTACTCTGAATTCTTTTTCAGGTAAACTGCCTATTTCCTGTTCAATTGTTTGGTTTGGTGGGCTTTTTTTACCTTGCTCCTTTATCTGCTGCATATTTCTCTGTCTTCTCATTTTCTTTAACTTACTTTCTTTGGGGGTCTCCATTTTGCAGGCTGCAGGTTCGTAGTTCCCGTTGTTTTTGGTGTCTGCCCCCAGTGGGTGAGGTTGGTTCAGTGGCTTGTGTAGGTTTCCTGGTGGAGGGGACTGGTGCCTGTGTTCCGGTGGGTGGGGCTGAGTCTTGTCCTTATGATGGGCAGGGCCGCATCCAGCGGTGTGTTCTTGGGTGTCTGTGAACTTAGTATGATTTTAGGCAGCCTCTCTGCTAATGGGTGGGTGGTATTCCTGTCTTGTTAGTTGTTTGACATGGGGCGTCCAGCACTGGAGCTTGCTGGCCCTTGGGTGGAGCTGGCTGTTAGTGTCGAAACAGAGATCTCTGGGAGAGCACTTGCCGATTGATATTACGTGGGGCCAGGAGGTCTCTGGTGGTCCACCACCTGGTGTCCTGAACTCGGCTCTCCCACCTCAGAGGCTCAGGCCTGACACCCGGCTGGAGCACCAAGACTCTGTCAGCCACATGGCCAGGTACATGGGGAGTTCCTTGCCTTTTGGAAGACTGAGTTCTTCTGCCATCATTCAGTAAGTGTTCTGTAGGAGTTGTTCCACACGTAGATGTATTTTTGATGTATTTGTGGGGAGGAAGGTGATCTTTACATCTTACTCCTCCAACATCTTGAAGGTCCCCCTGCAATAGGAGACTCCACTGAAGACACCAACCTCTGCAAGAACTAGAGGTATAGAGGCAATTTTTTTCAGAGGGTTTGCAGCTTGCTTTTTTTTTTTATTTTCCTTTGTGCTTCGTCTAGTTTCACTTGTTCACAGGGTGCTTCATGTTAGAGGCCTCGCACCTGGCACTTCAGATCAGAGTGCCTAGTGAGAAATGGCTGCACTGACACCTCAGCTACATGGGCTGGTCCCTGTCAGTTGAACCTTTAATCATTGTGTAGTGATCCTAATAATACTTTTTGTATTAAAATTCTATTTTGTGTGATATTAATAAAACTTCTCTATGTCTTTTTGTTTTGTTTAATATTTACCTAGGACATCTTTTCCCATCCATTTACTCTCAAACTTTCCATATATTTTTATATTCATGTGTATCCCGTAGTGCATATGTGGTTTTGTTTTCTGATACAATATAATAGTCTATCTTTTAACTGGTAAGTTCTGTCCATTAACAGTTACTGTGACTAACTCACACTTCTGAGCTTCTTCCTACCATGTAGTACTTTACTTTTTTTTCCTTACCTTTTCTTTTCCTCTTGTGTGCTTTGTGTTGAATGGAGTGTTTTTGTTTCTGTTTTAATCTCACATTTTACCCACCTCTACTCATTCAGAAATTATACGTTCAATTTCTAACTCTTGTAGTTTACCATTCACACGTAAAATCTAAAATTACTCAATTTGTTTTCTTTATAGAATTTTAAAAAATTAATTTATTTTTGGCTGTATTGGGTCTTCATTGCCGTGCACAGGCTTTCTCTAGTTGTAGTGAGTGGGGGCTACTCATCGGTGTGGCACACGGGCTTCTCATTGCTGTGGCTTCTCTTATTGCAGAGCATGGGCTCTAGGCGCATGGGCTTCAGTAGTTGTGGCATGTGGGCTCAGTAATTGTGGCTCGCAGTCTCTAGAGCACAGGCTGAGCATTTGGGGCACACGGGCTTAGTTGCTGCATGGCATGTGGGATCTTCCCAGATCGGGGTTCGAACCCATGTCCCCTGCATTGACAGGTGGATTCTTAACCACTGTACCACCAGGGAAGTCCTCAGTTTCATTTTGAACAGCTTTCCTTTGAACACTCTGATTCCAATCATCCCTTTCCAGTCATTATATATATACATTCCAGTGTATACGTATATACACTATTATTATCCATTATTTCTGGCTTTAATCCCTGAAGTTAGACACTATTATTATTGTAATGATATATACAGACAGTTGATAATTTACTTATGTATTTGCCAATTTCTGCACTCAGAACATACTCCTTTTTGGATCTTAGACCGTCCTTCTGGCATCCTTTTCCTTCTTCCTGAAATAACATCCCTTAAAAGTTCTTTTGGTAGTAAACTCTATTTTCACTTATCAGAAATTGTCCTTATTTGCCTTTTATCTTGAAAGATCATTTTCTGAGTTGATATTTTTTTCTCAGCAGTTCAAACATATGCCTCCACTGATGCTGTTAAGAAGTCTGCTTATTGTTGCTTCATAGGCAGTTTATTAAATTGTAGTTCATTTTTATATGATCTGAATATTCTGTCTTGCTACTATGTTTTTTAGTGTTCTGTAGTTTCATTCCAATGAGTCTAGGTGTGGATTCTTTTTATTTGTCCCCTTTGGTTCTTCACATATCTGTAGATTCAATTGTTTCATAGAAACAAATTTTATGGAAAATTCTTAGCTATTCTCTCTTCATTCTCTCTAGGACTCTAATTAAATTATATGAGATCTTATTACATCCACAATATCTGTAAACTTCTATCAATTATCTGTTACTACATAGTAAACCACCCTAAAGCTTAGTGGCTAAAAGCCAACACCATTTTATTTGTTCACAATTTTATGGGTCACTGCTTTGGTCTGATCTCACCTGTAACTCATGTGGTAGCAATCATCTGGCAGGTCTATGAGGACTGGATGATCTAATATGTCTTTGCTTACATGTTTGGGGATATGCAGGCTATTGGCTACTGTGCTTCAGTTCTCCTCTAAGTGGGCTCTCCAAGAGGCTAGCTCAGGCCCATTCACAATAAGGTTTCAAGGTTCCAACTGAAGCCAAAAGAAGGCAAGCCCAAAGTACAAACAGTTTTTAAACCTCTGCATGTGATGTTTTCCATGTGCCAAAGCTATTCAAATAGCAAAGCCAGCTTTAAAGACTGGAGAAATAAATTCCAGTAAATTGATGGGAGGAACAGTATAGTCACAGTGCAAAAGTCTGTGCATACAGGGACAGGAGGGATTATTGTGGCCATCTTTACAAATAAGCTATCACAAATCTCTTTCATGGGAATTGCCTGGTGGTCCAGTGGTTAGGACTCCGTGCTTTCACTGCTGAGGGTCCGGGTTCAGTCCCTCGTTGGAGAGCTAAGACCCTAAAAGCCGCACAGTGCAGCCAAAAAAAAAAAAAAGAAACAAAGCCAAAACAAATCTCTTTCATATCTTGAACCTCCCTGTATTTCTGCTGAGATGTATTTATTTTTGGTTAGTCACTATGTGAAATGCAGCCAAATGCAATTCTGAACAATATAGAGGTATGTAACTGAAATTCATTTTTTTACCTAGTTTGCATTAGCTAAAATGGATTCTTACTGGGAGAAATCCAAGCATATATAATGACTCAAGAATTTTATTTCTTCTATAACAGTGCTGGGCAAGTGAATAGGTCCTTGGGCCAGTTTTCATCCATGTGGTCAGTCAGGGACCCAAGCTGATAGAAACTGCCATGTTCAACATGTGACTTCCAAGTTTGCCCTAGAGGTGGTCTCCATACTCTTTTCCCCTTGTAGCTGGCGGGGATGGAGGTTTTTATGGGCTAGGCTTGGAAGATGTAAGCAGTTGACACATCATTTCTGCTCACATTTTATTGGTTAGAACTTAGTCACCTGGTCACACCTAACAGTCAGGAAGACTGGCAAATGTTGCCAAGCTGAGGACCCAGGAAGAGAAGAACGGGGAGTTAGGTGAGTAGCTAGCAATCACTGCTTCCTACCAAGAAGAATTCCAAAAGGAATCTTAGAGGTTAAGTATAATATGACCCAAGGAGAAACTCATTCAAATGGTTTAAAATGTGACATGGGGGCTTCCCTGGTGGCACAGTGGTTGAGAGTCCGCCTGCTGCTGCCGGGTCATCGGTTCGTGACCCAGTCTGGGAAGATCCCACATGCCACGGAGCGGCTGGGCCCGCGAGCCATGGCCGCTGAGCCTGCGCATCCAGAGCCTGTGCTCCTCAACGGGAGAGGCCACAAGAGTGAGAGGCCCGCGTACCGCAAAAAAAAAAAAAAAAGTGACATGAAAATCTAGGACAAAATTAAATTTGGCTCTGCCACTTATTAACTGTGAGAACTTGGTTAAATGACTTGAGTTCTCTAAGCCTCCACTTTCTTCACTAACATAATGGCCATAATAATAGTATTTATCTCAGAATTTTTTCTCTTAGAAAAGTGAAATAAATGCGTAAAAACTCTTAGTTAGGTACTCAACAGCATATAGCCAAGGACTCAGTAGATATAAGCTATCAACATTGATAATATTATAATGGGTACTTGTTGAGTCACTGGTGTAGTATTTCCTGAATATCAAACATATGAATGCCTACCAACACCAGACATATTTAAGATAAAAAATAAAAATTGTATACTGAAAATTAAAAGTAATATTTTATCAACAAGTGTAGATTTTTAGATGGAAATATAACAGTTCTTTCAAATAGAAGAGTTACTTAGGTTATGTAGAAAGCATCTGAGTCTTTAAGGAAGTATTTCCAAAAGAAGATCTAAGG
The DNA here is from genome assembly GCF_964165515.1 of Mesoplodon bidens. Taxonomy (NCBI): domain Eukaryota; kingdom Metazoa; phylum Chordata; class Mammalia; order Artiodactyla; family Ziphiidae; genus Mesoplodon; species Mesoplodon bidens. Next base: position 77,479,858 of record NC_138167.1, on the reverse strand, counting down.
GGACTTCCCTGGCGGTCCAGTGGTTAAGGTTTCACACTTCCACTGCAGGGGGCACGGGTTCAATCCCTGGGCAGGGAACCGAGATCCGGCATGCTTTGCAGTGAAGCCAAAAAAAAGAGGATCTAAGAAGTTGACAGGTATTTAATCAAAAGGAAAACTGTTTGCATAGACTGGTTTAGAAGGACCCTATGGTAGTCACTGCTTTCACAGTCTTAGGCCAGTTTCATTCCTTACCCCATCCAATTCTGCCTACAATTGGCAAATTATATTGATTTTTATTAAGTTTAGTGAACGGACACTTTGCACATCAAAGAGAGCAACTTCTTAGACATCCCTTTAACCAGGGAGCCCTTTCCCTCCAAGGCCCTATAGGAGAGCTTCATGGCAGCTGCCAGTCCCTCCCCCTGTGTCTCCTACTTGCTCGCCTCCCCACGACACCTTTATTTTTCCTTTTTCCTGTTACCCTGGATCTTCCCTTTTGTGTTCCTCTATCATTTTCTTTTGTAAACAAGATAACTTTCTCATGCTTTTGTTGCATCCCCTCCATTACTCCATTCACCAACACAAAGGAGCCTCCTAAAAAGGTCTGAAAAGGACAAGATTATATGTAACTATTGATATTTTTGCAATCATCGTTAAAAAGAAAGCTTAATGTGGAAAGTTAATCTTCTCGGCAGACGTCCCCAGAACCCTTGATGTGAACCTCTTGGTCACTCCTGTTCGCTCACTGAGCACTATGGCATCTGCCACAATCTTCTCATGTTGACTCCTGCCGCCCTTGTCCTTTGGCCTCTCCGTTCCTTAAGATTCTTGTGTAAAGTGACCTGCCCCTGCACTCCATGCAATGTCCTCCAACTCCTATGGCCATACCTGAAGCTGTTCCACCTTCAGAATTCCTCTTTCAGAAATCCTACCCTCAAACCAATTCCTCCTACCTTTCTAGCTCAGTCTCATCTGTTCCCACTATAACCATTTGCCAGGCTCATAAGAACTTCCAATCCTTTACCTTTTTATATACGTTTGCTCTCACCATGAGCCCCACTCTTGTTGTCTTAGACTCAGATTCCATCATTTCACTCAGTCTCTTGCAAATAACAACCTGTGCTTCCACTGCATTTGTCTGGCAAAGTGTTACTCCTGCAAAAATCCAACTGTCTTTCTCTATGCCTACCCCAGCTCTGGTGCCTCTGAAGAAAATTACCCAATGGGGCAAATGTGTAACATTTAAATTAATGAGTTCTGGCTTCATTTGGGCCCTCAACATTGCCCCCAATTCTCCCACTTCCCTCTAGCCAATTCATTCTCTCCAGTAAGCCTTTTCTCCTCTGTTCAACCTTTAACCCCACCACCTCCCTTCATGCTTAGTATTTGTTCCTCTTCCTATTTTTTTCTGAGGAAATGTTGAGACTGAAGCCCCCAAAACTCCTGCCATCCAACCTACAACCTACCTGCATCTGTGTCCATCCTCTCTTCCTCTTAGACTAAGGAAGATGTCCCTCCTCCTGAGATCTAACTTCTATGGCCTCTTATATTAGCCAGTATTTCTCTCTTTCTCTGCTCAGTCCCTCCCATTAACATTTACAAATACTCTCTCAGCTTAATTCCTGAGCCTTATTTCCAAACAAACTGCCACTGTCCTGTCTCTTCCTCTTAGCAGCCAAAGTTCTAGAAAGAATTATCTAAGTTTGTTGCCTCAATTTCTTCTCCTCCCATATGTGCTTTAAGCCACTTTATTTTTATTTTTGTTTACATCTTTATTAGAGTATAATTGCTTTACAATGGTGTGCTAGTTTCTACTTTATAACAAAATGAATCAGTTATACATATAGATATGTTCCCATATCTCTTCCCTCTTGCGTCTCCCTCCCTCCCACCCTCTCTATCCCAGCCCTCTAGGTGGTCACAAAGCACCGCACTTATCTCCCTGTGCTTTGCAGCTGCTTCCCACAGCTATCTATTTTATGTTTTGTAGTCTATATATGTCCATGCCACTCTCTCGCTTTGTCACAGCTTACCCTTCCCCCTCCCCATATTCTCAAGTCCATTCTGTAGTAGGTCTGTGTCTTTATTCCTGTCTTACCCCTAGGTTCTTCATGATATTTTTTTTCTTAAATTCCATATATATGTGTTAGCATATGGTATTTGTCTTTCTCTTTCTGACTTACTTCACTCTGTATGACAGACTCTAGGTCCATCTACCTCATTACAAATAGCTCAATTTCGTTTCTTTTTATGGCTGAGTAATATTCCATTGTATATATGTGCCACATCTTCTTTAGCCATTCATCTGATGATGGACACTTAGGTTGTTTCCATCTCTGGGCTATTGTAAATAGGGCTGCTATGAACATTTTGGTACATGTCTCTTTTTTTTTTTTTTTTTTTTTTTTTGTGGTACGCGGGCCTCTCACTGTTGTGGCCTCTCCCGTTGCGGAGCACAGGCTCCGGATGCGCAGGCCCAGCGGCCATGGCTCACGGGCCCAGCCGCTCCGCGGCATATGGGATCCTCCCAGACCGGGGCACGAACCCGTATCCCCTGCATCGGCAGGCGGACTCTCAACCACTGCGCCACCAGGGAGGCCCATGTCTCTTTTTGAATTATGGTTTTCTCAGGGTATATGCCCAGTAGTGGGATTGCTGGGTCATATGGTAGCTCTATCTGTAGTTTTTTAAGGAACCTCCATACCGTTCTCCATAGTGGCTGTACCAATTCACATTCCCACCAGCAGTGCAAGAGTGTTCCTTTTTTTCCCACACCCTCTCCAGCATTTATTGTTTCTAGATTTTTTGATGATGGCCATTCTTACTGGTGTGAGATTATATCTCATTGTAGTTTTCATTTGCATTTCTCTAATGATTAATGATGTTGAGCATTCTTTCATGTGTTTGTTGGCAGTCTGTATATCTTCAGTGGAGAAATGTCTATTTAGGTCTTCTGCCCAGTTTTAGATTGGGTTGTTTGTTTTTTTGTTATTGAGCTGCATGAGCTGCTTGTAAATTGTGGAGATTAATCCTTTGTCAGTTGCTTCATTTGCAAATATTTTCTCCCATTCTGAGGGTTGTCTTTTGGTCTTGTTTATGGTTTCCTTTGCTGTGCAAAAGCTTTGAAGTTTCATTAGGTCCCATGTGTTTATTTTTGTCTTTATTTCCATTTCTCTGGGAGGTGGGTCAAAAATGATCTTGCTGTGATTTATTTCATAGAGTGTTCTGCCTATGTTTTCCTCTAAGAGTTTGATAGTGTCTGGCCTTACATTTAGGTCTTTAATCCATTTTGAGCTTATTTTTGTGTATGGTGTTAGGGAGTGATCTAATCTCATACTTTTACATGTCCCTGTCCAGTTTTCCCAGCACCACTTATTGAAGAGGCTGTCCTTTCTCCACTATACATTCCTGCCTCCTTTATCAAAGAGAAGGTGACCATATGTGCGTGGGTTTATCTCTGGGCTTTCTATCCTGTTCCATTGATCTATATTTCTGTTTTTGTGCCAGTACCATACTGTCTTGATTACTGTAGCTTTGTAGTATAGTCTGAAGTCAGGGAGCCTGATTCCTCCAGCTTCATTTTTCGTTCTCAAGATTGCTTTGGCTATTTGGGGTCTTTTGTGTTTCCATACAAATTGTGAATTTTTTTGTTCTAGTTCTGTGAAAAATGCCAGTGGTAGTTTGATAGGGATTGCATTGAATCTGTAGATTGCTTTGGGTAGTAGAGTCATTTTCACAATATTCTTCCAATCCAAGAACATGGTATATCTCTCCATCTATTTGTATCATCTTTAATTTCTTTCATCAGTGTCTTATAATTTTCTGCATACAGGTCTTTTGTCTCCTTAGGTAGGTTTATTCCTAGATACTTTATTCTTTTTGTTGCAGTGGTAAATGGGAGTGTTTTCTTGATTTCACTTTCAGATTTTTCATCATTAGTGTATAGGAATGCCAGAGATTTCTGTGCATTAATTTTGTATCCTGCTACTTTACCAAATTCATTGATTAGCTCTAGTAGTTTTCTGGTAGCATCTTTAGGATTCTCTATCTATAGTATCATGTCATCTGCAAACAGTGACAGCTTTACTTCTTCTTTTCCAATTTGGATTCCTTTTATTTCCTTTTCTTCTCTGATTGCTGTGGCTATAACTTCCAGAACTAGGTTGAATAAGAGTGGTGAGAGTGGGCAACCTTGTCCTGTTCCTGATCTTAGTGGAAATGGTTTCAGTTTTTCACCATTGAGGACGATGTTTGCTGTGGGTTTGTCATATATGGCCTTTATTATGTTGAGGAAAGTTCCCTCTATGCCTACTTTCTGCAGGGTTTTTATCATAAATGGGTGTTTAATTTTGTTGAAAGCTATCTCTGCATCTATTGAGATGCTCATATCGTTTTTCTCCTCCAATTTGTTAATATGGTGTATCACGTTGATGGATTTGCGTGTATTGAAGAATACTTGCATTCCTGGAATAAAGCCCACTTGATCATGGTGTATGATCCTTTTAATGTGCTGTTGGATTCTGCTTGCTAGTATTTTGTTGAGGATTTTTGCATGTATGTTCATCAGTAATATTGGCCTGTAGTTTTCTTTCTTTGTGACATCCTTGTTTGGTTTTGGTATCAGGGTGATGGTGTCCTCGTTGAATGAGTTTGGGAGTGTTCCTCCCTCTGCTATATTTTGGAAGAGTTTGAGAAGGATAGGTGTTAGCCCTTCTCTAAATGTTTGATAGAATTCGCCTGTGAATCCATCTGGTCCTGGACTTTTGTTTGTTGGAAGATTTTTAATCACAGTTTCAATTTCAGTGCTTGTGATTGGTCTGTTCATATTTTCTATTTCTTCCTGATTCAGTCTTGGCAGGTTGTGCATTTCTAAGAATTTTTCCATTTCTTCCAGGTTGTCCATTTTATTGGCATAGAGTTGCTTGTAGTAATCTCTCATGATCTTTTGTATTTCTGCAGTGTCAGTTGTTACTTCTCCTTTTTCATTTCTAATTCTATTGATTTGAGTCTTCTCCCTTTTTTTCTTGATGAGTCTGGCTAATGGTTTATCAATTTTGTTTATCTTCTCAAAGAACCAGCTTTTAGTTTTATTGATCTTTGCTATTGTTTCCTTCATTTCTTTTTCATTTATTTCTGATCTGATCTTTATGATTTCTTTCCTTCTGCTTACTTTGGGGGTTTTTTGTTCTTCTTTCTCTAATTGCTTTAGGTGCAGGGTAAGGTTGTTTACTTGAGATGTTTCCTGTTTCTTAAGGTGGGATTGTATTGCTATAAACTTCCCTCTTAGAACTGCTTTTGCTGCATCCCATAGGTTTTGGGTCGTCGTGTCTCCATTGTCATTTGTTTGTAGGTATTTTTTGATTTCCTCTTTGATTTCTTCAGTGATCACTTCGTTATTAAGTAGTGTATTGTTTAGCCTCCATGTGTTTGTATTTTTTACAGCTCTTTTCCTGTAATTGATATCTAGTCTCATAGCATTGTGGTCGGAAAAGATACTTGATACCATTTCAATTTTCTTAAATTTACCAAGGCTTGATTTGTGACCCAGGATATGATCTATCCTGGAGAATGTTCCGTGAGCACTTGAGAAAAATGTGTATTCTGTTGTTTTTGGATGGAATGTTCTATAAATATTAATTAAGTCCATCTTGTTTAATGTATCATTTAAAGCTTGTGTTTCCTTATTTATTTTCATTTTGGATGATCTGTCCATTGGTGAAAGTGGGGTGTTAAAGTCGCCTACTATGATTGTGTTACTGTCGATTTCCCCTTTTATGGCTGTTAGTATTTGCCTTATGTATTGAGGTGCTCCTATGTTGGGTGCATAAATATTTACAATTGTTATATCTTCTGGGATCGATCCCTTGATCATTATGTAGTGTCCTTCTTTGTCTCTTCTAGTAGTCTTTATTTTAAAGTCTATTTTGTCTGATATGAGAATTGCTACTCCAGCTTTCTTTTGGTTTCCATTTGCATGGAATATCTTTTTCCATCCCCTTACTTTCAGTCTGTATGTGTCTCTAGGTCTGAAGTGGGTCTCTTGTAGACAGCATATATATGGGTCTTGTTTTTGTATCCATTCAGCCAATCTGTGTCTTTTGGTGGGAGCATTTAATCCATTTACATTTAAGGTAATTATCTATATGTATGTTCCTATTCACATTTTCTTAATTGTTTTGGTTTGTTATTGTAGGTCTTTTCCTTCTCTTGTGTTTCTTGCCTGGAGAAGGTCCTTTAGCATTTGTTGTAAAGCTGGTTTGGTGGTGCTGAACTCTCTCAGCTTTTGCTTGTCTGTAAAGTTTTTAATTTCTCCATGAAATCTGAATGAGATCCTTGCTGGGTAGAGTAATCTTGGTTGTAGGTTTTTCCCCTTCATCACTTTAAATATGTCCTGCCAGTCCCTTCTGGCTTGCAGAGTTTTTGCTGAAATATCAGCTGTGAACCTTATGGGGATTTCCTTGTATTTTATTTGTTGTTTTTCCCTTGCTGCTTTTAATATGTTTTCTTTGTATTTAGTTTTTGACAGTTTGATTAATATGTGTCATGGTGTGTTTCTCCTTGTATTTCTCCTGTATGGGATTCTCTGTGCTTCCTAGATTTGATTAACTATTTCCTTTCCCATATTAGGGAAGTTTTCAACTATAATCTCTTCAAATATTTTCTCAATCCTTTTCTTTTTCTCTTCTTTTTCTGGAACCCCTATAATTTGAATGTTGGTGCATTTAATGTTGTCCCAGAGGTCTCTGAGACTGTCCTCAGTTCTTTTCATTCTTTTTTCTTTATTCTGCTCTGCAGTAGTTATTTCCACTATTTTATCTTCCAGGTCACTTATATCCGTTCTTCTGCCTCAGTTATTCTGCTATTGATCCCATGTAGATTATTTTTAATTTCATTTTTTGTATTGTTCATCATTGCTTGTTTCACCTTTAGTTCTAGGTCCTTGTTAAATGTTTCTTGCATTTTCTCTATTCTATTTCCAAGATTTTGGATCATCTTTACTATCATTATTCTGAATTCTTTTTCAGGTAGACTGCCTATTTCCTCTTCATTTGTTAGTTCTGTTGGGTTTTTATCTTGCTCCTTCTCCTGCTGTGTGTTTTTCTGTCTTCTCATTTTGCTTATCTTACTGTGTTTGGGGTCTGCTTTTGCAGGCTGCAGGTGTGTAGTTCCTGTTGTTTTTGGTGTCTGTCCCCAGTGGCTAAAGTTTTTTCAGTGGGTTGTGTAGGCTTCTTGGTGGAGGGGACTAGTGCCTGTGTTCTGGTAGATGAGGCTGGATCTTGTCTTTCTGGTGGGCAGGTCCACGTCCGGTGGTGTGTTTTTGGGTGGACTTATTATGATTTTAGGCAGCCTCTCTGCTAATGGGTGGGGTTGTGTTCCTGTCTTGCTAGTTGTTTGGCATAGGGTGTCCAGCACTGTAGCTTGCTGGTCGTTGAGTGAAGTTGGGTGCTGGTGTTGAGATGGAGTTCTCTGGGAGATGTTCGCCATTTGATATTATGTGGAGTTGGGAGGTCTCTTGTGGACCAGTGTCCTGAAGTTGGCTCTCCCACCTCAGAGGCACAGCCCTGACTCCTGGCTGCAGCACCAAGAGCCTTTCATCTACATGGTAATGTGGCTTCAGTTGGAGGCCTCAGTTTCTTGCCACGTGGATCTCTCCTTAGGGCTGCTTGAGTGTCCTCATGATATGGCAGCTGGCTTACCCCCGGATGAGTGATCCGGTCCACGGTCCCCAGGACTGTCGCGGCTTCGGACGCTGGGGCCCCTCCAAAGCCGGCAGCCTCAGTGAGGCCGCCCTCACCTTGGACTCCAGGGCAGTTCTGTGACGGCAGAGGGAAGAGACCCTGAGCCGGGAGTTGCAGCTCTGTGGAAACGCGGTCTCCGTTCTCTAAGCCACTTTAAAACAACTTTGGCCCCTCCCACTAATTCAAAATGGTGATTGCTCTGAAGTGACCAGTGACCTCCATGTTGCTGAATTGAATGGACGTCCTCTGGTCCTCACCTCACTTGACTCTCAGCAACAGTCAAAATTATTGCCCACTCTTTCTTCCCTCATTCTATCTTCCTTCAGCTTTTTCCACAGCTACACATTCTCTTGTTCCTCTTATCGTGGCAGCTTCTCAGTACTTTGCTAGCTCTTCCTCCTCTAATGGACCTTTAGATGCTAGAGTTCCCCAGGAATTGGTTTTACTCGTTTTTTGTTTTCTTTTTCTCGGTTTGCACTCTTTCTCTAAATGTTTTCATATATACAAATGGTTTCAAATATCAGTTTTGCAGTGTGGCTCATGGTTCAGCCTGTACCAGGATCACTTGCAGAGGGTGAAGTGGGGCATGTGGCGGAGTGGGAGAAAGACGTGTTAAAATTCAGATTCCCTGGCCCCATTCAGGGCCTACCAAATTAACTTTGTGGGAGGAGACTGGGAATCTGCATTTTAAATTCATTCTCCAGGTTATTCCCATACCAACTAAAGTATGGAACCACTAATTTGATTTGTCACATTAACAAGGACAGCACAATATCTCCATCTGCTGACTTATTAAAATCATTGCCTTATTTTCTCAAATGTTAGGAAACAAAAGTCAGAAAAACAGGAACAAAGTAATGAACAAAAGAGATGAAAGAATTATCTGCCTCATGAATAATCAAGATTGGATTATGTCAGCTTTTGACTTTCCTAGCTCCAAATGAGAACTGTTCTATATTTGGGTTTCAATTTTGAATCCTTATCCAACTGAATAAAAATGTAAGAATTGGAATGACTATTTCATCACACACAGTTTCTTAAAATACAGCATTTTATTTTTTTTAGTTATTTCTGATATACATTTTAAAGTAATAATTAGAATTATGACTTATAACAAAATACCAGAACATATAAGATTTTTAGAAATTTCATGTAATGTCTGAAACATTTATATTAACATATTTCTATACAAATAACTCAAAGAAAGTTTAGTATTAGTTGTTTTTTGTTTGTTTGCTTTATACTGCAGGATCTTATTAGTAATCAATTTTATACACATCAGTGTATACATGTCAATCCCAATTGCCCAATTCAGCACACCACCATCCCCACCCCACCACGGTTTTCCCCCCTTGGTGTCCATACGTTTGTTCTCTACATCTATCTCTCAACTTCTGCCCTGCAAACCGGTTCATCTGTACCATTTTTCTAGGTTCCACATACATGCCTTAATATACGATATTTGTTTTTCTCTTGCTGACTTACTTCACTCTGTATGACAGTCTCTAGATCCATCCACGTCTCAACAGATGACTCAATTTCATTCCTTTTTATGGCTGAGTAATATTCCATTGTATATATGTACCACATCTTCTTTATCAGTTCGTCTGTCGATGGGCATTTAGGTTGCTCCATGAACTGGCTATTGTAAATAATGCTGCAGTGAACATTGGGGTGCATGTGTCTTTTTGAATTATGGTTTTCTCTGGATATATGCCCAGGAGTGGGATTGCTTGATCATATAGTAATTCTATTTTTCATCTTTTAAGGAACCTCCATACTGTTCTCCATAGTGGCTGTACCAATTTACATTCCCACCAACAGTGCAAGAGGGTTCCCTTTTCTCCACATCCTCTCTAGCATTTCTTGTTTGCATATTTTCTGATGATGCCCATTCTAACTGGTGTGAGGTGATACCTCATTGTAGTTTTGATTGCATTTCTCTAATAATTAGTGATGTTGAGCAGCTTTTCATGTGCTTCTTGGCCATCTGTATGTCTTCTTTGGAGAAATGTCTGTTCAGGTCTTCTGCCCATTTCTGCATTGGGTTGTTTGTTTTTGTAATATCGAGCTGCATGAGCTGTTCATATATTTTGTAGATTAACCCTTTGTCCGTTGATTCGTTTGCAAATATTTTCTCCCATTCAGATGGTTGTCTTTTCGTCTTGTTTATGGTTTCCTTTGCTGTGCAAAAGCTTTGAAGTTTCATTAGGTCCCCTTTGTTTATTTTTTACTATTTCCATTACTTTAGGAGGTGCATCAAAAAAGATCTTGCCATGATTTATTTCAAAGAATGTTCTTCCTATGTTTTCCTCTAAGAGATTTATAGTACCCAGTCTTACATTTAGGTCTCGAATCCATTTTGAGTTTATTTTTGTATATGGTGTTAGGGACTGTTCTAATTTCATTCTTTTACATATAGCTGTCCAGTTTTCCCAGCACCACTTATTGAAGAGACTATCTTTTCTCCATTGTATATCCTTGCCTCCTTTGTCATAGATTAGTTGACCATAGGTGCATGGTTTTATCTCTGGGATTTCTATCTTGTTCCATTGATCTATGTTTGTGTTTTTGTGCCAGTACCATATTGTCTTGATTACTGTAGCTACATAATATAATCCGAAGTCAGGGAGTCTGATTCCTCCAGGTCCATTTTTTCCTTCAAGTCTGCTTTGGCTATTCGCGGTCTTTTGTGTCCCCATACAAATTTTAAGATGATTTGTTCTAGTTCCGTAAAAAATGCCATTGGTAATTTGATAGGGATTGCATTGAATCTGTAGATTGCTTTGGGTAGTATAGTCATTTTCACAATTTTGATTCTTCCAATCCAACAACATGGTATATCTCTCTATCTGTTGGTATCATCTTTAATTTCTTTCATCAGTGTCTTATAGTTTTCTGCATAAAGGTCTTTTGTCTCCCTAGGTAGGTTTATTCCTAGGTATTTTATTCTTTTTGTTGCAATGGTAAATGGCAGTGTTTCCATAATTTCTCTTTCAGATTTTTCATCATTAGTGTATAGGAATGCAAGAGATTTCTGTGCATTAATTTTGTATCCTGCAACTTTACCAAATTCATTGATGAGCTCTAGTAGTTTTCTGGTGGCATTTTTAGGATTCTCTATGTATAGTATCATGTCATCTGCAAACAGTGACAGTTTTACTTCTTCTTTCCCAATTTGTATTCCTTTTATTTCTTTTTCTTCTCTGATTGCCGTGGCTAGGACTTCCAAAACTATGTTGAATAATAGTGGTGAGAGTGGGCATCCTTGTCTCGTTCCTGATCTTAGAGGAAATGCTTTCAGTGTTTCACCATTGAGAATGATGTTTGCTGTGGGTTTGTCGTATATGGCCTTTATTATGTTGAGGTAGGTTCCCTCTATGCCCACTTTCTGGAGAGTTTTTATCATAAATGGGTGTTGAATTTTGTCAAAAGCTTTTTCTGCATGTATTGAGATGATCATATAGTTTTTTTCTTCAATTTGTTAATATGGTGTATCACATTGATTGATTTGCGTATATTGAAGAATCCTTGCATCCCTGGGATAAATCCCACTTGATCATGGTGTATGATCCTTTTAATGTGTTGTTGGATCCTGTTTGGTAGTATTTTGTTGAGGATTTTTGCATCTGTATTCATCAGTGATATTGGTCTGTAATTTTCTTATCTTGTAGTATCTTTGTCTGGTTTTGGTATTAGGGTGATGGTGGCCTCATAGAATGAGTTTGGGAGTGTTCCTTCCTCTGCAATTTTTTGGAAGAGTTTGAGAAGGATGGGTGTTAGCTCTTCTCTAAATATTTGATAGAATTCACCTGTGAAGCCATCTGGTCCTGGACTTTTGTTTGTTGGAAGATTTTAAATCACAGTTTCAATTTCATTACTAGTGATTGGTCTGTTCACATTTTCTGTTCCTGGTTCAGACTTGGAAGGTTATACCTTTCTAAGAATTTGTCCATTTCTTCCAGGTTGTCCATTTTATTGGCATCGAGTTGCTTGCAGTAGTCTCTTAGGATGCTTTGTATTTCTATGGTATCTGTTGTAACTTCTCCTTTTTCATTTCTAATTTTATTGATTTGAGTCCTCTCCCTCTTTTTCTTGATGAGTCTGGCTAATGGTTTATCGATTTTGTTTATCTTCTCAAAGAAACAGCTTTTAGTTTTATTGATCTTTGCTATTGTTTTCTTTCTATTTCATTTATTTCTGCTCTGATCTTTATGATTTCTTTCCTTCTGCTAACTTTGGGTTTTGTTTGTTCTTCTTTCTCTAGTTCCTTTAGGTGTAAGTTTAGATTGTTTACTTGAGATTGTTCTTGTTTCTTAAGGTAGACTTGTATAGTTATAAACTTCCCTTTTAGAACTGCTTTTGCTGCATCCCATAGGTTTTGGATCGTCGTGTTTTCATTGTCATTTGTCTCTAGGTATTTTTTGATTTCCTCTTTGATTTCTTCAGTGATCTCATGGTTATTTAGTAACATATTGTCTAGCCTCCATGTGTTTGTGTTTTTTACGTTTTTTTCCCTGTAATTCATTTCTAATCTCATAGCATTGTGGTCAGAAAAGATACTTGATATGATTTCAATTTTCTAAAATTTACTGAGGCTTGATGTGTGACCCAAGATGTGATCTATCCTGGAGAATGTCCCGTGCGCTGTTGGGAAGAACGTGTAATCTGCTGTTTTGGATGGAATGTCCTATCAATATCAATTAAGTCCATCTTTTTAATGTATCAGTTAACGCTTGTGTTTCCTTATTTATTTTCATTTTGGATGATCTGTCCATTGGTGTAAGTGAGGTGTTAAAGTCCCCCACTTTTATTGTGTTACTGTCGATTTCCTCTTTTATAGCTGTTAGCAGTTGCCTTATGTATTGAGGTGCTCCTATGTTGGGTGCATATATATTTATAATTGTTATATCTTCTTGGATTGTTCCCTTGATCATTATGTAGTGTCCTTCCTTTGTCTTGTAACATTCTTTATTTTAAAGTCTATTTTATCTGATATGAGAATAGCTACTCCAGCTTTCTTTTGAGTTCCATTTGCATGGAGTATCTTTTTCCATCCCCTCACTTGCAGTCTGTATGTGTCCCTAGGTCTGTAGTGGGTCTCTTGTAGACAGCATATATATGGGTCTTGTTTTTGTGTCCATTCAGCAAGCCTGTGTCTTTTGGTTGGAGCATTTAATCCATTCATGTTTAAGGTAATTATCGATATGTGTGTTCCTATGACCATTTTCTTAATTGTTTTGGGGTTTTTTTTGTAGGTCCTTTTCTTCTCTTGTGTTTCCCACTTAGAGAAGTTCCTTTAGCATTTGTTGTAGAGCTGGTTTGGTGGTGCTGAATTCTCTTAGCTTTTGCTTGTCTGTAAAGCTTTTGATTTCTCCATTGAATCTGAATGAGATCCTTGCTGGGTAGAGTAATCTTGGTTGTAGTTTCTGCCCTTTCATCACTTTAAGTATATTATGCCACTCCCTTCTGGCTTGTAGAGTTTCTGCTGAGAAATAAGCTGTTAACCTTATGGTAGTTCCCTTGTATGTTATTTGTCGTTTTTCCCTTGCTGCTTTCAATAATTTTTCTTGGTCTTTAATTTTTGCCAGTTTGATTACTATGTGTCTCGGTGTGTTTCTCCTTGGGTTTATCCTGTATGGGACTCGCTGTGCTTCCTGGACTTGGGTAGCTATTTCCTTTCCCATGTTAGGGAAATTTTCGACTATAATCTCTTCAAATATTTTCTCTGGTCCTTTCTGTCTCTCTTCTGCTTCTGGGACCCCGATAATGCCAATGTTGTTGTGTTTAATGTTGTTCCAGAGGTCTCTTTGGCTGTGTTCATTTCATTGTTTTTTCTTTATTCTGTTCTGCAGAAGTGAATTCCACCATTCTGTCTTTCAGGTCACCTATCCATTCTTCTGCCTCAGTTATTCTGCTATTGATTCCTTCTAGTGTAGTTTTCATTTCAGTTAATGTATTGTTCATCTTTGCTTGTTCTTTAATTCTTCTAAGTCTTTTTTTTTTTTTTTTTTTTTTGCGGTACGCTGGCCTCTCACTGTTGTGGCCTCTCCCGTTGCAGAGCACAGGCTCCGGACGCGCAGGCTCAGCGGCCATGGCTCACGGGCCCAGCCGCTCCGCAGCACGTGGGATCTTCCCGGACCGGGGCATGAACATGCATCCCCTGCATCGGCAGGCGGACTCTCAACCGCTGCGCCACCAGGGAAGCCCATCTTCTAGGTCTTTGTTAAACATTTCTTGCATCTTTTCGATCTTTGCCTCCATTCTTTTTCCGAGGTCCTGGATTATCTTCACTAGCATTATTCTGAATTCTTTTTCTGGAAGTTTGCCTATCTCCACTTCATTTAGTTGTTTTTCTGCAGTTTTATCTTGTTCCTTCATCTGGTATATAGCCCTCTGCCTTTTCATCTTGTCTATCCTTCTGTGAATGTGTTTTTTGTTCCACAGGCTGCAGGATTTTAGTTCTTCTTGCTTCTGCTGTCTGCTCTCTGGTGGATGAGGCTATCTAAGAGGCTTGATGGGAGGGACTGGTGGTGGGTAGAGCTGACTGTTGCTCTGGTGGGCAGAGCTCAGTAAAACTTTAATCCACTTGACTGTTGATGGGTGGGGCTGGGTTCCCTCCCTGTTGGTTATTTGGCCTGAGGCAACCCAACACTGGAGCCTACCTGGGCTCTTTGGTGGGGCTAATGACAGACTCTGGGAGGGTTCACGCCAAGGAGTACTTCCCAGAACTTCTTCTGCCAGTGTCTTTGTCCCCACGGTGAAACAGAGCCACCCCCCACCTCTGCAGGAGACCCTCCAACACTAGCAGGTGGGTCTGATTCAGTCTCCCCTAGGGTCACTGCTCCTTCCCCTGGGTCCCAGTGCGCACACTACTTTGTGTGTACCCTCCAAGAGTGGAGTCTCTGTTTCCCCCAGTCCTGTCGAAGTCGTGCAATCAATTCCCACTAGGCTTCAAAGTCTGATTCTCTAGGAATTCCTCCTCCTGTTGCTGGACCCCCAGGTTGGGAAGCCTGACGTGGGGCTCAGAACCTTCACTCCAGTGGGTAGACTTCTGTGGTATAAGTGTTCACCAGTCTGTGAGTCAACCACCCAGCAGTTATGAGATTTGATTTTACTGTGATTGTGCCCTTCCTACTGTCATTGTGGCTTCTCCTTTGTCTTTGGTTGTGGGGTATCTTTTTTGGTGAGTTCCAGTGTCTTCCTGTCGATGATTGTGCAGCAGCTAGTTGTGATTGTGGTGTTCTCGCAAGAGGGAGTGAGAGCACTTCCTTCTACTCCGCCATCTTGGTTCCTCAAAATGCAGCATGTTATGGATTTTCGAAGGTAGCTTTCCTGGCGTTGGCTAATAAAAACCACTCTACTTTCCATTAAAAATTTAACGTGTCATTATAATTCTACCTAATATTTATCATTCTTGTTATTAAAATATTCATTCTAAAACAATTTTTAGAAGATAAATAATTTATGAAGAAATGAAATTCACTCATAATCTCACTACCAAGAGACAATACACAATTTTAAATTTGGGGTATTATTTCCTTTCTTCTGTAGATAAATGTATTTCCCCCCAAATAATGTAAAAGTATATTTTGACTTTTGTACCTGCCTTAGTTTACTACCAGTTCTGCAATTTATTTGTCTGTTTTTAATTATATATTTTTACCTCTTTAAAATTTGGCAAAGGCTTCAGGATCTTATTGACTTTGATCATACTTAAGAGACTGCCTAATTCAAGTCTCAGGGCTAATTCTTAGAAGACCACATCGTTAATACTGCTCCATATATGTCATTTGCACATTTATTCCCTCTAATTACCTGGATTCCTGACAAAATGTTTTCTTATTTTCTTTTTTTTTTAATTGTTGCATCATTGAAGTATAGGTGATTTGTAATATTGTTTTAGTTTCAGGTGTACAGCATAGTGATTTGGTATTTTTGCAGATTATATTCCATTATAGGTTATTACAAGATAATGGGTATAATTCCCTGTGCTATCCAGTATATCCTTGTTGCTTATTTACTTTATATGTAGTAGTTTTTATCTGTTAATCTCATACCCCTAATTTGTCCCTCCCCACTTTCCTCTCCCATTTGGTAACCACAAGATTGTTTTCTATATCTGTGAGTCTGTTTCTGTTTTGCATATACATTCATTTGTATTATTTTTTAGATTCTACATATAAGTGATATCATATAGTATTTGTTTTTCTGTCTGATTTATTCTCTAGGTCCATCCACGTTGTTGCAAGTGGCAGTATTTCATTTTTTTAAGCTGAGTAATATTCCATTATATATATATATATATATATATATATATACACCACAACTTCTTTATCCAGTTGTCTGTTGATGGGCACTTGGGTTGCTCTCATGTCTTGGCTATTGTAAATAGTGCTGCTATGAACATTTTGGTGCATATATCTTTTTCAGTTAGTGTTTTCATTTCTTTCTGGATATATACCCAGGAGTAGAATTGCTGGATCATATGGCATTTCTATTTTTAGATTTTTTTCTCTTTTTTTTAGGCCACACCGTGTGGCATGAAGGATCTTAGTTCCCCGACCAGGGGTCAAACCCATGCCCCCTGCATTGGGAGCGTCGAGTCATAACCACTGAACCGCCAGGCAAGTCCCTATTTGTAGATTTTTGAGGAAACTCCATACGGTTTTCCATAGGGTCTGCACCAATTTACATTCCTACCAACAGTATATGAGGGTTCCCTTTTCTCCACATATATTATTTGTTTTTGTAGACTTTTTGATAGCTATTCTGACAAGTATGAGGTGATATCTCATGGTGCTTTTGATATGCATTTCTCTAATAAGTAGTGATTAGCATTTTTTCATGTGCCTTTTGGCAATCTGTATGTCTTCTTTGGAAAAATGACTATTCATGTCTTCCCATTTTTTGATTGGATTTTTTTTATATTGAATTGTATGAACTGTTTGTATATTTTAGATACTAACCCCTTGTCAGTCACATCATTTACAAATATTCTCTCCTATTCTGTAGGTTGTCTTTTCAATTTGTCAATGGTTTCCTTTGCTGTGCAAAAGTTTAATTAAGTCCCATTTGTTTTTGCTTTCATTTATTTTGTCTTAGGGGACTGATCTAAGAAAATACTGCTACAATTTATGTCAAAGAGTGTTCTGCCTGTGTTGTCTTCTACGAGTTTTATGGTTTGAGGTCTGGCATTTAGGTCTTTAAACCATTTCAGTTTATTTTTGTATATGGTGTAAGAGAATGTTCTAATCTCATTGTTTTACATGTGGCTGTCCAGTTTTCCCAGCACCACTTGTTGAAGAGACTGTCTTTTCTGCATTGTATCAATGTATTCTTGCCTCCTTTTGTCATAGATTAATTGACCGTAGGTGCATGGTTTTATTTCTCGGCTTTCTATTCTGTTGCATTGATCTATGTGTCTGTTTTTGTGCCAATACCATGCTGTTTTGATTACTGTAGCTTTGGAGTATAGTCTGAAGTCTGGGAGGGTTATATCTCCAGCTTTGTTCTTTTTTTCTCAGGATTGCTTTGGCAGTTCAGGGTCTTTTGTGGTTACATACAAATTTTAGGATTATTTGCTTTATTTGTTTGGAAAATGTGCTGGGAATTTTGATAGAGACTGCATTAAATCTGTAGATTGCTTTGGGTAGTATGGCCATGTTAGTAATATTGATCCTTCCAATCCAAGAGCATGAGATATGTCTCCATTTCTTTGAATCATCTTCAGTTTCCTTAATCAATGTTTTATAGTTTTCAGAGTATATGTATTTCACCTCCTTGGTTAAGTTTACTCCTAAGTATTTTTTTTTTTTTTTTTTGCGGAATGCGGGCCTCTCACTGCTGTGGCCTCTCGCACTGCAGAGCACAGGCTCTTGACGCGCAGGCTCAGCGGCCATGGCTCACAGGCCCAGCCGCTCTGCAGCATGTGGGATCTTCCCGGACCAGGGCACGAACCCGTGTCCCCTGCATCAGCAGGCGGACTCTCAACCACTGCGCCACCAGGGAAGCCCACTTCTAAATATTTTTTTATGCAATTTTAAATGGGATTTTTAAAAACTTATATTTCATTATTAGTGTATAGAAATGAAGCAGTTACTGTATAGTAATCTTATATCCTGCAACCTTGCTGAATTCATTTATCCTAATTGTTTTGGGGTGGAGAATTTAAGGTTCTCTATAAAAGTATCATTTCATCTGCAAGCAGTGACAGTTTTACCTCTTCCCTTCCAATTTGGATACCTCTTATTTCTTGTCTGACTGCTGTGGCTAGGGCTCCCAATACTATGGTAAATAGAGGTGGTAAGAGGGGTATCCTTGTTTTGTTCCTGAATTTGGCAGGAAGGCTTTCAGCTTTTCATCTTTGGGCATTATGTTGGCTATGGGTTTGTTGTAAATGGCCTTTATTATGTTATGTTGCCTCTATACTCACTTTGATGGGAGTTTTTATCATGAATTGATGTTGAATTTTGTCAAATGCTTTTAGAGATGCATCTGAGATGATCATGTGATTTCTGTCTTTTGTTAATGTGGTGTATCACATTGATTTGCATATTTTGAACCATCCTTGTTACTCTGGAATAAATCCAACTTGATCATGGTAATGATCTTTTTATGTATTGGTTGGATTCAGTTTGCTAGTATGTTGTTGAGGATTTTTGCATCTATATTCAAGATATTGGCCTGTAATTTCCTTTTTCTGTAGTATCTTTGGTTTTAGTATCAGGGTGATGGTGGCCTTGTAGAATAAATTTAGGATTGTTCCCTCCTCAATTCTTTTGGAATAATTTGAGGATAGGTATTAGTTCTTTTTTATATGTTTGGTAGAATTCCCCTGTGAAGCTGTCCAGTCCTGGACTTTTGTTTGCTGAGAGGTTTTTTTTTTCTTTTTTTAACAGATTCAATTTCACTTCTAGTGATTGGTCTGTTCAAATTATCTGATTCTTCTTGACTCAGTCTTGGCAAGCTGTACATTTCTAGAAATTTGTCCATTTCTTCTAGGTTGTCCAATTGGCATATAAGTGTTCATAGTATATCATCTTATGATTTTTTTTCTCTGTGGTATGGGTTGTTATTTCTCCTCTTTTATTTCTTATTTTATTTGGGTCCTCTCTCTCTTCTTGGTGAACCTAGCTAAAGTTTATCAGTTTTATTTATTTTTTCAAAAAAACAGCTCTTGGTTTCATATTTTCTAATTGCTTTTTTGATCCCTATTTTATTTCTTCTCTGATCTTTATTTCCTTCCTTCTGCTGACTTTGGGCTTTTTTTGTTCTTCTTTTTCTAATTCTAGGTTTGTTTGAGATTTTTCTTGCTTCTTGAGGAAGGCCTGTATCACTATGAACTTCCCTCTTGATATATAGATATGACTTTTGCTATATCCCAGAGATTTTGGAAAGTTGTGTTTTCATTTTAATTTGTCTTGAGGTATTTTCTGATTTCCTCTTTGATTTCATTATTAACCCATTGTTTTTTTTAGTAGCTTGTCATTTAGTTTGCACGTGTTCCCCCCCAGCTTTTTTTCTGTAATTGATTTCTACTTTCATCCCATTGTGATCCAAAAAAAAGCTTGATATAATTTCTATGCTCTTTAATTTGTTGAGGCTTGTTTTGTGACCTATTATGTGATCTATCCTGGAGAACATTCCATGTGCACTTGAAAAGAATGTGTATTCTTCTTTTTTTTGGATGTAATGTCCTTGAGATACCAATTAAGTCCAACTGGTCTATTGTGTTATTTAAGACCTCTGGGTTGCCTTATTCATTTTCTGTCTGGATGACCTGTGCACTGATGTCAGTAGGGTGTTAAAGTCTCCTACTATTATTGTATTACTCTGAATTTCTCCCTTTATGTATATTAGCATTTGCTTCATCTATTTAAGGTGCTCCTGTATTGGTTGTGTATATGTTAACAAGTATAATATCCTCTTCTTGTATTGATCCCTTTATCATTATGTAACGCTCTTTTTTTGTCTTTCATTATAGCTTTTGTTTTAAAGTCTATTTTGTTTGATATGATTATTGCTACCCCCACTTTCTTGTCATTTCCGTTTGCATAAAATATCTTTTTACCATCCCCTCACTCTCAGTCTGTATGTCTTTTGCCCTGAAGTGAGTCTCTCCTGGGCAGCATATTGAAGGGTCTTGTTTTTTTATCCAATTAGCCACCCTATGTCTTTTGATTGGATCATTTAGTTCATTGACATTTAAAGTGATAATTGATAGGTATGCATTTATTGCCATTTTATTCCTTGTTTTCCAGTTGTTTTTGTAGTTCTTCTCTGTTCATTTCTTCTTTTTGTTTCTCCCATTGTGATCTGATGGTTTTCTTTTGTAGTATGCTTAAGTTCCTTTCTTCTCGGTTTTTGTGTATCTACTGTAGGTTTTTGATTTGTGGTTACCATAGGGTTCATATATATTGACCCACAATTATATCTACTTGCTTTAAACTGATAATCATTTAAGTTCAAACACATTCTAAAAGATCTACATTTAAATTTTTAACTTTTTAATTGAAGTATAGTTGATTTAAGTGTGTTAATTTCTGCTGTATAGCAAAGTGATTCAGATACACACACACACACACACACACACACACATTCTTTTAAAAATTCTTTTCCTCTATGGTTTATCACAGTATATTGACTATAATTCCCTGTGCTATACAGTAGGACCTTGTTGTTTATCCATTCTATATATAATGGTTTGCATCTACTAACCCCAAACTCCCAATCCTTCCCTCCCCAACACCCCCACCCCCTGCCTTGGCAACCACAAGTCTGTTCTCTGTGTCTGTGAGTCTGCTTCTCTTTCATAGATAGGTTCATTTGTGTCATATTTTAGATTTCACATATAAGTGATATCATATGGTATTTGTCTTTCTCTTTCTGACTTAATATGATCATCTCTAAGTCCATAAAAGTTTTTTATTCCCCCCTACCATGTTTTGTTTTTCATGTCATATTTTATATCTTCATGCTTACCCCTTTACTGTTTATTGTAGTTATAGTTGCTTTTCAATTAAAAAAAATTTAAATCTATCTACTGGCTTATTTAAGTGATCTACAATCCTTACTACATATTTGCCTTTCCTACTGGGATTTTTCCCTTTCAGAGAAGACCCTTCAACACTTCTTTCAAGGTAGGTTTAATATTGCTGATTTCTTTATTTTTGCTTATCTGAGAGATTCTTTCTCTCTCCTTCTATCCTAAAAGATAATCTTGTTGGGTAGAGTATCCTAGGTTGCAGGTTTTTCCCTTTTAGGAAAAAGGAGTCAAGTCACTATCAAGTCACTCCCTTCTGGCCTTGAAAGTTTCTGCAGAGAAATCAGCTGATAACCTTATGGGGATTCCCTTGTATATGACTCTTTTTTTTCTCTTGATGCCTTTAGAATTCTCTTTTGCCATTTTAATTATGATATGTCTTGGTGTGGGTCTGTTTGGGTTCATCTTCTTGGGGACTTTCTGTGCTTTCTGTACCTGGATATCTGTTTCCTTCTTTAGGTTTGGGAATTTTTCAGCCATAATTTCTTCAGATACATTTTCAATCCCCTTCTCTCTCTCTTCTCCTTCTGGAATCCTTATAATGTGAAAGTTGGCATGTTTTGTACTATCCCATAGATCTTGTATGTTGCTTTCATTGTTTTTGTTTGTTTTGTCTGCTCTTCCGACTGGGTGATTTCCACTATTCAGTCTTTCAGATCACTTATGTGTTCTTCTGTGTCAGTTGGTTGTCTATTCACTGCTTCTAGAGTGCTTTTTATCTCGGAAATTGAATTATCTATTTTTTTATTAAGTCCTAAGTTTCTAGTTCCTTGTTAAAATGATCTGTGCTTAGATTGATTCTCTTAATTTAGTTAGCATTTTTATTACCAACTTCTTGAATTCATTGTCTGGTAGACTGATGATCTCTGTTGCATTATTTTTTCAGGGGTTTTCTCTTGCTCTCTCAATTGAGAGTAGTTCCTCTGCCTTTTCATTTTACTTAACTTTCTCTAGTCTCTATGAATTCAGGTTTAACAGTTATCTACTGTCCCGAAGAGGTGTTTTTATGTAGGAGCATCCCTGTGTAGACTTCATGTGCCCAATGTCTTTGATGGGAGGGCTGGATTTGATGTGGATGCCAGCCACATCTTCCCTCAGGGTGTGCTGTCCACTACCACTTTGATAGGGGCTGTGGCTGGTGTTGCTAGAGCTAGAGTCTGCACAGGGTGTGAGGCGAACTTCCTCTTGCTCAGTGGCAGGGGCAGGGCCTGCTCCCAAGTGGCTGGAGCGGATGCCCTGAGGGTCAGGCTGGAGCTGGCTCTGCTCTGTGTTTTTTCCCTTCTCCCTGCATCGGGGCCTTTGCCCCAAGGAGGGCAGTGCAGAGGTACGTGGGGTTCGTGCACTTACCGAGGTTCCATGCACTGCCTATACAGGCGTCTGCAGCTCCACTCAGACGTAGCCTAAGGCCGCATCTTTTCCCTTGTTGTGGTTGTCCCACATCTAGTGCAATGTTGTGGTGTGGAATGGGTAGGGCTCAAGCGTTTGCTTGGCTGGGGCTCATGGCATTCTGGTTGTGGGCACTGAAGCAGCTGGGCTGCTGTCAGAAGTCTGGCCTGCTTCTGTGACACTGTCTGAGTAAATGCCAGTGGCCTCAGCCACCCCACCTGGATCATACCCCAGGCCTCCCAGCCACTTCTCCATCCTAAATCAAGTCTTTTCCCAGGACCTGGCTGCCCCAGATCCAGTACCAAGCTGTGGTGTGGAGTGAGGGGAGTGGGGTGTTCATTCAGCTCAAATGGGGTGTGCAGTAAGGTAGCAGCCACTAGGGCAGACCTCTCTCCACCCTCTGGGGATGAGCCAGCACCTGTGTACTTCTCACGAGTGGGGTCTAGGCTTCTCTCCTCTGCGTGGGAGGCCCAGTCTGTGGCTCAAGCCACTCACTCCTCAGGGCAAGTCTCTGCCCTTGCGATTTCCCCTCCCCTCCCCTGTGAGTCCCCTCTCAGGGGCACAGGTCTCGACCCAATGCCGCTTTTTTTTTTTTTGACTGTGCTGTGCAGCTTGTGAGATCCTAGTTCCCTGACCAGGGATTGAACCCGGGCCCTTGGCAGCGAAAGCGTGGAGTCCTAACCACTGGACCACCAGGGAATTCTGGGGTCTTTTGTTCTGTTTCCGAGCCGATGTTTTTCTTCCTATTCCTACCCAACCACGTGGGAATCCTTCTTGCAGCCTTGATGTACAGGAATTATTCTGCAAGTTTCCAGTTAGTTTTCTATGAGAACTGGTCCACATGTAGATTCATTTTTGATGCGTTTGTGGGGGGAGGTGAGCTCCACATCTTCTTACTCCACCTCGATCCCCCTCCCTCTCATTTTCTTTAGTCGGCAGTGCTGTAGAATCTTGTCAAGGTCCTTTGAAAGCTTAAATATTATATCCCTTATTTCCTTAGTCATAGTCTCAAAGGACTCAAGGTGACATAGCCAGTCTTTTAGAAAATTGTCAGTAGAGCAACTATTGGTGATGGATCTGGAGGTATGAGCAGGAGTTTAACAGATATGGAAAACACAGGTCAAGCAATAAGAACAGCATTTGCAAGGGAATAGAGGCATAAAAGTGCAGAGCATGTTTGGAAAAATGTGATGTGGCTGGCACAGTGTGTGTCCAGGGCAAGACTGGCAAGGGAGGAAAAGCAGAAGGAAGATCAGAAAGAACTTGGGACTAACTGTGAACCACTTCTGGAGCACTTATCATGTGACAGGTACTGTACTGATGCTCTCCATACATTTCTTTGAATCCTTTCAATAATGAAAAAAATTATAAGGTTCACTGTATTCTAATCAACAGATTTGATTTTTCCAGCTGCTCTCAAATATGGCAGCTTGCCTTCAACCTGAGTAATTAATCCAGAAACTTGGACGTCCATGTGCACCCAATCTTTGTTCTGTGAAGCTGGAGTGGTGTTTTTATCAGCCCAGCACCCCTTCCCTTCTTTTGGTAAGAAGTCTCCATCCCCTGACCACAGAAATGGGGACAGAACCTAGACTGAGCCAATCGTAGTAACTCATCTCCACCAAGGTTTTCAGTATTAGAGCCAGAGAGGAAGCTTCCTGCCTCTCTGCGGAATGTGAGCCAGGAACTGCCACAAGCCCACCATGGAGAGAAAGCTGACATGCAGAGAGGGGCAAGGATGGGCAGTGCTGAGCCCCGGTCCTGGCAGCGTGTCTCCTGTACCCCTCTTTCTTTTTCCTTAAGCAAGTGTTAGATTTGTGCATTTAGCACATAAAATGTGCCCAGTAAGATGCAGACAGCTGTTATCACGGCAGATGGAAGGATGAGCAATGAGACTGACAGGAAGCCCCTCCCCCGTCTCCCTGTCTCCAGGAAGTCTAGGACTTACTTTAAAATATATCAACAAAGAAAAATAATGCAGCAAACAAATGTGGCAAAATGTTGGTAACTGTTGATGGATGGGAAGTTATTATGCTAGACTCTACTTTAAATTTTTTCTTAATCTCGATGAACCTTGCTTCCTTTAAAAAAGATTAACATGCAGTTTCCCTTTTTGGTCCTCCTGATGTGATTTGCACTGCTTTTCAAGTGCTGGGCCAACCTGCAATCCTGGAATGGGCCCAGCCTGATCATAAAGTGTTGCTCCTTTGGAGAATGAACTAACCTGGCTTGCTAGTGTTTCGTTTGGGATTCCCCTGAGGTAGACTGGCCTATGGTTTTTCCTTTCTTGTGGCAACTGAACCAGGCTTTGGTGTGGGGTTGTGTTGACCTTGACGGAAAAATTAGACAATGTTTTCCTTCTCTTTTCCACACTCTGGAAGAATTTTGGGGGATTAGTTCTAGTCCTTCCTTAAATGTTCTGACCTAAGCTGCAATCACATTTTACTTTTAAACCCTTGATCATTATTTGTATGCTTTTTGGTGTATGTAGAAACAGTTTTAAAAATAAACACTTTAAGAAAAAGTAGGCAAAAAGTATTTTTAATTAGAAAATGTGTCACTTTCTTAGCTAAGGGCAGTGTAATAATTTCACCCTAAAGACTACACTGGAAACCTCACCCCTGACCTGGATAACAATCCTTTTACATACTTTCCTCACTATCATCCTCACCACTTACATTTATCAGGCAGGAGTATTTGCCAGGCACTGTGCTGTGTATGTTGCATATGACATTTCTTCCATCCTCACCAGAAGCCTATGAGGTACGCAGACAGCAGTACTGCCTCCTACATTTTAGAAGAGAAAGCTGAATCTTGGCAATCAATGTCTAGGAGCGAGGACTCCAACCCCGTAAGTTGGACCGCAGAGAGTGTGCTTTTCACCTGCACATGCCACTGTGTCCTGGGGAGGCGGCATGGCCTGGAGGGAACTAGAGAAAGAGACAAGCTGGGCTCCAGCCCACCTCTGCTCCCAACTGGCTGTGAGACCTTGGACAAGTCACGTAATCTTCCTGACCCTAGTGTCCTCGATGATCACATACAAGATGTGGGGCTTTGAAACTCTGCCTGTGAAGCCTGGGAGTTTTGGAGGCACTGCCTTGGGGTCAGGTAGGATGAGCAGCTTTCCCTCTTCTGTGTTATGTACTGGTCTTCCAGAGGGTTTCATTTGGACTATTGGTTCTGAGGCTTTAAAATTCTGGAAGACCATTTGATGACTCATCAACTTCTGAGGTTCTTTTGTTCTAATGATTCTACTGAATCATTAGATAAATGATTCTATGAACATTCTGATTCTGTTATCCATCTCATTATCTATTAAGCTCTGAATAAGGTGTGGATTATATTCACCTGACCAGAAATCTCCATCACACCCAAATATTCATTTCTCTAACTTTTCTAGAATTCTTCACGTTAAGAATGATACCCAGATAACCCCTAAATTTTTACCACATAAATCCCATTTAGAACTGATTTTCCCCCATATAATGACATTCTCCAGGTTGTAATACTACCACCCTCTCCTTACACTGCTTTCCACTTAATTTCAGTTGTGTTAAGGACAGATCCTGACATGCCACATAAGAACTCAAAATGATTTCTGGATCTGGATAATGAACTCACTCCTCAAAGATTAAAAATCAAAGCAGCAGATAAAATGTAAGTTTTTATGAGACTTCAATTTTTGAAATACATAACTCTTACAGCACAAACACAGTTATTTACAAGATCTTCTTACAAAATATGTATGCCATTTTGAAAGAATACTGTTAAGATCATGATCTAAAATACCTGTCAGAGTTCAAAAAGGACACATAAAATCCACAGTACGATGACATAAATAAAACACGGCTGAACATCAGGGCTTAGCCACACATAAAAATACTAATTCTCTATCCCAGTGGTCACACACCATGGCCTATGGCCCAAATCCAGCTGGTGGCCTGTTTTGTTACAGCTGCGAGTTAGACATGGTTTAAAACTCGAATGTGATTTGCACTGCTTTTCAAGTGTTGGGCCAACCTGCAATCCTGGAATGGGCCCAGCCTGATCATAAAGTGTTGCTCCTTTGGAGAATGAACTAACCTGGCTTGCTAGTGTTTCGTTTGGGATTGTTAAAAACAAAAGGATTGTTAAAAACAAAAGCTAAACTAAACAAAGAATATGCAACATAGACATATGTGGCCTGCAAATATTTACCATGTGGCTTTTTACAGAAAAAGTTTCCTGACCCTTCATTATGTGAAACTGATTGAGAGCCAGCTACTGGCATATACTGATGAGTATTAAAGAAGATACCACTGTTATGGGCCACTACCATCAGCACTGCTCATTTCTAAAATGAGGCACTTCTTTTTGAATATGTACATCTTCAAAACATAATTACACCTGGCAAGTAGCTCAGCTACGTAACTCTAGCCCTTTGTAATCAGGCCTCCACATGAAATCACAGTATTCTTAGGGGCTGAAGAAAACAAGCACAAAGTATCAGATGTCAGTCACTGAGCTCATAAATAATGGTAAGTGGGTTAAGATCACATTGTTTTAAATGTTAATAAAATCCATAATTTACATACTGCCAACAGGACATGATATTGCTGCATTAGTTAAATAACATCTATAAAAACATGTTTACACATCCCAATTCATTGTTTTCAAAAGCAAGGATAACTTAGTTAACTTAGTATCTACTTACTTTAAAAATGAGAAATGGAAGAAAGAAACAAACAAAAAAAAACCCAAAATGTAAAACCACAGCAAAAAGCTTTGGAATGCAAAAGACTGGGGACTCTTAGCAATAGCACTCAAGCTGGCTTAGGCTTCTCATATTAGTTAGCTGCTCAGTTCCCACAGCAACAACCATTGCTGTCTCTCATCAGTGAGGCTTTTCATTAAAAGAAAGACCGGTCCATGAGCAGATGCTTTAAAAGTAAAACCAGAGCTGCTCAACACACAAATTTTCCATGTGTTGGTTAAGCAATTCCTGGTCAGTGGGCTATATTCATTCCAGGAAACAAGTATTATACTGGATGTTATTCCTTCTTCAGGCCAAGCTGGCTAAGCATTACATCATGAAGACATCTCTGATGTCGAGTTTTAAAATGCTCAGTGAATGCTGAGGTAGATTTTCAGATGAATATCCTTTATACCTTGATTCGATCAGGACTAGCTTCTTTGTGTATCCTCCTTCTGGGAAATATCTTCCGCTTAAGTGCAATTAACTAAAGGATGAAAGACAGAAAATAAATTTTAATTCTCCAGGTTGACAAACTTTAACTTTCTTTCTGAGGGTCCTATGACCTTAATCTTTTCCACAGTCCTATACATAAAAAACAGCAAACAAGTCTCCATCATTCCTCCCCTCAAAATGAAACCAACCGCTGATTTTGTTTGGCTTTGTAGGGTTAAAGTTACTTTGGTCCAAGTTTCATTTTTTTAAGACCTATAAAAACTACAGATTTTTACATAGCAATTACCACATATATTTATTTTCACAATGTCTGTTTGTCAAGTCTTTCTACTGAAGGAAACGGACTCTTCAGCCATTAAGATATTGTCTCTGGGTTTGAAAATGACTACATGTGTAAGTTGGAATTTTAATTTTTTTTAAGAATTTTCTATCACCACTTTTTTTCCTATACTTAGTAACCACAGCAATAATCATTGGGCATTGCCTGTATTTTCAAGTTCATGAATGGGTTGAAATACAGAAGTTCATTTATAACTTAGTAGCTTAGAACTTGGATAAATACTTCTAATAGAAACAGTTTATCCATGATACGTCTGAAATAGAAAACCTGACCACCTTTATAAGGAAGTTTCAATGAGAAAATGTTCTTTACAGTTTCAGTTTCTACTGCTCCATCTTGAGGTGAGAGCAGGACTTTGCCCAAGCATGGACCACCGTGGTCTGGATGATGAGCTGGGATTCTGGGGCCGGGGGAGAGGCAGCACTGGCTCGTCTGTGAGTGTGCAGGAGTTAAGGAATTCGATTCAGGTACGTGAAGAGCAGGGTGTCGGGGGCGGCGGGGGGAGGGGGTTTCTCTTCCCTTCCTCCCCGCCTCCTCCCGCCCCTCTGGTCCCCTATTCTCTGCAGGTATAAACGAGAGCGAAGAAAGACCCCCCTGTTCCTTCCATGGCCGCCAGCTGCTCCTTTCAGCCAGTGTCCCTCTCCTCCCCATCGCAGGCCAGCACACAGCTGACTCAGGTTCCTCGCTGGACCTCCGTTCTAAAAGCAGGTACAATCTGTTTTAAGATTTTTTTCTAAGATTTTTACTTGCCAACAAGATCAAGCGGAAGGTTTCTATCCCGTGGGAAGTGGATGGAGGTTAAACTGCAGTCCTGCTCGCCGGCCAGACCTTGATTTCCTGAGCTTCCTTCCATCTGCAGCACGAAGCCCAGGGCTATTTATCCTAAAGCTCTCAGTTCTCAGGCCTCCGCCCCACGCCGCCCCGCCCCACGCCGCGGCCTCCTCATTGTAAGTAAACTCAGTGTAAGCTTCCCATCCTGACAGCCAGCAAAGCTCCACTTGAGAGTCACCTGGAATGAGGCTGAGGCAGGTTCGCCTGCCTGGCACGAGGCGGGTCAGCCACCCGTCCCTTCCTTCCGAATCCTTTCTTTTCAGTGCATTTCACACCTGCTGTGGCCTAATGAGGATTCGCTTATCCCTTTCTTTTGACCTCACAAATCTGCCTCTAACTAACTTCTGGGAGGTGGCTGTGTGTGCGCCTGTGTGGAGATGAACTCCCAAAGGAAATGTAAGTGGGAGAGAGACGGGCCGTGTGCCCGAGCCAGGCACCATCAGCAGAACAGGGGGAGCCCTGAAGGTAAGACACTGTGGCCACTAGTTTGGAAAGAATAAAAGAAAGAAAATTGGAGACCCACAGAAAATTAGTATCAGATGCAGATTCGAGGTGGTTTCTTTGGTTTAAAATAGTTTGACTTGCAGACTTCAGGCTAAAACTGAAAAGCTCTATTTATTGAGCTCCAGGTACAAAGAATACTGGTTATAGATTTAGAAGATAAATGGAAAAAAAAGGCGATTATGACTGTTGCCTGAATATTATGAAATATTTAACATGAGTATAAGCCAATAGGAGAAATAAACATTTTTTTCTTATGAATTTATATCATTTTCTTTAAAAACAAACCAGATTAATATATCAAGAAATACTGTTTGACATCCACATAAATATAAAACTTACCTGTTCAGCAAAAAATGAGAATACAGTAAACATAATCAATGTTGCTAGCACACAATGAGTCCAAAACTTCAATTTGTCTCGATACACCCTCCTGTTCAGAGAGAAAAGAAGGAAAATATGTAGTTCTGTGTAGGGTTTAACTATCATTACTTAGTAAAACTAAGTAAAACTATATACTATTTACTAGTTTAGCAAATTATACTAGTTTAGCAAAAACAATGTTGTGAAACACAAAAACAGTGTCTGGAGGCAATTCTAAAATGTTAACATAATTATACATTTCCCAACTGAGTTCAGATTTTCATTGTTATAGTAAATATTTGAATTAGTAAAAGTTACCCAGGCAGGGGAGAGGACTTCAAAAGAAAATGAGAATTTTTAACAAATTAAACCCCCTCTTTCATTCATTTGTATTCACTCAGTCACCCAATCAACACCTCCTGTGGATACAGCAAGGTGACAAGGAGAAGTCCCTGCTCTAAAGTATCTGCAAACCTGGGGAGGCGCTGACGTGCAGACAACTCGCCATCACACAGGTGGACAGAAATATCTATTATCAAAAGCAGCATCTTGTGGAAAAACAGCAAAATGAGGAAAGCACCACAGAGATGGTGACACTCCATTTGAGCCTTGAAGTGGGGAAGGAGAGCCTGTGGCTGAGAAAGGGGATCAGCAGTCGCTGCAAACTGGGTCCTGCTGAACTGAGCCAAGTCTGGCATGGAGGCACGAGGGACACTCGGCCAAGGAGAAGCAGGTAGGTGTGAACCGCAGTTGTTCTGGAAAACCATGCAATAGTGTTTGGACATAATACTCTGGGGGAAGGGGGGTGATATATAGCATGTGCGTGTGTGTATGTCACAATCGGGGTGCAAATGGTGGCCGTCTGAAGGACGGATGTCAAAGCAGGTGGCTAGAGGCAGGCAATCCGGTTAGTCTGGGCAGAGAAAAGAATGAGGGCTGTGCTAGGGCCGTGAGACTGGAAGGAAGGAAGCAACAGAAGAGACATTCTGAGGGTGGAATCAACTGGCCTAGGAGAGAGATAGGATATTGGGGATAAATGGGAGTACAGCAGTTTCATCACCTGTAATTTGGAAATAATAATTTGTTATGAAGATTAAATAAATGCTTAACATAAGGCTTAGAAGATATGCTAACAACTGCCAGGTTTAGGCCTCTGCGCTGAGTTCCAGGCTTATTCACACCTGCCTGGTAGTGGGTGTCTCTACTCTGAGTCACATATTCCAAATAGTACCCTGCCCTGCACTGTTCTTCCTCCTGTGTTTCCTACGTTAAGAGGATCAAAAACCAGCTCACTGAGTTCTAACGTCTACAGTATCATTCAGAATCTATGTGTAATTTGAAGAGCTAAGAAGCCACAGGCTGTGACACAGCTAATGAGTTGCCCCAGTGACCAGAGAACCCTGTAACAGCCGAAGGGGAGCTGAGCTCCCCTCAGCCAGCCATGCACTGAGCACCTGCTATGCACCAGGGATGCAAGTGGACTCGGACAGGGAGAGCCAGTCTCTGCCCTGACGAGGGCTCACAGTCTACAAGGAGCGACAAGCACACCACGTGGACTGCTCTAAGTGCAGAAGCTGCTATTCCCGAGAAAGGGACAGGAGGAAAGCCACTGCAGGAAACCAGGGGAAGATGACGGGGACTCAGGAGTGCAGGATCACGAAAGGAAAGCGAAGGAAAAAGTTTCTATCGGGGTGGCCAAAAAGCTCGTTCAGGTTTTCTTCCGTAATGTGGAAAAACCAGAAGGAACTTTTTGGCCAACCCAGCAGAGAGCAGGGCGGTGTTGGTGGGTCAGCAGTGAGAGATGACACAGAAGCGGGGTGGGCTGAGGAAAAGGAAGCCCCCAGATCAGCAACCTGCACCTGATTCACGTCATCTGTACAACACAGAAATCAAAGCCCTCTCCAGCTACTCTTAAACCCACTCCTTTCTTATTCAGTAGGGCCCTTGAAGGTGAATTTAGTCACGAACTGGATTTGTGGGGATTGACAGCTGGAACCGTCCAAAGATCTTTTTCCTCTGAGCTAAAGCAAAGTGAAAATGGTGAGAAGCCGTTCCTTGCCATTGCTAGAAGACAAGTTATTTAGTAACAACTTCTCCTTATGAAAATAAAAATATGTACATAGTAGCAATACACATGCTAATTGTCTCACTTACCCAACTGCAAGACACCAAAGAGCTCTAGCTGCCAAGGTCTGCTAATTTACTCTCTCAAATCTCTGCCAATTGTATCTACTGCTTTCTCTCTATTCCCTGGGCCATGTCCTTGGTTCACACCTTGACTGTCTGTTTCCAGGACAAGTGAAATGCTTACTGCTTGTCTCTCTGCCTCAAGTTCCCAGACAACACTGCCTTACTCACCAGTCCAACCCCGCAACCACTGTTAGTTATCTTTCCAAATCGTGAAGTCTGATGGGACAGACATCTAAAAAAATCTCTCCTGGGAACCCCTATTCTCTAAAGAAAGATGTCTAATTCAGATACAGCCCTTCACAATTTCTCCTTTCCCTCTCCACAGCACTGTCTTCTGTAGCTCGGTGTCTTTGCAGGTACAAAGGAACTCTTCCTACCTGGAAAAGTCCTTTTCATAATTCAAAACCAAGTCCAAAACCAAGTCCAAATGTCACCGTCCTGTCATGGAACTAGCTGCTTCCTCCTCTGTACTCTGAGAGCACTGAAGCCTATAGTCCTTCGTGTCACGGCTGGTTAGCTGGCTTCTGGTGAAGGCCGGCGCAGTGTCCCTTCTGTCTTGCACAGGCAATACCGCATCTAACTGGCCTCACTTTACTGCACTCCACAGCCCTGTGTCAAGCAAGTCTATCGGCACCATTTTCCCAACAGCATTTGCTCACTTCGTATTTCTGTATCACATCTTGGCAATTCTTGCAGTATTTCAAATTTCTTAATTATTATGTTTGTCACGGTGATCTATGATCAATGACCTTTGATATTACTACAACTTGCTGAAGGCTCAGATGATGGTTAGCATTTTTAGCAAATATTTTAAAATTAAGGAATGTACTTTTTTTTAGATATAATGCTATTGCACATTTAATAGACTACAATACAGTCTTAACATAACTTTTATATGAACTGGGAAAGGCAGTGGCCTGGAACCCGCGACATCTCCGAGGCTCGCCCCTATTCCTAGTGCCTTGCATGGTGGGCAGGCAAGGGGTCAAAAATTTCCCTAAATTGAAAGATAAAATTATCTTTCTAATTAAGTGTTGGTAGTAAATGGTAGTAAAAATCAAAGAAGGAAACATTCTAAAGCAGCTTTGGAATACAGTGGAACGAACGTGTGGAGGGTCAGGAATCAGGCTGGACTTGCCACCTGTCAGCTACTCCACCTTGAGCAAATCACTCACTTCTGTTACTGTGCTCTCACCTGTAACGTGGCAACAAGAGTAGCACCTTTCCTTGTAAAGAGTAAATATACTGCCCAGCAGGTACTCAAGAAACGGGGCAGCCACTCTGATGGCAGTGATGACGAATAAGGCTCAGAAAGTGTGCTCAGCCAGTGAGCTCAATATAAACTATACGTGTATTTTACAAAGAAAGCAAATAACACAGTAAAGAAATTTTATCCCTCTAAAAAAAAAATACACATGTACGTATATGAAACAGGAAAACTTACCATTCCTGCAGCTCATGCATATGAAGGAAACGGTTTCGATACTCCCGTGGCAGCTCAAACTGGGATGGGATGGGGAAGACGGATTCGTAGAAGTCCCTGAGAACAGCCTTCACTGTCTGGGCATCTTTATGATTGTGGTCAATGTTGTCATTCAGGCAAACAAACTTCCTGGAAACAAGAGAGACCCAGGGTTATTACTGGTTATCATAAGGATGATCCTTACCTAACAAAAGAAGTGTGGATTCCAAATATATTTCAAATGGACTTATGTCCCAAGCTGTTGCATTTACTGATATGATTCTCTAGGGGAATAATGTTCTGTAAAATTTTTCTTTAAATATTCCTCTCCTGTAAAACAAAAAGAACTAGGGTAGATAATTTTGAATGTGCCTTCTAGCTATGGGAGTAAATTATTTTAATTTCTATTTGGCATGTCCCTGACTGAAGCATTCTGTTAGCATCCAGGGAAAAACTACTAAATGCCTACCACTGAGTTCTCTGAACTGATACAGTTACATTACTAAGAACAGTCCTGTAGATCACTGCATTAGAGATGGTTCCTTATAGCTATAGATTTTATGAGATTGATGACGACTTCTTAACATGTCTCCAGCCAGGCTGTAAGATGCTAGAGTTCCAGCAAAAAGTAGTTTACAGTGGTGCTTCCCTACTTGTTTCAGGTTCTCTTCCCGGCAAAAGTCACTAAACTGAGGGCCCATTAAAACAGTAGGTAGGGATAACACCACTTTTGAAGTACATTTAATTTTAATTTTTTTTTTTTTTTACAATTTTATCAAGTCTAATAAAGCCCTCAGATCCTACTACCAACGTACAGGAAATACAGGGGACAGAGGGGCACGTTAAACAACCGGGAGACCATCAAAAAAGCCCAAAGTTCAGGACATCTACAGACTATACAATCTGATTTCTTCATAGGCACATGCCAACATGTATATGGTTTAAAAAAAGAGAGGTGGGGAACCTGTGGACTTAATTGCAATGAATTAACTTGATACCATTTCAAACCAACAAAGTTAAAAACATAAATGCTTATAAAAGACAACGGAGGAGAAAAGTCTCAGCTCTTGAAGATGAGTGATGAGTAAGTGAGAGTTCATTATCCTGTCTCCTCTAAAGTTGGGGAAGTTTAAATTAAAGGATATTAAAGAGTTATGTCAACCAAATACAGTGCATGAGGCTTGACTGTTCCCTAGATTAAAAACAAATAACAGCTGTAAAGGGCATCTGGATGCAACTGGTGAAGTATGAATATAGACCATCTATTAGTTGGTATTATTTTAGTCAGTGTTAAGGTTCTTAGATATGTGTTAGTGGTCCTGTGGTATAAAGGAGAATGACTCTGTTTAGAAGATGTGCTAAACACTACTGAGCCTGTGCTCTAGAACCCATGAGCCACAACTACTGAGCCTGTGCCACAACTACTGAGCCCACGTGCTCTTGGGCCCACATGCCACAACTACTGAAGCCCACACGCCTAGAGCCCATGCTCCGCAACAAAAGAAGCCACCGCAATGAGAAGCCCACGCACCGCAACGAAGAGTAGCCCCCGCTCACCACAACTAGAGAAAGCCTGCGCCCAGCAACAAAGACCCAATGCAGCCAAAAAAAGAAGAAGATGTGCTAAAATAATGAGAGGTAAAGGGTCTGGATGTTTGCAACTAATTTTCAAATGGTTTAGCAAACAAAACAGACACCAAACCTGTGTGTTTTTGTGTTCATGCAGAGAGATGAAGAGAGAGAGCAGACAGACATGACAAAATGCTGAAAATTTAAAAGTCTGAGCTAAGGGTTTATTGTACTATTTTTTTCAGTTTTTCCTGTATCTTCAAAATTTTTCAATAAGTTGGGAAAAGTTAAAGAAGTAAGTATGTGTATGAGACAAAGAGTATGTGTAGACACAGGGTAACTAAAGCAGACCTTGCTGGGTGCCCAGCAAACACTCCCTCTCCTTCCTAAGAGAACTTGCATTTTGCTCCGTAGTTCTCCCCCATGAGCTGACTCAAAGGTAGGCAACCGCACCCCAACCCAGAGTCAGCTTCTGACTAGCGTTAAGTGAATCCCTCCCCTTCACGGCGACTGGTATAGAAATGGGGGAGGGAACAACACGCGACACACAGGAAGGGACAGTCCCCTGTAGCCTCAGAACATGGCTATGTCTGCAGGGACACTGGAACTGCTGAGGTGCCCTGTCTCCAGCCTGAGGATGAAGCCAACACAAGCAGGAAGGGAAGCAGAGCCCAGATCCTGCCTCTCCTAGATTCCCTGTTCATGCGATAAACCTGTCCTTCAAGTGCAAGTCAGAAGGCTGGTTTTCCACCCCGGACTTAAAAATGATACTATCTGTTCAGGGTTATAGGACGTGTCTGGGCCCAGCAGACACTGCTGGAAAAGCCTGTCCTGCCTTGGGTCTTTTCAGCAAAACCCTATCCCTTTAAGTATCATGAAGATGTCTGAATCCTCTCGCCCAGCAACTTTCAAACTGGCACAGACATAAAAGTATGGGGTACAACTAAAAACTCTAAATTCTCAATTGGTCTCACTACAGATCACCAAGGACTGAGCAAGCACGTCGATAGAATGGGGGAAGCAACAAGCAAGTACTGAAATTGGCTCTTAAGGTTGTTTTTGTTTTTTTAAATTTGAGCAGGGCATTCCAAGAAGGGAACAGCATGTACAAAAAGAGCTGCAAGCTGGGTGGTTCTGAATTATTATGGCTTATTGTTTGCTTAGCTTGTGGGAAATATTTGTTATTTTGTAGGAAATATTTTATGAATATACTAGTAAGTATTAAAAATATTTTCATTTCTCTTAAAATTCCATATTCCCCCCTGCCCAAAAATCAAGAATGGAATTTTAAGAAAAAATACCATGGCTTTAAAATGCCCGGAAATTTTACACCTCTGATCATGTATAATTAAGATGATAATTTAAATGAGATAAAACTGAAAACTTCCAAAAGCATTTGAAAAACTCAGATGAAAACATTCAATTTCATATGCCAAGGTCTTTTTTCTGAGAAACTACTGAAACACCTATTTCCCACTAAAGTTCAAAACTCAAAAATGCAGATTTTAACCAATTTTATCGAACTAGGGCAACTGTTAGGGGGCCAGGCTGGAAATTTTCAAGGTTTATGTAAACCTGAACATTGAATTTATCCCCAAAGAATGACTGCAGTTTACTGGATTAATTTTCACATTTATGGTAGCATTCCTTTTTCCTCAGAAGCTAACTGGAACTTTACTTTGAATTGCAAAGATAGGTCTAACCACCAAAACAACTTCTCTGGGAGCTCTGAGTGCTAGCCGTCTGGCCTCACCTCCCCGACGATGCTGTCCGCCCCTCAGCCCAGCCCTCAGCCTCACTGAACAGTCCTGTCACTGGACTCTGAGATGTCCATGCACGCAGGGCCCGATCTCAACTCACAACTCCCATCTCTCGGTTCAAACACTGCCTCTACCGTTAGACATTTCCGTCTGCTCCAAACAGAAATAAGCCACTCTCGTCTCTCTAGTCCTACTGCTTTTTTTCCTCCATACTTTCTATTCAATTGCACTGAGAACCTAAAATGTTCTAAATTAAAAACAACGACAACAAACAACAACAGTACCTGGGGTTTTTTCTTATATCATCCAACTGGCCAACCACATGAGAAACATTGGTACGAATCATCTTAAAAGCAATTTCTTCTTCTCCCATGATTTCAAATCTAATATCAAAACATATTTAAAGAGTTAAAAATTCATGTGGATATGTAAAATAGAATTTCAATAAGAAAAGCATTTCATAAAAACTTAAAAAATCAGCATCCTTGGAATGACTTAATTTTTCCATATTACTAAAGAAAATGATCTCACATAAATTTCAAAGAATGCTTAATAAACTATGGTAAAATTATGAAAATACCACTCATAATTATCATTAAACAAAGAGAAAATGTATGTAGTACTTACCTATATTTGTTTTTGTCCTTATACGCTTTGTGGATTTTATCAGTTACTGGTTTACAGTTGGTTACTAGACTTTTAGTGACTGGTGGCTGCGAGAAAATACAGACATTATATTAGGGCAAAGACTAGGGTGAGGCAACTGAAGCATTTATCTCAGGTGCAAAATTTAAGGGGGCACAGAAAGACTCAGTAATTAAGATGACTTTAATGTAATATTTTTAAAAATCAAATTGGCATACTATGGCCCACATGCTAATTGCCTGTTATTGTGAATAAAGTTTTATTTTAATCACACATTACTACACACTGTTAAAACAGTCTTATAAGGGATTGCTATAATTTTTTATTTCGAAGATAAACTGTAATGAAGTGGTCTATATGATACTCATAAGCTAAGCTGTCATTCTTATAGTCTAATTAGAAAATATCCTGTGTGTAATCACAGTTAATTACAGTAATGAAGCCAACACCTTGGCTAAGAGTTCACTCGAGTAATGTTAACTAACGCTGTCTGTATAATTAGTACTTATGCTCTAAACAGCTTTATTTGCATAAGCCTCAAGACTAACTTATAACCATTAGCAAAGCAGCCTACTTACTTAATCCGTAGCATTCAAAGGATATTTGCTGATTCTAAACCTCATGCCAGATATTTGGTAAAACAATAAAATGCTCTAATAGATGAATATGTGTGCATTTCTTTAAAAAAAAGCCCTAAAATTCCTCAAGAACCTTTCATCATGCCTGTAAAAGGGAAAGATGAATAACTGTTTTCTACGCATAGATCATCTTCCTTAGAAAAGAACACTCTTCTCTAAGTTCTATGCAAGTGCAAGGGGTTGGTAATTGTAAAATCTTACTAGGAAACCAAAGTTTATAGAGAAGGAAAGACAGACAAGTGAAAGGATGGATGTGGAAATACAGATGGTGAAAGACAAGTCTGGAGCGAGCACTGTAACAGGCTGAGCCACTCGCAAAGCTCCCTGGATCTGGGGTGACATCAGTAGCCTCTAAGGCAACCTGTCAGCATGATCACAATGTGGTCCCGAAGACAGTGAAGACCAGAGAGGCCTGGTCCAGGGGAGAAGCTGAGTGGAGATGGTTTGGGAGCCCAGCACACTTTCTCCTTTCTTCCTCCTCTGTCCAATGCTCTGGGTTTGCCCACCAAGAAGATACCAGAAAAGACAAGTCAGGGCAGCCTGGAACCCTCGGCTCACTGGCCCCCTCCTGGAGAAAGGGTGTACCCAGATCTCTGATAACTGGTAGAACTTTATTTTGACAAATACATTAAAAAAATATTTAAACCAGGACACTGACCTCTGGATGATTTAGAGTTGATTATATTAGCTTTGTTGGGGTAACTCCAAATTCGGGGAAAACAGAAAAGAGCTTTATCATTGTTTGAAAAGTCCTAAAACTGAGAATGTCTTTTAGCCTATGCAATCTACTTTCTTTTTTTTTTTTTTTAACTTTGATTCTATTCTCTCTGGAGACAGGGAACACACCTACAGTGATTACAAATGTGCCTTTTTTTTTTTTTTTTTGCGGTACGCGGGCCTCTCACTGCTGTGGCCGCGGAGCACAGGCTCCGGACGCACAGGCTCAGCGGCCATGGCTCACGGGCCCAGCCGCTCCGCAGCATGTGGGATCTTCCCGGACTGGGGCACGAACCCGTGTCCCCTGCATCGGCAGGCGGACTCTCAACCACTGGGCCACCAGGGAAGCCCCAAATGTGCCTTTTTAATCATTAAGAACGCACTTGTAAAGAACTACTAACATCTCTGTATAACAGCCTGGGTCTGACAAGGCATTTTTACTGGATTGTGCCAAAGACCCAGAAGAAGCTGCTGCAGCTCACAAGACAAGCTGCCGTTCTCTTATCAGCCTGACTGCGCATCGGCTCCATGCGAGGCCTCCCGAGAACCCACAACCCAGAACTAGTCTCCACCTGCTGATTCACGCCTGTTTACCCCACTAGAGCAAACTCCCTTAGGGCTGACACCAGGTCTTATACCTCTACCTCAGTTTTGTTGATTTCATAGTTTTAAGTTTTAGAATATTTAGGGAACTGGCTTTAAGTGACACATTTGTATACAAACCCATGTCATATGCTAAACTAACCAACGCATGATCAGCAATACTTATAGTTTGTCTACAGGTTCCTAAAGCTGCTGGGCTGCCCCTCACAGTCTCCTCATGAGGGAGCTTCCTGGACCCTCTGAGAACACAAGTGAGAAATACCATCCCTGCCGTGTGCAATGAATGCCAAACGAATGACTGCCTTCTTTCAGGAATCAGATTTTTAACTGATTCATTACTCTTCTCTACATTCATTTACAAACATCTGCAGTTAATTATAGGGCTTGAGCATTTGCAAGATGGTCAGTTTTTTAAAAATACATGTTATTATGATTATGAAAGTGTAGTCTATTCATTATAGAAAATATGGAAAATACTAGTGTGAAAAAACGATATTAAGAACTACCTATGGGGCTTCCCATGGTGGCACAGTGGTTAAGAATCTGCCTGCCAATGCAGGGGACACGGGTTCGAGCCCTGGTCCAGGAAGATCCCACATGCCGTGGAAGAGCTAAGCCCATGAGCCACAACTACTGAGCCTGTGCTCTAGAGCCCGTGAGTCACAACTACTGAGCCCAAGTGGCACAACTACTGAGCTCGAGTGGCACAACTACTGAAGCCCACATACCTAGAGCCCATGCTCTGCAACAAGAGAAGCTACCCAGTGAGAAGCCTGCGCACCGCAACAAGGAGTAGCCCCTGGTGGCTGCCACTAGAGAAAAGCCCGCGCGCAGCAACAAAGACCCAAATGCAGCCAAAAATAAAAATAAATAAATTTGTATTAAAAAAAACTACCTATGTTCAAAAAAAAGCCGGACACAAGACTGCACACTGCATGATCTAAAAAAAAAAAACATATATATATATATATATATATATATATATATATATATATATAACACACACACACACACACACAATGGAATATTACTCAGGCATAAAAAGAAACGAAATTGAGTTATCTGTAGCTAGGTGGATGGACACAGTCTGTCATACAGAGTGAAGTCAGAAAGAGAAAAACAAATACCATATGCTAACCCATAGATACGGAATCTAAAAAAAAAAGGTCTGAAGAACCTAGGGGCAGGACAGGAATAAAGACGCAGAGAATGGACTTGAGGACACAGGGAGGGGGAAGGGTAAGCTGGAACAAAGTGAGAGAGTGGCATGGACATATATACACTACCAAATGTAAAATAGATAGCTAGTGGGAAGCAGCCGCATAGCACAGGGAGATCAGCTCAGTGCTCTGTGACCACCTAGAGGGGTGGGTTATGGAGGGTGCGAAGGAGATGCAAGAGGGAGGGGATATGGGGGTATAGGTATACGTATAGCTGATTCACTTTGTTATAAAGCAGAAACTAACACACCATTGTAAAGCAATTATACTCCAATAAAGATGTTAAAAAAAAAACTACCTATGATTTAACCTACTGTCATTTTCATTAATTCTGGGGATGTGTGAAGGTATCAGTTTTCCATAGTTCAAACCATATTCTGTATATGGCAGTACCCATTTTCCCCCCACCTAATTTTATTTTATAAACATTCTTCCATATATATCAGTAAAAATTAACTGTAAGCATCACGTAATGGCTGTACTATAACCTTGGTCCATCAATTCTAAAGGCACTTTTTTTTTCCACATTATCATTTCTCTGAAGCTGGGATGCATCTTACAATCAACAAAGTCTTCCAATCATTTCAGCCAAATGCTACTCTGATATACTTGTGTATAGACCATCCACTGCCCCTAGTGGTAAGATCCAGAAAGGGCCAGCATCAAAGCAACTGAGCTTTGATGAAAGATGGGATTCCATCTGATGTTTAACCTGAGGGTGGTTCTCCCAAGCCAGTGAGTATACTCTGGTGCTATCCTTAGTGAATAGGATGTCTGCTTATAGAATATAAGCAACTAATCTCAGTATTAGCTTAACATCCATTAGGGAGGAAAAAAAGATATTCCAAAGAAAAATACGAATGATTCTGGATCTGTGCTACTGATTTCCACCAAAGACCTATAACCAGAGCCTGCTTCTAGTGTTTGAAGTGCTCTACGGAAATGATGTAACTAACACCCGATAAGGATATACTTTCTACTTTACATAAAAGAACCCACGGCACTCACCAGATTGGGATCATAGTATGCTTCCTGAGTTGGCGGGATGTTGTTTAGCTGAGTGATGTTAGCAGGAAGCATTTTCGAACAATTTATTAACACGTGTTCCAGACCGGTTAAGTCCTAACAAAGCAAAAATAAAAGGATAAACATATATACATTACAAGTAACAATTGTGGTTTTAAAAATAAAAATGTTAAAGTCACCAAAATTTAAGCATTATCGTCAAAGAGGGTTTGACTATATGATTCTTAAAGACACCCTAAAAAGAGCAGAATGAAACAATACAAATAACCCATCTTTGTCTCAAAGTAGAACATACGGGCCTGCGAGGCACCGTTTTACACAAGGTGGTCCACGGGATCACCAGATGGGTGTCCTGCAGCTGGATTCATCTTGGAGCTCTCCATTAGTGAGTGTCCTACTCCTGGGACTAAAGGATGCCATGACAGAAGGGGCTCTGCAACACCGTGGACCTGGCTAAGATCTCCACTCGGCCACACCTGAAGCCCCTGAATGAGCTTGTCACGAGAATCTTATCTGCAGGTATGGTCTGCCTCGTCTCCAGACAATACAATTACAATCCCTACTGAAAGCCTAAAAAAAGTAATCTTATAAAATATGAACTTCAAATTTGACTTTAATCCTGGCATTTAAAATGGACTAG
The DNA here is from genome assembly GCF_964165515.1 of Mesoplodon bidens. NCBI lineage: Eukaryota > Metazoa > Chordata > Mammalia > Artiodactyla > Ziphiidae > Mesoplodon > Mesoplodon bidens. Next base: position 77,438,013 of record NC_138167.1, on the reverse strand, counting down.
ATGTGAACCCCCTCATTAAATATGAAGAATTACTTGTATTTGCATTCCATTCAAGTATGTAGGGGAAAGAAAGTGTCAAATATAAAAGTTTCATTCAAAATGTCATTAAATTTAGGGGAAAAAAATTACAATACCTGCAAACTTAAAGGCAGGTCGTGAATTCTGGTAGCCAGCGTGCGGATTTCTCTGTCAGATAAGACACCAGATTGGTCTGTGTCAACTTCATCAAAAACTTGAGATATGTTCAGTGGCTGAACTGCACTCATGAGATAATAAAAATAAGAGAAGGCAAACTGCATGTCCTCAGAGTGGCGCACTTTGTGAAATGATGTCTTGTCAAATTCTTCAGGGAACCTGTCCAAATGTAGCATACCATAAGATCTGGATATTTAAAATATATACAGTACCTAACACTTGTGGAGTCAGAATCTTCCTTCCCACTTATTTAGATAATACCTTCGACATACTAGTCATGAAGTGTTAAAGCCATAAACGCAGCGTAGCAAGGATGTAAACTTCAAGCAGCCTTGGCTCTGAGCACACACAAACAACTCAAACACAAGCAAGACTTACATGTCTTGCAGTTCTTGCATAACTATTCGGTCGATCATGTGAGGCATGTGTGCAGGGACTTTCCGAGACGTGAATCCAAACTTGCTATTTAGAATTTTGTTTACATATCGGAGGGAATCTGCGAACGTATCTTTTAGTTGCCTCCCTGTGTGTTTGCTCTCAGTAAAGTATGCCAGTTGTGTCTTCAGTGACTCTTCTTCCTGAAAAGAGAATTCCACACAACACAGCACTGTGTTTAGTGCACAGGTGCCCTGTGCTAACAAGAGACAGAGGTACTACTTTATGTGACGTGGTAATAACTAGTCACTAACTGTCCTGAGGGGCAAATGAAATGAGCACTAACAGGTCTCCTCAAGCATCCTAACAGCAGGACAAAACTGGATTTCAGTGAAAGTATCGCCAACAACGGCTTGAGAACAACAGCTGTGGGGTGGAGGTCTGCTTTTAGGGTACTCTTTAAGGACTAGTCACTGATCATGAGATTTCATAGCCAATTTCAATGCAATATTTAATTGATTTACAATAAAGTTGATAGTGCTTTCAGTATCAAGTTATTTCTACTGGTGACATCAAAGCAAGTCCTTGAGTTCTGAACACAGAGACTAGAATACAAAATTGGTTTCACCATGTAACAGTGTTAATATTATGAAATGTAAAGAACCCTATCAAAACCAGTAAGAGGCGAAACTGAATGAATGGGCAAAGAATATTGGCAAAGAACCTGAACACACTTTACAGAAGATGAAATATTTTTGCTTCTCAAACTGATGAAAATATAGATGCTATTAACTGCTGTTGGTTAGTCCTGTGGAGAAACAAGCACGCTTGCATACTGTTTGTGGAAGGAGGAAGGGGAGCAATATTTAAGAAAGACACAGTTAAACTTTATACGCAATAGACCCTTTAACCGAGCAATTCTACCTACAGAAATAAAACTTCCTCAAGAGTAAGATATATGTACGGGAATATTTATTGCAACATTAGGTATTTGTACTTGCAAAAACACTGGACACAACTTATAGCTGTTAAAAAAAAAACAATGGCAATTTGCCCACATACTACCACGTCAAAGGCAGCTGCAGAGCAGTGTGTAACTTCACTGCTGCACAACAAACTATACAGTTTGTACGTCTGCATATCTATAGAAAAATACTGGAAGAATACCCACCAAACTACATATTCATAGTGACTGTCTCAAGTAAGGAGATGAAGGAAGGAAGGAGACAGACCTTTCCCTTTTTTTTTTCTGCTTTTGTTTTTTGCATTCTTGCGATTTTTACCATTAGCCTATAGTGCTTCTGCATTTAAAAAGCGGGGAGCGGGGGAGGATGAGGAAATCAATGTAGGCAAGAACGCTGCAGCCCCTCGCTTAACAATTAGTAAATGCTACCATGGCAGGGACAAGATACTTCCTGAAGACCATGAGAGGAATGAGACAACGCCCCTCTTCATCACTTTCCCCCAGCCTGACATCCACTCACGGCTGTGCTTCGGTCCCCATCCAGCCCCACCCTTCCAAGGTCAGCTCACAGGGCATGTCCTCCTGGATGCCTCCCCCAATACCTCCAGGCAGAGTTAAGGAATCTTCCCTCCGGACTCCTTGTCCGTACTTCAGCAGACACTTATCACACTGCCACAATTATTTGCCCACACATCTGTCCTCCCAGCTTGCCCTTTGAGTCTCCAAGAGCAGCGACTGTTCTCACCATCTTGCACTCCCCGGCAGTCAGCACAGTGACGGCGCTTGTGAGATGTACAAAGGACCCCAGGGCACCGTGGAGGCCGTGGTACAGGAGGGAGAGCGCTTGGCTCACCCTCACCTGCTGTTGTGATGTCGGGAAAGCTAACGAATTTATCTGCCTCTCGGGGTTTTCATTAGTAAAGTTGGAAAAACATGAGATCTGACTGCACGAGGTATGCAAAAGCGTTTCCTGATATCACAACATGCCAAGTAAAGATACCACCCCGTTCTACTATGGACTCAGGGTATGCCCCTGGCTAAATCCCTTACTCAGCCACATGACGTCTGCTTCCTAAACTGCAAAATGGGGACAGTGAGAGCAGACTCTTACAAGGTAGTTTTATGGTTAGAATTATTGGGACAATTAAATGAAACCACATAAGAAAAGTACTGAGTCCAGTGGCGGGCACAGGGAAGTACTGAATAAGTGGTAGCTATTATTGTATCGCTACCACTTACAAGGTTATTTATTTTTCCTGAGCATGGGAAAGAGTAAGGCTGGATGTAACTTACATCAAGAAGATCCTGGAAATACTTTTTCTTCTCCCATGGCAAAAAGCCCAGGTAACTCTCTGTGTAATGTTGCAGTTTTCTTCCAGGTAATACTTCATTACCACCTAGGTAACTGTTAGCATTTTCCTCCATTCTGTTCTTCTCTTGTTCTTTCCCTGTGATTACCTTTTGTGTCTCCCTGTTTTCCACTGGGAAAATCAGAGATGAGAGCTTTTCTTTTGACACACCTCCACCTCCTACTTTCGGGGTCACAGTTTTGGACCTGAATCTTGCTTTGGTTTCTAAGTCCAGGGGTGGAGTCTGGCTCGGGGAGTGGCCATTCACTGTCATTGTCACTGCTGGAACAGGCGATAACCCCTGGAATCTTTCAGATGTTCCTAAGCTGCTGGGTAAGATGCTTTTGTGAACCTGTTTTTCCAGTGGGGCCTCCAAACTGTCATTTCTTTGCCCTGTCATCAGAGGGTGATTTATTGTTAACTTTGCGTCCTGTGGGTTCATCAGAAACGACCTCAGCAGGGCTGACTTGGACAGATTGTAGCCTTTCATGGTGATGTCTCCGTGTTCTAGCTGCAAATCCAAGTTATTAAGGCTCAACTGGGTCTCTTTTGGAAGGAGTGAAATATTGACCAGCGGAATTTGCACCTCCATTTGGAAACTTCCTGTTGTGTTAACATCGTGTCTCTTGACCTTGGGGAAGCGTTTTTCTTCGGGGATGTCCTCAAACAGGATTTCCACCTCTGGAAGAAGAGCTGAGGGGCTAACCAAACTTTGGTAAGACTTCTGGGTTGTAGAATTCCGTTTGGGCTCCTCCCTTGTGTCAACCTCTACTGCTATCTGGATTCTGAACTCTTCATCATTTGTACTTTGAAATGTGAGATTAAAATGTATTATGGTCGCATTCATTCCACTGTGCATTAAGAGGTGGATGGTTTTCCACTTATTGGCGATAGAAGCATGTCGGATTATTGGGTTGTCACTATAGGCGCCTTCGATTCCCCTTTTGGCTATTTCTGCAAAGCTGAAATAAGGCAGGCATTCACCTTTTGGAATAACATAGTGAGTCTGGTTTGGGAGAAGAGTTACTTTATACAGTTCATGAAAATGATCTAGAGGAAAAAACACAAACATGATTTTTAAAAAACTACGCATTTTCTCCCTTTTCCTTTAATTCTTAGGGTTTGAGTTTTCACTTTCTAAGAGTGACTTTAAATGGACTTTAAAATCATCAGAAGTTCTAACACAAAAGCTGCTGGTATAGGGCTCATTTTTACTTTCTGAAGCAATCACTATTATCGACGTGGAATGCTGAGGCTGACTCACTACAGAGACAAGGCATGATTCAGGACAGCGAATTCCAATGGTCAACTTCCATCTTCTTGTCCATTTGAAAAAAAGACAACTTTCTGACCAAAAGGACCGCCATTAATAAGCTATCAACAAGATCCAGTATTCAAACCAAGCTTATTTAATGAATTATTGGTCTCCTTGCACTGTTCCCAAATTAAACCTTCACCATGTAAGATAAATCTAAGATAAATCTGCTTACTAAAAAAAAGAAAAAAAAATCAGACTAGAGCAATAACAGGAAAAGATGCAGCTTCAGTGTCTCCTGTTGTCTAAAGATCTGTGCCCTCTTATAACTCACAACTAGTTTGGATGCAAGGCTGGGAAAGGGATACCTAGAGAATTATTACTTTACATAACAAAAACGATCCAAACCCCTCTATTTATGAAAGATTGTTATCCCCCTATCCTAAATACGTTTTTATGGCAATAAATATACCTTGCCCACAGTCACCAGCATCAAACCCACAGGATAAGACATTGCAGGCTTGGTCACAGAACTTATCAGCGAGCCAGGAATTTGCACATCCTTGATTACAGTAAGTGACGCCGCTTATTCCTCCACCGAAATGCCAGGGCTGTCCGACTCCAATGCCCCCGGTGCCCCCACCTCCTCCTACATAGCGACCTGTACCACTGTTACCTGGAGGGAGAGGAGGAAAACAGAATCCTGCTGTGCTTACAGTCTTGGAAAAAAGCCAGTTCCTTATTTCTCAGCTGTGTTTTCAAGACCAATGCATGTACTTCGGTCAGGAAAGGTTCACCCCATTCTTTAACAGAAGATTTTACGTAGCTTAAAAAGAGGCAAACTGAAAAGGGGCATCAGTTGCCAGTGGACTGGGTGTGGGATGACCAGGCCTCGGCACTTACCATCTGCGCAACCCAAAAGTACAGGCCTCAGATGTGCTCAAGGGGGGCACATGCAGATGTGTATGGAGAATCAGATTATTCTGAAGACCGTGACTCTGGGGACTGACAAGAACATGTCCCAACACCGGCAGTAAGCTCGTGACCAAGTGTCACTGCTCTGTCGCCGAGCTCTCCGCGTTGCAGAGACTCTCCTGCACGTCTACGTTTTCTCCCTGCAGCGGTTCGTATTTTTCAAAAGTGCCTCTGATAGAGCTGACTGAAACACAAGCTTTGTTTCTTCCAACACCTTCCCAAACCTGCTTCCTCAAATGGAGTAGGAGGATAATATCTGTGTACCTACTCTCCTTTCTTTGGTGACTGAGAAATTCAAGTGGATAATGGATGATGCTTTATAAGCTGAAAGGCAATAAAGAAATGTAAAAACTTGTTATCCTCACCAAGTCTAAATGTAAGTGTACAAGAAAGGGAGAAGAGATGCCGAGGAGAGGAGATGTTTACTTCTTCTGCATCTCTTTAGTCCCTCACTGACCTGGAGCAGTGTGCTGCTAGGGGCCACTGGCCATGACCTCCGACAGGAACCAGTGAGAGCGATTCTTGCTCTCCAGCTCACATAATTAAGGGTATAACTGATTTTCATATTTTGAATAATAAAAGACACTTTCAAGTGCAGGGTCATGTGGGAAAATGCCCCCAACAAGAACAATATGAATAAACTGGGCCACATGGGGACACCAGTCATCACCTCCAAAGAGTCTATGGATGATTGTTTCAATATGCGAAGAATGTTTAATTAAGTCACTGTACATGGTTGATAATGACGACAAATGAAAAAAATTCTGTCAACATGGACAAGTTACATTTGAACACACCCTCACCGGAGCAATCACCGCCATCCCAATCACAGGCCGAATTATTACAAGCCTTGTCACAATAGCCGTCTTTAATCCAGGATCCTGGGCAGCCCTCAGCACAGTTTGGCACAGGCCACGTCAAATAAACCTACGATAAAACCAGAGGGAAAATAAAGTGGTTTCTGGTTTCTGACACCTTTTTAAAAAAAATATTTATTTATTTATTTGGTTGCACGCCAGGTCTTAGTTGCAGAAGACGGGCTCCTTAGTTGCAGTTTGCTGGCTCCTTAGTTGTGGCAGGCATGTGGGATCTAGTTCCCTGACCAGGGATCGAACCTGGGCCCCCTGTATTGGGAGCTCAGAGTCTTATCCACTGCGCCACCAGGGAAGTCCCCTGACACTTTTTATTCTTAAATTAGGATTCCTTTAACAGAAAAACAAAACAAATTGAGCCTCTAGAAAAGGTCTGCATTCAGGGCCATCCTGTGGTAGTTTCTCAGTCCTGCCCTGCTGATGGGTCTTACCCGGCACATTTACTCTTTTCCGTTGCTCAAGGAAAGGAGACAAGGACTCAACTTACGGGTCAGTCTTACAACATGGTCTTATAAATGATCTATTTTGAAGTAAAGCAGCAACATGCCAGACTTAAATGCGAGTTCAAGAGCATGCAGGTGGAAAGTGTGCACACAAGTCACTGCTTTTCTGTGACACTGTTGTTAACTCGTAAGCAGATTCATGCACCGTCTCGTCTCAAGGCTGAAAAGGGGGGCAGACGAACTCTCAATATCCTTATATGTGAGGTCCTGTGATGAATTATCCAGCACAGCATTCTGAGCTGTGAACCTGTCTGCTTTCAAAACAACTGACATGGTACGTGGTTGCTTTCTAAATTAAAATCATTTTTGAAAAATGCATTCCCCTTTAAAATCTCCGTATCTTTGCATGGTCCAACTATCTGGAAGGTCTTTCTTTATCTGGTTAACTCTTGTTCTTCCAAGCTCATTTCAATCCCTATCCCAGTGTGATTTCACTCTCTGGCACTCAAACTCCTCGCACCCAGGACACACCTACTGGCACAGAAATCGCTGTTGTACATAGTCACTGATTTTGTCTGTCTCCCCTGTCAAGCAAGCCATAGCTTGACAGAGTTTTAGAACTTACAAGCTCATGGTGATAAGTCTCCAACTGATCACTGAACCCTTCTAACAACACTACCAGGGTCTTCCTGTTCCCCCCAATACACAGACAGGAAACCTAGAGGCCAGGTCAACACCCAGGACAGTGCTACACAGCTGGCACCTATATCTGTGCTCATGACCACTTTCCCATCCTGCCCCTCAAAGCCAGAGTGAGACCGGCTGCCTTCAATGAAACTTCAGCCCTGTCTTTAAGCACAACGTTGAGCTTTCTGTCTTGGGCATTTTGCTGACATGGTAAACACGATTTTGTGTTTCACAGTTATTTGCTTTTTCTGCTGTTGTAGTAGCAAATGTAGAGGGTGGATCCTGGGTGAGAATATAGGGAAGCAAAGTTCCCACTGTAGTTTTCTCACTCCCTGATTGTTAACTTTCCTGAGCTTAACACTCAAAAATGCTTGTTTGATCAAATTTGAATATGGTATATATACTGATTTCCTTATTTCCTGTCTGTAACTTCTAAGCGACTTCTAAGCCAGGCATCTCTTAGCTACTCACCTTCTGACCTTTGGAGTGACTGTAAAAGTCATCCGGCCAGACATCCTTTCCAAACATGACATCATCATTCAGGTAAATGAACTTCTGGGACAGCCCTTCGATGCGATGGATGTGACTTTCAATAGCAGGTGAACTGAAGGTAGGCAAGTGGCTCAGATTTCGAAAAACATCCTTTTAACAGAAAAAAAAAGAGAGAGAAGGCAGATGAGAGGTTTTTGTTTTGTTTTGTTTTTGGAAAGAAGGGAGGGAGGGAGGCGAATGGAAGGATTAAAGAAGGTGGAAATGGAGGTGAGATGGGTAAGAGGATGAAATCAGGAGCAAGACAACAGCAAAAGACAGAACAGGAAACCGCAGCCTTGTGACATGTGGCGAGTCGCTACCTGGTGTGTGACTATTGTCACTCGAGGATTATCGAGGTTCAGCCAGGATGGGATCTGTCCATTGGTGACAATGAAAATATTCCGAACCCATGGCGCGTGCCTCTCGATAGATCGCAGTGAGTACCTCAGCTCTTCATTATCTTCAAAACGGCTGGCAGAAACGTCTTCATCCTGCTTAGACTGAGAAAAGCATGGGGCACAGAAAGATGTAAAATGCCCCTAAGTCACACCTGCCCCTCCCAACTGTCCCTTCTGCACTCAGGGAGCGCCAGCAAACTTCCAAAGACCGTGTCCAGCTTTTACACATTACAAAAAATGCAAAACACTCAGCATATTTAAAACAACAAAACAAAAACAGCATTTCTTTCACACAATTTCTGAAGAAAAATTTCTTGGATCTGATCCTAGGTCACTTCAATTAGTATAAACCAATAGCGGTGACTGGAAAATGAGAGAAGTGCCAATCAAGTCACCTCTCTGTAAGCCCTCTTCCTTCTTCTAATATAGTGACTCATAAATCTTTAATAATCAAAGCCCTCAATTCGGGTTCTAAAACAATCTCTGCATCCCTTACCTGGCTGATGGCACTCAGATCCCATAATAAATATGCAGGACTTATGGTCAGTTCCTTTCCATTGATGGTCATATTCTTCTTCGTCTGCTTATTCAGTTCTTGGAAATCTTTGGGGTTATTCAACTTTAGAAGTGCTACACTGGCCTCTGAATACAACTGCAACTATAAAATAACAAGAGGGTTACATGTGGAAAAAGTGAACAACAAAGAAGAGACACCTTAAACTTCCCAGTTTGATCCTCGATCTTTAAATACCTACAATACATATATATATACTACATATTGTGTACTCTACTATATGCTATATATTGTACATATTAAATGTATATTACATATATTTAAAAGATTAAAAGTTTCACATACATGTATGAAATAGTAAGCCAGTATCACCAAAAACAGAAGACCTGAACAGGCCAGACACATTTCCCAAATGATGCAATGGGCCAAGTATTTAGAAACAAGAGGGAGTCAGGGGCTTTGGCAAATGGGACATCTCAGGCCCCATCTGAAAACTGCAGCCACTAGTCAATAGTGACAAAGGCTGCCAGATCTCTGGAGATCAGAATCCCCAGTGTTACATGAAATCTCCCGGTTTTCAATGGTAGCACAAATATTTTTGATTGGCATGCATTCAAACAAAACACATCTGGTCACCAGTTTGTGACCTCTGTTCTAGAATATTACCCATCTGCCTACACTGGGGAAAGCCCTGCAAGGTAACTTCGCTGAACACTGGTGGAGAGCACACCTGCCAGCAGGTGTCTAACAGCTCTCGTGCCCACACCTACGACGGGTGTCCTGGCAGGGCTGCTTGAAGTGCTTCCACAGGAAAACCACCTTGAGAGGCAACGTTTTCAAAGGAACCATAAATCCAGGAGGGAACACCACAAGCACCAACATGTTTTACAGGCAGGCTTCCCCACCTTGACCAGAGCCCACACTACCCTTGATACATTTTTTGTTTTAAACTCTGTATCATACAATTTCCTGTGAAAAGAAGCTTTCAGAGCTTGAAAAGCAGGGAGAGAGTTGAAAACCAGTCATCTAGGACAGCAACATCCTTCTGCTGAACTGGCTCTTCTAATAGGGCCAATTTCTTAGCCTTCTTTCTTAATTTATAAAACAGAGCAAACAAATTACTTTGGGCTCATTCTGATCTCTTGTATATGCTACTTGACTATATTTAGCTCATTTTGCAAAGCTTCCTGAGTTTATATAGGCCCTTTTTATTATGTAGGCATTAACTCTTACTGCAAATTGTGTGTGTGTGCGCACGCGTGCGTGCGCGTGCACACGTGTATTGTCTTCCTGATTACTTTCTCTCACCTTAACAGTGGCTGGTACACAAAGCACTCACCCAAGGTCAGCTCTCACCGCAGTCACTATTCGGCCTCGCTATGTAGGGGACGGAGGGGAGCCGGGCCACGCAGGGCAAACATTCTGTCTGTTCTATCTGGGTACCTAACAGTCTCGCTGCCCTCCCCCAGCCTCTCCTCCCACAGTGGCTCCCACAGAACCCTGGAGGGGCTCCCTGGAGTGCAAAAATCACTACTCTAGGATAAATAAATGTAGTACTTTAATATCCTAATTTTAAATTTATTTGGAAAATACCCTTATCTTAATTAATCTCTTCTATCCAAGCTGCTTTTATTCTAGAAAACTATTCTGAAATTTCAGACATTTTCCTAAGGTGATCACTAGCACAAGATGAGTAGGCAGTACCTGTCCTGAGATGCTCACAGCCCGGCCAGGGTCTCTGGGACAGAACTGAGTGCTAGGTGGCTTGGGGCCCACAGGCCTTGGCAAAGGCCCCCTGGAGGAGCCTGGGAGGGCACAGAGGTTCAGCTGCTCAGGTCCTGAAGCCCAGTGTCTAATGGCCCTCCCTCCCACATGCCACAAGGCACCTCCCACGTAACACCCCAAACCGAGCTCTCAGTGACCTTCTGAAAATCTCGCTTCTCCCATGAAACTCTGAGTGTGGTTAATGCCACCACATCCATCTTCACTGGTCACATCCACAGCCCCTTTCATTTCCCCTTCCATCTCCTCCAGTAGCTAGTAAGTCACCAGGTCGTGCTGAAGGTTCCTCTCAGATGGTTCTGGAAGCACTCTCATCACTGGCACCACTGCCAAGGCACTTGTGGAACCTGAGTGTCTTGCTGGGCTACGGCAGCAGTGGCTGAACTGGCTTGCCTGCCTCCGGTTTCCTGTTTAATGTCTACCTGCTACACCTTCCCCTCCCGTGTTCTGCAGAACTGAACGGGGTCCTCCTCCTCAAGATGCTCTCTGCCTCCAGGATAAAGTCCGGGCTCCTCACCAGGGGATCTTTCTCAATCTGGCCTCTGCCTAACTTCCCAGTCTCAGCATCAGGAAAATCCCCACCTGGGCTCTGGCCTCTGGAACAGCTGCCTTGGTTCTCTGAAAAGACCATTTACTTGCAAGCCCCTAGCCCTCTGCTCAAGCTGTTCCCTCCTCTCAGAAAGGTCTTTCCCACTGGCTTCTCTGCTGGAAGAACGGCTGTTCTGTGCACGGCCCCAGCCAAAATGTTTCCTATTCTGCAAAGCCGTCTTTGCCTGCAGTACAACCAAAGCCCACATGTTCTCCCAGCACTTTGTATAAACACTCTGTTTGGAAGCAATCACACCCAAACACTAAGTGATTTTAGTCACTCAGTTATCCTTAGCACAGTTCCCGGCACAACAGCAGGTGTTTAATCAATGCTCACTAAAGGGACTGGGAACCCAGTGACTGGAAACTTCGTTCTCAGGGTGCCCATAATAGAACCAGGAAGTGGGACCCAAGGAAAGAGAGTCCCTTGGAGAACCAGGCTTGAATACTGACACTCTCCTTCTGTGCTTCCTCTTTCTCATTTTCTCTCTAGCCTCCAAAAAATCAGAAGTCCTCATCCCTGAAGCCAATCGCAGGTGCTGGCATTGTGACAATGAGCTGCAATGCACACTGTGAATAATTGGCTGTACCCTCCAGGAGGCGCTGGCCTCCACAAAGACAAGTCTGGGGAATCCAGATCAACCTCCAACTGGGTGAATGATGGAGGAGGGGAGGAGGGGGCGTCCCCATGTACCGAGCCTGGTGGTGCTACTGCCCAATTCAAGTTCCTGCGCCCCCAGCGTCTCCTGGCACACACCACTCCACACTGCCCAAAAACTAGTTTGCTGCGGGGTGACCACGACTTGGGCTGGTGATCTTTGGCAGGACACGCCCACCTAGCAGCAGATATGCTGATCAAAAGTACAGATATGCATATGTCTGTAACTGTAGAACCAACAGCTAGGAAGCCAAGAAGCCAAATAAACATTGGCTGAAATGAATGCTAATCTATGGTTTTATCTGTCCAAATCCATACTAAAAATAATTCAGGGAAGGAGGAATATAATATCTATTTTAAAATAACTGCAGATTAAGAAATAACTCAACCCTAATCTAGCTGGGCATCACCATACTTCCAGGTACCATAAAGAAAGTTATGGAGGAAAATACGAAGAAAAGAAAAAGCATAAATGTCATTCATATTACCATGGTATTTACAAAGGTAATACAATGTATCTTAAAACAGTGAAACACTTAAGGGAAAAAGGAAACAAGTTAAAGGGAACTTTGACCGGCAGAGAGAAAACATGGTCCAGACATGAACTAAATAACCACCCCTCCCTGAGTCACAGCTCTCCCTGCCACTACCTCCACCCTTTCACCTCCCAACTGTTAAATGACATCAAGAAGAGCAGGGACTGAGAAGCAGGAAGCTAAACACAGTGGCAGCATGTAAAGAACATTTTTTTGTAAAATCAAGAAAAGCAGAGCCTAACAAATTCTGAGCCAAGAACTTTATGCCCTCTAGTCTGAGAGAAGAAACATTCACGTTTTACAACCTGGACTGTTTCTGACAGAAGAGCAGGCATCTTGGCATAAGGTCAAAAGGAAAGTACACCCACATGGACTGTGCCCTACATGAATCAGACGGATGGCTCTGAGAACAAGAAATGTTATGGAAAGACATGTCACCATCTCCAAAGTCAACTCACGAATGGCCTCGGTGGTCAAGTGTGAAGAGTTAATAAGTATAAATACTAAATACGTTAGTGGCTCAACTAGCTATTAATGAATGAAGGTTTCACATTATCAAATGTTCCAAAAGTCTGAAGCATCCCCCCTCTGTGAGTGGAAGCTCTTCATAAATCCACAGGAGCCTGTGTGTACCTACCACCACATGTCTGATTTCCCTCCATCCCCTCCTTCCATGCTTCCACTGCCATCAGGGCTTTTGTCTGCTTTGTCCACTGCTACATTCTCAGCAGGTAGAACAGCACCTGACACACAGTAGAAGCTCATTTGTTAAACAAATGAATCCTGCTTCTGTCTGGGAAACCAACAAACCAAGTTAAGACTCAGAATTTTGCCCAAATAAAGAGTAAAAAGGGAGGATCTTCTACAAATAAAGAGCTTCTTCATGACAACACTGTGACAGAATTGAGACCCTCTTTGCTTCTTATGATTGTTGGCTATACTATAACAAAGGGGGCCACAGAGAAGAGGCACGCATGAAATGGGATGTGCTATACTAATTGCTCTATTTTCTATGCTCTTACCAGTTTTATTTTAGAAGAAAGATTTTCTGGCAATTTTGTTTTCAGTTGATTTGTTTCCTTGAATGTAGGTGGAAATCCACTCAGGAAAGCCAAATCTTGCATTAGCACTAACCCAGGGACTTCCTTATCTGTTGTCTAAAATAAAAAGAGGAAAAACACAACTCACGTTCCACATCATAAGGCTGGTGAAAACTTACGGCTGAGAAAACTAGTAAATATCTATTGCATCACACGAGCTTCAAAATAAGAATATTACAATTATTTAAATTGATATTCACTAGTACTAGAAAGCTAGGCTTAGAGGAAAAGTAAACATTAAAAAGCCTCTCAAAGTAAAACAGTTTTATTTCTCATATTTCTATTCTAATCTACTGCAAAAATACAGTTAATTTAAAGTAACATACCAAATAGCCCCTCCAAACTGTCTGTCTGCTGTTTCCTTTAAAAATTCCAGTGTGGGCATCTTCAACTACAATAGAGGATACAATAAACAAGCATGTTTTTAGTGAATACTTAACTATGATGTCTGGCAGGACACTGTACAAGGCATTTTGAGAGCTGTTCAACCAGTATAATACATGGTCTCAAAGAAAAGGTAGTTGGGGGAGACAAAATTAACCCATCTAACAAAAGGGGAACAAATGTAAATAGTTGTACAATTAAACGTTAAATTTTGCAATACTGAAGGAGAGACTCGTGTGGGCAGAAGAAACGTAGAAGTGACAGACGGACAGAAATCACAGAGGTAGAAGCAAACATCAAACATCGACATGTTTAATTTAAAAAACAAAATTGTTTGACGAGAGTAAAACGTCTGGGAGTGGTGGGTACTAGGAAAAACAGGGCAACCAGAAGGGGGCTTTGAAAGCAAGGCCAGTGGCATTTAGATGAACGGTGGGGAGCCACTTAGGACTCTCCTAAGGTTCCTCCAGAGTCACAGTGAATTCCTAAGATTCATCAGGTAATGTGATTAGAGCAGATGCAGTTGGGGGTGAGGAGGGTGATGACACAGCCCTACTGGGAGAGAGTTCTAAAGTGACGGGAACAAATGAGATCAGCAAACCTGCTGACATTCGGGGACCATGGAAAACAGGAGAGGTTGGAAGGCTGCAATTCTGATCCTCAAAATGGGCACAGAAAGCAGGGTCTGCAGATTATAGCCTGCAAGATGGGTGTGGACCCTGAGCAAGAGTCTCAAATGTATCAGAAAAATACAGTTGGTGAGCACTGGAGAAAAGAAAGTCTTCACAATATACTGTTTATCTTTAAAGAAAGTACTGAGTGCTAAGAGCACGAGTTCACTGTGGGTAAATTTAACAGATACACACCTCACTCTGCCTCCGTCTGTCTGTCTGTCTGTCTGTCTCTCCCCATTGATATGGTGGATTCTATACTGGTAAATCAGACAATTCGAACAGATGAGCAATATGTATTTGTACATAATCTCAGGAAGGCAGCTAAAGAACACATGGCATCTTTGTGGATTTAACAGAGACCAGATCTCAAGTTAGGCAGATTATAACCAATTCTGATCAGAGAGTGTAAAATTGTAAAAGCCACAATCAACCTAGAGGGGGGTTCTGGAGGTCTGCTATAGGTCTGCTCAACAATCCATCAAAGTTTTGGAAGATACAGAAGGCATGCTTGTGAAATGTGTGGGCTTACACGGAGCCGACAGAGAAGCTACTATCCTGGATAACAGACTAAGGGTTCCCCAAAGTCCTTGACTGTTTGGAGCAATCAGTCAAATCTAGCAAAATAAAATCTCCTATAAATGAAGGTAAGATCTTTAACTTGGCAACAAACCAAGTAAAAATGAAAAGGAGTACTTGAAAAAAAATTAAAAAAATAAATAAAAGGGGTATTTGAGCATTAGCACATGTAAGATTTTAAAAAAGACTTAGGAATTTTAGCGGACAGTGAGTTCAGTATGAGTCAGTAATGCTCAGGCCACACTGAGTTTCCATCCCAATTTTGTGCTTTTAGGCAGAAGAAGAGGGCTTAGAGTAAGAAGGGTGACACTCCCCAATACCAACCCATCAGGAAACCCTGCTGAGCGGACCTTCAGAATGTCCAGAGTCCAACCACTTCTCACCACCACTCTGATCCAAGCCCCCTTCCTCCCTGCCTGAATTATTACAAGCTTTGCCCCTCCTCAGTCTATTCCCACCACAGCAGCCAGACTGATCCTTCTGGAACATAAGTCAGATCACATCATTCCTCTACTCAAACCCTTCAATGATTGATTCCTCACCGCACTGTGATTGCAAGCTGAAGCCCATTGTGGTTACTGAGGCCTATACCATTTGGTCCCTGTGACTTCTCTGGGCTCATCTCTTGCCCTCTCCCCCTTGGTTCACTCTATTCCAGCCACACTGGCCTCCCTGCTCTTCTTCAAACATGTCAGACACCCTCCTGCCTCAGGGCCTTTGCACTGGCTATTCCACTTACCTTATATATGGGGAATATATGGAGAATCACTCCTTCCCCACATATTGATGTTGCTGGCTCTCTCACCTCCTTTAAATTTTCACTCAAAAATCACCTTGGGCCTCCCTGGTGGCGCAGTGGTTGAGAGTCCGCCTGCCGATGCAGGGGATACGGGTTCGTGCCCCGGTCTGGGAGGATCCCATATGCCGCGGAGCGGCTGGGCCCGTGAGCCATGGCCGCTGGGCCTGCGCATCCGGAGCCTGTGCTCCGCAACGGGAGAGGCCACAACAGTGAGAGGCCCGCATACCGCAAAAAGAAAAAAAAAAAAAAAGAAAAAAAAAAAAAAAAAAAAAAAAAAAAAAAAAAAAAAATCACCTTCTTGGGGAGTCTGCCCTAGCACTCAATTTCCCCTGCTCAATTTTTCTCTACAGCATTTATCTTCTACAAACCATATAATTTACTTGTACGTTGTATCAATTATCTGGCTCCCTCTGCCAAGATGTAAATTTTTTTTAATTTATTTATTTTTTTAATTTTGGGATGTGTTGGGTCTTTGTTGCTGTGTGTGGGCTTTCTCTGGTTGCAGCGAGCGGAGGCTACTCTTCATTGTGGTGCACGGGCTTCTCATTGCAGTGGCTTCTCCTGTTGTGGAGCACAGGCTCTAGGCATGTGGGCTTCAGTAGTTGTGGCACGCGAGCTAAGTAATTGTGGCACACGAGCTCTAGAGCGCAGGCTCAGTAGTTTTGGCACACAGGCTTAGTTGCTCCACAGCATGTGGGATCTTCCTGGGCCAGGGCTCGAACCCGTGTCCCCTGCATTGGCAGGCAGATTCTTAACCACTGTGCCACCAAGGAAGCCCCTCCAAGATGTAAATTTGATGAGGGCCGAGATTTCTGTCCATCTGCTCACTGATGCATCTTCAGCACTGAGAATAGTACCTGGCACATAGTATGCACTCAATAAACACTTCACAAATGAAGAGTCCTGATCTCTTTGAAGACTGAACCACACTGAAACAGAATGTTCAATTCCAGTTGAAACACTTTTAAAGGAATAGAAACTAAAGCTCATTCTGAGAAGAGCAAACTAGGGTGCAGACAAGCCCCTAAGAGACAGCTAAAGGAAGAAGAAGAAATGTCACACAGGAAACGGATTACATTAGTTCTGTAGGATCCCAATGGGTATAAATTTAATCAGTGTGAGAGAGCTATAAGGAGGCACTTTGTAATTCCTTGTAAAAGTCAATGTAGTCCAGAGGTAAAATCAAGTGTCACAGGAGGAAATTCATTTCCTAAACATCAAAGGGATAAGCTTGACTGGAAAAACCATTTTGCTGAGGAGACGCAGGCCCCGGCCGCAGGGCAGGATGGTTGACTGCAGGAGGACTGTCCAATCGGTGGACACAAGGGAAGTGGCATGGTAACCGGGAGAGGGGCAGAAATGACACATTTGAGAAAGGAAAAAAATCAACAGATCTCAATGATTAACTGGAAAGATGCTAAATGAGATTTTTTTTAAATGCCAAACATGGCTAAAAGTTTTTAATCTAGATCAGGGTTTGGCAGTCCACAGTCCAAAATCTAGCCACTGCCGAATTTAGTATGGCCCCAAGCTAAACACAATTTTGACATTTTAAAATGGTTAACCGTTTATACAAATACCTACATAATATCTGCCATTTTGCCTCTTGGCCCACAAGGCCTAAAATACTTACTACCTGGTCCTTTAACAAAGAATTCTGTGGGCTTCCCTGGTGGTGCAGTGGTTAAGAATCTGCCCACCAATGCAGCGGACACAGGTTCGAGCCCTGGTCCAGGAATATCCCACATGCCGCGGAGCAACTAAGCCCACGCGCCACAACTACTGAGCCTGTGTGCGCGCTAGAGCCCGTGAGCCACAACTACTGAGCGCATGTGCCACAACTACTGAAGCTCGCACGCCTAGAACCCATACTCCGCAACAAGAGAAGCCACCGCAGTGAGAAGCCCACACACCGCAACTAAGAGCAGCCCCCACTCGACGAAACTAGAGAAAGCCCGTGCACAGCAACGAAGACCCAACACAGACAAAAGTAAATTTAAAAAAACAACAACTCAGCTTTAAAAAAAAAAAAAAAAAAGAATTTTGTGATCCTGGATCTCAATAACTAAGGATGATAAAGAGTGAGTTTGTGGGGCTTCCCTGGTGGTGCAGTGGTTGGGAATCTGCCTGCCAATGCAGGGGACACGGGTTCGAGCCCTGGTCTGGGAAGATCCCACACGCCGTGGAGCAACAAGGCCCATGAGCCACAACTACTGAGCTGCGCGTCTGAAGCTTGTGCTCTGCAACAAAAGAGGCCGCGACACTGAGAGGCCCGTGCACCGCGATGAAGAGTGGCCCCCGCTCACCACAACTAGAGAAAGCCCTCGCAGAGAAACGAAGACGCAACACAGCCAAAAATAAATAAAAATTTAAAAAAAAAAGAGTGAGTTTGTGGCCCACTAAAAATGGAAGCTCCACGAAGGCAGGAACGTGCCTTTTTTTTCTCTGCTGTTTGCCTACAACAACAACCAACTAAAGAGCACTGGCTCGACAAATCTTTACTGAATGAATCAATATAATAGTAGGATAGTCAAATAAAAACCCAAGTGGAAATTCAAAAACAGTGTTTAGAAGACTGTCATTTAACACAGATTTTACTTATACCAAAATTTATAATCTTTTATGTCTCTGATGTTATAAAATTAGTGGAAATAAACCCAAGATTCTCTCCATAGACGTTAGAACTGAGTTATAACTGCTAACATAATATCATTCTTTTTTCTCTTCAGGTGAAGTGTTATCAGAGTACCTTAATTTAAGGAAACCTCAATTAAAAAAAAAAAAGCTAGTGGGAGAGGAACCAAGATGGCAGAGTAGAAGGACATGCTCTCACTCCCTCTTGTGAGAACACCACAATCACAACTAGCTGCTGCACAATCATCGACAGGAAGACACTGGAACTCACCAAAAAAGATACCCCACAACCAAAGACAAAGGAGAAGCCACAATGAGATGGTAGGAGGGGCGCAATCACAGTAAAATCAAATCCCATAACTGCTGGGTGGGTGACTCACAGACTGGAGAACACTTATACCGCAGAAGTCCACCCACTGGAGTGAAGATTCTGAGCCCCACGACAGGCTTCCCAACCTGGGGGTCCGGCAATGAGAGGAGGAATTCCTAGAGAATCAGACTTTGAAGGCTAGTGGGATTTGACTGCAGGACTTCAACAGGACTGGGGGAAACACAGACTCCACTCTTGGAGGGCACACACAGGGTAGTGTGTGCATCGGGACCCAGAGCAAGGAGCACTGACCCCAGGGGAAGAGGCAGTGACCCCAGGGGAGACTGAACCAGGCCTACCTGCTAGTGTTGGAGGGTCTCGTGAAGAGGCAGGGGTGGCTGTGGCTCACTGTGGGGACAAGGACACCGGAAGCAGAAGTTCTGGGAAGTACTTGATGTGAGCCCTCCCAGAGTCTGTCATCAGCCCCACCAAAGAGCCCAGGTAGGCTCCAGTGTTGGGTTGCCTCAGCCAAACAACCAACAGGGAGGGAACCCAGCCCTACCCATCAAAAGTCAATCAGATTAAAGTTTTACTGAGCTCTGCCCACCAGAGCAACAGTCAGCTCTACCCACCACCAGTCCCTCCCATCAGGAAACTTACTTACACAAGCCTCTTAGATAGCCTCATCCACCAGAGGGCAGAGAGCAGAAGCAAGAATAACTACAATCCTGCAGCCTGTGGAACAAAAACCACATTCACAGAGAGACAGACAAAATGAAAAGGCAGAGGGCTATGTACCAGATGAAGGAACAAGATAAAACCCCAGAAAAACAACTAAATGAAGTGGAGATAGGCAACCTTCCAGAAAAAGAATTCAGAATAACGATAGTGAGGATGATCCAGGACCTCAGAAAAAGAATGGAGGCAGAGATCAAGAAGATGCAAGAAATGTTTACCAAAGACCTAGAAGAATTAAAGAACAAACAAACAGAGATGAACAATACAATAACTGCAATGAAAACTACACTAGAAAGACTCAATAGCAGAATAACTGAGGCAGAAAAACGGATAAGTGACCTGGAAGACAGAATGGAGGAATTCACTGCTGCAGAACAGAATAATGAAAAAAGACTGAAAAGAAATGAAGACAGCCTAAGAGGCCTCTGGGACAACATTAAACGCAACAACATTCGCATTACAGGGGTCCCAGAAGGAGAAGAGAGAGAGAAAGGACCAGAGAAAATATTTGAAGAGATTATAGTCAAAAACTTCCCTAACATGGGAAAGGAAATAGTCACCCAAGTCCAGGAAGCACAGCGAGTCCCATACAGGATAAACCCAAGGAGAAACACACCGAGACACACAGTAATCAAATTGGCAAAAATTAAAGACAAAGAAAAATTGTTGAAAGCAGCGAGGGAAAAATGACAAATAACATACAAGGAAACTCCCATAAGGTTAATATTTCTCAGCAGAAACTCTACAAGCCAGAAGGGAGTGGAATGATATACTTAAAGTGATGAAACGGAAGAACCTACAACCAAGATTACTCTACCCGGCAAGGATCTCATTCAGATTCCGTAGAGAAATCAAAAGCTTTACAGAAAGCAAAAGCTAAGAGAATTCAGCACCACCAAACCAGCTCTACAACAAATGCTAAAGGAACTTCTCTAAGTGGGAAACACAAGAGAAGAAAAGGACCTACAAAAAAAACCCCAAAACAATTAAGAAAATGGTCATAGGAACATACATATCTATAATTACCTTAAACATGAATGGATTAAATGCTCCAACCAAAAGACACAGACTTGCTGAATGGATACAAAAACAAGATCCATATATATGCTGTCTACAAGAGATCCACTTCAGACCTAGGGACACATACAGACTGAAAGTGAAGGGATGGAAAAAGATATTCCATGCAAATGGAAGCCAAAAGAAATCTGGAGCAGCAATACTCATATCAGATAAAACAGACTTTAAAATAAAGAGTGTTACAAGAGACAAGGAAGGACACTACATAATGATCAAGGGAACAATCCCAGAAGAAGATATAACAATTATAAATATATGTGCACCCAACATAGGAGCACCTGAATACATAAGGCAACTGCTAACAGCTATAAAAGAGGAAATCGACAGTAACACAATAATAGTGGGGGACTTTAACACCTCACTTACACCAATGGACAGATCATCGAAAATGAAAATAAATAAGGAAACAGAAGCTTTAAATGACACAGCAGACCAGATAGGTTTAATTGATATTTATAGGACGTTCCATCCAAAAACAGCAGATTATACTTTCTTCTCAACTGCGCATGGAACATTCTCCAGGATAGATCACTTCTTGGGTCACACATCACACCTCGGTAAATTTAAGAAAATTGAAATCATATCAAGTATCTTTTTGACGACAGCACTAAGAGATGAGAAATGAATTACAGGGGAAAAAAACGTAAAAAACAAGAACACATGGAGACCAAACAATACGTTACTAAATAACCAAGAGATCACTGAAGAAATGAAAGAGGAAATCAAAAAATACCTAGAGACAAATGACAAAGAAAACACGATGATCCAAAACCTATGGGATGCAGCAAAAGCAGTCCTAAGAGGGAAGTTTAAAGCTATATAAGCATACCTAAAGAAACAAGAAAAATCTCAAATAAACAATCTAACCTTACACCTAAAGGAACTAGAGAAAGAAGAACAAACAAAACCCAAAGTTAGCAGAAGGAAAGAAATCATAAAGATCAGAGCAGAAATAAATGAAAAAGAAACAAAGAAAACAATAGCAAAGATCAATAAAACTAAAAGCTGGTTCTTTGAGAAGATAAACAAAATTGATAAACCATTAGCCAGACTCATCAAGAAAAAGAGGGAGAGGACTCAAATGAATACAATTAGAAATGAAAAAGGAGAAGTTACAACTGACACTGCAGAAACACAAAGCATCCCGAGAGACTACTACAAGCAACTCTATGCCAATAAAGTGGGCAACCTGGAAGAAATGGACAAATTCTTAGAAAAGTAAAATCTTCCAAGACTGAACCCGGAAGAAATAGAAAATATGAACAGACCAATCACAAGTAATGAAATGGAAACTGTGATTAAAAATCTTCCAACAAACAAAAGTCCAGGACCAGATGGCTTCACAGGTGAATTCTATCAAACAATTTGAGAAGCGCTAACACCCATCCTTCTCAAACTCGTCCCAAAAAGTACAGAGGAAGGAACACTCCAAAACTCATTCTATGAGGCCACCATCACCCTGATACCAAAACCAGACAAAGATACTAGAAGAAAAGAAAATTACAGACCAATATCACTGGTGAATATAGATGCAAAAATCCTCAACAAAATACTAGCAGACAGAATCCAGCAACACATTAAAAGGATCATACACGATGATCAAGTGGGATTTATCCCAGGGATGCAAGGATTCTTCAATATACACAAATCAATCAATGTGATACACCATATTAACAAACTGAAGAAGAAAAACCATATGATCATCTCAATAGATGCAGAAAAAGCTTTTGACAAAATTCAACACCCATTTATGATAAAAACTCTCCAGAAAGTGGGCATAGAGGGAACCTACCTCAACATAATAAAGGCCATATACGACAAACCCACAGCAAACATCATCCTCAATGGTGAAAAACTGAAACCATTTCCTCTAAGATCAGGAACGAGACAAGGATGTCCACTCTCACCACTATTATTCAACATAGTTTTGGAAGTCCTAGCCATGGCAATCAGAGAAGAAAAAGAAATAAAAGGAATACAAATTGGAAAAGAAGAAGTAAAACTGTCACTGTCTGCAGATGACATGATACTATACATAGAGAATCCTAAAAATGCCACCAGAAAACTACTAGAGCTCATCAATGAACTTGGTAAAGTTGCAGGATACAAAATTAATGCACAGAAATCTCTTGCATTCCTATACACTAACGATGAAAAATCTGAAAGAGAAATTAAGGAAACACTCCCGTTTACCATTCCAACAAAAAGAATAAACCTACCTAGGGAGACAAAAGACCTGTATGCAGAAAACTACAAGACACTGATGAAAGAAATTAAAGATGATACCAACAGATGGAGAGATATACCATGTTGTTGGATTGGAGGAATGAATATTGTGAAAATGACTATACTACCCAAAGCAATCTACAGATTCAATGCAATCCCTATCAAATTACCAATGGCATTTTTTAAGGAACTAGAACAAAAAATCTTAAAATTTGTATGGAGACAAAAAGACCCCGAATAGCCAAAGCAGTCTTGAAGGAAAAAAACGGAGCTGGAGGAATAAGACTCCCTGATTTCAGACTATACTATGTGGCTACAGTAATCAAGACAATATGGTACTGGTACAAAAACAGAAACACAGATCAATGGAACAAGACAGAAAGCCCAGAGATAAAACCATGCACCTATGGTCAACTAATCTATGACAAAGGAGGCAGGGATATACAATGGAAAAAGACAGTCTCTTCAATAAGTGGTGCTGGGAAACTGGACAGCTACATGTAAATGAATGAAATGAGAACACTCCCTAACACCATACTCAAAAGTAAACTCAAAATGGATTAGAGACCTAAATGTAAGACCAGACACTATAAAACTCTTAGAGGAAAACAGAGGAAGAACACTATTTGACATAAATCACAGCAAGATCTTTTTTGATCCACCTCCTAGAGTAATGGAAATAAAAACAAAAATAAACAAATGGGACCTAATGAAACTTCAAGGCTTTTTTTGCACAGCATAGGGAACCATAAACAAGACGAAAAGACAACCCTCAGAATGGGAGAAAATATTTGCAAACGAAGCAATGGACAAAGGATTAATATCCAAAATATATAAACAGCTCATGCAGCTCAATATTAAACAAACAAACAACCCAATCCAAAAATGGGTAGATGACCTAAATAGACATTTCTCCAAAGAAGACATACAGATGGCCAAGAAGCACATGAAAAGCTGCTCAACATCACTAATTATTAGAGAAATGCAATCAAAACTACAATGAGGTATCACCTCATACCAGTTAGAATGGGCATCATCACAAAATCTACAAACAACAAATGCTGGAGAGGGTGTGGAGAAAAGGGAACCCTCTTGCACTGTTGGTGGGAATGTAAATTGATACAGTCACTATGGAAAACAGTATGGAGGTTCCTTAAAAAACTAAAAATAAAATTACAGTATGATCCAGCAATCCCACTACTGGGCATATACCCAGAGAAAACCATAATTCAAAAAGACACATGCACCCCAATGTTCATTACAGCACTATTTACAATAGCCAGGTCATGGAAGCAACCTAAATGCCCATCAACAGACGAATGGCTAAAGAAGACGTGGTACATATATACAATGGAATATTACTGAGCCATAAAAATGAACAAAATTGAGTCATTTGTTGAGACGTGGACGGATCTAGAGACTGTCACACTGAGTGAAGTAAGTCAGAAAGAGAAAAACAAATATCGTATATTAATGCATGTATGTGGAACCTAGAAAAATGGTACAGATGAACCGGTTTGCAGGGCAGAAGTTGAGATACAGATGTAGAGAACAAACGTGGACACCAAGGGGGGAAGCCGCTGGGGGGTGGGGATGGTGGTGTGATGAATTGGGCGATTGGGACTGATATGTATACACTGATGTGTATAAAATTGATGACTAATAAGAACCTGCTGTATAAAAAAATAAATAAAATTCAAAACTTAAAAAAAAAGAAAAAAAAGAAAGCTAGTGCTTGCTTTGGCAGCACATATACTAAGATTGGAACAATACAGAGAAGATCAGCGTGCCCCTGTGCAAGTATGACACACAAATTCGTGAAGCGTTCCATATTTTTTAAACATAAAGAAGACGAAAAGACAACCCTCAGAATGGGAGAAAATATTTGTAAATGAAGCAACTGACAAAGGATTAATCTCCAAAATTTACAAGCAGCTCATGCAGCTCAATATCATAAAAACAAACAACCCAATCCCAAAATGGGCAGAAGACCTAAAGAGACATTTCTCCAAAGAAGATATACAGATTGCCAACAAACACATGAAAGGATGCTCAACGTCACTAATCATTAGAGAAATGGAAATCAAAACTACAATGAGGTATCACCTCACACCGGTCAGAATGGCCATCTCAAAAAATCTACAAACAATAAATGTTGGAGAGGGTGTGGAGAAAAGGGAACCCTCTCGCACTGTTGGTGGGAATGTAAATTGATACAGCCACTATGGAGAACAGTATGGAGGTTCCCTAAAAAACTAAAAATAGAACTTCCATACGACCCAGCAACCCCACTACTGGGCATATACCCTGAGAAAACCATAATTCAAAAAGAGTCAGGTACCACAATGTTCATTACAGCTCTACAACAGGCAGCACATGGAAGCAACCTAAGTTTCCACCGACAGATGAAAAGATAAAGATGTGGCACATATATACAATAGAATATTACTCAGCCATAAAAAGAAACGAAATTGAGTTATTTGTAGTGAGGTGGATGGACCCAGAGACTGTAAGACAGAGTGAAGTAAGTCAGAAAAACAAATACCGTATGCTAACACATATATATGGAATCTAAAGGGAAAAAAAGGTTCTGAAGAACCTAGGGGCAGGACAGAAATAAAGACACAGACCTAGAGAATGGACTTGAGGACACAGGGAGGGGGAAGGGTAAGCTGGGACGAAGTGAGAGAGTGGCATGGACATATATACACTACCAAACGTAAAACAGATAGCTAGTGGGAAGCAGCTGCATAGCACAGGGAGATCAGCTCTGTGCTTTGTGACCACCTAGAGGGGTGGGATAGGGAGGGTGGGAGGGAGTTGCAAGAGGGAGGAGATATATGTATATGTAAAGCTGACTCACTGTGTTATAAAGCAGAAACTAACACACCATTGTAAAGCAATTATACTCCGATAAAGATGTTAAAAATAAAGAGAAAGAAAATAATTAAAAAATTAAAAACAAAGCTAAATTTAGCAAAACAATAAATCATATAACTTGTTAAATTTGTCAAAAATAACCCCTGTACTTCCCTATATATTTTAAAATATAACCTAAATTTTAAAAATAAGTTAGTTAGTGCTTGCTTCAGCAGCACATATACTAAAATTGGAATGATACAGAGAAGATTAGCATGGCCCCTGCACAAGGATGACATGCAAATTCGTGAAGCGTTCCATATTTTTCACTTTGTTATAAAGCAGAAACTAACACGCCACTGTAAAGCAATTATACTCCAATACAGATGTTTAAAAAAAATTACTCGCTGTAAATAATAATGATAATAAAAATAAACAGTAATTATAAGTAAAAAGAAAAAAGTCATACAAAATAGTTCAGAAACAGGTCTATAGTGTGAAGGGGAGATATCTGTGCTTAGAAACGTTATAATTTCCTTTCAAATCACAAATAATAAGTACCAAGAAATGAGCACTGTGTTAGACACTGTTCAGGACACCAAATGGTGAGGATAAGGTTTCTTGTCCTAAAGAAATTAGATGAGGGACTTCCCTGGTGGTCCAGTGTGTAAGACTCAGCGTTCCCAATGCAGGGGGCCCAGGTTCGATCCCTGGTCGGGGAACTAGATCCCACATGCATGCTGCAACTAAGAGCTCGCGTGCTGCAACTAAGAAGTCCGCATGCCACAACTAAAGACCCCACATGCCTCAACAAAGATCCAACGTGCCGCAACAAAGACGCAGTACAGCCAAAATAAATAAATAAATAATAAATAAATAAAATGTTAAAAATAAATGATGAGTTAAAAAAAGAAATTAGATGAGAACACCATACACTCCTGTGCACTCAAAAACTAAGTTGTGAGTTAGGTTACAAGTACTACAGGGATACAGAAAAATAAAATCATTGTGAATGTACTAGTCCAGGATCTCCATGGAGACAGAACTGGAGAGGGGGCTGGAAAGAATAGGAGATGGGCTGGGAGAGGTAGAGGCTCAGGACAGGCAGCCCCACATCTGTGAGAAGACGCCGACGGCTCTGAGGAGATGCGAGGGCCGATGGGCAGGACCAAGGCAATTAAAACTCCATCTGGAACACCAGCAAGAGGAATTTGTATCCATGTGAAAAACAAATATATACTACTATCATTCTCTCCAAAGAGATAGCAACTGTAAACAAATTGGAAAACTCTGATTTTATCAGCTTCATGCTAGACAGATCAGAGAAGAACTTTAGAGGCCGGCAGAGCAGATAGGCATCCATTATTGGGGCCTGGGTGAAGAAACGCAGTCTGGTGTAGAAGAAATCTGATGAGTATGAAAGGTAAGAATCTAAGATTCTTGCAAAAAAGCAAGTCATGGGATGAGGCGGATTACTGGTTAGAGTAAGAACGGGTCAAAGATGGTTCCAAAGATTTAGGCTGGGAGGTACGGCATTGAAAGAATGGGAACTTGAGAACAGGGCTGTAAAGAGAATGCGACAGTTTTCATTTTACACAAGTGAAAACAGAGCTTCCTGGGAGAGTCACTCAGTGCAGAGGAAGGATGAGACAAAAGGAAGGATGACTGAAGGAGACGCAGGCGTGGGGCTCAGCGGCTCAGTGGCTGAGGAGAGGACGGGATCTCTAAGGATGTGGGTGCAGTTCTATGTCAAGAATTACAAATTTAATTCTATTATCGGGCCAAATCAACTGCATAACCAGATGTTTCAGAACTTAAAGTATGAATGCTCCAAGTATGGTCAGTCCAAGCTGCAGAAAACAACCTTGCTGAGGAATTTTGCAAGAAAAAAGAAAAAAAAATAAAGCCTCCTGAATAACTCCCAGCCAAGAGAATACAGTAAATTTGAGTACCAGGTTTAAGGTTCTGACCACAGCACAGGAAGGCATGTGTATTACACAGAGTAAAACGGATGCAATCCCTTTCTGACAGTAGGGCTGAAATAATGGCAGGGCTGAAAAAAACAATGGCAGCTCCCCTTTTTACATTTTTAGTTTATCAGGCATTTCTTTAAAAGTGAACCAATCCTGTTCCATTCAAAATTTTGTTATTCCAACATCCAATGGTAAC
Source organism: Mesoplodon bidens (assembly GCF_964165515.1). Lineage (NCBI taxonomy): Eukaryota > Metazoa > Chordata > Mammalia > Artiodactyla > Ziphiidae > Mesoplodon > Mesoplodon bidens. Next base: position 77,410,345 of record NC_138167.1, on the reverse strand, counting down.
ATGATTTTAAAATACCCACAAGAAGATCTTACCATTCTTTGTACTGTCGAAAACAACAACTGAGACATTAGTGGAAGGGTTTTTTGGTTTTGCAACGTTGAATATGTCACTGGCAGAATGAAAAGAAGGATAAAGAGATGGCAGGTCCTTCAGTGTGATGTTGGTTGGCAGAGCTGGGTCCAGGACGAGCATTGGCACCTTAATGCAGTGTGTCAGCAAACACTCCAACTGCTTCTCACTGGAAAGAGACACGAACATGCTCACAGCTACATGCTTGAAAATTTAATCAACACTGAAAAGCTTGTTGGTACTACTAAATTTCACAGGTGTTTCTTCTATATTTTATTTAAAAATCATAATCTTTCAATAAACAAGGAATATTATCTCAAGAATAAAAAAATTTAGTAAGTTAGCAAGTACGGCATAAAATTATCAAACAAGTGCAACTCGGAAGATAGAGCTTTCAAACTCGTGTTAATAAGACTGCAGACCTCCCTGGTGGCGCAGTGGTTGAGAATCCGCCTGCCAGTGCAGGGGACACAGGTTCGAGCCCTGGTCCGGGAAGATCCCACATGGCGTAGAGCAACTAAGCCCGTGCGCCACAACTACTGAGCCTGCTCTCTAGAGCCCACAAGCCACAACTACTGAAGCCAGTGCACCTAGAGCCTGTGCTCTGCAACAAGAGAAGCCACCGCAATGAGAAGCCCACGCACAACGAAGAGTAGCCCCCGCTCGACGCAACTAGAGAAAGCCCACGCACAGCAACGAAGACCCAATGCAGCCAAAAATAAATTAATGAAAAAATAAACAATAAAAATAACAGTATTAGCAATAGATATTTATAAATAAATATGCATAATTAACATTAACAGATGATTCAGAAGGCACTTTTGGATCATTTCTATGAATAACTCTTCTATTTTAAGTCTAATGGTTCATTGGGGAAGTGGCAGTTAACGAGTTTTCCGCTTGTTAGTGAGACAGTCTTGTTTTAAGGACCTATCAGAGTCAGGTATGATTCAAATCAAGAGAGATCATCTGATTCTTGTCATTGGGTTAAAACTCCTTCCCAAGTGCTTAAATATAAGACATACAACTATGACAGCTTTTAAAGATAAGAAAATATACACTGAACACATAAACAATGGACATAGATTCTATAAATGAAAACACTGGTGTAAGTTAGACTTAAGTGAACCAAGAGAACAGCACATCAAGACAGATTAATGGAAACGACAAAGAAGAAAAACCTTAATGTATCTAGAAACGATAAAGCTTTGGTTAGCTGCAACCAGAATAACCAGAGTTCTCAATCAGCTGTGCCTCTGTTTTGTCACCTAATGGATGCAGTTAATTTGGGGGTCAAAAACCAAACGAAGAGGGACTGAACAGGAGCAACAGAGTAAGTAAAAAATACTTACTCCGTTTTGTTGTGTACTCAACAAAAGCAAGGGAGAAGAACCTAGACGTTTCACCTCACTCCTTTCTTTGATTTTCACTACTGAGAGGAAAATCAAAATGCTTACCTCTTCTTAGTTGGTTCCGTTGTGTTCTTCCCAAGGATTTCTCTAGTGAAAGCAAATAGATTTCATTATTTATGCATGGACTAGTGCTAGACTTACATGTGAATGAGGGAACTTAACAACATTGATTTTCCTGGTTACTCCACGAGAACCAACCAGTAAGTTAAGAAGTACTGTACTGTGTATAACATTTAAGATGCATAATAAATTATCCATTTTAATACGCTATGATCAACAAATATTATCATGTACCACCCACAGTAACCACAAAAGTTTACTTAAAATATAAGCTTTTACATTTTACTAGTAAAACATAGTTACGAGGCTATCAAAGTGATTTTCATGCACTGGGGAGGAACACAGAGAGAGAGACAAATGTGTTGCAGTATTAACATGGCCAAAGACCTGCAACTGGGGTGCACCCATAACATTTACAAGGAAATTAATGGGGAAATTCTCGGTAAATACTCCTGAGGAATCAGAGCGAGGTTACATCGGCCAGATCTCCAGCTCAGAAGGCTCTCCAGAAGCCCACTGTACTTTTCCCAGATAAAGTAAATAAGATAATCAAAATTCCGTACTTAAAAAAATTACCAAGGTTTCTAGTTCCGTAGTATACTATGTGATATTAAAAAGGGTAACCAATATACTTTTTACCGCCTTCATCAAATGGAAGAAACGTGTGTCTGTAGGCCTGTTTTACTTTCAAGGGACTAATCCATCTTACTGTGTAGCAATTTTGCATAATAAAACCTTACTTCATGAACCTATCACATCTGGGACTCAGACTGAATGAGCAGGAAGCCCAGGGCTCCCTTAGGTGGCTCCTCCACCTTTAGGCCCTATGGAGCCCAAGGCATCACTAGAACACCACATTCATGAGATGGCCACCTGACAAAGTGAGGCCAAGATCTCACCGAAGTGGCCGAGTCCTCCTTGGGCGCCAAGAAACAAGGGTCAGCTGCATGACTGCCAGAATCTTGTGACGGCATGAATTTGAGATGCAGATTCTTGTTTGAACAGCAGTGTAAGCATCATCTTACCTTCTGAAATGTACCATTAGTTACAATTGTAGAGCTTTGTGTGTCTTGTTTTCTGACGATCAGTTTTACCTCATTGCTTTCTGCTCCTCCTCCATCTGTTCTCTGACTTGCTGCAGTTCCTTCAGTAGCTCAAGATCCGTGCCATTCACCCAGGTGTAAACCACGTCGATCGGCATGGGCAGACAGAGCCTAGGGTAAACCCACAAGTCCTCCAGCTTATGTGCATGTTGCCAACATACTTGGGGATAAGGGCATAACAGGGTTTCAACTCAGAGGTTATGAAAAAATCAGCGAAAAGGTCATCCAACCATGGCGTATATCACAGACTTGCATGCTTTCAAACCGGGGCTGGGGCACTAATATTTACTGAGCACCGTCTCTGTGAGTTGCATTCTGCTAGACACTCTATGCGGTTCTGCATCGTCTGATCATCACAGCTACCCGGGAGAGGCTTCTGTCCCTTCAGTTTTAAGGCTGTGGGGAGGTCTTAGAAGCTCACTTTAAACTGCTACATTCTCAGTTTAGCAAGTGAGAAAGCTGGGATACAAATGCAGCCAAACATAGAAAAAAAATTAGAAGCTTCAACAAAATGACCAAAAAAAGAGTTAGCCAGCAGTCCACAATGAAGACCTGGCCCTCTTTAATGCTACAGCCTTCCCATTCCCAGCTGCCCCCAAGCCCGGCCCCTCCCCATCCTGTTTGCCCTACTCTGTCTTTTTGGGTTTTTTTTTCATACCAATGATCACCTATTAAATAATTAACATGTTACATACACTGGTAATTCATGTGTCCCTCCCCTAGAATGTAAGCTCCAAGGCGGCAGGAAACATACCTGTTTTGTTCCCTACCCAGCGGATTAGGATTTGTGCCTGCAACGTGAGGAACTCAATGATTTACTTGAACACTACTAGCATACAAGACCTTCCCGAACCTGCTTGATTTTTCCCTTACTATCTTACCCCTAAGGAGTCAGGCAGGCTTTTAATTCTTGAGTATCCTGTCTAAGCTCCATCCCAGTGTTTTTGTTCAGGTTTTTACCCCTGCTGAAAGCTTTCTTCTCCTTTCCTTCATCAACTTACCATAGTCCTACCCATCTTTCAGAGCCTGCTCCAGACCTACAACATGGGAGTTCGTAGTGACACAGACATAATTCAGATAATTCTGTTTCAGGTTTGATCTTTTCCAAGAAACAGTTTTTTTGTTTTTTGGGGGTTTTTTTGGGGGGGGTTGTTTTTTTTGGTTGCTGTTTTTTTTTTTTTTAGGCCAAGGACCTAAAGCTACCCTCCTTTTGTCTTTCTCACAGGCCAGGCACAGGATCGGGCCCCTGGCAGCACGAAGGGCTCCAAAGACTAACCAAAACCTGACTTTTGGCCACAGGGTTAATTATCTCAGGGGAAAACAAATGCAGTTTGGTGGATAAATCTTTCAAATTATGGAAGGAAAAAAATAGAGTGACAAATACTTATAGCTTAAAAGAAGCAAGTGAGATGACTGGATGAAAGGAGTGCTTATCCATCTGTTGAATAAATATTTACTGAGCACTCAGTATGTGCTAGGCACTGTTCTAGGTGCTGGGGACTCAGTAGTAAACAAAAAAAACAAAATCTATGCCTTCATGAAGCTTACATTCTAGAAAGGTGAAGACAGGAAATAAACCAAATAAGTGAAGTCAGATGACATTCCATGTTATAAAGAAAATAAAGCAGAAAATGAGGATACACAGTATGTCTAAGTGGAGGGTCAGTTTTAAACAGGGAGAGCAGAGATGGCCTTACTGGAAGGTGGCATTTCAGCAAAGAGATGAAGGAAGTGAGGAAGCAGGCCATGTGGGCAACTGGGGAAGGTGGCATTTCAGCAAAGAGATGAAGGAAGTGAGGAAGCAGGCCATGTGGGCAACTGGGGAAGAAGAGCCCAGAGAACGGAAACATCATGTGCAAATGCCCTGAGGCAGCTGCCTATCTGGCATGGTTAAGGAACTAGAGGCCAGTGTGGCAGAGCCAACAGGAACAAAGGGAAGAGCATAAGAGGAGATGAAGGTCAAAGAGGTTCCAGGGGACCCAGAGCTTCATGGGGAAAATGCGGAATCGATCAGCTCATACTCAGACACAAGTGACAGCTGAGCATCTACCAACCCTCCCGTAAAGGTGCACCACTGCCTGTAGAATAAAATCTAAACTCCTTCATAATCTATACCCTGTGCTCTAGATGCTCCATGTGTATGCCCTTACCCAAACAGGATAAGAACTTGCAGGCTTCTGTGTCTTTAAACAAGCTTCTCCCTCTGCCTAGAATATCGTTTCTTTCATGCTTCTTTTTAACCACTTCCTCATTCCCCAAATGCCCTCCTCCCTCACCTCCCACAAAGAAAATATACTGCTTAAGAAGCAACTTCCACTGTACTTTGTACTCTAAAGAATCCTTAGCATACTGGTTGTACTATTTTTTTTGACGTCTGTCTTCCACTAGATCAACTATCTATAAGGCAAAAATGGTGTCATGCATTCTGTGCCCCTCTTCATTAATTAGTTCCTCTCTTTCCTGTACAGGCTCAGGCTCTCTCTTCCTACCGTAACGATATGCAAATGCTTCCTCATCTAGGTTTTCTTCTGCATGTGTCTATATGGATGGTTCCCAAATGTTAGCAGACATCAGAATCACCTGTAGGACTTTCAAAACAGATGGCTGGGCTCCATCCCCAGAGTCTCTGATTCATTTGGTCTGGAGTGGGGCCCCAGAATCTGCATTTCTAACAAGTTCCCAAGTAATGCCAATGCTGCTGGTCCAAAAACTCACATTGAGAACTACTGATTTATAGGTAGATTATAGTTCATGTTTTTAAGTTTAAAACGAAAAAAGCCTTCCCCACTAAAATATCAGTTCTAGATGAGGTCAATGAGCTCCTCTTGTTCATCACTACATGCCTAGGAATAGTGCCTGGGACATAGTGGGGTTTAATATGTATTTACTGTCCAAATAACTGTTAGTTCATTCCCACAACATAAACATTAGTCTTTTCTATTAAAAAAAAAAATGCCTCACATTACCCACAAGTAAATTACCCAGAGTCATCTCACTCCCAAGTTCACAGGTGATCTATCTATGCTCAGACTAAAAATTAATTTGGAAAAAAAAAAAAGCTTAAGTGACATATTTTAGAAAGAAAAGGCTTTTAAAAAGGAGGCAAAAATTTGCACATTCCAAAGCTTTTCTGTAAGAGTAATTATCTGCTATTAAAGATTGTTTTAATAGAGTCAAGAGATATCCATGCAAGTTCAACTGAGGAAAACAGCATAAGTATATAATAATGCATTTATGTCCTGGTGCTTCTAGTAAGGCTGTATTACATGATCAATCCAATTCTCTGGTGTTAAACCGACAACCCTGAGGAGATCGTGTGATCTGCCCCTGGTCAGTGAGTCAGTTGTTTTTCTACTTATTAGACATGGTCACAGTGAGTGTGAGTCTTTTGTTCTAACCACAGACCACTATCTTAGTTTCCAAATGAGAAGGAAGAAGCTGAAGACTAAGAAGGTTACCTATGATTCAGAACCAAAGCCGTGATGATACCTTTTATTTTAATTAGTTTAGTTTAAGTGTGAAGGCACTTAATAGTTCCTTGGTTCTACATCACATAAAGCAGAGAAGAAAACTTAGAACATGAGTAGTATCTCAGAAACAAAGTTGGAAGAGATTTTACACTTAATCTAATATCTACATTTTAGAGATGACAAAATTGAGCCCCAGACTGACTTAAGGCCTCACAATTAGCAGCAGTAGACAGTTCACATATTCATTTGTTACTGGCATATAGAATGGGATTTTTTTTTCATTCAGGGCAAACAACATTAAAAAGACATGTAGAAACACTAGCAAAACAATGAAAACTTCCTATAAACATTATGGTTTTTAAAAATATATTCGAACATATTAAATATTACATATGATCCATTTTCTTGTCATCATCGAAATTAGATAATTCTGAAATATCCCTACATAAAAATCAAACTCTCTCTCTCTCTCTCTATATATATATATATATTCTTTTTTTTTTTTGGTACGCGGGCCTCTCACTGCTGTGGCCTCTCCCATTGCGGAGCACAGGCTCCGGACGCGCAGGCTCAGCGGCCATGGCTCATGGGCCCAGCTGCTCCGCGGCATGTGGGATCTTCCCGGACCGGGGCACGAACCCGTGTCCCCTGCATCGGCAGGCGGATTCTCAACCACTGCGCCACCCGGGAAGCCCAATCAAACTATATTTTAATGCAATCTAAAATTAAGAGAAGAAATATTTAAAACACACACACACCCCCTTCAGAAAGAGAACAAGAGTGTTTTATTAAAACTGCTGACCTCAGTATCTAGATTTTCTGAGCTAGTTTTCCTTCTAAAAGTTTTGAGGCTCCGTTGAGGCAGAGATTTATGCATCTGTGCACCATCAGCACGCAGTACAGCATCAGACACAGTAAGCTGAGTGAGTACTCAATAAATGTTGGGAGTAAAAGAAGGCCATTTTGAGCTTTTCTTAGGAAAATCAGCATTGTTAAAATAAAAGTTGGAGAAGGAGGAAAATTATGTTTCATTAAGAACCCGTTAATACAATAGTTGTCAAAGTGTGGTCACCAGACCAGTGGTTTCAGTATCACCAGTGAACTTGTTAGAAATGAAAATTCTCTGCATCCCTCTGAGACCTACAGATGCAGAAACTCTGGAGGTGGGGAGAAACTGTATTTTCTCAAGACCTCTGTGGAATTCTGCTGCACACTGAAGCTTGAGAACTGCTACATTAAGAAATTATTCTCAAACTTTTTAGGGTCCAGACACTTCACACTCTTAAAAATTCTTAAGGAACCCCAAAAGCTTTTGTTTTTAGGTTATAACTATCTACACTTGCCATTTTCTTTTTGTGTGTGTGTGTGTGGTTGGATATAATTTACTTCCTGTTTTTTTTAACAGCTTTATTGGAGTATAATTGCTTTACAATGGTGTGTTAGCTTCTGCTTTATGACAAAGTGAATCAGCTATACATATACATATATCCCCATATCCCCTCCCTCTTGCGTCTCCCTCCCACCCTTCCTATCCCACCCCTCTAGGTGGTCACAAAACAGAGCTGATCTCCCTGTGCTATGCAGCTGCTTCCCACTAGCTATCTATTTTACATTTGGTAGTGTATATATGTCCATGCCACTCTCTCACTTCGTCCCAGCTTACCCTTCCCCTCCCCATGTCCTCAAGTCCATTCTCTATGTCTGTGTCTTTATTCCTGTCCTGCCCCTAGGTTCATCAGAGCCTTTTTTTTTTTTAGATTCCATATATATGTGTTAGCATACGGTATTTGTTTTTCTATTTCTGACTGACTTCACTCTGTATGACAGACTCTAGGTCCATCCACCTCACTACAAATAACTCAATTTCGTTTCTTTTTATGGCTGAGTAATATTCCATTGTATATATGTGCCACATCTTCTTTATCTATTCATCTGTCGATGGACACTTAGGTTGCTTCCCTGTCCTGGCTATCATAAATAGTGCTGCAATGAACATTGTGATACATGACTTTTTTTGAATTATGGTTTTCTCAGGGTATACGCCCAGTAGTAGGATTGCTGGGTCATATGGTAGTTCTATTTTTAGTTTTTTAAGGAACCTCCATACTGTTCTCCATAGTGGCTGTATCAATTTACATTCCCACCAACATGGCAAGAGGGTTCCCCTTTCTCCACACCCTCTCTAACATTTATTGTTTCTAGATATTTTTTTTTTTTTTGCGGTACACGGGCCTCTCACCGCTGCGGCCTCTCCCGTTGCGGAGCACAGGCTCCGGACGCGCAGGCCCAGCAGCCATGGCTCGCGGGCCCAGCCGCTCCGCGGCACGTGGGATCCTCCCGGACCGGGGCACGAACCCGCGTCCCCTGCATCGGCAGGCGGACCCCCAACCACTGCGCCACCAGGGAAGCCCTCTAGATATTTTGATGATGGCCATTCTGACCGGTGTGAGATGATACCTCATTGTAGTTTTGATTTGCATTTCTCTAATGACTCACACTTGCCATTTTTGAAAATAAATCAGACATTCAAAAATTCATTTTAAAACATTAATAAACCCCTTCATGGGTTAACATAAATAACTTTTTAAATGAAAAGAGCAGGGACTTCCCTGGTGGCGCAGTGGTTAAGACTCCGCGCTCGCAATGCAGGGGGCCCGGGTTTGATCCCTGGTCAGGGAGCTAGATCCCACATGCATGCCACAACTAAGAATTCACATGCCACAACTAAGGAGCCCGCCTGCCGCAACTAAGAAGCCAGCAAGCCACAACTAAGACCCGGTGCAACCAAATAAATAAATAAATATTTTTAAAAAATAAAATAGGACTTCCCTGGTGACACAGTGGTTAAGAATCTGCCTGCCAATGCAATGACCAGGGTTCAAGCCCTGGTCAGGGAAGATCCCACATGCCGTGGAGCAACTAAGCCTGTACGCCACAACTACTGAGCCTGCGCTCTAGAGCCCAAGAGCCACAACTACTGAGCCTGCGTGCCACAACAAGAGAAGCCACCGTAATGAGAAGCCCGTGCACCATAATGATGAGTAGCCCCTGCTCACTGCAACTAGAGAAGGCCCATGCACAGCAACAAAGACACAAAGCAGCAAAAATAAGGAAATTAAAAAGAAATAAAATAGAATAAAAACTAAATGAAAATAGCAGTATTTTCTGAAACAACAAAATAATTTAGTGAGAAGAGAGGCATTGCTTTACATTTCTCCAAATCTCTTTAATGACTTAGCAGAAGCAAGAAAGCAACCATCTCAAATCATCTGAATTCAATCTGTTCTCATGTGCTCTTTTGGTTGAAGAAAACCCAGGCCCACAGATTCGTACTTGGAAAGGGGAGGTGTATTTTAATAGACTTTTCAAATAATAGTGGATATTCTTCGATACTATACCAAAATAAGTGGAAGTTTCTTAAAATTTAGTTGCAATGTATAATCTGAAACTACATTAATGAACTTTTTGTGCTTTTACATTAAAATCCATTGGTCTTTCTTGCACTTTGAATGGCTTTCACCCATGTGAAGTTCTGTAACATCAATGCATTGGTTATCTGGAAAACAACAGCTTACTGAGTTATGCAGCTCTGCCAAATGGTGACATATTTCCTTACTCTTCTTACATAATATTAACAAATGCAATTTTCTTGGATAATGCTGCAAATCTAATCAGAGAAGTCTTTACAGTATTGGAAACTGTTAGGCTTACAGTGGTGGAAACAAGTTTTCCAAAATTCTAATTTTCACTTCAAAGCTCAAATTTTATCTTTGGCCGCAAATACTATCATTTCTTTCCTTTCAAACACAGGATCGCTTTGTTCAGTGTCAAGAAAATACCTGCCAAATATAACCAAGTCTGAGTAATGACACTGTCATCTGTCAAGTTATAACAATGGTGATCCATGAAACAGAACAGTGAGTTCGGGTTGCAACTCAAACAACCACGAGAGGGCTTTTCCTCAAGACAATCACCATGCAGTCAAGTGCCTGAGGTGTGCTTCCCGTTGCATCACACAGAACATTAAGAAAATGTGTACTCACGGGGTCAGGGTAGAATCAAATCAACGATTCTTACTGCTTCCTCAGGAACATTCTTAAGCGAACCGGCTTTTTTTCTGCCCCGTGCATATATGTGGTGGTGCTGAATACAGTGGCTTGTGCTAAGGTGTGGCAATTTTACCCACCATGGCTTTTACACAATTCGTGCAAATGTCAACGCAGTAAAAAAGGCAAATAACACCTCAGCGCTGTTATAAATATAGCTCTGATTTCGCAGATTCCCCAGGTTCTTTGGAAACTGCTGTTTTAAGAGATCCTAAGAGAAAGATCTAGAGTTTCCCTACTTGGCCATTCACTTGCTTAAAGTGAAGCTTAGGCTAACTCAAGGAAGCCCACAGCCCTCCTTCGCTGAGAGGTTCAGGACTATAACAGTGCATACATCTATGTCTAACTAGCTCAGCTTTTTTAAAAAACTACTTATTTGATAGGGACCGTATAGGCACTCATAACAAGTGGATGGAGGCGCAGCGAAGTGCTTCTAAGCGGGGACAAGGGCTCCAGCAGAATTGCCGATGCAGTCTAGAGGCTCCCAGAAGATGGTCCAGGTGCACCAATTGACACCAATTACTAGTTATACTTTCACTAGGTTTTCTGGTTCAGTGAAGGTAGAGAGGAGGACTTATGGTGTCTATCCTCAAGGGAAAATGGACAGTCAGGATCTAGGGAAGTTTCTGATTATGGCCTCTGGCAGTCAGACCAAGGTCTATCTGTGAGGTTAACTACCTTTGTTAGCTACCTCACATTTGTTTTTGGTCACCCCGTGCTCCTTGCCCTACAGTGATTAGCTGTGCGCCATTACAGTGGAAAGCAGTTAATAGATACTGCATAAAGTGAGTAAATCAAAAAGGAGAGAACTCTGTTTTTTTGTTTTTGCTTTTTTTTTTCTTTAAGTTAAAAGGATGGTCACCAGAAGAATCCAAAACAAAAATTCATTAACCATGGTTCCTCTGGGTCAGGGGAAATTCAGAATGGAACAGAGAGAGGCTTTACTTTTTCTTTTTCTATAATGTTTGAACTGTTTTCAACCATAGACATATATTGCTTTTATGATATAAAACCACACAAGTAACAGTTTTACAGACAAAAAAATGAAAAGACCGTGTGTGACTTATTTTAGCTGTGAGAAGGGAAGGAGGATGTTGGAAAAGATTGCTTTCATTTTGAGGTCTGTCTTGTGAGGGAGGGAAAAATCTCCAAGGAAAAGGGCAAAGGCAGCATTCAGGAGTGGCTACACCAAGAAGCTTGGCTTTAAGGAGAAAAAGACCCAACCTGTGAGGTTGTTTGCTCCTCCCCACAGCGAGGCAGCCAGATGTGGTGACCACAGGGGCACGTGGGCGTCCAGTCCTGGTGGATACCACAGCAGATGCCCTGGTTAACACAGTGATGTCAACAGGAGAACAGTGGCCGGGGCTTGGAACTGGCTGCAGAGTAGCCTCCTGGCTTCCTCATCCTACAGGGGGATGGAATTACCTTGACCTCACAGAACTGGGACAAGGACAAAGCGAGATCGTGTAACTTAAAGTACTCAATATACTGCAAAGCAGGATTGCTCTTTGGCAATCAAATTTTTCATCCATAAAACATGAGGATGGACTACAAGGTTCCTTCACATGGGAGTAGTCTTGAACAAGCTAAACCATACCTACAACTTGGAAAGACCCCTTCAACTGTTCTATTTAAAGCATGGGTGATTTCATGGCTTATTTAAGCCCAAATAAGCTACTCTCCAAAACTGATCTCTTCTCACCGATTCTGAAAGGACTTCCCAGCAATATTGTCTCTGTAGGAATCAAACAAAACATGGTATTGATCCCGGCTCCATTCCAGAACCACCTAGGGAAAAAAAGAAAAGAAAAACAAATGTTTTCTTTGCATCAAATACTGAGAGTATGTAACTTTCATTTCACTTTAATTTCATTAAGAATTGCTAAAGGACTCCCAAGGCAATAGAAATAAAAGCAAAAATAAACAAATGGGACCTAATCAAACTTATTACAAGCTTTTGCACAGCAAAGGAAACCAAAAACAAAATGAAAAGACAACCTACAGACTAGGAGACAATATTTGCAAATAATGCAACCGACAAGGGCTTAATTTTCAAAACACATAAACAGCTCATGCAACTCAACAACAACAAACTCAATCAAGGACTTCCCTGGTGGCACAGTAGTTAAGAATCTGCCTGCCAACGCAGGGGACACGGGTTCGAGCCCTGGTCCGGGAAGATCCCACATGCCGCGGAGCAACTAAGCCCGTGTGCCATGACTACTGAGCCTGCGCTCTAGAGCCTGCGCGCCACAACTACTGAGCCTGCACACCACAACTGCTGAAGCCCATGCACCTAGAGCCCGTGCTCCACAACAGAAGCCACCGCAATGAGAAGCCCGTGCACCACAACGAAGAGTAGCCCTCGCTGGCTGCAACTAGAGAAAGCCCCTGCGCAGCAACAAATACCCAACACAGCCAAAAATAAATAAATTTATTTAAAAATAAATAAATAAATAAAATAAAGCTCAATATAACTGTCCTTGGCTAGTAGGGCTACCTGGAAGGTGGGGAGAAAACATCAGAGAGAGTGAGCTTCACAAACGGCTGAGAAATGCTGACGTGCTGTATGTTAATACAACATGCCTTCCTTCATCAGATAAATTAATCTTGGCATCTCCAAACCGCTCCGGTGTATGAGAAACAACGGCAATAGCAAAAGGTCCTTAAATACCACATTTAGGAATATTCCTCTAGTTCAGAGTTCTGCACGCTTAGATCTTGGGGGAAGTGTGGTAGGAATGCTGGCTTCTTACTTGGGATGTGGGTTTTCATCCCAGCTCTGTCACTTTTATGAGTGACCTTGAGCAAGTTACTTAGCCTCTTCAGGCTATTTCTTCATCTGTAAAATGAAGCGGGTCTTTGAAATCCCTGCCAGTCCTAAAAGTCTATGACTTAAGAGGGGCTCCCAGCTGCAGGGCTGACACTGTGTTTCTCACCTGTATCCTCCATGTCCCCACATCAACTCCATAAGGACACCGTGTCTCTTCCTGTCTTCACCTCCTCTGGGTCTTTTGTCCCTGCTCCTAAGCCCATCAACATTTGAACTTGATTCTCTTCCATCAGAACCATTTCCCTTTTCTGCTATTCCTGTCAACTAAACCCTATTATGAAAATCTTTCCAAACTTTTCTAGATGAATGAGTAATATGCTCTATGAGGAATGAAAAAGGAAACTTGTAAATCAAATAAAATTCATCTAAGGGTTAGTATTAGATCATTTCCTTAATACTATCAAGGATGGAAAAGAGTAGAAAAAACTTGTGCAATTAAAAAATTGTTTATTCTAGGGTAAACTGTAAAAATACAAACACCTTCCAAACAACAAAGAAGCCAAAAAAGACTTAAACTTGCAATTAGATACTTTTCAGCCATTATCAGCAGTAAACAAAAGACCAGAGGAACAGGTGAGAGAAACACTGACTACTGTAAAATCGAGTCTCTGTTCTTGCACAAAGCCTTTCCATATTCTTCAGCTCAGTCTGAATGCTTCCTTCTCAAAACTCTGGATAACTTCTACCTCTATCACTTATTTGATGGCTTGCATCACTTAGTTTTGTTATTTACCTTTTACCCCATGTTAGCATCTTGACAGACCAATCAAACTGCTCAAAGGGTAGGGAACTACTTACAATTCTGTTTATTATCAACTCATACCCAGCACATTACATACCATCTTCTTCTTAGTAAATATTACCTAACTACTGTAGGAGTGACCTAAGAGAAGGCTGGATTTGGGAACTTGGGATGCCTTCTAAGAGAACCTCCCAGTTCTCCTGCTTCGCAGCTGTGTAACCCTGGGTAAACTACAATGTGTGGGCCTCAATCTCCTCAACTATGAAATAAGTACTAAATCTATTTCATCAGTCTGCTGTGCTGCTGTAGTAGGATGGTGATTCTCCCATGACGTGGGCGAGTAAAGGGTACGGGGAATGTGCCAGGCATATTGGAAGCCGAGGGTAAACAAGCTTAACTTCCTGAAATGCCATCAATTTTATAATGGCAAGACATTTAAAACATTCTATTGGTAGTAGTGCAAATTTCTTATGGAGAAAAATGGAATATTGATGTGATAAAAATACAAGATATAATGTAGACCTTCAAAAAATGTCCTATTTGCCATTTTGAGCTATTCTATACACACACACCCACCCACACACACCCACACACCCACACACCCACACCCACACACACACCCCTCCTCTCTACATTATTCTCCTCAGAGGACTTACTTTTCTCTGTTACTAAGGGTAGTTTGTTGGTAAAAATTTAAGACACAATGAACTAAAATACTATTTACTACAATACTACATGAGCTCTCAAATACCACATAAACAATGTATTATTAATAAAGAATTATAAAAATCATCTAAAGGTAGTTTATTCTACTAGTTAAAGATGTTTATCACTTTTGGACTTCCCTGGTGGCACAGTGGTTGAGAATCCGCTTGCCATTGCTGGGGACACGGGTTCGAGCCCTGATCCGAGAAGATCCCACATCCTGCAGAGCAACTAAGCCCGTGCGTCACAACTACTGAGCCCACATGCTGCAACTACTGAAGCCCACGCACCTAGAGCCCGTGCTCTGCAACAAGAGAAGCCACCGCAACGAGAAGCCCGCACACCGCAACGAAGAGCAGCCCCCGCTCGCCGCAACTAGAGAAAGCCCGCACACGGCGACGAAGACCCAGTGCGACCAAAAATAAATAAATTAAAAAAAAATTTTTTTTAAATGTGTATCACTTTTAAGACTCCATCTTAGTAATCATGGCATCCAAGGTATTCAAGATCAATTGTTGGTTAGTTTTACAAAATTGCAGCCAAAGTCAGTCTTAATGTGCTGATCACAGGAGAAGGGGTTCAAACACACACTCACTAAGCACCACTGTGCCAGGCACACACCCCCCCATTGAATCCCCACAATAAGGCACCACTTTGAGGCATGTACTACGATGGCACAAAAAGAAGCTCCAGGCCAAGTTGCAGTGTGTATGATGGAGCTGAGGTTTGAATCAACCGAACTCCGTAGCCCATGTTCCTGTTTAGCTTGGCCCGGGCTCTCTCAGCTTCACCTGGCCTGCTCTTCTGATGCTTATTTACACAGAGCCAGCTTTGTCAAATACACATTCATGAATGTGCTCATTCAACCAGTTGAAACTGGTATGTTTATCACCCTTAATTCAATGGCCCAGCATTTTTAGAATGTCTGATAGTCCTTCAGCTGGTTTGTGCACACAAATGCTAAAATTTTCAGTTGATAAACTTTTTCAATTATGAAACCGGCACACACTTTTGTTGATGACCTTGATGGTCCTGAAACAGGACCAAATGCATGCCTGTGGTAGAGTAACAGTGAATGAGGTGCAAGCCCCATAATCCTTTGGGGATTCCCCAGCTAAGGAAAGGAGGAAGGTAATTATTAAGAAGCGAACTGGTCAACAGTGCAAGCATCATAAGATTATAATCAGAAGTTTAAGTCTGGCACTTAATAATAAAATCTAGGGCACTTCTCCATTTTCAATTTCTTCTTCTGTAGAATGAGGATATTAATACCACCTATTTCACAAGATTGTTTTGATAAGATATGCAAATCCTATACGGCTGTACAATACTCACTGCAAACTGCTCACAGGTCTCTTAAAGACAGCATTTACATGCTACAATACAATTAATTCACCTGTTTAAATATCATCTACACCTCTGCGAGCAACTCAAAGCCAGGAACTTAATCTCTCTCATTTTCAGTCCTAGAACCTTGCACACTGCCTGGCACAAAATCAATAAACTTTCTAGAATGAGTGAATACGGCTACTAGTTTTACAAGACAAACACCTTGAACAGCTTACTGCTCTGTAGTCTCCCTCCAGAGCTTCCTGCTTTCAGATCCACTCCCAGATAGTCAATGTAAAGGCTAAAGGCTACAGGTATAGAGAGAACACAGCAGGCCTCAGCACACAAGGATGCAAAACTCTCTCTGTAAAAACACATGTCCCTTCCTCAAAGTTTCAAGTGTATAAATGTGACGTGCTACCTTGTAAAACTTAAGATGCCAGGGCTCTCCAAACTCAAGCAGCAAGAACTCTAAGTAACTCTGACAGAGCTTTTCATACATTGATAATCACATCAGAAGTTTATAATATTCCCAAATTACAACAGGTTCTCTACAGTTTCTGAAAACAAAATATATTTTGCATTAAGAGCCACTAAATGGCAGACAAAGATAATCTAAGCTTTATCTTTTTCTGCTAATCCTCCTCCTCCTCTGATACCAATCAGGAAGTCAAATCTGCTCATAACCAGCAGCATTTTCTAATTACATTTGATTAAACATGTTTGTTTTCCTGCCTTAGTCCATTAGGGTTGCTCTGACAGAATACTACAGACCGGGTGGCTCATAAACAACAGAAATTTATTTCTCACACTTCTGGAGACTGGGAAGACTAAGATCACGGTGCTGACAGACTTCCTGTTTGGTGAGGGCCTGCCTCCTGGTCCATAGATGGCTGTGTTCACGCTGTGTCACCTCACATGGTGGAAGGGGCAAGGGAGCTCTCTGGGGTCTGTTTTATAAAGGCACTAATCCCACTCATGGGGGTTCCACCCTCATGACCTAATCATCTACCAAAGAGCTCACCTCCTAATAGCATCATACTGGAATAGTTTCAGCATATAAATTTTGGGAGGACACAAACAGCTCACAGCATTTCCCAACACGAAGTGGCTAAAATAAAAGATTAACCCTTTTCTTATTAGGCATTGAATGGTTACCCAAAGCGGGCTGATCTCTCCTCTTCATACACAGGAAATGACCCAAACCCAAGATACATGACCACTATTTACTTGAACGTTAATTAAACTCAAAGATACTTTTCTAGACCACTTCTACCCTCTTTGAATTCTTCACAGAATTAGATACACAACATACATTTGTTGACCATTTTAAAGGGCACAAAATGGGAACCAGGGCTTTGTCCTCAGGGAGCTGACATCCTGTTAAGGACTAATCATGTACTTGCATGAAATGATTTAGGAATACTTACTGTTCAGCTTTTACATGAGTACAGATTAAAAGAGATTACTGTTGGAGAAAAGGAATAATCCAGGATAGGGTTAATCATAATAACTTAACAAAATCTCTCTCCTTTTCCGAGAGAAAGCTGAGATCTTTAAAGAAGTAGAGGAGCAAAGAGAGGGAATTCCCTGGCAGTCCAGTGGTTAGAACTCCGCTCTTTGACTGCTGAGGGCCCAGGTTCGATCCCCAGTTGGGGAACTAAGATCCCGCATGCCACGCAACGCAGCCAAAAAAAAAAAAAAAAAGTCTCTTCAACCACACTTGAATAAAAGGAAAAGGGGTGGGGGGGGGGGAACTACCAAAGATGGTTTCCAAATGTATTCAAACTGACTTCCTGGGTACATATATGTAGATTTACTTGTTTTACAGTTCAGAGTTTACAGAATCACAGAATTACACAGGGAGTACTTTAAATCCAGTGCCAATGTGTGAGCCCTGCTAGAACATCCTTGCAAACAGTTACTCTACCTATGAATTTAGATCTGCACTGTCCAAAAACATGGTATTCCCCACTAGGCATGTGTGGTTATTTAAATTAAGACTAAATAAGTTAAATTTAAAACTTAGTGCCTTAGTCACACTAGCCACATGTCAAGTGCCCAACAGCCACATGTAGCTAGTGACTACGGTACTGGACAGCTCATCATTATAGGCCATTTCCAATACTGCACAAAGTTCTCCTGGACAGTGTTGCAGCTATTCAATGCCTAAAGATTAACTACGTGTCACAAAAGCAGGCCCTGACCTCAGCCCCAGTTTTGTGATTTTATTTATTTTTTTAATATAAACTCTTTATTGTACAGATGAGAATCTGAGACTCAAAGAGTTTAAGTGACTTATCTAAAGTCACACAAAAAGAAGAGTTCTGGGCCTCCCTGGTGGAGCACTGGTTCAGAATCCACCTGCCAATGCAGGAGACATGGGTTCAATTCCTGGTCCAGAAAGATCCCACATGCCGTGGAGCAACTAAGCCCGTGTGCCACAACTACTGAGCCTGCACTCTAGAGCCCACAAGCCACAACTACTGAGCCCACGTACCACAACTACTGAAGCCCGCACGCGAGAGCCCATGCTCCACAAAAAGAGAAGCCACCGCAATGAGAAGCCCGAGCACCGCAACAAAGAGTAGCCCCAGCTCTCTGCAACTAGAGAAAGCCTGTGTGCAGCAACGAAGACCCAACGCAGCCAAAAATAAATAAAAATAAAATAAATAAATTTATTTTTAAAAAAAAAAGAAGAGTTCTGACTCCCCCTCCCCTCCCAAATTTTTGTCAACAGGCTGCTGGCTCCCCTTAGCAGACGGATGTTTCCTCGGATCTCAGACAGCTTCTTTCCCGCATGGGATCTGGCACAGATATCTTTCACCATCTTCTCCCATCAGAACATGCATTTCTGGCAAGAGAGCAGCTCTGATTCCCCGGCTTTTCTTCCTATTTCCCCTGGATAAGGTCTCTATAGTTTTATTTTTTGTTTTTGTTATTTTTTTAATGGAAGAAGCCAAAGTACTGCAGTGAGGATATTTATCTTTGAGATTCATTTAGGGGAACCTGGTTTTCTTGGCCAAATGCTGTAGTGAGCTAACCCTAGGTAGAAAGCATGGGCAGGATGAGGATGGGCAAATGTAATAGTTTTGTGATTTTAGACAAGTCACTTAAAGCTCTCTAAGTTTCAAAATAATTCCTTATCCCATAAGGGGCTGTTATAAAAGAAATCAAGTGAGCTGATATATATCCATCTATTCTAATAACTACAAAGTACTACAGGAAATATAAGGTATTAAGCCTATGAAAGAACACTGAACTTATTTAGTCCTTCAAGGGGCTCACAGCCTACTGGGGAGACAAATATGAAACAAACAGTTATAACGTGAAAAATATACCCAAAATATAAATAAAAGTGTAGTTGGTAAACATTTGTTATAAGTATTAAACCAGAAGGCAAAACTAATCAAACTAAGTTTTTTGTTTTTTCTCTTTATTTTGGTAAAATTTAATTGCCATAAAAATGTTTAGTGAAATGAGAGAAAATTTTACAAAATATCTGCTTGTGGTGCTTACTATACTTAACTCCATCAACAAATGAATTTTATCTCATACTGTTACTTAGACAAAAAAATTTTTTTTAATTCACCAAGGACAGTTCTCTTTTTATGGGTGTCAAATGCAGAGAAGTCATAAATTAGGCAAAAAGAACGTTATATATTTTTAAATAGCTGTAAAGCCATTAAAAAAACCCTTTCCTGAGAGGCAATTAGCAATATGTATCAAAGGACCAAAGAAATGGTCATGTCTTTGTTCTAATTCCACCTCTAGAAATACATGCCAAGAAAATCATCATAGGTGCACCCAAACACTTCTGTATAAATATGTTAATAACCATTATTACTTATACAAATAAAACCTGAAGATAGTTTAAAAATTAAACAATAGGTAATCGGGTAAATAAATTAAGGTACAGTCACACAAATATTATGAAGCTATTAAAAATTATGCAGTTTTTAAGCAACTATTAAAAATTAATAACTTCAGTTAGCCAACAAATACGTGGCACCATTCTAGACTCTGAGGACATAGTAATGGACAAAACAAAATGTCTTCCTTCTGAAGCATACAGACTAGTCAAAGGGTAAAGTGTTTGGTAAAATATTACATGAAAAAAGTAACAATCAAAACTATCAGTCTGGAATGTAACCTCAGCAAAATGGCAGAGTAAGAAACTCCAATCTCTCATCTCCTCAGAAACACTGAAAAACAAGCAGAAACTGCCAGAAGAATAAAAGACAAATATTGTATGAAATATACATTATACGAAATGTCCAGAATCAGCAAATCCATTAAGACAGGAAGTTATTAGAGGTTACCAGGGCCCAAGGGGAGAATGGAGAGTTACTGCTTAATACCAAGTTCCTGTTTGGGGTGATGAAAAAGTTTTGGAGACAGTGGTAATGGTTGCACAACAACGTAACTGTAATGAATGCCACTGAGTTATACACTTAAAAATCATTAAAATGGCAAATTTTGTTATTTGCATTTTGCCATAAGACTTTGGAAGAGAAGTAAATCACTGTAATACTCCTCCCAAGAGTAATAAAGGAACATCCTCAACAATTCTGATCACAGATTGGATAACTTAGATGAAATGGACCAAATCCTTGAAAGATACAAACTACCAAAGCTCAAACAAGGAGAAATACATAATCTGAATAGCCTATACCTATTAAATAATTTGGATCAATAAGTAATAACCTTCCAAAACAGAAAGCAACTGGCCCAGATGGGTTCACTGGTGAACTCTACCAAATATTTAAGGAAGAAATGATACCAATTCTCTACAATTTATTCCAGAAAATGGAAGCAAAGGGAACACTTTCTAACTCATTTTATGAGGAAAATTACAAACCAATAACTCTCATGAACACAGATGTGAAAATCCTCAATAAAGTGTTATCAAATAAAATCTAACAATGTATAAAAGGAATTATATAACATAACCACGTGGGATTTATTCTAGGTATGTAGTTTGAAAACTGGTTCAGCATTCAAAAATTAATTAATGTAATCTACCATATCTCAAGGCAAAAGAAGAAAAATCATATGATCATATCAACAGATAAAGTATTTGACAAACTTCAACACCCATTTTTTTCTTTTTTTGGCTGCACCATGTGGCTTGTGGGATCATAGTTCCCCAACCAGGGATAGAACCCTTGCCCTCGGCAGTGAAAGTGTGGAGTCCTAACCACTGGACCACCAGGGAATTCCCTTAACACTCATTTTTTATTTAAAAATAAAAAATAAAAACCTCTCAGCAAATTAGGAACAGAAGGGAACTTCCTCAACTAGGGTACTTCCAAGTGAAATTGACATTTGAATTGGGACTAGTAAAGCAACTTGCCCTCCCTAATGTAGGTGGGCCTCATCTAATCAGTTGATGGCCTAAATAGAACAAAAAGGCTGAGTAAGGGAGAATATCCTCTGATCTGACTGCCTTGAGCCATAACATCAGTCTTTCCTGCCTTCTAAATTGAACTGAAACATCAGCTCTTCCTGGGTCTCTAGGCTGCCAACCTTCAGACAGGAACTACAGCATCGGCTTTCCTGGTTCTCAGGCCTTTGGACTTGGACTAGAGCTACATCATTGGCTCTCCTGGGTTGCCAGCCTTGCTAAATGCAGATCTTGGAGACTTGTAAGCTTCCACAATCCTGTAAGTCAATTCCATATAATCAGTCTATTTCCATGCACACACACACACACGTGCGCACATGCATGTATGCACACATACACATATATCCTATTGGCTTTGTTTCTCTGAAGAACCCTAATATAATTATATATCAACTGATATCAACTAAACCTGTATACTTTTCTATTAAGGTTCAATTTAGAAACTGATCACTCAGGTGACCTTTCCATATTTAGATACTAGGGAAAATGTATCTCTGCACTCCACCTCTTGGTGCCAGGCTCTATTCTAGGGGCTGAGGATACAGTAGTGAATAAGACAGAAAGGCTGAATAAGATAGAAACGCTCCTCCCACAGAGCTTACATTTTGAGGGAGAGAGAAATGAGACATTAAGTACACACATACACATTTTTAGACTGAAACTATGTACTACTTTTAAAAAGAAGGGGAATAGAAAAAGGAATGACATGGTGAAAGAGGCTGCTTTAGGTTGGGTGGTGGGGAAGGCCCACCTGAGAAGGCATTACTGAGCTGAGACCTGTATGACCAGGAGCACATCACATGGTGGTCTGCGGGCAGTGCTCTCCAGCCTGATGGGACAACAGCGCAAAGGTCCTAAGGCGGACACAAACCTAATGTGTCAAGGAACAAACAGAAGGTGGGTGCACCAACTGAGCCTAAACCTCAGGCAGGTTTGCAAGTATCCGCTTTCTTTCTGTGCCTTTACCACTGCTTGAGAAGAACATGTCCAGGCTGGTCTGCTGGTCCCAGGAGGATGAAAGACACGTGGTCCAAGTCCAACCCAGATGAGCCAGCTCCCACCTGACCTGCACATCCCAGAGAAATAATTGTCATTTTAAGCCAGGGACTGACAAACCTCTTCTGTAAAGGGCCAAACAGTAAACATCTTAGGCTTTTCAGGCCATATGGTTTCTGCCACAGCTATTCAATGCTGATGTTGTACTGAGAAAACAGCCATAGACAACAGTAAATGAATGGACATGGCTATGTTCTAATAAGACATTTATTTATGGATACTGATATTTACAAATCATATAATTTTCATGTGTTA
Organism: Mesoplodon bidens; assembly: GCF_964165515.1. Lineage (NCBI taxonomy): Eukaryota > Metazoa > Chordata > Mammalia > Artiodactyla > Ziphiidae > Mesoplodon > Mesoplodon bidens. The sequence goes on along the minus strand of NC_138167.1, from coordinate 77,387,798 downwards.
TGAATTCTTCTTCTTTTAGTTTTTTGAAGCCACTTAAAAATGTAAACTCCATTGTTAGATTGCAGGCCATACAAAAACAGGCGTAGTTTGCTGCTCCTGTTTTAAGCCAGCAAACTTGAAGGTAGTCTGTTAGGGAACATTTTTGTAGAAATAGGACACACAGTGGATACGTGACACAACCTGCTCAAAGAAGTGGCGCATTTAGGATCTTACATACAGACCATTAGAAGGAGTCTGGATTTTCTACTGTGTACAGTGGGCATGATGTAACCTGATTCACATTTTTTAAAAGGTAGCCTGGTTGCAATGTGGAGAATGGATTGTAATGGAGCAAGAGTGGTGAGAGATGATGGTGGTTTGTATTTAAATTTCCATAACACAGGTACCACATCTTTTTTTTGGGGGGGGGACACATGGCACGTGGGATCTTATTTCCCCAACCAGGGATTGAACCTGCGCCCCCTCCCGTGGAAGTATGGAGTCTTCATCACTGGACTGCCAGGGAAGTCCCACCACATATTTATTCTTAAATACTTGGAGCAGAGGTTCTCAGCTTTTTCAGTCTTAGGAGCCCTTTATACTTTTAAAAATTATTTAAGGGCTTCCCTGGTGGCGCAGTGGTTGGGAGCCTGCCTGCCGATGCAGGGGACACAGGTTCGTGCCCTGGTCTGGGAAGATCCCACATGCCGCGGAGTGGCTGGGCCCGTGAGCCATGGCTGCTGAGCCTGCGCATCCGGAGCCTGTGCTCCGCAACGGGAGAGGCCACGACAGTGAGAGGCCCGCGAACCGCAAAGAAAAAAAAAATTATTTAAGATTCCAAAGAGTTTAAAAATTTTTAAATTTTATGTGGGTTATGTCTACTGATATTCACCATATTAAAATTAAAACTGAGGAAATTTTAAAATATTTGTTCATTTAAGAAATAAACCCATTACAGGGCAACATAAAGATTTGCATGAAAAATAACTGTTTTTCTAAACAAAAAAGTTTAGTGAGAAGAGTAGCATTGTTCTTAATTTTCACAAATTTCTTTAATATGTGGTTTCATAGAAGACAACTGGAATATCTCTGTGTTCTGCATTCAGTCTGCTGCAATGTCACATGTCTGTTAAGCCTCTGGGAAACTCCACTGTACTCTAATAAGAGAATGAGCGAAAAAAGGTAAATAATGTCTTAGCATTATCGTGTAAATAGTTTGAACTTGTGGATCACTGGATAGGGTCCCCAGACTACCTGTGGAAAACTGCTGGCTTGGGGTAATAGCTTACTTTTAAATGCTAGAATCTCAGTGATTTTGAAGTACAGCTGTCCTTTGGTATCCTTAGGGACACCTACCCCCCTCCCAACCCACAGATACCAAAATCCACAGATGCTCAAGTCCCTTATATAAAATGGTATAGTATGTGCATGTAAACTAAGCACATCCTCCCATATACTTTAAATCATCTCTAGATTATTTATAATACCTAATACAATGTAAATGCTATGTAAATAGTTGCTGGCGCACTTGCAAGTTTTGCCTTTTGGAACTTTTTAGAATCCCCCCCCTTTTTTTTTGGCTGCGTTGGGTCTTCGTTGCTGTGCGCAGGCTTTCTCTAGTTGCAGTGAGCGGGGGCTACTCTTCGTTGCAATGCGCAGGCTTCTCACTGCAGTGGCTTCTCTTGTTGCGGAGCACGGGCTCTAGGCACGCGGGCTTCAGTAGTTGTGGCACGTGGGCTCAGTAGTTGCAGCTCGTGGGCTCTAGAGCACAGGCTCAGTAGTTGTGGCGCACGGGCTTAGTTGCTCCGCAGCATGTGGGATCTTCCCAGACCAGGGCTCAAACCCGTGTCCCCTGCATTGGCAGGCAGACTCTTAACCACTGCTCCACCAGGTAAGTCCTCCCCAAATGTTTTCAATCCCTGCTTGGTTGAATCTGCAGATATGGAACCTGTGAATATGGAGGGCTGACTGTACTTTGATGTAAGTTATTCTACTTTACATACTATTCAGTATGGACAATTTTAAAATAAAGAGACTCGCCCAAAAAGTCAAGCAATTAATTAGATATAGATTATGCCAGTTTCCAAAAGCAAAGACATTGTTCTTTGGGGCCTTTGTACAATTACAAAAATCAACATGCAAAGCCTGCTCACTGTCCAGCACTGCACCCAGTGTGGCAGGTTCACCTGGACCCCTATTACGCCCCACAGTCTCCTGTTCCCAGTTATCCGTCTGCAGTTCACTGTTCACATCACCTCAGAGCAACTGTTCTAAACACAGATTTGACTCATCACTCTCTTGCTTAAAACCATTTGAATGGTCCCCATTTTCTTCAGGAGGAATCCAAATTCCTTGGAGTCACTCCATAGGCGAGTCCTATACTGGCCACCGCCTGCCCCTCCAGCTTCGCTCCTGGGTACGCTGCTGTGGCCCTTCAGAACCACTTCTGTTCTAGAAGGTGAGAGCTACCTCTCATACCCATACCTTTACACCTAGAGCATCCTTCACTTACCAGGAGGGAGGGGCTCCCGTTTCTTCTCTCAGCCATCTCCTTCAAGAACAAGCTCACATGTCACCCTGAGAAACTTTCCCAGACACCCAGGCCTAGCTCTTCAACTTAAGTTATCACAATGCATCTTAAGTTTGCCTATTTGCTGGTCTGTCTGGAGAGTGGGCTCCTCAATAGCAGAAAGATACAGAACCATCTTTGTGTCTCTAAGCAGTAGAGTACCTGGCCCAGAGTAAACACCTCCACTGATCTCTGCTGAGTGAACAACTTATGAAAATTTGGTAAAGAAACTTTATCCAATTTAGAATTCGTCAGAAACAGAAATGAAGTTAATGGAGAGAGGTAATGAAGGAGGGATAAACTAGAACCTAAAAGAAGAAACAATTTTAGGAAGCAATTTTAAAGGGCAATACAGGGCTTCCCTGGGGGCACAGTGCTTAAGAATCTGCCTGCCAATGCAACGGACATGGGTTTGAGCCCTGGTCCGGGAAGATCCCACATGCCGCAGAGCAAATAAGCCCATGTGCCACAACTACTGAGCCTGCACTCCACAGCCCGCGAGCCGCAACTACTGAGTCCGCACACCACAACTACTGAAGCCTATGCGCCTACAGGCCATGCTCCGCAACAAGAGAAGCCACCGCAATGAGAAGCCTGCGCGCCGCAACGAAGAGTAGCCCCCGCTCACTGCAACTAGAGAAAGCCTGCGCACAGCAAAGAAGACCCAACACCGCCAAAAATAAATAAATTAAAAATTAAAAAATAAAGGGCAATACAGTTTTTAGTCTGATCATACACAGAATGCATTTGACTCTCCCTGCACTAGTGTGACTTAGTCTGGAACATTTCTGAAAGATCACCTTTTTCCCTGCTTAATTTAGTGTATGTATGAATCACACGCAGGCTGACTAATCACCCGCTAAAGATACTGCATGTGGATCACAAGATTGAAACAATCTAAAGACAGTAAGAACTTAAAAAGATACATTGTGAATATACGTAACCTATCACAGCTACAATTGTTTGTGACAGTTTAGAAGGAACTAGGATAACATATGTTATTGTAAAGTGCAGAGGCTGTATTGAATTAATAAGGCCTCCTCTGCTTTCGTATCAACCAAAATAAAGCACACTCAGATAAAGAAATCATTGTGAACTTTTCTACTCTGTCTCTAAGAAAAGATTAATATACTCTTTCTTCAGTGTGACCTTGGACATCAGGCCAGGAGCTAGGTGCCCTGTTGTCTTCGTAAGTGTTGTGGTCAAGGGAAGATCAGGGCTGGCATGAGGTACTTGGCATCTAATTAGCATTTACTCAGCACCTTGCACCAGGCACTATGCAAGGTACCTTATATACTTTAGGCATCTTATTTAAACCACCTTTCCTCACAGGCTCAATCACAATCAGTGAGCAAAAATAAGTATTCGTAAGTATTCATTCAACAAATATTCACTGAGCACCTATAGTTAGGGTCTGGGAGGACAAATGAACCTGTCTATCTTGTTCACTTTTATATACCAAGATGTCGGTGGAGTGTCTGGCACATAATGGAACATGAAGGTCAGATGATTTTGCCTCCTAAGTCTCTCCAATCTGCCCACTTCTCTTTATCTGCCCTCCACCAGCCTAGTGCAAGGCCCCTAAGTGCCCTGCAGCCATTCTTGTTCCCTCTAATTCACGGTTTCCCACCTTTGGCACTACTGGCATTCAGGGCCTGACAACTCTTCGTTGTGGGAACTGTTCTGGGCACTGTAGATATTTAGCAGAATCCCTAATGCCAGCAGCACCAACCCCATGCCCCAGTCATGCCAATCCAAAATGTCTCCAGGGGCTTCCCTGGTGGCGCAGTGGTTGAGAGACTGCCTGCCGATGCAGGGGACGCGGGTTCGTGCCCCGGTCTGGGAAGATCCCACATGCTGCGGAGCAGCTGAGCCCGTGAGCCATGGCTGCTGAGCCTGCACGTCCGGAGCCTTTGCAACGGGAGAAGCCACAACAGTGAGAGGCCCGCATACTGCAAAAGAAAAAAAAAATGTCTCCAGACCCTGCCAAACGCCTCAGGGCTGGAGCGGCAACATCACTCCCAGTTGAGAACCAATGGTCTAGAGCAGACTTGCTCTCCCTCTGCCCTCTGCCTCAGTAGTTCTGACCGTTCAAAGCTGAGCTCGAACTGCATCAAGAAAGCCTCTCCTGACCCAGCCACTACAGGATGGGTTCCCACTGCTGGTCTCTCCCACAACACTCTCCCCTTTTAGCATTTTTCACGATTGTAATTAAGTAGCATTTAATGTCTGATTGCACAACCAGGATATAAACGCTCAGTCTGCAGGAACCAGTGGGCTTCAGTTCACTGCTCTAAGCCCAGGGGCGGCGCTACAACAAAAATTTTACTAGTTTAATGAATGATTTAAGTGCTCTGCTGGGGCACAGGGATTCCAAGGGAAGAAAGACAACATCTTTGTGTTCAGAGAGCTGAGTACAGAAATGGCAAATAAGTTTCATCTCCTGGGCAAGCTCAATTAATTTGTACCTGCTTTGAGAAGCTGTACATCTAGACATGTTGCTTCTAAAGCACCAATATACCAGATACCACATTCCAAAGCAATATGTAGGACCAAGATGCAACATTTCCTAAGGAGGTGGTTGAAAACTCATCCAAATCATGGCAGAAAGGGTCAGAGGAGAGCTTTGGGAAGCTGCTGGCACTCTGTTAATCCTGTTCCACCTCATCTAAAGGAGAGGGATAGAAATCTCTCTCCCACGCCAGGAAACCTCAAGTCCAGGAAAAGGACTCAACTAGGATCACTGAGAGAGCCAACCTCGGGTTCATGCAGTTGGGTGCATGCAACATCCACCTCGTACCTGAGAAACAGAAAGGGCTGGCTGGCTATCGGCTCCGGGGACAGGGAGACATTACTGCCAGGCTGGAGTCAGCCCACAGCCCCCCACTTTGAGCTGATGGGGTTCAGGACATGCTACCTCAAAATATGGCACCTTGGCAAACTGAATATTTCAAGCTGAATGAATTTGAGAAACACCACATAAAAAGGATTTTCTGAACCTCCCCTGAAACAGGTCATAAGACTTTCTGTGAGACGGGCCCTCTCTATGCTCGGAAGAAAGGAGAAATCCTCATCTCTAAAGACAGAGGAATGCCGCAAGAAATCTGAATGAACAGACCTCGTGTCTCCCCCAGCTTACTCCCCAGAGCTCACACCCTTTTTTGTCCTATCACATTTTTTCCGCTATTCTCCATGCTCCATCAAGCCCAGCATTACAAGCCCAGCATTACAACCCTCAGGTTTAACTGCTTCTTTGGTCTTCATTTCCTTATGAAGGCCCCAGGGTCATGTAAAACTTACATTATTTATTTGTATTTTTTGGATGCACTGGGTCTGCGTTGCTGCACACGAGCTTTCTCTAAAGGCGGTGAGCGGGGGCTACTCTTCATTGTGCCGCGCAGGTTTCTCATTGCGGTGGCTTCTCTTGATGCGGAGCACGGGCTCTAGGTGCGCGGCCTTCAGTAGTTGTGGTGTGCGGGCTCAGTGGTTGGAGCATGCAGACTCAGTAGCTGTGGCGCACGGGCTTAGCTTCTCCACGGCATGTGGGATCTTCCCGGACCAGGATCGAACCCGTATCCCCTGCATTGGCAGGTGGATTCTTAACCACTGCTCCACCAGGGAAGTCCCTAAAACTTACATTAAATAAATGTATGCTTTTCTCTTGCTAACCTGTCTTCTGTTACAGGGGCCCTAGCTGAGAACTAAGGAGAGTAGAGGAAAAGGGTATCTTTCCTCTCTTGCAGAGCAAAGGATGCAGGTCACCTGTGCAAGAGATGAGATGTGGGTCATGCACAAGACAGCACCGCAGAGGGTCACCTCAGACCAGGTCCGTGGTCCCCCAGAAGAGCAGACACTTAGGGGCTAAGGAAGGAGCAAGCAACCAGCCCAGAGGAAGAGGCATTCGCTCTCAGCAGAGTAAAAGCAAGTGACAGCGCTCAGGGTGGGGTCTCTGAAGGATGCCCTTTGAAAGCACTCAGAAGAGAATGAGCTTTGACACCAGCAAATCCCAGAGCTCCAGCGCCTATTTAGGAAGGACTTTCCTGCCCTCATTTCCTTTCCTTCTTCCCAGTCCTACAACCCAGGAGGGGTCAGAAACAGGCTCCGTGGCAGAAAGAGAGAAGCAGCCCACCATACCCAAGCTCCCTTCCTCAATCGCAGGCTTTCTGCTTGGAGCAGGCCTGGGCTGGAGAGGCAAGAAGCTTCAACTTCAACAGGCTCAAAGTTCTGTTTTGACATGAGACTGAAGGCTTTCATGGCTGAACTGACGTTATGTTTTGTAATCTGAAGCAACCACGGGACTTTTTCTTACCCAGGAGTGACAAGAGCAGGCTGAGTTAGGCCCACAAGAGCGTCTCATCCAGGGGCAGAGGCAGAGCTAACCCTACAAGCTGACGTCAAGGGTCAGTGGGAGAAAAAGACACCTGCTACATGTCCTCCCGGCTGTGCTCACCAACACGACCGTACAGCTAGTAGCCGCCAGTGACACCGACCTATTCTTTCCTAGCGGAACACCACCTCCATATAACACAAATGTTCAGGACAGGGGCCCCAACTTCACGGGGGCATCAGACTGGTCAAAAAGCAAACCTCTTCCTCCTTTTAAGGTGTCTATTAGGGGTGGCTCTATGATCCAGCTGGGGCCAGTTCCAGGAAAGGTTTGATGAGGTCTTGGGGCAAACTCTTTCTGTATCTTCTGGGAGAGTTCAGGAGCTGGAGGAACGCTAAACTGTTACAGAATTATTCTGCAGAGTCACATCTGCGCGTGGTGAGGAGAGAGCACCGTGATGAGAGAGGCCCCTGCGTCACAGGGCGGCACAGTGGCAGGGACGTGCTGCAGGCAGCCAGCAGGAGGTGCGCATCCAGGACCTGTTGGCAAGGCACTGGAAACGGGGAGTCACAAGCATCAGGCTGGGGTCTGAAACCTGACATCCCCTCTAGGAGGAGACAGCCAGGGAGCAAAGTCTGGAGAATCCCAGCGTTTAAGACAGAGAAGGAATGGTGAGTGTACAAGGAGAACAAAGAGGGTGTCTTCCTGAAGAAAGAGGGAGTGAGCATTCCCACATGCATGGGGTGACAGATGCTGCAAAAAGGTCAGGTTAAGCTTTCTCTCTTAATTTTCTGCTTAATTTCATTAACAAGATCAACATTATTTAGACCTCAGGAGTAAGTCAAATCAAATGCAATTATCAAATCACCCATTAAAGATATATATTGAATCATTACTGAAAGATTTATGAGGGCACACTAGCACTGTGTTTAACAAAATTCCGTATTAATACGCCCACTCAAGAATACAAGTTTCGGGGGCTTCCCTGGCGGCGCAGTGGTTGAGAATCCACCTGCCAGGGCAGGGGACATGGGTTCAAGCCCTGGTCCGGGAAGATCCCACATGCCGCGGAGCAACTAAGCCCGTGCGCCACAACTACTGAGCCTGCGCTCTAGAGCCCACGAGCCACAACTACTGAAGTCCACACGCCTAGAGCCTGTGCTCCGCAACAAGAGAAGCCACCGCAATGAGAAGCCCGAGCACCGCAACAAAGAGTAGCCCCCACTCGCCACAACTAGAGAAAGCCCACGCACAGCAACGAAGACCCAATGCAGCCAAAAAAAATGTTAAATAAAATAAATACATAAATAAATAAAATTTTAAAAAAAGAATACAAGCTTCACAGATTAGAGTACTTAACAACACGGTATCAAAACTGGAAAATGGAAACCACACACTTTCACATCTTCTAGAACAAGGTAAAGGGCTCACAGCTATCACAGTCACAATGTCAATGTGTCAATGTTAAGGCCAAGGCAAAGATGGGTTTTGACTCAAGCCAGTGTCTAGGACATCTGTTGCTCTGGCTCTTTGTTTGATAACAGCCTCCTGAGCTCCCTCTGGGGAACCCCTCTCAGTTCATGTGGTTCAGTGGAGGCTGACAGTCCCACCCATAACCCTAGCTCTGGAAATGATCAAGGTGGTTAATGAAGGCACAAGGGCACTCACTCCCCAGCTAGGCAGGCCGCCCTGGGTCTAGCTGGCACTAATGAGGAAGAAAAGGTTACTAAACTGGGAGACCGGCTGCTGGAGTTGCTGCCACCAATCCTGGCTCCCATATGGCGAGAGCTTGTCTGAGAACTAAACCCATGGAGCTGGAGAACAGGGACAAAGAGTCCTGATGACACCATGTGAGCACCTCGATCTGATCCTGCCAGAAATTTCACCCTATTATTTTTCAACTACATGAGTCAAAAAACTGCCTTTTTTTCTTAACCCAGGTCCAAAGTGGAATTCTATCACTTGCAACCAACCAATTCTATCACTTGCAACCACTGGCTAATACCAGCAACAATTTTAAACCACTAATAATTCAAAAAGAAAAAGCTCCCATCTCCTTGTAAAAGGCTCAACTTCTCTTAGGATGTTTCAACCCATAATTTTCTTCCCTTCCTCTGATCTTCTAAGTCATTATTGTGTACCTACTCAGGCATTCAATTACTTACTCGCTTGTATTGTTACTCATATGTATATCATGGCCTCATCTCAACTAGCCAAAGATGGCCAAGGATGAGCTGTACATAATTCTTTGTATCTGACAGTACCCTCCACCATACAGGGTACAATCTGACCAATCATGTCTGAGAAATAAAAGGTAAGTACAGATGGGCTGCATCAGAGTAGAAAACTTATCTTTACTGGAAATGAGCTTAATGGGAGGTTCGTTAAGATCACCCCCAATTCATTCATTCATTCACACATCAAGTATTTATTTGGCACCTACTGGGCACCTACTGGGTACGAAGCACTTTAGAGGTGCTAAGAATAGCAGGGAAAATGACAATGTCTCTGATTTGACACTTAGCTGGGCTGTGTATCTCTCCCAAACCCCCCAAAAGAAAGATACCATTTAAAGAGGCTCAGTGAGAGAATTCCCTGGCGGTCCAGTGGTTAGGACTCTGCGCTTTCACTGCCAAGGGCACGGGTTCAATCCCTAGTCGGGGAACTGAGATCCCGCTAGCCACGCAGCACGGTCCAAAAAAAGAGGCTCAGCGCAGCCACTGGCATTTTCTCTGTAGCAGAAACTCCATTACATTATAGTTCATGCTTTCCCATGTGAAACATCCAATAAATGTATATTCACAGAACATTAAAGCTAAAATGGGGGTGTTAGAAATCCAGTCTGGAAATTTTAAAACATTTTTCATAATTAAAGTTTTCTCCACTCCCAAAAGAAATCTACACAAACAGGTAAGAGTGGCTGCCCCAACCCAGGAGGCAGCTGGGAGTAACACAGTCTGGAAACCACTGAGGATAGAGTTTATGGTGGGGCTAGAGCCAGGCCAGAGGCTGCCTCCCAGCTCTCAGGCCAGGTTCCTTTAATGTCAACTATTTGTTGCCTTTGGCAAAGAACACACTCAAAATGTATCTCTTTAATGAGCGAAATAATCAAATATAAGCATAACTAATTTCTTTCTTGAAACTGGGCCAGTCTGAGAAACTGGAGCTGGACCCAGTTTTCAATCTTCTTTTTCACTGAATATCTAACTAATCCAAAATGGCGATAGAAGACAGGTGAGCAAAAGAGAGGCGGGAGGCCAGGGTTACTGCCCAGTATGGGTAGATTCTATCTGAACTTGTCTGACTCCCTCATTGAAGTTAATTTTTGGACACCTCTTTGTTTCCATACTTGGTATATGTAAGGAAGTGATATATTGTATTTTATACACACACATGCACACAGATACACACATACCCAGTAATGATCTACAGTCCTTTATTCACAATCCTAAAATCCAAAAAGCTCTCAACACTGAAGATCTTTTTTGGCAGGAAAACCTGACCTGACCTGAACTCATCTGGTGGCAAAACTTGACCTAAACTGACTTGAAGTTATTTATGGTCTTTATTCTCCTCACTGAGTGTAAATACTCACACGTTTCACTCACACAGTCACTCACTACAAGATACCGATGTTTAATTCCAAGGTTCAGTAGAATTTTCAGATAAGGGATTGTGGATTTCCATATAAAATGTACTAAATAATGAGGACCCTGAAATAACAGATTTTTACTTCAAAAGCACATTTTAAGGCCTATACAATATTAACAGAGGACAAGCATTTAAAATCAGAAATTTCTGAGCTAAAAGGGATAATCATTCATTTATAGATGAGGAAACTGAGGCTCCCAGAGGCCACATGACTTGCCCAAATCAACTAGTTTACCTGCTACCCTCACCCAAGGCGACGCACTTCAGTGGCCATTAGTCAGTCCCCATCCAGAGGGCCCTCCCTGTGGGTATGGATCAGGTTCTGCTTTTGTTTAATCTGAGTTCCCAAGGGTTCTTCAAAAAGACCTGGCTCAACTTAAGGGAAAAATAAAAAAGAAATTTTTTTAGTACTTCCCTCTCTCAATTCCACTTTTCTTTCTCAATATTTGGATGAGTATACAAATAGCTTATGAAAAGGTAGCAGCCAATACCACTTATCCTAAGAGAGAGAAAAAAGATAGTGATGAATCCACAGTTAACAATGATCTTAGTCCTTCTACCCAGTACAATCAGTGAAGTTATTAACAAGTTGGTCATATTAACCGTGTGATGAGCATATTCTATTTCAAAGGTTTGTTTCAAAATAAGTACTAAGGGCGTAAGACAGTTGATGACAATAATAATAGCAGCTGTATTCTACCACTTAATGAGAGCCTATTATGTGCCAGGAACTAATAGGCTCAACCCTGCAAAGAAGGTATTCTTGCCTCCTTTTTAAAGATGAGGAGGCTGAAGTTTAGAGAGGTTAAGTGTCCTTTTGAAGATCATATAAGGGACAGCCCAGACTATCTGAGAAGCCATAGAGATATGCTTAAGAGTACAGCTCTGGAGCCGTACACTGCCTTGGTTTGAAGCCCTGCTCTGCCATGAACTAGCTGGATTAATTTGTGCAGGTGCCTCAGTTTCATCACCTGTAAAACGGGTATACAGTCAGCCCTCCAGTATCGCTGATGCGGAACGGGAGGATACGGTGGGCTGAGTGTAAGGGTCTTGATCACCCTCAGACTTTGGTATTGGATGCAGGTGTGGGGGGTGGTTAACACTAGTACCCATCTCACAGGTGTGATGTTGTGAGGATTAAATGAGTTAATATATGTAAAGCAGTCAAGAGAGTGCCTAACATCTGATAAGCCCTATGTATTAGCCATGATCACGATCATTAACACTGGCACCAGCATTCAAAACCAGATCTGCCTAATCCTGCAGCTCCTCTTTTCAGCTGCACTGTAGAAATTAACTACAGGCAATATAGTAGGGGTATTGAGCCAGCTGTTTCCATTTCCCATGCCACCTGTTGGCATTCTTTGCCTCTCATTTCTTTTGTCTGTTCCAAATGTTAAGATGTGTGGCCATTTCAAGACTTTCTTTCAGTAACTAAATAACCAGACGTGGGATACATAAAAAGAAAAATTCTTCTTTTTTTCTTCAGGTGAATGACCTTTAATCCAGTCCCTGCCTCACCAGCGGGGCGTCCGGAGTGATGGCAGAGACCTAGGGGACAGGGCAGGCTAACAACTGATGCCTTTGAGTCACCTTCACCTGCAGGGGAGTTAATAAACAGCTAACTTAAAATTACCCAGGGCCAAAAAAATCTTTTATCAGCAATCTTTTATCACCACTTAACTATGTATAGATACAATCACTACATTAAGGTGCAATACATGAAACAAAGACAGAACAGCAGGTAGTATAATATTAGGTATATATTCCACAGTTACAAGTCTGGGGCACTTTCTCAACCCTTACTTATAAGACTTATTTTCATCAGCCCCTAGACCAAGAACTACTAAAAGTGTAAACCTAAAAATCATGCCATATATTCATTAGACAAATATTTAGACTGTATACTCTGGCAGTACCTGGCACAGCTCCTGGACACAGTGGTTAAAGGTAGCACCCTCTGTTATGGAGCCCACAATCCAGCATGGGTACAGACTTCAAGCAAATGTATACTGTGGCATTTCTGAAAAATATTCTGTTAATTTTTAAACCTTTTACAACCTCCTACCCCCAAAAAAGAAAAAAATAATAAAATAAAACAGAGACGAATTTCTAACAACTTGAAAATACAACTGTCTTCCAATTCCTAGACACATTTTAAAAGGGGATGTTCTCTAAAATCACATACGTGTACTTCTCCAGTTCTCACCTATTCAGTCTCTTGTACATTTGTTTATGACAAAGAATACTGTATTAGACTGTCAGTCATGAAATAGCCATGCAACCTAAATCAAAAGGCTGTTTCATTCAAGAAAATGTTTAAATTCCATACCCAGAGGGCCACAAAATCTATTAAACCTGGGTGTTTCCACCTGCCAAACCTGTTGCTTGGACCCTCTGGGGTTTACAATCTTATCGAATTACTTTATGCTTATACATATGCTTTATGCTTTAACTAACAGCAGATCAAGACAGGCTGGGTTTGTGTGATCTGGAATCTAAATGATTAGCATATCCCATGACCCGAGAGCTTGTGCTGATTCCCAAGAGATTGGGTGCTGGAGTCCCAAGACGGTTATGGGCATCCTGGTCACAGGAAGGGGCCCTAGGCTCAGCTGATCTCGGGATAGAGAAAAGTGTTTGGAGATGCCACACATCTGTGTTTGCGCATCTACCAGTACAGCCTCTTAAGGGCTCACTGATGATATTCAGCTGTCTCAAATAAGAGACCGAAAAACAAAAAAACACCTTTTCACGTGTAAGTCCTTTAAATTTGGGGCCCGTACACTCTCCCCACTGCAAATTCACATGCCAAGAAAACACCCCTCTTGGACAAAGTTTTGAGATCCGGGAAGAAACGGGATTAAGAATATAAAGTGCCTCTTTCAAAGGGAAAAGATTAGAAGGGTGACACCTGAGGAGGAAACCGCAGGAGGGGCAAGGACTGAGAAATCAGTGCAATTTAGGAACTCTGGGTCCCGGGAGAGGGGTGCGTGCAGAACAAGGCCTGAGGGACAAAGTCAAATGACTTGGGGACCCTGAAGGCGGCACCTGGAAGGAAAGGGACTCGGCAGAAGGAGCGCGTATCCCCCAAACCGTCGGGAGGGTGAGGTCTGGACCCCGGATGCTAAAACCGCAGCCCGGAGAGGAGCTCAGAGTTCGCGGCGCCCGCGGGGAAAGGGCAGGTTCTGGAGCTCGTCCCCGGAGCTGCAGGGAGGATGGCGAGGCAAGAGTGGAGCGCGCCGGCGCTGGGGCGCCGCGGCGTCGTGCGGGTTCAGCGCGCCCCGACCAGGGCTCCCGCGCCTCTACTCACCTCTCCGAACTGGAAGGCCGAGACGATGGTGACAACGACGCCCACGAAACAGACGTAGAGCCCATACCTGTGGGACAGGCAGGTATAGGTCTGTCTCTGCAAGAGCTTGAGCAGCATCACCCCGGCCGCCGACACGCCGCGCCGCGCCGCGCCCGAAGGGCCGGAGACGTCGCCGCCGCCGCCGCCTCCTCAACGAGCCGCCATTCCGCGGCCCCCACCGGGCTGCCGCGCTCAGGTCACAGGCTCCGGCCGCCGCGCATTGCCGCTCCGGGGATCGACGCCCGCTCGGCTCCACGCCGCGGCCGCCGCTTCCGGGAGCCGGGAGCCCACGCCCTCGGTGCGGCGGAGGCGGTCGCGCGGCCCGCTAGGCGGCCGGCGCCGCCCCGGTCTGGCCCAGCTAGAGACAGGGTCGGCGGCGGCGGCGGCGGCGGTGGGAACAGCAGCGCCACCTGCAGGGCGGAGGGGCGGAGGGCAGCCGCGTGCCCTCCCCGACTGCGCGTGCGCCGCGGGCTCTCCCGGCCTGGCTGGGATCCTCGAAACCGGATTGGGCGGGCGACCCGGCCGGGGCTGGCCTCGTCAAGGAGGCCGCGCCCCAGCCGGTGCTATATTGACACGAATGTTTTTGTGCACAAAACCCTTCCTGCATTTACAATAATTGGGAAATCATGGTTTTTCACAGCCCTAAGAGGAGATGCTGTTATGGGCCTCCTTTCCTCTCTGGCTGTCTAACCATATTGTTTGAAAGAGGAAATTTGGGGGCTAAATGTGCCAAAACCTAAATTCATTCATTCATTTATTAATTAAATATGTATTTAGTGTCCGGTGCCTGGCATGGTGCTTGATGTTGGATATTCAAAAATGAGCTAGGGCTTCCCTGGTGGCGCAGTGTTTAGGAATCCGCCTGCCGATGCAGGGGACACAGGTTCCAGCCCTGGTCCGGGAGGATCCCACATGCCGCAGAGCAACTAAGCCTGTGCGCCACAACTACTGAGGCTGTGAGCCACAACTACTGAAGACCGCACGCCTAGAGCCCATGTTCTGCAACAAGAGAAGCCACTGCAATGAGAAGCCCGCGCACCGCAACGAAGGGTAGCCCCCGCTTGCAGCAACTAGGGAAAGCCTGTGCACAGCAACGAAGACCCAACACAGCCAAAAATAAATACATAAAGTAAATTGAAAAAAAAAAAAAAGAACTAGAACTGGCCGCTGTTCCCAGAGAGTCTACTTGGTAAGATAAACACATAAACCACTAAATACAAAAAAAGTTATGATAGAAGTCATGCGATGTACTGGAAGTCATGCGATGTACTGGACAGGAACCCATGCAAAGGGGGTCAGTTAGTTCTACTTTGGCACCAGGTGATTTCTAGCAGGGCCTTCAGGTAGAAGAGGGGGTTTAGACAGTACCACATAATGGAATGGAATAAAACCAGAGGACTTAAGTCTCAAGGGGTTTGCAATGACAATATTTCATTTCAAGATACACTTTTTTCTTTCAACATTTTATTAACACTCCTGTTGTCTCTTTCCACCCCTCATCCCAGGAGAAGAGGAAGGAACCTGACTGGTGAGGTTGCAAGGAATTGAGCTTGTCTGCCAGAGACAGGAGTTCTGATCCACTATCTGCCAAGTACAGGAGCACCTGTGTCCCAGCCTGGGCCTGGGCCTAGAAAGTCTGTCTCATTCAGGGAGAAAATATTGGCTGCCCACTTGTCTGAAGAGGTGAACAACATTCTCCAATTAACTCTATCAGTAGTAAAGCTGACACTTTGATCTCCATCTCTCTGTACCTATACCACATTCTCAGTGGTTTTGAAACTTAGGAGACGAGAATGCTTTAAGTGTTGCGCTCCAAAACACCATCCATCTCTGAGTCACCTTTTGCTCAGTCTTGATGAAAAATGAGCAACCAAAATAAACAATCCTACACAAAGAAGAGCCTCTTGCCCTGGGCCTGCAAAACGTAAATGTTGAATATAGAGATGGTGTATTTGGAAGGCCTTACCTTGAGCTTGATAAGAAAACTGAACCTAAACAAAGAGCTTGAACTAGCTGATTAAGCAAAGTTGGAATAACTCCTGATACATCTATATTTAGCTGAGTCTTGCTTTACTCAAGGTAAAAAGTTGTTAAAATAAATTAATTAAATAAATAAAATAAAATAAAATAAAGTGTTCACATTATGAAATGCCTTTACTTCTCAGCTTTAGGTTTGAAATACTTGCTTGTTGTCAGAAAACATACTTTAATTTTGTTCCCTGCCTCCTTTCAGGATATACAGTGTGTGTTCATAAAACACAGGTCAGTTGTAAGTGACCTCATGTCTTTCTTCTTTTATCCTAAAAAAGAAAGCCAGGGCAGCTTTTAATTTTTTTGCAAAATATAAAATAAAACAAAATTATTAAGAAATTTTATTGCTTCTGATAGAATTCCAAGAGCCAAAACATAACATGGCCCACTGTTTATTTTTGTGAATGCAAATATATCATGTACACATAAACAAATATACGTGTTTTTCTCATTAGTGTGACCATACATTATTCTATTTACTTGATTTTTACTGTGGATTTTTGGTAGCTTTCATCTATGCCATACAGGCATCATAAAGGCAAGAGACTTGCCCATCTTATTCATAACTATATCCCTACCCTTGGTATTGTGCCTTGCCTATAGTAGCCAACTGATAAAAATTATTGGATGAATATATATTTTGAACTGATAAAAGTATCAAGTACACAGTTGGAATTATTGAAGTTTTGGTGAGTTGAATTTCAAAATGTTGTTAATGGAAACAAGAATATTATGAAGAACGCACCAAAATTTTGAGGTAGGACTCACTTTGAAAACTGTCTGGACCTAGATCATTTTGGCTGGAGGATTTCCAGAAATGTACTCAAGTCATCTAGGTTTTTAAATTTCTGTTATGTTTATTGTTATTTACTCTCTGTTTGTTTCATTTTGTATAGTACTTCTTCGTCTGTCTCAATTTTTTCCTAGTTTTTTTTTTTTTGGCCGCACCCAGGGCAGGCATTTTTGTTCCCGGACCGGGAACTTCAGCAGTGAAAGGAAGGAGTCCTAACCACTGGACGGCCAGGGAATTCCCTTCTCTGTTGCTCTTGAGCTAGTTTTTTTAGTGTTTATTGTTTTTCATAAATGTTCCAAAACTATAAGCTTCCCTCTAGGTACTAATTTTATTGCATCGCATGAATGTCAATATGGAATTCAGGTGCGCTCTGGGAGGTGGGGCTCCACTGCATGTGCCCTGCCTGGGGCACACAGTGTCCACATCAGGGGGACCGAGGCAAGATGGTTCCAGACCTAGGCTAAGGTGGTAACTTGGGCTCTCTGGATGTTCATGGATGGGTTAGAGCACCACTATGTGCCCACACACTGGTACACTAACCCACCAGGCAGCACGTGAAAGAAAAACCGAAAACCACCCTCTGGAATCAGGAAGCGCCCCCTTCCTCCTGCAATATGCCTCCAGCGCCCTCTACTGGCAAAGTTTAGCATCATAATCACTACACAGGAGAAATGCTTAGAGTCCAAGTCCAGTATTACGGAGCCCGTTCTGAACGGTTGAATTCGGAGCTGAGAGGCAACAACTGATAACTGGCACATCCCTGAAACTAGGGTTCCAGGTGTAATTTAGATTCTCCTAATAAGATGAATTCACAAAAGATTTTAATCCGGGAGTGACATGGGGTGAGAAGCTGGGCAAAGGGCACCTGTTTTTTGCCAGTGAGTCAGTGCAGGTGTGATTTTGTTCTGAAGCCAGCACTGCTGGAAGTGGCTTCCTGCCTCTGTAGCAGATGTCCTGGTCTGCTCTTCCCCGACCGTGGCAGAATCCACAGCTCCCTTGGAGCTCAGTTCAGCTGAGGTTTGGGGAGCACTTCCTACGAATTCAATCTAAAATCTTTGTTCATCCCTCCTAAGGGTTCATGGATGAACCAACTGAATCTTTTTCTGTTTAAATCAATGAGTAGATGTTTTAGTCTACAAATAACGATCTGACCAAAACAAGGTAAAAGAATGTATTTCATATGATATTGACACTTTGGAATTCATAGAGGCTTCCTTTGTTGCCTAGTACATGGTCAATTTTTGTGAAAGTTTCAGGTTTGCTCAAAAAGAATATATACCCTCTTTCTCCCTCTGCCCACCTTGCTCCAGCTCCTATACTTCCCCATTTAAGTTCTCACGAGCTATCCATTTAACTACAGGTTCCAACCATTTCCCAGGATCAATATCAAGCCCACCATGATATACTTTGCAAAATCTACCTACCTGCAAAAGCTAACTCCTACCCTTCTGTTTGAAAGTTGTATCAATTTCCTGATTGTCACACCTTTGGAACTTTCTGATCTCCATGATTTTTTTAAATTGGTTTTTAGTTTTCTGCTCCTTAGAGCCAAAGTAATGAGCACTCAACATACATATTTTATTTATTTACTTATTTACTTATTTATTTATTTTTGGCTGTGTTGGGTTTTCGTTGCTGTGCGCGGGCTTTCTCTAGTTGTGGTGAGCGGGGACTACTCTTCATTGTGGTGATCGGGCTTCTCTTTGCAGTGGCTTCTCTTGTTGCGGAGCATGGGCTCTAGGCGTGCGGGCTTCAGTAGTTGTGGCATGTGTGCTCAGTAGTTGTGGTGCACGGGCTTAGTTGCTCTGCGGCATGTGGGATCTTCCTGGACCAGGGATCCAACCTGTGTCCCCTGCATTGGCAGGCGATTCTTAACCACTGCGCCACCAGGGAAGTCCCTCAACATAGGTATTTGATTATCCGTAAACACTGATTATCCAACTGATTGCAAAGTTAAGTGCATAATTAGATAGGAAGACTTTTGTATCTTACACAGTCTGCCTTCTAGAAGATAGGCAGGGGTTACTCCGATATTTTGCTACAATGCTTTGGCAATGCTCTAAATTTATTATAGTGACTGTTACCAATCTTCAGGAAACAGTATAAATCCAAGGGATACCAAATATATAGTTAAGGGCACCAAATTCCAGAGTTAGTTTATCTGAAGTGCAAATATCACAGTAGAAGGCAATATAACTGATGCCTCTGACATTTCAGGCCAAAAGGGTTAGGAAATGATTATGGTAAGAATCTCTAGGGGGTACCAAGGGAAAGGGTTAATAATGATTAGTATTAAGTGTGAATACAGAGGGAAGCTCATGAAAAAGAAGTCTATTTTCTTTTGTCTTTTCTTCTATCATCAAGTACAGACTTAGCTGCCGGTTTCTCTCTATTGCCCCATTGTAAGGTGCATGTGAAACAAACAAAACTCTAAAAGCTACATTCTAAGTTCCCTCCCTTGCAATGTGGACAGTTCTATTCCTTCCTAGGGCTGATATTTTCTTTGCGTCCTCAATTTAAAGCAGTTTTAATTGCATTAAAGGTTCCGTGAGCTGCGAGCAGTGCTTGCAGAACCCCAGCCCACCCTCTCCCGGCGACTCCCCACACACCCGAGGCCACGTAGGACCCCCCAGAGCTCCAGCTGTGCCCTGTTTGCCCTCCTGGGGAACCCCACTTCGCGCACACAGGCCAAGCCCCATCCGGGGCCTGCTCACTACCCGGCGAGAAAGTAATCAATAAATGCTTTTGCTGGTTTCCGGGAGAAGTGGGCTGGATGTCGGACAGTTGTTACCTTTGGTTCTCTGCAGTTTGGGAGCTTCTGACCTGCATTCAAGCTCACTGACTCAGCTGTGACCATCAGTGAGTGGCCTCAGCTGTGACCAGTCTACGGTTGAGCTCCTCCAAGATACACGAGAAATAGAGCTACACGTGGAACAACTCCTACAGAACACCTACTGAACGCTGGCAGAAAACCTCAGACATCACAAAAGCCTCAGAAGCAGCGGATTAAAGCTCCACAATCAACTTGATGTACCCTACATCTGTGGAATACATGAATAGACAATGAATCATCCCAAATTGAGGGGCCGTGTGGATGAAAGATTCTTGGTGCTGCAGCCAGGAGTCAGTGCTGTGCCTCTGAGGTGGGAGAGCCAACTTCAGGACACTGGTCCACAAGAGACCTCCCAGCTCCACATAATATCAAACGGCGAAAATCTTCCAGAGATCTCCATCTCCACACCAGCACCCAGCTTCACTCAACGACCAGCAAGCTACAGTGCTGGACACCCTATGCCAAACAACTAGCAAGACAGGAACACAACCCCACCCATTAGCAGAGAGGCTGCCGAAAATAATAAAAAGTCCACAGACACCCCAAAACACACCACCAGACGTGGACCTGCCCACCAGAAAGAAAAGATCTAGCCTCATCCACCAGAACACAGGCACTAGTCTCCTCCACCAGGAAGCCTACACAACCCACTGAACCAACCTTAGCCACTGGGGACAGACACCGAAAACAACGGGAACTACGAACCTGCAGCCTGCAAAAAGGAGACCCCAAACACAGTAACATAAGCAAAATGAGAAGACAGAAAAACACACAACAGGAGAAGGAGCAAGATAAAAACCCAGCAGAACTAACAAATGAAGAGGAAATAGGCAGTCTACCTGAAAAAGAATTCAGAATAATGATAGTAAAGATGATGCAAAATCTTGGAAATAGAATAGACAAAATGCAAGAAACAGTTAACAAGGACCTAGAAGAACTAAAGATGAATCAAGCTATGATTAGAAACACAATAAATGAAATTAAAAATACTCTAGATGGGATCAATAGCAGAATAACTGAGGCAGAAGAATGGATAAGTGACGTGGAAGATAAAATAGTGGAAATAATTACTGCAGAGCAGAAGAAAGAAAAAAGAATGAAAAGAACTGAGGACAGTCTCAGAGACCTCTGGGACAACATTAAACACACCAACATTCGAATTATAGGGGTTCCAGAAGAAGAAGAGAAAAAGAAAGGGACTGAGAAAATATTTGAAGAGATTATAGTTGAAAACTTCATTAATATGGGAAAGGAAACAGTTAATCAAGTCCAGGAGGCACAGAGAGTCCCATAGAGGATAAATCCAAGGAGAAATACGCCAAGACACATATTAATCAAACTGTCAAAAATTAAATACAAAGAAAACATATTAAAAGCAGCAAGGGAAAAACAACAAATAACACACAAGGGAATCCCCATCAGGTTAACAGCTGAACTTTCAGCAGAAACTCTGCAAGCCAGAAGGGACTGGCAGGACATATTTAAAGTGATGAAGGAGAAAACCCTGCAACCAAGATTACTCTACCCAGCAAGGATCTCATTCAGATTTGATGGAGAAATTAAAACGTTTACAGACAAGCAAAAGCTGAGAGAGTTCAGCACCACCAAACCAGCTTTACAACAAATGCTAAAGGAACTTCTCTAGGCAAGAAACACAACAGAAGTAAAAGACCTACAATAACGAACCCAAAACAATTAAGAAAATGGGAATAGGAACATACATATCGATAATTACCTTCAATGTAAATGGACTAAATGCTCCCACCAAAAGACACAGATTGGCTGAATGGATACAAAAACAAGACCCACATATATGCTGTCTACAAGAGACCCACTTCAGACCTAGAGACACATACAGACTGAAAGTAAGGGGATGGAAAAAGATATTCCATGCAAATGGAAACCAAAAGAAAGCTGGAGTAGCAATTCTCATATCAGACAAAATAGACTTTAAAATAAAGACTACTAGAAGAGACAAAGAAGGACACTACATAATGATCAAGGGATCGATCCAAGAAGAAGATATAACAATTGTAAATATTTATGCACCAAACATAGGAGCACCTCAATACCTAAGGCAAATACTAACAGCCATAAAAGGGGAAATCAACAGTAACACATTCATAGTAGGGGACTATAACACCCCACTTTCACCAATGGACAGATCATCCAAAATGAAAATAAATAAGGAAACACAAGCTTTAAATGATACATTAAACAAGATGGACTTAATTGATATTTATAGGACATTCCATCCAAAAACAACAGAATACACATTTTTCTCAAGTGCTCATGGAACATTCACCAGGATAGATCATATCTTGGGTCACAAATCAAGGCTTGGTAAATTTAAGAAAACTGAAATTGTATCAAGTATCTTTTCCGACCACAATGCTATGAGACTAGATATCAGTTACAGGAAAAGATCTGTAAAAAATACAAACACATGGAGGCTAAACAATACACTACTCAGTAACGAAGTGATCACTGAAGAAATCAAAGAGGAAATCAAAAAATACCTAGAAACAAATGACAATGGAGACACGACGACCCAAAACCTATGGGATGCAGCAAAAACAGTTCTAAGAGGGAAGTTTATAGCAATACAATCCCACCTTAAGAAACAGGAAACATCTCAAATAAACAACATAACCTTGCACCTAAAGCAATTAGAGAAAGAAGAAAAAAAACACCCCAAAGTTAGCATAAGGAGAGAAATCATAAAAATCAGATCAGAAATAAATGAAAAAGAAATGAAGGAAACGATAACAAAGATCAATAAAGCTAAAAGCTGTTTCTTTGAGAAGATAAACAAAATTGATAAACCATTAGCCAGACTCATCATGAAAAAAAGGGAGAAGACCCAAATCAATAGAATTAGAAATGAAAAAGGAGAAGTAACAACTGACACTGCAGAAATACAAAAGATCATGAGAGATTACTACAAGCAACTCTATGCCAATAAAATGGACAACCTGGAAGAAATGGACAAATTCTTAGAAATGCACAACCTGCCAAGACTGAATCAGGAAGAAATAGAAAATATGAACAGACCAATCAGAAGCACTGAAATTGAAACTGTGATAAAAAATCTTCCAACAAACAAAAGCCCAGGACCAGATGGCTTCACAGGTGAATTCTATCAAACATTTAGAGAAGAGCTAACACCTATCATTATCAAACTCTTCCAAAGTATAGCAGAGGGAGGAACACTCCCAAACTCATTCTATGAGGCCACCATCACCTTGATACCAAAACCAGACAAGGATGTCACAAAGAAAGAAAACTACAGGCCAATATTACTGATGAACATAGATGCAAAAATCCTCAACAAAATACTAGCAAACAGAATCCAACAGCACATTAAAAGGATCATACCCCATGATCAAGTGGGGTTTATTCCAGGAATGCAAGGATTCTTCAATATATGCAAATCAATCAACGTGATATACCATATTAACAAACTGAAGAATAAAAACCATATGATCATTTCAATAGATGCAGAAAAAGCTTTCGACAAAATTCAACACCTATTTATGATAAAAACCCTGCAGAAAGTAGGCATAGAGGGAACTTTCCTCAACATAATAAAGGCCATATATGACAAGCCCACAGCCAACATCATGCTCAATGGTGAAAAACTGAAACCATTTCCACTAAGATCAGGAACAAGACAAGATTGCCCACTCTCACCACTCTTATTCAACATAGTTTTGGAAGTTTTAGCCACAGCAATCAGAGAAGAAAAGGAAATAAAAGGAATCCAAATCGGAAAAGAAGAAGTAAAGCTGTTACTGTTTGCAGATGACATGATACTATACATAGAGAATCCTAAAGATGTTACCAGAAAACTACTAGAGCTAATCAATGAATTTGGTAAAGTAGCAGGATACAAAATTAATGCACAGAAATCTCTGGCATTCCTATACACTAATGATGAAAAATCTGAAAGTGAAATCAAGAAAACACTCCCATTTACCATTGCAACAAAAAGAATAAAACATCTAGGAATAAAGCTACCTAAGGAGAGAAAAGACCTGTATGCAGAAAATTCTAAGATACTGATGAAAGAAATTAAAGATGATACAAATAGATGGAGAGATATACCATGGTCTTGGATTGGAAGAATCAACATTGTGAAAACGACTGTACTACCCAAAGCAATCTACAGATTCAGTGCAATCCCTATCAAACTACCACTGGCATTTTTCACAGAAGTGGAACAAAAAATTTCACAATTTGTATGGAAACACAAAAGACCCCGAATAGCCAAAGCAATCTTGAGAACGAAAAATGGAGCTGGAGGAATCAGCCTCCCTGACTTCAGACTATACTACAAAGCTACAGTAATCAAGACAGTGTGGTACTGGCACAAAAACAGAAAGATAGATCAATGGAACAGGATAGAAAGCTCAGAGATAAACCCACGCACATATGGTCACCTTATCTTTGATAAAGGAGGCAGGAGTGTACAGTGGAGATAGGGCAGCCTGTTCAATAAGTGGTGCTGGGAAAACTGGACAGGGATATGTAAAAGTATGAGATTAGATCACTCCCTAACACCATACACAAAAATAAGCTCAAAATGGATTAAAGACCTAAATGTAAGGCCAGAAACTATCAAACTCTTAGAGGAAAACATAGGCAGAACACTCTATGGCATAAATCACAGCAAGATCCTTTTTGACCCACCTCCTAGAGAAATGGAAATAAAGACAAAAATAAACACATGGGACCTAATGAAACTTCAAAGCTCTTGCACAGCTAAGGAAACCATAAACAAGACCAAAAGACAACCCTCAGAATCGGAGAAAATATTTGCAAATGAAGCAACTGACAAAGGATTAATCTCCAAAATTTATAAGCAGCTCAGGCAGCTCAATAACAAAAAAACAAACAACCCAATCCAAAAATGGGCAGAAGACCTAAATAGACATTTCTCCACAGAAGATATACAGACTGCCAACAAACACATGAAAGAATGCTCAACATCTTTAATCATTAGAGAAATGCAAATCAAAACTACAATGAGATATCATCTCACACCAGCCAGAATGGCCATCATCAAAAAATCTAGAAACAATAAATGCTGGAGAGAGTGTGGAAAAAAGGGAACACTCTTGCACTGCTGGTGGGAATGTGAATTGGTACAGCCACTATGGAGAACAGTATGGAGGTTCCTTAAAAAACTACAAATAGAACTACCATATGACCCAGCAATCCCACTACTGGGCATATACCCTGAGAAAACCATAATTCAAAAAGAGTCATGTACCAAAATGTTCATAGCAGCCCTATTTACAATAGCCCGGAGGTGGAAACAACCTAAGTGTCCATCATCGGATGAATGGATAAAGAAGATGTGGCGCATATATACAATGGAATATTACTCAGCCATAAAAAGAAACGAAATTGAGCTATTTGTAATGAGGTGGATGGACCTAGAGTCTGTCATACAGAGTGATGTAAGTCAGAAAGAGAAAGACAAATACCGTATGCTAACACATATATATGGAATTTAAGAAGAAAAATAATGTCATGAAGAACCTAGGGGTAAGACAGGAATAAAGACACAGACCTACTAGAGAATGGACTTGAGGATATGGGGAGGGGGAAGGGTAAGCTGTGACAAAGCGAAAGAGAGGCATGGACATATATACATTACCAAATGTAAGGTAGATAGCTAGTGGGAAGCAGCCGCATAGCACAGGGAGATCAGCTCGGTGCTTTGTGACCGCTTGGAGGGGTGGGATAGGGAGGGTGGGAGGGAGACGCAAGAGGGAGGGGATATGGGAACATATGTATATGTATAACTGATTCATTTTGTTATAAAGCAGAAACTAACACACCATTGTTAAGCAATTATACTCCAATAAAGATGTAAAAAAAAAAAAGATCTTAACCTTAATTGCATTAAAAGTGCAATTGAGATGAGACAGAACTAGTTTTGCTCATGTTTCCCAACCCACTTCATACTTGTCTAGACTCAACGGGTAAAGCCATTCTTCTTGACTTTATTTTCACTTCACAATGTGCAGATTTACTGCTAATTAATTCTGAGAAGTTCCTCTAGATAAGCTAGAAATATTCCTTTTTTAGAAAAATGAAACATTCTTTTATATTGAGATAAATTCCTCTCTAATAATATTAAATAAGAAGTTATGGGTCAAAGCCTCAGTGTCTGTTGAGCAAACATGAAACAATATTTTGGCTTCTGTATCCATTTACCGCCCTAATTCTTTTACCTCAATTTCCTAGAGTATTATCTAGTTAACATTTTTTTAAAAAACCAACTTTATCGAGAGATAATTTACATACCATAAAATTGAGACATTTTAGTTCAAGAATGTTCTTAGTAAATTTATAGTTGTTCAACCATCACTGTAATCCAGACTTAGAATTTAGAATATTTTCATAACCCTAAAAGTTCTCTTTGGAATTCCCTGGCAGTCCACTGGTTAGGACTCTGAGCTTTCACTGCCGAGGGCATGGTCAGGGAACTAAGATCCCACAAGCCACACAGAGCAGCCAAAAAAAAAAAAAGTTCTCTTGGACTTGTTTGCTATTCTGAGTAGCATTCCATTGTATTCCTACCATGTTTTGTTTATCCAGTCACTGGACATTTGAATCATTTCCAGATTGGGTCCATTAATGTGTAATGCTGCTGTGAACAATCATGTACATGTCTTCAGGTGGACCTATGTTTTCGTTTTCATTTCTCTTGGGTAAATATGAAGGAATGGAATTGCTGAGTTCTGTGGTAAGTTTACATTAACACTTGAAAAAACTGCCAAACCATTTTCCAAAGTGGCTACACAATTTTACCTTCCCAGGAGCAATGCAAGAGGATTCCAGTTTTCTCTCATTCTCTCCAGCACTCGGCACCATCTCTCATTTTTTTTTTGTTTTGAATTTTTGAATTTTATTTTATTTTTTAATAAGCAAGTTCTTAGTAGTTATCCATTTTATACATATTAGTGTATACATGTCAATCCCAATCTCCCAATTCATCCCACCACCACCACCACCCCTGACCTCTCATTTTATTTATAGTCACTCAGTAGAGTTTTGATTTGTACTTCCTTGCCTTTCCCTAATGACTAATGATGTTAGCATCTTTTCAGATGCTTATTAGTCATTTGTATGTCTTCTTGGAAGAAATGTCAATTCAAATCCCTTGCCAAATCTTAAATTGAGTTCCCTCTTTAACCTTTGACAACCTGATTTCTACCCTCGCTGCTATTAAAACTGCCCTCTCTGATGAGACAACTACCCTCAACTCTAAACCAAGTGCTAAACAAAAAAAACAAAAAAAACCTGCCCTCTGAAATAATAAAACACCACTGAAATAATGAATCCTACACTTTTTGGTAATATTTTCAATAACCCCCTTCTTTGGCTGTGCCATGCAGCATGGGGTATATCAGTTCCCTGACCAGGGATTGAACCCAGGCCCTCAGCAGTGAAAGCACTGAGTCCTAACCACTGGACCGCCAGGGAAGTCCCAAATAACCCCCTGCTTGAAATGTTGTCTTACTTTGGTGTTCAGAACAGAATACTTCCCTGATTCTTCTCAAGTATCTTTTTTAATTTTTATTTTGGCAGCCCCCGAGGCTTGTGGGATCTTAGTTCCCTGACCAGGGATCAAACCCAGGTCCCCTGCAGTGGAATCACAGAGTCCTAACTGGACCACCAGGGAATTCCCCTTAAGTATCTTTGATAAATTCCTTTTTTGGGTTGTGTCCTCCTGTCCTCTCTAGGCGGTCCAGACCACACGAGCTAGACCTCTGCCCTCTGCTCCTCTCCGTTTCCATTTTATTCCATGGCAAAATTATAATATCTCTAAGGAAATGTCTAAAAGGAAATGGTATATTTAACAATATCTTCAAGGAAATGGTGTCATCAGAATGTGATGAGAGCTGGAGCTGTGGAAAAGGAGCTGCTCAACAGGAGTTGCAGTCATGGATTAGAAATGCAGGCATTATCAGAAGGGATGAAGCCAGCCATGCAGAAGCTACAAGAGGCTGGGAAAAGCCATTTATGGGGTCAGCAAAGGGTATGGGAATGAATCTGGGAGCAAATGGAGAATAGTCAATATAAGGTCCTATTCCTTCAAATTCAGTGTCTAAAACAGATCTCATCATCTTGGTGCCCAAATCACCTCCCTGTTTTACCTTCTGTGCCTCTATCAATGGTACCATTACTCTCACAGACTCTTAGGCTGGAACCTCAGAAATCACTCTGACTCTCAGTCAGTGATCTCTTCTGCTTGTAAATTCTCTATCCCTTATTTGACATTAACCATCTCATGAGGTTGAACCAAATAATGGTTAAGATCCTCTATATAAGAACCTGCTGTATAAAAAATTTTTGAATTAAAAAATAAAAAAAGATCCTCCATAAATGTGAGATGCCATGGTTTTACGGTATGCAACACTGCATCATGCTTTTATTGAAATTCTCAAGTGTGTACTCGTATTTTGAACAAGACTGTAAGCCTTTTTTAGGGCAGGGTCTACTCCTCATACTTCTTCAAATCTTCTTCATGCCCATCAGGTTTCTGTTAGGGTAGGGACTCAGAAAATGTTTGTAAAATGAATAAATGAATGATTCAGACTAAAACTTGCTTAAATCCCTTGTCCAAATTACAGATTTTGACAACAAATACTCAACACATTTTGTTACCTAATAGAACTCAGTTTCACTCACTCAACATGCAGCAAAGCCAATCTACTGACGCTGGGTTGTAGTGAAGGAAATTACAGCGTTTATTTGCAGGGCACCAAGCAAGAAGAACAGGCAGCGAATGCTAAAAAGACCTGAACTCCCTGATGGCAAGGGTTTTTAAAGGCAACATTAGGGGTGAGGGTTTCAGGGTGTGTGATCAGCTTGTGGACATTCATCTGATTGGTTGGTGGTGAGGTAACAAGGTGATTATTTCAGAAATCTCAATCCTCAACCTTCTGGTTCCAACAAGTCTGATTAGCAGTTTCTATCCAGCAGGGGTCCTGGTTTCTATAAAACAACTCAAGGATGTGCATCCAATTGTTATCTATATCCTTCCAGGAGGAACTAGGAGTCCTGTGACTCTATTGTTCAAGTTATTAGTACTTTTCTTGCTTGACTACTTTTCCTTTTTTTCTTCATTTTCTCGATCATTAACTGAGTCTGCCCTTTGGAACTCAGGGAAGGCCTAGAAGTCTAAAGCTTTTTCTACAGACAAGAAGCTAGAGACATGGAGAGACTTGTACCTGGGAAGGGCCTTCAGGGTCTTGCTTGGTTTCAACTTCACCTCTAAGTGGCAGGACCCACAATGATAATTTCCAGAGAAGGTCCAATTCCAGCAAGCACATCCTTGAGGCTTCAAAGATCATAGTAACAAGAGTGTAATAAGAACAGAACCTATTAGTCAAACTATTCTCTTTTTGGTGAAATTTACCAATGAATTACTTTCTGTGCAAATAATTTCTAATAAATGTGGGTAAGAATAAAAAATGTCTGTCTGCTTAGCAAATATTTACTTTTGTGCATTATTTCTATGAATTTTAATATCTTTTTGTTTTTAACTAAATCTTAGTTTGGTTTTCTTATTATGAAAGTATTATGTTCTTAGTAGGTCAAAGAAGACAAAATCTCCTATAGCTCTTGTCCTGTTTCTTTTTTCTGTGAATGTTTCCTCTTGCTTTTTCTTTTGCATATTGACCTTTATTTATTTATTTATGTTTTGGCCATGCCACACAGCTTGTGGGATCTTAGTTCCCTGACCAGGGATCAAACCCAGGTCCTTGGCAGTGAAAGCACAGAGTCCTAACCACTGGACCACCAGGGAATTCCCACAAATTGACCTTTAAATTTTAATGTTCCAAAACAATTCACACCCATAAAAACAATAAAAGCATATAAGGTAAAAAGTTAATGACTTCCTTCCCTCCAAGGCCCTGTTGCCAATCCCAAGGGGTAACCATTGTTAACAACAGGATGCATATTCTTCCAGACAATTGTTTTTGCAGATTTAATTATTTTTTTAAAAAGTTGAAGCATTTTTTATTGAAAGTACAATACCCACTCCACACCTTCTCATCTACTACCTAGATTCTACTATTAGCACATTGCCTTATTTGCTTTTTCACATATCTATTCAAACAGCTATGCCAATTCCCATTCATCAGTCCATTTTTTTGGATTTCAAAATAAGTTGCCGAGATCAGTACACATCATCCCTAAACACTTCACCATTAAATTGCATTTAAAATATCATCTCATATATATTGATCCACAACTTGCTCTATATGTGTGTTTCAAGAAGGGGGACCCCTTCCAGGGCCCAAGAGTGGGCTCTTGTCTAGTACTCAGAAATGAATTGTCTGGGGAGACACACATGCTGACAAAGCAAGAGACTTTATTGGGAAGAGGCGCCCAGGTGGTAAGGAAATCCAAGAGGACTGCTCTGCCACGTGGCTCGCAGACTCGGGTTTTATGGTGATGGGGTTAGTTTCCGGGTTGTCTCTGGCCAATCATTCTGACTCCGGGTCCATCCTGGTGGCACACGCATCACTCAGCCAAGATGGATTCCAGTGAGAAGGATTCTGGGAGGTTGGTAGGACGTATGGACTGGTGTCTCCTCTCTCCTTTTGACCTTTCCCAAATTCTTCGGGTTGGTGGTAGCTTGTTCTTTCTGCATTCCTTACCAGGACTTCCTGTTGTAAGATAACTCATGAAAGTTGTTACTATTGGGCCTGGCCAGAGTGGGTGGTTTCGGTCAGTGGTTCCCCTAACATATAGATTCAACAAGTTAATATTTTTTATCAAGGGTTTACTATGTGCCAGGTACTTTGCTAAGGCCTTAGGGTTATATTTACAAGGGAAAGAAATGCCATTCCTGAATCATGGAGCTTACTCTAAAGGAGACTTTGAAACTCTTTCCACAGTAATAATGTCACCCCAAAACTGGGTTCACCTCTTGGTAGGTATCAAGCCAATAGACACAACCAAGCCAAAGATCAGAAGGAAGGATTTATTACTTGCAGCAAGTAAGGAGAACAGCAGGGATCTTTCCCAAAGCAGAGTCTCCCTGAACAGCAACACTGGGGAAGTTTTAAGCTAGGATACCTGTATATTCATGAGGCGGCTTGAGCAGAGGAGAGTTCAGCATAGAACTGGGGCAAAGGTTGACAGAGTCCAAGCTTTAGTTGATTGAATTCAGAAGGGTCAACATCATCATTCCCTCCTCCACCTGAGTGGGGGCCTTAGTTCCTGCAGAACTCAAAGATATATTATTACGTATATCCCTTGAGGAGGAACTAGGACTCTGCTTTATCGCTGCACTATTGTTTGAGTGCCTTTTACCGGTTCCTCCATTCCTTTGTTCCCTAAGATAATTGATTACCGAGACCTGATCATGCAAGCATTGTGGCCAGGGTTAAATCACAAAATGGCTTAGGCCAGGACTTCCCTGGCGGTCCAGTGATTAAGGCTCTGTGCTTCCACTGCAGGGGGCACAGATTCCATCCCTGATTGAGGAACTGTGATCCTGCATGCCACGTGGCACGGCCAAAATGGCTTCTCTAACATCAAGAAAGCCATTCCCGGTTCTCTTTCTCTAGGGATCCCCTAACCTATCTGCTTACAGTAATGATAATAACAAAGATAGTAATAATAATTAGTAGTAGTATGACAATATTATAACAAAATAATAATTATTATAACAATATAATATAACAATAAAGTCTAGTATTTCTTGTGTGTCTAACTATATCCCTGACACTGTTCTAAGTATTTTAAATATATTAACTAATTTAACCCTATAGAGTAAGAACAATTGTAATGTTCAATTTGGAAATGGTGATGAAACCAAGCAGTGTACAAATCCTTTTCATGTCCCCTGTTTCTTTTATTTATTTATTTATTTATTTATTTATGGCTGCACTGGGTCTTGCGGGCTTTCTCTAGTTGCTGAGAGTGGGGGTTACTCTTTGTTACAGTGTGCTGGCTTCTCCTTCTGGTGGCTTCTCTTGTTGTGGAGCATGGGCTCTAGGGTGCGCCGGCTCAGTAGTTGTGGCTCATGGGCTTAGTTGCTCCGTGGCATATGAGATCTTCCGGACCAGGGCTCAAACCCGTGCCCCCTGCACTGGCAGGCGGATTCTTAACCACTGCGCCACCAGGGAAGTCCTTGTCCCCTGTTTCTTGTTCTTAGGAAAAAAGGTCTCAGCCTCCTAGACCTTCCCTGAGTACCAAAGGGTAGATTCAAACAGCAGTTGCTAATCAGGGAAGTAAGGGATTGCAGAAACAAAGGAGGAGCAGTCATGAAACAATAGTGCAGCCTTGGGGCAGGGTCTTGTTTCCTCCTGAAGGGATACATGTCACAATATCTTTGAGCTCTTCTGCAGAACTAAAACCCCCACCCAGGTGGAGGATGGTAACTTCAGGGGAGCACATGATCCCTGGAGCACCGCCCTGTTACCTCACCATCAACCAATCAAAAGTAAGTCACTCTGCAGCCCTAACCTCAAATTTTACCTATAAAAACTTCTCCATGAAAACCATCCAGGAGTTTGAGGTTTTTGAACATGAGCCACCTGTCTCCTTGCAGGGCCCTGCAATAAACCTTTCTCTGCTCCAAACTCCAACGTTTCAGTTTGTTCAGCCTCACTGTGTATCAGGCACATGAACTTGCACTGGGCAACAGAAAGAACCCCTGAATGATATTGAGACAGGGGAGGCACGAAGGCACAACCTTTAAAAGAATGACATAGCTGTTGAGGACACAACAAAAACTGGTTAGAACCAATAAGGCCCAAGATGGTGGAAGCTTCAACTTCCAGTAGACCTTGAGCCTCATGATTGTAATGCACTAGCATATGCTAAATGACACACCCATGGGCACCATGACAGTCCCGACCATAAAAGGCCAAAAAGTGGGTGGTGGCTGAATTCCTGGAAATCCCCACCCCTTCCCCAAAATAGTTGGAATAAACCTCCCACCCATTAGCCTATGAAATTACCCAGCCCATAAAAACTAACCACCCCCATATTTCAGGGCCTCTCACCTTCTGAGATGGCCCCTACTCTGTCTA